>NW_026915835.1:12016250-13420000 GCF_034315485.1 Pezoporus occidentalis
AAAAAATAATCCGTCTCCCAAAGGCTATATTTCTTAACATCAGTTACGACAGCCTGTTATTTATTCACTGCATTTACTTTCATATATTTGCATGTTGTCATTGATACCATAATGGCTGAAAATGGTCAAATTATACATGTTTTTTTTTCACTCTACTGACCTGATTTTTCTGGTAGACAGAAGGACCAGTCTTATACCTGTCAATAACTTATAGACTCTTACTTATTTCCCTCAAGAAACAGTTTCTTTCAGTAGTTAAAAAGCACACACTTAGTAAACTGCCCTAAGACAAAGCTAAGGTCAAGTTAATGGTGTAATAAATCACTCATTATGTTAAATAATCAGTTTCCACTGTACAGTATTATTGCTTTATTGACCTCTACTTAAAGATTTGTCGCAGTAGTATTTTATTGTAGTTACAGGAAACATGTTTGTAATACAACAGGGTGCAGTTTAGTTTATGCTTCTGTTTTTATTTCATTTAGTGCTTGCTGTGGACAAAGAGCTGAAGAAGCTGGAAGTACAACATGTAAGAATGGTGAAGGTCACTTTTGCTGAATGGAAGCAGAGCTGCAGTCATTGGGGAGGATGAAACCAGAGGGATGCTTCTTGTTTGCCTTAGAGCTGTAGTGCAAACACAGAAATAATGAGCCTTCCTTTACATTTTTGCCACCTGAAGAGTTTACTATCCCCAATCCCACTTCCTCTGTTTTCCACACTACTTCCTCTTCCATTCCCACCAATCAAGGGTTACTGTTCCCCCTATTTGGCTGCAGATTTACTTTAAATATTATTTCCTTAAGTGTTTCCATCAAATTGATGCCAGGTTCCAAGAAAAGAACTCTGCCCATTCTTCTGGAAGGAAATTGGCTTGTTTTGGCTGACACTAGAAAGTTGTCACATACATCTATACTGGAAAACATAAGACAGACCAAAAATAAAGCAAGGGCAGCAAAGAAGAGATTAAGACTGTAAATATGGGAGTCATCTCTGGAGGAAATTGAAGATGTTCTAAGCCACCTGCAGTAGGAAAGTGTGTATGTATGGTGGGAGAGTATGGGCCTAGGGTGCATGGTGTTGGGAGGAGTTCCCAGGGCATTTGTGAAGGAAAAGGAAATGATGGGAAAGAGAAGAAAGTCAGAATGAAGCAAAAATCTACAGCAGAAATAGGTTCTTACTGAAGCAAGACCTCAGATTTAGTGTGTATTGACTTCACTCAGCTGAGTCATCAAGAACTAAGTCTGATTTGATAGCTTGGCTTCACGAGAGAAGATTTGGGAAAGGCTTTAACCACGCTTACTACAAGCACGATGACCAAGGGCATGTGGGATATGCAAATCTGTTTGGAAAAGGGTGCTTAGGCAATCAGGGAGTTTCCGACCAGGACTGTCATCTCCTGAGTAATGTCGAGCTACCCATGCGCTGGTCTGCCCGCATGCAAGGTTGGATCTGCAGCTTCCCATGCACCTTGTCACCTACCGTTTCGACCCTCACCTGTCCATACAGACAAGTGAGAGTGAGCCCTTCCAGCCTGTGCAGTGGATTTTTTAGGTGAGGCACAGCTTGCACAGAACTGGCCCCACTCTTTACACCTGAGGTTTAACTGCCACGGCCTAGCTAGCTAGGACGGTGACAGCAAAGTCCACAGGTTGTAGGTTTTGTAAGAGTGTTCTTCTCTTTGATGGAAGACCATACAAGGCTAGACGAGCTCCATCAGCCCGGGTTTGAAGATAGGAGTTTTCCTTCTCCTATGAGGAAGGCCTGTGTTCACTAATGAAGATTCAGGAAGGGCTTTAACCCACACATTCTGAGCAAGACTGTCTAAGTCTAGACCAGACATAACTATGCATATCACCAAGTATTCACTGTTCTGTGCCTAAGAATGGGAGAATTAACACACAA
This sequence comes from Pezoporus occidentalis, assembly GCF_034315485.1. Lineage (NCBI taxonomy): Eukaryota > Metazoa > Chordata > Aves > Psittaciformes > Psittacidae > Pezoporus > Pezoporus occidentalis. The sequence goes on from NW_026915835.1 coordinate 12,018,153, forward strand.
ACCCTCCTCTTTCATGGCCTTAACAACAGGTCTGGAAATACTAAACTTTTCATCTGACTTTGCTGCAGCCAGATGACAATGCATCTAAGCTATTGTCACTTTACAGCTAATTAGCTTTCAGAAGGACAAGGCTCTTTTCTTGCTAGCACAAGAATATAACTAACTGAAAGATATGCAGACATGTTCAACCTCATTTAAAACTAGATCTCTCTGGTAGCAAAATCTACCCAACAACTGAAAAAACATTCAGGCGGTTCAGCCGGTGCTAAACCCCAAGTGTCTTCTGCTTTTCTGGTAGCCCTATCCAAATGAGACATTTAAAATTCACTTGAGGTATGTCTACATGATCAGCAATCACAGCAAGAGATGCAGTGAAATACAGCTCCATGCGTAAGAGATTACCCTTTAAAAGACACCACTGGTTGCAAACAGATGTTATCTCCACATGCACTCCACCTCTGGATTTTACTAACCTAAAGAGTTCAGAGCTTCAGATCACAGCCACTGCCAAAATATAGGGAGATTTCAAATCAGGTTATCACAGCAAGACTTTTGGCATTATTAACATTTCATGGCACTCAGGGGGAGAGACATAGATATTGTTTAAGAAAGGAAAATTGAAAGACCAAACTCATTTTCTCTCTGTATCACTACTCAGTTCTTTAGTGTTGTTTTTACAACTTTTTATCTGGCATATTTTAGTCCTGGGCAGAGGGAATGGAAGCAGAGAGAAACAGGATGGCTAAAATATTAGTATACGTTATGCAAAACATTAAAGTCTGAGAAAGAGCAACGTTATATTCAGTGATGAGCTCTATAGCAACAAAGCCACAGAAATCACAGCAGTGTGTCTTCAATCATGATGAACAGAAATATCCCCAGGAATATAAGTAAAGCATTGATCTGCTGTGCTACTGCCCGGACTGACAGGCAGAGCAAAGTATAATGGCACCAACAGTGTGGTTACTTGCTCGGCATTGCTGAGCTCACTCAGGGTCAATGGCCGTTGCATTAATGTTTTGAATATTGGCTATAAATATTACAATATAAATCTTCCATGACACTTGGAGCTGTGCTGTGTTTAAATATATATATATTTTTTTTTTTTTTTGTCCACATGTGCTCATGTGGACAAAACACATAACATTAATTCTGCCTATAAAATGAAGTTACAAAAAGTAAAGAAAAAGAGGTCTGGCAACTATACCTCATATGTATAGTTTTATATGTACCATGTAAGTGCCCATGTGAGAAACCACAGTCTTGTAACGAAAGGAATTTATTATTCACATCTGACTTCTTTTCTTGAATTCTGGTCACTAATCCATCTTCCCTGGGATTACTTCTTAATGTTTGGAACTCTATGCAGCTTTCAACAAATGGTTTAAGAGTGAGTTTTCCAGCTCCCCCTTCAAATGTGGGCTTTATTCCATATAAACACACTTTACTGAGGTCTGGGATGAGTAATACTTAGTTCTGAGACAGTTGCAGGTATAAAATCTAACAACTCATTCAGGCTGCAAATGCAAGCTCTGTCCCACCAGAAAACCAGGAACCACAGTTAGAAATCTGAGCCTTCTTTTTCTTTTCCTTTCTTTTCCTGGTGCTGTATTTCAGGTATAAGCTAAAGAATATAAAAAAAAATATGTTCTATTCTGTATGGAAAAAATAGTATCATTTAAATAGTCACTAGAAAGCTAAAGTCATTAAAACCTCTTTGGCTGGATACCTGGTACTAGGCAAGTCTGCTCAGATATTTGCAATATTTGGCAGTGGTCAAAAAGAGGAAAACACAGAGAAACGCCATTATTAGCTGTTTAGTTTCATAGTGCAGTCACCCCATTTTTAGATCAGTCTAACAGAGCTATGAAGGGTAGGGAAAAGGGCAGTAGGGTTCATCAGAATGACCCTTCCATATTAAGGGTCAACCCCATAGACTATGACTCTTTATCCTGGAGAGAAGTATATCCAGGAGGATATGACAAAGGTCTGCAAAATCCTAAGCACTATGAAGCAGATGAAGTGACTCATGATTCTTATTATTTCTCATAATAGTAGAACTAAAGAGTTCTCAGTGAATTTACCCAGAACAGTTTTAAAAGCAAACAGAAGGAAGTCCTTTTTCATATAGGCATAGAGTGGTAGCATGATTTTTACTGACAGCCTGTGATGTCAGCCACCCACAGGAAAAAGGGTTAAGAAAACAACTGTCTGAATGAACATGGGATAGGTGGCACCTCTGTATGATCATCTGCATGCAGCTCTCATCTCCAAAGCCCCAGAGCAGCCGATTTCTTTCAGCTGAGATTATACCAAATTCAAGGTCTCACTGTTCACGTCCTTTTTCTGTCACCCTTTTCCTCAGCATCTGCCACAGGTCATGGTTAGAGGCAGCAGGAGAGATTTCTAGACTGACCAGCAGCATTTAAGACTCAGAATGTCTCTTGAACACTCATAAAACTATTTTGCTGTAAAGTGCCTGAACACAGAGGGAAGAACAACCCTGCAATCACTCTGCAAGGCAGAGGATTCTTTTAAGCTCTTGGATCTTTCTGCCAGCTCCCCATGGACCCCTTGGCTGTATAAGGCTTAAACCTCAACAAGTGGGCACTGGAGATTTATATTTGTGCACTTGCATCACTCCCAGAGAGCATGGGATATATATGGACAGAGCATACATAGGCAGCACTCCTTTGGGATGAGTTGGATAATAGATTCTGGTTTGGCCAGCCTAAAAAATTTATCATATATTTTATCTCACCATCCTATAAAAACATTTAAAATGGGGCAGGTGCAGGAGGGGAGGGAGAGGAAGGGACAGGATTTTACTCCCAGTTTACAATCCAGACGGTCACTTTTGTGGCGACACCATAGCAGCAATACGGCACAACAGCTTGCCAGAAAACACAGCAAGCTGTGGATTTGGGAACAGCTCATTTTGCTGGCCAGGCTGCTGGGAGGCCTCCTGCCTTCTCTACTCAGAGGACGAAGTTGTTCCATGCTTTGCCCTGCTCCTTCCTCCCAGAGTAATTTCACAGGTCCCATGCGTGCTGTAAAGTTGATAGAGCAGGCTGGCTGGCAAGGTTGGATAACCAGACAGAGGTATAAACAAACAGAGCTGGTTGATGATTCCTATTGCTCCTCATTTTTCCAAAAGTCAGTGGAGGGAGGTTAAAATAAAGCTGACATGATGGTGAAATAGCGATTACCCTGTTTTCTGCCAGCATTCCTGGAAACACAGCTCATAAAACACACTGAATCATGTAAAAGTCTTCAAGGATTCAGTAAGAGACAAGTAAATTAGTCTTTTCTTCATTGGCATCAATTTTTGCAGTAATGATGAAACCATACTCCTTCAGCTCTTCTGAAAGCTAAAGACTTATTCAAACAGGACCTGGCTCTACAATCCAGTCATGTTGAGTAACATTTCAAGGGGATTTTGCCATGACAGCTTGCACAAATATATATTGTTTTCCTATGAATCAGTCCAGCAGAACGGATCTTTCAGCTTTTGTCACTGCTGTTGTAATTTTCAAGCTGGCAATCAGCAGCAGTACGAAGTGTCAACTAAAATATTTTGTGTCCCTTATTTGGCAGTATTCTAGAAACTACATGCCATGCCAGCTTAAGGGACCCATTGCTTAGAGTAAGAAAAGGGTTACAGTAATACACCATACTTCCACCAAAAGAAAAAGCAAACACAGGGTACTCTACTGTTACACTGTTCTGCAGTCAGAAAGCTGAGAGGTTGCACAGCACAAAACTGCCAAAATTATTCTTTTCAAGATCTGTCTTCTATTGATAACAACTCTGCACCCCTCCCCCTCCAAAAAGAAATGGGAAAAAGATGTAATTGCATAAAGGGCTCCTCTTTGCATGTCAAGGGGAGATGAAATCTTATGTTCACTAACAGTCCATTTAACAAATGTTGTCATAAGCAAGAAAGCTTTCTCTTTATCTCTTTTTAAAGATTAAATAACATTAAAAGTGGAAACAACCTTTACACAGATGTTCTGAATGTGGGTTATTTCTTCTAAGTGTCCTGTAAACCACACTACCTTTTCCTGTAGTGCTCCAAAGATGCATCTCAGGGGCCACCTCTTGCAGAAGGGATCCATGAAGATTTTGGTTGTTTTTAACCAGGACAGTGGTGGTAGGGGTATGATGCTAGGTGTTCACCGGGTTCAGAGATAAAAAGGTCACGAAAACAGTGAAGGAGAAGTCACTGCAGCTCTGCTTGCCTATCTTGGGAAGGCCAAATTTATGCCTGCTCACCTCAGCCCCACGGGGAAGGGAGTAAAATGTTCAAAGCACAGCACAGCAATAAGAGCATTTTTTGAAACAACGTATTTCCTTATGTGGGCTGCAGCATCTAGCTCTGTCTTAATGTCATTAGTGTTTGTGGCCATAAAATTCCTCATCACGAGCCTTTTAATGCAAGATAGACTTTTCTACAAAATCAGTAATAGTCATTGTTCACCTCATAAATACATGAAGAAACTGATATTTTATGGTGCTATCCATGGCTCATCAAGCTTTAATGTATTCCTTGTAAACACATATTCTTTATTTGGTTAGGACAATAATAGTGCCACGTGCCAGACTTAGCATTAAATCCCAGTTCTCCTATTTCTAATGGGCTGTAACAGATGCTTTATCCTCAAAGAATATCCTTCATTCTATTTTCTGCTCTAAACACCCCAAAAATCCTCCATTATTGATCTGTACCAGTTTTCCCTCATTGCCTTTCAAATTGCCACACAGACAGCACTTTGCCGCAGACACATGAATAGCTGTTGGGAGGTGAGTGATTTGTATCTTGGCACAAGAATGACTGAGAATCACATCGGTGATTCAAAATGTAGCTGGGGGGGGGGGGAGGGGGGAACAAGAAAAAAAACTCATAAGTTATAAACACACTGTCAGAAATCTCCCGCAGATCCTAAGCATCTTGCACTTTAGCAGCCTGCATCAGTGCCCATTTCAAGAGCTGGATGTGCCACCAGGTCAGCAGAGCCCCATGCCCTTGTGCCAAGCATGGGTTGTTACTAAGGTCAGGCTTGAAGAAGTACAGGTCCAGGGATGGCTTTAACGAGACTCCTCTGATTTTACTTGTAAATGTCACCTTAACCAGGAGTTTGCTTTTTTAAAGCTTCAGGGGGGGGGCTTCAGGAAACACTTGCCATCCATCAGTTAGATGGAAATACTTGACTGGTTTCCAGAGCTGAGGGTGGGTCATGAGCTCTTTGCAGCTGCCTCTTGGTTTTTACATTGTTTACACGCTATGAAGTAAGACCAGAAGAAACGAAGTTAATTGCAGTTCAGCTAGTTTCATTTCATTCAGTTATTTCAAGAATAAGCACATTATATCTTCCAGAAACTAGTGTTTAGCTCAGACAGGGGTCTAATAAACATGTTATCTTCTAATAGCCTAACAACAAGATGGATAGATCATCTAGCAACTTCAGATCTGGCAAAAGTTTCTAACCTGTTCACATGAAACCTTGTGTAGCTTGGCTTAGAGCACAGTCTACTTCCAATCTGATTTCCAAAAAGCTAGTCTGGAATTGAAAGCACAAGATTATAAAAACTTGTCTCTAATATACATAAGCCAACAAATCAATCTGCATACATCACCCTGTCTGTACATACCTGTGCTGTACATCACCATGTGGGTGAGACAAAGCCCCAACATGCTGTCAGATAGGAAAGAGGTCTCTCTGCGCTTTTATTAGGTTTCATTGGATAAAGATTCAACTGCAATTGAGAAGCTGGAACTCAAATAAAAATTACTACTATAACAAATCAAGCAAGTAGATATTGCCCCTAATACTATTAGTGAGATTCAGCTCAGCAGAATAAGTCAGCAATAAATATAATCAAAGATACACAGAGAATGCCTGTTGATAAACCACGCTGTAATTTTATTTTTATGTTTTCTTACAAAATTGTGGGTTTCTACCTGTCACAGTTTGATTAAGGGGTATACGCACTTACTAATGAGCAACTCTACATTTCATGTCTACACAGCTTTGTGGACATCAGGTGAGATGTTTCTCTTTCATGTGTTTTTATAATTCAGAAAAAAACCCTGTGTTTACTCTATTAGTGCTTTTAGCCAAGATGCCAATTGATTTTCAGTGGTTACTCAGCTCATTTTCTGATTCCTTCTTTCGCTCTACAGACCCAAACAACATTATTTCTCTACTCTGGCTGATTTATAGATAAAAATTTTATTGACCTTGTTTGTCAAAACCATTTTCCTCTGAATTTATGTCATACTGATTTTTCTACTGATGGATACTAGATGAGTTTATGTTTTGCATAGAAACTGTAGGCTCTTAACCACATTCTCTTAACACTTAGGTGAATTATACACTACTCAGGACAAGTGCATCCTATGTAATATGCAGTATTACATATTACAGTACGTAATTACATGTTGTGACACCACTGTCAGGTCATTCCTGCCTCATATTGCTCATCTCCCTTGCCATCCTGCCCTCTCACTGAATGCAGAATTGGTCCCTTCTACTCTTATATTAAAGAAGCCTTAATTTTTGCTGTCCAACATCTAACCATAGATCAGCTTCTTGTCTTCACGCTAACCACAGCACCTCCAGCTTGAGGTGCTGCTGATAGAATAACTTGAGATTTATGTATTTGATTTATTCCATTTTTATGGAGGAATTCTGAGTTAAGATTTGGGGCCAGCTGAGACTAAGCTTGCTCTGGATCGATTCAAATTCAACTTCAATTAAACTTCAAAACAAAGGCTCAGGTTCAGCATCACTCTCAATGCTTGAAGCAGTTGGTAAGGGTTTTTAGCTAGGTGTTGACTCAACTCCTTGAGTCTAAAATTCACTTTTACTGAGAAAGACAATTCTGTGCACTGTTTTGGGAGCATGGGGTGGTTTGGGGTTTTTTATGACTGAAATTTCAGCTGTTAATGCATTGAGAATCCTATGGAAACTCAGTACTGGTGATCTTGTACCATTGTGGGTTTAGACAGATTGTTATTCCATCCTTTATTCAGGTAAGCCCTTACATTTATTTGTTAAATTTTAGCAATAAGATTTGTTGTTACAGAGGAAAGATATTAGAAGCCAGAAGGTGCTGTGGGCACTTTCTGAAAAAAACAACATTCAGGAACCTTTGGAATAAACCATATATTCAGTGAATGCAATTCAGGAAATCAATTGTACCAAAAGCTGCTTTATGGTGTTAGATGCTGAAATTATGGCCCTGTTAAAGTCAATGATCATTTTGCCATTAACTTCAGGTGGGCTAGGATTTCGACTTCTTGGTCTTCCTCCTGGAGAAAAAGCCTTGCTGGAGGAAATGGGGCCAGAGAAACGCCACCACAAAAATAATACAGGAAAGGAACTATACATAAGGACAGAGCTGCACCAGGTGATAACTCAAACACCTAACCTATATAGGTTCAGACATGGAGAACAAGTGTACACATGGGAGGGAAAATAAAAGCACAATTATGCTCTGAAGTTTTCATTGTAGCTCAATAGCACCTCAGTATAGAAAACAAGAGTAATGATTTCTTAATACAAGGCCAGAGCCTCTCTGCTAGTAAAGTAGCAGAGAATGGGGATTTCCATCTTATTACCCTACTGAGGCATACAGGAAGGATTGTGATGTGGACCAGCTGTTAGCGCAAATCCATTCATGCCAATGTGGCGCTCCTTCTCTTTTGCCAGCACAAATAAAAGGATGTTCATTTTTCCACTTTTTTTCATTGATCTAACCAGTCCAAAAAGTTATCCGCCTATCATTGTTTGCTATATATCTGAATGCTTGAAGATACCATAAACATTAGCTTGCAGCCCAGAAAGCCAACCGTATCCTCAGCTGCACCAAATGAAACATGACTAGCAGGTTGAGAGAGGTGATTCTCCTGCTCTGTTTCACTCTTGTGAGACCTCATCTGCAGTACTGTATCCAGCTCTGGGCCCCAGCATGAAGGGTAGATTTAGATTAGATATTAGGAAGTTCTTCCTTGTTGAGGGCAGGTACTGGCACAGGAGAAGGTGTGGATGCCCCATCCCTGGAAGTGTTCAAGGCCAAGCTGGATGGGACTTTGAGCAACTTGGTCTAGTGGAAGGTGTCCCTATGCATGGAAGCGGTTGGAACTAGATAATTTTTAATGTCTCTTCCAACCCAAACCATTCTGTGTTTGTATATTGTCCATTTAGGGCAAAATATGCTTAGAAAGCAACACAGGCAAAAATGGAGAAAGCTTAGCATTTCATACTTCCAATTCTGTGCTCAGTTCCCAAACCAAATTTCCTCTAGTAAACATGAATGATCTCCAAGTATTGGTATTTACAGCCCAGATTCCTTCAGAAAAAGAAAACTGCTGTGGTAGAAAGTTCAACAGGCATGTTTTACTGCAAGAAAATCTTTGCAATTGACTTCTTTTCCAATTTTAAGAAAGACAGGAGAGAGGAATAGTTATCATAAAGTGGGAAATAAAATTAGAGGGCAACATCCAGGGCAAGTCACCTGTTCCTGAGAGATGAAAACCCTGTGTCAAAGAAAGAGACAGCCTTGCAGGAGAGACTTCTCAAAGAAGCTGTGGTGGGACAAGTGGGAGTTCAGCCTAGAAAACAGTCTCTGTGGAGCTCAGCATAGTAACAAAACCAAACACACATGCTGCATAAAAAGTGTCTGGTATGAGGGCATCTCAACTGTGTGCCTAAAGAGCACAGAACGTGCAAAAATGAAAAAACAAACAAAAAAAAAGGATGCTGTTCTGTTAGGTGTGGTTTTCCGTTAAAAACTAATGCATTTTAAAAATGACATTTCTTACAGTTATCTTCCAGTCATTAGCACCAGATGCCAGGAATGCAAATGAGCAGCTGCCCTTCCCAGCCCCTATTTTGGATTTTACATAGTTGAGAGAATCTTTACACCTTAGAGCATATTTATTCTATAATTCCTTTCGCTAAAACAGTCTGCAGCCTGGGTAAACACTGAAGAGGGCATAGAGCCAAGTGGTTTGTCTACATAGGCAGCTTTTTGTTTCTCCAGCCTTCACTCAGATTTACAGCTGAGCAGTTATAAGCAGCGGATGCACCCTGGAGAATTGATTTCAACCCACACAAACAAAGCTGATATCTGTAAATTTTCCTTCTCACTCCAAGTTTCAACCAGTTTCATTGTCTGTATATATCTCAGGGATGATCTGGGCAACCTATTGAATAGTCTGTCAAGAGCACTCACCACGACCCTAGTCCCACAGGGTCCAGATTGACCTCAGAGCAGTTAATGCTAGCACAGGTGTTTTAGCACTAGCACAGATTCTTCCAATTTTTATCAGTGTATTAAAAGTTGAATCAGACTGACCTAGGGCCAAGGTGTTGGTATTCAGTCAAAAGGTTCATGTCTCTACGTTATGGTTTAAAAGACCTTTAGTTACCATCAAAGTACTTAAAATCTGCCTTTCAGTTAAGCATGTTGGTATGTGCAGCTGTAGGGACTAATGGAATATAGATTAATGGTTAATCTAACGGCTAATCCAATAGCTAGAACATGTGATGGAGATTGATGAATCAGTAGTTCAGGGACCCAGATAAACAGTTTGTTATACCATGCCTCACCTGCAACATTGGCTTGAGCTCATACTGAACCCCAAATCACACTCAATTCCTGTCTGTTTGATAGCACTCTGCCCCAAGTCTGGAGTGAACAGAGAGAACCTATAAATATTGAAGTACAGCTACGTATATAACCCACATATTATGAATAACCTCTACTTGTCCTGCTGACAACTTTCAGGTTCTTGATTTTAGTAATTTAATTTTTTTCAGTGAAATTTTATTGTTTGGGTTCATGCATAGCAGTTGTAGATTTGTAGAGCTTTCTTTTATATCACACTTCTGTGGCTCCCTAAAGTCCACAAGAAGGCTGAGTAATTACCCTTTCCCATGGGATAAAGCTCCTATTTTAGCTTAATTGAGACTGTAAATATAAATCAACTGCTGATCAAAAGCTGAATTTTGCCCAGGCTGCTCCCTGAGTCAATATATGTCTATATTTAGGTGGATGGATGAATGAAATGTACTTCCAATAAATCCATCTACTTTGGTTTAGTTGCAACTGCAGATTACAGTCTGAAGCTACTCAGAAGTAGTGAGGTGAGGAGTTCATGGCCGGCGTATAGCTGAGACTGGTAAACCTGTATTTACCACCTCTGACTGGCACATAGTCAGTTATAGTCAGTCTATAAATACTGAATACAAATGTGGTATCACCATCTAAAGTGAGGTGAAGCAGGGAAGGGGTAGTACAATACAGGAACCTTTAGGTTCTCAGGCTGTGTACAAGTATGTGTGCCTAAATATATAGCTCTCTTGTTTTGGTTTTGGGTGACTAGGCTTATTATTATTACACAAAAGTTTGCAGATAACAGAGAATACACTGAATAAGAGAATTTACATCTAATTTAATAAATTCATATGTATCATATATCATATATGCACATTCTATACATAAAATATGGTCTTACGACTTCTTGTGATCCAAGCTAGCTTAAAACAATAACAAGATCTGCATTTTAAATGTTTTGTAAAAGAAACTTTGTATCCTATGATTCTCTCCATGCAGGCATAGCCTGTTATGTTCTTAGCTTACACAGTATCGTTGATAAAGTTTTAAGCATGGTGTAGCAAGATAACTGAAGGCCTAACATCAGAAAAACTGTAGGAATGGGAGAGGGAAAGAATGCAAATTTAATTTAACTCAAATATTATTTATATAATATATTTTTAGCTGAAGCAAACTAATCCTTAGCATCAGCATTATAATGATTCTACTCTCCTAAGGCTTTGTTTCCTGGAGTCTCAAAACAAAAGGCTACAGTGACAGTTTCTTCCTGCTACCCTGAGTAATGTTGAAGCCACAGGCAATTGATCACAGGATTCTATAGAACAAAATGATTGTGGCAAATGTGTCAAACCTGGAATATGTTTCCACAACATATACAGCAGAGGGATGGTGTCTGGTGTAAGCTTAAATCCACATTAGGGCCAAATATTAAATATTTTATTAATCAAATTCTTCCTCGTAGGTTATGCCTTTTGACAGACAAATACTCTTATCCCCTTCTACACTACAATTGATCAGCAAATAAGGAAATATCCAAAGGTCAGCATAGTTTATAAGCTCACAGTCTTCAGCACAACTTCCTAGTAACTATTTTTGCCCATTTTTTTCTGGGGAATTGGGTTTTGGTCACAGTGATTGACTCTTTTTGTCTCAGTAGGCACATATACAGTGTTATGTAAAGCAAAAGTTCAAGACCAGACTCAAGGTCAGATTTCCCTTCAGATCCTGTGCTCACATGAGAAAACTCAGGCTTGGGTTACACTAGCTCAAAGACAGAGCTACTTGCTCTGGCAATGGGCTGAGCATAGCGTCTCTCATCAGACATCCACATGCCCAGCAGCAAGATCACATCCTCATGGGTCTCCTTCTAGAAGGGTACCTGCATTGCCTGACACAGAGGCAACAGCAGCAGCTGGGTGGCAGACTGTGCAGGCATGGAGAAGCCGGGGAATACATCAGGCTTTAGCTCACTGCCCAGCCCTGGCTTTTAGGGAAGCAGTGGAGGTATAACCAGTCTCAATATTTCCTTTTCCCCACTGCACTAATAAATTTAATAGCACAGCTATGTTGTTGCAATGCAGCATCAGCATACAGAAAGTACTGGCTGTGATCCCAAAGCACTACAGATGGCTTAGTACTGCATATGGGAGCGTATAGCATAGGATTTTATACCATGGGATGTATAGCTCCTGGATTGGAGCTGGGATTGTGCTTCAGTTTGGATAGAAAAAGCTGGTATCTATCTGCGATGATCCATGCAGACGCAGCCCAAGACTGCTGCATGGTCTCCCTATGATAGGGCTGTGCAAGGAGGCAGCTGTTTCTCCTCCTTGCTCAGCCACTGATAGGGAAGCAGAGAAGCCTTTGAAATTATTAGATAGTGCCAGAACTGCTAAAACCAGCTATTAAAATTCTTTCCAAAGGTGTTTTTTTCATGTTTGGGATGCACATTTAACAGAAGGGAGGGGAACAAAGAGGACACAGGAAAAAATGAAATAAGATGGATTTTTTTTTTTGCTTTCAAGAAACATTGAAAGTGATTATTTATCGTGTTGTTCAGCAGTTCAGGATTGTATCATTTGAACTAAGCTGTTTCTAAATCAGTATAAACAAGGGTCAACTCTTATATGAACACTCATATTTTTTTATTATTATTAGACAAATTAAGGGAGACAGATATAAAACTAGAAGATGAAGAGAGCAAGAGCTGCTAAATGCATCTTCTGGTGTTTCATTTCTTATTTTATTTTTGCTTTGATGAAGTTCAGCTCCATTTTGCAAAGGTATTGCAATAAAGAAGGTATAATATTAGTAAATCTGCTGACTCTGTAGAAAGTTCTTTCCTTCTGGTCATAAGTGCTTTCTTCTTTCTTTAATTATTTTTCCCTTCTGTAATGAATTTATCAGAGGCAGAAAGAGCCAAACCTGCTTTTCATTTGTTAGCAAAAATTATTCACTGTCTTCCAAAAAACAACATTTGATAGCATTGTCCAGCTGAAAATGTACCAAGGTAAGACACAGAAGAGACCTCTTCTACTCATCTGCTGTTTGTCTGTAAAATAAGTCTTATCACCTCTTCACTCCTCAGGTTCTCCAGTAGACTAATTTGTAGTGTTTGAAAATGCATAGATGAAACACCTCCATTTTGTCTTTAACATGGGCATCCACTGAAGACAACCAGGTTGGACAACTGTCACTGGTGGAGAAATTTGCCTGTCATAGGCTTAAAGAAAAAAGACCAGTGCTGATAAGCAAATAAAAAAAAAAAGAGTACAGTCTATCTTTCAAATCTCAGGCTGAGATTGTAATTTTGGCAGCTGGGAAATCTAAACAAACACATTTGCCTTGAAAACTAATGAGACAAAACTGTGGATCTATGAATAGCTTTGGTGCTATTCATACTACTGCTTCTCAGAGTAAAAGCATATTTGGGGCCATAGAACATGATGAATTATACCTACCTTATGTTATAATAGGCAGTATATCCCCAAAATTATATGGATACATTTAGTAGTACAAAATGCCACCGTAGTGGTGCTTCTGTGCCCTGAGCTGGGAGTGCTCAGCAGAGACAGAGTGGTGGGATATTCTGGCAGGGCAAGACTTTGACGTAGCTGAAGCTGTGGGAGCTCTTGTCACCTCATTTGAGCCCTAATGATGGTTTTAATAAGCAAGTTAAAGCACTGGTGCCCCTGTGAGCTCAGTGTTCCTCCAGCATATGAGCTGATTGCAGTTTCACAAGCTGTGCACACCAGCATTGCTGGGGGACTTACCCTGTCCCCTTCCGTCAGACTCTTCATGCCCTCAGCTTCTAATTCCCACAGCCATGCCAGCTCCCATGAGTCCAGCACAAATATTTGTGTGTCCAAACAATGAATCAGATGGGGGAACTGATCCAGACCAAATTCAAAGTGTGATTTTGGGATACAACTGAGCTGACACAAGCGGCTGCTGCATGGCTAGCCCAGACTCCCCATCCAACACACATAGTCCATCCTCCTCTGCTGGGCTGGCATATCCCTAAATGAAGAGACCTAAACTATCAGGAAAATATTCCTCTTGTTATTTTATGTTACTGTTTAGTTATGTTACTGCCATATTAACTCCTTGAACCACCACGCCACAAGATTAGCAAAGCATTCTGTGCTGGTGCAAGGGTGCAGTGTGATGGGAAGCTGGAAAAAAGCAAGATCTCCCTACGGCATCAGCTGGTGGTGCACTCCATCAGCACACCAATAATTGCATCACGTAATCGGTCCTTAACCTTAGTCTGGAGCATCCTCCTCATCCACACTACAGAGCCCCTGCAGGAGGGACAGACGCAGTGCGAGAGTGAGCAGGTGGGGATGGGGGAGAAGGACTGCTTCTCCCAGGGGTACTCTTAGTTACACCAGCAGAAAAGATGGGCTCGGAAATCTTTGTGGAACAGTGCTGAGTATTTCTAATTGAGATTTTTTTCCCTATTTCTTTTTCTTGGACAGCATTAGATTGCTGGGTACTGGAGTGTCCTTTATGATTTGAAAATAGGAGGTTTTAATTATTAAAATGCGCTGGTTTGTACTTATCTTTTATAGGAGATAAAATGTATATGAATACATCAAGTATTTATTTGCTTTTTGGAGATCAAAATGACTGTTCTTTAAAGTAGTTTGTTTACAGTAACAAAGCCTAAAAATCTGGAATAAAAATTTCCAAATGGCCTAGTTCAGTTTCATTGGGTTTTTTTTTCTGGTTTCTTTTTTTTCTTTCCGGTTGATTCCTCACCCTTGTAGGTTTTCATCTTTTCATCCTGATTAAAGCTAGGAAAAGCCTCACAGATGATACTCTGTCAGACATGAAAATAACTTCCTATGCATCTCTGGCTCTGAAGCAACATTAGCAATACCTAGTGTCTTCTTGTTCTGTGACCAAGGTTGGGCTACACTGGAAGCAACTGCCAGTGAAGGGAGCAGAAGGAGCATGAGCTACAGTTTGGATGCACCAGAGCCCCTGCAAGGTTACCTACAATCTTTACCACATCTCAGAGATTACAAGTATTCTGGGACCTGAATCCCCAGACAATTTTTTTAGCAGGAGCCAGCACCCACTGGGATAATGTCCTGGGTTCAGACAATTAAGAAGGAAAATCTGCGAGAAAGAATTTAGAGAAATGTCTTTATTCCTTGCTGAAAAAAAAGATTAAGTGCTGCAGGGAAATGCTGGTCTCTAGTGGGCACTTCCTAGCTGAGGCAAGTTTTCATTGTACTTAGGTAGCTGGCAATAGATCATGTATTGCTGCAATAACATGACTCTGAAGTATGATCCTTGATGCTGGCTTGAAGTTCATAGAAGAAAATCCTAGATATTATTGCATTCTCCATACATCCTGAGACGCACATGGCTGAGAACTATGTTTGCAGGTAGGGGTCTCCTAGCAAGACAGCAACGCTTGGTATTCCTTGTGCTATGATGACTATGATGATGGGGCCATTTATATAAAAGCTGATCACCATCAAAAGTGGGTAGAGAATTATTTCCATGTAGTCAGGGGTAGTTGTTTGAGAAATCATTGGGATATTTTAAACCATAAATGAAATTCCTACTGCTTAAAATTAGACTGGAAATTCATTGGAAAAATACTTTAGCTAATATGACAGGCCAGAAGAGGTAAAAGATAATGTTTTCTCTCTCACATAAATTATTTTACATTTCCTTACATGGGCATCACCTTGCTGATGAAGTGAAGGAATATGTTATTCTTTGTAGTAGCTGAAGACTGGGAAGTTGAGGTAAATTAAGGATTTGCCCAAGTGCCCATCAGGGGCACAGAAACACACAGTGGAAGAAAGCTTAACACAATATTGTATAAAGGAGAAAAAGGCTATAAACATAAGGTAATCAAGTTTTTCACTTTTATAGCTGTACACATCTATCCATTCCTTGGACACAGGACTGCATTATTTAAAGACAAGTTCAGGATAAAGTCATAAAGCTCCAAGTGCTTTTCTATTGCCTCACATTCCCTGACTGATATTAAAAAGAAAGCAAAACAAAGAAACAAAACCCAAATGAGAGACAGAAAAAGAAGTTTGCTAAACATGAAGTGTAGCCTTAGACTAGCCTATCAAGCCCTGAATTATCATAGAATCATAGAATAGTTTGGGTTGGAAGGAACCTTCAAAGGTCATCTGGTCTAACCCCTCCAGAGTGAGCAGAGGTATCTTCAATTAAAACAGGTTGCCCAGAACCACATCCAGGCCTGTCCTTGAATGTCTCCGGGGATGGTGCATCCACCACCTCTCTGGGCACCTGTAACAGTAGTTGACCATTCTCATCGTAAAAAAATTCTTCTTCATATCCAGCCTGAATCTCCCCTTTTAGTTTAAAGCCATCACCCCTTGTCCTGTCACAACAGACCCCGCTAAAGAGTCTACCCCATCTTTCTTATAGGTCCCCTTTAAGAACTGAAAGGACCTAGAACTGATATGGCATAGTAAACTTTCAAGTTTTTAACAGGAAAAGCATGTATGATAGGCTTGACTTATGTTAGAGAGTGCTAATAAGCACTAATAGCTTAAGACATGCAGGCATACGGGTGAACATCCTGATAAGACCCAGAACTGCTATAACATACTATTCAGAAAGAAACTATGGAAATTGAGGCACACCATACTGAAACACTTCTGACCAGATTCAGGGTTTATCCACTGAATATCAACATCAGTACAGCTCATTGTCAGCAGTCAGCACTTGATGCGCTTGATGTGCTGCATTTGCAGGCAGAGAAGAGAATCAGGAGTCTAGCAATGTCTTCAACCACAAAAAAGCTGTTGCTAACCCATGGGAAATGAATTTCAGACTCAGAAGGGTGAACACCTGTGCTGTTTGTTAACATCCTCCTTGCAAACTAAAGCACAACTTTGCTTGCCTATTCCCACAAACTTCTAAGTAAAAATCAGGATTTCTGAGTGGCTAAAATTTCCTCATTTCATTCATTCCTGCTCCTGAGCGCTGTCGGTCAGAAACAACAGATGCAGTATTTGGAAAAGCCAAATATAACAGTGTTTCAAACTGAGAAATTTATTTTGTCCCTCTTAGAAATCTAAAGTATTGAAAAGGAAGGTGGAGCAGCAAGCCCTTCAAGGCACAAATATTCACTATGCAACAGGAAGGAAACAAATCTCTAAAGAAGAGGTACACCTTCCTTCACCTACTCTGAGTATTTCATGGCGGCTTATCTCTTCACGAGTTAGACCTTCTCAGCCATTTTCACTGCTCAGTGTAACAAGTTAATGAAAAGAAGACTCCTGTTTGGTTGGAGCTGGATCCTGTGTCCTCATGAGCTGCCACTGCCCTCTTTCCCATACCATGCTGCCCATGGTGCAAACAGCGCAGGAAACAGCTACAGCCAAGATCCCAGTAACATTTCTTTACTGAGGATAACCAGACAACTCCTTAAAAGTGAGACATAGAGATGCCACAGCCACATCCATAGACAATCAGGCCATAGGCATTCAGGATAGGATTCACCTGCCATCTCAGTTTGCCCAGGTCCCTTAAGGTCATTTTATAGATAGTGGAGAGAGCATGCATTGCATCTAACCTGGCTAGAGAGCTGAATTAGAGTGGGATGAATCATCCTCTGAGGATTCCTGCTCCTTTTTGCTAAGGAGCTTTTGGGGGAACTAGCTCAGGATTTTGATGTTGTGTTAGATGCCTAGCTTAGTATTCACAGGAAGTCTTGTCCAGCTTCCCCCTCAGACCACAGAATAACTTTAGCATCTTATACCAAGCTTTAAGTCTACAGTAGAATATTGAAAACACAGCTATAATGAACCATGGACAAAAGTGGGAGAGCTCAAGAACATTGGAAGTGGTCTGGATCCCAATCCCTACAATAAAATAGCACGTTAAAAAGAAAACTCATGGAAGGTCTTAAATAGTTGCCCAAGCACGCATGTGGTGGTCAAAAATCCCCTCCAGCAGTCCCTGCCAGTCTCTCCTGGAGGAAAACTCTTGCTGCCCACATGGGGAGCAGCTTTCCCTGCAGTAAGACACACTGCAGGCATTCAGTAGACAATAATATGAAATCCTTTAGTATCAGCACATACCTCCTGATATAAGTCCTCCCTGTCTGAAGGATCTGGACAGACTTATGGTAGATGCTGGTGCTCCAAAAAGAGGAGGTAAATGGGCTGAGTCAAAGCAGATGAGCTGGTCAGCTTACAGTGGCTGCAAGGGCTTCATGATGCGGTCCTACTCTGCCAGGTACTTGGCAACATGAAAGGTATTTAGTAGCTACATGTATTGTAATGTATTTTGACAGTAGGATGGTCATCCAGTCTTTATCTACATTTAATAACATATAAGTACAGTTTGCTCTGGTTTACAGGGAAACATGCAACCCACCAGCAGGAGCCATATAGAAATGTAAGTCTGAAGAGCATTCAGCAAACTGACTTTGGACTTACTTCAAGTGACTGAAATAAAGACATAGTGTCCATTCTGTGTACCATTCCTGCTTTGACAGGTTGTTTCTCTGGGGAAAGGACCAGAGCTTGTAGCACGGAGCATCACACACACTTTACTCACCTTCCTGAGAACCTGCTGTCTGCAGCAGACCAATTTGTTATGAGTAGCTGCACTTTGCAGCATATGCATACTTGCCAAGAGGATTAAGCGTAAATACAGAAGGAGTATAGATTCCCTTTCTCAGAGACACTTCCTCCCTCCTGTTGGTAGTGAACCGTTGTTATAAAGAAGGACTCTGTATTTCTGTAAAAAGGAAGTTATGCCTTTTCACACAGCACCCTCTGTGCCTCTATGTAAGCAAGACAGTTCCAGATGAATTTCCCACAGCTTTCCATTCTTCACGTTTCAGGAGGTGCAGGAGCCCGACTTCCTGGCAAGTTTTCTCTCTCTCTTTGTCTTCTGCCACTTCAGTCACACAAGTAATACAGTTGGATACACTCCTCTTGCACTCGTCATTCTTCACCAGTTTAAAGTCTACCATGGGCCAATTCCTAGCAGGGGCCAGATATTCGACAGTGCTCAGAACTGATAGTAAGTCCTGAAAAGCTACCCCATAATGAATTTCAAGTTTGTCTTGGCAAAGGTGGAACAGTAGAGTGCAGTTTTACAGCTTATGACAAAGGATTCCCTAAAGCTGGATAAGTATTAGGTTTCCAGTTCCTCCTACTACTTAAATTTCTTACATATTCTATGTAGCTTGTGGTATTGAAGAAGTTATGATACAAGGAAAGATTTTTGGTTGGTTTGGTTTAATGGGAAATGTCTCAGAGCACTCAGCAACTCAGCTAATGTGGCTTTTGAAACATACTGCCACAGCAAGACACTTGGAGATACAGGGATTTCTTCTCTTCCTTTCCCTCCCACCCACTTCCACATTGTCTGCAATTTCTCTGGCAGAGGAGCTGAAAATCAAAATCTTACTGCTGGAGGGAATACACTGTACATCTGTTTCCAAGTTCAGAAATTATTGAGATCATATTGTTTGTGGATCTACAAAGACATTGCCTTGTTCTAACAAAGACTAATGCCAGTTCTGCCTTGTTCCTGCTGTACATAGTTATATTATTGCTGTTTATACTTCCCTTATTACTTTTGAAAATTATTGCACTTCATCTTGATCATCCAATTGGTACGACACACAACACCATGTAGCTGCTTAATTATGCATGTGAGTGTTCAATTTATCAAAACTACAGCTTTCATGCACAAGTCTCTAGTAAGGAAATGACTCCTGTGAAGTTGTCTTGTGAGACACATCTCTGCTTGACTCCCAGATACCTGCACTATAGTGTCACAATATTCACATCATAGTGTGCAACAGCACGGCACCATGAAATGCAATGAGAAAATAGAAAAAAGCTGCTATTGTGTCATGCTGACATTGTCTACTGTGAAATGTGTAGTGGCCACATTTCCCCAGCAAAGTACAGGACTTAACTTCTCAAAACCAGCCTCATCATGGAAAACAGAACTGAGGAAAGGGCCCTTGGATGCACTTCCAGCCGTTATCCAGCCACTGTTGTTTGTCTGCAGCTTTGGTGCCTTCAGTGTCACAGCTATGCAATGGTACTGGGATAGAGGGAGAATTTTTGCCCTTATCAAAGTCATGAGGAATTAATTCCCCAGCGCTCTGAGTCCAGACCAAAGCAGACTGACTTCTGTATCAAAAATCACACCAGATGATAATCCTGGTGATTTCAGCATACTGCTAATGTGTTTCCTTTACTCTAAAAGTTGGCTGTATGGATATGCCAGGACAGTGCTTAGAGCTAATACTGCCACAGTCTGCTCTGTAGTTACTGTGAGGAGAGATAGATTGAGTCATTCTGTTCAATTCCTCTCCACATGTTTTAACATTATCTGGTCAACATATAAAGAAACACCTACATAATTGTCCTGTATCTTTCATAGCTTGAAGGATTATTGGTCAGCTAGCACTGTCTCCTCTGATTTCTGTATTAGGTAAGTCTATTCTCTTGGACAAGGAATGTTATGCTTCTTAAACTACATTTCTGCAAAGAAGACCTAAATGATTTGCTGCTGTGGCTCATTAGCTTGTCCTTGCTGTTGAGAAAGGACACTAATGCTTATGAGTTAAATGTCCAATTCAGCTGATGAAGAGCTCCAATAGCTTCATCTTCATTTTGTCCACACTTCATATTAAATTTCCTTGCAGATTAAGAATTATGTAAAATGCTTAAATCACTGCAGAACTGTTTTGTGTGTGCTGGTGTGTGGGTAATAAGATATAATACTGCAAAGAACTAAAATATGGCAAAGATAGGCAGGATAATAACATTTTGATGAGCAAAGCAGCAGGACAAGAGGCTGTAGACCAATTTGGGAAGTAAGTTATAGGGAGGTAAAAAGTCATGGTGAAAGTCATTTTCTTACAGATAAGTGTCTAAGAACCAGACCACGGATGTTCCCCAAACCACAGGTAAGTTTATTTTGTGAATTATGGTGTAAGATGGTCAGTTTTCCCATAACCGTTACCTGCTTTTCCATGTGCAATGACTCATGAAAGAAACTCTGTATATGAGGTAAGCTCTGATGCTCAGCAGATCTTAGCTGTGAACACCCCCTTCTTCTCAAGGCCAGATCCCTTCCCATCCTGGCAAGTCACATTGGGATGATGCCTGCCAAGGTCTCATATTTTACCTTTAAAATCTCTTAATTTTATGTGACCTGTAATTCCTTGCTTTCTAATAGCAACAACATATTTTTTAAGAAAGTAATTTGATTAGTTGTGTATTCATTCACCTTTTGATAGAATTTTCTCTTCAGTAGCTACATTACTTTAATAGCTTAAATTCTGTTCAATTACATCAATATAAATATGTCATTCTTTCAAAATACATAGTTTTCCACTTTTAACATTCAGTTGAATGTTACAACTTCTGGGTTTCAGTTGTTTTAATGATAGCTTTCGTGTCCTTAGGTTTAGGAAATTTTCATATTAGATTGATTATCTCCCTTTTTCTTGGCCTTTGTATAGAATTCTTTCCTATTAAATACAGAGAATCAGGATTCACTACTAATCTTATTACTTAGACCATGAAAGCAGATTGGAAACATGATTGCTGCTTCCTTTTATTCCTATGAACAAGAAAATCTGTCCAGTTGCTAGAATGGGGTTATAGTGATTCATAATGAACTAATTCACATTAGTGACTCAACCAACACCCAACACTCAAACCAACCAATTAACAACATTAAGCCAGTGATTAATTTGTCTTGTGACATTTAGAATACGTGCTGCACTTACAAAGGGTATATGTGGGTACCCATTAGCCTGACAACTGTATTTGTAATCAGCTCAAGACTTGTAGTGAAAATCCACTGGTATCTATAATCACATCTGTAGACAACAATCATAAAAAAATATACTCTGTGCAGTTACTGCCTTCCATATTTTACATATTAGCTGCACTAGTGTTTTATATCACAAAATGTTGCCATTTGCAAATACTTCTATTCATAAAAGCAGAAGGTACAGTGTTTCTACAAGACTGCACCCTTTAAAGCTTTGATCCTGCAAATGCTTAGCTTTGATGACACTTGAATGTGACTATTACTGACGTTATTAAGGTTAAGCATATTCATGTCCACTGGATCACTCCTTCGCACCTAAGAATCTTGAAGCAGGAACATTGCCTAGAGATGAGTACACCTCTGGGAATAAATTTTCATTGATGTTTTTCTATGCACAGTGTATAAAGAATCAATGATGTATGTATTTCTCTTCTTTTAGTGAAAATAAATCCATCCTGTGTCCTCAGCAAGACTAGTTTATCACCAGTACATCACAGCTAAATGAGTCACAAGTCACCTAAGGCCAGTCCTGCCTCCACAGATCTCCCCTCCATGTCCCATGCTGGTTTCTACCCACAGAAAATACAGCCTTTAACAACATCTTGTCAGGACTCACTTAGTAGAGGACATGACTACAAGTTCAAATCTATGTGTTTTATATATTTCAGGCAAATTCCATCCTAGTTTTATAGGTTCATATTGGGATGGAGCTCAAACAGAGAGGTATGAATTAAACTACTGTGGCAGCAGGCAGCCCCGTGAGTACCAGGCTTGAAAGGATCAGGACTGTAAAAGCATTATTCACATATCATTATTAAATATCGTTACAGAATAGCATACCTAGATTTTGTTCTTGCTAATTCAGCAAAACAGAAGAATAACTGCAGCTTATTATTCTTCACATGGGCATTTACTATTCCTGAGAAACAGTAAAACAGGAGAGGATTGGGACTGCAGCACATGAGCAGCAGAGCAAGAAATACACAGGTTTAGGTAATCACAGTGTTTTCACTTGTACAAGAAATACAACCCAAATACACTCCTGAAATTAGCAGCCAGGGTCTCCAAAATAAAGTTCTAGAACTGGGTTCTTTGTTTAAGGGAGAAAAAAGCCAACAAAAACAGCAAAACCCACACACCATAACCTCCAGCATGGCACTGCACACAAGCACATGCAGACAGACAGTCCTGCAATGCCAATTTTATTGCCAATGTCAGCTCTGCATCTGCCTCACAGCTGGAGAGCAGAACCAGAGGCTTTGAAGCACAACTCAGACAAATTCTGCACACACACACACACACACAAACGTCAAAGGCGTGGCTCAGAAATCACATTCTGAGCTCTTGAAGCACACCTAACTCATCCCAAGGCTCAGTGCCATGAGACACACCTCATCAGTGCTGCCATGGGGGTATTCCCTGCTCCTGGGAAGGCCTGGAAACATCCTCACTGATGCCCAACCCACCCATGGGCATCCTTCCCTTTACAGAATCATAAAGTGGTTTGGGTTGGAATGGAACTTAAAGGTCATCTAGCTCCAAATCCCCTGCCATGGGCAGGAACAACTTCCACTAGATCAGGTTGCTCAAAGCCCCGTTCAACCTGGCCTTGAACACTTCTAGGGATGAAGCATTCACAGCTTCATTGGGCAACCTGTTCTGGTGCCTCAGCACCCACACAGTAAAGAACTTCTTCCTCATATCTAATCTAAACTTCTCCTGTTTAAGTTTGAAGCCATTGTCCCTTGTCTTATCACTACAGTCCTTGATAAAGAGTCCCTTCATCCTTCACCCCAAACAGTCCCCCTGGCCACAGCGCTGCCAGTGCATTCCCATCAGCAGATAACCATGGCAACCAGCCTCCAGCCCCAGAGGAGGCAGCTAAGCTGGACTGAAAGTCTCCCTTCTGCTCCTGCCTCCATCATATGCAGCAAATGTGCAGGTGAGCAGTTTCCCTGTCTCCCTCAGATTAGGGTGTGCATTTCTGCCTTCTTTTGTTCCCTTCTTTCAAGCCATCACCAGCATGCTTGCCACGGACACTCTCACACTGCTGATATTGCTCATTTAGCAAAGATACTGTCCACTGGCAGTCCTCTTGCACCCTACCTACTGAAATTAGTCCCTTGGTAGGCAAGCCTCATAAATTACTGACAAACACAGAGGCTCTGGCCATGCCAAGGATTTTGTTCCGCCATGCTCAGAAACCAGGCAGCCGCATAATAAATAGATTCTTACAACACAATTAAATTGGGTGATCAAATAACTGTAATCACTATAAAGCAGTTGTTGATGCCACAGATATTTAGACAGGATGACAGATTGCACATCGCTTCCTCCTTCCTTGCCAGCAGAGCCCCAGCAGCTGATTTGCACACTGTGGCCCCATGGCACTGCAGCTGAGCCCTCAGTGGATTTGCAGTAAACCTATTGGTCCTCAGACAGCAAACACACACAGATACAAGCCTTCACACTGATTTCTGTTAATTTGCGGTATCAGCAGCCCCAGACCAAGCCAGGCTGCCAAAGAGTTTTGAACTCTGTTCAGAGAGTAGTTCCATCCTTGTTTGCGAGCTAGTATTTTGGATATCCAGCTAAATCTGAGTTGCAGTTTGGCTTCGAGTTCCTTGAATGAAACACTTTTTGTTTCATGCTGTGGCACTCCTTGCCAGATCTCAGAAGGAAAGAAGACAGCAGAGTTTGAACATAGCAGGATCACACAGACCTGCCTCACTGATGATGCAGCAGTTCAGAGGCTGATGCTAAACCTCTGCGCTGCATCCAGGTTGCCTCTGACTGCTGTATTACCCTAAAGGGAGGCTGAGAAACAGGCATCTACTGTATTTTTTCTATGGAGGGACCAACGTCAACTGTGTCTGTATCTATGTTCGAAAGAATCTGCCTTTCCTTTGAAAATATGCATAAAATTACTATCTGCAACCTGAAGAACCTCTTTATAGACCCTTTCTAAAATCCAAATTCTGACTATTGTAGCAGGTGAGTTTCTGCTAGCTGGGACAGCTGAATGGCATGGGTCATGGATGTGCTTCAGGTGACTGATTGACCTAGCTGGCTAAGGTAGCACTGACATCTTCTTCAGCTGTGCCATGAAAATAACAGCCTTTAGCAACATCAGAAACCTGTGTTTTCCCCAGACAGATGCAGTGGATGGGACACATATGTAGCCTATTAACACAGAGAGATGATATGTACACACTTCCTGTCTCATCCTTCTAAAAAGGTTATTAACTGTCTTTCTTACATCTAAGGGGAGAGATTGGCCAGAGCTGTCATATGTTCCTGTCAGATTTTTCATTCCAGTACTGCAAATTAGGGCTTCAGGGAGTTAGCAAAGAATAAAGATAGGTGGTACAGAGCCGGGAGGAGGGAAACGTTGAATGCTGTACTTTCATAGGGTTTAACAAAAAGGGGATCAGAGTGAAATTCCTCCCTGTTGCAGAGGGCTAGCTTGAGTCCCATGAAACAAACCCCAGTGGCTCCACAGCTGAGGCAGATCCTTCATACAGAAAAAATACCCCTATTAAAAAAGAGCAGTCTGTTTTGATGTTCACAGCATTTCCAACTGACTCCAAGAAGGTACAATTGCAAAGTATATTTACAATATATAGTATTGGAATACCATAAGCAAAGATACAATACGCAGTATTGGCATACCCTAATACTATCCTCAAGTACATAAGACACAGTTATCACTAGAATGTCTAAGGAGAGGTAGAGATATCATATCAATTTTCTCCTACACAAGAAAAGCCATTACTGGTCAGGAATACAAAGGCTATAGAAGTGATGAATTTCTCCACTAGAAAACCAGTTACAAGAATCCGCCACTTCTTTGTGATCTGCTCACTGCTTGTTCATACATTCACAAAAACAATATTATCATCTTTCTGTTGGTTATTTCTTTATGATATTGTACATGTCACATCTTCTTGTAAGTCTGAGCATCTCAGAGACTGCCCTAATGTATGCATGAAAAAAAGGGGGAGAAAGACCTTTGCCAAGTTTCCACCATACCTGCCCCAGCCTGTTCCCACACTAGGGTGAGGAATGTGGTGCTTTGGTCAAAAAATTTCAGATGCCTGACAATATTTCAAACCCCTCATCATTTATCCTGATGACTTTGCTTCAGCTCTGTTTTGGTTCCCCATCTGACACAGCTCCAGTGCTCTGGAGCACCAAGCTCAACCCATTTGACTGGTATCAATTGCCCTGATGAAGCCATAACTGTCTAGAGATGATTTCCAAAGAGAAGAAATGCAGAAAAGATGAAATAATCAGTTCTGGTAAGAGTAGGATTCACATCATGAGTTGCCTGAAATTTGTCAAGCCTTATAAAAGAGCATGAGTATTTTGAGAAACTGGCTAAAAACCCAAAGCAAATAGTAAAAATCATTAACGGCCCTCACTTAGAAGTTCAAAGTACAGAACTACCACAGGAGAGTTTATTTCTGGCCTAACCCAAGCTTTGTTTTCGGCTTCGTTTAGATGGTTCAGGGCAGCTGGAGGCGAAAACTTGTCATTTTATTAATCTGTAAAGCATCATGTACACCTTATGCTCCAGAGGTTCAGCAGAATACTATTAGTTATAGCAGCAGCAGAAAGGTCTCATGAAAGTTTACTCTTTGGAGACTTTAAGACCCATTCCTACCCAGCTAAAAAAAAAAAAAAACAGCCCAAATACAACAGAGTACACTACAAATAAGCACTAAAAGAGCTTCCAGGATTTGAATGTTTCTCAAAGATTTACTGTGCATCACCAGAAGGCTTTGCGCATACAGAGAAACATACCAAAACTTCTTTATGCAACCAGCAGTTTGACTCTACCTCCTACTGGTTTTGCAGATAGCCATGTTTTGTTTAAAAAAGAGTTTTCCCTAACTAGGGCCTGGCTGCTTCTGCTTGATTCTTCAGTGAGGTCATCATAATCCTGTTTTATGATGCCACAGTCTGTTCCCATGAAAATTATTGCCATGTCGTAAATTCAGCATTATAACTTTACTGTGAGATGAAGAAAGAGAAAACAGGCTGTGGGGTTAAAAATACCTGGTAAAGCAAACAAATCCTTCTGAAAGTAGCCACAGAAGATTGAGAGGGGAAAGAAAATAAACCACCTAAAAGGTAAACAGATGTGGACAATGACACAAGCTGAGGTTGCCTCCAGTGTGAAAACTCTCCTGCATGAGACAAATCAGAGCATTTAGGTCACAGAACAGTCATTCCTGTGTGAAGACTAGAACATATGGAATTTACTGCTGTTAATTAGGGTGTGCCTATGGCAAGGCCACTGCAGTTGGATTTGCTTCAATTCAGAAATGCTCAGCTCAGCATAATGGTCTGGTGGGGATTCAGAAAACCAAGTGGGTTGGGGGTTTCTTTTCTTTTTTTTCTTTTCTCTTTTTTTTTTTTTTTCCCCACAAATACCAGAAGAGACAATGTAAAAATCAGGAGGAATAATAAGAGGAATAGAAGAGCCCCTACAGTCTCCAAGATGGAGCGATAATGCCCCAGGTGAGGGACACACCTTTGGGATGCCAGCTAGGACACAGGTCCTATGCCTTTCTATTCTGCTTAGGGTCAGTTCTTGCCCTTCACAAAATGAGGATAGTGATGCTTAGTGACCTATGTAAAGTTCACTGGGTTGAGATGAAGGGGATCTGGAAAGTCACTTTCCATCATTTGCTGAGCTATGCTGTGCCAGTTCCTTTGCTGCACCCTGGGTTCCTCAGCCCGAACAGGGCTAACAATACTGACCCCTCGTATAGAGAGCTTCCCAGTCCAAAAAAAATCTGGATGTTATTATAATGATTTGCAATCACATCACAAGGGTGGGATTAATTTGTTCAAATTCAGATCTTTAAAATATTTTTAACTCTTTCATAACAACCCTAAGATTATTCTTATAGTAAGTTTAGAAGTTACTGTTCTCTTTTGTGTTTGTACACAATATTTATGGGACTCAACCCAATCACCAAACACAAATGCAGTCCTGAATATGAACCACATTTTGAAGGAACTATTGAATGCTCAGGAACTAAAATCTGTAGCTATGATGTGAAACACTCTGGCCCCTCAGAGAACCATGTAATGGAATGAGGTTGACCAGCCTTATTTTCTGTATTCCAATGACTTAGTAATAAATAGAAGTCTTACTATTCATTATTCTTAATTAGGAATAGAATTCCTAAACAAACCAAAGCTGTCCATATAGCTATTAAGGTGATGCCTGTTTTTCCAGTGAGATGTTTTTTGTCCCTTTGGTCTGCTTTTCCAAGTTCAACTTCAACAATTCAAATTTGGGACTAATAACGAAAGAGAGTTCTGTGGACTTTGGATAAGGTCTGTGTTGAACTACAGTATCACATCCACACTGGGCCTTATGTGTTCCAGATGACTATCTTTGTCACAGTACTCATGATGTGTCTTAGGGACCTGACAGGGTGAGATAATATGATGCTTGGGGAAAAACCTTAAGTTCAGTAAAGTCCCTCAATGCTCATTATGATCTTATAAGCTGAAAGAGGATTTTTAACAAGCCTTCTAAATTGTACTGTCTCACCTGAGCATGAATGAGTCCAAACCAACATTTTTAATGAGCTCGTTTGCTGTAGATCCAAGCACGTAATCAATCATGCTTTATCTACGTCTTTCCAGGGGAAGAGAGGGCAAATGAAACCGCAGCATTTAAAAGAACAAAGACACAGATATACCAGCCATAGTGCTCGTCAGCTGCAGAATAAAGAGACAGAGATTTTAGAGTCCCCACACAAGGAGATGCCTCTTTTATGAGCAAACTTTATTTAAAGAAGGTTCACAGCTTTCATTTCTGCAGTAAAACCTGAGAAATGGACCAAACAAGACTGGCCAGTTATGTTTGAGGCACCACTCTTATGATCGGTTTTCTCTTTGACGTCTTCTCTTAAACATTTTCTGTTACAACAGCATGTACTTGCTAGTTCATTTGACAGCCTGTGCTGCCCTATACATAGACCTGCTTTTATATCAGGTTCATTGAGGTTTAAGAGCAACCAAAATGTAAAAGAATGCCCTTCACTTAGTTTCACTGTAGTGTTGCAAATGCTGCACAAAGATATCTGCAATTTTCTGAAGGACACATTGACCCACAGACCACTGTGGGACACCACGATTTTCCGTCAGTGCTTCAGTGATTGAGAACTCGTAAGGTTTTTTGGTCGTTTGTGTTGTGGATTTTTTTCCTGCAATGATTTAACAATGGAAATTTACATCACATGAGATCTTCCAAATATAGCCTGTACTGATGAGAAGAGATATATTTATCTATCTCCCTTTGTACTTCTCTAAGACCACCACAGATACAAAGTAGAGGTTATTAAGAGTGATGTCTCAGCTGTATTAGCCTTTCTATACCGCAGCTGAATACATGCAGTTGAATTTATTGAGTAGCTTTATATTACTGCACACAGAAACTGAGAAAAAATTCCTTCACTGAACTGGGGAAAGAGATTGAATTAAGGCAAAAGATATTTTGTTTTTTATTCAATTAAGAACTTGGAAAAAAAAATCGTTGAAAATATAGAGTGGCAAAAAGATGTTTTCTAACTTACATGTTTTTGCAGTCGAGTGTATCAGGAGCTTGTGAAAATATTCATGGTCTTTTCCTCTGAAATAAGCTAGAGCAGAAAGAGAATATATCCTCTTAACTGTTTTCTGCTAGTCTTGAGATAGCCTCTCATGTTGGCTAGATGCCTCATATGGTTAGAAAAATCAAATATTACTGAATATTATGAGTAGAAGACAGATGTTGAATGCCTTGTTCAGATAACTATCTGTATTTTTTCTGCCTTATTTGAAATACACAGGATAATATCAGAAAAAAACCTGAAATACACACAACCTCCCCAATAATTTGAAGACTCACCGTCACGTCTGGGCAGACTCTCTACAGTGAGAAATCTTTATTCCCTATTTATGCTCATTGCTACCATTACAGAGTACTTTATTAATATTTTTGAACAGATATTTAATGAAGGCCAGTCATTCTTGACAGGATTCACCTCTGTTTTAACACATAGTAAGTGAAGGACAGCAGCCTCTCCAGAGCTGCTTCTGTCGCAGTCACAGTTGTTATGTTCCTAGCAACTAATTTCATACTTTCTGCTACTGTCAGTTCAGGGTAGGTCATGTTTGAAGTAGTGGTTAGAATTCAGTTTCACTGATAGCTATGTCCAAGAAATGGAAAGAACAACATGGTTTATTTGAAAACAATACTTTTACTTGTTCAGTTAAGGAGTCTGCAAGTCTGGCTTCATAGATTCAGCTGAGCTACACATTGCTGAAGTCCAAAGTCTTTGCCTTTAATATGGCTAATACCTTTCCCTGGCCAGGTTCCAGAGGGATTGCATTACAAGTCTAGACAAGATCACTTAATTGACTTATGCCAGAAGGAAGATGACTTATTAAATAAAATGTTATTTGATTTAATCATGTTTCAGAACTGACTTCTCCAATGGTGATCTGGAAAATCCAGGAGGCAATGTAAATGCCCACATCCTGATGCCAGTGTGAGCAGCAGCTATGCTACCCCTTGTATCGTGCTTCTTGAACAGATTTGCAGGTAGAGAAAAACTAGGAGGCATTTATAAAACTTCAGCTGGTCTTTTACTTGCTTATAGACCATTCTTGGGGATTTGGTGGAATCCCCAAGAATCCCCAACTCAAGTCAATTCAGCAGATGGGTGAAGAAATACCAATGAGTGATCTGAAAATGCAGAATTGTTCTCCATGCATTGCTGTTGCTATCTGACATAATATGAACGACAGACATTACAAAAAATGCGAATACGTTACTCAAACAGTCCATCCTATTCAGAAGTAGGCAAGGTAAGGTAAAGGGACTCTTGGACAGGCACTCACCATTGGATGGGATTTAAACCCAAAGGTCCTCACACAGCCCCACAGGCATCCCTCTACAGAAACTGTTGGGTTTAGTTTCAAGTAAGATAAAACACTAATGGAAATGGGGCCTGAAGAGTAGGTGTGATACACAAATGGCAACTTTGATCATCTTTTTCCTTTCCCACACCAGACTGAAGCAACATTTGGAGGCAGCCGTGCAGAAACCTGCGGTAAACTTCTCCATTTCATTCTATCATTTGGAGCACTTTGCCATCCTCTCTCCATCGGCTGTGCACAAGTCTGATCTCTGTCCCAGGCCCACAGATCTTCAGCCCTGGGCTGCGGAAGCTGCTGCTAATTGCTTGGATATACAGAGCAGGTGGCAAATCCCCTGATCTGTGCCAGAGCTGAGGGGACTTTATTGTGAGGTGATTCAGACCTTACCTGCACTCATAGAGACAGAAATGGCTACAAAACTCTAAGGACTTAATCAGACCCACTGAATCCAGAGAAGCAAAACACATACTGTGGAGCCATAGCAGAGATCTCAGTACAGTGACCAGAACAGGAAAGTGTGAAAATGCGCGTGTGGTGGAGGATGAGAATCAGAGCAGGCAGCTGCCCATCATATAGCGCAGGAGTACACAGTGTGATGGGCAACACTCACACAGGCACGGGGGACTGTTTTGTCCTAACTTTGTCTTCTGGACAATCCATGCTATGTGGTTACTTTCCAGTTACCAGTTCTTCCTAGTAAAAGTGGAAGAGCCAAGGATCATGTCTTACCATATGAAGTAAACTCTACTTTTCTGAGGGGAAAAAAAAAAAATCTCATTAAAGACACCCTATCAAAGAATAACAACAGCAAAAACACCACACATCTACTCAGGTAGTGCATATCTCAGAGTGCATATCTGAAAGGCAAACCTGAGAAGCCCTGCCAGGTTCCCTTGCCTATGGCAGAAAAGGTCATCTCTGCCCCAAAGCAGGAGCCAGTGCTGGTAATCTCCAACTGATGGGTCAAAACAGAAACACATGTTTGCATGCTGGTTGTGTTAGCTTTACCAGTTGATTATGTTATTCAGCTAGTTCCTCAGCAACAACAATATGCACTGCTTACTGGAAGATTATCAGGGAAGTAATTTTCCCCATGAAATACTCTAGCAATTGAAGGAGCAGAGATCTTTGCAAAGAGACAGAAATAGTTGGTTTTTACATATTGGGCACATTTTAGCTTTGCTATTGTGACGTGGGAGGGTTGAAGTGTCAGCTGCAATTCAGTTTATACATCCGCATGTGCCAAAGGTCTGGAGCAGTATGTGTTTGAAATGAGCTGCTTCCTGCCAAAAAAAGGACCACATTGGCCATGAGAGGGGATGTATTTGGTACCATAGTCACCTCTTTTTCCCCTTTTGCTTCTGTGTATGCTCATGTATTCTAACCATACACAAATACATTGTCTTCTTATACTACAGGCTTCAAAAACAAGGTGAAAAGTTGTGTTTTCCGAGGTCTAGACAGCTCAAAGAATTATATGGTTACAAAGATCTACCCACAAGGGGATTCACATGAGGAAACACACAGGGTGTGATGGGGGAATAAAAAAAATAAAGAAAGAAAAAAATCAAAAAGGCATTCAAAACTGTAAAAATCCACAAACCTGATGCTTTTCAGGATCCTAAGCAGTAATTGCTCAAGCTGTGAGAAGACAAAGATCATTGAGCTGAAATATCGGTAGTAGCTCTTCCACATGGGAATAAAAGGTCACAATGACGTTTTCCCTCCAGGATGTAGTTTCCTGATTTCTCCCTGGTACCAGGAATGAATTCATAGAGAAAGCCGTGCCCTTGTGGAAGGCGTGAAATCTTCTGCTTAATATTTACATCTTTACTGAGCAGTAATATGGAAAACAGGTTTGGGAAATGTAGAACCAGGCAGCTTGGGGAATACTCCAGCCTGGGCTGAGCCTCTGCAGAGGCAGACAGCCATCTACTGCCAAAAAATGAAATAGAAAGCAGCCACACAGGCTTCCTGAGGGCTGCATTACAGAAAACCATGCCTCACATGAGACAGCTTTGCTTGGCACACCAAGCAATCCATACTAGCCAGCATCAGGACAAACCTGTCTCAGCGAAACATAATGTTTTTTTCTCCCACTGACATGTTCATGCTGCATCTAGGGGAAGAAAAAAAAAAAAAAAAAGAGGAAAAGAGGGAAACAGATGATGGAGGGGGAGCTTTTCCATACAGATATGCTGCAGGTTTTCAGTTTCCATTTGTGGAAAATCCCTTCTCCCTCTCCCTCCACCCCCCTCAACATGCACAGTTGAATTCACAATGAATCCCCACAGACTGAAACGCTGTGAGCTCTGACAACGAAGGGCAGCAAAAGGAGGCCAGCAGTGCAAATTGGAGCAATGGGAGTACACTGCAGGTAGCTGAATATCAGATTATCCAGGCACCATAGCCTACAGCTTCCACCTGCAAGGAACTAAAACAAAAGCCTCCCTTTGTGTCCCAGGGTTTTGCAGGAATTAAACACAGCTCCCCTTTGTGGCAGACCCAGACTCTCACCAGGAATAGGGAGCAGCCAATAAACTCCCCAGGCTGTCCTCAGGGAATGGCCTATTTTAAGCCTGCTTGCAAACATCTCCCTGTGTATGTGCTGTATTTTCACGGAAGAATAATTTAATCTTCATTGCCATCATTAATTTTTGACAGAGAGCACCATACGACATCCTGTTTACGGCCCACTAAATCTCCATTATGAAGCCATGCTTACAGAAAGAAGAACAATCTGAAGAGCCATGTTAACTTTTATGATTACATTCCAGCCCTGAAATACAGGAAGATGATTAAAGTTAAAAAAGAAAAAAAAGTATAAAAGAAATAATTAACATTTTGCTACGCTGCTTTCATACTCCAGAGCAAGAAACTTTTGTTTAAATAAACTGCAGTAATACAGCAGATACCTTTAAAAATGCATGCATAACACACTGGCATGCATCCTTATGCAATATTTACTCGGTTTTCTCCTGCTGTGTTGAACACCACAGGTAAGTGCTGCTACCCAGAGCCAACAGAAATTCGATGACAGAAGCAGAGATTTAACTCCAATGAGTATTTTGCTAATACTTCTTCACACACTCATAGAAACCTAAGGTGAATTTTTTGGTGAGAATTGTTAATTTCCCATGTGGTAAACCACTCAGAACCAAACCCCACCATCACATGGCAGAGCACGTAGGTGTTTCATCACTATTTCCCAGTGCAACCACATTACCAGCATCAGTCCTGGCTGGGATCAAACCTTCATTTCTGCAGTAGGACTCCACACTGAAACAACCTGAAATGCCAGTGCTGGGCTGTCTGCAACCTGGTCCTAAGCATCTAGACATTTTAATGATTGTTCCTTGAACATCAAAGCTCTTCCATGTTCAGGGTCTGCCCTGAAGAGACACCTTAACCACATTCTTGTGCTCTTCTAGCAGGTGCAAGTAAGATGAGTTATAGGTAGACACTTTATGCTATTGGGTACAGTGTGACACAAGAGGTATTCACCAGCCACAATACAGCATGCAACGCAGCACCATTCCGACAAGAGGGAAATCCCCTCGTTTAGGCCTAGGTTTACCCAACTTAGTTAGGCACACCCAATTAATTTAACACTTTCTCAAAAGTCAGTGGAACAAGAGAGATCTCTCCAGAGGATCATTCCAGTCTTAAACCAAATTACTTGAAACTTAGCATAAGGTCTGGATTATCCTCTGGAGGTCTCCCACTCCTCCCCTCCTGCAGAGAGTGCATAGAAACACCCAAATAAGTGCCTCACATTGCACACGGGTATTCTGGACAATAACTGTCCTCTAACCCACCACCTTTCCTTAGCTTTGAAATGACACTTTCCCTTTTGTGGTTTGAAGGACATCCAAGGCAGAGAATTTCTGTCCCTACCTAACTATTCCAGTTAGGCAAGACTATCCTCTTCCAGTATGTACTTTAGTAAGTATATATTCTATTAAGTATTTTGTGAAGCATTTAATTGCATACTTAATACAGTACTTCCCTTACAATCCTGCTTCTAGCAGCAGTCATTATTCACTTACAACCAATCTCTTTTGGATTTAAGAAAGTTGAGTCATGTCTCAATACACTAAAATAATCCTCATTAATGTTAGCTGCCAGTCATCAGTTTCTAAGGAATAATCTTAGTAGCAGTATTGAGGTGACAGCTCATGTCTGTGCCAGGCAAACTCAGGTTTGTGTGGGCATGCCATTCAACTGGAGTCTCTCGAAAGAATATATATGGAAATCAAGATGATAACAATTAGACACTACAGCAAACAGCACTGTGGTTCAACTGATCTTCTTAGATTAAGAATGAAGTTCTATAAAAGTTTATCATTGTGTATCTTTTGTAAGTTTACACAAAGCCTGAGTTTCAGATTCATTAGTCTTTACAGTCTCCCAAAATGCAGCAGCAAGCACCCGTAACTCTCTTTGTTAGAGGAATAAACAAAATCTGGCAGGTTTATTTTTTTTGGTGCTATATTTCTATCTTAGTGATGGAAACAAAATAGAGAATGAGTAATAGTTTTGACTGTTTTCTGCTGAGTTCACTCACATTTGCGGGTTTTGCAGAAAGAGCAGGGGATGTTTTAATCACCGTCTTCAAGCACTCCTATTCATTGTGTGACATTTCTGGTGGCTGTCAGATATGACCATCTTTTTCTTTCATTTTTTAATCTTTAGTAGTAGTACAGCCTGCTGAACCTCACAGCCTTCATCTGGGAAACACTGATGCCCTGCTTGGTACCTCCTCCGCAACCCACATGCACGCTTCCCCACTTCTGGGGATTTTTGCCTCCTCCACCCATTTTCTTGAAGAAAAGTTGCTCTCCTTTCTCCCAGCTTGATGCCCCCAACTGCCTCCTGCCTATTTCCCACACTGATGATGTCTTCTCCTTCCTGAGCCCTCACAGTCCCTATTCCCTTTTTGCTTAAGGCCACCTGCTCCTGCTTCCCAGCAGCCCTATCTTAGCCTTCATCAGGGAGTTGCAAAGGCTTGTGAAACAGCTGGTGACAGCTGGGAACTGCTCCTCAACCCCTAAAGAGTGCATTTTGCAAAATCAAAGAAATAGGCTACACACCCTTGAGCCCTCTGTACTGAGACTGTATCTATTGTTCACATGCACAGAGCAATGTATATGTTAACATTAAATAAAAAAAAACAATCCAAACAAAAACCAAACAACAAACAGACCATATGGATGCTGTTGCATTTGGAGGGTTACAAAGCACCAACCCCAAGGAGGTCATGTGGTCCTTGTTTGGATTTTTCTGCAAGCAGGAGTTTCCCTTCACCTGCAGTTCAGAGGCCAAGCCTCAGGGGTTTTGTGCACTGGATCTTCACTCAAAAGCTCACCTCTTCCTTTCCTGGATTTCAGAAGTTTAAATGGTGCTGAACTTGCTCTTTGGGAAGGGGGAGAAGTTTCACTCACTTCAGTGCTGAAGTGCCTTTGGTGTTGTGGCAAAAACCTAGCCTATGGCTTGTTTCACATGGGAAAAAGAACCCTGCTTGTGGGGAGCCGTGAATGTGGGAGCCTTCAGGCTGTTTTGGGGTCTACTAATTATTTGGTTGTAAGTGCTTTCTCCTCTCTTCTTTGTTACAGTGAAAGGGAGGTAACCATTAATATCTTGACACATTTATAGATTAGAGGATTGCTGGCAGAACCCAAGGGTGGCATCACCAACCTGATCTGTGACTTAGACCTCACGGGCACAGGCAACTTCAGCATGCAAATAAAAGTGGCACAGATTTCTCTCGCATATCCAGTGCAACCCCAGTCCTTGTTCTCTCCTTCAATACATCTTTCCTCTTTCCCTTTTGTTTCTCTTCCTCCTTTCCCATCATTACACTTTTAGCTGTTTGGAGTGGTTTGCTACTGTGCACGCACTACAGATGGTAGTTGAGCACACATTTATTTTATGATAGATATATTGAACCAGGCCCTAAACTTCAGCACGCTCTTCCTACTTAAGGCATCTGCAGCAGCAAATCCTTTTCCTCTACCTTTCTTTGGACCTCCAGGGAAAGTTTCTTTGCTATTAATTTTCTTATCACACACAGGATGGACTACAGTTTATTGCTGTGTTCAGAGGCTTACACTGAGGCTCTCTTCAGACTGCAGCTCCCCTGGGATGAGGGGAAAGAAAAAAGCCTGCTAACTTGGATGACACTGCAGTTGAAGAACAGCAGCGCCTCAGGTCTCGGAGTCACAATCCCCTCTTCTCTCTTTTCTGCCCTCCCTGACATGGCAGCTAGAGACCCCAGCTCTGGGGTCCAGGAGCAAGGAAGGGCCAGAAAGTCCTATCAGGATCCTGATTCACACAGGGGAGTAGGGAATGAGACTCATGCATGCTCCAAGGAGCAGAGGATCTGTCATAGCCCAGATAGCCTGAGGGTTCATGTTTTGTTTAATGGCATGTTCATTATAATTTCCCTCAAAGCATGCCATAAATGGGAGAGAGAGTCAATAATTGAGATGCTTTGAGAGTTTACTCATGCTCATTATTTGAATCTCTAAGTATAAGAATAAACAAACAGGCTGTGGAGGTTGTCCATGTTACATATTTCCACTTGCAATTTTTCCACGATGCATTTCAGACCAGAAATGAGGCTTTTCACTTCCTTAACAACTGTGCTAACTATTAGATTATTATATAGAGGGAAAGAAAAGAGGTATCACACCTCCTCACTTCTTGCTGGTATTTGGGGTGGGTGGGAGAGAAGAAACTAATGGGCAAATGGAATGGGCAAATGCTTTAGGACCCACCACAGCCAGAGAAAGGTGGATATCAAAATTAGATGAATGAGATTTACTCTTTGGAGTTGTCTCTATAAAGTCAGTGCTGAGCCAGAAAGCTTGATGAAGGCTAAACCAAACATTCCCACTTCTAAAATCAGGCATCTACAATATAGTTGTACGTCCACCAAAACCGATCACTGCTGCCCTAGGGCCATGCTGTTCTTCTTACAAACTCACACTCACCCTTTTTCTCACCTCTTTCATTTAACAGTGAGTTTCTTGGGACACTGTACATCTTTTGCTGCCTTATGAGACTTATGTTGTACCATCTCCCTAGGCCCTGTTATATTACAAATAAATATAGTTTCCAAAATTCATGGTTCTCCACTTAGCAACTTCGCATTATTTTAGTGCTTTGGCTCTCTAGGATGCTATGATCATTTCAGGTGGTGCTTTTTGTAAGAAGTAAGTAGGACAAATGTCAAGAAGCCAGAAATCCTCAAAAATTGGCATGTTATCATGTGCTTTGGCATAAATAAACTGCTGTTAGAGCAGAAGTATTTGTCACCTCTAATTTATAATTTCCTGCCATAATTCCATTTCTTCCTGTCCTCCCATGTGCAACTACTTCACACATCCCCAGCCTCCCCAGCTAAAGTTTCCTCTAGGGTTGTTTGACTGCATCAGGCTTACTTCCACTGAGAGACAGTTAAAAAACCCTCCAACACCTTCACATATGAGGGGCGTTATAGTCATTCAAACCCTGAACTTCTAACAAGGAGACAGATGTGGCAGGCATAAGAAGCATCTTCTTGTGTTGCTTGCACATAGCTTCTGCAGGAACATACGAACTAACACCAAGGAACTGCCAGACCAGGCTCTCTGCTTTTCACAAGAAATGGACAGTAATACTACTGCCCATTGGGCTGACAGAAATACACTTCTTAGAAAAACACAGACCTCTGTGTTTCCCCAGCAGGCTGAGGCTGGCAAGAACATTGCTCACAAGCCAAGGAAAAGAGTCAGTGATCTCAGCCTTTGTGAAGAATGCAAACAGGAGGGGAATGACTCCGCACATGGGGACTAGCTGACCCAAAGGGAAAAGATGTACAGCAGGATCCTGCACTTCTGCAGAGGATATAAAGTTGGAAAAACATGAGGAAAATACAAACACACAGTTTACTACTTGTCTGAACATTTTGCTCAAAGGAGAGTGTCAATGGGGACCTGCCTAGGTTAGGCTGTAAAAAGAGTATCAAGTGTCAGAGCTGGGCTACTCTCCACTGCACTCTCCTGTTTCCCCCCACCTATTGATATAACTAAATCACCCAACCCTTTCCTACAAAGAGGTTTACTGCAGCACTATGTCAAGTTTATTCTTACACAGAAAAGCGGAACCAAAATCCTTGTGGAGAGCTTTACCTATTGGTGACCATTAGAAAACTACTGGAAGTTATCCTCCAATACATCTTATTATAGAAATGCACAAGTCTGTTACTAATAGCAGTTACACCACTGTGACCAATTCAGTGGTTCAGCATACCTCGTTTCCCTTCACTGGTCCATTTGGAATAAGAAAGACCATATAGCATTCACTTATTTTAGCCAGAAAGTGATAAAATGATGTTCTTCCCAAAAGACTGCTGCGTTTTCTCCTCCACAACCTGTAATAACCAGGAGTCAGAAAAAAAACTCCAACATTTCAGCCCATCAAAGCTCTCTGAAATTTTCAGGATTACCACAAGGGCAGAGGACACAAACATCAAAAATTTTGGTTGTGATGATGGCTTGGCAACACATCCAGCCTCAACAGCTATCATTGCTCAGCAAGGAATCCCAGCTACTGGAACCCCAGGCTATGC
Source organism: Pezoporus occidentalis (assembly GCF_034315485.1). Lineage (NCBI taxonomy): Eukaryota > Metazoa > Chordata > Aves > Psittaciformes > Psittacidae > Pezoporus > Pezoporus occidentalis. The sequence goes on from NW_026915835.1 coordinate 12,057,166, forward strand.
AGGATGGAGACATACCTGGTCATCAAATTTTTAAGATCTTCTCTCCCTCTCCAAAAGCCTTAAACACAGCCAACATTAACGTTGTTTCTAATTATTTCTTAAACAAAAATGTGACATCAAAGAATTACTCTGTAGATTCTCCCTCATCTATATTTACCCAGGCATAATACCAGCTGCCTGCACAATTTTTGCCTTGCTAATGCACAACAATAATCATAGATCCACCCACAGACCATCTATTTTTGTAGAGTGCAGAAATAGACATTAAACCTATAAATGTCAGAGCATGCCTTCATATTAGATGTTAGTATTATTTAAATTAGCACTTGAATGATGTTTTCACAATGCGATAGCTTTTCAAATGATGGTATACTGCACATGAAGTGCACTGGCCCTGCTTTAAGCACCCTTAACCCATTAGGCCCATCTATAATTTGGTGCTTTTAGAAATGCAAACGCACTGTAGAAGAGATGTGGTCTCTTTGTTTATGCCCAGAAGTCCCCATGGAAATGCTGATGCCATAATTACCTGGGTATGGTTTGAACATTAGGCTCTGGTCAGGAGGTAAACATGCCTTGTGCTTGTTGTCCAGATGTATTTGAGAACAGCTGTGTCTTGGTGGTTGGAACAGTGTGTTATCTTGAATGTGTTCTCTGTGTATCAGAGCAAATGCAACATCTGAAAGCACTGCTGTTGGAGGGAAAAAGTGTTAACTGGAAAATTGAAGAAGCAAATCATGTTTTCTCTGTAGCTCTGGGAAAAACAGGAGAAAGTCATTTATTTTTATTCTGATCACTGAAAACCTAGTGAGATTAACCAAAAAAAAAAACCCAGGAGGAAGAGTTTATTCTTTGAGAGTGGGCATGGGGAAGCTTATTGCAAGGAAGACTTATAAAAAAAAAAGGAATTAGTAAGTTCAGAATTGGACTGCAGTTAGGCAATATTAGCTCAACGCTGGTTTCAAGAGACATAAAAATAAATCCTGTGCAACCAGAACAGTACAAAAGGAGACACCCAGAAAGAGATTGCTGGGGACAGTATGCCTGTTGTAGGTTTTAAAAGTGCTTCCATAGTTCTCTCGCACAAGAGTGCTGCAACTGAGGCATCCGTTTCTGAGAAGGCCATGTTTGTCATCTAGTAAGTCCCCTCATTACAATTAAGTCTTCAACCACAACCATCGCATTTCATTACAAACAGTGTGCAAAGAGAGCATCATGCTTCATCAGGCAGGAGAATGAGTTAATTCTCGTCTATATAGGAAAGAGGCACAGTGTGCTGCTCACCGCGTGCATTGCCATGCAATCACTACAGTCACACACACAAGCTGCACCTGCAAAAGCAACAGTGACACCTCGTGGGCAATATTCAGTTTCAAATTTAGTAACTGAGATTCTTTATGAAGCATCAAACTTTACTAGATTGATCACAAAAAAATATAAGGCTAATTTTTTGTAGCACTAGCAAAAACACATTAAAAAATTAACCTTTACTGAGTGCTGCAGATGATAGTGTAGAGGGTCCAGCAGCTTCATGCAAAATTAGTCCTGCATTGTCTTGGAGAAGTACTGATGGGATGCTGACTGGCACTGGGGTTTTAGTTTTAGTTAGCATCAGGTTTTAGTTAGCAGTGGTTTAGTCAGCATCAGGCCTACACTTTGATGGAAATATCCCACTGAACAAGCCAGGCTTTCCATAGTATTATTAGGGCTGTTTTGAGGCTCCAGCTAGCCTGGTCTACTCTTCACAATGTGGCCCTGCATATCTCTATTTCCTAGGACTGCCAAGGATAGTAAACTAGGAGGAGCTGTGGACTCCCTCGAAGGTAGAGGCCTCACATAAAAACCCAGATAGCCTAGAGAGCTAGACAATCACCAATTGTATGAAACTTAACAAGAGCAAGTGCTGGGTTCTCCGTCTGGAACAAGTTATACATACATATTGAGGGACAAGAGGCTGGAGAGCAGCCCTGCAGAGAGATCTGGGGCCTGGGTCGATGGCAAGTTGAGAGTATGAATCAACAGTGTGCCCTGGCAGCCAAAGGGGCAGCTGTGTCCTGGGGTGCATCAAGCTCAGCATCACTAGCTGGTTGAGGGAGCTGACTGTCCCACTGGTGTGGCCTCATCTCCACTACCGTGTACAGTTTTGAGTGCCACAGTATAAGAAGGACATCAAACAATTGGAGTGTGTCCAGAGGAGGGTGAAGAAGATCGTGAAAGGGCTCAAGGGCTAGGCTTCCAAGGAGAAGCTGAGGTCATTTGGCTTGTTCAGCTTGGAGACGGCAAGGTTGAGGGGTGACCTCATTGCAGTCTACAGCTTCCTCAAGGTGGGCAGCAGAGGGGGAGGTGCTGGTCTTTCTGATGACTAGTGACAGGGCAGCAAGAAATGGAATGAAGCTGCATCAGGGGAAGTTCAGACTAGACGTTAGGAAATGGTTCTTGACCGAGATGTTGGTCAGCCACTGGAACAGGCTCCCCAGGGTAGTGGTCACAGCACCACGCCTGTCAGAATTCAAACAGTATCTGCACAACGCTGTTAGTCGTATGGTTTAGTTTCAGGTAGTCCTGAACTCTGCAAGGGTCAGGCAGCTAGACTCAAAGATCCTTATGGGTCCCTTCCAACTTAATATACTGTATGATTCTATTCTAGGTAACCCACTTGCCCAGCCAAGAGAAAAGCAATTACAGGCTCAAACCAGTTCTTTCCTCACTATGTTTCTTATGTTCTCAAACAAGGTTTTCAGCTGGATGGCTACTCTGGACTTGAAGAGAACTTACTTACACTATACACCATTCTTCCTGCTACACTCACACTCAGAACTGCATGATACAAGCCACTTAAACTTTTCAGACAAAAATGGCCATACACATCTAAATATCTGCTACACCAAATACAAAGTATGCACAGGCAATTGAAGTAATAATTTGGACAGATAGCCACACAGAGTACAGCCAACCAGTGCAACTAGGTCTCTGTTTTGAAGTCAGATACAGACTTACGTCCCACACTAAAAAGTAACATCTCTTAGTGCAGCATTTTACAAGCACAAGATCACTCAATACTTCTTCCCATGTATGTTCTGGCAGGACACTATGTATGGCATTTATGTCATCTCTCACCATGCACTAACAAAAATAAAACCAATATATTAAAACCTTCTAACTCTCTTTTACCAGAGTGAAGACTTGAATAAGTTGTAATTGGAATACTGGAAGTGTTTGGATAAGCTCCAAGGTAGTTTTTGAGGTGGTAAGAATATGAGTAATTCCTGATTTCCTTGTTAAAGAATGGTTGCTGAATGAGAGTTCTGAAGAGAACAACAAAAGGAGCGGAAAACCTTCTCAAGTCAAAGGAAACTCCAAGACAACATTTTGAGAAAGGAGCACCACCAGCTCCTTCCTTTGGCCCAGAACTAAGGTCAACATTAAAATAAAACCAAACAACACATCAACTACTAATCTGTCCAGATAACACTTCATTACAAGCCAGTCAGCACACAGCCATTAGCTGCTCAAGGCATGCAGGAATTTCTGCTTCACTCCCCAGCTTTTTACTGTCACTGCTGCATTTAATATGCTTTCAGACAGCATGAGCTAACATGTTAAACTTTAAGCATATAAACTCTATCCCCTGCACACCAGATGTCTGGAGGAAGGATATAGCCAAGCATTCAATATGGTTTTTTGGAAACAAACATTAAATTTTGTTCTTTCTAGTCACTAGAAAGACTGAGGAAGGCAAAGCATACGTTAAATGCATTCCGTGGTAAACACTGACAGTAAAAGCTGAACTACAGCAGTACAGAATCAATTACACTTCTTCAAACAGATGGTGTGCATAAGGCTTGACATGTTACAGCCTGCACGTGCCTCTCAACACCCGTCTATGACTACAGAGACCGAGTGGATAATCAATATTAACAGTGCCCTGGAGTTGTTCACCTCAACACACAAAAAGCTATTCACACTAATACCTATGTGCATCTAAATGCAGACCCTCTGGATCATGTAAGTAGTATCAAATTCATGGACCAAACTGCCGAAATTCTTTCATATGTTGTAAATTGTTTGGCTTTCTTGTAGTGATATTAAGCAAACCAGTGACATGTTGAAAAGGGCATAAATCAACCCACTTCAGATTTACTAGAGTTGTTAATTTCAAGTCAGGTCTTCAACAGGCACAAGTCCTTTACCAGGAAACTACTTTTTTCCCTGTGTAATCTAATGCTCTTTTAGTGAAAAGTGAATGAAATGCAACTTGAAGGTATCCTAAATAAATACTGTTCTTTTTAGGAGATAAATACTTTTGTTTTTAGGAGAGAAAAAAATCAAGACAAAAGCAAGAAAACTTTCTGGCCGAGTTTTCTGTCCATAAAAGATGTGAACACCAGAGAGTTCCCTACATTAGCTCTTCTTACCAGACTGACCTATTTCAACTGTATTCCTGGCAAGCAGTACTCTTCATTTACAGGCTAGTTTGCTAGCTAAAAGGATGGATGTGTTCCCAGGCTTTTAAAAAAGCCCTTTGCCAGCAGGCACCAGTCTAAGTTAGCTATTCCTGAAAAAAGCAGATACTTTTTCCGCCCAAGCTAGTTCTTTGCTAGCTGACTGCAAAACCTGAAAGCACTGCTGTGCTTACCTCAGGTAAAACAATAGCCTTATTCAGAAAACTTTTTTCCAAACAGAAAAACAAATTATGGGAGTAAACCAGCAATTTGTCCAAACCCAGGAGCCATTCCTTCTCCCAAGCAAATACCCTTGCAGCTCTGTCTCTAGCACACTGCACCTTAGTGTTGCTCAACTGCAGGCAGAACAGAACAGCTGCAAAGCTATCCATACAATAGACATGGAGAAACCAATACATGGACACAAACACATACGTCACTCACAGTCTTCTAGGTAAATCTTGCTGGTTATTCATCTGAAGATGATCTGGAGGATATCAGCTTGAGTGCAGACGTCAAGCTAGACACCCTAGAGATGCACAGGTACAAGGCACACTTGTATTCAAAATACACATGCCATCACAAATGTCCTGATGTCTTGAGGCACTTGGCTCTTTGTGGGTTTACTTCTGTATTGATTCTTGCTTGTTGATATGGTCTCCTCCTCCCATGCTAGATGCACAATTTCGAATTCATCAAATTACTGTTCTCAATATGCATACATACTAAATGAACTGCTACAGAAGAAAAAACCCTTTTAACAATTTAAACTTCAGCTAAGACCAATGTAAGTCTATTTGCCCTGATAAGAATTTCTATCCTCTCCATGTCGTTCTACAAATCCTGTAGGTTTTTTTTTTCCCCACAACTAGAAACTAGAACCAGGTCCTTCTCATCATTCATGAATGATCAGGGGACTGGAGCACCTCCTGTATGAAGACAGGCTGAGCAAGTGGGGGCTGTTCAGCCTAGAGAAGAGAAGGCTGAGGGGAGACCTCATAGCAGCCTTCCAGTATCTGAAGGGGGCATATAGGGATGCTGGGGAGGGACTCTTCATTAGGGACTGTAGTGATAGGACAAGGGGTAACGGGTTAAAACTTAAACAGGGGAAGTTTAGATTGGATATAAGGAGGAAATTCTTTCCTGTTAGGGTGGTGAGGCACTGGAATGGGTTGTCCAGGGAGGTTGTGAATGCTCCATCCCTGGTGGTGTTCAAGATCAGGTTGGACGAGGCCTTAAGTGATATGGTTTAGTGTGAGGTGGTTGGAACTCGATGATTTTAAGGTCCTTTCCAACCCTAACTATTCTATGATTCTATGATAAACAGTACTACTAAGATTGTTATTTGAAATATAGAATAACAAAACCAGCCAGAGGCCATAGGAAATGCAGCAATGACATTTATTGGAATTTCTCCAGGCATTACATGAAAAATTTTGTAAGTGAAACGGAGGATAAAGCACATTCAGTGTATCTTAAAAAAAAAAAAAAGTTGTATCTGAATAACCTTGCTTTTTTGTAATACACGCTACTGCAGTTCCTGGGATTGGTTTGGTATGTACACATCAGCTAAAATTCACTCTGAACAAAACTGCAAGCAACTGCCTTTCCACTTGGCATTTTCCCACCTAGTACAATACAATATTCTTGAAATACCTAAACAGATTCCACATCATTTTATACACAGTGTTAAGACCTTTCACCCCAACTGTAAAAACAAAGACTGTTAAGTAAATCAGTATCTGTAATCAAATAAAACACGGTGGAAGTAAAAAACAACAACAAAAAAAACCAGGAGACCCCAAGCCCCCAAGTCCCAGAGCAGCGCGCAGCAACTCAGCATTGTTGTTCCTCACTTTTAGGTTAACATAAAGCATAACTTAGAAAGCAGTGATACTCAGTCCTTGCTTTCTAAATTGGACAACCTTATGCATAAAGACACTGCTGGATTTGGCACTTGGCTTCATTGTTTTTCTTACTAAAAAGATTAAGTGCTTCCTGAAATACAGTATAAAAGAGATAAGGAGCCACTGTAACACTCAATTAACAGTTCAGACATGCACTCCAAAACACGTGTCTATTACACATTTGCTTAAGCCTTCTCAAAAATTCCACTTAAAGACATTGTCAAATCTATATGCATCTTTTTATACCTTTATAAATACACTTTCTCCCTTGAAATAATCAGAGCTTACCTCACCTTCTGCTCAGAACATACAAATTCATGACTTCTGTTTCCAAAAGAAGACCACAGAGCAGTATTAAAACAGGAACAGCCTGGAAAGCATTATTAAAACTGCACCTGTACTTCAGAATCCCCTTTGAAATGTATATTGACTGCGTGTGTGAAAACTGAAAGGTACATAATATTTGAAACTTGCTTGGTCCCCTCTCATGCACTTAAGCTCAACTTTCTGCAACCTGCCTCAATTTTCTCTTCAAATAAAATTCAAGAACAGCTTCCTGGCTCCCACTACAATAAGACAAGGCTTCTTGCAATATTTCTTTGGTTAAATGAGAAACCCTTAATGCCTAACTCCTATGACAGCAAGTCTTCTGCGGAACATTAACATCAGAATAAATACCATTCCACAGCCTTGCTTCCTTCCTCCTGTCATCATGACCAGCCCCAGGACAGGTGGAAGCAAACAGGCTGGGATGGAAGTAGCAGTCACCATTAGCTCTTGCCTTTACAAGTTCTGCAAGTGTGTATAGATACCTATTTCTTAGCTCTGAGTTGCGGAGGTGGAGCTATGACATGATGCTTTTTGTTTCCAGTTCTAACATGCATGTGGAATTACAATGCTGACTGGTACAGCCCAGGCAGCGGATGGCACTAGAGCTCTTTCTGTACAAACCAAGTCATGATACTTGTTCTGCTAATTGGTCTGTGCACACAATATCAGCAGAATTAAAAGAGAGGCACGCATGAGTTCCCACAGATTTTCCACAGGAGATGTGAAACATGCTGCTCTGGAGGGAAAATTACATTCTTTTTTTTATTTCAAGTATTACTCAACATACATATATATAAAGACACTCTATTCTTGTTTCACTACAAGACAAGCATATCCAGAGTGAATTCGTAGATCACCATTATCTTGGTTTTTGACTACTTGAATTTCTCATTTCCTTTAGGCAACTCCAAATATACATCTACTCATCATAATTACACATGAAAATCCTTTATTTTCCCCTTGTGATTTATTTACATAATCATAAAAAAATTAATAGCCTGAATTTGCATACTGACATTTGAAGGCCCATCTGTAGCTATGAGTGTCCCAGCACTAGTTCTGGATAATACCATTGCCTATTGTTAAGTCCTTTGAAAGCAGCATATTCAACTGTTCTTTCCCTTTATTTTGAAGAAATGCTGCCTAGAAAACCTTGGTTTATGGCTTACTCCTTATTTTATTATTTGGGTTGTAGTTTATTTCCTTCAGGAGCAGTTCACAGTCAGACAATGCTTCTGCTGGCAAATACTTCACTATCTGCTCTAGAGTCTTTTGGTAAGTTATCTTCTCCTGTTCCAGGGACTGAATCGCAGTCTTCATTTTGTTCTCTCGAGTCAAAATAGTCTCCAGGCTGGATTCCAAACTCTGAATTTTAGCATGAGCAACCTGTAAATAACAACATGATAATAAATTGAGATTAAATGAATAACTGAAGGGTAGAGATATTTTCAGAAAAAGAAATCCAAATCCAGAAGGGAAAGTCCAAGGAATGAAAAAGGAGTTAAAAAATATGTCTAACAAGTAAATCACTGTAACTGAGAGAACTGCTCAACTACATAAAGCCTTGCAGTTAGGAGACATCTCGTGCATTTAAAAAATTCACTCTGTTAGCTGAATCATAGAAACTCCCTCTCCATGAGTTTGTAGTCTTAAGTCATTTACCTGTAGCTTCTCCAACAAATCCATGTTTTGTCTCTTCAGATGACTGTTTACCCTCTCCAGCTTCTCCAGAGGTTCACCTTCATCACAGGGATTCACATTTTCCTGCAGTTCATCCTGAAGCACATGGTATTCTACTTCATAGGCATGGAGCTGTTTTGAGATATCCATCTCAAACACCTATCATAAGAGAAAAAGCAATTTTTAAATAAGCAGAGAGCACTTATTCCACGTGAATGTCTGGCTAAGAGGCAACTCTGCTGGATTAACTTCAATGTTTTTTCCTGTTCCTCTCAAAGAAAGTATTTTAAGGGTAAATCTACAGAAAGAGCAGTTTAGCATCTAGAGTTCTTACTGTAGCCAGAATAAATCACAGACTTTAGAACTGGGTCATCATTTTTACAATTACCAAATACCATCTCTTACTATGAGATGTATCAGTAGAAAAGTCTTATTTAATCCAAGAATTTTATAACATGACCAAGTCTAATTTGCTCAGAAATATTAAGTTCAAGAAAAAAATTTTAAACTCAAGTCTCACCAGCTTCCGATGGGAACAGGATCACACAATGAAAAATAATAATATAGGAGCTGTCACCCTCAAAACTGGATCTCCTGACTCCAAGTGCCAATTTATAGTCTTTTATAAAAACACCCTTCATGGTTACAGTTTCCCTGTGCTCTGTCTCTGCATGAAGATGATACACTATTTTTGTATTGTGTTGCATTGTGAAGACTATGGAACTGAGCATCGAACAGTGATGGGACAGTATGACTTTTATCTGTTTATACATTTAGTCACAGCCTCTCAGCTTCTGAAAAGTTACCAAATAGTTTAGGCTAGGAAGTGAAAGATGCCTACACTGACATTAATTCTGTTCCTTGTTCTAGAGATCACAAACGTTACACCAACAGAAGACAAACACAGGACCCACAAAACAAGTTCTGCACTGTGTTCAGTGTTCTTCAGGTAATTCAAATGGGGTAAAATTTCAATTTACATATGGTGTTCAAGCTGGGCAAGTGTCATTTTCCTCTATGTAGCTAACTGGTAAATTCTTCATCTGTGTATTACAGTCCCACATAACATCTGATTTTTTTTTTCCATTATCCACCATAAGAGGACAGTCCTGAGAATTACAACACTGTGACAGCCAAACAACTCCACCTGCAGCCGGCCTAGGGAGAAGCAGTACAATATAGCAGTCTACATGTGAATGCAGAACCAGAAGGCTGCTCAGCAAGAGACCACGCCACAGGCAAGCAGGTAGCCTTCTTCTCAGAGCTGATCTGACCTGCATGTATCCACTTCCACTCCGCTCAGGTAACGTAACCTATTCTCTCCTAAATCAGGCCTGGCTTTGCATGAAGCCACTTCTATCATGTTTGCCACAGCACAATTGCTCTGGAACTCGTGCAGACCATAGTACAGAGATTTAATTTCTAATAGTATAAAAACCACTGAACTACCACCTCTATCACTGCCAGAATCAGTGAGTTGTGAAGATAGACACTGAAGTGCCTGACGCAGGGTTAGTGTGGCAATCACAACTGGTGCAATGAGGAAATGAAGATTTTGATGTCAACTAAAAATAGATTCTTAACAGACAGTACACAAAACGTTCAGGTGTTAACTAAGCCATAGGAATGCATCAGTGTCAACTGCACTCCTGTATATGGAGATGATTTTCTAGAGCTCTTCTATTATATCCAAACTGCCACCTGAAAGGGGAAAACTGCTGACAGGTTCATAGTTAAGGTACTAAACAGAGGCTTATTTTCAATTTTCAGCTTCAGTGCAGAGGCAGATGATGTAGAGTGATAAAGATCCCAGCCTCTGACAGTATTTCACAAGAAGCTTTTCCTAAATCAGGATCTGTAATTCTTTGTTTATCTTCCATCCTCACTCTTTGTCACAAAGTTGCAATGGTACTGATGAAATAACACTACTGCAGTACTCCTTACCCAAGAAAGGCAGGAATCAGTTCTAACAGGCATGAAGCACCACTGGCATGAAGCACCTGCCAAACGTGATCCTTCCAAGGTCAAGGCTGACTTGTAGGATTTTAAGTTGGAGGTGTCAGAAAAGTTCCTACAGAAGGACACCGGCCCTGTGCACCCGGAAGTTTAAAGGATCAGGAGGAGAAGTTGCTGTGATGCTGCCTCTTCCCATTATGGCAAGTTATGCTTCCAGTCATAAATGGTAGCATGGAGCAACAGCTGGGTTTAGGTTTGGAAAACAAGCTACTTTTATTCTTCTGATGGTGACATGAAATTTACAAGCAAAGTCAAGTTTTCCCAATAGGTAGGACACAAAAGAACCTTTGTACTAAACCTTGAGGTTGCAACTAAAGTCTTGCCAAATTTGCAGTTCAAAACCCACTGAAATTAGCTCATATCCTATTTCTCTACAAATTACTGGCAAGATGACACCTTTGCATTTCAAACCAAAAGGAACATACTGAGAAGACTTTTATATATACCTTAGGTGTGATTCTAAAGGGGGTGGAGGCTTGGGAGGAGTAAAAAGAAAAGCAACTTTACCTGAGTAATAATTTTTTCCATTTGAGGCTGAGTCATATCTGGAACAGTGGTTTTAAGAAAATCAACAATGTTCTCAAAACTCTCGCATCCCATTATAGATGTTTCTTGACTGCTAAGTAGGCTCAATGCTACTTTAAATATGACTTCTGTTCCTTGAAGAAAAATAATGTCTAAAAAAGAAAATTATTAAAATATCTTGAAAACGAGAGCTAGTCATTGGATAAATATGCATATTTGCTTGGATGTTTTTCTTTCTAATCTATCATACTGCAGATTTATCCAGTTCAGATGTGCAATTTCATGTCTTATTTCAGTAGGAGGTTAAAGCATATAAAAGTACTTTGTGTCATCTTACAGGTATGAGAAAGCATTAAAGAAAATACTGCATACTTGTTATGTCGTAATGCTTATCTGCAATAAGCATTTCATTATTGATTACTGTAGACTTCAGACTGTTAACTAGCTGCTAACCTTTTAAGTGCACTTGTGACTGAAAAGCAATTGGGAAGTGGGTAACAACACAATATACTGTTTCCTACAGGCAAAAGCTAGTCCTTAAGAAATGGTCATGTAGATTCCATAACCAATCATAGTATTTTTGAAATCCATGGTAGAGATCACATTGGCTGTAATTTAAGCCCTAAACCCTTACTTTGAACTAAATTACATAGACGTGAGGGAAAAGTCCAGGCTCTGCAGAAATCAGTAGAGAGAGTGCACAGAAACAGGAATCTTGATCACAGTTAACTAGAAACGCAGTCTTGGTAGCAGTGGTGGACTTGAGTTACTGAGATGAATGCAGCACACAAGCAGTTCAAATAAGCCTCCTGTGCTGTCGGATCTGTCACACTACCAAGAGCAGGGCTATGCAACTGAACAAACTCAGCTTCTGATCCTGATCATGAGAGATCATCCCCACTCAAATCCAGTATCAGTGGGTAGTACCAGGACATTGGTGAGACAGCCATCTCACTTGTACACAGTTCCTAAGTCTCCCTTCTTCAGTCTGTAGTGCACATTTAAACAGCATAAATACAAGTATATAATTTGTGATGGGTAGACATTAACCATCTGTTTCTGGTATGTGAGAATGGCCTATAAGACACTGATGATACAGGCATCTAAAGCATTAGGAAGTACAACAACATAGTTCAGTTTTAAAATGGGAACATGCCTTGCTCAGCTCATCTGCAGAGAGAAATGAACATTGACCCTCCCCACCCTTAAAAAACTTGTGTTCAAAATTCAAAGCCTACTGAAAACAAATTACACTTTAGGCTTGTAAAGCAAATCAATAAGGAAGAAAGACCCCAAAATGCTCAAATGCCTGGAATCCAATAATACCACTGGGTAAGAGATGTACCAATCTGAAAAATGGATACACCAATCATTTGTTTACCCAAAGAGCAGTCAGAAAAAGTCTGCTGTAAAAGGGAAAAAACCCTCTGTAATGGAGAAATCACTAGGTTAAAAAAAAAAAAGAAACAAACCCCAAACCAACCAGCCAAACCTCTCTTACCCCCAAAACCACACCCAAACAAATCAAAAACCTAACACACTCCAGTAATAAAACATGAGACAAAAGACGGGCTGAATTTCTTAAGACAAAACAAAAGGTGTCATATGAAACAGAACAAATGTATAATGGTCTGATTTAAGAGGAAGTACATAAGCTCCTGGATTCTTGATGCAGTTTACTAATGTAAAACTTACAAAACCCAAAAAGAAATAATTAAAAAAGCTGTATTAGTAGACATTTGATTAAGTTTGCAGCTCTTATTGACAACAGAAGAATACAAAATCAAGTACTTGCCATGCTGACACGGTAAAAACTGTAAGGCACAATCAATATTTAAGCTTCTGTACTAGAAGTTATCTGAAGAGCAGTATATAATGAAAAAATTATCAAAATGGAATAAGAGGGCTAGGAAAACATTCAATATATACCTGAATACCTGAAACAGCCTTGATGTTCAAGCTCACTTGAATTTCTATTAGAAAGCCCTTTAAAATCAGTTATTCAGAAACTCATTCTTGAAAATAAATGCATTCTTTTTTCAATTTGCAAGTTCAACAAGATGAACTTTTTTACAGACATAAACTGAATGCTTGATGTGTAAAATACATTTGCAACAATAAACTTCCTGATGCTCACACTTCACACTGTTATTAGCCAGAAGTATGTTGGCTAGTAACAGCAGACATATTTAACTGTTCAAGTCTGTTTCAAATAATACATTTTGGTAATGCTCTCTGAAGGGGAGCTGACAGTTCACCACAAAGAGTGTTGCTACTTTCCACCCACAACAGTCACCTCAAATGTCCCTAGTATGTAGAAAACTACTCCCTGAGAGTTTCAAAAAACACAATGGACAACATTGTTCTGTTTACTACTGCAATAGAAAAAACTTTCTTACCAAATACTCTGGCTACAAATCCTAATGGAAACTGAGATGCGAACAGTGTAAGAAACCATGGTGCAGCATAAAGACTGGGACTGATTTCATTTTCTTCAAGATGATTATACAAGTCTCTGTGATAATCATGAAGAAGCCTTGACAGCTGATACATCTGAATCTACAGTGCATGAGGGGGTTAGGGGAGAAGAAAGTAGAGAAAGAAAAGTTTAGCTTTACTCAGTTTTCCAAACCATTCACATTTCACTTGAGGGAAACTAAAAGTACAAATGGCACTGTAAAATGATGATTAATTGTTGCCTAGGGCCTCCAGGGATACCTGATCATGTATAAACGACCCACACCTAAATAATGAAACCAACACTGTAATCGATAACAAAGAACAGTTTGAACCTGCTTATTAATGAAGTATCATTTCAGTTACACAGGCTTAAGGAAGAAAAGAATATATTGATCTAACTTTATCAACAAACCAGAACTTTCAGTCTTGCAACAATTAAAGTAGGTTGAACTATTTCTGGCTAAATTTACACATTTCAGCTTTCATCCTTTGAAACCTGGCCTTATATTTGCTGTTTTTAAAGCTCCTATGTTACAATCATCACTTTAGACAGCTTCTGTACCCACAGAATACATTAGATATGGTGGGTCAATAGAGATACCACATACATATTTTCCAACACACCTCCCATATGCCAGTGGTCCAGAGCAATTTAAAATACTGATGCAAAAAGTGCTGCTACACAACCTGCAAAAGGTTGAAAAGCAAAGTGGTTAAAAGTTTCTATTCACTGCTAAAAATATCGCTCTGTGGAAAATCATTTCCTTGCTGTTTCGGTATTTTATATTCCACAGTAAGTCACTCACAGCACAGGGCAATGCTTCTCTCAGCAGAATATGAGAAAGAGACATACATTGATTAGCTGTCAGGTCCAATTTTGCTGTCAACAGTATCTTACGCTTCAGGTGAATCCACTCCTCAATGAAGAAATGACATACTGGATCCAGCTACTTTCCTACTTTTAGTGGTCATGATTCTTCCCTACCAAAACCTGACTGCACTTGAAGCTATCTATCAGTCAGCAGTGTCTGCAAGCAGACAGATCAATTCTCATCAGGCAAATTACCTAAATTTGTGCATGCACGTGAGTCCTTCCTTTAACTGCCAAAGATACTAACTAAGTACAGTTCGGACAGAGTCACCACGAAACACATTTATGTGTGAAATTAGGATAGTATCACAGAGGCAGTAAACCAACTGGATGAGTTTGTTATGAACTAAGGATCTAGATGACTACTCTTTCCAGACAACAATTATAAATCTAAGCGAAGTAAATTCTCATAATCCTAAAGAAACTTTTTTCACCTACAGGACAGAAGCTAATTCTGCATATAAACTTGTGTTTCAGTACTGTAAATGAAAAAGAATTTGAGTGCTATACTCCTGTTAAAAATCAAAGAAAGGGCTATCTTCAGTAGTCTGATTTGTCTTGAGCAGACAAAACTTGCACTTTTGTCTAGGATGGAATTACTGCCTAGGAGCAAACTGTGGGAAAAGCAAGGTCATGCCACTTAAAGGGCAAACAGTACTACAAGTAGTAAGCATTCTAAAAATTAAAAAAAGTGTTCTTTGTAAAGCTTTTGACAGTGAAAGTTTCCAACTCATTTAAATCAAAATGTGAAATCCTGGACATCTGCATGCCCCTAAATCATCAGATGCTACTGAAAGTCTGCAACTGCATTATAACATACAAACACTAAGAGAGCAACTTGGGGGGGGGGGGGGGGGGGGTGGGAACCCAAACCCACAACCATACATTTATCACAATTTGGTGCCTACTGCTTCAACACATATGGGGGAAAATGAGATAGGGAAGAGGTAGAATGATGCTTTTTGTGGCTGTTCACCCTTGATTCATCACAGAAAACTTATTACAGCATACTTACATCCACAGTAAAACACTCTTCTCAGTTTTATAATAAGCACATACAATTTCCTTAACTGCAATCTATTCTATTGTTCTGGACATTTGCCAAATAAGCACCTGAAGTGACTGATCACGAAAGTGGACTGAACTCCCCCGTAAGTTTTTACTTAATTGTGTTTACCATGCAGGGAGCAGAAAAAAAACCCAGATTTTTGTATCTGCCTCCTATGCTTTTTCTTTCTCCACTGTGGATTGCAAAGTTTAACTCAGCAGTCATATATCCCTTTATAATATTAGGGGCTTATAGGATACAGTTATCTAACTCAGCAGACAGCTGCATCTTAAGGTGAAAGACTTCTTAAACTCTAAACCCTGAAATTTATACAGATCTGAAAGATTTTCTGTCTCCTTAAGCACCCTTGAGTATCTAGCTGTTAAAAGACTAACATTGCAGGGAATTCATTGTTTCATAAGCAAACTAAATGATCGAAAATTCATCTTTTTCTCCCTGTGTTGAGGGTGATGAGGCAAAGGACAATGAGAAAACAGAGGTGCAAATGATAGAGCAGCTCCGTTCAAATGCCTGTGGAGCACACTGACTGGCCACTGGGTGGCACTATTGATTCGACTTGGAGTTACAAGGTTAAAATCTACATCTAATTGCTCAGGGACTGAAGAAAATTATAACCATATTGATTTTTAAACTCCATCTATACAGATGCAAGTATAGCGGGATTTTGGCATAAGGAAGAGAGAGAAGTGAGGAAAGGGAAGAGCAAAGTAGCAGAGAAAGCAGAGTTTCCAAACAGAAGATGACTGGGACATGTGACAGGAAAAGTCTGCAAGTTCTGAACTTCTCTGTTTGCAAATTGAGAGGCAGAGAGGGGTTCAATAATAATATCTGCATGCACTTCACAACCTCCAAAACAGCATAATAAGCTTCATAAGGCCCTGGAGAACATGAGCAACCTCTGAGAGCTCAAAGCTCATTTCAAACTCTGGTTTGCTTTAGGAGAAGGACTGACTTACCTGTAGTGACATCATGTCTGGCCTGTACTGTTTGCGAAAGCCAATGTCATACATAAGGAATTTCAGCATTTCAAAGGCCTGTTCTTCACTCATATGCAGAAGCAGCACTCCAGCTACAAAGCTGATACCTTGACAGTAACCTACTTCTTTGTCCAGCAAAGAATATGCTTTCAGGAGATTAAAGAGTGATAGCTGTCCTGCTCCCAGGTGGGCAGAAAAGTAAGGGTGCGTAGGAAATGTCCGTCCTGAAGTAAAGAAAGAAGAATAGTTGATTTATTTCTTCTCAAAAAACTGCCTAGATCCATCTGACTACTACCACTGCTCTCTCCCCATAGACCATTTCTCTGCTTTCCTATGCAAGTTGACTTTCGTGAGATCAATCTGTATTTTGCCACTGATTTTATACTATATCCATTGAGCTCATTTAATATTCTCATCTGCATAGAACTTGCAGAAGCAACTGCTTGATCTCTCTTTTCCGATAAATGTAGAAGAGCATAAATACAAACAGCATAACCTAAGAAATCATCTGCTTAGAGGACAGTAAGTGACATACACAGAACATACCCTGATGACACAGAAAGTGGTGCTGATAAAGCAGCATCTATCTCCAGCAACAGCTTTTATTAAGACTGGTGTCTTTTCACTCAAAGACCCACAAAACAAGTCAGAAAAGTCTCCCAGCTACAAACAGACGTACCTAGATCTACAAGGATGGCATGCTGTTGAGCAGTCAGTTGTTTGAGAAGTTCTTTGTAAGAGATGTCAGGAGGCTGCTGCTTGTTGGGCAGCCTGTGTCTAACTCGATGTTGCACAGCCAAAAACTGCCAAATTTCTCCCCGACGACTTTTTGGTACACCTGCAGGACAGTCAAGAACAAGAGGGCTAAGTGGTGGCATATTTTTAGTGCTGTAACATGAGAATTTGCTTTGTCATAATCTTGGCCTGACATCATCTTGGCTGAAGCACTCTGGAGGATCCCATGCAGGTAGTCAGCTGATTCAGTTCAGTTAACGACAGACAGGTTACAATGAAATATTATTTTTAAGCATCTGTAACACAGACATGAGATTCCATGGAGGAGGGCACAGTGGTGCAAGCAGGCTCTACATTCACATTATAGTAACAAAGCTCTCTGGTTCCCCTTCTGGCCTATGGCTAGGCCACAGAAGCTCTCCTTCAAGCCAAAATCCCAAACCTTTCACTCAAGGATAAAAAGAACAACTAAAAGACCATATTCCAGACTCTACAACATGTGGTCATTCTGACTCTCTGGAGCTTGGTTGTGATTCCCCTACATTTTGGGCACAATCCACATTAAACATTTACTTACTGCCTTCTTAGTAAGTAAAATCAGAGCATCTGAAACTCAGAGTCAATTGGAAAGGAGCCAACTGACTAGAAACCAGAAGCTTACTGTATTAGTTGCAGAAGCTCAGTGTATGTTGTAATAACACATGGGCATAAGATGCTACTTGCAGGAGTATGACTATACATGTTTCTGCACTACTGACATAATCTGCAGACACAGCAGAACTATTTTCTATTTGGCAGCAGGAGGTGGGTGCATTTGTAAAAAGAAGGCAATCTTTCCATTACTTTGTGGTACTGGAAAGAGTGTATTGCTGGTAAACTTCCTTCAGTATCAAAAGGAAACAAAAATAATAAATCTTCAGGCTTCATAGTTAAAAGCCACCCTACATAAATACCTTCCTTCAAAGTGGAATGAATATCTTCCATGTCACATCGGATTTTGGCTCTGCAGTTTAGTAACTTCTTATCCCAGACATTTATGACATCTTTCTGACATGTACCAACTTCATCATAGTCCAGTTTTACTTTTCTTGATTGGAGTTCATCTCTGCTTGCTAGAGCACAGAACACGAAGGAAGAGCACATGAAAAAACAGAACATCAGGAAATTACAAGAGACATCAAATACAAAAACCCCATTCAAGTTAGATGTATCTAACTTAGATAATCTGACTAGGGATAAATACACCTTTTACGTTTATCAGTGAATAGCTGAGATGGGGCCAGTCTTTTGTCGTAAGATGCTGCAGGTAATGGCTTCTATTCCTGTGCCATGAACATTAGGAATTCATGAAGTATGTGAAAACATTTTTTAAGGCCTGGGTCAAGAAGAAAAACACACTCAACACAACTTTACTACATCTGCTGCTCTTCTTCGAACTGTAACACCACCCTCGATCCTTTTTCTCTTCTTTGTATTGAACATTATGAGTGTTTTGGTACGGAAAGTACCAAACATATGAACGTTTATATTAGAAACTTAGGCAAGCAAGTCTTCTAAACTGAAGTCTGTCACACTGGTTCCAGTTTTCACATGTCCCTTAAGAGAATGGTAAGAGCTCATGGTACTGCCACCTGGCATCATCAGACTGACTAGAAGTAAAGAGAATGAACCAACATGAACCATATCCAGAAGCACAAAACTCATGTTGCTATAAAGTGTGCTACATAGGACTACCTGGCACAAAATATTTATTCCAGAGGACTCACTATTTCTGAAATAAAGCTTCACTGCTACTCCTAATTTCATGGAGGAGCAGTTTTCATTTCCATTATTGAGAAATTAACTGTGGTTATTCTTTATACATGATATACAAGCAGAAAAACACTCCAATTCCCCATGCTGGTGTAAAAAACAGGAATAAAGACCTCAATGTGTCTTAATTTACAGAGACAGGATTAATTATCATTGGACTGAATTACAGATTTCACAACATTACCTCTGAAAGCCGCAACTGAGTTTATCACAAATTTGCCTTGATCCACGTGCAGTACTTGCTCCTTGCAGGAGACTCTTTTACAGATGTGCTCCCTTCCCCACCATTACTTCTAGGTGAAAGCAAACTCTCATTCATGTTTTCTATACAACCTCACTTTGGATAGAGGCAATACTGGATCAATCCATAGGATCACTGCCTATCTGCACTTCAGAAGGGAGGTGAGAAATTATTTCCAACACTATATGTTACACATTTGAGACTGCAGCTATTCAAGATTACAGGGGGCCTTGCAGAAGCAGCAGCATGCTTCTATAAAAATGGGAATGTGATCTCTCAGCCAAGAATTTGCAGTCCAAATGGGGCAATTTTAAATGCTACCCTATTGCTGTATGATTTCATCTTCTCATAAGCAGTACGCAACAGGCTGAAGACAACAGTAGCATATTTCAGTGTGACAATGAACTCCAAGATTAAGTGCACATTATAATTCACTGAAAGGCACTGTAGTTCTGCAGTCAACCCTAGTGAAAGTCACCAAACTGGCCTGTTGATCATACTTGCCCTACCTACTTATGCCACCCTTGGTTATTTGCAACCATCCTTGTTAATGTTCTTCCTAATCATTGCTAGGTAGCCTTCTACTTTTCTGTAGTTCTTATATTTCTAGGTAATCTACTGGAGAAAGTAGTTTATAGCGTCTCAGAAAAAAAAGAATAAATATATATAAGCAAGTTGGTGCAATTCACAGAACTTACCTTCTGTAAAACAAAGAGCTAATAGTATTCAAGTCTCCTCGACAGCAAAAGAAATAGGAAAAGAGGTTCTATTAATATTTTGTAAATAAAAATCAACAAAACATGAACAGAAAACCACTACAACCAATTCCACAGCAATTCCAATCTTAAACCAGTCATATACAGCTGAATAAATTCACAGCTAGGAACCTGGCTTTATGTAAAGAAACAGCTGCATTTCTGGTTTTACATTTCCCATTCCCAAGATCTACACTGAATTGTAAGCCAGGATGTCAATCACTGCCTGAACCAGCACTTGTTTGGAATGTATCAGTTCTGCATATGTCCTGTCCATAAAAAGACCTACATTACAATAGCCCACAGGAAGGAAGCCTATGGAGAGGCATTAAGTTTACTTTTCACCCTCTGAAAACAAGATGGTGAATTCTAGCTAGCCAGAGCAGCAGTTTTACTAGCAGTACTTACAGACCTGCATACAAGAATGGAGACATACTCTCTGAAGCACAAACTATGATGTGCGCTTAAGTGTGAGTGCCACTTTGAAGTCTCCACTGCTGACACTCCTGTTTTCACCACGAATGATCAGGGAGGAAGATTTTATTCTCTACATCTCTGTCAGAGAATGCAAATAACTTACTGAGTCTTAAGGAACTAGGCTGATTTAACAGTTTTCAGTACCTCTCATTTGTCCCTCAGCAGCTCATACTCTCATACTATCAGGAGAATAACATAAAACTAGTCACTACAGCAGATTTCCAGGCTCCCCACCCCACAACAGTAGATTCACCATTTGCTAAAACAATGTCCTGGGTTCAGCAGTAGCAGTCATTTTTCTCCTTCTTGGTAGCTGGTGCAGTGCAGTGTTTTGACTTTCGGCCTGGGAACAGAGCTGATAACAATGATGTTTTGGTTTGGCCGAGGACTTTGTGAGCCTCATGCTCTGCCAGGGAGAAGGGGAAGCCGGGAGGAAGCAGAGACAGGACACCTGACCCAAACTGACCAAAGAGGTATTCCATACCACAGCATGTCATGCCCAGGATATAACTGGGAGTTAGCTGGAAGATCTGGGAGACTGCAGGGTTCGAGGAGGTATTGGTAAGAGCTTGGTCGGGCTGGGGGGGGCGAGTTATTGGTCAGCTGGTGGTAAGATGTTGTATTCTCTTCCCTTGTTATTTCCTTTATCATTATTATTATTGGTGGTAGCAGTAGTGATTTGTGTTATATCTTAGTTACTAAACTGTTCTTATCTCAACCCGTGGGAGTTGCATTCTTTTCGATTCTCCTCTCTGTCCCTCCGGGAGTACGGGGAGGGCAAGAAGGGAGGGAGGTGAGTGAACGAGTTACCTGACCGGGTTTAAACCACGACAAACAATAAAAGCAAATTTTTGGCTTAAGTCAGAAGAGACTCCTCTGAAAGCATTCCCTATGAATCTAGGGGTTTCCACAGAAGCATGTGTCCACAGGGAGACAAACTGTAGTGACAGTGCAGAGAGAAATACACTACATGTGTAGGAAACACATTCAAGGATGAAGACTTGTTAGGGATATGGAAACACTCCTGTCCTGCTGTTTTTCTTTCCTCTCCCTGCCTTCTCAGTAAGCATCACTAAAGAACGATAAAGAGTTAACTGACCTTAACAAGATAATTTTGTTTGAAGAATCGGACTACCATATAATGAGGTTATAGGCCAGACAGGAGAAGATGAGGGCAGCAATTGTAGAGAGAACATCTGAAATTTTCAACTTGCACTGAAAGCAATTAGTCTGTTATACTGAAGAATTTCTATGATGTAGGATAGACACCGCATTCTGTTTTTCATTTGAGTCGTGAACAGTCATAATAATGAAATATCAGCCAAAAGATCAAGCAGCTTACAAGTCAGCATGGCCAACTTCAGATCCCTCAGGAACAGCAATCAATTATCAGTGTACAGTGCTCAGCTTCCAAAAATAGATCTTCTGACATACCTCAAGAGCCAGTCACTCAGAAGTCATATCTGGATTCAAATATTTATAAATTACCACTATGATGTGGCTAATGAAGGACAGAAAGCCTGGACATAAATGCCATGTGCTGCAAACGACTGAAACAAGACACAGAGAGTAAGGTTTACCATACCTAAGTGTTCACATGGCATCTGTTCCCCTGACTCCACATCAAAATTCCCAGACTTAGTCAGCTACATAATAGACTGTAGCAACCTTTGCCTAATATGCATAAAAAAATGAAAGGTTATCACTTTCTTCTTTGATTAAGGTGACTCAGCAAGAGTTGGCAGGCAGACAGAGAACCTGGTAGACTCTGAGAAAGGACTGGGAAAAGACATTTTTTTCTAGCACTGTTAACCAAAAAGTTTAAGAACCACATCTCTGTTTGAGGGGCCCAACACCAGTATGGTTTTCATCTCCAGGTAGCAGAATTTATAATAGTTTTTAGGGATATTTTCTAAATAGCTAACCTTCCAGCTTCTGGTTTTCTTTTTCCATTCGAAGTAACAGGATTTGTTGATGGATGGCTTTTCTCCACAGACTTTGTAGTTCTTCTGAGTTTTTCTTCTCTCCAGTTTTATCTGGACCATCTTCATTTTGCAGTACTACAGCAAGAGGGTCCTCTTCCAGGGGTGGAGCAAGCGGCGATAATGGTAACAGTTCACTTCCATCATGACCATCTGCAAAGAATCAGAAAGTTACTACAGGAAACTCAGATTGTTTGACATTATCACAAAAATCTGTGTCACAACAGAACAAAAATAGCTGTCTTCCACGTTCAGCAGTGAGGTGCTGATTCCAAAGACAGAGAAAATGCAGTTCAACAGTAGAGAATTATTTTTAAACCAAGTGTTTTATTAAATCAAAGCTCCATTTAAGTGAAATGAAGCTAACTAAAGGGTCACACAGTATTTCAACCCTTTCCCCTATGAGCTCCTTCTGGAGTTACAAGGAGGTATTTATTCATAAAGTCTCCTTTACAGCTGAGCTTGTTTACTCCTATGATTTACTACAGCTTCTATACCAAAAGCAATTTTTTCCACCTACACTGCTAAGGTGCACTGTAGGGAGTGCTACAGCACCTTATGATCACTAAATATAGAGTTTGTAATTTACCTATGGTTGGGAATCCTGCCAACAGGTCTTTATCAACACAGCAGGATTTCAGATATTTCAGGGGTTTCTACCTTAAATGACCTAAAGATGTAAGATTTATTAACACACTCCACAGGTGCTGTGTGCAGCACAAAGACAGGGCAAAAAATTTACCATTTGTTCGCATTTACCAATGCAAACATCGCTATTATGTAAGCAGGCTGGGGTAAAAATTTGCTTACTGTTAAAGAGGATATCTTTGTCAGCAAGAGGCAGTTCTTCGTTTCCTTGCTACCAGTGCAGCCATGGCAGATGGTAGTTTATTTGATCTTGATGACAGAATCCTCTATTCAAGCCAGCAGAGACCTACAGCCCACTAAGCACAATGGATCTCTAGCGAGGTTCTAGCAAGAATATTGTATTAAGCTGCTTCCCTTCTCCCTTTCATATTTTCACATTGCAGTTCACTATAGTAATAACTATTCAGTAACAACTGCTTGTTTATTTTCTTTAAAAGCACACACAGACCTGGATGCTGCATCTTGGAAGGAGATTTATTCATAGGTGAAGCTACCTGCAGGAATATTCTCCGCCGCCAGGAGATGCGGCGAGGTGTAAGCGCAGCCCCTGCAGCATTTAGAGATTCACTGCTGCAGACAGTTGATGTTCTTTTCTTTCCCTCCCCATCACTGAAGGAAAGAAAAAGCAGATCAGATGATCGAAGTCAGTCATTTTTGGAAGGGGAAAAAAAAACCTTATATTAAGCCTATCTAATGGTCAACCAACCCTGCAGGAGCATTTGCTGGGAAGCTCTAGAAGGCAAAGTGTGCTGTGTGTGAGCTTCACCTTGAATGTGGAAGTGTCCAATTATTTCCCTGTAACACAGTGCTGTGAAGTTTGCGTTACATAACACCAGGGAGAATGCATAGCATTCATACAGTGTTTGGCTGGAAGCTCAGAATAAAAGCTAAACTTTATGGAAAGCTAAGAGAAAAGGTTCTGTTTTGCCACACATTGGTCATATAGGGGCGATCTGATGTTAATACCCCTAAAAGCACAAGATGCTGCTTTAGCAGAGCACAACACTCTATTTGGTGCCACTTTAAATGGTGTGATGAGCTCACAGGTGAATATTGCACTGAAGGCAATATTCTGGCCTTCTCATGCAGCCTCTTCCATATGCTTCAAGAAGTGGACAATTCATGTGCACAGTTAAAGCCCAACGTTCCCCGCATTTCATTAGCATCTCTGGCTGAGGGAATAGAGCCTCTGCAAACAGGAAGAATTCTTAAGAATTCTTAAGAAAAACCCCTGTTCTAACAACACACAGGCCTAAACATCTACATGTGAAACACACTGCAAGATCAACTAGCAGAAATAGTCCAATAATTAATTCCAGTTTTTAAATAACATTTTCCACTTTAAGAAAAAGTTGCTAATTCAAATTCAAGAAATCTCTAACTACTCTATATGGATTACAGCGCCGAGACACTGGGTCAAGGCAGAGCATGAGTATTTCTTGTATTATACAGTTCACCCCACGATGACCTGAAAGCAACTGATCTCCTCCCGAGTTGTCATGTACAAATATATTTACACAAGAATTTTAATAGCAGCTTATTCTGCTGGAAGAGGTAAAGAGAGGATACAGGGAAGCTTTGCTGGGAGGTCATCTTAAGAGGACACCAAGCACACCTCTCTACTGACTATTGCCACAGGACAGGGAGAGGATATTTAACTTTCATAAGTATGTGAGCCACTTTCAGAAATATCTCAGCATTTTGCATTTGTGTTAGTAAAACAGATGCACAGATCTCTCATAGCAGTGGGTACATTGATTATTTGCCACAAACCCTTCCATGCAATGTCAACAGTGTCACATATAACTACAGGCTTCTTGGGAAGACAGTGTCAAATATGGGGAGCTGGGTCTGCAACTTCTTCTAAGGGAAAACTGCTAAATCAACACAGCAGTAGCTACCCTCAAACCTTCATGCTGTGAAGAATTTCCATGCTACAGTGCAAAGTCCCTAGAAAGAGCTAGATGAAAGGGAAGCCTAACACGGTAAGGGTTCACTATGTTTTTAGTGGTCAGTCAGTTGCAGATGATCACAGTTTGCCAGCTGCAGCCCGTCTCCCCACATCAGGCTTGGACTAAAGGAGACACAGATTATGAAGTATCAGCTACACCAGTCTATGAGAAACACCATCTTGATCAGCACTTTTCATATCACATACTCTGTGTTGAATGACAATCCACCAAGCTAAAATTGGCCTTTTTGGAAATCAAAGCTGTCCCTATGCTAATGATCTACAACAGCTCCATGACATCTGTAAGCCTCAGTGAGCAAACTGCACTCAGTATCATACACAGGTATCAGACCACGCTTCCATAACCTGGCAGAGAAATAATCATGTCTTTAAGTTCACCTGGTCACCATTAGGTACCACCTAAGCAGTGCTGTGTACTAGAAGCCCTGGATAAGAGATAGTCTGAATTCTTCTCTACTCCTGATTTATTTTCTACCGTGCCTCAGTTCCCTATTCATCATACTATTAGTAGTTGGTCTATTAGTAGAGCCCCATATTGCACTAACCAAAACAGCAACAGAAAACTCTGTGACAATCTTCTTCAGTTAACTTTTACACAGGCTTTGGTAATGTGGTAACCACCGCTTGTGCTAGCTAATCAAAGACTACAAAACTAATATTGAATCTAGAGGTGCTGTTTCCCAAAGGTATTTCAGTCCAACAACTCTTGGAAATAAGGTATTGAGTTTGGATATATTAATCATTATAGCTCACATTTCTATAAATAACTGTAATGGAACTCCTTCTCAGTGTTTCAAGTCTTACATATCACGTGTTAGAACACAAAAACTGAGTCATCCCAAGGCTGACTAAATGGAAGCTACATAGCAAGGGAATGCTTTCTTTCTACTGGTAAGTACAAAAACCTACATTCAGCTACTGTGCTCCTAAACATAGAGACAGTCCTAGGAATGCTCTATCCCTGGTGGTGTTCAAGGCCAGGTTGGACAGAGCCTTGGGTGACATGGTTCAGTGTGAGGTGTCCCTGCCCATGGCAGGGGGTTTGGAACTAGACGATCTCAAGGTCCTTTCCAACCCTAGCTATTCTATGATTCTATGAATAGTGTTCAGTTTACAGTAGTAGAATTTACAGGAAAGTCAGAATAAGAGGGTAGCTATTTTGGGGTATGAAAGCTGTTCACATCATTTAAGCCACAGAGTTTACAGTGGGATAAGTTAGTCACATGTGCTACCTTGTGAAGTGTGCAGATCATACAGTTCTGAGGACTGGTATTTCTGTTATTAAACCCTCCCTTCTAAAATTCCCCTGCTATTTTAAGCAGCTAACATTAATTAACTCCTCTTTCAAAGAGCTGTCTGATGAGCAATTAGAGAAAAGCTTTTGAAAGTGTCATGCACACATCTTCCTATATTCAATGGAAGGCAATGGTACCTGTGAACCCATCAAGATTTAGGAAAGGGAGCTAAGAATTTCCATAATTTCAAGACAGACAGACCAAGTCCTAGTTTAATATTAGATCTGAAGATGTGAAACAATATCCTACAGAGTAAAAGCAGGAAGAAGTCGGAGTAGAATAGCAGTGTCTATGACCCTGTGGTGAAATAGTTCAGAAGGTTGGTGCAAAAAAACACAGGAGTTACTTCAATTACATATTCCCCACCTTGAAAGAGGAGTTGCACAATACTTATTCCCTAGACTTTACCATCTTTCATACATCAAGTTAACTGGCTGGCTTCACTTTTTGTCATACTTGCAAGATTACTTCAGGTTCTAAGGTAGCTGCAGATTTAAGCAGCCAGGCAAGTAGCTGCTCTGCTCAGACAGGCCAGCAACACCTCATTCAGTTCCTCTGAACAGGGTGTGGATAAAAGAAAAAAAAGTATATCTGACCATTAGCTATCACTCCCTGCAATATGAAGATGTTTATTAATGCAAGAGGAGAGACTGTGAGCAAAAGCAACTCCAAAACAACAACAGCAACTTCTTAAATGGAGTTCAGTCATTGCTACTGAAAAGCAGAGCAGAGTTTTCACTACCTCCCAACCTGGGGAAACAGACTTTCACAGATTTCCTGTCACGGCACTGATACTGAACCTCAACACTCACAGGAAGAATTCTTAAGAATTCTTAAGAAAAGACCCTGTTCTGACAACACACAGGCCTAAACATCTACATGTGAAACACACTGCAAGATCAACTAGCAGAAAGAGTCCAATAATTAATTCCTGTTTTTAAATGACATTTTCCACTTTAAGAAAAAGTTGCCAACTCAACAAGAAATCTCTAACTACTCTATAAGCTGTGGGTTATGGAGCCGAGACACTGAGTCAAGGCAGAGGATGAGTATTTCTTGGATTATACAGTGACATAGCCTCCAAGAAGACAAAAAACAACCACTTTTTATAAGTTCCTGTCCTGCTGCAACCTACCAGCAACTGAGCAAAATGAACCGCACTGGAGTCAATGCACTGCAAATTAAGAGATGGCAGTACATAAAATCTTAATGAACTACAGAAGAGATACTTTAAGAACTGAACTGCAAACTAGGACATGATTGCAAGAATTGGTTTTTATTTATTTATTTTAAGAAAATGACATCTAGATTATGGGACAACTTCTGCACCAGAATACTTCAGATTGGTAAAACAAACATATGAAAGGGCAAAGCCAAATAGTTCAATAGAGAAATACCACAAAACTGAGTGTTTCCAATTCATTTTACTTACTGTTCCTATTTTAATCACTTATCATACCTCTGGAAAACAGTGACAACGCAATACTCTATATTTAAGACAAATGCACCACAGTTCACTTTGAAGAATAATGGCTCCCCATAAGGCTACTTAGCCTATGCTCCTGACCCAACACAGAAACCAAAATTTACCCATCAGCTTGTATGCAATAGAAAGTGAAAAGCTATAAATTCAATATAGTGCCTCAAATATTTCAGGCTGTACGTTAATCCTTTAAGCTGTTGCAAGCAATTACCGAAGTACTCATGAGTACAGAGTACTGATCATCTAAGTGTTTTATCCCATGTAATTGCAAGTCAGTTTCAACAAAGCATTGTCCCATTCACTATACTATCAGATAATGCATAGTACGAACATAAGACTGTTAGCTTAGGGGTAGAAAAAAAGAGGAAGGAATAAAAAAAGGGAAAAAAGGGAAGAAGAAACTCAAAAACCTTGCTCAGATTATAAACATGCTTATTGCTTAGTTTCAATTACCTATATCTCTTCCCCAAACCGTTCTTTAAAATGCTTCCAAAGATGGATACTCAAAACCGCATAAAGTTACCCTTTTTCTTGTGAAGTCTTTATACAATACTTATCTCAATTATTCTGCACTTGAGCACATGCAAGCCAAATGACTCCAGAATACTACTACTGCTCATGCTAAGGTCTGCATTTTTACCCAGTTTTCTTTCATTCAAATTTCTTCTCTTGATTGCTCTAAGGAGCAACTGAATCAACTTTGCAATTTGGAGGCCGTGATGGTACAAAATCTCCCAGTCCAAGTACAGAAAGCTAGTATTTCAGCTCTTAGGACTTTAGGTGGTAGAAGCCTTATATAAGTGAAACAGATGAACTATTTCTCCTTTCTGAGAGGAAGAAGGACTAGTTGATCAGTTTACACCTCTCTCTTAGTTCTCACTCCTGTCATGTTTTTATTCTGAATAATTATTTTCTGCTATTTTATTTGAAGAACATTCCTAAATATTTTACTTTCTTCATGAGAAATGAAGCTGTTTTAAAAAAGCACTCTGTTTAAATTCAAGTGGTGATAAAGCAGCTTAAACTATCCTTGTATAACAATGTAATGAACAGACAGTGTGGGCTAGTCAAACTTATGCTTAAAGATACCAAATTTTTAAAAGTGATTCTTTTATTTTTATATTAAAAACCCCAGACAGATTCTTCCACAAGCCTGGCTTTCAGGAGTAGCTGTTGAATCAATGCCAGAATTTCCAGAAGTTACAGGAATGAAAGTTCAAAAACAGATTATGCTCTCAAATTCCTGTTTGCTTACCTCCATGTTGGCAGGATATTTTTAATAATCCTTACTGGTGCTTGTGTTCAATATTAAACGCAGTACAACACATTTGTCAAAAGCCAAGATTATGCAGACCACTTCTACCCTAGACTTCTCTCTAGATAAATGAATTGACAATGCAGTAAAAAGGCACTTATTAATATTGTGTTTATGCCCAACTTCACTATACAGTTCCTTCCTTAAAGCAGAAAACATTGCTGTTTTCTCTCTTCCACATAAATCATCATAGTAGCGAACATTAGAATTTAACCCCAAAACTTCAGCTTTCCTACAAACATTAAGGAAAAATGATTATTTTTTTTTTACCACAGTGAACTTATCTGGAGAATATTTTTTTTTCTCCTGGCTCTATGTATCTCAAACACAGCCATTTAAACCCTAGCAAGTCAACTGAGGTTTCCTTTTTAATGGAGGTCACAACACTTTTAGGGTATGATTCATGCTTTCTAAATGAAGATGTTCCCAATGACAGGCACATCTTGCTGTATTAGTGTCCAGGTAGATATACAGGCAGGATCAGTTTTGTAAATGTCACAATATTAAAGACAATCTAGGATAAGAGAAACTCTACTGCAGACACACCAACTTCTCCCCATTGATGAGATGAGATGAAGATGTCTACAGTCAGCTGAGAGCCACTGTACCCTGTATCTCCAACACCTTAGTCTCAGTTTCTGAGTTTGTGACCATATGCCAAATGTGATATACATGGATCAGAATCATCTTCTCTACAGCAGCCAATACATAAATGACACATATAAAATAAGCAGAGTTACTTCTTAACACCCAGCTGCCCCGCTGACCCTGGCTTGATGCTCTTTGCATAGGCCTATCTGACTGCTACAAATCAAACATCTTTCTAAAATTAATCCCAACTGAAACTGTCTCTGATCCTGCAGTTCACCAGAACACCAAGAAAAGCTGCATGCTGTTTCATGTGTAATCTCAAAGCTGCATGATATGGAAAGTCAGACTATAAAGATTTTTTCTGCAGTGCAATGAGGCTAGGATACACTTTATGAATGTATAGTAACCATGATTAGAAAGGAAAATGCACTGAAGTTTTAATTAGGGTTACTAACAGTTGAACAGCTTGTAGTCTTCAGATTGTAAAGGACTGACACACCACACTCAATTCCAACATAACATACATTCACATGGGAATTCTAACACCTCACTACTGGAATAGAAGGTTTTCTCTGTGAAAAATATCCAAAGAAAAAAAACAAAACCCAAACACCATAAAAAATGTCAATTTTTAAACATTTATAAACCTAATGGCACAACACATATTTGCAAGCTAAATCAGGGAATCAGGGAAAGTTTAAAGAGTTTCAGCCACCAACAGCTGGACAATAAATTTTATTCTCCATTAGGCATTTTCAAGTGACAGTTTTATTACCTCAGTCACTCTTTTCACATCAGCATTATTCATTTGACGCTTCTTTCTGTGTTTGATGTATTCACTTCTTTCTGTGTTTGATGTATTCACTTCATGAACCCAACTAGACACCAACACTTCACCCTTAACACTGCAATTTGCTTACCATGACAGCTCAGGCCCAGTTGCTCCCAGCAAGATCTATAGGTAGCAAGCTACAGTTTTCACAAAAGTTTTTGCACAAATTGAAGATTACCTGGTATCAGAAACCTGTACAGTATAAAACCTAAGTAGAAACACAATGATCTTCTGGGAATTACTCCTAATTTGAAGATCTCCCTAGAGTCCTAATTACACCCAGAATCCAGATCTCATCAACTTTCGGTTCTGGTAAAAATGAAATCTCTACCGTCAATTTCCAGGGAGAAACAGTGACAAAAGCACCTTCTACAACTCCACATTCAGAGATGAACAGTAACAGAAACACAAGTATAGTTCAGTGAACAAGGACAGACTGACAAAGGAAAAGGGAGCTCTCATTGACAGAACAGAAATATAAATGCAAAAAAAAATCCATCATGAAGTTCAAAACTTTCCACCTTAGTCACTACAGGCCTACTACAGAAAGATAATCCATAGGCAGTTTCCTCAAGTACCCTCCTGAAAGACAGCCTATTCTTACTGTAAGAAGTGTGACTTCATTTAGATAATTGAGTCTTTCACACTGATGTCAGAAAGGCCTTCCTGTATCTTTGCTTCTTCCCGACTCCAATTTGAAGTTATTTCATGATTCTCTCTAAACATCTCATAGCTAGTACCATCCGGCTAACATGGTGTTTCCCCTTCCTCATACACAGGCATCCCACATTAGTACTATACACTCTTCACATCGCTATGGCTTATTTTCACATGCCAGTGATCTCAGCAACACATGCTGGTTTGCATTCAGCAGAGAAAGCATTAAATTGGCGTGACACTCCTAAAACCTATTGCATTTCAAGTGGCAAACAAATGCAGCAGATGTGCAACGGTGGAACAGAAAGAGGTCACAGCTACTAGATGTCAGCAGACAGGCCTCTATTTTTAACAGGCTTTTTTTTGCCAAAAGCCTGTTTGTCCATTTGCATCAAGTACTTAAGAAGTCTGTTAGAAATGCAGGAGCACGGGGCAGAGTGGGAGACATCCCATGAGCTGCGCTGCACAGGGCATCCTGTTAAGCTGGTGGCACTGAAGCACTAGGCAGGAGACAATGCCCTCACCTCTTAAAGAAGTCACTGTCTGAGTGCTGGAGCAACCTTCCTGAGCCCTGGTAAAAGCTTTTCAGGAAAGAAGGGGCAGAGACAGACGAGGGGAGACCAGGTGACGCAGATTCACTCTCATTGAGAGCGCGCCGAACCCCAACAACAGGACTGTGCGGGCAACAAGAGAACATAGCACATGGGTCAGCACGGATTTGGATACAACAACAAAACATCCAGATGAAAGATACTGGCCAAGTACCTCCTCTTGGCTTCCAATAACTTTGTTTCCCAGAAGATAAAATATATCAAGTGCACTACTGGGCAGTTGTCCTGCTGATACTGATTTTGCTATTACAGATGATTTCTTTAAAGAAACATTTCACTGAAATTGCAGAAAAGACTGACCACATTATTTCTTTAGCCTTATTTATTCTCAAGGCATAGTCAGAATAAAGAATCAGAAACATTCAGAAAATATCCTTAGAAATCTGCTTCCAGTAGCGTGAACCACTTTGTTTCTTCCCTACAGTTTTCTCTTGCTTTTTTTTAATAACATGTATTGCTAGAACACATTAGAAAGTATAGATTATTTAAATGATGCATTTTTGGATAAATTTCTGTGAAGTGTTTAAATCAAGATATTCCTATGACACAGTTAAACGTTACTTAATAATAGTAACAAATGTTGGAGGAAGACATAAAAATTCAGTTTCTTTTACTTAACATTTCTTATTAATCCTCACTAGGAAAGAAGAAATAGTCCCAGCCTAGAACCAAGTTGTTACAAACTGTTTTGACTGAGAATCTGCTGATGATGCTACTTTAATCAGCAACTTCTTAAAAGTTGCTACAAAGAAGTGAAGTCAGCAAGTCCTTCACAGTCTGAGCTGTCAGGGTTTCCTGTTTGCATACAACATGGTAAGTGCAAAAAAACCAACCAAAGCTTATCTCACTAAAAAACACACTATTTATCTCTTTAGAAACACAATGGAACAAAGCTATTTCAAGGCTGGCTTCTTAACCTTCACCCTCTTCCATTCTCTTTAACAGAATAAACTTTTTTGCTTTTCTCTACAGGCTGGTGTGGCATTCACACTTACGTTTTAATCTAGACATCAGACGGCTGAGAAGTTATTATTTAAAGTCATTTTTAGGATGACTAAAAAGTGAAATTGCAGTCAAGCACTGAAGCACATGAGTAGTTTGGAGAAAGTGCTCCGAAAGAAAGAAAAAGATCAGCTCCTTTGTGCCTCAATCTGTTTTGAATTGGTCATCTACTGCAAATAGCCAGGATAGAGGCTGAGAAAGAAACTGCAACCAAAGAGGCCCACAATGAACTGTGGGGACCTCTTCTGACTGAGTGAAGGAACTCCTGAAGAACTGTCTTCCACATCTTAATAGCTGGAGTGTCTCCAAAAAGGAAGGGGAAAGAAGTTACAGAGGGAAGCTGTGCAGAAAGGCAAACAGGGAAATGGCACGCCGCACAGTTCAGTGGAAGTGTTTAATCCTTCAGTCCTTCCATGAAACTCCTCATCAGTGTTAATTCTGGACATACTCTTTGGGAGCTTCGGCTAACACACAGACACTTGAAGCTGTCAGTGCCTCTTTCATCCTGGCATAAGATTGTCGGGCCACCATCTCTGCAGCTAAAAGCAGTGAGCATGTCTTCTCCAAAGGGCCTGAGTGCCAAAAAGGTTCAGCTCACAGGTGGCAAATAAATAAATAAACAGATGGGCTCCAGCATCTAGCAGACCAATCAATTCACTGGATCGATGACTCTCCTAAATTGCTAATTACTGCAAAGCCCCAAACTACCCAGAGGTAGATAAGACAGGCTGAAAATAAATAAATAACTAGGACCCATAGCAGTGCAGAAGCAGCTTCTGTAAAAAGAGAGAGAGGTGAGTGGGAGGAGGCAGCAGTCGCATGGCACGGCACGCCGTGACTCACCTTGTCGTCTCGACGCAGGTCTGCCGCAGCAGTGGGGACCGGACGCTCTGGGACCTCCCGTTCTGGAAGGTTATCCTGCGCCTGGCGCTGGATGGGGGGTGGCTGAAGGTGTGTGCACGTCTCCTGAACTGGGGGGAGTCCGAGCCTTCCTCGGGAAACGGCTGCCAGGCTGAGGATACGGGGGATGATGGAGGAGTAGCTGGTGGGGAATTGCCTGGTGAGATGTCCTGCAAGGAAGTGCTGGCGGAGTGAGGCCTGCCGCTCTGCGCCCTGCGACAGCTCCTGCCTAACCCCACCGGCTGCACGCCGCATTGGGGCACCCAGAGCCTCTCCCCCTTCTTGGTCGTGGCCTATTGTATGCTAATTATCACCAAAACCAGACATCCTTTGGTAATTTACTCCAAACCAGCAGTGCCCTTCTTAAAAAAAAAAAAAGAGGAGGGAGGAATAAATATGTATATGCAACGCAAACAACATACTAATTACTCCGGGCATCCTCTCACATGGATCGGCATTCCTACCAGACTTATGGCTCTATCAGGAAAACACAGGAATTTGAAAGAGTAGGGAAACTGCTTTTAGCTAGCTTCCTCGACATATCATGAGCATACTTCCTGTGCCGTCATAGCGATATCCTGGAAGAGAGACTGTTATTACACAGCCAGCTTATTAGTAACTGTAGCAGGAAAACCGTAACAGAATCTTCACCTCCTGGGAAAACCAGCAATCAATCCTCACGTGAGGTACAACATTAAAAACAGGAAATAAAAAGAAAGTGAACAATTCCGGCCGCTCGCCCCCAGACTGCATCCTCAACAGCTGGTTTTAGGTCAAAAATTCTTACTTCCCTAAAGCAACTTACAGAAAGGATTCTTAACCTTGAGAGCATTTCTTTTTGTTACGATATGACCTTTTTAACTCCCTTAGTGAAACAAGCCAAAAGCTGACCAGAAATTCCCTGCTTTTCGCAAAAGCAAGGGAAGTGTAGAAAAAAAGGGCTGGCAAACAAACAACAGATTAAAGCTGAATCTTCAAGTCAACATACATGCCAGCGTTCCTACGCACCTCCCCGTGGAAAATCTCGAGTTTTGTAAATTGATGTGCTTTGTGCTACTTCCTTCAGCTAGAAGCAGAGTGCCAAATTTACGCTTCATTAACACCCGTGCCTGCAAACATGCCAATTCTAACTAAGGTCCTTACATACTTTGTCAGAAGCAAGGCTGTTGCAGCGCTCAAAGCTGTCCACGCTTCCCAGGCGGCCTCGCATTCGGTTGGCTCCCTGCAAGAGAAAAGGTGAGTAACTTCATCTGGTCTTTTTTTCTGAAGGTTAAACAAAGATGGCAACAGCTGTGCAGGTGAACACAGGACAGTTCATGCACGTGACACATCTGATGTAAGACCGCAGATCATGGGACTAGAACTGGATTGTACAAGCAGTGACACCTTCAGGTGGCAAAACTGTATCTTCTCCCTGCTTGCTCCCAGGAGTTTTAAGCCTGTAGCTCTATTGTCTGAAGCAACTGAGTATTTCCTGATTCATTTGAAGTTAAATAGCTGAGTTGGCTTAAACAGTTGAGTTCAAAGCTCCAGACTTCAGTACTGTGCTTGCACTGCAGCTAACGGATGCATCTGACATACTACAATCTCAACAGAGTTTAGTCTCTATCTAAACATTTCAGACAAATTAAGTCCACCTGGACAAAAGCAGGGAAAGCACTAGAACACTTTAGAGAGGAAAAAAACACTCTCTAGCAGCAAATCCAGCCAAACAGCACCAAATATAAAGAAGACTTTTTAATTATAATGTAGATCGCCCTGAGGCAAATTAGCCAGCAACTAGTTAGCAGATCTTTGCCAAACTTGTTGACAGTCATCTGGTTTCACAGGAAAAGGAGATAGAGATGCAGTACTTTTGACCACCTTCCACTCCTAATTCCCACAAAACACTGGTGATGTATGCTGTTAGACACTTCCAACAGCTGAAGTTGCTTTCAGTACTTTATATGGGAAAAAAATAGTCTAGGTTTTAAGAAAACTATAGATAGAGCTCCTCTTGGTATGCTTGCAAGTCCAGGGGAAGTTTTGTCAACATCAGCAGTATTTATTTAGCTGACTTTTTCCTGGTAAGGTTCATTTTCATGACTTAAGAGTGCTCTTTAAGTACACTATCTCATTTAAGCTCATTACCAATGAATAATCTGCCTAAAGCATCTCCTCACTGATCCTCACAATAAAACAAGAGCAAAGGATAACTTGGAAGTTTCTCACTAGCTTTACAAACACACTTCTGGCCCTGTAAGAAGGACTTTCTGGTTCAGAAAAAAACACCCAACAAATCAACAGAGAGGTTAGTGCAGCATAGGCTGGAAGAAATCTGTTCATGAGGTCAAAGAGAGGTTATATTTATTTTTCTGAGGTACCTCACTAGGAAGCCACAGCCTGTTTTCAGTTCAAACCTGACAAAAATAAAATGAGTCCCTCAAAACAAACAAGTGAAAAAGTGACATTCCTCTGGGACTGAGTGAAGCCAGAACACAGAACGTAGTATGTTTCCCTATGGTGAGTTGTATTCAAGTAGCTTAAAATGTCACTTGATGCTATTTATCTAGCTAAGAAGCCATCCACTTAATGTCTTCCCAGATATCTGTTTATTACATACTTATTTCTAATTTTGCTAAGATTGAGGCTGCATCTCTCTCCCATGTATACTGACTTTTTTTTTTTTGTACTTCTATCTTTCTAGCTACAAAAAGATGCTGAATGCACACTTTAAAAAGCAAAACCTGAAGTTCTTTCTTGGTCTCTTTGTTACTAAAGGTACTTTAAAATAAAGTGTTGTTATACATAATTAGCATCCTATTACATCAATATCATGTGATTTGCAGCTGGCTGAAGGAGGGGAAAATCCACCACACCAATAGATATTTGATATCTAAATACCTTAGGAATTAGCCACAGTCCCTTAGGCTTTTAATAGCTTGATCAAGAATGAAAACTGTCAAAACAGTCACTGTATAACACATGCATGAACATGACCCACAGTATACACACACAGAGATACTTGTACATATTTGCTCTAACCAAGTGATTAATGGTCAAAATGCACTGTAATTTTTTTTCTCAGTCTTGCACGGTGTAACCTTTAAATGGACCTGCAAGAATGAACCCCTACCTGTACCATGATTCACTATATCGCACTGCTCTTCCTGATCTATAGCAGGTTCATGTTAAAGATGAGGCAACAGCAAGTCCACTTCATAAATAGCAGACTTAAAATTGCCCTAAACTAGATTGGGATGTCCACTTCTCATGAACTCAATCATGGACTTATGTAGACCCTTACACTATAACATGCAGCATGTCACAGTGACCCTGGTGAGAAGGAACATACTGCATCAAAACCAACCAATATATAAGCAGTTTCCCTTCAAAGACTCTTCAACTTAAGCAGTGCATTTCATCTAAGTTACTTTTCTTGACATGATCAGACTGCTATTATGTCTGTATATCGCAGGGCTGCTTACTGGGTTATTCCCAACGATGTATGCCTGCTCCAAAACCACCACAGGGTTAGCAACCCACTGTCAGAGCTTGGGCACTTTCTAGTCACATGTCCTTTAGATGTGGAAAAGCAATCAGACTCAGCACAGGCATGACTATAGCTGTCACCATTTGATGCTATTCCAGACTGCTGAAATTATCCAGATCATCTGCCCATCATTGCCCTCTTTTCCATGCACTCTCTTCATATTCAAATTGAGCCCCTAGTGTGTAGAACTTCTTATACAACAGAGGACAAATTGGACCAGAAGAATTTTAATGCTAGCTTCAGTCCTAGATCAAATTCACACCTAACTATAAGTTCTAAGGATTCTCCCCAGCAAATAGTATTTTGCCTACTTTATAGGGAACATTAGTGGCATCCTATGTTTGTAGATTACTTTGACATGCCCATATAAACGGCAGGATAAGTGCAACTTAGACCATGATTTAGCATGGTACTTTAAAATCACTAGCAGAAGGAACTTAATTTCACTGCTCAAAATTATAGTTTGACCTCTCCATCCAGTATTCATAGCTCATCATACTTTCTCTGTAACAACATGCTGGATCCCAGGCACCCAGCCTTCTTCAGTTATCCCTCTATGTGCCTCTTCTCTGCTTCCAGGACACTCCCTACTGAGCAGGGAACATTAAACAGAACTTGCAATTCAGACTTCTTCTTTAAAAAGCTATTTAACAGAAGAGAGTTCCAGTAATTATTTGCAATTCAGTATCATGCCTAGCTAGCAACACTGAAATGAAGAACAACTCACTTTTTAAGTGTATTGCTTTTTATTGCCTTTTTTTTTTTCCACAAAAGGACAAATTTGTTACTAGTTCCTAAAGATTTTTTGCGACCAATATGAGCAATTTTAGCTATTAGAAGTAAGACATTGCTTCTCTGAACAGAAAGATTTCTAGTTTATGCAGACACATTCATTCACACTTTCAAAAAAAACATAACATGTCTTTAGGGGATTGTCCTGGGTTCAGCAGTAGCAGTCATTTTTCTCCTTCTTGGTAGCTGGTGCAGTGCAATGTTTTGACTTTCAGCTCGGGAACAGAGCTGATAACAAGCGATGTTTTGGTTTGGCCAAGGACTTTGTGAGCCTCATGCTCTGCCAGGGAGGAGGGGAAGCCGGGAGGAAGCAGAGACAGGACACCTGACCCAAACTGACCAAAGAGGTATTCCATACCACAGCACGTCATGCCCAGGATGTAACTGGAGTTAGCCGGAAGGGCTGGGAGACTGCAGGGTTGGAGGAAGAGCTTGGTCGGGCTGAGGGGGGCAAGTTATCGGTCGGCTGGTGCTGAGGTGTTGTATTCTCTTCCCTTGTTATTTCCTTTATCATTATTATCATTGGTGGTAGCAGTAGTGATTTGTGTTATACCTTAGTTACTAAACTGTTCTTATCTCAAAACATTCTCCTCTCCGTCCCTCCGAGAGCAGGGGGAGGGCAAGAAAGGGGGGGAAGTGAGCGAACGAATTACCTGACTGGGTTTAAACCACGACAGGGATCAAGCAACCATCCTGATTTGTTTTTTATCTTTAATGGGCTCATATGGCAGCAAGTGGTCACAGAATCACAGAATCAACTAGGTTGGAAAAGACCTTTAAGATCATCAAGTCCAGCTTTTACCCCAGGATTCTGAAGCAACACATCTGATAATCATAGAATCATAGAATAGTTAGGGTTGGAAAGGACCTTAAGATCATCTAGTTCCAACCCCCCTGCCATGGGCAGGGACACCTCACACTCAGTTAACTCACTTGCACTTAAAATGAACACTCATTATTTAGAAAGTTACCTTTTTTCCCTCTGTACATGCAGCCTTAACATAAACTTTATAGCACAGTTAAGCCAAAAGCAACTCAGCTGTAACCCTCAGATTTCACAACAGGGATATCACTTCATGAAGTGTTTATCAGACTGAAGCCAAAACCCAGAAAAATCTGATAGATCTTTACTATCAAGGATATCTGGGAGAATTGCTGACAACACGTTAACCTTACCCTTGAGAAGATATTTTCCAGAGAGCTAGTCAAGGATTTCTTGGCCTTGTTTTTCAGAATGTCAAGTTTAAACCTGCCACCGCTGGTGGTGCTTTCTGGAATGGCACTGTTAGAAACGGTCTGTCGAAATGAGCAAGGACACAATTTAGCTTTGGCAATTCTTTTTGCAATTGCAGACCTCCAAAGACTAGAGCTGAACCAGATTACATAGCAACAACATACCCATGGCCTTCATTAAAAAAAAACATCACAAACAAACAAAAAATCCCAGCAAAACAAAAGCCCCCACATGCCCCACCCCAAAAACACAGGTAAAAGCACACTCCACCCCTAAAGACTATCTTGCAAAAGCATATCAGTTTAACAGTACTGTTACCCATTTCCTTTGCTAGATAAGTTTGGAGTCTAAAATGAAACCAATGTCCTCTTCATCCTTATTCTCCCCACAAATAACTGTTTGGGAGTGAAGATCAGGAAGAAAGGGAAAGGACAGAAGAAATATCCTCACACTGTAAAGAAATCTAGATCTAAAAATAATTGGTTGTCCTTCTTCCCTCTCTTCTTGTGCCCCAAGCTTAAAATAACAAGCATTCCACTATTAATCAAACAATTTCTCTTTCACAGTCCTCTCTTAATTACAAAATGCAGCTTCAGCTATCCGTGATGAACTCTAGCAGTAGCCTGATAATATTCAAGGTTGCATTTTAGCAGAGGGGAAGTAAGGAGAATAATAATACAAAAATAAGCTTTACCGATGGTGCTTCACCAATGTGAACATGTGTTTTCTGCTTAGTTTCACAGAGCTGGCGTAGATGTAAGATCACAAGTTCATTTTCTTCCTGGTCATTTTCAGGCTTCATTTTCTGTCAGTAACAGCAAAGGAAAGAAAATGTTGTCTTTCAAGTCAAGATTTGCTTATTTTCCCTTCCATATGTATGTATTATTTGAAATTAATATACTGATATGCCAGATGCTAGATTCCACTATCATTGTGTCAAATTGCACTACTGTTTGTGTGACTTCATACTCCTGAGCAAAATAGACCAAAACTTTCCACACACAAGATATTACAGGCTAGGGAGAGGTAGGAGGCTTAGGCCCACACATTTTGTTTTCTAAGGTTGTCTGCCACTGGATAACCTTATAAATGGAACAGGAAACCCAGGAAAACCAAACAGCCACTCCCTTGCTCTGGTAGCTAGAGAGGAGTGTAGCCTTTGGAAGCCTAAATTATTATATATTTCATCCACTTGAATACATCTACTTAGATCAGAATCTTGCCTCAGAATAAGTAGAAAAAACCCGACTTCTGAAAATGCCAGACATATTCTTGATAACTGCATGTCTCACATGCTTTTAACTCAGTCCCACATCACTTTCAAGTAGGGAAATGTGTTTACAGATGAAGAACTACAGGGAAGGAAAAGAATACTCTGGGTATGAACACAGAGCATCTCAGCAGACTTGGAAATCAAAACTTTCCCCATAGCAATGTATCACATATGAGGTTAGGCTGGAGCATGCTATTTCAGCGTGATGTTTGGTGGAAAAATAGCAGATTTTAGATCAACTACATAACAAACCTAGCAAAAACATCTAGTCCATTTTATCATGGTCTTTTTCAAATTTGAAAGAACCACTTTTAATGTATTACCTGAACACGTTCAAAAATGTCTGCTTGCTCATTATCAGTTAGTGATGACAGATGTCTCTGAATTACAAGTTTGGCTCTTGGTGGATAGAGTCCTGAGAAAAGAAAGGCACATTAAAGCTTTTAGATTCTCAAATGACCTCTCAAAAAAAATTTTTTAAAAATATTATAGGAGACAGAAGCCTGCATTTGAGTTTATACATGTTTAACATATGACATTTTTGTATCTGCAGTATCAATGACTCAAAATACTTCCGGTTTTGCTAAACCACATAGTTTTGTCTTCTTTCTTTAAGCAGTGGCTGGCTCCTGTGTAAAAGGTTGTGGACTCACTGATGTCTTATGTCCTAGCATAAAGAGATCACTGACAGCTGGAAGCCTGACAAATATATGTGAGAGGAGCAAGAGAGGAACAGATCAGGAATGTAACTACAGAGACACTCAATGCAAAAGATACTCAGAAGTTCTCAGATGCTTTTAACTGAAAAATTTAGATGCATTTCTACCCAAGGTAAGGATAGGGTACAGGTCATACCTGAGAACTGAAGACACTTTAAACACAAGAACAACATAAAAGCTGTAAGAATAGATGAAAGAATTTCTGGTGTTCGATAAAACACATGCTTGCTTACAAAGCATGTTCTAGGAAGCTCCAAAGACTGTGGGGAAAATCAAAACCCCCAAATCAGATGAAAATCTGCATTTTTTTCCATCCAAGGTAGATATTATTTATAGAAAATTGGAGACAGAACAGATCAAGACTTTTCCAAAGTCATGAAACTGTAGGTTTTGATTATGATAAACTTCTAGACTCTAAACAAAGCAGATGGATAAAAACAAAAGGACACTAAAATAAGTCTTTCAGTCACTAAGTACAAACTTCATGAAACTACTATTACAGTAATCAACTTGTTGCCCTAGAAAAGACTTCATTTTGATACTGGCTACTTATCCCGGGCTTGCAAGTACCTTCATTCAGGATACTTACACTGTCTTATACAACAGCCTCTGTAGCTTTTACTTTGCAGAAGACTTTCCCAGCCAAGCTTTACCACTTCTGAAGGTCTGTTCTTAAGCGCAGAAAATACCAGTCACAACCTAACAGCATTTCACTCCACTAAGATTTTATACTCTGCTTTTCATCCACCAGGGGGAGATAAATAGCAATAGTGATTTTTAATGAACAGGAGAACTGGCAATTACCAACACCATCATCACCAGACCAGAAAAGACAAGACTACTGTAACATACTTGCTCTTTTTGCATACAACACTTTGCAAGGAGACACAGCAGAGAAACTGCAAAAATAGGATCCTCCTACTGACTTAATTTTTAATTCAATCTTGCAAGACTCTTTTGGATGTGTTCCATCATACCTCACTTCCAGAGTAACTAAAAGGTTTGTTTATTTATATTTGAAGCCTTAACTTTATTAGATATTAATCTCCTAACTTAATCATTTATTTCTCCATAACAGAACTAGTTTCTGAAGTGTATAAGCGAATAAACAGAAAGAAGGAAAAAGCCAGTTCCACACAGGAAGGTGAACTGATGGGTTTTTCTGATCTGCTTAACATTTGAGAGAGGTATGATGATGAAATGGTATGCATTTATAAACAGAAGCTATACTATATTCAGTTGCAATATTGTTACTGCTATCACATCTACTTGATTACAGACAGTGCAAACTGATGGTAAGAGCTGCTTATTGGGATACTTTTCCCTCTGTTCTTACATTGCTTAAGTTGAAACCACACGCTTAACATAATTTCTTCTAGAATGATCAGAAAAACACTATTAGAAAATAAACTCATCTGCTACCTTCAATTCTTTCACAAAGTTTGTGCAATGAATGCATAGGGCAGGCCTCACACAGTTTAATCTGCGTCTTGGCATTTTGCAGAGCTGCAGCAGTGCTAAAGGCTTGTTTCAGGGTTAGCATTACCTCATCAACCTATAAGGGAAGGATGGAAAAGTCAGTATATAAACAAAAATGCATGACATACACATCAGATTTATAAATCACATCACAGACAGACGCTTTATAATAAAACAAAAAACTTGCTTGCTGTCTTCTAGAGATCAAGGTTGTCTTCCCAGCTATCTACCTTTTCTGTGGATGCTCACCATCTTCAAGTTCAGCCAGACAGCATCATTTTGAGTACATAACTGCAGCTACTCAAGCTTACTGGGCAAGCAGATGCAGTCTTAAAAAGCTGCTGGCTAAATAAAAAAAACATTGGTTTCTTTTTCTTTAGCATCAAAATTCTCCTGTGAACTACACATGCTCCTCTCAATGATTTTTCTCCTACCACTGTACCATTTTAGCGCAAAACCCCATAGACCCATCCTATTGGCAGATGGTAGCTTCCCATAGCAGTTCACTTTTCTCCAGACTACTGTACAGGCTACCAGCTTCATTAGAATCACCAACTTATGTTTAATCACTTATGTTAAAACCTGCCTTGCAGTCTGCCCTAATCTTTCCTCTGCCACTACCACAAACACACAGTACTATGTTCCCGTACACTAGCACTGGAAAAGCTCAACTGTTGTGTAAGAAAGGTCGAGGAGACAGTGTTTTTCCAAACTCATTCAAATATGCTCCCAGACTTTCTATACAAAGCACTTGGAGTTCTCCTGTCTTCTGTATTTTAGGGGAATACAATGGCTCTTAAATGCTGTTTAGTCTTTGCATTAGCATGGAAAGGAGGAGACAACAGTTTGATGACAATCTTAGGAAAGAAAACAATATTCTACTTCAGAATATTTGCTCCTTGCTCTTTCCTGTTGCTTTGCTTTATAACAGGAAGAAGAAAGCTGAAATATTTAACAACAGAATTATGCAGTCGAACACTGAAAACCTACAGACTTTTTTGAGGGTCTGTCACCCAGGGACAGGGGGGACAGGGACCTGAATACATAAATTTGAATCAGTTTGTGTCAATAAGTTTAGTTATTTGGTTTGGGTTTGAGTTTTATTTTGTTTGATTGTTTTTCTTAAAAATCCACAGTTTTAAGCACTACCAGTAATTTCTGGGGGCTCTCTCTTCTCACCAACAAAGCAGGGCACTGAGCAGCGAATACCCATCCTGCAATACAGGCTTGAGATGTTTTTGAAGTTGGCAACAATGCCTCTCAAACGAAAGATCCACAGAACAGTGCTAAGCATATGGATTATGACTACCCTAAAAACATAAGAACTGTGGCACAAACTGTAGCTAGGTTCAAAGCAAATATACACAAGCCTACCAATATAGCCTGCTTGGCAGCACAGAATCCGGAAAGCATTAGGTTTTACAGCTCTGCCCTGCCACAGCCAAACTGCTGCTGGAGTCCAAGAGACTGCATCTTAAAATAGCTCAGGAATGTTTATTTTACATCGCAAACTGGGCATACCTACACATATCAATACTAAAATATGTAAAGAGGTTCATAAAAACATGGTTTCTTTATACACCACATTATAAGTCTTTCAATTATGCATGGTCAGATTTATCAATAGGTCAGATGTAACATTTTCTGGTAGTACAAAGACTGGGCTGATTTCATAATAAGCTCCCATTTTGATAAAAGTGCAGCCGCAGCTACCATTGCATACCCAAGGCTGTCAGCTGCTTTAACTTTTATTGATCTAATACTATTCACTCTCAAGCTAGTCAATGGATCAACAAATTATGCTTTCAGCTAGCTAGAAGAGTGATTTTTAAGTTTAGCTGAAAAAAGTGAGCAGCAG
Source organism: Pezoporus occidentalis (assembly GCF_034315485.1). NCBI lineage: Eukaryota > Metazoa > Chordata > Aves > Psittaciformes > Psittacidae > Pezoporus > Pezoporus occidentalis. Next base: position 12,101,638 of record NW_026915835.1, read on the forward strand.
TTAGCACAGCCATCAGGAACAAACATTTTTCAGAACAGAAACCAACTTCTTTTAAAGTGTCAGTGCTTTAAAGTAAAAATGTAGTAGCCAAAATCTCCTGTGTCTCACGTTATTAAACTGTCTGTAGCAACTAAGTCACTGGCACCTGGAACTTCAACTGCTTGATACGTCCTTTATCAAATATCCAATGGACTATTTTACTGTTGTACACACCCACACATATTACGGTTTTCTTCTTCTCTGATCAGATGCTGCTATTTTCTTCTCCTGAGGAACAAAACGCTACAGGAAATATGCTAAAGCCACATGCAGGCTAAAGCCACATGCAGACTAAAGCCACATGCAAGATCAGCCAGTAGTTTAAACCCTACTCTGAAAAGGATGTTTGGGTTTTGTCATCAGCTTTGTTCCTGACTCAATACATTACATGTTTACTGGAGAACCAAGTGTCTTGACAATTAGAAATGCAAGAGTTACAATCAAATACAGAGACCAAACATGCTGTCAGTCTGCATGTGTGAACTCATCCATCTGGATCTTTTCCTATTTGTTATTGATATATGCATCAGCAGAGTAGCAGGATATGGCTATGTATCAGCAGAAAGTATGCATTTCCTATTGCGTATTTCCACATTCACAACTGAGGTCTCACACCTGAGAAGACGTAACCACTGAGGCTCATCTTACACAGCAGAATAACAGACAGAATAACAGACATTTAGGAAATACCTCAGACATTCTCCGACAGAAAGGTTAGGATCGTTAATAAATACTTACCAGAGACTCACTTGCACACTGGAACACATAGCAAACATACTGGTTTAACCCAGCTTCAACAGATTCCCGGCAAATGAAACCAAAGTGATCGACGTGTTTTATACCCTGAAAGAGTTTAAAAACAGCATTAGTGGACTATTTTCTAAATAGTTTTAGTTTCCAACGTGATCCTAAAAATAGTTATCAGACTCTAACACTTACCAACAGAAAAACTTGAGAAATTAAAAATGCATACTCCTAATTATGTATTTTACAACAGTTATCCTTAAAATTGCTCTTGATATTTAAAAGTTACATAAAACTCTTTCCACAATCAAAATAAAAGTTATATGCCAATATACCTGGGCCTGAATGTCTTCCATTAAGCCAACTGGATTTTCAGGGAAGTGAAGTAAAGAGTCCTAGACTGTATTTGGAATGGCCTCTACAGTAAAAACTTGATGTAATGAGCCCACACTAAAACATGGGACTGCAGCAGTGTCAAAGTAGCAACAGATCTTTGTCTTCCTGTAATACAAGTTAGGACTACACCAAAAAGAGCAGGGAAGGAGTGGTGACATGCAGAATTCCAACCAAATTCTTAGATAAATTCTTTGAGACTAACATACCAGAAGCTTCAAGACTTACTACACATTACTACTGATGTTTTCTTTCAAGATCCTAGTCTAACTGCTTGACAGGGAACGTTGCCTTGCTAAAAACAGCACTGAGAAGATCAAAGAGAGCTGCTTCCTAAGAAGCATTATAATCCCAGTCCCAATTCATGGAACATGACTCACTATTGTTAAAGCTTTTGCCAATGTTTTTATCATCTGAGTATGGGAATAGCAGATTTTCTCCAAAAGAAAGCCTAATCCCTCAAGTTCAAATACAACAGAAACTTGGTTGCTTGGATCCATCTCCAAAGAAAACACCTGTACCAGGGAGGAGGCAAAACAACTTGTTTGTCACTACAGAAAACACTCTAGACAAAATTGGTAATGCAGTACGTGACAGACTGAACATATTGTCGTGGCATGCTGTAGTTTTTAAAAACAAAATTCCAAAAGTCACATTTATGCTACTTAAACAAAACAAAGATGCAGACAGCATCCAAGATGGCATAAATTTCATTTGTTTACCATAGTCCACTCTAATCCTGACTTAACTGAATAGTTTTCCTGTGACACGAGTCTTCAAAAAAGTACAGTTGTATACACAAATGTTGATCTATAGAACAGTGAACTGTTCCCTCTGATTTGTAAGGAAGCCATATTTAATAAAGGTGGGTCAGTGAGATGGCAGTTCCCTCGCTGCTGACACTGCCTGAACAAGTCTACTCCTGTCTGACTTCTCAGTCTCTGTGGAATATTTGAGGGGGAGATGGACTTGCTACTTGCACTACTGAAGTGTAAGTAACACAGTATGTTCCTCAATTAACTCCACCACATTTCTTTCAGAGGGTGGCTGGACTTGGCATGCCAAAAAAGCAAAGTGCTTTTTTGTTCAGGGTTCCTTCAAGGTCAGCAAGGCTGCAGCAAGAAAACCTGTACAGCTGCTTGACACCTGAGCTTAGACAGCACACACAGGGTTTATCATCAATTACAGTTGCGGCTTTGACAATTATATGGAGTGCAGATAATGAATTGAATGCAACAGATCAACCATTCTTAAGCTATAGAATAAAAATACCTTTATTAGACCAAACTAAAAGAATCCAGAATGCTAGCTGAACAGAACATCTCCTTTTCATTGTTTGTAAAGCTTACAAGAACAAACATTCCTAAGTTGCAGTCTCACAATACGCAGTAAATCACTGCTCTATAATCCGTAACAGAGAAGCCCTGTGGCTAGCACCAAGTTCTTAAAAGAAGTACTGATGAGGCTTATGCAATCAAATCCTTACTCTGGAACGAATTAATGTTTCATTTCTATTGAATATGTTAAAAAAAAAAAACAACAAAACAACTTCTCTAAAGTAGCCGTTTTGTATTAAGAAAAAAATAAACCAACCCCCCTGCAGTATTGTTAGTGCCTGTTTGATTTATTCAAGTGTGCAGAATAACAAAAGCTTTGCTTCAAATGAAAGTGAAGAGGTGGAGTGAAAAACTCCACCCCCGAAGCCCAACACACAGCATTACCTAACACCATGTACTGTACACAGTTATTTTACTGAAGAAAAGTCAGGGCTTGAAGGTCTGCCATGGTCTTGCTGGTCTCCACCTCACTTTAAATTCAGCAGAACAAAGGCTGTACCTGCTTAGGACTGTTTTGTTGACTATTACCAATATGGATATGCAACCCAGGAGCTCAGCATGTAAAGCTGAAGTGTCAATTTTATTCAGTTCAGGACACCAAATGGGAGAAGACTCAGGCTGTCTGCAAATTTTGTTTTCCATACCACTATTTTAAGAATCTCTTTGATCTGTATTTATTATAAAGCTGTTAATACATCATTGTTGGATTATACTGTCCCATTCTATACTTGCATTTGCCTTTTTTCTCTACCGGGAATAATACAAATTGTAGTTAAACAGCAGAGTCAGCTTAAGGGCCTAGACCTTTAGTTGGTAGCTCAAGACTCCACTTGAGTTACAAGAACTGACCACTTCTTACTTTGTATTAGCACTGACACCATAGTCATGCAAGAGCAGATTTGCTATCAGCATTAAAATGAAAGCACTGAGGGGTGAAATACAGGTTTATAGCATGCCAGGAGGAGTATTTTAAACTAGAATAACAATGTTTAAGGAGGCCTGAAGTGATGTATGTGCATGGTGAATGAAAAAAGGTAGTAAGACAAGACCTCAAAAGAGAAAGTGCCCAAAGTAAAAGCTGCTGAACAAGATGACAGAATGATGAATCCCTCAGCCCTGGGTTTTAACTTTGCAAGACACATCTATTTATTACTTAACATAGGTAGGTTCACCTATTGCCATATTCTCCAGAAGAAAGGATGCAACTGAACTGCTGTTTTTCTGGAGGGCTGGTCCAATGCTTCTCTCCTTTCATTCCAGAGACTTTCAGGAGCTTAGCTGCTCAGAAACAGCATACTCAGGGCATCCTAAATGGAGATTAAACTACTTCCAAAATCATATCCAATGCCCTCCCAAAGCAGAATAGTTTATACGTTGTTTTCTGACCGATGATCAAAGCTGCCACTACCACAGCTCAGACTGGTTATTTTGCATACATCTTTTCTGTCCTTAAGCTTCTGGGGAATGACAGAGAGTTATTTTTGTGCAGTATCTACTTGAAACTGCTACCAGATGAGTGAAAGCCCTGATCTGAATAATAACTCGTACTCTTGTAAATGTAAATCAGTACTTCAAGTCTGCTGCAAGTGTTCATGAAGCAATCACAGTTTCACAATTTCTTTCAGCTGTACTCCCCAGATAAGCTGATGCATCAAACTTCATGCAGGATTTCTAGATACATTAGTCACAATTGCTCAAAATCCTTACCCCCTCTTTATCTCTTTTACAGCAATTTACTTTCATTCAGAGTCATTTAGGTAGGATAAACTGTTTAAAAATGGCCTTTGAGGCTGAATAAAGGAAAACAGCAAAGAATGCTGAAAAAGAATTCTGAATTTCTTTTTCTTCAGCTATGTATAGACCAACAAGACAATCCAGCTGACGAACAAATAAACTGCTTTTCTCCTGATGATCTACACGTTGCTTCATATTAATGCTTACCTGAGAACATGAGGAGATATCTTTAAAATTCTTTTCAAGCACAACAGATTTGGTGTCTGGACTGATGAGGTTAACTTCAAACCTTCCAACCTAGGTAGGAGGGATAAGGAGGGGAGAAAAATAAGTTTAATTTATCACCACCTTGGAGGCACCACACTAACAGCAGCAAAAATGTCACAAATCTAACCATTTCTTGTTTACATAAGAGTACCTTTGGCACAACAGCTTACTCAGTAGGAATGAGGGTGCCATAATTCATCCTGTGTTGAGTAAGAATATTTCAGCAAGACCAGCTGAATAGGAAAGAGGCTCGGAAAGAAGACAGCTTCCCTACCCCTCTCTTTTCTTTTGGAGTTAGTTTGGTCCAAAGATCATATGTTTGACAGACAATACTAAAACCTTTACTAAACAATGTGGCTAAAGTAAAAGTTGCAATAAAAAACAGAATTTGAAGATATTTTTTTTTTTTTAAACTATACCATAGATCAGCTGAGAAACTATCCTGATCTTTTGGTTTTGTATCAATTCTGGATGAAAAAGAGTAGTTTCTGCAGCAAGCTATCTTTCAGCTTTCCCAAACTGTTTCTCAGGCATATGGAACTTGTTCCATAGACTTCAGGGAGTTTCTCAGCTAAATCCTTTTCATTACTAGTGATCTCTGTGGCTTTCAAAAGGGCAATGCATTTTCACTTCAGTTAGCATTTTTCCAAAAGACTAAAAGGCAAGAATGATCTTTAAAACAAATGAGAAGACAAAATCCAGGCATTTAGCCCCATTATTTTAAGAAGATCCAAAGATCTTCTCTTTTATGGGTCACCTCCTTCAAGTGTCCTTTTGTTTTCTCAATAGAAGCTCTGATGATGTCAAATGTACTTCAGGCAAGAGAAGAAATAACCATGAGGTCTGAGGGAAGAAAGCTTCTGGGAATAGACATTGAGTACTCATCTGAGAAAGACAAGATGAACAGTACCATAAAGGGGCTGGCTCAAACATAAGGCTGTGAAAGCCTTATGTGAAGTTGTGAGCTTCTTTCTAATGGGACAAAAAAAGAGGATTTGTCCGCATGAAAGTCTTCATTGATTCTCTTTCTGAGTATACTCACTTTTTTCACGTGTCTTAGATCTCACCAGTACAGACAAACCAGAACTGCACATAAAATAATTCTTTCACTAGACATTCTGCTCCTCTAAATAATTACTTCATATGTAATTATTTTTTCTTAAAGTTTACCTGAGATCATGAGTTGAGGCGACTTCCTTAAGAAAGTGGAGCTACTTGTGTTCCAAGCATTTATGAACAGATACATATTTATGACTAATCATGAGACCGTACTGAAGCCTCATTACTTATCTCACAAAACCTGTCTCAGCTTCAAACTGCATGGGGAAGGATAAAGTGCAAAACCAACATAAAATTGTGCATCCGAGTACACACCTGGAACAGCATTGTCCTGTTCTTCTCAGAATCGGAAGGCTGAACATGACTGGGTGCACTTGCGTGTCTCCTGCGTGGCTGTGTTTTCAAGTTTGTGTCATGAACCCTTCTTTGCATAACTGCAGTGACACTGCTGCACCGGGAACGAAACTCTTGCTGCTCATCAAAGCCAGAGTCCTCTAAAATTCGCTCTGGAAAGGAGCCACGAGTGCTGGCCAGGTTGGCCAAGCTGGTCTGGCTGCCGACTGTAAACATCACAGCATGCCCTCCAGTGTTATTTGGGCTGTCCAGCTCCTCAAATGGGCTACCCAATGGAGAAGCCGGAGCATTTCCTTCACACAGGGGTAAGTCCAAACTTGACTCGTTATTTCGCTGCTCGTTTAACAGTTTCAGGCGCTGGCGCTCATGAAGGCTGAATTTCTCAATGCAATCATCAATTAGTGAGGAGGGAGCTTTCTTGTGAGCCACTGTGACCTTTCCACAGTATAAGACCTCAAATTTTTGAGAGTCATAGAAGGCATCTTCACTATCCTTACTTGGTTTGGCATCTTCTTTCAGTGCTGCTTTGGAGACTTGTCTTATGCTGCTGATGACATCAGGAACCTAAAGGACAATACCAGAAGTCTGGTTAGCAGCCACAAGTAAGATAGCACACGCAGTGATACATCAAACATTGCTTACTGTAAATATTCACACAAGTTACTTCTTCAGTCGGCTACCACTAGTTTCTTGGCTGAAAATATAAAAATAGTAAATTCTAAATTCTGTATAGAAAATTTATGCATGGGAAGCAAAGCAAATGATTCCTTAATTCTTTACTAGAACCTGTTTCAGAACACAGGGTTTTAAATTACCAGAAGGTCTACTGATAAATGTTCCCAACTGAGACTGCCTTCTCTTTTGTGTAGCCCTCTTCCCACACCAGCATCTCTTGCTGACGTATTTTGCACAGAGTCATCGCTATTTCTTTGGATTTCTTTTGCAGAGCCAGATATTCCATTCTTAGCTGTGGAAACAGTTCTGTGAAAGAGAGATCAGCAATCCCACCAGTTTCAATTGACAGTTCTGGAATACAGGCAGCAAGCATACGGAAATTATACCAAAGGACCATGTATAACTGAATTAGCTTCATTTATTACCTGCTACAAAACCCTCACCCCATCTACCCTACTGACACAGTTCACTTCCCTACTGTCTTGGTCATCATTCAGTGTAGCAGCACACCCAAATCTCTGTTCTCCTCCATCAGTCTTACCTACAGATTCCTATTATACCCTGTAAGGTCAAACTGCACACCTCCAGTAGAAACTCATGATTTCAGCCCTGTCTTTTAAGGCTATGTGGTTCTTCCTCCATTTTATCCCAATCACCTTGGGAGGGTCAACCTTCAGTATTAACATACTTAATATGTGAGCTCCTTTTTCATTTTGCCTTCACTAAACAACATATTTTGCCTTCCTTTACCAACTTTACTGACTGCAGATCAGAGTAATTCCAGTTGCTCTTTTGACAGTACCTACCTCTGTTTAACCAAACCCCTTTCTCACCAGGTTTCATCTTCTCTGGAAGGATAATGAATGACATCACATTACATGCATTGGTGAAGTTATTAGTGACAATGAGATCCAGAGAGAATAACTATCTGATGTTTTTTGTAAGAGAAACTCAACACTCGCTGAATCCAATGCAATCAATCAACAACTTCTGTATTCCACACAGCTTCCCACCATATCTGTATTTGATAATTTGTTTCGAAGTATTTTTTTATTAAGAAAAGATAACACTGAAGCCACACTTTAGTAAATAATCCATGATCCCTACAGTATCTCTTACTTTCAGTCACATGATACCAGCTGAAACTTGCTAATGAGGCAGTGATCTCATATACCAATACTTTTGCATGTCACAGTGGAAAATTACCTCATCTTAATCCCCATCTCTTGTTATACCCTCCTTATCCATTGGGCATTCAGCTCAAATCTGCTTATAGTACATTTATTGAAAAATGAAGTTCAATTACCCTAAGATCTACTGACCGTTTGGCTTTCATCCCTATAGATGTCATCATCAGCTCAGTTTTCAGAGAGGCTAACAGTTAGTCTTGATAGGACACAGATAGCAGACTGTATTTAATCTTCACTCATTCTCGCTACCAGGCTGCTGCCCTACGACCACCCGCAGTGAGCTTCCTCCCAGCCATTCCAGCTCAGCTGAACATGGATAATTCTCACTTACTTTATAATGTTGGTTCATATCCCAAGATGCAGCTCTTTTCCCAATGATCAGTCCTCTTATTCTTTCTATGGTCTGTGCTAAAGAAGCTCTAGATTTTAAACTCCTTAGCTCTCTATCTTAGCAAAATTCACAAGCTAGCTGTGTTTTAACTGAGATTTCCCTTTTTAGATCCAGAACCTGCTGCAGAACAATCCAGTTACATTTCTATTTGAAGTACAGTGACATACAAAAATTCTATTTATAATGCACAAATTCTACATGTAATCAATTAGAATAAACAATGTCAGCTGTTTAATTTGGATTTTTTAAAAAGTGTACTATCACTTCCCTGCCAATAACTGGGTTCTGCCAGGCACGTCTAAGATAAAATACTAGTGAAGGAAATCTTAAATCTTTTCAATAATGCCCAATAGTCTCTTAACACATCCTATACCCCCGCCAGCAGATCTCCAAACAGTCTAGAGAAAAGACACTATCAAGTATACCACAACAGGATTCCCTACCCATCCCCTCCTCTGTCACAGATCTCCCCCACAAACATACGTACAGTTTTAAGTAATTGCAACTCCATATAAGAAAACCTCACAGCCCACCACCCTGCTGTTTATCACTTGATTTTCATCTTTTCCAGACTGTGCATGCTTTTCAGACACTACTATTTGAGCCACAATTACTATTTCACAATCCCTGCGCAGCTTTTGCTTCTACCTCCCACATAAACCACTACAGTATTTTCACTTCAGCCCAGAAGGATCCTAACATAAGAGCAGAGGTTTCAGCTCATACTGCCCAACCAATCCTTATGTTCCCTGCTTTGTTTAGGTAGCCTCTTTTACAGGCTGTATTATATTTTTTTTTTACACCCTCATCAGTATTCATTTTTTCCTGTTGTTCTACCTATCCACAGAATGAAAATGACAAATCAAGTTGAAAAACTGAGAACCATTTAATCTCTGTAGTTATGAATAATTTTCTTGTACACACATGGAGAAGAAAACAATGTAATACAGGGATATCACAATCGATAAGAAACATCAGTCAGTTCAGAACCAGTTCCAGATGCTTGTTAGCTTTTTCATGGATCCTCTAGATAGTATGGTGTGTAAAATAGCCTCAAGTATAAGATGCAAGACAGATACTAACATTGCTTGGCAATTAGTCATACACAAGGATTTATTGGTCTTTGGTGTACAGGAATATCTGTATACCAGCGATGGTGTGCCCAGTGATTGACAATGTGCCAGCTTGTACTTCTAGACCTCACCATCTTCATCCATAACTGGGATCAAGTGGAGTCTCAACAACAGTTTGAACTATATTTTCCTGACATGCAAGACACAGGAAAAGTTACACAATTCTCAAGCATAGCAACCATCCCAATGTGGTTTTACGTATTTCTTTGGCATATATCCTTGGGTTTTGACATTTTGCTCCTTTGTATATCAAGAAGCCCCAGTCACAAAAGTTTCCTCATCAAAGTTGTATAACTTTTTTTAGATTTGGATATTAGCTGTTAATGTTGAAAGTGTGGGGCAAAGTTAGACCAGACAGTAAGCACAATGGAAATTTAAAATACTGAACGGACAGGATGAAGTTCCTTAACCAGTTTTAGAAAACAGTTTAGTAATATTAAGAAGACAGACTCCTGAAACATTCAAAACTTACTAATGTGTTTTCACATTAATACAGCACACAATGCTTTCTCTAATACACCAGCATCATTATGCATGCTGAAGTCTGTCAGGTATTAATAAATTGATACCAAACAAAATTAATGTGAGAGCTTCAGGTGAGCTTTCTTCCCCTCCAGGATGTCAAGGACTGTACATGCCTGTCAGGAAGCAACAGTGACATGTGAACTTTAAGATCCTTGAAACAGCGCTCATAGGAACTCCTAAATCTCTGAATAAAGCCAAGACAACTCAGAAAAGCAGCTCCTTCTTCGTGGTCTGTATCAAACTTCCCACAAATGCAAAAGACAAGGATAGACAGTGGATACTGTAAGTACAAGACTAGATGTGTGATATTACTGTTTCTCCTCATTGTGAGGAACACTCCAAAACTTGGGGGGAACATAACCAGGGGAGGAACAAGCCATCCAAAAAAAAAAAAAAAAAACAAAAACCCCAACCCCCTTCTAACTCACTCCCCCCAAAACTACACTAACAAAATCAACCAACCAATACTGCAAATTAAGTGGCAAGTAAGAAGAGCTCCACCATGACATTAAAGAGGCACTACTTCATTCCAGGGAAACATGATCCATCTAATAAGTCTAATTAAAGGGAAAAAAAAAAAAACAAACAAAAACCACCAAGAAACCCAAACCAACACTTGGGAATCCAAATCAAGTTTATTGTTCATATTTGAGTAGCCTAAGATTGTATGAATCATTCTTCACCCAATTAAATCTCATTCAATATGTGGTGACTCAATAAGTAAAGAGAGCTGTACTCACACCAGAAAAGATGGCACTGGTCAAGTTCTGCACTACGTACAGTAAGATACAGCTCTGAATATACAATGTCAGATGTAAATCATGACAGGTGTTATTCTGTCACAACCTCCGTTTTCTACAAACGGAGCAGACATTTGATAAGCTAAAACTAATGACAGCATCGATATTAGCAAAATAGTCCCCCAAGCTATTCCATTTGCACACTCCCTTTGCCCCTGCTCCTCCAAGATCTTGGCTATACACCTTCTGAGCTACTGCTCTGTATCATCCACTTGGCCAGCTTGTGTAGAATAAGGCTGCAGCACTTAGCCCTGGCTCAAAGACAGATATATTAATACCCTAGATTTGTTAATTCCAGCTCCGCAGTTCACAGGCTCCATCCAGTACTGTCCTTTTATGACTGGACCTAGAACAGGGTCAATACATAATGGACAGCAAACACCTTCCTCGTCCATAAATAGTACATTATCCATGCGAATAGTACTGCCAAGAACCGTTCTACCACACATCAAGAAACTTCACTGTGTTCAACACAGAAATGTATTCTGACACTGGAAACATCAGTTTAACTGATGTAACTAATCCAAGCTCTTTCATCTGACTTGACTAAAACCAAAGCGAGAAACCAAGGAGAGGACTAGAGGAAAATAAGTAGCACCAAATGAAAGCTTTCTTCTCAGGTTTTCTCATATCATGCAACAAGTTTTTTGTTATAATTCATTCCAACTTTATTAACCCCGCCTTAACCCCCCCCCCCCCAAAACAACTTCAGTTGTGAGGTGTTTATCGCCAGTATCCTGAAGTTCCAAAACAGAGAGGCTATCAAGCCTACTAAATTACGCATGCTGCAGCGTAACACCAGAACAGTTTGTCACAACTCTAGAGTAGGCAGAGTATCTCCATGGTCATACTCCACACTTTCTTTAATAGAAGTGACAGAAGTTGAAGCATTCAAAAAAAAACCCAAAACTTCCCTCTGAATTTACAACAGCCTCCAGTGAACAAAGGTGGAGCTCCCCTTTTTGCTGGAAGGATAGCATTCAAATGCTCCTGTGGTAATTACCAAGCACTGCTTTCAAGTTTAACCCAGACTTGGAACTTGCGGCAAAGAATGAAATTCACTTGCTGTATATCATTATTTCCACAGGTGGACATAATTTTACTATGCAGAGAAGCTACAGCTCTTGTTAGTTTGTTTCTAGCTTCCACATGGAAAATTTCAGTCTGGAATTTATTAACAAAGCAAAGTCCCTCTTCATATTATAAGGCTTATAAATATTAGTATGATTGTGAAGAACTAATCTAACAAACAAGCCTGACAAATCTGGCTACTTAATGGCAGCAGCTCTAGCAAGGCCATTATTTTCAAAGCAAGTAAGAAGCTCAGACCCTCTCACTCATTCACCATGCAAGGTGCAGTGTCAGACTCCTTCCACCACACAGACGTGAGATGAATGAACTCCACATGCACGTTAGGAGCAGTCAGTACCTTCTCGTGTGATTTCCAGTTCAGAAGCACAGGCATGTCCAAGCAAAACAGTCACCGAACTTCAATGTCATGAACATGAGGACTCAGAAACAGATTCCTGGGATAAACAAGTGCAGAAAGATCCCCTTTTCACAAAGGGCTGGTGGTGGTGTAGCATTTCCTCAGGGTCAGCTCATGATATCACAGCAACCGTTATACTTCAGGAGCCAAGTATTTCAGGCTGGAAGCTCCCACGCTGCCTTGGGTTTGAATAACGAGACCCACTCATGATCCAGCTATGGATACTTAAAAACAAACAACGGAGGAACAGGATGCTGTCCAGAAATCAACTCCCTGCTCCTTGCTGATTACTGGAAGAATCTGACATCTATCAGTTAGAAACCAGCCCAATGTGAGACAAAATTAGGAGCAATTGGACATGACTCCTTTCATTTAGCATCCAGCTGTATATCCACAAGACTGCTTAGATATTAACAGCCACAGCAGTGACACACAACGGAGACAAAATAAGTCACATATCACATCCTGTTACATATCAGGCACTCGACACCGAGGCAAGGTTCTTATCTTACAGAAAAACACACTCAAATGCCAGCCCAAGCACAGATACCAATAACTCTTCTCAACCAGAAAGAAGGGTGGGAGAGGGAAAATATTGTTTTTTTTTTAACTGCTATAAACATTTTTACTGCCATCCAGCTAGTACAGTACTGATCATCCAAACCTTTTATACTTCTAAATCTACAGCAGTCTGCTGCTTCACACACTGGTGACAGTGCTCCACTCAACAGTCTTCATCATTAAAAATGCATCTTTCCAATAAAGAGATGAAAGACCAGCCCACAGTGATACAATTTATGCAGTCACACAAACAGTTTGTTGACTGTTTATGCTGGAGATATTTACAAACTGGAACATAAGAATTTTTCTCCATCAGCTGACTTAGTGCTGCAGGAATACTGACCACCTTCAGTTGTACAGAAATCAGGAGGATTTGTAGCCAAGAGAAATGCTATCACAAAGGGAAAAGAATAGCAACTGAACTGCTAAGCATTTCTACAACCCACCTGCACTTAGCGTACTTCTAAAAACACAGTTTAGAAAACACAAAGTCTGGTTCACAGCAGGCAGTAATAAGCACCTGCCATCAACTTCATTCTGCTGCTAGTCTGAGCTAACATAACACAAGCCCAGTAGCAGGAAAGCTGGAACAAAGGAGCTGGCAAAAACAGACCCAGTGAAAGCAGCTTTTAGATCTTCAAGCTGACTGTCACCCCTGGCAGCTACCATTTTCACTTTTCTGCTGTTCCCTACAGGTTCCTGAGTGCAGCCAAAGCTTACAGCAATAGAAAACACATGAGAAACAAGCCAAAAAACCCATTAAAGAACTGCATGTAGAAGTTTTTCTTTCAGGAGAGTCTTCCTCTGATTTGCCTGGCCTGTATTTTTTACCAGGTGACTGGTCAGGACCCAACTATGTTTGTTTCTAAAGAACTACTACAGCGCAATGAACTTACTTTACTCTGACATTCAACCTCATCCTGTATATCAGGGAGATCACATACTCCTGCTGAAGGTAAAGCTAAAGACTACCACTAAACCAGCCTAAAGAGAGACTGATTTTTAGATAGGTAAGCTAAAATAAAATTAATTCTCAAAATAATTCTTAAGACCAACCCAGGAATTACTTGAGCTGTTTAGCTTTGATACAGTCAATAAGCACAAAAAGTCTACCAGAGCCGTACAGCACATGCTTAGAAAAGCTATCACGTTACCCAATTTCTGCTGCAAACTTGCAGGTCACCTGACACATCCTGTGTGATACACACATACACAAGATGCTGCTCTGCCAAATATCTAAATTTAAATAAGCAGTATAATGATAGAAGGTGGATCAAGTTACTTAGCAGGAAAGAATGTGTAAGTTACAAGATTGTTTGGATGCCTGACAGACAACAGATGCCTTTTTTTATACTTGCATACAAGCACTCTACAGTGGTATATCAAAGAACTTTAGTGATGGTAGTGACAGCATAGCCCAACAAGATCATCGCTTTTGTAAGGAAAGATCTTGCATTCATTATTTCACTCCTCAGTTTAGGCTAGTCAGGCTGATGCTTTTACACCTTTCAGACACAGCTCACATTTTGCTTGAATACTCTGCAACCCACAGAATTATCAGTACAAAGCTCTCATGATGATCTGTATGTTCTCTGAATATGTAGAATATTAAGTCTCAATACCCTAACCAGCTATATACTTTGAGCATATGCAAGTACTCTCAAGTTTGGTTCCAAGTTTGGGACATAGTTCCCAGCGAAAGATTCTGCAGAGTACAGCTTTCTTGTAACATCAGTTCATCTTAAACTTTCCAACTGCTTTAAACAAAGTTTTTCCAAACTATGAGAGCAGAAATTCAGATATTAAGTAGGAATTTTATTCTTAAAAAACTGCATTTTTATCTATATTTGGCACTTCATTTTCTAGTAAGAGGTTTATTAAAGATGACATTTTTAAGAACTCCATCATATTTAACACATACCCTATTTTTAAAAGTGCTTGCCTGAGAAGATAAGGCTGTCACGTGGACAGTCGCAAACAATTAGTACATTCTCTTCATTCATTTCCTTTTGGGTAAAAAAAAGCCTCAGTTGGAGACCTCATTGAAGTATTTTGACCATTTATGGGCACTATCCACTTCTCGAACACAGATCAGAAGATAGTTCATTTTAGCAGATTTAAAGTGCAAGGGCTAAGACTGAAATGAGTGCTCCATGTACCATGTTTAAGAAAGTGACAATCTTTCAGTCAGTAGTTTTAGACAGAAGCTCTCAATATTTTCATTTAAAAAGATGAATTAACATGTTAATTCACAATGAAATGAACACACCTTGAAAAGTCTGGTTTTTTTCCCTAGTCAGGATATTGAGTTTGACTCCTGCATGGCAGACCATGATAACTCCTATAGTGATTATCAGCCCAAATTTGATTGAAGACCATATGCATCTGTTTTCCATGGATGCCACCACTTTTATAATTATTTGCTACAATACCAACCTTCTTTTATTGCTGAAAGACAAAATGGAAAGTGGTTACTAATTCAGGGCTCACTCCGGGACACGGGAAAAATTACCAGCTGTTCAGTCTAAGAGATCTAGCAGGTATCTATATATTTGGTCCAGAAAAAGTCAGGCACTGCAATAACTTCTAGACCACTTAAGAAGGCTAGAAGTTCCTCAGTGACATGAAACTAAGGAGTTAGGTCTTTTCCTATTTGATGTTTTCCCAGAAATGCTAGACTGCAGTATTGAGAAATTTCTGACTACAAACTTTCCTTAAATAAGGCTCTGCTTACAGAAAAGTGGACATCAGAAAGAAAAGCAGCAGCTGACAAATCCAACAGAGACACACAAAAACTTACTATTGAGTTCAAGACTTCTTTTCTCAAAAGGGCATTCACTAAATACTGTGAAAGATAAATGCACACAAGTTTTCAGACAGTGTGTGTGGAGTAGAGAAAAAAAATAAATGGATTGCAACCTAATAGCCTTCAATCAGCTTTTCCACCCCTGCCAAGTAATGCTCATTATGTTTCTCCTACTTTGGCAATACACACCTGTACAAGCTCCAGCTTGTCTGGTAATCTCGCAGTTCACAAGAGCAACTGCATTATCTTGTGACAGTATCAAATGCCTAAGCAACCAGTAGTACAATTAACTTCTTCCAGATAACAACCAGCAAACAACCCTAGCATAAACACAGGGGTAAAGGATTTCAAAGCCAGATGCTGAACTGATCCAGATGTTGAATTCCAACCGCTTTGAAAACAGGTGCCAGGCAGAAGAGGGAGATTCCACCTAATTAGACTTCCTCCAGCACAGAAGTCTTGAATCACCACTTTGCCTGGGAGACAGAGGAATAACGAATAACATGCCTGAAGGCAGAGCTTCCACCACAGAGCATCAAGAGCTACTTTTGCTGGAAGTCACAATACTGTAATCTTGGCAATCAGTAACTGTTAAAACTACTGAGATTTCATCAGCTGCCTATGGTAGCTGTGAAAAGAATAAAATACAGTTAGATTGTTACGGTGTTCAAAAGCAAACACATACAGACACAGCTGAATGGGTAAGATTTCAGATTTAATAGCTGGCAGTAATTAAGTGCATGGCTGTTTTATTTTTTCACACAGAGGAAGTCCAAAAGAGCTAGAGAGTTACTGTTAATAATATTTTAAAAAAAAAAGAAACAGGGATGGCTTCTGTGAGAAACAGCTGGAAGCTTTCCCCGTGTCCAACAGAGTCAATGCCAGCCTGCTCCGAAGCTTTCCTTGTGTCCAACAGAGTCAATGCCAGCCTGCTCCAAGCTGGACCCACCGCAGGCCAAGGCTGAGCCCATCAGTGACAGTGATAGCACCTCCCTGACAACGTGTTTGGGAAGAGGGGGAAAAACTACTGCCCAACCACAGCTGGGAGAGAGGAGTGAGAATATGTGAGAGAAACAGCTCTGCAGACACCAAGGTCAGTGAGGGAGGGGAGGAGGTGCTCCAGGAGCTGGAGCAGAGATTCCCCTGCAGCCCATGGCGCAGCCCATGGTGAGGCAGGCTGTGCCCCTGCAGGCCATGGAGGTCCATGGTGGTGCAGGTAGCCACCTGCAGGCTGGGAGGACCTGACGCCAAAGCAGAGGGATGTCCAATGGAAGCTGTGACTCCATGGGAAGCCCACGCTATAGCAGGCTCCTGGCAGGACCTGTGGCCCTGTGGAGAGGCCCTCCTCTCACACTGGAGCAGGTTTGCTGGCAAGACCCCACACTGAACCCACGCTGGAGCAGCCTGATCCTGAAGGACTGCACCCTGTGTAAGGGACCCAGGCTGGAGCTGTTCATGAAGAACTGCGGCCCTGGGAAGGACTTACACTGAGGAAGTTTGAGCAGAACTGTCTCCCACAGGAGGGACCCCACACTGGAGCAGGGTAAGAGAACTGAGAAGTCCTCCCCCTGAGGAAGAACCAGAGGCAGAGACAGTGCATGATGAACTGACTGCAACCCCCACTCCCCATCTCCCTGTGCTCCTGGAGGGGAGGAAGTAGAGATATTGGGAATGAAGTTAAGCCCAGGAGCAGGGAGGTGTTTTTAAGTTTAGGATTTATTTCTCATTATCCTACGCTGGTTTGGTTGGTAATAAATTACATTATTATTTTCCCCAAATCAAGTGTGTTTTGCACATGACGGTAACTGGTGAGTGATCTCTCCCTGTCCTTACCTCAATCCATAAGCCTTTCATTATATTTTCTCTCCCCTGTCCAGCTGAGGAGGGGAGTGATGGAGCTACTTTGGTGGGCATCTGGAGTCCACCAGGGTCAACCACCACACTAGTACTGTTAGCACATCTTACTTGGGTACCTATATGTTAATGTACATTCCCTGCACATAGACGAGAGTGGAAGCAGAGCCCCGATGTCTAGGGCTTGGCAAAAGTACACTTGGCTATTAACAAGGCCATCTCTTGTCATGTGGGTGCTGTCTGGCCTGGAAACTAAACTCCCATTTCTGGACTGATAGGAGGAAGGATGGGAAGGGAAGAATGGTTTTGCCACTGACCCAACATTATTTAACTGACACATTTAAATAAGTTATTTTGAAAGACAATATAAACCCAATTCACTTCAGATTACCACAGGAGTTTCTTAAATCACTTCAGCTAAGATCTTACTTGTTATGGTTGGCTGCAATCAAAGCAAGGTATAACTTCAATTAAAGTTTCAGAAATAAGTATGCAAGTTTTTCTTTCATAAAAGATGTCAGTTTTCTCTGGACAGATGAACTTACAACTCATTTTATCCATCATTTCATCATTCTACAGCTGAAACTAGATTTTACTTAAAATAACTCAGCTTATGAAATACTTCTCTCTGCAACTGAAAGCCAGTCTGCTGACGAGAGTTAGCAGTGAACATGCAACTATTAATGGAAATCGGAAAACAAGCTCCCCTGAGTAGTGAACTTAATTCCTCTCATCCATCAACTCTCCCTTCCATACGGGAACTTAAGACTATCTGGGAATTATCTACATTAGGAATTCATTCTTCGTCATGTCTGGATGTCCTGTTTCCACTGAAATCAAGGCTGAAACTCATTTTGCAAAGCCAGCAAGGCTTCTGGAACAGTTCCATACATTTCTATATAGTAGACACTGGTCTGCTTCAGGGAGGAACAATAGAAATCTCAACTTCAAGGGTTATCCCAAACATGACAGAAATATACAACACTAGTTAGATTTATTATTCTCTTGGGAGTTTTTAAACACTTGTCATAGTCCCAAGTGCTGTAGTTTCTGTTTGCTGATGACATCTCGGGGAGCTGAAGCTAGCATAAGATACAAGTTGGCTCATTTCTGTGATTTTGCTCTCAGAAAAAAAATAATACCTTGTATAAATTAGTAACTTAAAAACGGAATTATGATACAATGAAGCAGGTGTAACATTCTTAGTTTATCAAGAGAATTTTATTAGAACTATAGAATTTCATAATATGAAGTTAGCTAGAAGCAAAACCTGAAAAACACATAATTCATTGGAGAAGCCCAATTAAATTCATAGACCAAGAGGGAGTTTAGTTCACAGGGATTTACATTAATGGAAATTAGTAGAACTGAATATATTAATATCTCCATATTTTTAGTTAAACAGAAGCCAAGTGGACCAAAGTAATCTCTTTTTCTTCTTGGAATTCTGTTTGGGGTTTTTTTTTGGTGTAGGAGAGGACACTAAAAGAGGGTTACGATGCACTGGAGCAAACGATGAGAAAAAGTAGCAGAAAAACATAAAACCAGACATGTTTGCTCCGAAATCCAATACTCGGTATGTAAATTTCAAAGTGGCCCATGAGAGCAGCTTTGTGCAGTGTTGTAACCTGCCTAGTTGAGGCTGTTCTGCACAGACACTTGAATCTACAACCCTTCAAGAGATTTTTACATCCTGTTTGCTTTCATGGGAACACTGGGATTGAATAGGCCAAAACTGGATATTCATCTTAATATCATACTAAAAGCACTGTACTGCTGAAAAGTCTATGAGGTGATGTAAAAGCAGCTTCTACTGACTCTACTATATAAGATAGCTAACCTGTGTTTCATCTTGAGCAGAGAGAAGATTTTCATTTTTCTGAATTTGATCTATGATCTTAAGTTTTTCCAACATGCTTCTTCTTCCCAAGAAGTACAAGAGTATGCTAAGGTGCTTATGCTTATCACAATCCTTGTTCAGCCTGTTTGATTGCTTCAAAGATTGTCGTGGTTTAAACCCAGTCAGGTAATTCGTTCGCTCACTTCCCCCCCTTTTCTTGCCCTCCCCCTGCTCCCAGAGGGACGGAGAGGAGAATCGAAAAGAATGCAACTCCCACGGGTTGAGACAAGAACAGTTTAGTAACTAAGGTACAACACAAATCACCACTGCTACCACCAATGATAATAATAATAAAGGAAATAACAAGGGAAGAGAATACATCATCTCACCACCAGCTGACCGATAACTCGCCCCCCCCAGCCCGACCAAGCTCTGACCGACACCTCCTCCAACCCTGCAGTCCCCCAGCCCTTCCGGCTAACTCCCAGTTACCTCCTGGGCATGACGTGCTGTGGTATGGAATACCTCTTTGGTCAGTTTGGGTCAGGTGTCCTGTCTCTGCTTCCTCCCAGCTTCCCCTCCTCCCTGGCAGAGCATGAGGCTCACAAAGTCCTTGGCCAAACCAAAACATTCTTGTTATCAGCTCTGTTCCCGAGCTGAAAGTCAAAACACTGCACTGCACCAGCTACCAAGAAGGAGAAACATGACTGCTACTGCTGAACCCAGGACAAAGATGCATCACATATAATTACTAGTCTTGAACTTCAGCAATTTAGAATTGCTCACCAGGATGTAACATTTGAGAAGCTGTATTGCTTTCCATTACTAGCAGCTTCATGATGATGGTTAGCTTGTTTTATCTAGATGATGCCTGCTCTGAGGCTGATCATAGTGGACAAGGATTCTAAAGGACACAAGGTATAGTTGCTACAAGGAAATTGTAAGGCTTAATAGCATTATTTATATGGACGGTAAAACATGCTACCAAGGGAAGAGATGAAAGAGCAAACAACTCCAGCTGCTAAAAGCACACTCACACTTGCTGTTAACCCTAAAACTCCCAAGCATCTATCAAAACTACAGTGGACAAAACAGTGTGTTTCTTACCCCATAATTATATGCAGCAGGATTACAAAGCCCCAGATTTACAAGAACAATCACCCAAGTGATGACCAGAGAACAGATGAAACTCCTACCAGAAGCGGACCTCCCTAACAGAGTTGGTCCTTAAAAGGGTTCCTATTAAGGGTTCCTAGCTTGGGAAGGAAAAGATGACCTGGAAAATGAGATGCCGAAGAGCTTCCCCACTACCTCTCCCCAGCATTTTCCTCAAGAGATCACACCAAAAATGTTTACTCCTAATTACATATCATTATAGCTGCATACAAATATAATCGTGGACATGGTTATGTTTCCACAACACTTGGTTGGATGCTCACACCTGCAGAAGGTAAGAACATACTTCCACACACTCATTTACAAAAATTGTCTAGTTTTTTCCAGTGCTTTCCCAGTCTTCATGAGTATATTTCCTCAAACACAGACTTAGAACTGTGGCTATGAGACTACCCAGCGGCTGCTGCTCATAAACTGGCTAAAATGGACTTCAGAGTTATTAGGTCCCTAGATAATTTAAAATATAAAACAGACTGAACAGGGGAGGGAGCTGCTCTTTATAATACAAGTCCCTTGATCACGTTAAAAACAAAGGTATATTTATGTAATTTCACCGCTTATCTGAACACCACCCTGTGCTATCTAACAAAACACACACTGTGCTTTCATGATCAAACACCCCGTGCTAAGACAACCTTACCTTTCCACCAGGATGTGAACACGTGTCCTGAGCCCTATTATAAGGGCCACAGGAACAGGCAATTCCAGTTTTTTGTACTCAGCTTGGATTTAATTGGCAGCTGCTTGGTAAAGCATCTGCACACCCACAAGTCTGAAAGGGTGCCAGCTGAGGAGCCAAGTGGTTTTAGACGGCTGCTGCTCACATAGCATACTAATACAAAATTAATCGTAGCGTATTAATTTGTATGAATATGCTTGCATAACATATTAATACAAATTAGGTACTGTGTTTGAGTCTAGCATTTACTCTAATAGCCTAGATGACAATGGAGTTAAAAAAAACTTGATGATGGAAGAGACAGCCCAAGAAAAAATAAGGGATCCGATTGTTTGAGGTTTGTTTGTTAGTGCAGTTGTTTTTTTTTCCCCTTTTCTCAAGGAAAACTACAGAATGAGTGCACACCATTCATATAGGAGGATGAAATGTTGTGAATGAAGCTGAGTTTCAGAAAAACAGGGTGGTTATGGGGAAAGCTTTATTTTTTGTCCCTTTCCATCCTACTTTCACCTCCAGTTGAGACAGGGGGGCGAGAGTGTGAGTGAGCAACTGCATGGCTGTCTTGCTGCTGGCCAAATTTAACTTAGCATGAACAGTAAAAAAACACAAGACACTTGTGATTTTCATTACTATCCATATGCTCCTAAATAAACTTTTTTTCCTTCAAACATAGCCTGTTTTTAACCTGGATTTCTCAGACTGTTATACAGCATAGCATGGATGATCAACGCAGTAACAGTCACTGAGCTTAAAGGCCAATACAGGCCCTCCTGTGTGCTTTTGCTACTGGTGGCCAAGCAACAGACCCATGGAGGTGTAGACTTCAAACATTAATGCAGAAAATCAACACTTGACAAGCACTAATGCTAGCTCCACGTCTGCTGCCTAGAGTCTCAGTCTCAGTTCCAGGCCTCAAGTTGCACACCGCCGCTTTATTTTTGTTTTAACTTCAGATTTTTGCATTCTAGCCTTTACATTTTTACATCAACAGCCATATTCAGTAGCTGAGCATCTTGGCTAAGAGCTTCCTACTAAGACAGCCAGAAACCATGCAGCAACCATGGACTTCTGTTCCAAATGAGGTCCTGAAGTCATCAAGGAAAGGGCCAAGAAACACCCACACGCAGAGCTGCAGTAAATAAACCTTGCAACATGCACAGTGGGCTTTAGGGTGCTTGGCAACAGTACGGAGGTGCGGTTAGGAGGCTACAGCGCTGATCCTCATTCCTGTTTTTCTGTATTCTCAGGGTTTAGTGAGAGCCCTTTGCAAGTGCTTTTAATTTTAAAAGCAGAAGCTAGTAAATTATTCCTCATTTTATTCTGAAGAAAAAAAATAAAGAAGGAATTTGTTTACTACAGTGTTTGGTATATTTACAAGTGCAATTTCATTTCTTTGGCAGATCTCTCAAGTAAGTTTGCCAGTAGACGTTTAAGGTTACAATATTGAATTGTAATTGCTTGGGAGAAAAAGAAGAACTTGCTTTTCTGAGACACTCAAGAATGGGATGAAAAACTGAGATCTCTGC
This sequence comes from Pezoporus occidentalis, assembly GCF_034315485.1. Classification (NCBI taxonomy): domain Eukaryota; kingdom Metazoa; phylum Chordata; class Aves; order Psittaciformes; family Psittacidae; genus Pezoporus; species Pezoporus occidentalis. The sequence continues at coordinate 12,124,210 of NW_026915835.1, forward strand.
TCTTTCTGGCAGTAAATTCTCCCCTGCCCCAGCAGTGTTTCTCCGTTATTGTAGACGCAGGCTTTAATCTCTGTCCTTTCAAGGTGACATACAGAAGAGTCCAGAGAGACTGATTAACCATTTCTAGTCATTAGGTCTCTATGAATTGACAGAGGGTCTGTCTCTCAAATCCACCTGGAAGATCAATGCCTACTTAGGTTTGTCTGATCTGATACATGCAGTAAGATTTTTGTAAAGTAATTGCAAAGACTATGCAGTATAAGAAAACCCACCTGTGTTAAAGCTTTGTCTGTATCAGAATGTTTAAACAACAGCAGTTTAGCTAGGAGGTAAAAAGGATTTGTTTTGTGGGTTGTTGTTTTTTTTTTCCTCAGGGAAAAGGGGGTGGGTTTGTTTTCTGCTTTTGTTTGGTTACTTTTTCTCACCTAACCCATAGCAGCTGGAGTAGCCTATTTGCTCCTTGAAAGGATTACTTTTTTTTTCCCTCGGTCCTTCTGTCCTACACGTTTGACTAGGAAGTTAGAGAGGAAACGTCCTTCATTTTACTTGCTAGCAGTGGAGGGAAAGAGCGAACAGAAACAGATTTGCTCAAAAGCTGGACTCTCCTATTGGATTATGATTTAAACAAAACAAAAAATTGCTATAATGTGACAGTGCAAGTATTTTTGGAGGGGTTTTATAGTCTAAGTTTAAAAGCTTCCCTACTACCACCTGACTTGAAAAACAGAAAGCCAAGTCTTCATGAGACCTTTATTAAATCTTGCAGCCTATAATGGATAAGTTAAATCTGCACATTTTTCCCCCTCTCTTCCTCCAGAGAGAAGGGGAAACTTTTTTCCTGAAACCTGAAGCAAATAACAAAGTCCATCCCAAGAGGAAGATGACAGAAAGCTTTCCCTACATTTCACCTGTGTCACTCATACATTCAGCTGCATGCTGACATTTCCTAAAGCAGCCAGGTTCTAGTGAACCTACAGAAGTTCACACAAGGTGAACCAGCAGCATCCACTCCATATCTCTGTCAGATTCCTTAAGTCGCTCACAGTAGCATCATTTTCCTACACATTCAAGGAATACAATATGGCTTGTAAGACGCCATCAGATTTCAGCAACAGGGAAAAGCCACCATCAAACACTTCGTTTTTTTTAAATACAGTACTGAGTCTTTATGCATCAAGCAACTGAAAACCCTGCAACTATGCAACTTGAAGGTGAACTTGGAGAGATAAGATCAGGTAAGATATACAGGTGCTTTACAGTGAATTCTGCCTGGAAACACTTACAAGCACTGGCAAGCACAGTCAGAGATTTGCTGAAAAATCGCATACAAATCATTTAAAGCTCCAATTTTCTGAAGTTAGACTCAGCTTATGTCCATGTTTACTTTTAGGCATCAAGCTCTGTTTCTCTGTGCTTCAAAAAATGAGATTTCAGATACTTCATTCCCCAATAAAGTTGATTTATATTACACAGCACATAAGTAGCATGAAGAAAACAACCTGATCTGTGGCAGCTGACAAACAACAGACAGGACATCAGCCCATTTATATATGCTATCACTATGGAACAGCCTCATAAATAAAGAACAGAATGGCATGAAAGCCTGTTCATCTCATCTTGCAAAAAGCCAAGATAAATCCTTTCTCCAATGCTTTTGCAAAGCCAAAATAAATTCTCCACAGTTCCTGCCTAGTAACAGGTTCTTGAGGAACTTAAATTAATAAAAAAAAAGCTGTCAGGAAGGAGGTTATTTGCCTAACTACGGCTCTTCAGTCCAACTCAACAGGGCTTGGAAGAGAGGCAGTTCTTCTCAAAAGATTGTTCTGAGGATTCAGAAACCAGGCAACACAGTATGCTGCATCTGCACAGCTTAACTTTTGCAGAAAGCATAGCCAACTTTATCATTCACAGTACTGTTTCTACTGCTTGCATTCTGGTAAACAAGTACTTGTACCAACAACCATGACTTGATACCTTTATTTTTCATACACCCTTAGGTTCCAATTAAACTCTAAGGCAGGGAGCAAGGCTGATTCCTGTTTACAAAGCATTCTCATTTATCATTTTACAGAATGAAACTACTAGGATAATGGTGCAGTGTAATAGAACATAATAATGTCCAATTTTTTTCCTTTTTCCATAAAATTAGTGCTGGGAAACAGAACTTGGACTGAAATTTCATATTGCCTTAGTTTTGATCTTAGATAAGACCTGTCAATCACAAAGGTGCTTGTCTCAGTTACTAACAGTAGTATCTCAGGTAATTATCTGAGACAACCAGGAATATACAAGCAGTTGTGTCCCATCCCTAGAGTCAAAAGGAACAGAAGGATAATACCAAGAAATTTCATCCTCAAGCACAAACAGAGAGAACATACATTCGGTAGCCTTCTTTTGCTAGAAGCTACGCCAATGAGCAGCACTTCATTCCTCGCTTCAGGTATTTGATACTCTCAGGGGAAAATAGAGCTCCCCAGCTCCTAGACAGCAAAAGAAGAGAATGTTTGGAAGGAAACACCTACTTATTTTGAAAACAGAGATAAAAACCTTCTCGGGATCTCCATGGCTTATTTGTAGGTGTCCCATCTGCCTTTGTAAGGGATCATAGCGTGCTGGCAGGCTTCTCACAATGGCAGAGTTACAAACCAGGCCACGGGACTGGAAGCAATAATCACAAGCTCCTGTGTGAAACACAAAGGACCAGACACCCCGTAAACCTCATTTCCTGGCTAAAAAAACCAAACATTTCTGAAATTGCATCATCAGCTCCTTCTTGACTACCTCATTCATGTAAGTGTCTAGGGTCCATGTCTTCCACCGAATCTGACCACTGTCTTGCCACCTTAAGAGTGACCTTTCTTGGGGAAGGGCAAGGGAGGAGTGGAGAAGTGAAAGTGAGCAACCGGCTGTGTAAAGTAGAGGCACCCACACAGAGAACTGTCAAGCTAAAAGCAGCTGTTCTGCTTAGTTGGCCAATACACACATAAGTGTGTGTGCAGCAAACATCAGCTGCAGCTGGCATAACACACTGTTCCTTGCCCAGCAACTAGCTGAGAACATAGGATAAGCTGGAAAATTAGAAGACTGTTTAGAAAAGAAAACTTCGTAAGTTGCTTTCTATGAAAGAAATCCTTACTGCACATCTTATTTGTGTGTTTTCCCTTCCCTCTTATTTCTGCTTCATCTCACCAGACGATTTCAAATTAATTTTCCAGGAAATGCTGAAGGCCTAGCAGAATCTTTTGAGTTATCCAGCAGATTATACAGTACAACTTTCTTATCTGTTTTAAGCAGAAGGAAGTGGATCAAAACACGAAAGTCTGTAGCTCACGAAATGGCAGAAGTATTTGTTCTGCAGCAATCTGGACTCTTCCCATTACTGAATGAGAAGCTGTATTACCGTTTTAAATGAATACTAACACAGTGTTTGTCATTTCAGGCACAGCAAAGATCACTTTGCTTCACAAGTTGAATACCTCCTTCCTACTCCTTCATAGCCACACACACATTGCAGTATTTAATTGGTTAGTCATAGTTCTCTAGGGCATTAAGCCAAATGATTCACACAAAGACTTCATTATCACCAATGCTATACCAAATCAGTGTGTTTAAGCTTGACCTGTTGATATCTACACTTTGCTGGATGTCATTCAACACCATCTGCTATTTAAGAATAACAAAATCACTGGACTTCGCAAAAGCAACAAGATGGAGCTATATCCCCAGCAGGACAACAGCAAGCCTCACACATCTCAGTTAGCTTGTCTCACAGTGCATTTTCGCAGCTTCAATGTAAAGACTTCACATTTGCCAAGTATGTCAGAGCTATCCCTCACCTCCTTCGACAGAGTATCTTCAAGGGTGTTATACTACCAAGCTGGAGTATCTGTTCTGTGTCTTCAAGGACTGAAATGATTAACTGGCTTAATACAGTGAGTGTTACATAACCCTCATGCACAGAAACAATTCTTAAAACGTTGGCAGAGACAGTAAAGATTTTGCTGTCCTGCAAGACAATGCAACAGCCACTTAAGCTACAATCAAGTTCAACATTAAAAAAAATTAGAAAAGCTGACTTTCTGGTATACTTGCTTTCAACAACAAAGATGAACTCCAAATAGCACATAAGAATCTGTTACAGAATTACTGTGTTTGGCTAGTCAGGGATCTTCAAATCCTAGATAACTATGTAATAGTTAAATACTTTGTCTAGGTCCTATGCTGATCATTTTTGACAAAATGAGCTGAAGCAATTCATGCATACTGCATACACTATTTCTGTAACTGTCAATGAAAACACCACTCTCCCATGCTTTAGACAAGACTTTATTATGAGTAAACAAACTGGATTAATAATTAAGTGGGTGGTAAATAAAAGATGGAGAGGAATTTTATTCCTACACATAAATAAGGTACAGTTGCCATTTGATGTAGGAGATGGATCTTCAACCTGTAGTTGAATCCCTTCCTGTTCCATTCCCAGAGAGCTTTCAGTTTTTCCCCTCCTGAAATCAGCCTGATTGAAGAATTTGAATTCCCACAGCAAACAGCTGAAACACAGTTAGATTGCACAGTGCCCATCTCACTGACATATGGTCAGGCACTAGCACGCCAGACTCCAGACTTGATTCACTACACTTCACCAACTATCATGGCAGTTTGAACGTCTTTGTTAAGCCCATATGTAGTGTCTATGGGTGAATACACTCAAGACTGTGCAACAGCAACAGAGTGAGAAACCACCAACACAGAGCTCAATTTTTTATTACTCTCCATACACCAACCCAAGGGTTACTCTCCAAGTATCCCAAACTAGGCAGTAGTCCCTTTAAAGATGAGTAAATACAGCTTATCTTCTTCATCTGCCTTCTATTTTCTAGTTTATTTAAATACTGAACAAGAAGAACAAAACCTCAATATAGCTTCCACTCAAGTCATTCAAAAGATGACTTTTTAAAGAGCATCACATCAGTACCAAGTTTACTGAACCCAGTCTGTTATTTCAAATGATATTATGCAGATTAAATCTTGGTTTGACTTCATCTCGGTTATTTACTTACCATTCTCTTTCTAATTATTTCCCATAAGCTTTCTCTTGGCTGTCTTAAGTAAAAAATTAATTCCTACTTTTAAGAAACTTATTCCTCCTAATACAAATTCTTCCTATACTCTTCAGTTATACCACTAAAAAAACAGATTAAGCAACAGGGGTATTTCCTAATATCCAACCACTTAATTATGAGAACTTACTACATACTTCAATTAAATTTTGACCTTTATCCAGAATTTAACCACCTTCTCCAAGAAAGACAATAACTTGCATTAAGAAGAAAAAAAAAAGATAAAAGCCTTCACATCTTCCCTCTATATTGCACCATCATCCAAAATATTCTTCAACCTTGAAGTATGGTTAAATGACCAACTGCTATCTGAGCTGCTTATTGACTGATGGTATTACTTGTTATCATCCAAACATAAACATCTGTGAAGGCAGAATGTTTCCTATCACATATAGCATTACCCAAGAGATGCATATCAAAGGCTTCCACTTCAGTCTCTGGTCATTAAGTACACTCTAACAGAAAGAAGGTCACATATCTACATCACAGTAAGTGTAACAGCTTTCTGCCCTACCACCTCTACCACGCTGTCATGTGGTTATTAAGTGCTAATTTCCTTCTTAATGAATAAGCCTAAACGGAGGCATTAATTTCAAAGGGAGCAGTCTCCCGGATACCAGCTCCGGATCCTCTCCAATTAGACTTTATGGATAGCAGGATAAACTATAAGGAGGATTGAGCTGATTCGTGACTAGCAAGCCTGGGATCCCTCAAGGAGTCCCACCACAAAGCTCCAGCAAGTCAGAACAGGATCATCTCGTGCATTTACTGAACAATTTATCTTGCTTTGACAGTTCTGGGAGCTGCAGAAAGCCTTCCAGCCCTTCCCTTAGAACAGGGAGTCTCTAGTTTCCAAAAGTCCTTGCTCAAGTTTTAGACATTAATCAATGTTTTCTTGATGACACTTGCTCACAGAAACCAAGTAAATGCATTTTAAAATCAGAGATACAGACTTCCTTTTGTGTGGAAGATGGTCCTGCTATGTCCAAATGGTTAACTTTGGGCAGTATTTCTCTTTTCTTAATCAGTAAGGAGTCTACCAAAGGTTCTTTATGTCAGATCCTAATTAGCAGGCCAGATTCATCAAAATTATGCCTTGAATTGCCAGTTTTCTATGAAAGCATATTAACTTTCAGGAAAAAGCACAGCCTATTATACAAGTAATTAATTTGCAAGCTGGAGAAGAAAAATAGAAATCTGTCTACAAAGATGTCAGTTGTACAAGTAAATCCTCCTTTACCCTTCTACTATCCTACGATTTTGCAAGAAGGGTCAACTTTTCAGTTCAGTTAATAATGCTGCTGCTGCTATGCCTACAAAGAAGCCATTTTTGCACTCCAGAGTCAGTTTCTCCAATTTAGTAGCCCCCACTTGAGGAATACTTACAAAGAGTCTTAATTCTATTATATCAGCACTTCTCGGTTGGGTGGTTTGTGAGGTTTCTCTTCTTACTTTAGGCAAAGTGTATCAGATTTGAAAAAAGACACCAAACACTGACTCACAGATTCTATGAAAGATAAGCCCTTGCCAATTGCACATTAACACCTCTTTCAACTGATTCTGGCTGAATTACTGGAGTAAGGGAGGTTGTTTTCTTATAGAAACTTAGAGAAGAAAATAAAAAAAAATTAATAAAACCCAACAACAAACCTGTATCTAGGTTCAAATTGTACAAAGGACTCAGGTTTAGTTAGCTTGTAGGAGAAATCATCTCTGGCAATTTGACTTCTGACAACAGAAAAATAGTGTGTGGGAGAAATGATGCAAATGAAGTCAGAAAGGGCCACCTATAATGATGACAATAAAGTAACCTGTGGGCAAGAACTGGTTTGCTGGAAGTGGAATGGCATTGAGAAGGCAATCTAAACACCTCTCATAACGACAACCTGATGAATGCCATCACCTGGGCAACAAGAAACCAAGCTACACTGTATCAGTTGATTCTTTGCCTGTAAGTGCCATTATCACAGTATTTAATCAAGAGTAACACCACCCGTACCAAATTCATTTCCCACCACCACTTTTTTTCTCCTGCCCCCACCTATGAACTGAAAGTTATTATCCAAGAAATTACTATACTTATGGGGAAAACTCTGCTGCAAATGAGTAGGATAACAGTGAAGAACTAACATTAGCTTTAAATATGAGGAATGCTTAGGGAGTTAACTCTTCTACAGATTTAGACCTTTCACATGACAGCAATGGATTAAATATTATGGCAGGTATCAAAAAACAATTTAGCAAGCCTGCAAAAATCAGCAAGAGATTTTTGTTCTCAGTGACAGAAAGCAGAAGAGCAGAAGCTAGAATATTTGCAGTTCCTTGGGGAATGTTGCACAATCTGTGCTATTTGTTCCTTACCGAGAGCCCATTCCAATGCTAAGAAGGCAGAAGCTGCTCTTTGCAACTCATAGAAGAGTTACTTAGGGTTGGAAAGGACCTGAAGATCATTCAGTTCCAACCCCCCTGCCATAAGCAGGGATGACATCTCACACTAAACCATTTCGCCCAACACTCTGTCCAACCTGGCCTTGAACATTGACAGGGATGGAGCATTCACAACCTCCCTGGGCAACCCATTCCAGTGCCTCACCACCCTCACAGTAAAGAATTTCTTCCTTATAACCAATCTAAACTTCAACTGTTTTAACCCATTATGCCTTGTCCTGTCACTGCAGTGCCTAATGAAGAGTCCCTCTCCAGCATCCTTATAGGCCCCCTTTAGATACTGGAAGGCTGCTATGAGGTGTCCCTGCAGCCTTCTCTTCTCCAGGCTGAACAGCCCCAACTTGGACATGGACAGTAGGATTGAGTGCACCCTCAGCAAGTTTGCTGATGACACCAAGCTGTGTGGTTCGGTTGATATGCTGGAGGGAAGGAATGCCATCCAGAGGGACCTTGACATGCTTGTGAGGTGGGCTGAGGCCAACCTTATGAAGTTTAACCATGCCAAGTGCAAGGTCCTACACCTGGGTCGGAGCAATCCCAGGCACAGCCACAGGTTGGGCAGAGAAGAGATTCAGAGCAGCCCTGCAGAGAAGGACGGACTTGGGCGTGTTGGTTGATGAGAAAATTAACATGGGCCGGCGTCAGTGTGTGCCTGCAGCCCAGAAAGCCAACCGTATCCTGGGCTGCATCAAAAGGAGCGTGACCAGCAGGTCGAAGGAGGTGATCCTGCCCCTCTACTCTGCTCTTGTGAGACCTCAACTGGAGTATTGTGTGCAGTTCTGGTGTCCTCAACATAAAAAGGACATGGAACTGTTGGAACAAGTCCAGAGGAGGGCCACGAGGATGATCAGGGGACTGGAGCACCTCCCGTATGAAGACAGGCTGAGAAGGTTGGGGCTGTTCAGCCTGGAGAAGAGAAGGCTGCGTGGAGACCTCATAGCAGCCTTCCAGTATCTGAAGGGGGCCTATAGGGATGCTGGGGAGGGACTCTTCATTAGGGACTGTAGTGACAGGACAAGGGGTAATGGGTTAAAACTTAAAAAGGGGAAGTTTAGATTGGATACAAGAAGGAAATTCTTTCCTGTTAGGGTGGTGAGGCACTGGAATAGGTTGCCCAGGGAGGCTGTGAATGCTCCATCCCTGGCAGTGTTCAAGACCAGGTTGGATGAGGCCTTGGGTGATATGATTTAGCATAAGGTGTCCCTGCCCACGGCAGGGGGGTTGGAACTAGATGATCTTAAGGTCCTTTCCAACCATAATGATTCTATGTCGTGTGGGACAGTGTCGAACGCTTTGCACAAGTCCAGGTAGATGACATCAACTGCTCTACCCCTGTCCATCGGTTCCGTAGCCTCATCATAGAAGGCCACCAAATTGGTCAGGCAGGATTTGCCCTTAGTGAAGCCATGCTGGCTGTCACCAAGCACCTTGTTGAATTTCATGTGCCTTAGCATGCCTTCCAGGAGAACCTGCTCCAAGATTTTGCCAGGCACAGAGGTGAGACTGACTGGTCTGTAATTCCCTGGGTCATCCATTTTCCCCTTCTTGAACATGGGGGTTATATTTCCCTTTTTCCAGTCATCGGGAACTTCACCTGACTGCCATGATCTTTCAAATATGAGGGACAGTGGCTTAGCAACTTCATTTGCCAGCTCCTTCAGGACCTGCAGATGGATTACATCAAGTCCCATGGACTTGTGTATGTTCAGGTTCTTAAGATGATCTCGAACCAGATCCTCTCCTACAGTGGGCCTGAGGTCTTCACTCTCACAGTCCCTGCATCTGCCTTCCAAGACTTGGGTGGTGTGGTCAGAGCATTTGCCAGTGAAGACCGAGGCAAAGAAGTCATTCAGAATCTCAGCCTTCTCCAAATCCAACTGTATTACTAAACTCCTCCTTAAATGGACCAATAAAACAAACTAAAAATATACTCAGCCAACCATACCTCCCACAACAGAAAATCCCTTTATTTTAGTCACAAATGGCAACTATGAAATATTTCAAAACATGTCATGTTTTTTTCCCAAACTGTAGCTCTGCTAGAATACCACCAGCATTGCTGCTTCTGATACACAGGCAGATGCTACCTGGCAGGAAGTATGTAATTCCCTACCTGGACTTTGTTTTTGAAATGCTAATGTGTCAAGGGAACAATCTTGCAGTATTATAAAATATTATTACTACATCAGTGATTCAGTCTGGCAGTCTCTCCAAAACCATCAATGTAAAGAGAAGAGGTCTTGTGCACCAAGCAGACATGTCGGTAAAGGTATTTAACACTGTTGCTCCTATTACAAAATAAATACTAGCTGAATGCACCAGAACTAAGTGTTTTCAAATGGACGGAGACCAGGCAATTTTTTTCTTTTGGGGGAGCATTTATTCTCAGGCATAAAACTCAGGCTAACAACTTAGTCAAATACTAGCATTTAGAACCATAAAGTCAGAGCAATATGTCACCATCCAATGGATCCTTTTAAAATACTTTGAAATGACCCCAATAACCAAAGAGGAGCACGTGAACACCCTAGGGGAAGAGACATAATTTCTAGAATAAATTACTAAATTGATATACATGCATGAAACACTCAAGAGATCACATTATAAAGCTTATGCATATATTGGGTGAGAAGTTTTATTACAGATCAATTCTTAATAAATCTTTCTCTGATCCTGACTCCTGCCTCTCTGAACCAAACTGGATTACTAAAGAGGCTCAAAATCTCAGCGGAAGGGAGACTTAAAAAATTTAAGTGTCTCAGCAATCAGTCAAAAGTCAGAGTGTGCATCTTTGAATCATAGAATGGGTTGGGAAGGGACCTCGAAGATAATCTAGTTCCAAACCCCCTAGTTTCAAAGCCTCATCCAGCCTGGCCTTGAACACTGCCAGTGATGGGGCAGCCACAACCTTTCTGGGCAACCTGGGTCACTGTCTCACCACACTCACAGGGAAAAATTTCTTCCTAATGTCTAAAAACTATCTATGCTCCAACCTGCACCTCTAAGTCCCAGGGCTGGTCTGAAGGCTTTCCACAGCAGTGCTTCAGTGTAATGGATGAGAGCTTGGGTTTAGTGGAAATGTACACTCAAAGGAGGAGTTGAACCAATGTACTAGGTCTGAGGATTCCAGGCACCCACCCATACACAGCCAGCAAGACAGATGCCACCCAGTCGGTCTCCCCGCTGGAATACTGGGAAGACAAAGTATGCACAGGGGTGGAAATAAGGTAAGTGCACTTTCATATCTTTCTAGAGGTATGAAAGTCTTATTATCTTCCACTTTCATACAGCATCAAGACAACAATGTACTTAAGCCTAAAAGAACTTTGATGTGCTTACTCAAATGTAAAGAACTAGGTTACTTTAATTTGGAACAGGGGAGATACCATGCTGTACTTTTCCTCAGAAATATCTTAGTTTCACAAATTATCGTCATCCTTTAAAAACAGAAGGCTCTTCACCTGAAGTCTAATTAAAACTGTCTTAAGAAGTGATGTTGCTGTTTCTCAGCATGATTTGTGGTTAAAATGATGATGAGAGGGGTACAGGAGGGAAGAAAATAGTCTGTGCTTTATTCAATCTTATTAGGAAGAAACTAAAGGAAAATATCCTGTATGTTCTTTTCCCTTAAAACACACCTCCAAAGCAGAGGCTAGCACCACTGAACAGCCTGATCTGACTACACAGTACAAATGTATCACCCAGGCTTGTACTGACAGTCATTCAATAGGGAAATTCAAATTCATACTTTCACAATTTACCAGTCAGATGTTCCCTACAAGTTACAGCCTTTGAGGCAGGGAGGAGAAAAAGCATATACTTTAAGGTTCACATTTTGCATGTGCACTGTAACTCAATACCACACAGAAGGCGGGAAGAAGGATGCACAGCAGCCGAAACTGCTGCTAGCATTCACCAACAAAAGTCCCCTTCCAGGTTCAAAGTGCTGCCAACATTTTGGGGTTTTGTTACACAACTGCAAGAACAGTTTCAGCTCCCACTGTGTGCAGATTTTCTCTGCTAGCAATTGTTAAAGACTGCTTTTCCCGCTGTGTTATGGAACAATAGGAATGATAAATGTACCCAAGAGCAATATTTGAGTCAAAGATTATTGATATCAAGTGCTGGCGTTTGGCATGAGATGAACTAAGTTCAGTTACGTTACAGACAACTCCCCTTTGCCAAAACCCTAACCTCACTTTTTCCAGAGGAAACAAAATCCTCAACGTAAGTAAAAACATTTTTAGGAAGGTTACCCACTTGAAACGATATGGCTAGTCCCACTTTTTGTTATTGGCAGTAAAATGCATAGAACTAAACCCAGACACATTTGATGTGATGTTTAGAAAAATTCAGTAGCATGAAGAGCTTAGCTTTACCCATAACTTGTCTCTTCTAGTACAGGGCAGTAACACCAACAGTCACTACCGTGTTTCAGTCCACTTTCTTTTTCATCAAGGTTGTTTGTTTATTCAGCCATTATGAACTGAGTGAAAGTAAGTTTTGCTTAGGTACACTTTGGTCACCACCAGCTCCCCCCTAGGAATCATTGTTCACGATCACAAAATTTGCTTATCTTAATATTTCAGTATATTCTTCTATTTGTACTGAACATCCTTCTTATCAAAAGGTACACATACCACTGGGTTCTTTGAAGGACTTCAAAGCTTCCCTTTTTGAAAGCAGCTACACAAGCACATACCCAGCCACAGCTCACCCCTGAGAGCAGCAGCCTCAGACACCTCTTTCATACAGCATGGAAAGCGTTTTGTGAACCCAGGCCTTGCACATCCAGCTCTAGACATGGATATTTCGGGTGGACAAGACACACCTCATAGGAGCGGTGGCACCAGGATGTTGCAGCAGGAGACGACGTAGAATCAGAGCTCTGCTTTAGGAGGGTGCTCAGAAGCAAGGCGGGAGACGGAGGAAGTCAGGAAAGAACATTTTCCAACCTAAGTGAAACCATTAAACTATGAAACTGTTTAATGCATTAATGATAAATGCAAGCAGCTGAGTAGTGGAATACTAAATACATGCAGTTTCTCAAAAGCGAGGTGCACAAGTTCAGAATGTGTTTCATCTCAGGTTTTATCACTTTTGATAAATGAAAGTGCAATTGGGGGCTGAAACCCTTCTGTTTTTACCACTCTGTAAAGTGTGTTAGAGTAGCCAGGTTAGATCCTAGAGCATTTATTTGTACAATAACTATGCACAATTTCAGTGCTCAAGTTTAAAAGGGAATATGTGGAAGTTTGGCACCCATTTCATATGCACATTGCTTAAGGCACTATGAACATTACAAGAGAAGAGACATAAAATTAAAAAAAATAAAAAGCCATCTCCTGCCTTCCTGGAGATACAATCCTTGCAATTCAACTGAAAAACACAATGAACTGACACAGGATTAAAAGGACGGAATAAGATTAATTTTTTTAGTAAAGTTTTGTAACATAGCTTCAAGACTCTAGAAATGAAGTAAGAAGAATGCAAAGATCATCCTTCAAACACATTGATGCAGATTCTGCCCCTCCAGGACTATTTAGTCTCTTTCTGCAATAACAATCCTTCTGTCCCCCTTATCTCCTCTAGCTTTGTTCTAGTGCAAGCACCTTATCATGAGTTTTACTGCTGGACCTCTTAAAACCTAAGCTTATGGATGAAATACTTCTATTTACATTTCTTTAAATGAAATTGCTGGAAGAGTGGAAGGAGTCAAAGCAGTGTGGTCAACAAAACAAATACAGCTTAGGTTAAAATACGCACTCCTTTGGGAACCGGTGGCTGTAATTGTGGTGTACCAGATTATGGATAGCAGAAGCATGCGTCCAGGAAGCTTGTGTTTGTGCAGACATTATGTGCCCTCTTAACCACAGAAGCGGCATGGACCAGCTTTGCTGTTCAGTGCAGCCAAGTGGAGGAATAAGCAGCAGGGCAAAACATGCAATTCAGAACTGTAACAAAGCAAAGGAGACAAAGATAAACGTAGGAAATAGTGCACGTTTTACCTGACTCTACTCTGATTCTACTCCCCCATTCCCATTACTATTCCATTTTCTTAATTTGTGCCTGTAGCTCAAAACCAAGTGCAGTTTGTATCTATATTTGTATGCTAGGTTCTTAAATGACAGCTTGGTTTCAATACTTTACCTTGTTACTCCTGCAGAACACTGAGCCTCACCTCAATTTATTAAATTGAGCCTCACTTTACATCACAATTAGGTTCTACTATTATTAGAGAACAATGTAGTTCTAAAGAAGTGACTGTCTCAAAACAATATTTTGCTTTGCTGTAATTTCATGATCAGTGATGTACGCGTTCCTTTTTGCATGCTATCAGAAACGCGCATCAGAGAACTAGGAGACAAGTACCTGGCATAACCACAGTGCATGCCTATCTTTGCTACTGTTAGACAATTACCTTCTTTTCAAGTAACATACTAATATTTAAGAGGAAAATAAATATTTGATAGCAAAAAAAGCTCTGCTACATACTCGCTCAGCAACCATACAGAATAGAAGAACATCAGCACTGTCAGCAATCAAATGCCATAATAGTACCCAAGCATACGTTATGACTTCAAAGTCTGAGATTTCATTTTAGTCTGGCATAAAAGCTTTTTTGTTAGCAATATGAAACTGCAGTTCAAAATTTCACAGATCCTAGCAGAACAGATTAACATGCGTTTTTCATAATGACGCTTTTAATCACTGAGCAATTCAACAACCCTATTGTGGAAACATTTCCTGATACTGTTAAGGAAATACTTCTGGCTCTGATGTTCAGAGTCTAGGGTTTTTTTCTCATTAGTTAAACACAAAGGGCGTGAAATCCAAGTGTTATATAAGCATTCAATCATGAATTAAGAGAAGCATTGGCAAACTCCTGATTTGACACAAAGAATAATCCAAGTAATTTACAGCACATAACTTTTGTCATACACCTGCATAACAGGTTATAACTTAACAAATGGATATATAAATTTTCTTTAGGAATAGTCAATTCATGCTACTTAAAGATGTGTTCTGCTAAATATAAACGATAATTCAGAAATATTCTATTTTGTGTCAATGAAATGAACAATTTTTTTAAGGTCCTATTTTGTGCATAAATGGAAAGGAAATCAGACAGAAGAATGGATGCTGAGACTCCCACATTCATCAGAACAAGCAAGATGGTCGAGCATCACCCATTTATTCTCTGCAGGAACTCTTTCTTCATTGAGAAGAAAACTGCCTCTTTCATTTATGTAGGTAAGTTTACGCAGTTACTGTTAGATGTGACCAGGTTGCAACATCTAGCTTCATCTGCAGCTCCTCCCACACACCCAGAAACGTTTCTGTGACTAATTCAATCCTTTGCTTCTCATGTGACCAGTCTGAGTGGCTACAACTGCCTTTGAATTCCTCTAGAGTAATGCAGAAGTCAGTCAAAAAGGTCTCCTCACACCTGCTTTCCTTTAAGAAAACCCAAACCTCCTCACCAGTTTACCTCTTCATATTGTTTAGCAGCTTTCTCTTGTTTACAGTGGATAAGTAGCTGGTCAAGTATGTTCACTGGTGCTCTTAAAGCCACCAAAATAAAGTCCCTTGAGAAAGATACTAAATGCTTTTCAGCCTGCCAATTTGCTTCCAATTTCAGTCTAAAGCCCTGCTTGCTCCTCCCATGCATACAAACTCACTCCCGAGCACCATGTTGGCTCTCATTACCCAGTTGGTTTGCTAAAACATGAAACATGAAGTCAAGTATTATCTGCTGCAGAGCACCTTTACAATAAGGGAAAACAGTGCAACTGCATCAAATCAGATCCTTTCTCTCCTTGTACCTCCAACACTTACCCTCAAGTGCTGCCCTTCTCACTCAATCACTCCCTGCCCTCCCTTCAGCCAGCTCCCAGGACACAATATGATCACTTCAGCACAATCCCATCATTTCAGTCCTATGGCTGCCAACTCCAACCTCATGTCTGAAGCACTCTGAACCATACAAAGTGCCTACCTATCCTCAGAGGTCTTGTGACTGCTCTACAAGAGACCCAGATAAAACCCCAAGCAGATGCCAGGCAGTGTGGACACAGCCAGTACCTTCTGAGGGAGCCAGCAGGGCAAGCTCAAACACAAGATTCCCATCTGTTGGGTGCTGGAGTCAAGAACCACTTCAACAGAGCAGATGTCTTTACCAGGATGTATATCAATTCAAACGGGAAGCTCTTCAAGGCCAAGATCATGCCTTCATTTATGCTTGCACAGCTCCCACTGCAATGCAGCACTAACTCTAGCTGTTCAGTTGTGCAAGAGAGATTGCAACTGTTAATGCTGTCAGCTTCACAGTAATTGGATTAAATTCGCCACTCAAAACTGTACTTCACACAAAACACTACAACATCCACCAAGGCACATGTCATTATCCTTCAAGAATTTTAGAGTTAGTGATGCCTTCAGATGCTCCTTGGTATCAGTATGTTAACACCTAGCGTTTCAGCAGTCTTGCTCTCCAAGAATGCCAGGACTCCACCATAACACACTGAGTTTAATGGGAGTGGGTTCATAACAGGCCAAGCCCCTCTCTTATCTGAAAACTGAAATGCTCTTTTGGTGAACATACACACCCTGTATCACTGACAGAAGCGTCATGTCAAAAAGGTAGTATTTTGTGAAACACAATGTACAGCCTGAATCTGAAACCCCAGCTACTATGAGTGAAGGTACAAGGCAGCTGCAATTTGGACACAAGAAGGTAGCAGCTGGATGCAGAACTGGGTACACTCTCTCTACTATAGTGGATTTTCCTAGCTTCAGCTTTTGTCTTCTCCTGTGAGTAAAAGGACATCAAACCTAGCTTCCACCTCAGCCCAAAATATTTGGGGAATAAGGCCCAATGCCCAAAGCAATCCTCCTTTTCTTTATCTCTCCCATCTTCATAGACCTCTGAAGTACTAATTCCACAGCACTGAAGTCTCAGCTCTACCAGATACAGAAACTCATACTCTGCCCAAGCACCTAGTGACCTCCGTATTTAAGCAACTTGTAAATCTATGAAGATACATATGCTATAGTTTTTGCACTCCTCTGGCGCTTTCTCCTCACCTCCAGCCAAGATTTATCCAGTACAAAACCAACCAAAAATAAGGGATGTCCCAACAACACAGCTATTCTAGTTGCTTTCTTACTGAAGGATAAACTATTTTAGAATTGCTCTCCAAAGGGACCATTCCAGCAGACATTCCAAGTACAACTCACATGGCAAGCTGTTCTGAAGAGCCTAGCCTACCATCACTGTCCTAAACAGTTTCACTATCAAGGCAACACCGCAGAAGTCTCATAACAGCATAAGTGCAAAAACAAAGGCAAATAGGGAAAAACAAGGAATAATAAACCTATGGCTAGAGTACAGATTTCGCATGGAGAAACAGGAGCTCCAACACAGCAGACACAAATCATCTCTGTGGCTTTAGGACAGGCACATTTTGTAGCTCCAGTCCCTCACTGGAGCAATAACAGTTTAGACAAATCCCAAGCACAAGTGCACTAACATTTGTGGATTTGTTCTACACAAGAGTTTTTGAGATTCACAAAACCCAAAAATGAGGAAAAAACCAAACTGTTTGTATTAAAAAAAAAAAAACTACACAGATAAGGGGAAGGAGAGACATGCAACACTGACACATTATCAGTTATAAAAGAACTTTTTGGGGGAGGAGCTGGGCAAGAGAAAGAAACAAGACATCATATAAGTCAGCTCTGGAGACATTCTAATAAACTATTAGAAAAACTTAAAGTAGGACAATTACATGATTACCTACTAAAACCAAGTAGTTATTTTGAGTCCTTTCATTACCTTTTACAGCTTTATAAAATCTGGTAAATTTGCTTAACTGGTCTTCTCACATTCTCAGAATATTATATGCCATTTATGTGCATTATTACACTTTGCTTAATTGGTCTTTTGAGCTTCTAAGTGCTTCAAAACAATATGATATGAATTTACTTATACCTGAAGAAGTCTAAAAAATTTCCTCCTAGAGGTACTCCAAGTGTTCATTTGCTCAAAAAAATATCTTGCTGCTACTCCTACAGCCCTGTTTGACACATGTAGCTCATGTGCTACTAAACCTCATGAATTACTGTGACCAAATCTCAATGCTTTCTAAAAACCTGCCTATCAAGCTAGAACATTTCCTTTTAATTACCAGCAAAAAAGTTGCTGTGATACATGTTAGAAAAACTTTAATTTCTCTCTACTCCACAAAATCTAGCTCTTGTAAACTTATATCGGTCCTTAAAAGTTTTTTCACTGACAGTACACAATCTTGTATCAATAGGCTCTGGTCCCATTCTTTATTTCTTGACTTTGGGACCCCTTTGCAATCTATGCAACAATAGGAGAGATACTATAGTATCCCAATTTAGGTATAACAGACCTGGAGAAACATTTAAGGCTAAGCTACTACACACTTGATCATAGTTTCACGGATACAGTGTATGTAAAACTCTAGCTTTGAAAAGATGATTAATTTTAAAACAGAACCAGTATATTTTTATTTGCTAGGTACCGGGTTTTTGGGCTAATTCTAACACTGCTAGGTAACAGATTGAGGGTGATCAAGGTCTTGCTACCTACAGCTTTGCGAAGGAAGACTTAAGAAAACTTGAAGCTGAAGATAAATAACTGGAAGTGGGAAGAAAGGAAATTTACACTGAAAAAATTATCTTTCTGTACTGATGTGACAAAAAGTCAGGTAAGAGAGATAGCTCAGGTGTTACTTAGAATAATGTTTAACAAAAGTATCTTTTGTTCTATCCTGCTTTTCTAGAAAACTAACTTCAGATTTGGACACACAATTTAAAATACTGTGATTGCTGTATCGGTTTTGTGTTTCTTGGGGGGTGTACTTTTTTGCTGACAAAATCTAACAATGAACTTCTGCCTTCAATTGCACAATGTTTCCCTATAGCTGCAAGTTTTATTTGGAATTTCATCAGGGTTAACTGAGGGCAGAGCGCAGGTTGAATGCAGCTAACTTTGCTGATCTGTGAGGCAGAACAGGTCAAGGGGCCATCCCCTCTGCACGGACAACTCAAATAGAAGCATGTGAATATGGCTGGTTAATGGCAAAACATACAAGGGCTTTGACCATGCTTGATGAACACAGTGGCTGATGAAGGTGTTAATTTTCTCAGCCACTGCCTCCCAAGGAAAAACCTATGCCAAAGTTTCCGTTATCTAATGAAAATGCTAATCAGCCTTTTCAAACATTCAGCAACTGTGAGCTGAAGCCCTGTCATGGTTTAAACCCAGTCAGCCATAAATCAGCCACGCAGTCTCTTTCTCACTCCCCCCCTTTTTCTTCCCCCCGCTCCCGGAGGGATGGGAAGGAGAATGGAAAGAATGTAACTCCCACAGGTTGAGATAAGAACAGTCCAGTAACTATGGTATAACACAAATCACTGCTGCTACTACCAATAATAATAATGATAAGGAAAATAACAAGGGAAAAGAGTATGATACCACCCACTGACTGAGCCCGACCAAGCAGTAAGTGCCCTTCTGGGTAACTCCCAGTTACATCCTGGTCATGACGTGCTGTGGTATGGAATACCTCTTTGGCTATTTTGGGTCAGGTTTCCTGTCTCTGCTTCCTCCCGGCTTCCCCTCCTCCCTGGCAGAGCATGAGACTGAGAAAGTCCTTGGTCAGACTTGGTCCTTTGGGCAGTAACTAAAAACATCAGTGTTATCAGCGCTGTTCCCAGGCTGAAAGTCAAAACACAGCACTGCACCATCTACTAAGAAGGAGAAAAAATGACTGATATTGCTGAACCCAGGACAAGCCCTTAGTTAATTTAAACTACATTTTCATTATTTTGCTTTTGCACCCGCTGAGACCCTAGCTGGTATGATCTTTTCAACGTAGGGTGAGGTAAAGCACTGCTGTAGCTACAACACAACGAAAAGACTACAGGCCTGTTAAGATGATGTCCCAGCTCAGAAAAAATAAGCTTAGATTAAAGGTGCTTAACTATTTAGCATTTAAAAAATAAAAAAAAAACTAGGCATGAGACACATCCTACAGAAACACAAGAACATATGAAATAATGTAGTAAAATACAGCTAGCTATAAAACCACCCTCAAGGCTTATGGTTAAAGTTAGGGAATGTTAGCAGCTCCTGTGAAGAGAGGTCTCAATTTCCCTTAGTCCGTAGCTTTCTTTGTGGAGAGCCACAGCAAATCAGTCACTGGGTACCCAAACTCACATAGGAACAGCCCTTGATCTGCTTTTCCCTTCTCTAGCTGTTCCCGAGCTGTTTCTGGCAGTTCCTGGTGCCATTCACCCAGCTCCTTTGCAGCACATGCTGCTTCTCCCTATAGTTCAGTTTCCCCCTAAGAAACATCCAAATTGGTTGGTTGTTTTTTTTTAATAAAAGCACTATAAAAACTTAGTTTTCTCCTTTTTTCAAAGAAATATTTTCCTAGATTTCTTTTTCAAGGTAACTAGCACAATGCATGCTTCTGTAGCTTGCTCAGTTATGGCTATCAAGCCTCATTACAACACAACTAGCTAACAAAGCTGAGAGTTACTCTTTCAGCATTTTCTAATCTAATAGGAGAAAAGCTTTTCAAATCATGGAGTCAAATCATGGAGACACAGTCAAAGGCACAGAAGGTGGAGAAGCTTTCAAACAGTCTTAATTTGCAATTCATAACACATGTAATAATCTTCAGATTCTTCAGCAAATATGCACATTATTTTTGCTTATTTTTTTTCCAACCACACTGCTTTAAAGCTTACTGTCAAAATTAATCCTGCCTGTAACTATGGCAAAATCTCTCCGATATACTAATTTTTCCAGGAAAGAACAGCACAATGCTATTGCTTAAAAAGCATCATATGTCATCTTGTAGCTGCATTTCAGCTCTAACTTAAATTGCAACATAATTAAATATAGAACCAGATGAGGTATAAACAACTTCAACTGAATCACTATAGCAGAAACATCTTCACCATTTCTCTCCATTTTATAGGATTTTGGTTTTAAAAATTTCAAGCTACCTTCCAATGTACCTAGCTGATCTGACATCTTCAGCCAGTTTGGGAATCTTTCTGACAGCCCTTGAACAAGTAAAATGAAAGTTAAGCAACTGAGAGAAATAGTCCGGAAACAAATCCAAAGTATCTAGCAGAGGCTTTTGCTGAGATGCAAATATTTTATCTGTGCAATAAACATCACTGTTAAACCACGTTTAGTTTCTGAAAAACCCTGGAGGAATCCCTCAATAACTGACATAGTTCACATTATTCCGAAGGAGAAGCAGCATACGGCTTGTGACAGCAGAAGATTTAAATATAGGTAAGGGTAGTAAGCTACACAACACATGCTTTACATGGTTATCTCTTCTACCGATGGTGCTGGACAGGGAAAAATGTCCCCAGAGCCTCTTCTCAGTAACTACTACCCTCATTTGTTTCTGCAAACTTGTTTTTGGTGTGTTATTTTACATCTAAATAGTGAAGGAAAAGGTGGTCCTGGAAGTGCCTGAATTGTGTGCCCAGGTGGATGAAAAAAAGTCACAAAAGCAATCAAAACTTTCTGGCATTTAAGGGAGGCTGCACATGAGTGGAAAAAGTCTTACTATTCTGAGCCAACACTAAAGCCTCTCTAACGTATGCTAAGGAGGAAGGTTACATTTTATCTCTTTCAAGAAACCTCAGGAGTGCAAATGACAATCTCCTGCCCTACTTTTGAGAGTTAGAAGCTTATTTGGACTGAGAGAGAACATGTAATAGCTAATCATAAAGCAGAGATGCTGACAGCTTGAGCAAACTCCAGAAATAAGCATACTCATGGCTCCTGTCCTGTGAGATGCTAGACACAGACGAAGAAAGATTCAGCAGAATCAAGTTGTCTCGCACCATGGTTTCCTCAATCATATGTGATCTTTTCCTTCTAGTTACAAACCATGTGAAATCGCTGAACTTTGACACTTCAAAAATTACTGAAAGTTATTTGGCAATCTTATGATCATGCTTCCCAGTCCTCTTTAGAGAAAACCCTTGATTATCACTTCACTGGTATTCTTACTGCTCATCATCTCCTTTCTGGTTTATGTGCAACCTGGTCTAGTGGAAGGTGTCCCTGCCCATGGCACAGGGGCTGGAACTAAATGATCTTTAAGGTCCCTTCCAACCCAAACCATTCTGCTATTCTATGTGCTTTTATGATATTTTATAACAAATGTAAACTTGGATCAGAAAGCCAAATTCATGGGAACCACAAAATGCAAATTAATATTCCAGAATTAATAACAACTTTGTTTCTCAGCCTATACAATGCTGCAGATGTTAAAGAATGCCCGTTAGTCAGTGTTTCCTTAGATTTTGGGTTCTTTTCTCTGTAATAATCAGGTGTCTCAATCCACCCCTAAAAATACACTGTGTTTTTTTTTCCTTAGTCCAATTTTTGCCTATTTAATTAACTATAAGAAAAATGGTTTTGACATTTTCAGTCCAAGCAGCAATGTCATATTTTTTGACATACTACTGGTAGAATACACTATTCTGTGTATGTAATTTTATGTTTTTTTTTTAATTCTAGACCTTTAGTTCTACAGTGACTTACCTACGTCCATACTGAATTTTACTAAAGCCAAGCTTTAGCTTTAAATAAATACTTGATTTAAATAAACATAAAATATGCTAGATAAACTGAAAAATAAAAAACCCCAACCAAAACCAAAAAGTGCACAGTTCATACTTAAAAGCACTGACTTCAAAACCAGAAGCAGCAGTGTTTTTTAACAAATAGATCTGAGGAAAATTTATGCTTCCTTTAATAAATATTTGCAATATTAACTTAATATTTTTGAGATTAATCAATACTTTCATCAGCATGAATTTACCTGTGCTTATGAGTAAAAGTGCAGCAATAGAAAAGTGAAAGAATACATTTACCTTTTTTATTTAATAATGAAGATAAAAATTCAAAGAAGAAAAGGTCACTGTAACAATACAGTTCTTAAAAAAAAAAAAAATTATATTCCTGACTGCTCCATGGACCAATATTTGGCTAAAAACCCCAAGCTTTGATCTAATTTGGGAACTCTTAAAATTAGGAGTGATTATTAAATGCAGAGTGATTTTTACTTTATCAGCACAGGATGCTGATTAACTTCTACATAGAAGTTAATCTTTAATACATTAGAAATAGCTCTTGCACAACACAGTACATGTCCATGGTGCCTGGAGTTTACGTTCCACAAAGCATTTTGGTGTTTCTAATAAAGGCTTAAAGTACTGTATGCAATTAGGAACCCTAAAACAGAAGGTGGTAGGTACATGGTTGACCTCAAACCACTGTAAACTGAGAACATACGCAACTTATTTTTTATATATCTATTGTAACACAGGAGTGATGGCCTAAGGAAATGCATGTCAGGAATTCTCATGTTGTGACTCAGTGCTCAGGGGACAGGACCAGTGCTTGGGGGACCAGCCTCAGCTCCAGCTAACCAGCAGATCCAGGATGCAGTTTGGATCTTTCCAGACTGGGAATCTGGGAGTGGCCGGCTGCCAAACATCTGCTTTCAAAGACAGGCAGAAGAAAAAATGTTCTGATGAGAAAGCAATTCCGATTTCTGAAGAAAAGGGATTTATTTTGGTATGGCTGGTTTCCAAAGATGTATTCTGACCCTGACAAACAGCTCTGACATGGCAGTGTTAACATTGCAAGGGGGGTTAGTTCCATGACACCCTTTGAGCAATGAGGTAGGTTTGGTCTTCAGAGTGAGGAGAGTTCTGGGGTGCAGCACAGCTTTCCTCCTGCTCTGCAGTTCTATGTCCAACCAAAAAAAAAAAAAAAAAAAAAAATGGATGTAAGAAGTGATGAGCCTGGACCTTGTGTCATAGGTAAAGAGTAAAGCAGAACCACAAACTGAAAAACTTTCCTGGTCTCTCCCGCATTGCAAATATCAACTAAGAATCTATTTTTTCTGACATCAAAAAAAAATCCCTATGGATTTCTCCTTGTAAGATCAAGTCTGTCACTCACCTTTGATTTGAAGACTAGAATACCCCAATTTGTGCAGCTTATTTGTGCAAAACAGAGCAATTTTGCTCAATCTACATTAAAGCTACATAAAACTTGTACTGAGCAACTAAAATAGACTGATATTCTGCTGGGAACATGAGGCAATCTCAAATGACGTGCTGGTAAATAACTGTTGAACACTCAACTGTTCCTATCACATAGTCTGTTGCAAAGGTTTGCAAACCTCATCAGGTCACTATCAGTCTTAAATAATCACTGTGAGAGAGTCTTGATGAATGAAATGTCTCCTCTCTTTATATACCATACCAGGAGCTTGTACGTATATATAGGAATCCAGGAATGAGACTCATGACAATTTTTGTTCCGAATCAGTGGCAAGATTCTTGCTGAAAGAGTGAAGATATGGTACTCTGGATCCTAGTTGGATGCAGGAAAATTTGCTGAGCCATCTTGACATAAAAGGACATGTTCCATGGCACAATTCCATCCTGAGGGACTGTCCTCCATCGAGTCTGTATTTTGCTGTGTTGGTTTGGTTTTTTTTTAATACAGCGCTCACTCTTTGCGGCACTGTGTCAAAAGGAATCAGACTCCATGATGCTCTCTCTGTGACAGAGTCACATGTCAGCTTATTTCTGAATTTAATATGTTTGCATCTAGGTAGGTTGGATATTTTAAACTCATTTTCAAGTGCAACTCAGCTGGTTACCTCTAAAGGTACATGATAAACTCCGCTTGAGAGAAAAGGCATGTTAACAACAGACACCAAATAAAATCAGCTGTTTCTGTAAAGCCTAATTCTAAAATAAAGTATAAATGGACAATATTGTGGACCATAAAGCGTTAATGTATTTTAACAGACTTCAATCTGTTAGGCGCATTTGCCTCAGCCCACAGTGCGCAAAGAATTTTGATCTTTGATCTTAGCTCATACTTAAAAGTAAATCTGTGTATTTTAAATCTATTAAACAAGTTCATAATACTGAATGGATACAGGGCACCAAACTTGCTTCTGCCTCAAATTCAGCCTCTCCAAACTCATTGTTTCAAATTCAAAAATACCTGATAGCGATTAAAAATCATTAGTTTATCTACTCTATGTTGAGAATGAAAAGAGACCAAGCAGCCATTACCAATAAGCATAGTTGAAAACTTCAAAGGGAAACTGAAGTATGTACAGAAAGATTGCCCTGTTTTTACAGGTAATCCAGGTGTTAATGACTGCAAAGCTGAGGAAATCTGAAGACATGATAAAAAATTGTTTCAAAATATTCCATATCCATCTCAAAGCGATATCAGAGAGTTACAGATAAATGGAGATCTTTTCAGAGCTGCCAGACTTCTCCTCACAGAGTCATACCTGCCCTTAACATACGTTAACATATTCTGCTGTATAGAGAAATTACTAAAAGTTAGGCTATAAAAAGCTGCCCTTTATATTTAAATTTAGTAAATGAGTAATCATTTTCCTCCTGAAACTCTATTTGATAAGCAGATGTATTTATTGGGAACTATCATGTCAAAACCGTTATCAGTTACTTTCAACTACACACAGACCAGTTTAACCATCCTGTCTGGAATGCAAATGTTGCCAAGACCAGTTTTCACAGATGGCAATAAAAAGGGTAATGCACTCCTTACTACAGAGGCATGACTGAATTCATTTAAGCTGTGAAATTACTTGCAATACTACTGGAAGGGCTTTCTCTTAAAAATGAAATTACTTTCACTGAGCTACATAGGGAGTTCATTAACTCCAGCATTTCCTAGAATTTGCCAGTTTTGCTGGTTTGAAATATTATGTAAATTGATCGGATTTTCATCCACCTTTTCCATAACATCAGGGGAACATTGTCACGCTCCTGACTAGAGGTGCTTATTGCTAAGCCATGCAATTGCCTCTTAGGTCTACTCTGACCTGAAAAGCATCTCTCTAGAGCTATCTTGTTTCAGAAGTAGACTCAGCACTGGACCTCACATATACAGGTTTCACCAGCTCTCCCAGCCGCACACAATACATAACTCAAGTAGTATGTCTTTACTGTTTGCTCTTAAGGTACAAGGGATGACCACTGCGTCCACTGAGGTTCACTTCATAACACTAATATTGCTGTGCCAAGAAAACGCTCTGTTCCTGTTCCCTGGCATCTGTTCAGAAATAAGGAGACAGCAGGCAAAAGATCAGCTAACTGCATCACCATCTTCTGTCCTTCCTGAAGATCATCTCAAACAGAAATCTCCATTTTTAGAGCCTCTCCTACCTGCAATGGCCAGGGTTCCTATCTAGTTCCTCTTACTGGTCTGCAAGTCCATCTGGAGGGAAACTACAGCGCTCTGGTGCTTAAAATGCATCAGAAAAAAAAAAAGTTC
The DNA here is from genome assembly GCF_034315485.1 of Pezoporus occidentalis. NCBI lineage: Eukaryota > Metazoa > Chordata > Aves > Psittaciformes > Psittacidae > Pezoporus > Pezoporus occidentalis. Next base: position 12,150,193 of record NW_026915835.1, read on the forward strand.
TTGTTGAAAATATGAATGAAAACACTTCTGAAGAGGTCAATTTCAGCAGAAGTAGAACTGTGCTGCTTGAAGAAAGCTGAATGTTTGAGAAGTCGGGCATTAATTCTCACCCAGCAAAACCAGCCGCAGCTGTTACGTGAGGAAGGGCCAATGGTCTGGTGAGCTCAAAGGAAAATGCCCTCTCTCCACTGCATTTAAGAGTAACTTGTCTTTTGTATTTTAGGAATACAAAAGGCATCTGTGGATTTCAGTATTAAAAAAAAAAATAAACATCTTTTAAGTGAAGAAAAAAGAAAAAGCCAGTGTGGTAGATTTTTCTGCCTTTGTTTTCAAACACAGGGAGCAACCATACCGTATCTCATGCCATACCTAGCAACAGTCAACAGGGTGTGAGCATGTGCCTCTTTCCCACATCTAGGAAAATACACCTCATCTTTGCCTGGATTAGAGTGAACTGCCACTGTATTTCTCACTCAGAGAATCAGCATCAGAAAGCTGGGCACTGGTGAGATGCCAGAAAGGTAAACTATCCATCTTCTCATCTCTTCACCTCTTTCTGGAGGCCCACCTCACACTTAACATGTGTATTTTGGAATGAGCTGAAATTCTCACCCTATGTAACCTGTGTCCATGGGACAGACGTTCTCCTGTAGAGGACTCAAGCTTTCGATTGATTTTGATAAGCAGAATTTCAAATAGTGATTTGTCATTCTGCAATATAGATTTGTAAGCACCAGCCAGGGAAAGACATCCATTTACTAATGACTATTAGCACAAGTTTTGCATTAGAGATTAAATCTTTATCTAAAGTTCAAAGTAATAATAGGAACTAGTAGGGCTTTAATTTCTCCTAATCCCTTCAAAAATGTTTTCTTCAACTATAACGTCAAGTTAAATCCGAATGTGTTTTTAACATACATAATTGCTCATTTCCACATACCCATGCCTAAGACTAAATTAATTCATAACACATTCAACTTCATGCCCTCCCCATCCCCCACATTTCTGGTAAAATTCTCATCACTTCAGAGCTGGAAATGTCTTATGGAAAAAGACACCTCTCAACACCCCTAGCCCAGAAATCTGTATGGAAAAACTTGTTGACACATTTGACAATTCCAGTCATGCCCACTCCTCCATGGAAGAGCATCACCTTGGATTGTTTTCCCCCAGTCAACAGCTATAGAATAAAAATGACATGTGCTTCCTGGAATGAAAGGCTGCTCATGTGAGCCAACAGTTAATGCCATAAGGCTCAGGTTTTAGATCACAATTCTGCCAGGCTTTTTGAACTGACATCTCCAAAATAGTTCAGTCACTGCTAAGAAACAAATACACTTCTCCTTGCATTTTGGCTCCTGTAAAAAACCAATATATATATATATATATAAATTTGCAATTCTTGTCTACAACAAATCTATCCAAATTATAAATTCCTGCAAAATACTGGTGAACATTCAGTAATAAATACGAGTGGTCATATCCACTGGATGCTAACTAGGCCCTGAAAGCACTTTTATCCAACATTCAGTAATTTATGCCTGTAAATACAGCTCATGGTAGATTCACAATATGCTAGAGTCCATAAATTCAGGAGTGGGAAGGAAAGACTGAGTTCAGATAACAAGCTAGGGAGGAGAAAGAAGGAAAGATGGGGACCAGAGAGGATTGACAGAAGGGAGGTAACTGCAGAGGGAGCTAAAACAGTAACAGGGACTGCTGCCAAACACATGATATAAAGAAGGAGGTAAAAGCAAACGAGAGATTGATGAGGACCTGTATCAACCCAGGGACTGCCAATACAAAGACTGCTAAAACACACAGATCAGAGAAAGACCCAAGAAGTAAAAGTCTGAGTGAAAACAAGCACAGCAGCAGCAGCCTGCAAATGGGGAGAGAGCTGCAGCTGCAAATAAACGGCAAAGAGGAGCTGAGAACAGAATGCAGAATTTAGTCCCCACTATAATTCTCACTGCAGCATCCAAAATGTTTCTCTCAATAGATGTGTGAGAAAACACCTTTTGTTTCTTTTTTTCATTAGCACTGGAGGATGAGTCTTCTATTGTCATCAGTTGTCCAATTAGCTCAAAAGGGAAAGAGATTTGCAGTGGATACAGTGATGTCCTTGACAATTTCTGAGGTTAAAGACTGATGCTTTTTTCTTCACAAGACCCCACTCGTTCACATCAAAGAAGGACACGATCTGACAACAAACCAGAACTGCGGTGGAAGACAGTCTGCCTGCTCCATTTATAAGAATGACTGTCATACACACCTGAAGAACAGAAACCCAAAAAGGAGGATGACTTTGCTTTTTCCAACACACCCCAAAGTCAGAGGGCCACATAAAACTGCTAAATCTACTACAAAAAGTATTTGGAAGAAAGATCTAATACCAGGTTCTTGAGTACCTCAGTTTGAGGCAAAACAAGTAACAGCTTCTTTTTAGAATACTTTGCAGTTATTTGAAGTTGATACTTCATAGTAAAGTGAAACATGCCTGCTGGAAAGGGATAGGTGACATCCTAAATACCTTCCTAATAAAGCACATTTCAAACCAGCTACCAAATAAATAAATGAACATTTGTAAACATCTGGGTAAAAATGAGGATTTACAAAAAGCTTTCAAGTGGAAACAAGACCCAACTCTGGTGCTCTTCAGATTAACCATAGAGCCAAGAGGAAAAATACCACCAAAAGGATAAAAGACAAGAGGTTACATAGCTAATGGGAAGTATTGGCATCCAAGAAGGTATTCAGACAGTTATTTACTCTGTAAAGTTGCAGTGCTGCATCTGTAAGCAAACTGGCAACTAACCATGTTTGGTGTAAGAAATACCATGATTCAACAAGTGGAAGGAACACATTTGTCAGAGTCACTGGTTAATTACTCAGGAGCCTGATTATCATTCAGGACACTAGAAGCTTCCCTTTACTCCAAGCTGCCACTAATCATTCCTCCAGCAGACCTCATGGAGAACACGAATTGCTTCCTCTTTTTCCCCTAGCTTTAACCTTCACTGCCATATCATCTCAGCTCTGAAATTTTGTTATACGCAGTTGCAAGTCCTCTGAACTTCCCAGCTTCTTTCAGCCCAGGGAAAGAATGAAGGGCCTGCTAAAAACCAGTACCTGCTCACCCTCTGCCACCGTGCACAGGGGCAGGGGCTTGTGAATTACTTGTGATGCCCAGTTTTGAGTCTGCTTGCTTGAAAAAAAGACACCTGGGAGCTGGGAAACAAAGGCATTATTAAGGAATGTAGAAGCCCTCTTTGCCTTAAAATCAAATTCCAAACAGTACCTTATATATATGAAAATATTTGATTGATGGTTACCAGAATGTCTATCATCAGGAGTTAAAACATACTTTAAAAAATAATTACCAGCAACTAACCTGTCAAAATAATCTTCTAATGGAGATGATGTTCCAAGACCCCAAACTGAATACACATTTTTGAAAGGATTAATTTTACATAGTTGCATAGAAAGCATACTCTGAGGCTCACGTTAAACATATTCAAACCTCATTATGTAGATAAAAAATAAGCATAGTGACCTACAACAGCAGCATTGTACTATATTAAGATGCAGAAAAGTAACAGTCGGGAAACTTTCAAGGACAGATACCAAGTTTATAACTTGATACATGAACCATAACTGTATTAACAGTAAAAAAGAAAGTGTCCTCTGCTACTAATACTAGTACATTCATAAGGAAGACTAAATTAGAAATCGGTAATTATATCAATGTCATGAATATGTTTGCACATTTGAAAACTTCAGGTGCTAGAAAATGCTGCTGAACCAATTAAATGTTCCAGAGATTAAAGCGCGCTTATCTGGAGCGTACCTTTTCTACCAGGCTCAAGTTTACTTTGCTCTTAACAGGCAACCTACCAGCTGTAGCACCAGCCATGCAATAACAAGCTTCCTTCAGCATCAATTTGTCTACACCAGCCACAAATGACTCACCTGTTCATGTCACGCTCCAGGAGTTACTTTGCTAAGCTTACAGCCTTCTACCGTATAGGGCAGTACCCATTCCCTCCATAGGAGGGGCCGGGTTTGAGGGGCACTTTTGTTTGTTTAGGGCTTTTTATTACTCATACCTTCTTCCTGAAACATGATATGACTGCCTTGATCACCAAAGAAGTTAACTTTCACTTCTCACTGGCCATACACAGACATGACTGAAAAATAAGCATGTGCCAGGTTGTGTTTTAAAAAAGGACATGAAGGTCAATACAAAGGAACTTTGAGCAAGTAAAAACATTAGAAAGCTCTTAACATTACATGGTCATCATGCATGTTCATTCTGACATAAAATTTCCTGTTTAAGTTTTTATTCAAGAAACTGCTGTTATCATAACATATATATATACATATATAAAAAGAAGAGATGGGAGCTAGCCTTGGTGGCATTTCTAAAATGTGAAACTTGGAACTAGCAATATAAACAGGCATAAAGTGAAAATGTTTATAATCCTGATAGCTATATCTGAAAAGCTCAGTTCCTGGCAACATGCAATCAGAAGAATGAATGGCTTTTTTTCTTTCAAGTTTTAATTTGGGGCCAGCGAGCTTGCAGGAAGCAGTAGCAGTAAGAGGATTATTAGGTTTTTTTCCTTAGGTCAAAGTCATCATTCATCATGATTAATGGTACTGTATGCAGTATAGATTACAGGATGTCCCTGGATTGGGACAACTTCAAGGAGCTGAGAAGAGCAAGAGATATGACATGAGAAAATAATAAGCAGCAGACTTGTACACACATACGGTAAAAAGATTGGAAAAGTCTCCTGCATATTTGAAAACCAATGCATCTGTTGACAAGCAGTAAGAGACCTTTTAGTTATCTGTGTTCCTTACTGCTCTGTGTAAAGATTTCTGTACCAGATTCCCCACTGCCTTCATGTGGCAGCTCCTAACCCTAACTTCATCATGGTCATTCACAGGCATCAACTAGAGAACACACGCCTTTGAGCAATGTGCTCCCCTGGATGAACTCTCCCAGTGCGTTCAACAAATGAAACCACAAAATCTACGTGCCAAAAAAAAAGAAATTTTGAGGTTTCCCTTGGTCTCTGCAGGGCACCAAATGACAGCAGCAGCAGGTACTGAATTCTGAATTAGAAACTTGTCACATCCTTATCCACCTGCTCACCAACAGAGCTGAAAGGTATTTTGGCATTTTAATATGAACAGTAATAGTAGAAACGGGAAACTTAAAGATTATTATTTTTATGACACGGTAATAGCTAAAGACTGCTGTATTTGATAGGATGACACCTGAAGCAGTATAAAAACCAAAACGTGCAACAGACCAGTAAAGCAGTACAATCTTCGAACAACTATAGGAAAGCACTGTGCAATTTGGGCCAAACAGCTTGTGTGACTTGGTTCCTATTGAAGAGCAGGGCTCTCTGGAGGGAGTCTGAAGTTGTTGATTGAATAGTCCCCTGAAACCGATCCAAAGCAATTAAGCTGGAATGAAAGCACAAAGCAGACCCTCCATAGCTTCATACAGGGCTCTTGTGGGTACATAAGAGCCACCCTTCCACAAGAAGTGATCCATTACAATTTATGTATGCTGCTCCCTGTAAAATGGCAGGGAGCCCACGTGGCAGCAGCATGCCCAAGTGAATTAACTGACCTCTGTAACAGGACACCATGAAGACAAACTGACACAGTACAGGGTTGAAAGCATTTTCTATATGTTACATAGGTAACAGACTTAAATACTTCAAAGCTGATGGAAAGAAGAGTATCACACAGAAATAAAGCTTGAGCTTCCTATAAGGTGATCCTAAATTTAAACCTTATATGCTACCTGTTATTACTTGAAATTAATAATCCCACTCAAAAACATGGTGTAGATGCTAGCGTGCTTCAAGTCATTACGCAAAAGTCTCACATACATGGCAGAGTTGAGCTATTCACCAGCATGCTTTTACCTTAGTAGTTGTTAACCATTATGTACATGGCTGCGTAGGCATGTACAAGCTGGGTGCTGTGTTCTACAAGGATGGAACAATCTGTGAGACTCCACAGACTATTTTGAGTTTCCCACAGAGCTACAGCAAGAATTTTCAAATCTGCAAAGTGACCATCAAAGCCAGTGGAACTCTGCAGCAGTTTTTCAGGTGGTGGGATACTATGCATAGAAAATCTAACAGTACAATTGCAAAGCATAACAGCAGGAACTAGATAGCTAAAACCACTCCAATATTATAAGGTGGGTTGGCAAACACTGAATTAGCACTGTCGTGTTTCATTCTGATACTTTTCTTCAACTTCAGGTTCAGCATAACAGAAAAGCTCCTGATATTCCAACTTATGTTATTCTTGAAGATTTATTACTTGATAGGTAATAAGCACCAGAGTATACAGACACATCCCTGGCTTGCCTGAGGCTGACACCTTCAGAAGTAACAGAATTCAGTTGAAGCACTCAGTCTCCAACTATTAATTGTCTTGTCAAGGTTTGACCTTTTCATGGTAGTCATGTGAAAACTCACGGAAGTGTATCAAATAGGGTGTCAAATTTGAAAGATTTAGACTGAGATAAGAAATCAAATGGCACTACAACTAAGCTTCTGTTCAGCTTATCGTTGATACCGTTAAAAAGGATTGCTGAAGTTTTAACCTCTAATTTTCACTAAACTCAGGAAGTTCCCTTTCAAATTCCTATACAACAACTAGAAAGCATATGACATTAAGTAAAACAGATGAAGTGCAGCACAGTGAGTGAACATACAGAAACAAAATACTTGGGTTATATAAAGAAACATCAAGCCCATTAACCTAGCAGAGTCTGGGCTGGTCTCCACATTTCTGACAGTCCCAACTGTGATGCTGTATATTTTAAGGACATATCCATATTGAGCAGAAGGGAAGACCACAATAAACCTCAACATTCTGATGTGCTCTATATGATTTTTATACATTGCCTTCTTCTGTGATGATTTTGCAGACAGAAGGTCACTATGGAGGAAACATTCATTTTGTAAACTTCAGCCACCCCACTAAACTGCAGATATTATTTTTAGTTCTCCCTAGCACTAAGCAGACAGGGAATCCAAGGCGCAGTGCCAGCATGTAAACCCACTCCTTCTGAGCTGGCTCTAATCCTGTTGCCTTGCTCCCACTCTGCTCCCATGTCTAGGTCAGCAAATTTCCTCAAGGCTAAATCTGAATACATGCACACATATGCTGTGGATAATCTGGGTACGTTTCTTCATGAATAATTCAGATAACAGTGTAATGTGCTGCTCCTACTGAAAGGCCCCTTGATTTTCTCTTTTGGCAAGGTTTGCCCAAAAAAGTGCTGCTGAAAAGTAGCCAACATCTTGCCTCTATATATAATGTAGTTGGTGTACAAAGAAAAGTGGATCCTCTCTACAAACTGTTCCGTACTGCTCAAGCTTGCAGTCCTGCTGCACAGAAAATCAGGGGACTCTCATTGAGTACAACCACAAAGTCAGGCCAGAATTTTCTACAGAAGGGATGCTTGTTTAAAATCTTTCTCCATAAAAAACACAGTGTTGTATACAAGCCTAAAGTAAATGTTATGGGAAGAGCAGTATTTTCCATATAAAGCTCTCCTAACAGATGCTACGGGATTTGCACATTAAAGCAACATTTCAGCATCTTAAATTATGGTTCTGTTTTGTTTTAACGTGTAGTTACAATAGCTTGTTTGGCAATTTGTATCCTAAACGGCTTAGACTGACACAAAAGTACCATGACACTGATGGCAGTTCAGTATGGCAGCAGGTTGCACACATGACCCCTTCTCTTTTTAATCTGCACATTAGCGGGAATTCGTTTTTTCACCGTAGACTCCCGAAGATGTAGTTTTGCACGCTGTGACAGAGCTGGGGCAGGCAGGAATCACAGAGCTCTGTGCGTGTACTGCAGCCTGCTGCGGACATCAACCTGAAGGTCATACATCAGCTTTTGGCACAGGGTTTAGCTGGAGTTTATGTGCTGCTTTGTTTCTGCCCTTCCAGCCAAGCAGTCCTAAAGAAAGCAACTGGTTCTCCTCTGGCAAATACGGCTCTGTTAAATATGTACTACTCCTATTTTTATTTAGGAATCCTAGTGGAACTTGAGATCAAGTTGTTAGGAATAAGCAAGCCAAAGCAAATACAAACCAACTATGAGAAGGCATATAAAAATACGTTTCAACGAGTTAGCATTGCACGTCCTAGTCCTTCACTGCTCTGTTACTATTTACTCTAGTTCTGAAACACCCAAGAGCCCAGACCATTCCCAAAGTTCCTGGTACACTGGTCTTTTTCTCTCTATTATTTTCTTTTTTAATGAACATAACAGGAAACCCATATCGCCCTCAGAGAATTCATGAAATATATTTAGCACCAGCATTCTAAAAAAATAAATATTTATTAATGTTACTGGAAAAAAACAAAATTGTGAACAGTGTGGAAGGCAGTCATTGCTGTGCCCCAGAGGATAATATTCTGACTTTCCACAGTATGTTTTTTTTCAATGCATCATGGATCTCTGAACAGCACTGTGCAGATCTACACATTCTTGCCAAGAGTAAAGAAATAAAACATAACCCCAGTCATTTTAACAAAGAAAGTTGCTTGTTAAGGTTTATCAACATGCAAAAATAAATTTTACGACTGAAATACACCTCAAAGTTAGTTGTAATGGGAGGAAGAAAACCACAGAGCCAGGGATGGTTGAGTTAGGAAAAAGCCACATTTCTATGATACTGGGTTTATCTTATCTAATAGGTTCTACAAGTCTTGCATACAGGCTTTGAACAAGGATCTCTCTGGTGTTAGCATTTTAAATCAATTTAATCCTTCAGGAAAGTGCCACGTGTCCAATACTGTAGAATCCTACCCATCTTTACTGGTTTCAGAAATGCAGAACAAAAAAAAAAAAAAACACCTTACCATTCTGCAATTCCAAATTTTCAGAAAAGATCATAAAAGCCTGTCTAACTCTGAAGAGATAAAACGATAAAGGACATTATGGATTCCATGACAAAGCAACCAAATTTGACTGAAGATGAAGACAACTCACAAGCAAGTTATAAATTGAGGAAACATGGTTTAGTAGATACAATTCCTCCTAAGCACTGAACAGAGTTTCTTAAGGGCAGTGCCTCAACCGAAATATTTTGCCTTTCTTACAAATAAACCAAACTGGAATACATCTAGGTAACTGCTTATTGGTTCATGACATCTTTCAGAGGCTCTGAACTGAAAAATTTTAAGATGCATTATACTACACATGAACTTACTATATGCCATATACTCCATCCAAACATTCTTCATGGCATGACAGACTCTGAAGAACATGCTGGCGGTTTTTGTTCAGTTGACTTAAGTAACTAAAACCACAAGAAAAGCCATGTTTAAGCACTGTGGCTGAAGCCAACACTCAAAATTTCACCTTGGGATGGTGAAATGACACCTCAAGGCCCCGCTGCTGCCATGGTTTATCTTGCCCAGAGACTGCATGCTCAGGGAGCAGCAGAAATCCCAGCAGCATCATCCTCTCCAGAAGTGGACCAACTAATTAACTTCTCATTGGAAGACCTAATTCCCTGCAGCAGGGATAGGGAGGACTAAGCAGCCAATTTCACTTAAGAGAGGGATGGATTTAATCAGGCTTCACTTCCAGCAGCAGGACATAAGGCTGTTCATTTCAAGTGGTATGGCAGAGGCAGAGTGGAGAGGCAAGAGGCAATAGAATACAGCTTCAGATCGTGGCAGGTTTTGTGCTGGTGAAGCACAACTCTGCTCAGAATGAAGACTAGCTGAATTTTTCAAGATACACACTTAACTTGTATAAAAATGCAGAAATTAAGACTCTAATATGAGCTACAATGAGCCCTTTGGGGTGAATGCCCATGCTTCTGTTTACTTGAGTGGGGGAAATGTTGTATCCTTTTCCCTGCAGTCCTAAATATATTATTAGAACTAATCCTCTACAGCACAAACAGGCTTACCCCTGACCAGCGCTGAGAGGAAGATTGAATTACCACAGTGCTTTCAGATCTACAAGACTGCCAAGAACATTTATTTTCCCACCTCACTGATCTACCAGTTGTCACCTAATTAATACACCTGAGGGAGACAAAAAACAACCCCTCAAGCAAACAAACAAAGAACAAAACCAACAAACTATGTTAATGGATGAAAACATGCATATCCAAAATGGATGCACCTTCTCTGGTACACAAAACAGATCACAAAAAGGGAGGTCACTTAGTTCATGCATCCCTAAGGTAAGCACTTCCAGGCATTGTGCTTTCACCCTGCCCTCTGACATCCAGTATTGTCTTTTTACACTTTGAAGACCTCTTCAGGGCAAATACAGCTGTTCATGACATGATCATACCCTATCTTTCATTAGTAATGTCCTGCTTTATCTTGGAACCCATGGTTTTGCATGGCCTTAGTGTACCTATTTGTGTCAGACCGTTAAGGTGGTAAGATATTATATAACATTCTGTACAGACCAGAACAGCACAAATCCTGTATATGAATTAAGTCATTTCACTTTTTGCTTTGAGTTTGCTTTCCAGCTGCCTTCAAACACCACATTATTTAATACAAGACTTACAGTGGGTCTGACTTTTTACCCAGCCATCTCCTTGAGCACTCCAGAGGTGCTGCAGACATACAGAACGTGAAGTTAGATGATGCCACAGTTCACATATGGGATAAATGATAAAAGCCACATTTTTTTTCTTGTCTCTGAGCTTGAAATAGTATCTGAAACCACAAAGGAAACTAAACCAGGTGGCAGAGGACAGCTGGTGCCATGAGGGGACCATGCCAACACTGCTGAGAATTCTGCATGACCTACAGCCTGGACAGCAAACTCCATGACCGGTCTGCAAAATTCATTGAAGCGTCTGAAGACTTCACCTTGGAGACTTCACCTTGGAGAAACTAAAGATGCTCAGGGAGTTCTAAGTAAATGGGGAAGATGGATGGAAGAGATGCAAGGAAGGCGAGCTGTGCACATCAAATGCTATACCAAACTCTAGCAAAAAGCAGAGATTGGTAGGAGTCAGCCACACTATTATTCTGCAGTGGCTACTTAGAAAATGAATCTTTTTTTTTAGCATTCATCATCTTAATAAACACTACCTTCAAGCATTTTGGTCCAACATTTTTACCATCTCTAATAATCAGACTCTCCCTGTTACCAAGACATACATAAGCTAGCCAAACCTTTTGGAAGTCAGTTTTCTATCTAAATATTTTTAAAAAGAACTGCCTCTATATTTTAAAAACAGGACAAAACCACAGAAACACATAAGCAGAAGAGGAGCCCTGATTTGGTGTGCACAGATGCATACAAGCTCCTTTCTTTCAATAAAATAGTCTTATTATCTGGTCACTGTGTTACCTACAGCTACTCTCTGTGGGCTTATATCATTTCATATATTTATCATTCTATATTTTATTTTGCCTTTCTGCAAATACAGTCCTCTAGAATAAGCCTCCTACACCCCAAATAATGGGGTGGTTTTCAGGAACTGCAAAAGGAAAAATGAATGAAGTCTTTCTACAAAAAGAGCAGATAAGAGTATTTAAAACTATTCCTTTTCCTCTCCTAAACGTTAACCAGGAACAAAGAGGCTCCATACCACCATCTACAAACAGTTAACTTTAATATTTATACTATTTCTTCTGTTTGGGACACGAAAGAAAATTATTATGGACAAGATGTTCAAAACTGGAACTTAAGGATAGCTTTGCAAGCCTAAAACAAGATGCACTCTCATTTTCAGAAAAGACGTGCTGAATCAATCACTAAGGAAAATGAAAATGAAACACAAAGCTCATTTTAGTTTCATTTCCCAAACCTGTCAAAAATTGTTAAAGAGAAAAAGAGAATGCAAGACTCTTCATGTGAGGCTGTATAGCCCATACCCACGTAGGCTGGAGATCATGAGGCTGCTCACCCAACAATTCTGCATTCATTGCAAGCCTTTAGCATCCACTCTTTGTTTTGAGTCATTGTTTCTCAGTCCATGAATGGATTTGACCCACGCAAACAAATTTTCTTTTGGTCTCTCCAAGACTTGTTTTCTTGATAAATCTGGGGCAACCTGTCTTTCTCAGGGAAAACAGTGTTACCCCTTCCTTTGCAACCAGTGTGAGCTCAAGTCTATCCAGCAACCAAACTGTGAAACATTGCCACTTCCTGCAGAATCCTTCAAAACCCAGAGCCTATCTTTTTTATCACATCTGTTGTGTCTATTAAAAATGCAGCTTATCAGATGACTCAACCTGCGCAATATTTTAGCACAAATTGAAACGATGCTGTACATATATTTACTCACGCCAAAACTTTGCTGCCATTTAACTCATGCTCCTGACACATAAAAATGAAAGCACAGAAGAAATATGAATGTAAAGTTCATAAATATTCCTCTTCAAATGTTTCTAACTTACATTCTTCAGTAAGAAGCCTTACAGAACAAGGTATTATTACAGTATAAAAGCCTCCTTTGAATAGCCAAAATGAAACTTTTTGTACCGATGCCTTTTTTCTCAGAATAAACTTATGGCCTTGCTTTACTGAAATACATTATTTAACAGACAGTTATCACACTCTTGGAATAGACAAACGTTTTTGACTTTCAGCCCCTGCAGCAATGACAGAGCAGGGATCTGGGTTACAAACAGGCTGTCTCCAGGGCTCTTGTCTCTGAGATTCTCTGCTTCTCTAACTCTTATCACAGCTTTACGTTGTCCGCAAAATACTCCTCTATTTGGTTGTGGTGGTCTAAACTTTCGGAAGGGGAAAGAGTTGACAAGGCATTTAGTTTTGCCATTAGATATAAGGAAGAAACTATTTACCGTGAGGGTGGTGAGACACTGGTACAGGTTGCCCAAATAAGTTGTGGATTCACTGGGAGTATTCAAAGTCACGTTGGACAGGGCTTCAAGCAACCTGGTCTAGTGGAAGGTGTCCCTGCCTATGACAGGGGGCTGGAACTATATGATCTTTAAGGTCTCTTCCAACCCAAACCATTCTATGGTTCTATGATACGATTTTTGCTTTGCCTTGAAACAGCCTAGTCCTCTCAACACACGGCTGCAGCAGAATGCCACAGCTACAGATTATAAACACAAGAGCTAAACCCTACTCAGGTCTGAGCACAAAACCACTTTTCTTTCACAGCCAGTTGGGCTTCGTTTTGAAACCATGTAACAATACACTTGGATCATTGCTTATCGGGTTTCTAAAAGAAATGCAAAACACAGCAAGTAAGTTCTTGCTTAACTAGAGAAGACTTCACTAATACAAATCAAGTACAGTATAATTAGATTTTGGATGCCAGTTCAGAACAAAAAACAAAAATAAATCCCCAAAACAGGTTTATTAATATTTCAATGAGAAAACTCACAATCTGAACTAGCATAATAATTAAATAAAACAAAAAGTGCAAAAAGAGAACAAACCATAACCCTCTCCCCCAGAGAGCAGGCAACCCAAGGCAATTGTCAAACAGCATTGATTTGTTTCACACAATTAAAATCTGCTTACAGAATAAAAATCAGCATTTCATGGTAGAAAGGGCATTTCTTGGTGGCTGGGAGAAGGGTATGCCTGCTATGTTTATAAACTCTAACTTCTGGTTTAAATAAATAAATCTGTTCCTGGGGTTGTGAAGAAAATCTGCCAAATATAAAATAAGAAAACACAGTCATCTAATTTCTACAGACAGACTCCATGCATCCTACATGATTCTCTAGTGACAGCAATAAAAACTAACAAATCTCTGGCTGTTATTCAGAAGCTACTAGCCAGAACTAAACAGTCAACTACCCTTACCCACTTCAGCTGGCTGCTGCTATGAAAAGTCACAAGCAGCTGCAAACACAGTAATAACTGGGGAGCAGAGGGGAAAGTCAGAAACTTCTGTTCCTGTCCTCACCAGTCAGATGGCTCCAGATGTTTTCTCTCCTCTTGTAATTAAATGGCAAAAGAAAGAGACACACACACCCCCCCCCCCCCAATAAAAGGAACTGAGCATCCGCCCCCCATATAGACAGCTGAGCTCTCTGAGACACCAAGCCGAAGTACTACTCCAGAACACAAGTCTAGCCACCGGCTCCTACTTTTCAGCTCTGCCTACAATTTGCAGGCTTTCAAATAAAGGTGTTTTGTACCCCCTCACATTCTCATTTTTTATTCAGTCACGACAAATAACTTTCAAAGATGTTATCTTCCCACCTGGCGTTAACAAAGCACATACTGCATGGGGTTTTACTGGTCATCTGCTAAAGAGATTTGCAGGGACTGTCAAAAAGTATTGGTTTTTTCTGCAAATAACAGCCCCTTTTGTGGTCACAGTGAATGCAAGCGTATTGCTGCTGGTGAACAAAGCAACAGGCCCAAAGCCAAAATTCTCATTCTCACCTACATTGTTTTTTGAATTACTGCACAAGCATTAATCTCTTGGAAGTCAATTATTACCCTTTCACAAATTACATCCTCTATTAAAATCATGGCTAGCTGTCTTCCAACTTGACCAGAGGACATCTCACATACTCTTCCTTCATTCCAGAGTGACTCAGTGCGGCGCTGAGCTTAATATTGCCAAGAGGGGTAACACCATAACACCACAGCTTTGTAGTCATCTCTGGCTAGTCTGAAATCAGTATAACTTCTGGAATGGCTACCTGACCCTTCCCGTTCTTCACCACTTATTGCTACCTTGTGCCTCCAACCTACCTGTCTTGATGTAACTGGTATTAGGGTTGCATAGTAAAGCGAACAAGGGAAGCAGATTGGGACTAATCCAGCAAAGGAGAGGGAAAAGCAAGTTTAACGCCAGTCAATTCCCTGATCCTGTTTGCTGTGTGGCTGCCCAAACAGTTGTGCTGCCACGAGGACAAAGCCGAGAGGAAGGAATGAGCGAGAGGTCGAGGCTGGAAGAGAACAGGATCACTTCTCAGTAGTGGTGCCAACTGACATTGGCTGGAAATGGCTATGGCCTAAGATGGAAAATGAGGTTGTCTTAAAATAACAGCTGTGAAAAATACTTTCTATAATAATATGCACCACAAAGCTCACATAACCAACACAGAACAGAAGCACATATCTGAAGATCTTGAAAGCGTGTAACAACAGCAGCTATTTTATAACAAACAATGAAAAGATGCAGAAGACTGCCAGAGCTAGCAACCTGCAGCCCAATTTCAACCATTCAGGACTAGGCTTAAGCACAGATCAACAACTTCAGACCTGCACAGACCTAGCCAACAATTGATAACAAAACCCAGGAGAGGAATAAAAACATTCCACCTTCTTTTCTTTTTGATACCTTAAAACACCTGCCTGTTAGTCGGATATTTGTGAATCACATCTCTAGCTGTGCATCTACTACCCTTGTCGTAGTTTTTTTCCCTGGAAATCAAGTGTTGAGCAACCCTTGTGCAAGGGACTCACTCTTTATTAATGATAATGAGGTTAAAAAAAATCTTGACAGACAAAACTTAGACTGTCTTGTCAGAACAAGATCAGCGTTTATAACAGGGAACCTGTTCACACTGATCACTTTCATAATAAAGTTCTATCTACAGTATCGGCTTGGTTTAATTCCATGCACACAAGGACGTTTTCCTCCATGAGGAAAGAAGGAATGACATGTGGATAAAAGGGTCAGCCACAAAAAGCCTCCCAAATGTAAACGTATACAGAATTTTGCATATTCACAATAGGGACCCACTATCTTACAGCATGAGTTTGTCTCACAAACTCATGGTAACAGAGCAGACCTATCCCAGAAATAAATCTGATTCAGCAACTTCTGCCAACAGCAGGAGCTTTGGTTCACTTCAGTCCATATGGCCAAACTGAAAGGACATTCTGGCTCCTCCCTTGCCAGACACGATCCCCTCCATTTCATGCTCCTTCTGCATGCTCTTTCCTGGCAGAGCCCAATAGGGGTAGAAGCTGCCAACCAGTTAAGTGCCGTTACCTCCACTCAGGATACTGCCTACTCTATCTTTGATGATGGCTCAAGTCACAGCTATGTACACAATCTAAATCCTTCCTGTGTTATAATCTCTGGCAGTATGACGGCTCAAGTAAAAATTACTATACTGAGAACTTTTCAGTCACTTTCCTGATACTTCCTACCCTCTCCACTGAAGGAAAACAAACAACTGGAGTAGATCTAGTAAGTCAGCTAAGTTGTTTCAGTAAAATCCAGCACTTTTAACAAGATGCATTTTTCCTCCATACACGTCTGTGAAAACTGGGGAGAAGGTGTCTTAACTTACTCAACCAAATGGCTGTTACTGAAAGGTCTTTTTCTTGCTGTCACCGTGCTAAATCAATGATCAAACCTGCTCTTCAAACTGCCATAGCTCACATACTCTATACTGGGAGGAGAAAGGAGTCTGCTGCACATCTGATGCATGAGCCAAAGCCGGTTAGGCAGTCGGGAAAATACAGTCTTAGGTCTTTTTTTCCAGTTGGCACTTTATCAACAATGTCTCCACCCAAACCTAGGATTGTCTGTAGCACTGCTAAGTGGGCCTGAGCAGGGCCAGGTGTCCTTAGCATGACCTATGAGCAGGACACGGACCACTGGCCAAACCCGGCGGATTCCACACCACCAGGATCTGCGTGAAAGCACAAGCCTCCTCACCACTCTATTTCTTCCCAACACTTAACACCACCGTAAAGGCGGTTTACTATGAATTCTGCAGTCTGCTCACTGAGAAGACTGCGTGCTTGCTACCGAGCTGCTGCAAGATTTCAGACCTCCCCGCGGAACGACTAGGGATAAAGAGCGGGACTTCGTCTCCCAGTGCACCCGTGTTTCGCAGGGTCTGGTGTCCTAGGCCTGGCAGGGGTTGGCCCAACAGCCCAAGGCAATTTGGGACCGTGTGCCCCCTCCTCCTTGCTCCAGCCCCCCGGCTGCCGTCCGAGCAGCCTGGCCCAACACAGTGCAGGTGCAGCCTCGGTACAGCCACTCCGAGAGAGCCTCGCGGGCAGAGCTGGGCTGCAGCTGCCCGCAAGCGCTGCGCTGCCCTACCCTGCCGAGTCCGAACACTCCCACCTCCCCTCGGCTGCAGGCAAAAGGCAAGAGAAGGAAAGCGGGGGAACCCCGGTCAGCGCCCCCTCCCCGTGCCCCCGCCGCCACTCGCCTGGTTGGGGTCGGTGGCCCTGAAGACGTGGCAGGTCATGGGCGAGTCGGGGTTGTCCGGCTGCGCCTTGATCAGGTAGGCGAAGTAGGTGAGGTCGTGGCTGTTGTGAATGAAGCGGACGATGTGCTGCGCCTTGTGCTCGAAGATGAAGACGGCTGGAGCGGGGCTGGGGGGGCAGCCGGTGCCAGCGGGGCGGCCAGGGCTGGCGGGTCCGGCGGGCACGCAGCGCAGCGTAGGGGAACCCAGCAGCAGCAGCACCTCGCGGGCCGGCACCCCGCTGCCTAGCGCCCCGCTGGCCTCCTGCCGCTGCCCGCGGCGGCGGATCTCCGCCATCAGCCAGGGCAGCATGGGCTGCGTGGTCCGCCTGTCCAGGCAGGACGAGCCCACGTACCACAGCCTGAAGCGCTTCTCCCCTGGCGGCACAGGCTGCGGATCTGGATCGGGCTCCTGCTCCAGCGGGTGGGAGAGCGGCTCTCCCTCCCCTCGTTTCTCCATGGTGGGTTCCCGGGCTGGAGGGTGCGCTGCTCTGCGGCCGCTTTCCCCAGGCGGCAGGTGCAGCCTGCGGGGCCTGCGCTCGGCCGGGGCCGCCGCTAAAAGTGCATCCCGCCCGGCGCGTCCCCGGGGCCGCGCCGCCTCCCTACCGACCGACCCCAAAGGCGGGGAAGGGCGGACGAGTCACCCCCCTCCTCCTCCTCCTCCTCCTTAACGCCCCGGGGAGGAGCGGGCAGGCTACGCCCCCAGCGGGCTCCGCGGCCCGGCTACCGCCAGCCGAGGGGTGGGATGGGATGGCACCGCTCCGAGCTCCAAACAAAAATACAACGTGGCCTGCACTCCCCAGGCTGCTGCCGGTCCCGCCACTGCCGGCGGTTGGGGGGCTGGTCTCTCCTTGCGCCCCACGACGCTGACCGGAGGAGGAGGAGAAGGAAGGTCGCCGAGCGGCAGAGGGAAGGAGGTCGGGAAGCCACCGGAGCCGCCCCCCCGGCCCGTTTGTAACAGTTCCCCAGGGTTTTCTGAGTTGATTTGGATTTTGGTGAGGTGCCCCCCGCCTGGCTCTGATCCCGCCGCTACCTCTCCTCCCGTCGGCTTCTGCCGTGCCGTGCCGCAAACGGGTGGAGGTACTGCTAGGGATGCAGTTGCAGCAGCGCCTTCCTGCCGAGTCACCGTCAAAACAGAGTTTAATTAAGCCTGATTTTTATTTTTTTTTTTTCCGGTTTCTTTTTCCTGCTTCAGTTTTCAGTTGCGGTTTGTGGTGGGTTTTTTTCCTCGCTATCGCGATAACAGTTCTTGACAACGAAAAATCCGCCACCTACTGTAGATGCTAGTAACTAGTTTCCTCTACCTGAGAATACTTTCTGGGCAAGGCTTTTCCCGTTCGTACAGCATCTGTATCCATTTTGCAGTTGTCCGGTTTGGTGACTGTCCTTGTGTTTACATCTGTAGCAATAGCGGTGGTAATTCCCAGTAATATGCTATTATGTCAACCCTGATTTATCCTGGCATAGGGAAAGAAGAAAAAGGTCTGCAGTTTGAGCTGAGGAGCTATGCGGTGTAACAGGGCTACTTGCTAGATTTGGGCAGGGAGGGATCATATAGCACAGCAGCTATCAACCTTCAGTAGTCTGAACTGACATAAAACCTGTCATCAATATTTTAATAGTGTTACAAACAACTGTCCTCATTTCCTGAGCAAAGTGTTTTGCTCTTCTTTTTCCCAGTTCAATCATCTGGTCTGTGCGTTTTGGTTACCAGTTGTAATCTTCAGTTTTCGTGTTCTGACTTGGAAAAGCCTCAAACACACCTCCTCCCACAGCATTCTATGATGATCCATTCTTAGAATGGGACAGCTAACACAGGATGTCTCACATAGGCTGGACACCAGCTTTAATATCTGCTACAATTGTACAAGTCAAAGTCAGAATGCAATTGCTTTCCCAAGCTGTTTTCAGCCACTTTTAACATCTGAACTGCATTGTTGTACAGTAGATTTTACAACTGGGGTAGTCAAAATAATAAAGGCCAGTTTGTTGGTTTTTTTTTGTTATCACAAATCTAAAAGTTTCTCATTCCTCAGTCTGCACAGTGAGCATTAACCCTTTAGCTGGGAACACTACTCGACATTTTGGGCCCTGGCACTGTAGCACTGGCACCAGTTTAATGCTGCAATGGACTGTTAGGTTTATGCCAGTTCAGTTCTTCGAGCTGCCTCTCATTGAACTGACAGCACTCATACAGATACTGCTGCTGGCATGAAGGAAGCGGGTGAAGAGGGCAGTGAGAGTGCTCACTGCTTTTGGGAACGGTTGGTTAGATGATTCCATCCAGAGCATGAAGCTTAAATGCAGTCACTTGAGCACAAAGACTGATGTAAACTACCAGGGAAGTGAATTGAACACTGGGCTTGCACTAAAGCAGCAGCAAAACCACCTCAGACATTCTGTTGTGATGATTTTACACAGGCTGATCATGAAATGGCTCTAACGAAGCAGCCTAAGGGGGAGGCTGCAATATCCTGAATTGCTTCAGCTACTTACAAATGCCCTCTCAGAGGCTATTAGATCATTTTGTATTATGTTTTATACCACCTACCAAAACCAGGTTGCAGACAACTACCTACGTTTTTAGGTGCTATGGCAATACAAATAATAAATAATAATTATGAAATGTGAAAGCATTCATGTGAACACATTTTTTAAAATACCAAAAAAGAGGCTGAAACTCATAGAATCATAAAGTGGTTTGGGTTGGAAGGGACCTTAAAGTTCATCTAGTTTCAACCCCCCTGCCATGGGCAGGAACACCTTCCACTAGACTAGGTTACTCAAAGCCCCATTAATTCTTTTAAGCAACCACAAACCCACTGATGTTCTCACATTGTTCAAATGGAAGCCTTCACTTGAAGATGCTACAGAGCTCTGTTTTCAGCTGCTAAGGATGCACTTCAACATTTGAAAATTATTTTGGCGAGTAGAACTGCAAGGAACAAAGTGTGTTAAATGAATCTGAAATTCTTACATTGTCACTCTTGTGCCACTTCCATAAAGCTGTTTGGTATCTCCATCAGTTGGGTGATTTGTTTAATATGGTATGAGATCTGGTTATTTTGACCTCATTACTCGTTATACAAATTTCTTGTAAGACAAACTTAATCCATATGAACTCTACCACTAATATTTTAACCACCTTCAAAATCAAATTCTCAGATGTTAATCCAAAGTTACTCTTCTTGCTTCAGCTTTTTATGCCTCTCTGAACCAATTCTGCACAGTAATCCTTCTTAGCTGTTATCTTTATCCACTTACTTCATCATTTCTTTCTTATCCTTTAATCTGCCTACCACCTTTTATCCGCCCATCTCATTAATACTGCTTCATTAGAAACTCAGTCCTTTAGTTAGAGAACTTTTCTTCTTGATTGGTCCCCTTTTCTCACTTCTTTTCAGTTGCAAGATTTCATGCATCTTTAAGTTAAAACTTCCTAATTTCTCTCATATTGAGCACAGTATTCTTTTGCCTGTGACCTCTGACATGCTCCTCATGCTATTTCTCCCCTAATGTTGAAAACTGTAACGGTAACAAAAATATCATCCTCTTAATTCTTTGCACAGTATAGTTAGGAATTAGCCTGAATTATATAATCCTAACAGCTCAGTTAATGGGAAGCAGAAACTTTGGGATAGAGAAGGAAGCAACTTTCCATAGTCCTTATCCAGAAAGCTTTGACAATACATGTCTGTTCTTGATGAAAGAGTGGTTTCTCTCCAGGTCATCCCAAATAGAAGTATAAATGCAGTACCAATGCAGAGACATGACAGACAAAGCCTCTGATGAGAGGACACAATTATTTTAAAAATCCCTCTTTTTTTTAATTATAAGCCAAGCTTCTTAAAATAAATTGTAAAATTCAAAATGAAAACTATATTGGAAGATCTGAAGTACATAAAGTACTCTGCTCAATAATTACCACAGCATGTGCAGCAAATACATGCTCAGCTGATCAAATAAAACCGACAGCATTCCCAGTCAGGCTTTTTTGAGTTGTTGATAACCTTCCATTGATTTCTGTTGACTAAACAGCCATTAGATGCAAAATCTAATTGAAATAAGGTTTATTATTGAAGTGACCAAGTGATAATTAGTTAGCTAAATATAAGTAAATGCCTCTGAACATTTTGGATTCCATATGTTTGTCAGTGGAGTACTACATGTAAAGATATTTTTTTCCCTCCTGTTTATTAAAGGAAGTATGTTTTGTTCATTAAGAGAATGCCTTAATGATGTATACTGATAATATATGCTGCACCATAGCAGCCATTTCATGTATCATATCTGGATCATCAGTTCATATTCAGTGTTAAAGGATTTAAACCTGCAATCCACAGTTCTCAGTAATTTCTTAAGGAGCAGAAAGACCTCAGCAACTCACAAGATCAGACTGTTAATGGCTAGTAATTATCCACCCCCTTAAGCTTTCTAATCACAATTTTAATTGCAGAAAAAAATATTAAGTTATTAGAGGAGCTGTAGACTTGACTTTATGCATAACTTTAATCACCTTGGACTAGAGCACTTTATTTCCATAATATGCCCTGTAGCTGGAATTGCTTCTCTTCCTATTGCTTTTCTAAGAATGCTGTCACTCAACTCTGGGATTTCAAGGTCCACTACTGTATTTGCATTAAATTTAACTAGTAAATTTTTATTTTACTCTCAGATTGTCTTTAGAAAACATTTTATGAAACTATCCAGTCTTATTTGAAGACTAACAAATTAACTTTTGGAAATATAACTGAAGTATTAGAAAGGAAGTTCCGTAGACCGGGCATATTATCAAGGTTTTAAAGTTTAGCTGCTAGAGAATCTCTGGTGCCTCCTCTATTGAGTATGTTAAAACATCGCTAGAAAGAATGAAAACCATATCTTTTGCAGGATGTACAGAGGTCATTATAGTTTAAAATACAATTACAAAGGTTTGAGTAAGACATAAGAAGCCTTGTAGAGGCACACCAATATCAGGAGACACTCACTGCAATTTGTCCACAATAAAAAGGATGAAAAATTTGATGGGGGCCGGGTGGTTTGGGGCTTTTTTTCTTCCCAAATAGCACTAATCTTTTTTGATCATAATGACAGATTAGAATTTGTTCTGCCAAATAAGAACCACTCCAAAACAGATTTAGGTGAACTGGAGTGAGCAAAGTTTTTAAGAGAATAATCCCTAGCTAGAAATTTCATAAACATCTCTAGAACTTAAGGCAAACCACCACGTTTCACATCTCTGTTCAATGTACCATTATTCAATTTAATGTAGCACTGATTAAGATGCAAGAATTCAATGAATTTTCTGTTTCTCTTCAAAGCAGCACTTGATTGTGGAAAAATTCTTTTTTGCTCTTTTGACATTTAACAGTCATCCTTTCAAACTTTCTGGCACAGCAGACTCTTAATCCAGTAAAGAACAACAATGCTTTTTGTTTAAAAATAGGTTGTAATCTCCAGTCCTGTTTTTTTAAGGTTTTTCCCCAAAAGAAGGACATCACATCAGCTCACTAAAATCCCTATTGCTGAGATAATAGAGTCTGGTGGCTGTTAGCAGCTCAGGCCAGTTGCAAAGCTAGTTATTCCAGAAGATAAAAGAACTTCTTCCTCAAGAATTTCCACATTCCCAATTAGTTCTCCTTTTATATAAAGGAGACATTTACTTCCCTACTATTCCTTGACTACTGCAGTAACATACCAAAAAAAGAAGAGTACCGCAGCTGCTGGAGCCTTCTTCTCTCTCTGACAGTGCCCACCATCTCCACCTCATTGTGTGGTTTGGAAAGGATTCTGGTCCCCTCCAACCCTCTAGCAGTGGAAATCATGACAGAAGTTTTGGTCATTGCCAAAGCTATAAGTAACATCTTTATATTATTCCACAAATATATTATTACAAAGGATGAACCACAGGCTAGAAAGGTTAGCAGACAGCATAGTGGAGTGCAGAAATAACATGGAAGAGAAATGCCTTGGAAAGCAAGAGTACTTCAAAGTAACAAACTGTATCTGTTCAAGAGGAATAGGAAAATAGAATCATGGAATAGTTAGGGTTGGAAAGGACCTTAAGATCATCTAGTTCCAACCCCCTGCCATGGGCAGGGACACCTCCCACTAAAATACTATTAGACTTCAACAGTGTATCACTATTAAAATGGTATTGCAACTTCACCACTCAGTACTGTACCTCTTGTAGGAGAAGGTACAGCTTAACATGAACAACAGGGCACTTGTCCCAACACAATACCAGGAATGGTGCCAGTGTAGCTGCCAGAAAAAAAAGAAAAAGAACAGATGGGAACCACATAATCCTCTGTCTCGTTGTCCTTGACTCTTTCCTAGGTAAACCGACATCTGTTGTCTTGACTCTGTTGACTACTGAGCATCTCGTCTTTCAACATTGCCATCTGTGAGAAGCATCATACAGCACACCCGTGTTTTGTGCACCACACTCCTATTCTACTCATTTTAAATGTATACTTCGGTGTCCTTCTCAAACTCCATGTCTGCTTGCAGCATCCAGTACTTGCCAGTTCAGAAGCATCACTGGGAAAGAAGCTTGTCTTGCTTTCATTTGGCCACTCTCTCAGATGAGTATTTTCTTTTAAAACAACTGTAAATGGCCTAAGACACAGCAGTGATGACATTCTTGGGGAACAGAATAATTCTTTGCAACTTCAGTTGCAGAACACTGGAATATTATTTTTCAGATTCAGAGGTACTTCACAGGAGAATTAAGCTACTGGGCCACTTTCAGTGGCAGAGAAGTGTATTCTTAAGTGTGACATAACCACTGAAAACTGGCTGCAAAACAAAATATGGAAGAAGGATTTTAGAGTGGTTAAATTGCATTAGAACCTTGGCTAGAGAAATTCAAATACTTGTTCTATGAACAAGATACAGCTCTAGAAAAACCTACTTGAGAGATACATAAATGGGAAAAAAAATGTAAATCAAGGATAGGCCCCAACAGAACTGTAACATGATACTATTTAAACAGCAAGTCATAATGCAGAAATGTTAGTATAATTAAGTAACTATTTTAAGATACAGTGAATATACAGTGTATGATACATATTGTTATCATTAAAATGCTGAATGTTAAGAAATCTTTATGCTCTTTTTAATAATTAACACAGAAGTTAGAATCATAGGATAGTTAGGGTTGGAAAGGATCTAAAGATCATCAAGTTCCAAACCCCCTGCCATGGGCAGGGGCACCTCACACTAAACCATGCCCCCCAAGGCTCTGTCCAACCTGGCCTTGACCACCACCAGGGATGGAGCATTCACAGCTTCCCTGGGCAACCTATTCCAGTGCCTCACCACCCTCACAGTAAAGAACTTCTTCCTTGTATCTAAACTAAACTTCCCCTGTTTAAGTTTTAACCCATTACCCCTTGTCCTATCACTACAGTCTCTAATGAAGAGTCCCTCCTCAGCATCCTTACAGGCCCCCTTCAGATACTGGAAGGCTGCTATGAGGTCTCCACACAGCCTTCTCTTCTCCAGGCTGAACAGCCCCAACTTCCTCAGCCTGTCTTCATACAGGAGGTGCTCCAGTCCCCTGATCATCCTCGTGGCCCTCCTCTGGACTTGTTCTCACAGTTCCATGTCCTTTTCACGTTGAGAATACCAGAACTGCACACAATACTCCAGGTGAGGTCTCAAGAATGCAGAGTAGAGCGGCAGGATCACCTCCTTCAACCTGCTGGTCACGCTCCTTTTGATGCAGCCCAGGATACGGTTGGCTTTCTGGGCTGCAGGCACACACTGAAGCCGGCTCATGTTCATTTTCTCATCGACCAACACGCCCAAGTCCTTCTCCACAGGGCTGCTCTGAATCTCTTCTCTGCCCAACCTGTAGCTGCCTGGGACTGTCCCAATGCAGGTGTGCACTTGGCATGGTTAAACTTCATAATAGCATGGTTAAACCTCCTGAAGTTGGCATCAGCCCACCTCACAAGCATGTCAAGGTCCCTCTGGATGGCATTCCTTCCCTCCAGGGTATCAACCAAACCACACAGCTTAGTGTCATCAGCAAACTTGCTGAGGGTGCACTCAATCCCACTGTCCATGTCACCGACAAAGATGTTGAAGTTCAAGACCAGTCCCAACACCAATCCCGGAGGGACACCACTCGTTACTGATCTCCAGCTGGACATTGAGTCATTGACCACAACTCTTTGCGTGCAGCCATCCAGCCAGTTCTTTATCCACCGAGTGGTCCACCTATCCAACTGATGTCTCTCCAATTTAGAGACAAGAATGTCACATGGGACAGTGTCGAACACTGGTCCAGGTAGATGACATCAACTGCTCTACCCCTGTCCATCAGTTCCGTAGCCCCATCATAGAAGGCCACCAAATTGGTCAGGCAGGATTTCCCCTTAGTGAAGCCATGCTGGCTGTCACCAAGCACTTTGTTGATTTTCATGTGCCTTCACATGCCTTCCAGGAGAATCTGCTCCAAGATTTTGCCAGGCACGGAGGTGAAACTGACTGGTCTGTAATTCCCTGGGTCATCCATTTTCTCCTTCTTGAAAATGGGGGCTATATTTCCCTTTTTCCAGTTGTCGGGAACTTCACCTGACTGCCATGATTTTTCAAGTTACAGTTTTTCCCTACAATGTAAGAACATGTAAGTTATGGCTACATGAATGTGTACAGTTCCAGATACAAGCCACCTAGGGTAGAAAACTGAAAGTCCTTATTTTATTGTCAGACACTCTCAGAGGATCACCCTTTATGAAGGCTGTATGAAGCACTGCCACCTGGTGACTGAAGCCATCAGAAATTCCTCTCCAAATGCTATACAGCACAGGAATTTAATATATGAAATTAAAAAACTTTTTTAATATGTATACTAAAACTTACTGTCCCAAAACTCAGTACGTGAAGATGATCAGAGGGCTGGAGCACCTCCCCTATGAAGACAAGGCTGAGAGATTTGGGCTTGGTCAGCCTTGAGAAGAGAAGGCTCAGGGGAGACCACAGAGCAGCCTTCCAGTGCCTAAAGGGACTGGCAAGAAAGCTGGAGATGGACTTTTTGCAAGGGTCTGTAGTGATAGGACAAGGGGGAATGACTTGAAACCGAAAGAGGTAAACTTAGATTAGATATTAAGAAGTTCTTCCATGTGAGGGTGGTGAGGCACTGGCACAGGTTGCCCACAGAAGTTGTGGATGCCCCATGCCTGGCAGTGTTCAAGGCCAAGCTGGATGGGGCTTTGAGCAACCTGGTTTATCAGAAGGTGTCATGCCCATGGCAGGCAGTTTTAACTAGATGATTTTTCAGGCCCCTTCCAATTCAAATCATTTTATGAGTTTATAATTCTGATTCTGAAACCAACACTGAAATTCCCAGTTCACAAATCTAACAGTATTTGTAACGTAAACACTAACAGAGTATGGCACCTACACATACCGAACAGAAATGGTTCTGAAGCTAGGGAAGCTAGACTGTTCATTAGCCCTAAGAGGAAAATGTAGTAGAAGGAACCCAGAGGGAACATTAAAATTAGCCTTCACAGAGAATATCAGGAATCTAAGCTTCCTTACTTTCTCAATGACACAATCTTATAAGTAATTAAAAGACATATCCCAGTAATTTCAGTTCAAATGGCAGGTGCTTTAACACCTTCCCCCAGAAAAGCCTTGGAAACAAGAGTTTGAAAGTCTTTCAATGCATCCAGGACTAGGTATGGGGACCATCCCTTTAACATGCACGCTTCCTCATGCAACTCAAACACAAAAGTGTAACTAAACGAGTACATATGGACAGTGCTGTATGGTAGAAGCAAAATGTAAAGGAAAAGTTTGGCTAAAATTGCCCAGTGACAAGCAAAAGCAGTCATTTATCAGGTGACCAAGCCTTAGGAAGCATGTAGCAGCATACCATACAAGCTGAAACCACGTTGAGGCATTTGTTATGTCATGTACTGACCTGCACAGATTCAACTTGCTAGTTGAGTGAATGCCCAGTAAGCCAGCAGCCCAACCGATGCTTTACTAAAAATCTGTCTCAGAAACAAGCACTACCATGATCGACCACAGGGTATGGGATAGGCCATAGGCTGCTGAATTTGAAGTCCCTCCCCCTGTTGCAAAGGTTTTTCAGAGCCAGGGCAGTTTTTGCTGCAGGTAGATTAAAAGACTTTCATACTTTGTGCGTTGTTTTAGTACCCCCAAGGGCTAAGCAGAAGAACCCTGCATGCCTCTGCAATGGAGCTACAATTACCTTCTCATTACACCCACAGTTAAGATTGAGTGCAAAGGCTTGAAAAGAGGGTTAAAAAAAAAAAAAAAGCTTGCAGGTTATATGCCTTTTAAATGTTGCTAAAGAAAGGCAGTACAATTTTGTGGAAGCAGGAACAGAAACATACTTTTACACTGTGGCCATGACTAGGCCAAAGCATGCAGAAGCTAAATATGTAAAACACTAGCACACAGACATGACTACAGCCATTTTTTGCACTCTTCCTCTGGACTTTTATCCATTTTTCTACAAATCAGCTTTCTGCAAGTGGGCCAGTATGTTTGAAATGAATGCAAATAAGGCAGAATAGAAAAGGTCATGTGATGAAGATGACGGATTGCTGCTATCAGGAGGTTCCTTCATTATTCCCTCCCCTGGGGTTGTTTACTGTACAAGACCCCCCTCCACCTTCATTCCTCTTGCTCTGTTCCAGGTAAATGTTGAAAAGAAGTAGTTTTTACTTATCTCCTAAAGACAGTGAAGGAAAGAAAAGCACTTGTATGCAGTTTCCTGCAAAATGTCATGAATTTCTTCTGTCTTTTCCTGGTTCAGTACATTTTGTCACCTGTAATTGATACAAACATTCCTTGCAGCCTGCAGTTATTCTTTGGTACCCTAGCACAAAGAAAGACTGCAAATGTCTGAACTTCATCCTAATTTAGTGAGGAAAGAAGTTTAGTTCAGTCCTGAACTTTACCCATTATAGTATTTATGAGACAAACTTTCATGCAGTCAGCTCAGAACAAAATACAGACCATCTTCACCTTTGTTACCTGTATGTTTAATGAGCTTACAAAAATATTAATGTTATACAACTTCATATCAATCAACAAGTAGAGTTCGAAACACACAAGGACTCCTGATTCTCTCTGAAGACGCCTGGTTTCTGCACATACAGACAAACAATTTAGCTGTTTGTTTGAACATGTTAATATGGCTACCCTGAAAAATGTTAGGGTTTTAGTTTGGTTTTATTAATAAAGTACTTAATTCTTCCATTACTCAGTATAGCAATTTCAACTGATGGTGATCAGGACAAATCTCAGAAGTCTGAGTACATGTCCAACTTTTAATCACATCTCCTAGCTATCCATAAATGCCTCTGAAAATTCTCAGGCAGTAAACTGGTATAGCACACATGTCCAGGCATCTTCCAGCCACAGTTACAACATGCTGGAGTTCAGGGACATTTCAAAAATATTCACTAATACATCTAGAACATCTGACTTGACAAAATATAAGATTCTTGAAAGGCTGCCAACTTTCTCCTCTTGGTGATGGATGAAGGTAAAATGGTAACTTGAAGTTTCCTCATTACCTTCTAGCATCTACTAAATTGCTGTAAGATACAATTAAATCTTCTCTTCCATCCAGTTCCTATGAAGGCACAAATAATTCCAGCTATATGAAGAACTTGAGTGCATTAGAACACATGCAAAGTATTTTTAAGGCTCCAGCTTTACTTAAAAAAAAAAAAAAAGTATTCTTTTTCTGGAACTCTTGCATTAATGTAAACCAATTAATTCACTAGGCCAAAGCATGACAATGCTTTCCAGTTCTAACAGCCCTGCACTCTGACTTCTGCAAATTAACAATAAAAAATAAATCAGCTGCTCACACTACTTTTCCATATACCTAGAGGCTTCTTTTAGCACTGTGTTCAGTCCTGAGCCCTTGAAGACAGGAAAGGAAAAACGCAAATGGGAAGCCTGTTCCCAAGACCATTTTGTGACATTCCACTGAGAGGATTCCAGAAAAGAGCAACCTGTTCTCTCCAGCCACAAAGCAAACACCTCAGACTTCAGCAGCACAAAGAAAGTATCATCCAAACCAACAGCCACAGCCTTCACTATCTCCTGTTAAAGCCAACACTTTCTCACTGATTTGGGCTTTGAAGCAACTCAAAGTACTGTTTTTATGCACCATGCATAATGCCCAGACAGTGGTGGTGCATCTGTTGAAAAGACTGCAGTAACACAGCATGCAGTGTGGTGCCATTTATTTTCATGACACAAAGACACGCATAACCTGTGCCAACGGGTTTCAGCCAGCTTCTAGAAAAAGTTAATAATAAAAGACAAAGAAAAAAAAAAGAAAGAAAAAAGTCTTTAGAAAGGTACATGTTCTCATTTAAGGGAGCCTGAAATCCCTTGAGGATCCGTCCTTGCAAAACTGGTTCTCAGTTTCTACCACTCTGCAGCATAAATTTCAGTCTGCTTATCAGTACGAATTGCCTCTCTTCATAGTTACCTGCTCTGCTCTACTACACCACACCACATCTCAAAATGTGAAAGAACTGTTTTTATTACATCCCACTATGTTTGCAATTTGTGTTTTGTATATGGGAAACAAGAGGAAAGAAAGGGGGGGAAAAAAAAAAAAAAGGACTAGAACAACAATAACAAAAGAGCATTCAAACACATTGGATTTATCACTCCCCCTTTGGAAATGCCCCCGTTCTTCAGACTCAAAGTAAAAATGTTGTTGGTCAGGACATTCTCCGAGAACACCACAGCCCAATGGACTCCTGCCACACAACAGAAGAAGTCTTGCTGACTTTTAGCATGCTCCTTTCTCTGACATGCTTGGCTAACGCTCCAGCCTGAATTTTCATGTTTCCTCTTTACTTTTCCAGTTCAGAGCCTGAAGTGAGGCAACTATATCAATATTCTAACTTTATAATAAAGCAGACTGCTAATCAAAGCATCAAGCAGAATGTCACAGATTAGAGCTGGATTAAACGCAAAGGCAAAAATATATTTAAATGCTTCTGAATTGAATTCACCTTTCTACCTTTATTTAAAATTAGCCTGTGAGCTTCATTTCAGAGAATAAATTTTGGGTCTCCAGAAAAGCTTACTGCATTAACTCAGTTTTTACAAGCACAGGTGATGGGAAATAAGTATTTGAAATAAATACGCTATTAAAGACAACTACTACAGTTATTAAAAAAAGACTGAAATCCAGATCTGCAAATACCTGCAACTATCTACTTGACATTGCTATTCTTCAACAGTAACTGTATGCTTGTTACATGTAACTTCATATACTCCTTATACTTAATATTACTGTTGAGTCAAAGCGCACCTCGATTTTATAGACAAGTGTTAACACTGCATTTACACTTCTCTCAGCATCTTCCCAGTCAACATTTTCTGGTGTCTTTCTGCATTCCAGAGTTCAATGTGTAGTTTCTTATTGTTGGATATTAGAAAGTCTACAGTGAAGTTTCTCCATACGCATCCTGATCTTTTGTCTACCAGAATGAACAAAGCTGAACACATTTTCACAAATACTGCAGAGTTGCTTCAAGTATTCAAAAGTGAAGAAATCTTCACAGCAATGCAAGGATGATGCTGAAAAATACCTGCTGAAGAGACAAGGATACATACCTTGCTGAACAATGGCACTTTATTCCCTGTGCAAAATGGAAAGTTTGCCTGATCTAAGTCTGTCCAAAATTTCAGTGCAAATAGAAGTTCTCTTCAAACTGTTTCAAGAACAGCTGCCATTTCCTTGAACTGTCTGAGGAAGTTCTAAAAAGCAAGAAGTAAGATAAATTTCAGTTGCTTGAAGAAAAGCACAAACTGTAGTTAAGACTAGCATGTTAGACAAAAATCACAATCCACATTTCTCACATTCCCTCTTTCCTCCAGTTAGAATTTGCAGCTTGAACTGGAAGTTTCTGCTTTACTTTTTGTGGGCTGGTTGGTGTTTTGATACATTTACTATTAAATCTACACAGGTGAGGCCTCATTTGCATTGATTTGCCTATTAATAGGAAAATCGGCTAAGAAAAACAAAGTAGCTTGCTCACCACAAAAAAAAAAACAAACCCAGAAAACCCAAAATAAACAACCAAACAAAACTGCACAAAAAAACAAGATGACCACCACCAAAAAACCTTTTCTTACAAATATTCCCTGCTGAAATAATCCAGGATTATCAAGTATAGAGTCCATTTCTTACAGCAGTTGAGCACCAAATTACTGAGTATTTTTCAACCAGAATTAGTATTTCACAACACCTAAGGATTCAGAATATCCTTCTCAAATTTCTGCCAGTCCAACTCCAAGGATTTGTTTGCAAACTTGTGCAAGATTCTAAGTTTTGTATTTGCCCTTTAAACAGGAATGACAAGTGCCACAATTATGCAAAAATCAGTTAGATAAGTTAATAGATGAAGGCATAGCAGTTAAAAGCCAGTGGTGACAAAGCAGACTGACCTCCATTCCTCATCATTAGCAAGTGTTAGACTTAACCCAAGTTTTAGATCGTGAGGTTGGGGAACAGTCCCCTAGATTTAAAATGTTCTATCCATTTTTCATAAGGTAGAGCGACAGCTGACAAGAAAGATCCAAGTGTCTATGTCTTCAGTTGTTAGCTTATTCATAAAAGAACAGATTAATTACTGCTAAATTAATATTTCTGAATAAGTGACATAAAACTAAATGCTATGAAATAAGTATTTAGCTTTAGTGTTTCAGATGGTTTAATGCTTCATCTTTGTAAGACAGTATTAGTAAATTATCACCACCACCATACACATGAAGATATACAGCTGCTCTTTCACAAGAACGTGACTGATTCAAACAACACTGATTACAGACCTTGAACTGGGGGATAGTCATTTCAAAAGTTTTGTCTGTTAGTTGTCCTGAAGGGTCTGCCACTGTTAGCGTCACTGTAACATAAGGATACTTCAGAGACCTGCAT
Source organism: Pezoporus occidentalis (assembly GCF_034315485.1). Classification (NCBI taxonomy): domain Eukaryota; kingdom Metazoa; phylum Chordata; class Aves; order Psittaciformes; family Psittacidae; genus Pezoporus; species Pezoporus occidentalis. Next base: position 12,182,367 of record NW_026915835.1, read on the forward strand.
GTGTCAGAGCTCATTGCAACTCCCAGTTTCCATTTAATATCTACAAACTATAAAAAAATAAAATAAATGTAAAGAAAGATCTAACCTACCACTGCTATTCTGTCAGATGGATTTTTTCCAGACAATATAGAACATCTAGAGCTTAAATACAAATGGGAAACATACACATTCAGATATTACTGCAAATACAAAAAACATCCTTTTAATACTGACAAAAAAAGCAGTAAGTTCCTTCACTAAATCTATTTTCCTTATTCAAGTACTGTCAGTAGTCAAGTACATTCTAAATTCTAGTAAGAGGACCTTGAGCCATAGAGTTCACCTGGCTTGTATACCATGCACGTTTTTCTAGTTTTTTTTCTTTGTTTTTTTTGTCTGTTTGTTTTGTGGGTTTTTTTTTCCTCTGTGTGTTTTGGTTTTTGTGGGGTTTTTGTTTTTTGGTTTTTTTTTTTTTTTAGATGTTTCTAAATCAAGTGGCAACATGAGCAAAACCTCAGATAGTACACAAAAAATTTTATAACAGCACTAGTGGAGAAAAAAAATTAAGGCATTTTGTAAGTTAATTTTAGATAAATCAAAGTACATTATAAAAACATTTCAGGCAGGTAAGTTACCATTTTTAACCTTTTATGATAGGCAGAACTGGCATAAAGTGAAGGGACCCTTCAGAAAAGCTTACTACTAAAATTCAGACAAAATATTTTTTTCCCTAATTCTGTACTCTTAACTGTTAGAAAAAAAGATGTTAAAGTGCAAATACACTCCAGTTTTTTCAAAAAGGGGGAAAAAAAGGAATGCTGTAATTTGATAGAAAGTTACCTTTAAAAAAAAATTAAACTTACTTAAGGAGACTTAAAAATAAATATTCTTATTTATAAGAATAAAACAATCAAATGCCGATGTTATCAACTCAAAAGAACAATTAAAATTAAAACAGATTTACACAAGCAGCCAAAACAACAGACTGCCACACTGGCTGCCACTCACCTTCCCCAGTAGTACTATGAAAGCTAATTTTTAAAGAGGTATAAAAAGTAACTTTATTGTACAAGCAACAGTGTTAGAAAACTGGTCAGCATAGCCAACCTTTATTTTATAATAACCTCATTTATCTGGGTAGGCATTTAGCAACATACATGAACATAAATATATATATGTGTATATATGTATGTATGAATGAAAGCTTTTAGCAGTCAAGATACTACCACGTCCTTGACAATACAATACACACAACATAGCATTGACACATCTGTAAAGTTAATAGCTCAGCTGCACTGTGTCATTTAGTTACCTGCCCCACCGTGGCCATATTTCCTGCATCTTCTGACACACTAATGGATTTGCCATGCTCATTCCACACATGACGAATAACCTGAAGCGCATGTTTCGGCAGCGCACTGACTGCATTGCCCAAGGTGGTGACGAGTTCTTCTGCAGAGAGATTGTTTCTGGCTGCTATGCTATAGGTATATCCAAAGAACACCACATCAATTTCACTCTCCACAAATTTAATAAAACATCTCACTTCATGCCAAATAGTCAATTTATTCCTGCCTTATGTGTCTATACATTTTACAATTATTAGATACCCTATCATATTTTTTTCCCCAGAATACTTTACTGTTCTTACAGATACACATGCAAAAAACATGAACTTAACATGCAGAAACCAAGCTTTGGAGGGCTTGCACAATATGCAACATTAAAACAAAAATGATCACAACCTCAAAGTGCTGCTGCAACTGAGAAAGGGAATGATTAGTGAAAACTGTGCACACAGAGCAGTTAAAAAATGTTATTACTTTAGAAACAAGGCACTTTCTAATTAAACATTTAGGAGAGGTAATTTAAGCATCAAAGGCAAGTAAGAACTTCTAGGTAATGGTATAATTGGTACTAAGGGAAATCAAATGACACAAACCCTCAACTGAAAAGGTAGCACATCTAGAGGAAAACTGCCACTCAACTACCTCTACAGAAACAGGTTAAAAAAACATAAAAATCCCAGCCAAGATTTGATCATGCAGATCCACTCCTCAAGAGGGATTAATAAAAGAGGAAAAGAGTTGGTCCTTCAAGTAGCATGGTCTAACATAATTTAAGGCTTTATATTTTATAGAAGGAAAAAAGTAGTATGTTGGATTTCTACTGGTACGGTTTCTTCAGTTATATTAACCTTACAAAGGCCTAGCTGACTTAGCTTACTCTTGTTTTGCCAGTAGTTCTAAAGCTTGCAAACGGGATCATAGAACAATTTTCTCTCTTTAAAAAAAAAGTGAGACAATATATTAAGTAACTACATATTTTTAAGAATATAAGCTAAGGCCAGAAGTTCTTTCTTTGTGTACTGAGAATTACAAATGTTTGCCCTTTTCCCAAATCAGTTCTTTTATACCCATATTTGATGTCACTTCTTAATGCCACTATTAAGTTGGGGTGGAGGGGGAAAAAAAAGAAAAAAAGAAAAGACATGAGGCAAAGTCAATTATTTTGTGCTTACCTAAACAGAAGTGAAACAATGTTAGCTATTTTTGCCAGGTCACCAACACCAACGTCAGTCCCAGATGTTTGAATTCTCTGGAAACAGAATGTTCAAACAATTACAATTAATAGTAAATTATACCTTAATAGTTAATTATACCTTAATAAAAACCTCTTGTATATCCACACACACACAAAAAAAAGACTTGGGAAATCTATCCTTTACAGCATATACAGCTAATATAATTGCTTGTAAGTGCTAGTATCCAAACTTACCTGACACAGTTCAGCTGTATTTACACCAGGGATCTTATGGTTCAGATGTTGAACTATTTGTTCACACTGCAAAGAAAGTTTGAAAACATTCTTAAATCATATTTTAATATACAAGACAAAGATAGCTTGAATACTTTGAGACTACAAAACAAAAATAAAACTGGTTAATGCAAAGATCACAACAGAAGGTTGCTTTAAATGTGAACTCAAGAAAAAAAGTCGTTGAAATGACTGATATTAAAACTGTATCAGAAGTAAGAAAAGCAAATAAATTCAGTCAAGAATTCCAGTTACTGCCTCACTAACTATTCCTACTTAACACATCATTTGCATAGTAATTGAACAGGCATCCTGTACACCACAGTAAACAAGCTGAATGTTCTCTAAACAAACTAGCTTGATGTCTCATTTAGATGAAAGACAAAAATACATTTTTAAAAGTCTTCCATGATAAAAACATAAATGTAAAGCAATCCCATTGCTTTTAGCAGGACCGGTCCATTTCCTGAGTCACATAAATCTGAGCTAACACATACATAAGAACCCCTTTGTAACAGTCAAAAAACCAGAAGAGGTTAAACAAAAGGTTTCTTTCCACATCCAATTTATTGCCCTACTTACCAGCTCTGCAAAAAAGTCTTGAGGTATTAAACTAATCTTATCTGCTGCACCACCACCATCTAAAAAACACAAGCAACAGCGATCAGAAACAAATACTTAAAAGTGTTACAGCAATGAATCTAACCCCTCCCTGAAGAATTCCCGAGTCACGATGCATACATTTACTTTCACAGCAAAGCTTTAAGGGAGTTTGTCATGAATTACGTTAACACAACCTGCTCAGCATCCCAAGTCTAGTCCAAGAAGAGAGACTCCTTAAGACTTCAGTCCTATGCAGTCGCACGGTTTGACAGCTCCGCCTAATTCCTCCGACCCCGTTGAGCAATATCTGCACCAAGACCATCAGTTTGCCCTCCGACACCCACAGTGCAAGACCGCTGCTCTCCCTAAGGATACGCTGGTACGTCTACGCCACCTCCCGGCCGCCAAGCCCCGAGGCGGCCGGCGAGCAACCCAGGAAAGCCCTCCCCCGTCACTCAGAAGCTTTCGCCAGGACCTATTAGGAACGGGTGGCCCATGGCCCTGAGCGAGGCGGCTCCGCAGCTAAGCTTTCAAGAATAAAGGCTAGCAGTCCGGAACGCCCGCACACACGACGGGCCGCAATACCCTCCCCTCACACACCGCTTCAGCTCCCCCGCCCACACACCAGGGCCCCCCTCACCCAGCGCTTCCAACGCCCGCACCACAGAGGAAACGGCAGCCATGACACCGCTCATTCACCAAAACCCAACCTCCGCCACACAACGCTGAGCACCCTGATTGGCTCCGGAACACACCAGAACGAGGTAGAGCCAGAGGCTTCGCCCTTATTGGCTGACGAGTAGGGAGCGTGCGCCTTCCTCCTCATATGCACCACCTCGGCGCTGGGTGGGTGTGAGTGCTGTCAGGTGGGGTGGTGTATCGTGGGTTTTGTCCTTCTCAACATTAATAGATACAAGTAAAACCAACGCTGACTTGTAAGAGATTACTGGGCCTGCAGCTGTGGGTTGTAAAAGACTATCCGCGGGTGGTGGCCCTGAGGGCCTCCCCTCAGGCAAGCTGTGCTCTATCAGTGCTTGGGAAGTGGTGCTAGTGGGAGAGTCCTCCGTGAGAGGCTTCTGGAAATGGCGGTTCAAATCACATCTGGTTTGTGCAACAAGTTATTTGCTGGGTTTCTGTTAACTGGTGCCAGGGTTTTCTTGGTGCCTGCTGTAGTCTTCCGTACATAGACCACGTGCTGTGCTGTGTGCGCACTGCATGCTTGGTATATTGAACTTGTATGAATACATACAGGAACTGTACTTGGTACGGGTACATTATGGAACCAGCCTGTACACCTGCAAATAAACTCTGTGGTTTGTGGGTGATTTGTGTAGATCTTCACTTTTTTTATGGGAAAATAGTTTTTGCTTTTTTTTGGTTTTGGGGGTTTTTTTTTTGGTTTGGTTGTTTTTTTTTTGTTTGTTTTTTTTTTTTTTAGTAAAACTACAGCTAGAACCATGTTCAATAAACTTTCTATACAGAACTTGGTTAAATTTAGTTTGGGGTGTTGCTACAGCCCTAAACCAGCACTGATCCTTTCCTGGTTTCACTTTCAAAAAAAAAAGAGCAAATATTCTTGTATTCTTAGATTTCTGTATTAATCAGTTTTACATTTGTTCTTTTTTTCGGGTGTTTTTTTTTTCTTGTTTTGTGTTTTTTTTTAAATGTTATAATCTTAGCACCTCCCATATGAAGAAAGGCTGAGAAAGTTGGGGCTGTTCAGCCTGGAGAAGAGAAGGCTGTGTGGAGACCTCATAGCAGCCTTCCAGTATCTGAAGGGGCCTACAGGGATGCTGGGGAGGGACTCTTCATTAGGGACAAGGGGTAATGGGTTCAAACTTAAACAGGGGAAGCTTAGATTGGATATAAGGAAGAAGCTCTTTACTGTGAGGGTGGTGAGGCGCTGGAATGGGTTGCCCAAGGAAGTGGTAAATGTCCCATCCCTGGCAGTGCTCAGGGCCAGGTTGGACAGAGCCTTGGGGAACATGGTCTAGTGTGAGGTGTCCCTGCCCATGGCAGGGGGGTTGGAACTAGGTGATCTTAAGGTCCTTTCCAACCCAAACCATTCTATGATGCTATGAGCTATTTTAAAACTGTGACTGAGAAGTAAAACAACTTTCCATGCAGTAGTGCTGGCTCATTCAAAATTGCGTATTTTCAATAAATGTTAATGAAAGAATTGCGAATGTGTTTCAAGAGAAAGGTAATATTATGCAACATGGTTCATGTTTATGAGCTTTGTACATTTATGGCCTGTCTGATCTTGGCCTCTCCCTCTTAAAGTATCTAATTAAAGGTGCAAATGTTTTTGACTAGCATGTATTTTTATGACCTCATGGTTGTCAAAACACTAGCTAAGTACTGGTAAGATCTGTCTCTGATAATAAAAACTTAAACTCTTTGTTCTTGGGTAACTATTACATATGTTGTTATCTAGAGAACTTTACATGTTATTTTGTATTACAGTTTCATCAAGTCTCCTAGAAGTGCCTTCAGCGCTATGACTAATATTTGTTATGTTACTTTTCATTCTTTCTCCAGGAAGTGAATTTGAATATCTTGGTGGTTTGGTAATTACAGAATTGTTTGCTCAAATTTGGAATTATTTTGGAATTATTTTCCTCAGCATGCAAACATGCTTTTAGTTCTTTTAATTTGGAACAGGAGGTGGCGAAGCACAGAATTTTGTCATGTCTGCCCACTCACAGAGGTAAATTGTGTATCTTTAGAAGATTCTGCCTTCTCTGTGTGTGCTCTGTGACAGGGGAAGGTAGATGCATACTGTGGTGGTGTTATGACAGTATAGGCTCATCTTTTAGCTAGTCAAGTACAGAAAAATTGAGGAGACACTTGGTATAGAAACTAGAAAACAAACCTCATGAGCTACAGGTGGACTGAATTGCTGAAGAGATACACACCAGTATTGTTGGTATGTCAATACTGAAGCTTCAGGCACAGGCATATGACATGACCAGAGTCCTGCTGGGTGATACAAAGGGTAAAATACAGAGGGAATTTACTCCATTTCATAAACTCAGCAGTTACGGAATGGAGTGTAATTTGCATTGATACTGTGAAGAACTGCGCAGAGTTCTTCAAAAAGTTCTTCAGGCAGTGAGGAGAAAGTGTGTCTTGGTTAGCTGGGTTTTTCTGGTGCCTGGCCCTCAACTGTATGGTACCCTGACTCCCCGCCCTTCTGGCTGCCTGGCACCTTGGTGAACCCTTTTCTAAGTACCTAGAAACACTATTTCATAGAATCATAGAATGGTTAGAGTTGGAAGGGTCCTTAAAGGTCATTTAATATAAACCCCCTGCCATGGGCAGGCACACTTCCCACTAGACCAGTTTGCTTAAAGCCCCATCCAACCTGGCCTTGAACACTGCCAGGGATGGAATATTTACCACTTCTCTAGGCAGCCTGTGCCAGTGCCTCACCACCCTCTTAGCTAAGAACTTCTGTACCTAATCTAAATCTACCCTCTTCCGGTTGGTGGTAGGTTCCTTCATGTTCAGGTGTTCTGCATTAACTTGGAAGAAGGCATAACACAAAATCTACAATGTGTATATACATGTGTATTGCATTGTATGGGATACATATTACACGTGGTTTGATCTTAGCCAGAAGGCCAAGAAATTGTATGTATATGCTCCTGAGGTGGGAAAACATAGAATCATAGTATCAGCTAGGTTGGAAAAGACCTTTACGATCAAGTCCAACCATTACCCAAGGACTGCCAAGACCACCACTAAACCATGTCATGAGGACCTCATCTACATGTTTTTTGAACACTTCCAAGAACAGTGATTCCACCACTTCCCTGGGCAGCCTGTTCCAATGCCTGAACCACCCTGTCTGTGAAGAAAGTTTTCCTAATTTCCATTCTAAACCTCCCCTGGTGGCAGCATGAGGCCCTTACCTCTTGTCCTATCATTTGTTACTTGGGAGAAGAGACTGACCCCACCCCACTAGAACCTCCTTTCAGGTAGCTGTAGAGGGGTCCCTCTGAGCCTTCTCCAGACTAAACACCCCTAGTTCCCTCAGCCGTTCCTCATCATACTTGTGCTCCAGACCCTTCACCAGCTTTGCTACCCTTTGCAGCACCTTAATGTCTCTCTTCTCTTGCAGTGAGGAGCCCAGAACTGAATATAGTATTCGAGGTGTGGCATCACCAGTGCCGAGTACCTGAGGGGATTTACCGCTTTAGAAGAGAAATGTTTTTTGTTTTTTGTTTTTTTTTTTTTATTATTATGAGATTCAACACGTTTCAGTAATTTTTTGGTAGATCACACAAGGACCTCACCACCCGTGTCCTCGGCTGCTACACACACTCAAGTTTCCTCAGGCACCGTGGAGGCAGCTCACTGCCACAGCTCTGGCCTGTCCCGTTCCCACGGGTATATCTTCCCGACGCCGCCCGGGAACGTCTGTGATCCCGGTGCGCCGCTGAGGCCCGCTCCACATGTGCCCTGTGGGCCTGCCGCCCCTCCAGCCCCTATCCCCGCCGCAATCCCTCGCCCGGCAGCAGCGGCACTTGTGTTGGAGTGGCGGGGCGGTACGGTACGGTACGGTACGGCTCCCCCCCGTGGCTGTTCCGCGCCACGCAGACCCCGAAGGTTGGGAGCAAGCGCATGGCGGGGCGGCCGAGGCACCACCCCATGCCCCGTTGGGAGAGCCCATTGCTGGGGGGAGCCGGGAGGAGCGAGAAGGGAGAGTGGAGAATCTTCCCGTTGTCGTTGCCTGGGACGGCGTTCGTCGCAGTGTGCGCCAGCGCCAGTCGCCGCTCCAGACTGGGGGGGAGTTGTGCGTTCCGGCGCTGGAGGGTGGGTTTCTTCTCTCTCCTATCCCCCCCTTTCCCGGCTTCGCGGTGGTGCGCTCACGGGTCAGGCCTGAGGCGTGGCGGCGTGAAGCGCTGTCAGAGCTGTGTTGCGAGGTTCAGCCTTGTGCCGGTACCGGGCGCTGCCACACCGCCATCGCCGCCGCCATGGAGCCCCATCGCTGGCTGCCCCTCGAGGCTAATCCCGACGTGAGTGCCCGGCTCGGGGGTGGTGAGGAGCTGCCGGGTGCGCGGGAGGGCGGGCTGCCTGCCTGTCTGCCTGCGTGCCGGCGGGAGGGAACGAGGATGGCGGAGGGGAGAGAGCTTGGGGCCGCTCCGCGCTCAGGATCGTGGGGTGAGTGGTGGCTGGTGGGGGCAAGGAGTGGGGAAAGTCTTAGCCAGCGGATGTAGCCGGGGTCTTAACTCTCTTCTGTTTTCTGCTTTCTTTTCAGGTCACGAATCAGGTAAGCAGCTTATATTTGAGGTAATCTTTAGTGTCTCCGCACCTTTAGGCCCATCTCCTTTCGTTTTCATGTAGTAAAGGCTCTTTGCTTCTCCAACGAGAGTAACCCCTTCCTAGCGTGCTGGTATCTGCTATCAGTCTTCTAGTATTGGACCTCTGAATCCTCCAACTGCATAGTGTCATGTAAAGATACTATATGAAAGAGAAAAACAGTAAAGAGAATAGATGTGGTCTGACTATTAATGTAATCTCTGATGTGTTTCCAAGTGGGTTTCAATTAATTAATGAATTATTAAAACGTTATTATATATTTATCTATAGTGTATGCCAGCTCTGAACCTGTATGTGATGGCTTTGTACACTTGAATGGATCTACTTACATCACTGTACAATCACTTACATCACAAACAATCTTGAGGGTTTTTCTTTGTGTTTTTTTTTTTGCCTAACAATAAAAAATAATGTAGTTTTACTGCATTTGCACTTTGCCTCCTGTTCACAACAATATCCACATGATTTGTTGTTACTGTTTTTTTTTAGCATAGTAGAATCCACACTAGAGAAAGGAAGCTTGTTCTAATCCACAAGGTACTGTAAATACTGGATAAACTCTAGCTGAAAGGAAATCACACATCAACCCTGCCTCATGTTCTCGGTGGTAATCTTGAGTATCTTTAACAAGCATTAGAGGTCAGATGTTGGTCCCAGCAGGCCTGTTGATAATGCTAAGAACGATGTTTAAGCCAAAAGACTCTAAAGCTTCCAGCAGTAAGATGACATTCTTAAAATTATATTTTTGAAATATTTTGGAAATTAGAAATTTCTTTGTGTGCAGAATGTAACTTTTTGTATTGTTGCTGTAATATACCAGTTGGGTCTGCAGTATGGTGAAGGGCCTTTTTGATGCTGGGTCATTTTGAACTTGGCTTTGTAGTTTCCTAGGACCAATAATATTATAGTTCTTGCAGTATTGCTGCTGTGGAGCAATCTGAGAAGTTTTTAATTCTGGTCCTGAATTAAAATTGATAGCCTTTACTGGGAGCTTTCCTAGAGTGGGTGCTATGATTTCCTTATGGTTTAGTTCTGTTTTTTTTATTTTTTTTTAATTCAGAGGCTAAATTCCAGTTTAGAAGAATAAAAATGTGAATAAACACTAGTAGAATTTCAAATTTTCCGACTTCTTATCACCTTCCAGATGTTGAGATGAGTTCATCATGGTACTAATGAAGTCCTGTCAGCTGCAAAGTAAAATTGAGGTGGAAAAACTAGTGACTTTTTTTAAATCTGAGTTATCTTGTATCCGTACATGTTTATATTGTATGGAGAAAATCCTAGAATAATATTAAATGAACAATTCTGTGGTCAAAAATCTCTCTCTTTTGCCCACTGGCTTTGCACTGATAATGGATGATATATGTCAGTTACAGTTGATCATGGATTATAGGAACTTTTACTCCACAAGGATTTTTTTGTTAATATTTCTGTACACAAAGGCAACTTTAGACCAGTTGGACTTCCTCCTGCACTGTATTTTGCCAGTCTTGACAGGCAGTGGTTGTTGTCATTATTTAGACTGAGAGATGTATGTTTAAAAAGATGGGGGGGAGTGGTCAGTGTTGAATATGAATACACCTTGCATTATTTAGTTATTGTTTTTTTAATCTCATCAGTACAGTGGTAAACTGTGTAAAAACAGGGCTGTTAGTCACTAGTTATTCATATCCTGGTTAAAACAACAATAATAGTAATTAAGATTCAGATGAAGTTGCAAAAGGGTTTTTAAAAAATCTTGTGGAATTAATTGCAAGGACAGACTTTTTTGTGGTGCTCTGTGCTGTGCTCTGTAAAATATGTAGAGTTCTTAAGGAGGAAAAAAAACCCAAACAATGTTGTGCCCCTAATATTTGCAATATATGTGTCTAGTAGTAGTTTAATACATGTATCTCTTTACACAGACATCTTGCTATGTTGGGTTTTTCCTATTCTTTAATTGTATTTTGTTTGTCTAACTTGAGTATAGGGGCATACTACTTCTGTTAAATGCTAATGTTATTGGTAGGTGAGGTAGTGAACTCCTAAACCCCCAAAAATTCCATGCACCTATAAGATGGGTGGATTTTAAATATTAGATTCAAATGAGAACTGTCATTGTGGTTTAAAAAATTCTTAGCCTATTTTTTTTTCCTAATAATTTTATTCCATTATTTAATAGTAAGTAGAAAGTAAATGTACTAAATGCACAGTCTTTTGCTTTTCCTGTGTTCTTACCATACTGTGTACTCTCTAGTTTTGAAATGTATGTTGTAAATTTGAGACTCTTTCAACCTTTGTGGTAGAAATTCAGGTGATCCTGGAGAAGAACTGGTATTTTTCAGTTATACGATATGTGAAATTTTTACAAAATACCTTGAAAGTTTTTCTCTGTCTGAAAGTATTTATGTTCTAATACAGGTCTAGGAATTTCTAAATCCTAAGGGTATATTGGACCTTTCTTTATATGTATGTGTTAGAATTATTTAAAGGTTCAGAAACTAGCTGCTGAGGATAAACAGGAATGTTCTTTCTTAGCATGAAAGATTTCCAGTGGCACTGACTCACTCTGAATCCTGCAGCCAGGTGTCTGTAGTGATGTTTTTAAGAGAGAAGTCAGGGTAGCTAAATGTGCTAATATAGTGCTAATTTATCACAATACTTTCCTTTTTTTCTTCCCTTCACTTTTACAGTATTACAGAATGAATTGTTAGTCCACTGCTGATACAGAAAGATTTGATGATGATTCATTTAAAAAGCTCTACTTTGTGTACAATGAGGACAGAGAATGGTTTCTTCACTTTGACCTGGGTGGGGTTACATGACCAGTGCTACTCTTCTTCCTCAATCTCTTAGGAGACTTTCCTTGCTCAGGGGAGAGAGAGGAAACAAGAAAATGGGTTTTGCCTGTTGCCTGGTGATGTTTGGCTGTTTATCTTGTTCTCAGTTTCTTCTACCATGGAAAAAAGAAGGCAGATTGCATACAAATTTTTGGAGTCGAAAAATCAGACATAAACTGCTTGTTCTTCATCATGATGTCACTTCAGTCTAGCTTGCAACCCACAACTGATTCCCTAGCAAGCACAGATAAACAAAAAGGTGGTATTGGTGAATATCTTCCTTGTTCTTCCACCTTTCTTCATTCTTTCTCACCTTTCTTCATGTCATGCGTTCCAGGAAATATCCTTAGTTCATAGCTCAGGTACAGTTTAACTCATGCCTTCGTAATATCCAGATAAAGGTAATTGACTGCTTTGGATTATGAAGCGTAAACACTGGCTTCAGGTAGTTCAGAGTTGAAGCATTGGGAGTAGGCTGTGGCTTGGGTTTCTGTTGCGCATACGGCTTACTTGCTGGTTCTTAGTTACCTCCCAGCATTCTCAGGCATGTGATCCTACTATTTTTATTTGTTTCAAGCCATTAAGGTACTGAGAGTCAGCTACAGAAAGAAATTAATTTTATTCCATGGATGCCGCTGCCAGCTGTGACTTTAAAGTCACAGGAGCAGTAAAGATCACAAAACACAGAACAAATGGCAGAAACCAGATACGAATACAGTCAGTCTTTGCCCAGTTGGGAACACATTCTTTAATGCTGTCAGGCAGATACAGAGATTAATTATCCCAAGGAAACAAACTTTATTCTTCCTAAATAGTCTTTCCATTTTATGAACTCTGTAACACTATCACACAACTTTCCCAAAAAGAAAACCCTACTGATCAGTCATTGAAAAGGTAGTTCCCATAATTCCTGAAATCCCTTGGGTTGTAGCACTTCTAAATGAGCTACGGTATTGGAGTGAAAGGATGTTGAATATGAAGAAATGGAGATGGCCTTCTGAAAATGCTCATAAGCTTGCTTATTTTTTTTTTTAGTTGGGGGTGGGGGAGTGAAGCTTAACTGTTCTGTTGTAAGCAGAGTGAAAATAGCAGAGATAGTGTGTATGCTTGGAAAACAGCCCGTTGTTATGAGTGTAGCCTCAGAAAGTGGAAGACCAGGACTCTGTCTCTTTCTGTAAAGAGAATACACCAGGAAGCCTTCCACAGAGCCAACAAAGGGAAGTGTTGAGACTATGGCACAGCATAGCAAAGAAGCACAAGGACAAATATGATGGGATTTTAGACATCCCTTAAGAGATCACTTGTTGAATGGCTTCTTCTAGTTTAAAATATCTCAGTCTATCTAGACCTCTTACTGAGTTTATGGTGGTAGATCTGTTGCAAAGAGAAAACTATAATTTATTTTTGTGTTTAGAGCATTATTTATATGAATAGTTGAATGATTGACCTACATCCATCTTTGTATGGATCCTCAGTGATTGAAAGATAAGAAAATCATGTGTTTAATTACTCTGCTTGAACTTGCCACTTCTGTCCTTTTATTATGCTCTTTTTTTTTTGCTCAGTTTCTTATTTCTGTTTCAATGGCATAAAATAGAAATTGTAACAAGGAAACACTGTCTCAAAGGCTGCTTAAGTGAATAGGGTACTACTGTTTGGAGAACAAGTGTTAGTGGTTCATGTGATAGGTTATGTTGTTGCACTGAAGATGCTGTTCACTGCTTGTGTTTTCCTTTAGCTTAAAGGACCAGCAAAATTGGTAGAATCCAGTTGGTTTAGTATACTGTAGAAATAATCTGCATGACAGAATATTTCGGAGAATAGATTGATCTGGCTCATACCTATTATGAATGATTGTTTTAAGTCATAGAAACAGGTCTGTAAATGTTTTCCACAGCATAATGTGGTGTCCTGTTTTGAACCAGTGGCTCAGTAGCTGCGTGTCAGAAATCTTGTTTGGAGCATTCACAAGCATCATGCTCATTTGGAGCATTCTAAAGCTCTCTCTCACTGGGGCAATTTTTGAGTAAGCCTGGCTCAGATGATTCAATATACATATGCCATGGCATACTAAGTATTAAGTTTTGAAACTGCTTGATGGATACGTTAAAATATATACCTCTTATTGTGACGATAAGGAGCACTAACTTAAGTTAGTGTTGCTCTTGTAGACATCCTGAAGAAACTAATACAATTGGAAGGATAAGAGTTTTGTGAATGTAAGGTTTCTCACATTTTTTTTTAATGAAGTTGAAAGTCTTTTGTCCTTCATTGCAAATTAAAGAAAATTGTGATGCTAAATATGCTGCATTCCTTGAACTTTATTATGAGGTCCTGAAGTACCGTGCTTGAAAATATTAAAGAGTTTGTAATAAATCTTGAATTTCCAAAGTAAGTTTATTATAATGAGCATCTTTTGTTTGAGCAAGACCATATTGCAGCCACTTTTAAGTGAGGAGGAGTTGGTATAATAAGAGTAATGCACCTTATGTAATTGACAGCCATATTACTTGCTTCTGGTATGCTTTTTGATCTGCTGTATAGAACAAAGTTTCTACAGCTACTGCTTCTTGTCACATAAGTAATTTTGAGTTAATGGTATGAAAAATGCCTTCTCTAAAATATATTGAAAGACTAATCTCTTAATTTTAAATCTGTGAATGCAGTAATGAAAGAATTAAGAAATATTTCTGTATAATGCCCAAACAGTAAAGGAATTTCACTTCTGAAACAAGCAGGTTTTTGTAATATACCTCTAGAAATGATGTATTGTGCAGTTATATTTATAATATAGATTAGTTTAATAAGAAGTGGATACTTAAAAGCATGAATACAACCATCTATTTGTGGATTTGTATAAATTGTAATGTAAATGTTTTTCTGTTGTGCTTTTTCTTGGTAATAATTTCATTAGACATATTTCATGCAGTGTCTTACCACTTTCTAGTGAAAAAATGAGCTTCACTTTAACAAAATGCCAGAAAATCTTATGCTTTAATGGAACACAAAATTTTGATCTTCTTAATAGGTTTATTTAGATGTAGTCTCTCTGTTTTTTAAACCCATAGGCGTATTTTGTTTTTGCAGAAGAGAGGCTTAACTGTGGTTTTGCTGTGATACAGTGATGCTCTAATCCACTGAGCCCAAGTACAATAAAATGTAGATTCTGTTGGTGTCTTGGTTTGCATTTAGAAGAGGATTGCAACACTTGGTTCTTCCCACAGAAGCTCTTTGACTTTTGCATCTGAGTGTCTGGAACTGTTTGTGCATTTTGCCAGTTTTATGTTTACATGGTCCCAACTGGTATACAAGTACCACAGTAAAATGTGGGAAACTTGACTATAATGCTTTAGTATTTAGACTGTGGCATTCTTGAAATACTTGTGAATGCCATCCAACTTTAATTGCAGTTAGATTTCAAAGGCCATTTTGTTTCAGTGTTTGTCCTCACTTAATTTAATTTTTTACATGCAAGTGACAAGGAGGAAAAGATCATTGCTACTTTAGACAATATTTAAATTGTGCATGTTACTTCTACTTACAAACTACTTCAGAAGTTTTCTGTTAAAATAAAGCACATCTTACTTCTTCTTACCCTACTCACCCTTTCCACATCTCCCTCAACCCTGTAAATCAGATATTCCTTCTGGCTGTGTAACAGTTGGCAGAAGTACTGCTTTGAACTGCTGAAGTCAAGTCCCCTGGGTCAAGATGTTGCTAGGTTGCCCGTGTGTTTCTATCCTACTTTTGAGGCTCATTTAAAAATAAGTAATTAGGCATGATTTTTTTTTTAAATTAAATAAATTTCATGAACCCTAAAGGTAGGTAGTATGTATCAGAATAGAATCATATTTTAATGATAACCACTCTCGGCTTTTTTCAGTGCCTAACAGTAGGTTAAAGTAGTCATACTGAACTTGAAAACAGCGTGGGTTTTCATAGGTAGCATGCCTAAATGTGCTTATTGTAATGTTTTTCCTGTTAACTATCATTTAGACATACAGATTTGCAGTTTGCAGAGATTTAGAATAGACTCAGGTAGGCTGAAAGAGACCTCCGGAATTCTGTAGTCCAACCATCTTCTGTTGGAAACAGGTTGCTCAGAAACTTGGCCAGTCCTGAATTCCTGAAAGGATGAAACTCCACAGCCTTCTGGGCAACTTGTGGTAGTGTTTAACCATGATCATTATTTTTTAAATTTATTTTTGAACACTTTCTTTATCAGGTTCCAATTTCCTGTGTTCCAACCTCTGTCCATTGTTTCTCATTGTTCTATTGTTGTACTGTGTATTGCTGAGATGAGTCTGTTGCTATCTTCTCTGCACTCTTCCTTAACTAGCTGAAAAGAGTAATAATCAGGTGAGAAGGAAGGGCCTTCTGGAATACTGGGGAGGGGGAAGGAGAAGTTCATGACCAGTGCAGAGAAGGGGTGTGTGTGTAAGGTAATTTCGAAAAGTGACTTTGTGTGGGAAGAAAAAACACCAACAAAAACCTGGTGAAAAAAACTGAAGTATTTTTCAGAAAGGTATTTTCATAAAAGACAACAGAAAGTATTGCAGCAATCAGTAAAAACCAAGTTCTGAAAAAGTTAATAAGCTAGATACAGATGTGTGGTGGTGTTTGCTGCTGCTGTTCTTCCTGTGGCCTTGTAAGACTCCTGTGATGTAGCCGAGCGTATTTTTTTTTTTTGTTGTTAAGGTAAGTGTTCAAAGTCATAAATTGAGAAAAGGCAGCAATGTGATGAGCAGCAACTGAAAAGCTAACACTTGTTCAGATCCAGAGAAATACAAAGTGACTATTTTATGTTAACTGAGTATGTATTATTAGTAAGCTAAGAGAAAGTAAACAGCTGAAAGCAAGTGAGCCGTCAAATACAGTATAAAGTACCCTAACTGCTCTGTCCAGCAGGTATATGTAGAACAAAATCAGTGGGTAATTGTAAATAACTGGAATGCCAAGCAGCAGAGGTCCCTCTCTGTGAATGACATTATTTGAGAAGCATACAGAACTGCCTGCTGTCCTAAAACAGGAATGCTTTTGTCAGTGGGGAGGGGGTTGCTTCACCTCATGGTGCATAACTGGCTCCTTTTTGTACTGGCATCTTTCTCTGCCCTAGAAAAGAGCTAGAAAAAGACTGAGGGAGGGAAAAAAAGGAGGTTTAATTTAGTTATTACAAAGATATTTGTGTAACTTGCAAAAATTAAAGTTGTTGCTTGTGACATCTCTTTTTCTGACCTTCTTGTATGTCATCTAATATGGATTTTTGTCCCCTTAAACAACTTTCCCTGGTTCCTAACAACTTGTTTTTATTCCCACAAAATTTCTTCTCCCTGACCTTGCTAAATACAGCCTTGCCTTGCTTTTATCCATTCAGAACACAGTTGGAAAAGATTACTTATCTCGCTGTGTCATTGATTGAGCTCTTTTTTTCTTTGCGTGTCTCCACATTAAAAATAAATTCCAGATACTTGTTTCAAGGGTTGTTCCCATCCTGCCATCTGTATTCGTCTGCTGTCAGTCTCTTTTACACAGAGGCATATGCTGCCAGCTTCTATCATCTACTTACTAAATTTTCTGAAGGATGCATCTCATTTTTTCCCTAGGCCTGAATTAACCCCTTGTGATACACAGAGATTTCTTCTTTGCCTGTTTTGGGTTTCTCCTTAGTTGTTGGGTTTTGATTTTGTTTTGTTGGTGTTTTTGTTTTTTGTTTTTTGTTTTTTTTTTTTGTTGTTTTTTTTTTTTAAATGATGATTTCATAATTATAATTAAAAAGTGCTAACAAACTACTAAGCCTACTATTGTTAGGCTTCCTGTGTATTAGGATCACTGTTAGTCAAGCTAAGTCTGTGCTCTTGCTGTTCCATCACTTCTAGTCATCACTCTCATATACCAAAATCGATAATTTCTTAGATTGTGAAATTTCTAGAGGTATGGTACTGTGAGAAATGAAAGGCACCCTATATCTGTTGTTATGTTGAATATCTAATTGAGAAGTTTGAGTAGCTGTTCTTGGGTTTAGGGAGCATTTTGTTATATTGAGGTTTGTGGGTTTTATTTGTTTATTTTGCTTGGTTCGTTGGGGTTTTTTTCCCTAGTGGTGTGGAACAGGTCAGGAAAGCCAAAAACACTTATCTGTCTGGTACCTGAATGTGATCCTTGCAGCATTTTCTCTTCTCGTTATGGGGTCTTTTTCTAGGTGCTTTTATTTTGTTGGGGTTTTGTGCCCTTATTTCATGTAATCTTGCAAAATAATGTTGTGTTTGTTTTTTTTTTTAGTTGCCATACTTTTCCCTCAGTTTAGAATAACAGCAATAAAAATGATTGAAAGATTAGTAATTGGCTTCATAAGAAAAAGTACTGGAAGTGTAATTTATATTTTAATTCACCCATACATGTATTCCCTCCCCCTTCAGATATTTTTTTGTTTCTCACAGTGTAGTAATCCACAACCTAGAGAGTTAGTTAAAAATATACTGTCTTCTCTGTCATCAGCTAGTAAATACTTAAGAGTATTAAAAGTTTCCCTTGTTGCTCATTTTCATTAAAAGATAATAATTTGGCCTTTTTCACAATCTTGACAATACTTAAAGGTGGTACAGAACCAAAAGAGCTTGGGGTATTGCATAATGAATCTTCGGAATGTATTTTCTTACTGTGCTTCAAAACTGTTACCTTTGTTTTTAAACTAGTCAAAAAGGGGAGGTTAAAATTTAAATTGCTTTTACTTGCTCTTAGTTTTGATTTCATGTCTTGCAGTATAAAACAGAAAGGGAATAATGGGTTGTGTAATCTTTGTGTCATGTCTGTCCCATCCTCTGTCCCCCATCCCCAACAGCGGCTGCAAACTGCAGCTACGTTCTTCTAATAAACTTAAGCGTATGTATATTTTCTGTGGTTTTGCCCCTTGTAGAAGATATTCCTAAGTGTTACTAGCAAAAATCTTCTTTACTCTCTATAAAATACCTTTTTCCATGCATTTGGCTTCTATATAAACTCTCCTTTATATTTCTAAATAGAGTCATCCCCTTGCCTATGTCTCTTGAAAGACAACCACCTTGCCTTTTGCCCAGAACAGGTTAAAACTGGTATTTGAAGGGATCTCATGTTAGACCAAGACGCTTGTATTTTTTTGCATGTTCGCCATGTTGTGTGTTAATAAAGTATTCCTGTTGGATATTTCTGACAGTTATATCTATGTAGGTATGAATCTACCCAAACACGGCGTAACTGTTACTGAATTCTTGTGTGGATGTGTAAACCTGCTCTCTAGCTGGATTATGGAAAGAAGAGAGAGTCATCTATGCCTTTCATTTAGGCTTTTCTTACATAATTCTTAAGCATCTTTATTGCAAATGTATCAATAAATAGATTTCCTCAAATAGCATTTGGCAGGAAGTATGATGAAGCTTTTAAAGTAATCTTTCACCTGTAAGAAATATAATGGGCAAATTTCTCTGGTCTTCTACAGCATCATTATTGGGAACTGCAGAATTAAGTTTTATTAAGAGCTGGCTAAAGAAGTGCATTAGGAGTTCATTGGCTTTCCACTAGAGAGACTAGAAGAATATACTTGCTGCATGATTTTTTTTTCAGACATTTAAATTTGTAGCTGTTTATCAACAGACTTTCTTTATTTTAAACTTGCGAGCCCCAGGTGACTAAGATTTTCTTATAGATTTCCTGTGTTCTTCCCAACAGAAACACAGAAAGTTGTGGGAGCACTGTGTATTGTCCAAAAAGTTAATGTTTCACATCTTTAAGTTTTACCAGTAGAAGTAGTGTTTCAAAATAGGATTTGTGTGTGCCACAGTGGACAATTAGCATTTTCTCACAATTATGAGTAGTCAGTGTGTGTATAGTAGCAGTAGTTTGTAAATTCAGTTAGGTGGCTCTTGACTCTGATAACACAAACATTTCAAATTATTTTAGATCACATATTGGTGTACCACAAAACAGTTGAAGAATTAATAAATCTTCTTGGAGTAAAAGAAGAATATCTAACTAAAAACTGAGCACCCAATTCTAGGCTAAGGTTGTCAAAGCTTATTATGTACTACGGTTTTGGGGGGGGGGGTGTTTGGTTGTTTTGTTGTTTTTGTTTTTTTTTTTCCCTTAAGTGGCTTAATGTTAGGTAAAACTGTAGAATCACAGAATGGTTTGGGTTGGAAAGGACCTTAAGATCATCTAGTTCCTCTTCCCCTGCCGTGGGCAGGAATGCCTTACCCTAGACCAAAGGTCAACCAAGGCTCTGTCCAGCCCAGCTTTGAGTGCTGCAAGGGATGGAGCATTTACCACTTTTTTTGCACAACCTGTTCCAGTGTGTCGCCACCCTCACAATAAAGAACTTCTTCCTTATATCAAACCTGAACTTCCCCTGCTTAAGCTAAAACCCATTACCCCTTGTTCTGTTGCTACAATCCCTGATGAAGAGTCCCTCTCAGGTATCTTTGTAGGCATAGCTATAGTATAGGAAACATAATCGGACAGCTTTTGTCTTAGATGCCATTCAGAAGTTCTAACAAGGCAAATGACAATTACTTGAAGATTCGAGATTATTGTATGGTACTTAACCTTTGTCTACTTCAAAATGTGTTGCTCTATCACAGTTTGAAAGGATTGTTGTTTTTTTTTTTTCTTTTTTGAAAGAACATCTTAAAAGGTGCACCTACTAAAATACATATCTTGTGTCTCTCTGCTCAAAAGGCCAGAGAAGATCATAATTTTTTTGAGTTGCTGAAAACTAGCATTTATAAATAAACCATGGGGATTTTGTGTGGCTTTGTTGCACTACAGTTTATTCAGTTGTGTTTATTAAAACTTGAACCTTGTTTATTCTCCTTAAATTTTTGAAAGTATGGGTTGTTGCAGTGTATTACATATTATAAATACTCTGTTATGCTTCTAAAAAGATAAGTATATGAGGCTACTCATTTAATATTATCCTACTTTTTTCTTTTGCAGTTTCTCAAACAGTTAGGTATACATCCTGACTGGCAATTTGTAGATGTTTATGGTATGGAACCAGAACTGCTTAGTATGGTGCCAAGACCTGTCTGTGCCGTGCTACTTCTCTTTCCAATAACAGAAAAGGTAAATGTTTGTTTACTAATCAGCTAATCACTTCTGTTGTAAATGAAATGGACATGAACAGTTCAAATCTTATACTTTTGGTATCATAATAGAATCAAGATGAGACTCAAACTTTATTCAAGAAACTTCTTAATTAAAAACAACAAAGTGCTTCCTTTAGAACCTTCTTTTGATAATCTTGCATGTATGTTTCCAATTTCTTTTCAAGTTGGAGTGGGAAAAGCTGATATAGAAGCACAGAGAAATGTGTTTCAGGTTTCTGTTACAGTCAGTTGAAGACTATTTTTTGCTAAATATGCACTGTGAAATGGCTCAGTTTGGCTACTTTTAGCAGAAAGCTACAATAGCATAGGCAAAATAAGAGGGGGGATGTAACTAGCTATATCAAATGCAACTGTGTTTTGAGGTTTTGTACTGTTGGACTGACCAAACGTCAATTCACTTTCAGTTCAGTCATCATTACCAATATGGCTTTTGCTTCTTGGGCACATGGGGCATATTTCTAAGGTGAAAGAGAATTCTCCCCTCCCTTCCTCCTCTGTGTTAAATTTTGAAATACTTGATTTAGGTAGATCAAGTCTGTTTATTTTGTCTTCTCATATGCTTCTGCAAAGAGAAGACATCCATCTTGCATATCTTCTTCAAGTATTACATAGGTTGAAATATATGATTTATATTGAAATTCCAGTTTATAAAACTCTAACATGATTGTAATAAGGTCTTCCAAAGAAGTGAAACTGCTCAAACTTCTTCCTTTGAATATGTATCTCAGAAAGACTTTGTGGCTTATAAGGGACAAAGCAGTTAGCCATTAAAGCTTAACTTCTGTAACAGACCCCATTTAAATAGAGAGAAGAGTGACTCTTGCTCTTTACGTCCTGTGAGGTTTTGCATTCTCAGTTTCTCCAAAACAGCAGGCAGTCCCTTTCAGGCTTAATTTCAGCCACCTTGATAGTTTTAAATTTAAGCAAACTCTTAACTGTCCTCACCTGTGCTCAGGAAATTTAATTTCTGTCACCTTTAAGGTGGTGGTTTGTGTGCTGTCGTTTCTGTCTGGCTTCTTGAGGTACAGGTCTGAGGTCCTTCTGTGGCTGTCATTTTTCTCTTGCTTTGCTGCCTTGCAAACTTCCTTTCTTGGATCATACCATGGGATCATCATCCCCCTGGAAAGAGCAACCATCCTCTTGTTCCAGAGGGTGTATCTGATTTCATCAAGAGGCGTATGTCAAAGAGAAACAAAAAACCAACATATGCTCTGTTGTGTTGGTCAGTCAAATTTGACCACCAGCCAAATTTTTGAAGTTTTCTCCAGCATGTAACTCTAGCAGAGACATAAAGGACATGTGTCTCTATCAACTGTGCAGCCTGAGTGTGTGAAGGCCAGATCTTTAATGTGAAGTCCCAGTGTTCTGAAGCTTTTGTTGTTCAGTATGAACTCCACAAGACACTATCTAGGGCATTATTTTATTTATGGAGTATTTTTTCCCTCCTCAGTCTCTCTTTCAATATAACCAGTATATTCTGCTCTTATTTAATTATTATTTGTTTTTCTTGGCTGTATCTACTTTTATAAAAGTGTGTCTCAATTAATTTTGTTGCCCTTATGAATACTTTTCTATAATGTCTTTGTTGGTCTGTCTAGAAGTTCATTTTTTTCCATGATTCTTATAAATCAATTTGCTTAAACTTGCATTTAGGGCAAAATACTCTTCTTAGCATACGGATGGTCTTAGGGTTACTGTGTAGTTTAAAGGTCAATGACTTTCTTAGTCTGTATTGTAGGTGAATGCTGTGAGTGTTGAGCATTTTGGGCGTTGTCCAATGAATGCATGTCTGATGGGATAGTTTGGGTTAGGAGGGACCTCTTGAGGTGATCTGCTCTAATCCTTGCTCAAAAATGTATTTTCAGTATTCTCAATATTTACATATTTATTTTTTGCCATGGGGTTTATTTTTGTTGGTAGGGAGTAAATGGCAGCTATATTGTGTATATTGTTTACAGTCTCTAAACTTTGGTTTAATTTCATAGACATCAGAATTTTTTTTCTCAGTTAAGGCTGTTTAATTTGTAGTTAAGTGCTGTCAAATTAAAATGCTTTGTAAGTGCTCTTACTATTCCTTAGACCTTTCAGGCCAGCTGCAAGCATGGAATCATGACACTGGAAAAATTTCTTGCTTCTCTTTGTCACTGATGGTACACAAAGTCTGAGAAAAAAATTCTCATGGGTTTTCAGGGGGAGTTCCTTGGTAACAATTCGAATTCATGGTTAGCTTTTGTCATACTTCTGTAAAAAGCATACCTGCTTCAATATTTTTTTTTGTCTCCAGAAGTACCTAGTAAAAGGTAAAGGAGGAAGAAAGAACAACGCTGGCTGGAGTATTTGCATTTTTCTTTTTTCTTTTTTTTTTTTCCCTGTTTGAGATGAAAATCTTTTAAATAATAACAAAAAACGAGCAAGCAAAAAAACCCAAAACTGCCCCTCTCCCAAGAACCACAAATCAACAAAACCATAATCAACAAAAAAAAACACAAAACCAACACACTGTTGTACAGTAGAACAGATTTAAGTCAATTATGATCTTTACAAAACAAGTACTTTATATTGTTCAAAGTAAATTCTTTTACTAAGAACAGAAACATTCACTTTATGAATGTGGCTTTCGAGGGGCCTGTTTTGGGGCCATGAGCTTTACATAAATTTTATTTTATATTCCTGGAAAAAATGAAATGTAAAACTGGAATTTGTAAGAATGCTTCATGCTGATTAAACACCTGAAGTATTATGGTTTGCTAGTACTTTGAGACCTCTGTCCTTAAAAGCTTTTTGTTGGATTGAAGAGAGGCAGTGACAAGTGCTCAGATCAAAGAAATAGTTTGAACTTTTTTGAAATTATGCTAGAGAACAAGTGTTAAAAATGATATTTCAAGTGTGACTTGGTTTTGGCTAGTGACAAGGCACTGGTTTGAGAAACACTATAGAGCTGTTCAGTTGAGTAAGTTTACATAAACTTGTTAGACCACATGTTAAGTGTTTCAAGTTACAGGTTGAGTTTTGGTTTTATTAGTTAGCTGGTGCTTTGTTTAATTTATTTTTGCTTGAATAATGTAGCCAGTATCTATTTGCACTATTTGTGAAATGTCTGTAACTCTCCTTCTAGTATGAAACCTTCAGAACAGAAGAAGAAGAGAGAATAAAAGCTAAGGGCCAAGATGTCAAATCATCAGTGTATTTCATGAAGCAGACCATTAACAACGCTTGTGGAACAATTGGGCTAATTCATGCTATTGCAAACAATAGAGATAAAATGAATTTTGGTAAGTTTGAGTTGGGGATTGTTAGTTGGTTGGGATTTTTTTTCTCTGCTGGCTTTTACCTTTTTTTTTCTGTTACCTGTGGGCGGGCATGGAAGGAAGGATACATTTTGTACCGCTTTATCTGAATATAACCATTCAAAAGGGACAATCTCTGTTTAAGGAGCATTTCTCCCTATAATTATAAAACCAGTATTTCATGCTAATCCACAAACTAAAGCACTCAAAAAATTGCAAACTGCAGCTGGTAGCAATTCCTCATGCAGTCAGCCTTCAGTGTCTTAAAGATACAGTGTAATTCTGTCTTGTCTTCTTTTGTTGGATATAAGCATTCTGTAAACTTTGAATGAAGTTGGAGTTAAAGCATGACTCATAATTATGTCCTTCTCTTTTTTTTTTTTTTTTTTCTTTAAGAAACCAATTCTTCACTGAAAAAGTTCCTAGAAGATTCATTATCTATGACTCCTGAAGAGAGGGCCAAATACCTAGAAACTTACGAAGTTAGTATCATGTGTTTTTACTTTTATTTAAAATGGTGTAAGAACTACCTGCATTAGCAGGTACTGTCCTTAGGATTTGATCCAGTGAAGCACTCTAACAATTCATTTTTACATGTGAGCTTCTGATCAGTTGCTACAAAGCAAACCCTGCTTTGGTAGTTTATAGTGTTCCTGCCTGCCCGTACGTAGCTCAGTCAGCAGAATGGATTTTGTCAATGTTCCTCATCTATATTAATTCATTGGCTTAGTTTAAAATTACTTTGAAATGGATGAGAAATGTATTCATAATCTTTTGGAGGATCAGGATGCAGTTTAATGGTCAGTTTAAGCTGATACGGAGCGGAAAGGACGGTCCTTCTGCTGCCTCCCTTCATTTGTACCTTCTAGTCATTTCCCTTTGGCTATAGCTATTTGGGGCACACAAAGAGCTGATGTGGCTGAAATACAATCTCTTTCCCCCACCACCCCAGTTAGATGAGCTAGCTGGTAGTGTGGTTAGCCAGATCATTAGTGCTGTTTGAAAGGATGTGGCAGAAATATCTGGTCAGTAGTGGAAGGGGAGAATGCTGGTGTTGCTGCTGATGGTAATGATGATCCTCTCTCAAAATGAAAATCTTAATGATTTTCTAGTCTGAGTTCCATTTAAGCTTACTGTGAAGTGCTCAGGAATATGGATGTTACCATGTGGTTGAGCAAAGTAATAACAAAAAACGGAAACAACAGAGGTTTGATGACATTTTCTGTAGAAATGTTGGGACACAAGATGTCTAATCAAAGCGTCTGTCTCAAGTATTTTGTTTGCTCAAGAAGTAATACATACCAAAACCACTTGCCTATAATAATTTCTGTGTGTAAAAGTGCCATTACAAACTGTATTTGATTTGAATTGACTGTAATGAAAATGAAATATTAGTCTTCTGAGATCCTTGGAAGTCGAGTTTCTTTGTTTATTAAATTATTATTTATTACAAGCACTGAAAAAAAATAGTTACATCTATGGTATTTAATCAAATGAAGAGCGTACGGTGATTCTTAAACCACTGAAAGTTTCTCATTTAAAGTCTGATTAAAATATATTTTAATTTTAGGCTATTCGTGTCACTCATGAATCCAGTGCCCATGAAGGTCAGACTGAGGTATTCATTTTTTAAAGAAATCTTTGTTAATAACCACTTTAAGTTCAATATAATTGAAATGAAAATAATCTTGTATTAAAGGTTTACACTGAAATGGAGCTCATTGCTTAGTTTGCAGTATTGTGTCATTAGTCAAAAAGGAGGGCACAAAATCAAATGGCATAGTTGGGGGAGAAACCAAACTTTAAGCTTGCTTATATGTTTTGTTTGTTTTTTTTTTGGTTTGGGGTTTGTGTGCTTTGGGATATTTCTTAAGATTTTACCTAACATGGATGAGCTTTTCAGCCTTCATTTCAAACAGCCAGTAATATTATTTTTAATGAAAGCTGGGGTTTTGGTATGGCAAATCTGTAGGTAGGACTAAGATCCATAGTAACCATACAAGGGGAACAAATATTTTCTGAGGGTCTGAAAAGTTTTTCTTAAGGGAAAGAAATAGTACAATACTTGGTGTGCCACTGTGTGTGTGCTGTTTGTATACAAATACTAATTCAGATAAATATATATCTTTATAAGCTTTTATCCTCCAACAGACTGGGGGATAAAAACCCCCAAGCCCCACAAAACAACCAAAAAAAAATCCCAGAAACAATGAAAAAAATGTAGAATAAATATAAACTTTATAGTCAGTATTGTTCTGCTTCAGTCATGCTAAGGCAGGTTTCCATCTTTCTGGTTCAGATTTCAGTATTTGTTCCAAAAAAAGAAAACTTACTAGATTTTGTTTGCAGTGCTTTGCTTGACAAAGAGAGGAGCCCTCCTCTGTTTGCCTGAGACTCCAGTGGCTCATCGGCTTTTTTTTTTTTTTTTTTTTTTTGTGTAGTACAGTAAGTGAGATTTTCTTTCTTCATGTGTCTTGTGCAGCGTTTTCTAAACAATGCAGGAAAAAGCAAAGCAATCCTTTCTGTTCAGTCTTGCCACACCATCATGAAATGAAAAATTGTTTTAACCATTTCTGTTACAAATACTCCACTTTGTGTGTGATGTTTTCTTTAAAAGAAACACCACTCTTCTTAACTCTTTCTCCAAATTAATCAAAGGTTCTTCATTTCAAGAAGAAACTTCAGAAGAAATTCTTACTTCTCTTCCTTTTCTAAGGGAGAGACTCAAGAAGAAAATCTGGTCTGTTTTCTCTATAAATGAGTCCTTTTCTAGCTATTCTTAGCAAGCTCAGTAAGAGAGAGGCAGTGGAGATTATTCCCACAAGTTGCTGAAGACTGAATCCCTTCCTGAGATCTTTGTGAACAGGAAAAGCTTCTTTAGTTATTTTGATGTACTGTGACATTCATCCATGGAATGGTTTGTGTATGGGTTCCTTTGGCAGAAATTATGGAATGACTTGGAAGAGAAATGCAAGGACTTTGTAGTTCTTTAGAGTCTTCATAAAGATTCAGGAAGCATCTAAGTGGTGATGGAATCCCCTAGTAAGGGACAGTTAACTTCTTGAACTTCCACAAATTAATTTGTTTCCTGATCAAGATAACCACAGTGCAAAAGACTAATAATTGTGTGGAAAGGTGAAGACTTTTTTTTTTTTTTCATGATAAAAATTTACAAGATTGTTTTAGCAACCATGTCTAAACACAAATGTTGAATAGGTAGTTCTCCTGCCAGGCATTTATTATTCCATTTTGCATAGTTGAATCTGAAAGTAAGTCAATATGGATATTCCTAGACTGGTAAAATAACTTTTTCCTGTCTTTCTGTTTCCAAATTTCAAATAGTACAACCACTGAATACATGTCCTAGGACCATTTTTCAGAATATTTCTGAGCGATGAAAACAAGGAGGGAAGAAACAAACAAGTTATCTCCCTGGAATATCTAATTGCATGAAGATTCCGTCCTACCACACTGTGGTTAAATTGACATTGAGGCCTCCCCTTTCATCTGTATAGGAGGAATTGCTTTACTTTAGAGTTCTTCTTAAGCAAAACAATCTGAAATGTGAATGTGCTGGGAAGTGTATTTGACTCCTAGTCTTGTTCTTTCTAATGGTGCACTTTAAATGTTGCTGTATACTTCGTCATGTAGTGGTAGAGGGATTGATGAACAGCATGCCCTTGAAGATGCTGGGGTCAGCACATGCAGGTCATGCAAAGATGTTAACTTGTCCTGCAGGGTAAGTTGATAATTTCTAGTACTTCTGGTGCGAGAGATAAGAGAATCCCATTCCTCCTGCATACTCATTACTGCTAGGGTTACTTTCCTGAGAATTCTGATTTCCTGTCAGGCCTGGAAAAGAAAGTGTTTGACCGTCTATGACTCTGTTGGGTTTTTGTCCTCTCCCTTCATCTGTGACTCTTCTCCCCCCAGAGCAGCAGGGCATTTTGCATAGAAATCTTTCCTTTTCTGTTTTTTTTTTTATGTAGTTGCTTAATGATAGTAAGTGCTGTATCTATGTGAGCAAAAAGTCCTCTTACAGAATTAAAGATTAAGAAAATGTTCAGCCTACTCTTTTAGGATAATTAACTTGGCTTGTGTGCTTCCTAAGGATAGCCTGCTGTGTGGATAGTTCTGTCCCTTGGGTAGGTATTGCATAGTCCTGTCCACTCGAAATCTTCTGAAAATGTTGCTTAAGCTCAACTGTGTTAGAGTAACTTCCAAAAGCGGAATGTATGGCAGTCAGCTTTGCTGATTTGGCTAAGAAACTAACTGCTTTCAAGAATTTATTTTTTCTTTCCAACATGCAAAACACGCCATCAGACCACCAAGGTAAAAGTAAAATCTTGTGGAATTTTGAGATGTAGAAGGTTTAGAAATAGCAAAGAATGCAGAGAGTTCTGATACCTTTTTTTCTTCTTGGCTGTCATTTCTCAGATATCTGAGGGTTCAGCCTTCAGTGCTTCTAAGTAAAGCCCTTATTGGTTGATTGCTCCTGGCAGTCTTGCTAAATCGTCTTTTTTTTTTTTTTTTTTAATCATCTCAGGGATACTTGATGTGTGTAATATAGTAGTGGATTTTCTGCTTTTGTTCTGTTCCATGTGTGTGAGTATTTCAAACCTCAAAATAAAACAAGTTTATCTAGAAGTAAAAGGTTAGAGGTAATACAGTAAAGCAATGCTATCTTTCTGTTATCTCTGTATTTCATCTTTTCGTCTTGTCTGGTTTGTAGGATTTGTTTCTATTTTAGGATAATCTGTAATAAGTTTTTTAATTATGTTTTGAAAAAGAGTTATATTTAAAAATATTTAACAGGGTATTTATGTAACTTTAATATTTGTGGACTGCTAGATTCTACATTTCAGTTAGTGATTGCTGGAAGAGAAGAGCTACAGTGATCAGTTTGCTTCTGGGATTTATCGTTAATATGCAGTCTATTTAGATGGAGCATTAAGATGAATTGCTAAGAAAAGGGGTTGAAGCAGAGAGCTATAGAGTGTCCTGCCTTGATGGGTGCTTTAACAGCCTTCCTAA
The DNA here is from genome assembly GCF_034315485.1 of Pezoporus occidentalis. Taxonomy (NCBI): domain Eukaryota; kingdom Metazoa; phylum Chordata; class Aves; order Psittaciformes; family Psittacidae; genus Pezoporus; species Pezoporus occidentalis. The sequence continues at coordinate 12,211,371 of NW_026915835.1, forward strand.
GTTTGATAGCTGCAATTAACTTACCTAGTTTCAAAAAGCAAAACAGCTCACACCCCGCAAAAAAATCCCAACCCAAATCCCCTTTTATGGGCCATCTACAGACTGGATTTAACTGAGTATTCTGGGGAGATTTTTTTTTGTAGTAAATTGTGTGAGGTTTTTAATGAAGTTTACTGAATTTTTATTAAATTACTTAAATATTTTCTTAAAAATAGAGAAAGTTTGGGTTTTTTTTCACCCAAAGAGACTGAATTTTAGGAACAGTTAAGCAGTTTTAATTTTGCTAATTCATTTCAGATTTTCAAATTAAAAGGATTATAAATTTGGGCTTCTGCTACAGGCAGATTTTGGGCCAGGTTTGTTTAAGTTTATATGTTAAGACTTACAGATTCTGTGGCTCCGTTTAAAATTACTTTCATATCAAGTGGTAAGATCTGGGAATGATTCCACTGAAGTGTGGTGTTAGTTTCAAGGGTGGGTTGATGCTGGTCCCATGCTTGATTATCATAATGAGGGCAATTAATCTAAGACTCTTGTAGCAGTCTTTCTGTTAAATTTCATGCTGCTAAAGCGTACGCTTTCTCAAGTGACAGGTATTTCATATCCAAAGTTGCCAAAAAAAGGGTCTAGATCTTTACAATAAAGCTTTGTGGATCCAGCTTGCTCTCCTTACCGTGTGATAGCTCATGAAAGGCAGCTATTGCTAAGACTAGAATAGTTGTCAGCTACTCAAGGCCCTCTTTATTTCATAGCACTGTTTCATATAGGTTCATGTTTTTGGTGTTTGTTTGTTGTTTTTTTTTTTTTTAATTTTTACTTTATTTTATTTCTATCTTAGGTTGCTTTCTATCAGAACAATCATAGTAACTGTTCTCAAGTAACAGATCAAAAAATCTGAGGGTTGAGTTTTCTGAAAACAGGAAAAATGTCATTACATGAGAGACTTCTAGGCCTGGAGTCTTTTGCAAAGCAGGTAGCCCTTTTGAATTTGAAGTTGTGGAAGAAACTTATTTTGCGTCCTGCCTACCAATTTTCATTAATTATAAAAAGTTACTGTATTTCTTGAAAGAGTTGGAAAGGAGAAAAATGCAAAGGCACAGTTGTTATAGAGATAAAGCAGAAATTGGTAGAAATTGTTTAACTCAGTTAAGCACTGATATGCTTTGATATCTTGAGGGAAGTTATTCCAGTTAGAAAATATTATCTGTACTGATTCTTGAAATAAATGACCTTTTTAGTATGTGACTATAATAATGTGAGTAGCAAGAGTTTTGCTCTGCTCTTGTATTACTGACATCTGTATTCACTGCTTTGCAACTATGCTTTATTACAGCTCAATTCTACAGTAAGGAAAATGGAGAGCTATACCATATTAGTCTTTAAAAAAGTACTTTATTGGCCTTTAGTCAAGGAGTTAGATCTAGAGAATAACCTGTATTCAATTTCTGCATTTCTAATGGCTTTGACATGCGTAAGTCTTGCTCAAGTACAATCCTGGTAATAGTATCTGAAGTTTTAGCCAGGTGTATGTGTGTGTCTGTGGTTGTTGAAATCATTCTGGATTGTCACACTATCTACACACTATCTACACTACTTCTGTCTTCCATCAGCTTCCCAAACAGCTTCCTGAAACTGTTCATCTTGTATGCTTGTAGGAGCTATTGGTGGCGCAGAACTGTTAGGAGCGCACTCCTGCGACTAGAGGGGAAGGCTTAGCAGACTATACTTAGATCAGCTTTTGCTTCTGTGCACAGCAAATACTCAAAATAGTTGTGGTGCTAAGTAATTGGCAGGCTGTTTGTACAACATCAAGATACTACTAACTGCTGACAAATGGCTTTCTGTATCACTTTTTGTTATAAAGTTCAAATGATAGAGTGAACTTTTTATTATGTCTTGTGGTACTTGCGGCATATGGAACCGCTTTTGTGTTAGTGGTTAAAATTTTTTTGGACAGGGGAGTTTTAGCATGGTTTATGCATTACTGCTTAGCAGAATATGATTTATGGTCTTTGGGAAGTTGACTTCTTTTAAATGTTACAACACAGCTCAAAATAATGTTTCAATCAAGCAAATAAATATAAATGAAATGGCCACTTGAAATACCTGTGTTAAATGTTGGTTAGAGGAATAATAAGAGTTTGATTGTGTTCATGGCCTAAATTTGCAGGAGAAAATTAGGAGTTCTCAAATTCCTGGTTTTCCTTTCTTGTCCTTAGAGGCTATTGAGACTGTGCAACTAAATGAAGTTTAACCTGCAGTATTTCAGTTACTGGTTACTATGGAAGAGAGAACTGCAATATAAAATAAATCGACTATTTCAGGGAGCACAGAGAATACTGCCTTGGGTTCTGTAACTCCTGGTTTTTTTTTGTTTATTTGGTTTGGGTTGTTTGGGATTTTTTTTTAATACACTTCATACGTCTATTTACCAACTGACAGCTTTGACTACTAGAACTAAATGTTGGGCTAAATGAGGCTCAGAACTGAGCAGACTGAGGTGCTGCATCTGAGCTGCCACTTAAATTGAAATAACATTCTTGCACCTCATTAGACCTCTGTCAAAAATATTCATGGTGGAAAAATTAGCCTTTGAAAATCAAAATTTGGTGTTTGACAGTATAAAAGTCACAAGAAAGAACTGGTCTCAGATGTTCACAGAAACCTGAAGTACTTGTGCACATCAGTATGTTTACTTAGATAAAGTTTTTGTTCACAAGTATTATCAGGAATATTATTAACATGGATTGAACTTGGCAGCCACTAAAAAAGCTACCGCAGCTTGATTCCTTCCTTAACTCAAACCATAACTGCAAACTCTAGTCTGTAAACTTGTTTAGTGTGTCTTGAGAACTGTAATCTTCCTTGGAATGCACCAAATTAGACTTTGATCACAGTAACAGTCGTTAACATTGGCAAGAACTTAGAGTGAGTGCACTCTGTTCTCAACTGCTGTAAAACTTGAACTTTCAAAGATCTCTGGTTCCCTGGGGCATTACAATTTATTGTTAGAGAAGAAGCATAAAGGAGCTTCCTTTTCACTCCTGCCAAGAACATATGGTGGGATTTTTTTTTTCTAAAACATCCCATATTCCTCAGTGTTTCTTCTGAATAACCCATAGTCTTGTAAAGAAACATTTTCATCTCGGGAGAATATCAAATCAGTTATATAACTGTTTCTGATTTTTGTTTAGCTTAGCATTACAGAACAAGAATGTAATCTGTCCTCTAAAGGCAATGAAGTTGCCTAAAAATGTTAGCTTTAGCTTTTTCTCTTTTACAGCCTACACATTAGAAGTATAAAAATGGACTTACTAGAATTATGTGAAGCGTTTTGGAAATGATACTAGATTAGTTTTTAACTCATTGCATTGCTATGTTATTTGACGCATCAGGGTTTGATACATGCAACAATCTGATTTATAAGCAGTTTTACTGAGCAAATAACTAATAAGGTATTAATACAGTGTTGCTCTGAATTGTTATTCTGGGTCTTATGCTTTACTGTAAAATCTGTATGAAGTAACTCTGATTCCTAGGATGCAATGTAACTATAGAGGATATTCGCACCCATAAAGCAGCCCATGAATTTAAATAACAAGTATATAAGAAATAAAAAGTGAAAGTAACAAAATGTTTCTGCAGTTTTGCATCCAACATCTCTACCAACCAACTGCCATAAGTTTTGGGTTTGGTTTGTGGGGTTTTGGTTGTTTGTTTTGTTTTTTTTTTTTATTTTGATTTTTTTTAGTTTTTTTTTTTGTTTTGCGTTTGCACTATTTGTGTAAGAGACTGCAGGCAGCAGGCTGTAACCATCTGTTTGCTCACAGGAATTTTAGCAGGCTGAGTGTGACAGGCAATGGTTGACTTCACACTCAACCCCTTTTCCTCAGGCAGAAGCGAATCTGATTTGGCTCTCTGTTTTATTCTTTAACCAACCACTAATTTGGGAGAATAAAAATTATAAGAACTTAGAATCCTTAGGACTGCCCCAGCATTTTAGCACTATGGCTGGAGGTAGACAGTGGGCTAAAACTACTTGGAGCATTGATGTTCCATCAACAGACTTTGCTCAAGGAAGCATTCTAAAAATATACACTCGGAGTGATTTTGAGTTGGAAAGGACCTTAACATCATCTAGTTCCAACCCACTTGCCATGGACAGGGACGCCTCCCACTAAATTGGATATGCAACAATGCTGTTCATTTATTCAAGAAAAACAAACCTTGCAGAGGGAAAACTGTTTAGAAAAAATCCAGTTAATTTAGGTTTTGGAGAGCTCCCTAACCTTTGTAACTTTTTTTTTTTTGTAATTTCACTAATCTTTGATCACAGAAGTCACCATTGTGATAATCTAGCTTGACTTTTGCCTAACATAGCCCATAGAACTGAAGTTTAGGTCTTCAGAGAGAGAGAAGTTATCACGAATTTTGATAAGATTTCTTCCCCCCCCCCCCCCTTTTTTTTTTTCTTTTGGTACTCTGATCTCACCATTTTTCTCGTCCTAAGCTCTATCTTTACCCATTATGTCTAGCAAAGTAATAATCTTGGGATACTGTCCGTTCTTAATCATGGATTAAACTGACATGGAGAATACTGAAGCTTTTCTTTTTACCAGCTGCTGAAACATTGATCAGACTTAATGGTGCAGCAGTTGAATGGCTAGCAGATGTAGCCCAGTTCAGTTTAAAAACTGTAGTCTCTGTTTCAATACATATTAATGCTGATAATTGTATTGTTGACAAAAGAAGTTGCTGTGTGAGGAGTGGAGTTTATGAACCTTAACTTCCTAAGAATGTGCATGTTGTGCAGACTTTTGTTGCATGTAAGGAAGTTCTGGGTAGGAACAAGGCTTTTCTTGCAGTTGAAATGTCTCATTGGTGTGAATTCTGGGGTGTTGGAGATGAGCTCCTGAAGCAGCTTCGGCCTCTGTGGAATACTTCCTTTATCTGGCTGCTTATCTTTGTAGAAGAGCTTGAAGGAACTTAGTGTGTCTCAAGATTTCAGCACCACCACCAAAACAGGCTTCAAATGCTGTTAAAAGATTAAAACACTTGTGAAGGAAGGAGGGAATTTTCTCAGACCATTTGATGCGTAGATTTAAGTTACCTGTGAAAAAAACTGCTAAGGGTAATGACTTCTAAGGAAGAAAAACACTGTTACACATCGAACTGTAATACAGACCCTTTAAAACACTGTTGAATTCAATAATGAGCAATTACTTCAGCACAACAAAAGAAGCCTCAAAAGGTGGCGGGGAAAAATGATACATATCAAGTACATTCTCTCTGATTATAATCTTAAAAATCATAACTTACTGCTTATTTGTCTGGAAAAGTTGCACTTTTTATTGTCACTTCAATCCTTCCCTATCTCTGCTACAGGGCTTACTGTATGGGAAGTGTATAATGAGGCCACAAACACTTTGTTGGGAGGAGTTACTGCACACTCATGGATGACTTAACTGACCAGCTGCAGAATATGTGGCAGGGCCTCTGGTCCCAGTACTGGGCATATGAAACAAAGGCATACCTAAAAGTATTGTATCTCCTTCCTGTTTCCCAAGTTTCCAGTGGTGTTGGTGTACAGTTAAAGCTCATTTGATCTCTGTCCCCTTCCAACTGGCATTTCTTTCTACACAGTGACACAAGCTCAAAATGGAGAAAAGAAGAAAGCAGCAGTCCCAGCATAGTTTGTCAGCTGATAGACAGGGAAGCTTCCTTCGAAGAAAGAACATGGGCTTGAACTTTCCATTGAAAAAAGTTCTGAACTTGAGCTTCCAGATAGATGAATTTTTGTAACCACTAGCAAGTTAATCTAATGAATATTTCATCTTTGGAAAAAATGGCCATGCAGTACCAGACACTGCTTTGTCCTGTCAGGTGTTCAATGCATTAGACGTGGACTAAGGTACTTCGCTGTATTGGGTTCCCCAGACAAGATAAGCAGACAGATCACTGTTTTTAGAACCTGACAGGTTTTGGCATGAGCCAAATCATGAGCTACTCAGCACAATCAAACTTCTGCACTTTTAGATATGCTGAAAAGTACAGCTCTTGGTGCCTAGCAAACTTTATAGGTGTTTCTTTTATATCTTAGACTTAAATGGCTCTAGGCCTTAATAATAGCTACATATAGGATTGAGTTTTAGATTGGGGCAGATTGCTTGAACATATTTTTGGACCTACTCCATGAATCTTTCAGCTTGTTTATAAAGTATTTTTTGCATTACAAACCATAAACGTAATGTGCTTGCTGGTTTATAGGACAATAATACTTGACTCTATTTCAGGGATTTTGTTTTACCACTTCAGATACTTGACCTGCTGCAATTTTCAGCACAGAAATAAGTTCCTCTGATCTTTTCTTCTTGTGAAGTTAGTCCAGTTCTCTCTTCTCTGCAGTTTCTAGTTGTTAATAAGTCTTGCTTAAATAATTCTCAAGTCTCTCATGATTTGTCTTCCACATTTTTAACTAAATGTGAAATGTATGACTTTGTATCCTTTATTTGGAGATGTGTATTCAACATTAATTTCATATTAATATTGGCATGTAATTATGTTTTTTTATTTAATATTCAGTTAAAAACTTCAGTTGACACAGCTTAATTCATGCTTATTATCAAAGCAATGCATGGAATTTTATGGCTATTGATTGCAACCTTGTTAATTAGACATTATCAAGTATTAACTCTGCTTTTCCAGAATTCCTATAAACAGTCTGTTTAAATTTCACTCATACAAATATGTATGAGTGAGCAAAAGTGTATTTTCAGTGTGGAGGAAATTTATATTTGTCTTGAATTCACTAGGGGACTTACTAATACAGGAAATAAAAGATAAAGAATTTAATAAATTGAATTTAAAATGGGGACAAATACTGACCTAGAAATACTAAAATATTAGTTGCCTGAAACTACATTTTAGATTATAAATTCAGTTTTGAGAACTTAAAGTATTTCTGGTCTCATTACATTCACACAGGAGGTGTTTTTAATATATTCTCATTATTTTAGCAATATTATCCAGAAAACAAGTAAGTGCAGTCATTAAGAATGGTAAAAGAATTGTGATAAAAATGGTAACAAAGGTAAAAAAGGCTTTACAAAAATATCTTCCAATATTCTGGTCATCCTTGTACCATCAAAGAAATATTAAATTTGATAATATTCAAAGTCTTATTAATGGCTTCGTAATAATTACATCAGGAAGGTTTTTAAAGACCGGAAGTATACAGTTTAACAGCTTCCAGTCAATGGAATGCATCAAAGCCAGAGTAAATTCCTAATCTCAACAAGTTTTTTAGTTTCAGTATTATAACTATTTCTAAGTAAACAGCTACTATATCGCAAATTCCAGGAAGACCAACAATCTGGTATGTTCTGACAGCAGCAGCTTACAAAATCGTAAAATATAACGTAGTCTGTCCTGCCTTTTATCGTGAACTGTCTAGTTTGCAAAGCTCTTAAATTTCTGCCCCACAGCAAGTTCTGATTTTAAGCAGCAGTGTTTTACCAGTCATCTTTTGGAATTTTCTTAGGCAAGTTGAGAATAAATTGGTTTTAAAGCCATCTGATACATTATCTAAATGTAAAATGTCTCATTTTAAATTGGTTCTTCAAGTGCAGAATTCAAAAAAAAAATAAAAATCAGTAGTACAGAAACTGTAATAGCCATTAAACTCTTGAAGCATCTCTGACTCATAGACGTATTGTCATTGGTAAATTCCTCTATCTTTTATATAGTTACATTTTGGAGTAGGAGGTTTTCTGGTTTCGGCCTTTTTTTATGTGGAGCTGCTGAGATTTAGGGATGGATCAGAATGCTTGAAAGTCGGAAGCTAATTGGAAAAATAACAACTGTGGCAAACCTGTGGAAAACTCTATCCTCTGGACAGGTTATGAGACTTGGTAACTTTCTGTGCTTGTTTCTGACCTCTACAGTTTCTACTGTATTTGATGCTTGCTATTCATGAAGAATTTCCATCCCTGTCTTTGTCTTTAAGGTCAACAATATGGGAGCAGAAAGAACCAGTTTCCTACTTGGGGGGGGAGGGGGGGGGGTAATGAATGAGAAAGAAGATTAAATAATACAATGAAAGTAAATGCTTTTGACTGGTACTTATGCATTGATTAAAGAGTGAAAATACTTTTTTCCAGAGAAGCTATCTAATGCTCAGTTTTTGCAGTCTACTAGAATCATTCCATTGAATGCATAATGTGGGGCATACCTTAAGGAACTGCAATTTCTGTTCTGCCTGCGTAACTTTAATGGATTCACAAGCAGCTGGCAGATCTTAGTAAGTATGTTTGCTAGTGCAGTTCTGCAGGGATTACTTTGAAGAACTGTACTGTTGAACAGCGTATATCAGTGACATGGAGGAAAACATAAAAAATATACTCCCAAACCTACAGGCAGTGTAAAATGAGCAAGAGATAGGAAAGCACAAGACATGAACACAGGACAGCTTGGGTTCTGAGACCAGATAAAAGCAGTGTAATTAGCACAAAAGATAAAGTTTATTTCATGACACAAGGTGAGGGGTTCTCTGAAAAACTAAAGATTACATTGGGGGGTTTTATATGTGCGGACAGGGGAAATGAATGGTGGATGATAAACTGAAGAAGAGCCCCTGGTTTGCCATCATGGCCAGATGAACTAATGTAATCCGTTGATCCATGTTCATATCATCATTAATCAGGACTAAAAAGGTTGCCTTTTCATTTAGCACTGATGTATTTAGTAAACTGTATGAATATGTTATTTACTGTCTCTGTAGCTATAGACAGGATTGATTTGAATTTTGATTTGTTCTGGTTTATTTCAGTAGTAAAAAAAAAAAAGTTTGAACGTTTTTGTTCTGTGAGTACGTTCTGATCCAAACAAAACATCAACTTGATTGGTCCTGTGGCCTGTGTGGGACAGAAGATCAAAACTAAATCATCACAATGGTCCTTTCTGGTCTTAATATATTTACTGTAACTTTGTCAGCTGCAGCTGAGAGTCATTTTTAATACTTCTGTGGTCTTTCTTCTAATAGTAACAATTTGAATGGTTTAACATAGTCCTACTGCTTCCACGGATACTAAAGGGATCCTGAGTGTTAATGGCAATACTGCCACTGGCCTGCTATTTTAGAAGAATAGGTGAAAAACTTAGGAAGTTGCATACCTCACCACGGTAAGCTTCCCTTTTCCTTTGCTTTCCTTTTATGTTAGGCATGGAACAGTAAAGAAAATCTGGGTTCTGTTACAGTAGTTGCTCGATTCATTTTAAATCCCAGAGTAGCGCCACCTGATTTTACTAAATTATCAAAGAACTGTTGCTCATGGTTTTTGTAGCTGTAGACAAAACTGATCACACGCTATTCTCAACTATTCCTTCCATGAGATGATACTTAAATCCCCTCCCTCCACACTTTCTAACAGTCTGTCTCTTGAATGAGTCAATTAATTCATGTTCATATTATGAAGTTCACTGGGTGTGAATAACCTCTAGCTTATCTGGTGATAAACTTCAGATTTGGACCATGTCTTTGGTTATTTTCATTGTTCTTTTATCTTCTCATTCAAACTCCACACATTCTTGATTATTATCTATGTGATTTAATCAGTTAAAGGACAGTACAATAAGCAGTGGACACCTTTGCAGTTGCCTTTTTTAGATATGTTACTTCAAGTTTAAGTGGGCTAAGTATGTTCTTTTTTAATGTTTATGTAGTCGTCATCGTCCTCGCTGTCTTCACCACCATCCTCATCGCAGCCTCAGGTTAGCCACAGCAGAACGAAGGCTTCACCATTGTGTCACTCTGCATCCCTCTCCTGGGCCAAACGTAATCATGTAGGTCCTGCAAAGGCTACCAGTCCGTCAATCCGTCTTCGTCGTTGGCGGCCCTTGATACGCCTTCCATCTGTTGGGCTTCATTCTGTTGTAAGTGTAGTCCATCTTCAGTCTTTTCTTACTCTGACACGACTGGCTTTCAGCCATGTAACTTCAGTCTTCAAGGCATCATTTTTTGTTGGGGTCTTTTCTCAACCATTCTTAGGCTTTCTTTCTTCCTTTTTCTTTTTTCTTTATTTTTTTTTTCCTTTCCCCCATGTCAGACAGCAAAAGTACATCACTCCATGCTTTGCTGTCCGGGTATTTTTTTATTCAGTACATGTGCCAAATCATTTTCAAAGCACAGATGAAATTTGCCTTTCATGAAGTGGCTTTTTTAATTTTTGCCATAGACTCTACATCCAGCCTCTTCTTTTCACCTCATCTTCATGATCTTTCATTTGGATGTGCTAAACCAAGGAGCTTCTAATTCTTTGTCACATGATATTATTTCTTCTGTGTTTGAGACCTGGTTCATGTTCTCATATCCTAAACCTAGTCTCCTTTTCTTTCATTCTAAGTCTTGCTTAATGGTCCCTATATATTTCAGTAAAGATGAAATGTTTCATGTAAGTCCACAGGGCTGGCTTATTTTGTCACTTGGCGTCTGTTCCTTTATCCAGTTTGTAGGCATACATTCTAGTTGAAGATGAAGACGTCCTAATAAGAAAAGCTTGTCATCAAATAGCATACTTAGGCTTTTTTCCTTCTTCACTCACAGGGCACAAATATATCTTGAAAACATAGAAAAACATTATATGCACACAACAGCCAATATTTCTAAACTGTCCTATGACCACCATCAGAAACACTAAACTGAAAGAGTGGTTTAGTGTGAACTTCATCCTGCTTTTAAGGAGTGATCTCGCTTCTAGTACACTCACAAAAAAAAAAAAATCTTCATACATAGAAGTGGATAGTCTTAAATAAAGTTGGGACAGTGTTTTTCTTTTTATCATTCTTTGGCAATGACGATATTTTACTTGTGTTACTATAAATTCTTATTTGAGGTATGTGGATTTTTTACTGAGGTGAAATAACTATTCTGACTGTGGTCCAACTATTTTCCTTTTTCATACAGAGCTGTCTTTCCAGGTGTGGAAATCTTTCTTAATGTTTTACTGCTATTAAAAATTAGTCCAAATGCTTCCATTCCTTTATAGCTTTTATATTTTTATCCTTATAAGTATCTTGAGACCTTTCCCAGACTGAATAATTGCTATTATTAAATATCTAGCTCTCTTGTAATCCTTAGAACTAAGGAACGTTCTAGATGTTACCATTTGGAGCTATTTAAATACACTGAGGAGGCATAGAGTTTAGCACTGAGTTAAGTTCTCCTGAACTCATGCTTCCTACCCCTCATTTAGTATTTATGCCATTAACATTGGCAAACTCTGACATTTTACAGTGGGGTTGTTTTTGTTTAGCAGAACTTGGAAAATAATCTGTCACTTCTGTAATTTGACTCTGGGATCTTGTTTGAATTTGACCTATATAAGCTTGTTGTTAACAAAAGACTTACTGAGGAAGACTTAAGCTTGCATGTGCCTGCCTAGAACAAAAACATTAATTGACCACGAGTTTACTTCAGTGCTAAATAGATCATGACTTATCCAAGGACAGCCATTACAGCATAATCTGCTGTGAGTATACCAGAAAGCCACTGTTAGTAAGTTGAGGGTTTTATTCAGAAAATTCCTAAAATAACTCCTTGTCCATTAGCAGCAAGCATTTGCTTTGAAAATGTTCAAAAACTTAATTAAAAAATAAGTGGCCTTAGGTACAACTCTTACCTGGCAAAACTGAACCTTACTGCTAAAAATAGTTTTAAATATTACTTGTTAACTCCCCTGAGATCTTTAGTTTCTCCATCTGACAGATGAGATTATAATTCAAGTCCTATATGCAAAGACTTATCACTTAGTCTGGTACAATATAGTCTGATATTTATTGCTAACTAAAATGTTGGGGTTTTTTGTTGTTCACTTTTGTATAACATACCTTTCCAAGAACATTCAAGAACACACAAGCTATATGTAAATTAGTTTAATATGCAGAAAATCACACAGTATTTTTGGCATTAAAGCTCTCTCAGTTGGCTTGCTAATAAATGCTACCTTGTCTTTCAAGTTTTGTCCTGTCAATGCCTGTCAACAAGTATTATTAGTATACCACTGATCGTTCTGTGTACAAAAGACGTGCAAAGAGGCTGAAATAGTCTCGGCATTGTATGAAAATGTTCTAGTATCGCTTTTATTAAGGAATCTATGCACTTAAATTTAAAGGAGGGGGAGAAACATCCTGTATATTTTGTTTAAAATACAGTTGAATTTTCTTGCAATTCTAAATACATTTCTACTGCTTAAACATTGAGAAACAGAAAATAAATTGTTTCAAAACTAAAAGCAAAAGTTTTAGTTATGGGAGACAGTATCTATGCTCCTTAAGTAAATGTACTGTGCCCACTTGAAAACTTCCTTTGACCTTTGTTGGGGAGTTGAGTTTGTCTGGACACTAGATGCCCACCAAGCTGCTCTGTCACTCCTCTCCTCAGCAGGACAGTAAGGAGACTATAAGATGGAAAAAAACTTGGGAGTCAAGATAAAGGTAGTTTAATAAAGCAAAAGCAAAGGTCACATGTGGAAGCAAAGGAAAACAAAAGATTTATTCTTCACTTCCCATCAGCAGGTAATGTCCAGCCATTTCCTCAAAAGTAGGGCTTCAGTACACTTTGTGATTGTATTATAATAAAGAATGCCCCCTTCCTCCCCCTGCCTTCTGTTTGCTTTTATTGCTAAGCAGATATCATACACTATGGAATATCCCTTTGATCAGTTTGGGTAAGCTGTCCTGCCTATGTCTTTCCACCCCTCCCAAGATCTTTCCCAAGCCCAGCCCGCTGGGTGAGATGAGGGAATGTTGTAGATACAGCTTGATGCTGTGTGAGTACTGCTCAGTAGTAGTCAACAGTGGTGTGTTATCAACACCTTTCTTGCTACCCATTCAAAGCACAGAGAGCTCTTGTGGGGAAAAGCATCTTCATCTCAGCCAGACCCCATACAACTTTTTTATATAATGGGGAAGAAGAGAAAACAAAAAAAAACCAACAACAAAACAAACTGATAAATTGCAGTACAGTAGATGTAGCAAAATTTTAAACTACAGGTAACAATGTGCTTGATTACTAATGTTGAATTTTCCTCAGTCCTTGTAATGATCTCTTATTCTTCCAGCTCTTCTCCTCTTTTAGTGTCTCTGCTTGCCTTTGGATCATTTTGCAGGCTTTTATATGTCAAGCTATTCTCCCAATTCTTTTTCCTTTCCTATGCTTCTCAAATTGGAAAACATACTCTTTGTTTTCTCCCATTTACTTTCTCTGTCAGACTAAAGTTCCCACTCTTTAAAAACCAAAACAGGAATACCTATTTAGAGCAGCATACTCCTAAATAATCCCTTCTTGCTTATGGATCTAGATGGAGAGTTGTGTTTTTATAAACATTCTGTATGCTGATACTCTGGTCATCGATAGAGCCCATATCTAAATTTCAGTTTCTTGCTTGACATCCTCTCACTCAAAATCAGATGCTACTGTCCTGCGTCTTGGAATTGTAATTCATATGACACTCACATATTTCTAGCTGTAGCTGGGGACACAGAGTTAGTATAACTTGAGACAGCTTGTCTACAGTGACAGCACAGTAGAAAAATACATAAGGCAATGTTTAGCAGAGGATCTTCTTGTCCATTCTTGGGTCTGTACTCAAGACAGTCCCTCAGCATCTTTCCTATAGAAATTCTTTTTCATTATTCTGGACAAAGGGTACCTTGGACTACATTAAGCTATGTTCAAGTGTGAAACGCTCTGCAGTATAGAACAGAGATGTTGCTGTTCTTTGAGAATGAGCCAGAAATCATCTTGCTGAAACCTGTGTTCATCATTCCAGTGGTCTTTGTTTTAATAGAAGTGTTTTAACCAGGATTCAAATGCTTTTACAGGCCTCCACAGTACATTTGTCCAAGCATGTTCTATGGTTCACAATGGAAATTAGAGATGCTTAATCTACCCAATAGCAGTTGCATCACTTTTTCCCCTTCGAAATTTACTAAATCTAAACCTAACATTCTGTTGTATAAACTTCATTTTTTGAATATGTTTTCCTTTGACTTCTTGCAACTCCTTGTGAGTGGAATTGTATAGTTAATCCCCTAAGTGTTTTTTTGGTTTTTTAGATTTCAGTTACTTTTCTCATGATCTTTCAGTTGGATGCATCTGAAACTTTTTATTCCTCAGGGTTCTGCAAAATTGTCTTTTCCTTATTGGTCATTACCGCTCTTCTTCCAGAACCCAACAGACTCTTGATGCCAATTTCTTGACTTAACATAGGTGGTGCTTTCTCCCTTCCAAGTCACTACGTGTAATGCAAAGCATTCTACTAAACTGGTTCTTGCTTCACTCCTTTCTCTCAAGAGCAAGTGTAAGGAAACAGTAAAAATACAAGATTTAGTTGCAAGAAGTAATCTGAAATCTGTCATATAACATTGAACCTGGTTTTATAATCCCATCTTCCAAAAACAAATTTCAAGCAGGATGCAGTGAGGACTTATTCAGTGTGTCCAAGAGAATAAGACAGTTCTTCTTTTCCAATTCTCTGTTTGTTTCGGAGAAAAGAAACCAGTAGCAAATCAGATTTGATGAACAGTTCTGTTCGAAGTTAGCAACATTTGAAAATCAAAAGATTTGAAATGGATGAAAATTTAATAGACTTTTAGATTGGGATAATGGTCTAAGTGCATTAGCAAGATAAACTGTGTAGGTAATGGAATGTACTTTATTAGACCAGCTGATACGATTGAGCAAACAGTGGTATAGGAGGGTACCACTAAGTTTCTGCAGCTCAGTGCAACAACAGGAAAGAGTAGTGTTGTAGTTTGTGATGAGAGAGCAGCTTGCAGTGGTGAAGGGTAAAATTAAGGCATTTCTTAGTGCAACAAGAGGAAGTAGGAAGGGTTATTTGTATAGTAAAAACTTTGGGAAGTGCCATTTTAAAAATTACTGATTGGAAATCTGGTAGTGAAGAATAAAGGAAGCAATGTAGAGGTGCTTTTGTGATAGCATGAACTAATGGGTATTGACCTGAGATAAGTCAACTGAAATTTACTTCTCACAGCAGTAAACAGTTATTTAATTTGAATGTCCAGATTGGTAGAGAAGGCAGTCAAATCCTGTGAAAAACTGGGGCTTGGTAATTTAGATGCTTTTATTGTGGTATCCAAAATTAGTGGACACAATAACCTTGGCTGTTAGTTTTGTATGTGAGACTGGGAATATGCTATATTATTACCATTGAGCATTATCTTAATACCTTGATACCACAAATTACAGCTGAGATGTTCTCAGAACCATCACGTGAGCACTAAACTTTTTGCATTTTTCCTCTTCAAATCAGTTTTAAGTGTACTGATCATTATTACTTTTTTTTTTTTCTACTAACCCTACTATTAAAATTTGTTTCTTATGCTAAGGTTGAAAGGATAACATAAATGTATGTAAGGTCCCAAAGATATCTGGTATTTGTCCTCATTCTGTCTTTTCTGGATGGGAAAGAAATAGAAATTTTCTTCACTGTGTGCCCCAGCTCTTCAGAATACTGGAAAATGAGTCTTGAATCCTATAGCTTAGTTCCAAATCCTGATTAGACAATTATTTAGACTCCTGTCTTTCTCTTCCCTTGTTTGGATGTGCGGTCATTTACATCTGCTGTTTCCTTTTGCACATTGCGTGATCTTCTAAAAAAAAAAAAAATCTAAAGAATAGGTCATTCCAACACCTGACTGATGTTCATGTAACTGTGGCCTTTGACAAGAAGGACAATCAAGAGAAAATACTCTGTAATTATTCTGAAAATACTACCTAGTGATAAACATGCAAGCAGACTTCTTAAAGCTAATTTTAAGCATGCACACAGACTGTTTATTAGGAGCTGAAAACTTAGCCAAAGGTGTAGCTTTTCAAGGAGGCCACAAAAGACATCTCTCCGAAGCTGCCATTCCCACTTTCTAGACTTTGAAATTTAAAGTCTTCTGTTTCAGGTGTTAGAATTTCTAGAGCTTCCCAGTGAAGTAGGAATTGGCCTGACTAGGCTTCTTTTCCTGTGTGTGTTTGTGTGTGCATGTGCGTCCACACATGTGCAATGGATGTCCTTTTTTTGATTGTTTTTCCCCTAAGGAGTGGTGTGGGGATTTTGAATCAGATTCATCACAGGGAAAAAGTTTTTATTTGTAATACTATTTTTAACATTTTTATAACAAAATTTTAGGTCATCTTGACTATTCAGACCCTATTGTTTCTCTGTGCTTATGGTTATGCAAATAATTGTCAAAAATTGTTGAAATCCAAATTGTCAAGCAACATAATAGATCTGCTTTGTACATTGTATGAAAAGAAGTCACAAGGAAAAGAGACTGTCTGCATTACACCATGTGGTAGAAGCTTTAAAAGTGGCATGGCACTTTTGTTCTCTGAGGTTGGGGAATTAAAAACGTAAAACCACATTTCTCGCGGGTTGTGGCAATGGCACCATGAGAGCACGTTATTTAGATTAGGCATAAACAAAAGCTCAGCAGGATTCTATAGGAGTCTGTCTCCAAGTAAATTCTATGAAAAGTTAATCATGCTTTTTTTGATGGCTTCCCTATCCATCTTCTAGCTGTATGTAGGCTTGACATTCCAAGCATGCCAAGTATTCCTCCCTATAGAAAAGGTGTTTATTAGAATCTGGCAAAGAACACAATCCAGTCTTCAGAAATGTTCAAAAGGGCAACTGTATTTTATTATAAGTATGATCAAAACCAAATCCTGAACACAGAATTATAGAATCATAGAATGGTTAGGGTTGGAAAGGGCCTTAAGATTATCTAATTCCATCCCCCCTGCCATGGGCAGGAATGCCTCACCCTAGACCATGTTGTCCAAAGCTTTCCGACCTGGCCTTGAACTCTGCCAGGGATGGAGCATTTACCCCATCTTGAAGTCTTCTGAAACAGTGGTATTTTGAGCTCTTCTAGTTAATGACAGTTTGAGCCCAGGTAGCATATGTTCAAAGCTTTTAGATGCTAAGCCATTTCCTTCCTAAAGTGAGACTAACTAGTCTCCCCCTAACCCTGAAATTCCTTGAGCCCAGTTGTTATGTTTAATTGATAAGTGAACAGCCATGAGGTCATATTTACAAAGGGAATTAGGTGGCAATGTGGGATGTGGCAAGGACTCTCAGTTATGCTTGACTGCACACTTCTGTAGCACCACACTTTAGACGCCTTGTAAAAACTTGGTTGATTGATGGGAATAACAACAAGGTACCACTGATTGTCAGCTACTGTCATGTGATTTTCAGGAAGTTATGGAAACCTGTGGTCCTTGGAAGTTTACAGCTAGGGTAGGCAAACTCTTGAGGCTGCTTGATCTACTTGTTTGTTTTCTAAGCCCTGGTTCTATTTGGCCTTCTGCAATACAAAATTCTCAAAGGCAATTCACTTATGCCATAAGGCAAAGACTCCTTGGAGTTTTGGTGGAAAGGTCCTCTTATTCTGTTGATAGCTGCCCTCTCCACGGAGGCTGGAATGCACTTTCTCTGCTCTGGACCCTCTGAAACAAAGATAAACCAGGGTATTTACACTTGTCACACTTTAACTGGTCATGGAGATGTATCTCAAATGAGGGTGATGGGAGGTTTTGTGGATTTTTTTGTTTCATTCTTCTTTCTCATTTTTGAGCTTGCTACATAGAATTTCAGTAAGATCGTGGCTTACTGTAATGCTCTGTTCTTTGGCGTTCTTGGTGTATTGAAGGGCTTATGGTGACTTTTTGTCTTTTGCTATATTGTGTTCTGGTTGTTTGCTATGTATCTTCAGTTTAGACCATCTTTTAAAGTCTTTTCTCATGACCATATGAACAAAGGAATCTTTTAATCCAGTCTTGAAAGCATGATATGACTGTAAGGTTCTACAACTCATTTTAATCTGTTTCTGGCAAATTCTTAGGTTTTTGGGGTGCTTCAAGAAATTCACATAAGGCTAACAGTAATTACAAGATGGAAGAAAATTGCATGAAATATATTGTCACAGGAGTCAGATTCTTGATGATTTAAGAAAAACTGAGGTGCTTTTCCCATTCCCTCAAACATTATCTTCTTAAATTGTGGTTTGAGGCTCAGCTGCAGACTGGAAAGATTGATGAGGAAATCATCAATTTCTGTTGAACACAGCAGTGGTGATGTGTTTCTTCTGAAGAAGCTTTTGCTTGCTGTAATTAGCAGCACAGTACTGGGCTGGATAGCTCTTTATCAAGTGTAACCATTCTTTGTCATGTCACTGCACTTGTGTCCGTGCTTGGTATGATGGCTGTAATGCCACTTTGAAATTTCAGTCTAGGAATCTCTAGTTATTTTCCTTCCTGTGCACCTAATATTAGCAAACTTCTTCTTTTGACTACCTGTGAAGAGGGAACAGTAACTGTACTATATGTGGCTTACCACATGAGGAATAGTTTGACCAAGTGAATATTTTGGGGTTTAAAATACTACTGGTTCATAGTTCAGCCCTGCATCACTTTGTTATGGGAGATGATTTAATGAAGGAGATGCTATTTATATGAAAATATATTTTTAATATTAATGTATTTGAGTTGATAATACTTCTAATTCAGTAATGAAAAATAAAGCTTTTATGTAGAGCTATAATTGGAAATACTTGCAGATACTTTAGCTGTGCATTGCAGAAAGCTTCTTTATATTCCAAAATGTTCTGCAGTGTGACTTCTGCCATTCTGTGTAGATCCAGAATGTGCTTCTCACTTGTTGTTTGTCTTGCCCAGGTGTTTTGTATATTGTGATGATCACATTAATCTCATTATGATAAGAGTTTTAGTGAAAGCAATTTATTTTTATTTTGTTTTGTCTTGCAGGCACCAAGTATAGATGAAAAAGTAGATCTTCATTTTATTGCATTAGTTAATGTAGGTGGTCATCTCTATGAATTGGGTAAGAACACTTTTTATCTGCTTTCTCCATTTGTTTGAAACAAATACAAGTAGTAATGTTAACTAGCAATGTTTGAGAGAGATTGCTTGATCTAAGGTAGAGCTTTGGTTCTTTTCAGGCACATCATAGGGTCTGGGCTGGGGGGGGAGGTTCTGTCAAACTGTTGCAGCCTTCCTCCCATTGCTTTTTCAGATTCTCCTTCTCTCAACTCCCTGTTATTAAGATAAAATGGTACAGAATACTAGACTGCCTCTGAGTTTCCTTTATGATTTACAAGGACAAAGAAAGAATTGACAAACACTCAAAAGTTTCAAAGAGGAAAATCTTATTATATTTCTGTCCCCAGATTGCTTGTGGCATTAATAAATGAATTGTATGCCACTTCAGAAGCATTACCTATATAATTAAATAGCATGATGCTGTTTAAACTAAAAGGATGTAGTCATAGAATCATAGAATGGTTAAGATTGCAAAGGACATTAAGATCATCAAGTTCCAACCCCCCTGCCAACCCCCTCACACTAGACCATGTTGCTCAAGGCTCTGTCCAACCTGGCCTTGAACACTGCCAGGGATGGAGCATTTACCACTTCTTTGGGCAACCTGTGCCAGTGCCTTATCACCCTGGTGTCCTCAACATAAAAAGGACATGGAACTGTTAGAACAAGTCCAGAGGAGGGCCCTGAGAATGATCAGGGGTCTGGAGCACGTCCTGTATGAAGACAGGCTGAGAAAGTTGGGGCTGTTCAGCCTGGAGAAGGCTGTGTGGAGACCTCATAGCAGCCTTCCAGTATCTGAAGGGGGCCTATAGGGATGCTGGAGAGGGACTTTTCATTAGGGACTAATTAATTATATAATAAATAATATTAATTATACGGTACTCCAAGTGGAGTCTCACGAGCAGAGTACTAGTCAGGATACTAGCAGATACAAATAACTCTGCAATTCATTTGTTGATTTTTCTTCAACCTTTTTGTGGTTACTAGACAAGTTAACTGTAAAACAGTAGTCTCTGTTTTCTGAATTCCAGCTATTTTTTTCCCCTCTTGAGATTGTGTAGCACCAAGTTCTGTCCAGATATTCTCTAATGACTCCAATCTTAAACATGTTGCTGGGCAACTAGGTTTTGCTGCAGGCTCTTCAAAAACTATCAAGTAGATCAGGATTTGAAAACTGCAAGTCACTGGTCTTTCCTAATGCAATTTTTCAGTGTTTTCTGCTGAGAACATTTTCATCTTTTGAAAATCAGAATGTAATTAAGCAATGCCCTTATCAGGTGACAGCTATTCATAACCTGGGGTATAAGCTGTATGTAAGAAGTGTTTATGTTAGTATTAAGGTGATCTAAAGAGTATTATCAGTGGTAAATCATGAACAACAGGCACACATTTCTGTAGTTTTATGAGGCTGGCTGTCAGCAAATTAGATCAAATAGTGAGGAAACTACTGTAGGAAGCGATATAAATATTTTATTACTCTGAATTTCAAGGTGTGATGGATGGCTCAGTCTTCTTTTAGTTGTGTGCTTCTGAGTCTTTGATTTCCACATTACTCTTCTATTGTGTGTTAATTTACTTAAAAAGCACAGTACAAACTATGAGTATCATGTTTAACTATTTTCCAGACAAATGATGCAAGATAAAACCCACTTTTTTTCCCCTTATTAAATTAAAAGAAAAAAAAAAATCATTTAACTCCTCTGTAATGTAGTGGCATGACAATACTATAATTTCCTTTTGTTCTTAAAATAACTTCTGTATGTACTAGCAGAAGAAAGCAAAAAATACTTGAAAGTAGGAAAATGAGGGAAGGCTTTTAAATTGATTCAGCAGCTTCAGTCACTGTGGCCAACATGTGGGCTTTGGCAGGCAGAAAATGCTAAGAAAGCACATGGATGCAAAATGCTTATGTGTTTGCCATAGAAAACAAGTTATTTATAGTCACATGAAATTAAAATGCTGTTCTGCCAAGATACATGTTTAAAAAAAAAAAAAGAAAACTTTTAATAGCAAAGGGGCATTCAGTTCTGTTTTCCTGGCATGTTCTGAGGGCTTTGCATGGTTGTAGCTTCAATCATGGCTGTTACAATAATGAACAGCCTCTTGTTCATGTAAATCCAAAAGTCTTCCAACATTGATCTATTTTTAGTTATGAAAAAAGTAATTTGGAAGTGCTGTCAACTTCGGTGGAATCTTTGGGCAGGGAAGAGTCTTTAGAGAGGAGGACAGAGCCAGAAGGGAATTTGGTCTAGCAAATACTTAGGGTATCCTGACAGATGTTCACAAAATGTTAGCTCTTCACAAGTAACCTGAAACATTTCTGTGAATTTTTAAAATGCTGAGAATAACATTGTTACATTGCAAATGGCAGAAAATATAAATCATTATGGTAACCATTTTTAAATTATGTGAAAGTCCTTAATATCTAAAGTTAATTGAGTTTGTTTGCTTATTTCTTTTAAATGAGAGTAACATTTCAGTTATGCCAGACTTGTCAAATTGATGGGTCTGGTATTCTGTTCTGTCATGGAGTGCCTGATTACAGCTGTCAGAGATCACAGATGTACAGCTGTCTGTCTGGGTATATCCATTACGTGTAGCTGAAATGGTTCTTCTTTACTTGAAAGCAAAGTGCTAGGCCACCACTAAAACAATTGCAACTTACAGCCGTAGAGTTTTCAAATGAAATATTAAAAAGTTGGTTTGATTGGATTGTGTTTTTCTAATGTAGCAGACTGATGATACATAATAACACATGTTGAGGCAGTCAGCAGTGGAGGGAGAGATCAGGAACAGCTAGCGGCATGTGCGATTCTCTTAATGAAAAATGAGGTAGCATTTTTATAAGTGAAGAACAAAAAATCTGTCCAAATAGTTTTAACTGGAAGAATTCAGCTTTTCTAATTTTATAAATGTGTTGTTCAGTCTTGCTTTGTCTTTCAACAGATGGGCGCAAGCCATTTCCAATAAACCATGGGGAAACTAGCGACGATTCTTTTTTAGAGGTAGGAATAGAAAACCTTGAATGCTGTAATGCAGAATTCTTGTTAATTTCCACAAAAATTATTTTTAAAACTTATAAAAATATTTGTATGGCATGGTTGTACATTATGGTTGAATGAGGAATACAGAGAGTGGGATGGTGAGACAAAATTAGGTTTACTCAGTTTTAAACCAGTTATTTCAGAACGCTGATGTTGTAACTGTGGATGACAGAGTATCATAACATGATAAGAAGAAATGTCAGAAGAGTTGACTATGACAGAAGACCAGACTGACTTTCCTTCTGTGCTGAGACTTTCATATACCCCGATCCTTTCAAACTGTATGTGAGATGAAGTCAGCAGAATGAAAATTTTGGATAATTTTTCATTCTCTTTAGTTATAGTTCAGTAGCTGCCATGCTAGACAGAAGTTAATTTCCTTTGTGACACTTTCTAACAATCATTCTTCTCCAGTTTCATGACTTCTTTTGGGTGATTCTTTGAGTCCGGAGTTACTGAGTTGAGAAGTTAATTGGAAAGGAATATACTGAATTGGGAGGATGAACTGTCATCCCCACAGAATGATGCAAAGTTTAAGCTGAGAGAAGGCAGTGCATAGATCTGACTTCTATGGTATCCAGACCGGATTAGCTTTACAAAAGGAAGAAACCAGAGAACCTAAAAACCAACTAAGCAAAACTTTTTATAGTTTAGTAGCATAGACCAATGTCTGTAAAGCTTGCATACAGTTTGTGCTTTTTGGGGCAGGGGGAGAAGCTGAATAAAGCCTTCCTTTTTACATATGTGGCTTTTTTCTGTTTCACTGATAACATGTGTTCTCCAGATTGCACCCTAAAGCTAGATGAAGGAATTACTCACAATCTTTCAGTTACCCCCCACAGCTTAGATTCATCTTGAGACAAAGGGAACGTTTCTGAATACAGCAGTACTAGTAAAGGCAAACTTCTGAGATGCATTTAGAAAGGCAGACAAGCAACACATCTGTGACACAAATATTCAGCCACAAAAAGTCATTGTTGCTAAGGTTCTGCATAAAATGTTTGCTCTTATGTTGCCCATGTGAGCGCTGTTAATAATCTTGAATAATGGTAACACGTCAGAAGTGCAGTTTATGTATATTTGCTACACTGTTTAGTAATCCTTTATGGAAAAGCCCATTTTGAGCATAGATTGTATGAAGCATATCTTTATAATTTAGTTGTGAGGGGGGGGTTGATCAGTATGATTTATAGTGGTTTTTGTTTTGTTTTTTTCTGTTTTTTACTTTTTTCCTAGGATGCAATAGAAGTTTGCAAGAAATTCATGGAACGTGACCCAGAAGAATTAAGATTTAATGCAATTGCACTGTCTGCAGCTTAAAAGCCTTTCCCAGTGGGGCTAATGCAATGCATTGTAACAATAAAACCGTTGCCATATGTTAATAGTACAAATTTTGATACTTCCCTAACATGTTGATTAATTGTTGCATACATGGAATAAACTTTGCATTTGTCCTTGCTATTTCTTGCTGCTTGTTCCTAAAGCAACTTTGGGTATTTATATACACGCATGCATTTTGTGCAAGACTTCTGTGTGGTGGGTTTTCCCCCCTTCCACCCTCTTAAAAGTTTTGGGAATTACCGTCTGTTATATTTTATCATAGTAATGATGAGCTAGTTCAGAGCAGGATTATCTTTTGTATCATTCACAGATAACATTCTGAGTGGAGTATGTGGTATGTTAATGGGTAAAAACTTGAAATGTGAGGTTATCTCCATCTTCTAATTATAATGATGAAAGAATATTATAAATAACTTCTACAGGTTACTCAAAGGCATTTTTTCACTGCATTATTTATAAATAAATATGTGGAGGAAAAAAGGCAGAAAAAGGACTGTTTCTTCTTACTGTTGGTGAGCGCTGACATAATTTTAAACTTACCTTAATCTGCATTTTGAATAAAACTTCATTTTGTTTCTCAAGTCTGATCATGTTAATAAACTGTCAAAAAGCTTTAGTTAAACCAGTGTTTGCTGTTTATATATATGGAAACTCAACATGGATCTTTTGCCCCAGAAAAGCCACACTAGTAATTAATGCTAATTCAAATGGTAGGATTGTGGAGGGCATACCCAGGTAAATACAGCAATATATTTACCTTACTTAATTGAAATAAATAAATGATAGAAAAATAATGATTGTTCTAGTTAAGTTTGGTGTAACAAGAACAGAAACAAGCTATAGATTTTAAGATAGCCATGATGGTCATATACCTTTTTTTCCCTTTAGGAATGTCTATAGTAAGTTTGTCAGGTGGCATTACTGAATGCTATGTGATACCCTTCCCCTGTGCCATCCCTCACACCCCACCTACTGGATCTTAAGGTACTGTTGACCAATTTCTACACTTGAATTAATAACAACTTGGTTCGGGTTTGGTTTTGGCTAAGCAATCTTATGCTATAGGATTCTTGTCAAGGTTGGTTTTGGCTAATGTGCATGTTTTTTACATTTAAAAAAAAAAAAAAGAATTAAATCCTGATTTGTTGCTTTGAAATTAAATAATCCAGGTTTGCTTCCACTCAAGACTGCTGCCAAAGGAAACTGAACTCTCCGTGTCCCAGAGGGTGCTTTCATTCTCTACCAATTGTCATTGCAGGAAAAATGAATGGGGTTATGCCAGAACAATCTGGCAGAGTTTTCCTTCTTTATAGAAAGAGGCCTGGGAGTCTGTCTTATCACTTAAGAACATCTTTTGTACTCTAAAGAAAAAGTCGGAGTGTCTGTCTAAAGCATGTCACCTGGAGAGTCCACTAACAACAAGAGTCTGTTTCCTATACGTGAGTTGGTTGGAAAAGTGAGGGGGAAGAACACCACTAACAAGCTTCTTATTTTTGAGCACTTTTTCACCCCAATAAAATACAATATCTTTAAGATGTGCTTTATATTGCAATGCTCATTAGTAAAGCCCTGAATCTTGCTTCTAAATACAAATCAAAGGCTTTAGTAACCAAAGCAGATGCATTGCTTTACTGCTAATATCAGAAAAATCAAATAAAAGTTGCCATAATTTAATTGGGATATTGCATATTTTATACTAAAGGTGACTCGGAAGACTACATTTAAAGTAAGCTATAGTTAATATAGATAAGGTGCTTTTAGGGGAGAGAGGTGGGTAAGGAAAGGGAGGAAGAGGAAATGCAGTTTTAAACTATTAAACTAGCTACAAGAGTTGTCTGCTTCAGCGAAATATTCAAACCGTGTATGCTCTTCAATGCTCAGGAGATTTTGGTGGGTTTAGGTAATAAAGGGAGGGACTCTTGTGCAATTATTTATTGCCAAATCACCTTAGAACTAGACTTTTTATTGAGTGTGAGGACTGATTAAATGATTGATGACAAAGGAAATCAGAGTTAGAATAGTCAGCTTGGGGTAGGATTTTTTCATGGTCACAATGCAAAAATACATTTTGAATCTTAAGTAAAAACTTACAAATAAGAATTCTTAGCAATTTTGGCAATATGATAGTTTTGCTCAGTGGTTTTTACATAGTCTTCAAATCAGTTGTCCTGCAGGGTAAGGTTTCCTTTTTTTTTTTACCTTCAGTGTTAATTTCCAGTTTATTAACATGTAAGATGGTACTTTTTAATGAACATTGCTTTTGGAAAAGTTCTCAAAAGTTTGAGATGACAAAGGAAGAGAAACACACCAGCTTTTATGTTGCACATTCCCTCACTAGATTGAGATTTTGAAAGACTGCATTGCAGAAATACTACCTTGCCAAACACATATGGTGCAATGCTTCCAGTGTTTGCAAGGCCATGCTTTGGCGCAGGCATTGGTGACCATCTTGAGGAGCACAGGAAATAAAGGGATCTACAAGATGCTGGAAAACCTTTGGCATTGACAGAACCCATGTAACTTTGTATAAGGAGTGAGATATAATCCAACAAGGTCCTGAACAGGGGCTCAAAACCACGTGGGGCTTTTGGCTCCGCAATGCCCATTCCGACGTTGCCCGATCTGTACAATCTGTGCTTATTAGCTCAAGCTCTGTGGGAAAACAACACGGTAATTTCAGACTTGTGCAGCAGCCCTGCCAGAGCCTCACCACCTTTGTGTGGAGCGTGGTTTGGCTGCAGGCATGCAGCACCAGTGGCTGCCAGGAAATCCCCTTCAGCTCCTGCAGTCCAGGCTGGCTATACACTTCTCATGGAAATGGTGCATTTAGGAGTGAAGAAATGATGCATGCTCAGTGCTTATATTAATTGTAGTTGAGTGGAGCTGGTGTGCTATTAAGCACTGATGATTGTTCAAGCTCTTTTAAGTATATTGGTGTAAGTTTCCCATGTTATTACATGCATTTTGTTGAGAAACTGTAAGAATTTAATAAGCAGTGCAGTGCCCTTTCAGTCATGGCTGCATGATTCAGCTAAGGAAAGAAAAGGGTTTTCTGTCACTGAAATGTAAGTTTTAGAAAATAAACATACCTAACAGCCTACATTTAGAAAATAAATATGGTCGTAAACCTTCCTTGGTAGAAAATGTTATTGTATCCAATATTTGTAGAACTCTCTATGAAAAGAATATGATGTCACCTGGAGAGTCCACTAACAACAAGAGTTTGTTGCCTGACTGGTCCCTAGGAGCACACAAATCCAAAGGTTTTATTTTTGCCAAGTAAAACAATCTTGTTTGCTACTTTTGACACCAACAGTTAGCAGTCATACCTGCTGTATGTAGGCTTTTTCTGATCTAGGAGTCTGGTGACTTACCTTGCTAGTGCAAAGGAATATTGAGCTGTTTTGGTTGGTAGCCTTACATAGGTAAGTTATCTGTGACAGTTGATTTAAAATTCACTTTGAGGAAGGAATTTGCATGTTGGAACTTTTATTTTGTTAATAACTTTGACTTGAAAGCTGCTGTGGTCCATGTAGCTTGCTAAAATGAGGACTTGATCAAATTACTTGACAAAAATTATTTGATCTAAAATGTTACACACTTGATACATAAGAAAAGTGATTTGCCATTAAGCAGAAAAAATAAAAGTGTCCCTGCCCATAGCAGGGTATTTGGAACTAGATGATCTTTAAGGTCCCTTCCAACCCAAACCATTCTATGAAAACAGCCAGAAATAAGTGAGAACTTGGAAGCTGTTTTCTTTTTAAACGTGGCCACTTTTGAAACTTGTTTCATGGAGTTCTATTCTCAAATCTAAAATTTGATGGTATTCATAATTTCTCCTACGTAGGGGCAAGCACTGTATTTTTATATGAACTGAAAGGCAGTCCTTAAAAGTCTGTGAAATGCTGCAGTAGTTCTCAGAAAACTGTTCAGTAATGATGGCTAACATAAACTGATGTCAGCCAGCAGCACATACATGCTTTATTTAGACTGGAGCTTTAGCCTTTGCAGGCATGAATATTAAATAATGAGACGAGAGGGTTATTTTCTGATGTTCAGGCCTCCCACTTGAGAAAAATGCAGATTCTTCATTTGTGTTTGGTCTCGTGGCTGATCTGGCTTGGAACAGGAAAAAGGAGCAGGGAAAAAAATCCAAATTATAGCTTTGATGATTGTTTCATTCATCATGGACTCTAATAGCATAGATGTCTCATCTCATACCACTGTGAGGAGCTAACTGCATCATTTCTGTGCATTTGTAACTTCAGTAAATGTCAGCATCTCCTGTGAAACTCATTGCAGCCACAGTCACTGAAATAAGTTGCTCCCAGTCAGTTTTCCTTCCTGTGTGTACCACCAGTAACACTTAATTTCCATGTACTGCAGAAACTGATGGCAAATAGCTTCTTGGTACGTTAAACTGATCTCCTAAAATCTTCTTACCTGTTCTAAGAAGGTTGCTTACAGAGCAGAAATAAGATGTGCTCTCAAGCAGACATCTCAGGAGAAGCTAATTTTGTGCAGTACAAGTATTATCTTTTCTCAATAGTCCTTAAAAATTACATACGTTCTGCTGTGGAACCCATGCAAAAGATGTGTGCAGCAACCCAGTTTTGCTTACAGAAAAGAAGTGGAAAGAAGAGTATTATCAAGAGTTCAAGTAGGAAAAAAGCATCTTAAATACAATGTTAAAATGGAATCAGGTGCTTAAAAATTGAACCAAAACCAAACTGGTGCTATGCATTCCATATTATTCCAGAAAATGGCTCTTTTTCCTGATGTTTCATTAACTTTTCTGCTTAGCATGAGTCTGCTCCAGTATGGGAAGTAAGGCTTTTGCTGTGCCTAGTCAACACACCTGCTCCCTCCAGCTCGTGCCTACCTCAGGCATAGCATGATGCCAGCTTGCCCAATGTTTGTGGTTACCAGAGGGCTCAGAGCCCAGCAGAGCATCCACCCAGGCTCAGGAGTCGGGCATGGCCTTACCAAGACAGAGCTTTAGCTCTGAGCCCAGCACAGGATGGCGTGAGGAGTGGTCACAGAGAAGCCACTGCAGTGTATGGGGGGCAGGGACACGAGTGGAATAAAGGAACGGGCACTAGTGGGGGCACTGTGAGGAAAACCAGAGTTGAGGCAAGCAGTGCTGAGGGCAGGGGGGCAGGATGGAAGCTGAACAGTGGGCTCCAGCCCTGCCCCAGGCATCCCAGCTTTGGTCGTTCCGTGTGACTAGAGCTCAAAACGAAGCGTGGGTCCTTCACGTCTCCAGAAGCACCGGGAAAGGTCCTAATTTCGTCCCCCAACGCTGCAGAAGAGCGCGAAGCCGCGTCCCCCCTCACGGATCCCGGCCGCAAGGGCAGACCCGCCGGTGAGGAGGGAGCCGGGCGTTCGCTGCCCAACTGGCGGGAGGTGCCGCCCTGCAGGGTAGGCCCGGCCGGGCGGCAGGTGTCGGGGCCCGGGTTGGAGGTAGCCGGCCCTGAAAGGTGCGATTGTCCCCAGCTATTCCTGGTATGCGTCGGGGCGGGAGCCGCTAGGGGCGGCCTCCACAGGGCGGGAGGGCGAGGGGCGCCGCGGCCCGGCGGGGCAGAGGAGCCGCCGCCGCCGCGGGGGGTGTGGGGAGGTGCAGCTCCTCCCGGGCGTCCGGATGCCCCTGGCTCCCTCGGATTCCTGCGGTGGCTGAGCGGCGGCGAGGTCCCGGGAGGGGGAGCTCCGCGGGGAGGAGGCGGAGGGGAAGGAGGAGGAGACGGCGCGGGGAGCGTTAAAAGGAGGCAGCTGAATGACAGCGGCTACTCCCCGCGCCCGCGCCCGCGCCCCCGCCCCGCTAAGCGCCGGCCACTTCATCACTGACCCCCTTTTCACTGCGCTTCCGTGCCCCGCTCGCTGCCCGCCATGGAGGGGAGAGAAGACGCGGAGTGCGACTGCCGGGCGGCGTTCGCCGAGGCTCGGCGATGGGTAGAGGTGAGGCGTCTGTCGGTCCCGTCGGGAGGCATCCCCTGCCCGCGGGTAGCCCCAGTTCCCCCATACTGAGGTCTGGGGTCCCGTCGTGCCCCTGGCATGGGCGGGTTCGGGGGCTGGGACAGGGGCATGCAGACACGGGGCTGCCCCCGTCGTCGGACAGGAGCTGCGGGGACTCGGCTCCCAAAGTTCGCTCCTTTGTCGGCGGCTGCTGCTGGGTGCTATTTTTAGAAGGTATCGTGGAGATCTCTCCCTGCAGTATCGCCGAGGCCCCCCTCCCCAAAATCCAAATTAAAGGCCAGTGTGGCAGCCTTCCTGTCATTAAGGCTTATGATTTCTTGCTATCTTATAAATTACTTCTCCAGCGCTTGCTCTGAGATAGTCTGAATTAAAGTCTGAATCGTCTTCTTCCCGTCTCGAAAGAGTTCGGGCAGAGAGTAACCTGAAATTACAGTCATTTGCTCCTCTCCTATTTTTAAGCATGTCTGACTGCACATAGCCCTTGATGTAAACATCTATGTTTCTCTGTCGTTACGTAGTCACACAGGTGCGGTACGAGCTAATGCATGGGGAAAGAGGTTGCTCCTGGATATATCTGTGAGCCTATGTGTGAGCATAGCCAGGGCAGTGTGTGGCTGGCTGGGTGAGAGATGCCAGTGGCCTCGAAGGCGTTCTGAGGAGCGTTGGAAGTATTGGGCAGCCTCATTTAGTGTCATTTGCTCTTAAAATGCGCTTTAGCCTGCTGGGTTTTATGAATTTTGACACATGAAGCTTATTTCTTTGCACCCATTCACTTGAGATGAAACTTCTCTTCTCAGAAATGCTATCCCAGTAACTTTGAAGGCAGTGAATATTAAGAGAAGGGTGTTTGCTACTTTTTACCCCCTATCTTTGTAAGCTTGTCAATACCCAAGTCTAGGCTTCTTTGTTTCCTCTGTAAAACAATGACATCTAGTGCTTAAAATCCATTGAGAATTCTGAACCGAGAGCACTGTAGGCAAGGGTTATCACAAGTGACTTCCACAAGTGCCAGTTTTTGCAATGCTATCCGTGATTGTGGGTAATTAAAGCAGTCCTGGCTTCCCCAAGTGTCAATTTTGTAAGAGTAGCTGTGAGTTTAGGTAATTAAAGCATTCCCCTCTTGTGTATGCATTTGTTGTATTGCTTTCTTTAAATTGACAAAGACTACTTTAAATAGTTTCATTAAGGTGTTGTAATGTCATCTTTGAAAATCCTATTTTAAGGGTTTGGGGATTTGTTTTAGTTATTTTTCATTTGATGCTGTCTGTTTGTACCATTCCTACAAAAGGTTTCCTCTTTGCCTGACAGTAGCACATGGGAGCCCTAGCAATGCGATGTAAGTGTAATGTGTGCCCTATATGTGTAGGGGGAAAAAAATACACGCTCAGCTTCCCCCCTTCCCCATCTAATTTTTGTGGCTATTCTTTTTCTGACACATGCAAGCTGCTCTCATTTTAAAGTAACTTTTAAACTTACCCCTTGCAGAAATGTTTTATTGTAAATGAAACAACTTTAAAACCTGAAGGTATTGATAAACAGGATGTTAAGAATGCCGTAATGCTGAAGGAAATGTAAATATTTATTTCCTCATGAAATGAGGTTTGTGTTTCAGAGAGCCCACTGTGTTTCTGTACTCTTCAAATCCAGATGGTTGGTCTTGGCTTTTTAATCCACTTTTGTTGTTTGAGAAGAGTAAAGATGCTTTTGGAGTAATGAGACATCTCCCAAGGTTTTGTGAGTCTTGGTGAAACACAGTGGTGTATACATGATTGATGTGAATCCTAATGATTAAGCAATTAGTTTTGAAAAGGATGTAGACTTCCAAATATTTATGAACTTGAAGTTCTTATGTTTTAGTAAGGTTTTGTGTGTCAGTTTCCCCCTAACATTAGAGGAAGATGAAAGCATACAAACACTAGCTACTATGTATTTAAAAGAACAAGCAAAAATCTCCATATAAACTGTTACTAGTTCCCTTTGCTAATGCAGTCTGTTAGCGTCTTTCTGTATTTCAGTACAGAGATTTTGGGGCTCTGAGATTAGAAATCAGGTCTTCTGAGGCTTTTTCAAACCTTGAGGCTGAGGGCCTTTTGTCATGGGAATGAGCAGCTGTATTTGTCAGATCTTGGGGGGGGGGGAGCCCACCCCCAAACATCAAACATTTTCACCTCATTTGTGAAAGCTTTTGTGGAGAGAAAATTGTGTCCTGGTCAGATCTCTCTTCCACTTGTTCCCAGCTGGAGTCTGCATGTTGTATGACTACCACTGGCTGGTGGGAGCTCAGTCATTTGATCCTAGTGCTTATGCTGCAAAAAAGAAAAAAAAAAAACAACCAACCAAAAGAAACCCAAAACAAAAACCAAACTTGATTAAGAGTAACAATAAAAAATTGCATCTGATCTCTGGTGCTAGTTACTGAAAGACTTTGTTCTTTAATTTACATTCATATTGAGGTGCAGTTTATGATAATGCAGGCAAGGCAGGTCTGTAGTCTTCACAGTGCAAAAAACTCTTCAAGTGTGGTCCCCAGCTTCTTGTATTTTCTGTGAACTGGAAGGGGAGATCATATTGCTTGTCCCGATATGGGTTACTCCAGCTGGTTGGTCACCCTGGGAGAACTGGCTATTGAGGACATTTACTTCTTTGGGGGGAAAAGGTAGTTATTTTCTGTAAAAATTCAAGCTCTTCTCATGTGTCCCTTACCCAGAACACAGCACTAGTTAGTGGTGTTGGGTTCTTGCATCTGGGACTTTTGGAGTCTCCTGAGCTCTGCCTGTAACAACTGGTGTTGGTCAAATTCATGAGCAGCTCAGGCTTCTTAGCACCTCGGCTGGGCAGATGGGGCCTGCTGAGACCGGAATAAAACTCTGAAACACCATAACTTGGAAATAGTTTCTCTAAGGTAGAGCTGTGTTTGCCAAAGCTAGAAATAGCTGGGTTAAAATTGTTTTACTGGGTTCTGTTCCATATTATAACTTAAGCAAGCCAAAAGCTGTTCCTCCAAACCAAAGCATTCTTCCCCCAGCTATTAAATATCCCAGACTGCCGAGTCTGTTTTCCTGCTTCAAGATGTGGGAGGGCAGTCTGCCTCTTCCTCTCTTCAGTCCACCACAAAGTTCATCCTTGTGAATGAAGGGGAGACATGGTTCCTCTGCCCCCAAACACCCTTCATAGTTTTAGGGGTGATGCCCCTCTAAGAGTTCAAGAGGCAAGAATAGTGAGTACTTTTTTCCTTGTAAGATGTTTTGGCTTTTGATTCCTGTTCTGTGTCTTAAATGAACCCTAATCTTCAGGTAAATGTCTATGGCTTGAAATTGTTTGCTAAAGAAACTTGAAACCTGACCCACAAAGTCTGTAAATCTTTAGAGTGCCCCGAGGCAAATAATGCTTGAATTACTTATTCCCGCCTCCCCTCCACGCAGTAGTCAAAGGTACAGATCCTGTCTGAGGGGAGGGTGGGCTGTGAGCGTGTGCCTGAATGAATTTTTGGAATGAGCAGCAGAGCTGTAGGAAAGCACATGGAGCAACCTTGACAAATTCACTGAAGTGAGAAGAAGTAGGTGTTTGACCAAGTAACTCTTAATACTGCAAGCTATTACGAGGCCTCTTGGGATCTGAATTTCTTCCCCTTATAACTGATCTAGAGTTGTTAAAGTCAGATGTTCTGAGAGTGACTCATTTAATCTGATACTGTCACTGTGAGTGTTGGTTTAAGAGTCACAAGCAGGACCCTGTAGTCATGGGGCTGTTCCTCACACAGGGATGCTGCAGCAAAGTCTGTTCTGTTTTTTCTCGTGTGAACACTACCCAGTGTTGATGGAGAGGGGTGTTTCACCATTAGGATTTCTGTAGCAAGATAAGGTTTTTTATCATTTTCAGTAGGCAACAATAGAGAGAGAGCCTAGCGTGTCTGGACAGTAACTAAAGATAGCTCTCCTGCT
This sequence comes from Pezoporus occidentalis, assembly GCF_034315485.1. Taxonomy (NCBI): domain Eukaryota; kingdom Metazoa; phylum Chordata; class Aves; order Psittaciformes; family Psittacidae; genus Pezoporus; species Pezoporus occidentalis. Next base: position 12,244,589 of record NW_026915835.1, read on the forward strand.
TTTATTTACCATGACCATGAAATAGGTAGTGAAATATCCCAATTTATCTGAATGCTGTTGTGTGTGCTAACAACTTCATTCATTACTGCATTACAGAGTGCTTTTCAGAGCCCAAAGCTACCTTCCTTTGTGATTTAAAAGTATCCATTACATTTTGGATGTTGGAAAGTATTTTTGTTTTTTTTTTTCCAGGAAGGAACAGATGTCTGTGTATAGACACTGGTCCCCTTCACCCCGCTCCATCGCCGGCTCAGAACATTAAAAAAGCAGATTTGCAGAGTGGCTTGGTAGAAAGAGTCAGCTTGAGGATAACACTTGAGAGCCACGACTACTTACCAAAATCTTTTGGTTTGGACCCACAGTATAGCAATCATATCCAGTGAATGGTCTTTGACATGTGGTCACCAAATGTTTCTATTTGTTGAAACTGTTCAAAGTCTGCATTTCTACTGTATATTTTTATGGCTTCTGCAGATGCATCAAGAAGTCTAGCAGTGATGTTTTCCCTGTATTTGCATAGACAACTTACCTCAGTGATTTTGTTTTGTTTTTTTTTCCCCAAGCATGAATCTAATACATACAGTCTGGTGTGGCAGATGGGAGGAATAACTGTAGAGATAGAAAACTCATCTTGCTGTTCAAGTCTTCTTCTCACAGGACCCTTTATTTCAGTTGAACTAATCATTATGAATTTTTTTTTCTCAGTTCTGGGTAAGGAATTCTGGGATAGTGCTCAGAGAGCCAATCAATGTCCTGGGTGGTGTCAGAATGAAAAATGTGTGAATGAAAAGGCAAAAATCTATATATCGTGTTGCCTAAACCATGTCTAATACTGAGTAATTCTGTCAAGTCATAAAACCTGGGTGGGCTGGTTTCTGGAGAACTTCTTACAGCACAGCTGCCAAAGTCCTGGCTTGTGTCTACATAAGGGATTATTTAACCCTTCTTTAGGTGGATGCATCAATATTTCATTATTATGTGTAGATTCTTGGTAGCAAGCTCTTGCATAGAGTAAATCCAAGTATGCCCAATTAATATATAAATATGAATTGGTACATAAATAATACATGCTGTTCAGTAAATACTGGGGGAATACAAATCCTAGAAACAATGTTCTCTACTGCCTGCAGACTGTGAAAGGGCTCTGGCAAAATGTCATATAACAGGGCTAGCAATAATGTTTTAGAAGGAGAAGGTGATAGTAATATTGTTTCATCTGGCTGAACATTATTCTGTTACCTTGTCTCCTTCCTTCTGGACCTCAGGAAAGGTATCCATGGTGTATTTGGTGATGTGTTTGGGGGAAAAATTGGACCAATTCTTGCTTGGGAACAAAATCCATTTCCTGGTTTCTGTAATGTGGGTTTCTCTATTATCAAGCAAAGTTTGTATTTGGATTTCTTAGACATCCTCAAAGTCTATCTTCACACAGTCCTGTGCAATGGGCATGCATAGCTTTGAGCTGAGTTCACAATGCAGTTTCCTTTGTGGATGGTTTCTCTTTGTAGTTTTGAGTGTTGTTTTAAAATTTCATATGAAAGCAGCATCTGCAGGCACTTTAAGAGGAAGAATTAACTTCTTGACTATAGAAATAGGTATTTCTTCTATAATGGGGAAATGCATTGCAGCTTAAGGGGACCTACAAACGATTCTGACTGGACATTTGTTTTCTTCTGTTCTGTATTCTGTGGTTGCCAGCTACAGTTAGTCGTGGTGTTACTTTTGTTCTTTTCCTCCTGGCTTTCTGTTTCTTTGAACTGTGTCCTGATCCTTTCTCCAGTTTTGTGAAGTAATGCATTTTCTTTTTGTGCACAATGTTTGGAGAGGAGGTGGGGTGATAATTTCTACATTTAGCATGCTCTCCCTCTACTATGGACTCCCTTTTAGCACCTTTCTTTGTCAAATACTTTTTTGGGGGTCCAAATTTTGAAGTTTTCAGTGAGTGCTTGGCTGTATTACGTTAAATGGTGACCTTGCTGAGCTTTGGAAAACACTTGGGTTTTACTGTGTTATAAGAACCAAATACATTCCAGCTGTTTCATGTACTTACCACTCCTCCTCTTTAAAGTTCTTTTATCCACTCCTTGAGGTGTTTGTTGATTTTTTTAAATTTTTTTTTAAGAAGTTTCCTTTTCTTTTTTTTTTTTAAAGGAAAACAAAACAACCAAGACTTTTTTCTGCTTAACAGGACTAACATAACTCTTAACTATCTTTTGTTTTTAAATGGGATTTCCATGTTCAGTAACTTAATGAAAACCAGCACATGCTCTCAGACACAGTGTGCTAGAAATGCTTCTGCTGGTCTAAGGTGTACTTGACACGCCTAACATGTTATCCAGATTATTTTAGGAGAAGTGTTTTGGTTTTGCTGGTTTTCATATTTGAATACTGTCAATCCAAGTGAAAATCTAACTCTAAAGGAATATATTGAATAAGCTACTTTAAAATGGGCTCTTTGGTTCTTCATGCTGTGAGCTTCTGCAAGCAGCTGTAAATTTAGCAGTTAAGAATAGTGCTAAATTTTTATTTTTTTCCAATGAAAAGAAAGATGTATGGATCTGACTCACAGTGTGTTAGCTTCCAGTTTGGTATTTAGCTGTAAAACTTTCATTTGTGTTACACTGAATGGAGAAACTTAATTTCAGTGGTGTTTTGCATTTGTGGCACAGAACATCTGGGATTAGAAGGACTGCTTTGGGTTTTCTGCCAGTGCTGGGCGTGTTAGTACTTTTCTTTTTTTTTGTACCAGCTCATGCAAAAGTCCAAACTTTTGTTTCTGGACATGATTCATCTTTCAGTCTTTACTATTGGAAAATAAACCTCAATACTAACCTTGGAAATAGTTAATTGCTATGTTGACAATGATTTTGACTATTTTAGCCATGTAACACAGCTTTAAAGGAATATCTGGGTTGGGATCAATTCAGCTAGTGAAAACTGTTGGTTGGGCCAAGCTGTCCTCCTAGGGTAGGTTCCAAAACAACATGATTTTTGTTAGTGCTGGGATGTTATCATAGAAGGATGTCATTGAAACTCCCATGCCTGGCATGTTCTTCTGACTCCTTTTCTGGTGGCAGCATCGTTTGTCTGACCCTCCTGTGATTTGGCTTAGGTAGTTCATCCAATGATGGAAACAGCCTCTTTTGTGTTATTTGGTACTTGATTGGCTCCTGGGAAGCAAGATGAGCATCAGCATTCATGCCAAGGAAGAGGTGTTGGCAGAGTTGGATGTTGGGTTGCAGCTGAGCTAGTGGGATGGAGAGGCAGATGCCTGAATTTAGACAAGCCATCTCTTTCCCTGGAGGCTTCTCAAGTCACCTGATCCTCCTCATTGCCTCTCTCTCTTCTTTACATGACTCTGAGCCATTTGATAGATGCCTGGGGTCGAGGTATAAACTAGACACCTGAATTAGAGAGGCTGGCTTCCAGCCATAAATAACTTATTCAGGATGAATTTCATAAGGCTTTTAAAGACAGTTGAAGCTGTTTTAAATAGAAACTCTGCCAGGAGTCTCTGGGCCAAAACATTTGAAAGTATGTGATATGCTTATACTCTGACTTCTGCTATGGCGGAAGCAACCTTGGGTCTCACTGGAGTTTTGTTGGTTGAGAGATGGTCATTCAGAGCTGTTGGGCCATCTGGCCTAGCAGTTCTGTTGTGATCATCACCTGCCTTTCAAGGGGAAGATCTAATCCCCAATCTGATCTCCAGTGTTATTTGCAGATTCTTCCCTGGAAGTATTTTACTGTCCCTGCTATTTGTTACATTTCCTTCAGGAAAGAATTTGAAAACTGTAGCTTGTGGAGCTTGATCTGAGACTTTCTATGTGGTCAAATGACCATGTCAGCTAGTAAATCATAATGTGATAAAGAACAGAAGCAAACGAAGCCAGAGGTCGAAGTGGTTGTGGAGAAGAGAAAGAAAAATTAAGATCCGGGTTTGACACTGCAGGGGTGGAGGGCTCTGTAGCAGCAGTTGTTACACTACCTTGAAATGCTTCCTTGGATACGATTCCAGGTTAGTTGAAGCTGGGAACAAAGCTATGCATTACTGCGTTTCCAATCTAGGGAAAAAACCTTTTCTTCCTTGTGTTGCCATAATGTGCTTGTCTAAAAGTTGCCACTGTCAAAGTGTACCTTTTTGACGAACCTGAAGATGTAACCCAAAGCCAGACTTCGACTGCAAGTTCTTCTTGCAAACAGAAGGGGCTGTAACCAAGTGACATTGACTGTCTTGGCTAGCTACAAAGGTTGTTTCATTTTTATTCTTTTTAAATGTTGGGTGAGCATTCTTATTATGAGTACTCAGCATTCATGGACTGGTTTGGGTTGGAAAGGACCTTAAATCATCTGGTTCCAACCCCACTGCCATGGGCTGGGACACCTTCCACTAGACCAGGCTGCTCAAAGCCCCATCCAGTCTGGCCTTAAACATTGCCAGGGATGGAGCAGCCGCAGCTTTTCTGGGCAACCTGTGCAGTGTCTCACCACCCTCACAGCGAAGAATTTTTTTCCTAATATCAAACCTAAATTGACCAGTTTAATAACATTTCCCCTTGTCCTGTCACTACATGCCCCTGTCAAAAACCCCTTTTCAGGTTTCTTGTTGGCCCTTTTAGGCCAACAAGTAGGAAGCTGCTCTACTGTCTCCTGGAGCCTTCTTTTCTCCAGGCTGAATAAGCCCAGCTCTCCCAGCCTGTCTCCATAGCAAAGGTGCTCCAGCCATTGGACTCAATTGAGCAGGTCCACATCCCTTGTGTGTTGGGGCGGTTTGCATCAATTTGCTCTTATTTGGGTTGAATGAAAATGGGCTGAGGATGAAGGCATGAGCTCCAGGTACCGATAGATATCTTTCACAGACATTTGCCTGACGCTGTGGAAGGGAAAAAAACCCTGATGTAATAAACATTGACTTGATGATTATTCCAGAGGATATTGCCTCACAACTATGGGTGCTACATGTCGATGAAGGTTTTCAAAGGCAAATCCTCATTAAGATGCACAGACTGGGTTCCTCACTAATGACGTAGCTTGCATGCTTCTGATAAAATCCAAAAGCCCTCTCTGATGCTGTAGTAGGTCTTGCCGACACTGGCTGTAATCTCATTTGAGAGCAGTGTTAAAGACTCTGGGAAGTTCCGTGTATCAAAGTGTCAATGGATGCAGTGGGGAGCCATGTGCTGTGGAGAAATGACAGAGGGGCTTGGAAAGGGAAAGGGAGAAATGTGCACCCAGGGGTATTTGTAAATAACTACTTTTTCCTTCTTTCTGGAGCAAATTTCTTACCTTGTAAGTATTTAAATTACAAAATTTTGTAGAATGAGCTGGCTTTTTAAATCTGGGGGTTTTGCATTTCGGTCATTTGAAAGTTGGGGGAATACAGTCTTACTGTTCTAAATTTCTGAATATGCTATTACAAGTTTTAATTTTTTCACTTATATATTTTTTAAAATCAGTATCTTACCTGCTTTACCTGCCATGGGCCATGGAAGCCTACCGTTAGACCTGGCTGAAAAATGTGTGTACTGGGGATTATTTACATATACATATATTTTTAATGTGGCAACTAAAATCTTGTGTCATTCCATTTTCCGGTGAAATCTTTACTCTTTCCTTGTGAAAACTGTCTCCCCTTGAAAATTACAGTAAAAGGTGAATGTGCTTTTCGTAAAAGTGTTTGGATATACTCTAGTTAAGAAGAACAATACCATTAAATTATGTGTGGTTCTCAACATAATGGTTAATTTTGTCAATACAAAATACTTAACATGCATGTTTTGGCAACAAGATGGGGCCTTTGCATGCCGGCAAATCTCTTTCAAGAACCATATCTACTGGTAACAAAGCATAAGGTTGGAGCAGTGTTTTCCAGCATCTCAGCAGACATGGTTGGGAGGCTGGCAGCAATTCAGCTTCCTGTCTGGTGCATACATCTGTTAGATGCGATTGAGCCATGCAGATTTCCAGTGGTGACTCATCTGATTGTTTTCACTTTCCCCTGTGATCAGTGGAGGAGGTAGGATAGAGGAAGGAGTCTCTCAGGCAGTAGAAGACATCTCCACTGTCACGCTACCTTTCGGATACAAGGGAGTGAAATATGGAAAGAATATTGGTGTGTCTCTGCTGTTTTTAAAGGTATGCCAGCCTTCCTCACCTCAGTCTTACTGCTCTTGTTTCCTTAGAGAGTTATCCCTGTAGCTAAGCCACGTCTTGCCTTTATTCTTGTGCTCTTGTACAGTCTGGGAATGGGTGCACCTGGTGCAGGCTCTGTTTAATAGACATTGCTCCTGGGGGTGGGAGGGGGAGATGGAGAAGAGATCTGGATCCTTCTCATCCCAACCTCAGCACACGCTTCTCCGCTCAAGTAAAGAAGAATACATGTCTTTGTTTCTTCTTGAGGCAGCAGATATATGTTCCCCTTTGGGCAGGGGCACTGTTCTGTAGACTTCTAGCAGAGGTAAATGTTTCATGCATCAGGTTTACTGTTTGGTTTTTTTTTTTTTGTTATCATCTACCAATGCATACATTGTTGCTTAGATTGTACATAGTGGTTTTAATTTTTGGCAGAGATGCAGGCTAAGACCTTTAAGTGCTTTGACTGTGTCAGCCTACCTGATGTAGGCTGGGAATTAGAAGCAGTGTGGCTGTTGACACAGAAATCCATGTGAGTCAGTTTAAGTCTGGCAGGAATAGCCACAGTGTTGTGCAAAATAAATATCCTTTGAGATTAGGATGCTATGTGTTTATTGCAGCAAGACACAGCTCATCGTTTTCTTCCTCTAAAGAGCCTGAATAGCGCTCAGCTTTTTATTTTGTGGGAGAAGATTTAAAGTATGAAACTTGCTTCTATGCAACTTCTTTTGTCTGTTGGGAACATTGCTTCCCAGAGTACTACTAATAGTACATAGGTTCTTCAAGTATTGTAAATACATAATAGCTGTTCATCTTTGTAAAAGGTTGGTAGTCTTTATAGAATACATCAGCATTACCATGAGAAGTGTCTGTTGAAGATGCTTCTCTTGGGAAAGCTGCTTCAAATCCTCTTGTGCCTAGATGAAGGTATGTGAATTTCCTATGCCCCTTTTTTCTTGTATTAGGTGTGTAATACCATGATATAAGAGCTAAAGTATCTGTGTAAATGTTAGCATTACATATCCCCTCCCCTCTACTTTTAAATTAATTTTAATCCTGTTATCTGAAAGGGAAATCCATGTTGTGTTTGGGACCAGTCTGATGGGGCAGCATGGTGCACTGAGGATCTTGGCATACAGAAAGGAACTCTGGGGATCGAGTGTTATTGTAACGTCAGCAATCAGGTACCAAGTATTGTTGCACATGACACATGTGGTGGTGTCACGTTCCTCAACTTAGTGAGGGAAGCTTTGGCCATCCTCTCGAGTTCCACGAGTAGCTCCCTTTTACTGGTTCAGTTTAAATTATGGTGTCTTTTTTTTTTGTTGTTTTTAAGCATGCATTTTTATGGCCGTGATGATTTTCTGCTGAGAAAAATCTGGCTTTAAAACCAGATTTTCAATCTTGAATTCTAACCTGCACATTTTTGGGAGTGCTCAGGAGTAGGCATGAGTCTTCAGTGTGAATGAGAAGTTTGATTGTTTCCTGGATATAACTGCCAGGACACTTTCTACTTTACACTGAATTTGAGCAGGGTCTGCTGCAGCAACTCACTGGCCATTAAAATATCACCTCTGCTGCTGGTATTTCATTCATACATAGAATTAAACTTGCATGTTTTTGAACATAGTGCACTTACGACATAATGTACTTCTTTCTATTTAACTTTTTGGCATAATTAGGCCACAGCATGCCATGAAAACAGAGTTTTGGTGAAACACTACAATGAAGTGCAGTCTTTAATGACCCCTGGAACATCATATAAGCACTGTTAAATCACAGCTGTCAGGCAGGAGTTGCAAAAAGGATCTCAGAGGCAGTGGCTGTTTTCAGGGAAAGAGATCTCCAGCAGTCAGAAAATTAGAATAACCCTGTTTTAGACTTCGAGTCCCTTGCTTCTATTTATATGTAGTGTCAGTGGGGGCTTGTTAATGATGCCTGTTGCAGATACCACTTGTGCAGGATTAGGTGATGAGGAAACTGCTGCACGAAGCAAACAAGCAGCTCATACTCCTTCTGCACAGACTCATTACTGTAGCCAAGTTACTCACATACATGCAGTCTGGAAATACTAGAGGTCTTTGATCTTTAAAACTTAATGTTTGAAAATGTAAATGATGCACTTCTTTGATCTGCTTCTTAAATGGTAATTGTGAAAATTACATTAGGCAGCTTTCCATTTAAAGGTTTGTATTTTTCATTTCACACTACGTTAATTTTAAGCCATGTGTCCTTGCTGTTTTTTCATCATTGAATTCTGGTGAGGGGGAGATCCTTATGTTTATACATGGCCTAATTATCAGCAGTGTGTCTATTTAGCTATTAGGTCTTAACATGCAATTCCTTTAACGCTGACACCAGGCATTGTCAGTTTTGCCTGTCTGCCTGTATATTCATGGTGAGGGTAATAGGAATCATTAAGGCTGAGCAGTAGGAAACAGAGTTGGAGCTTTGTGTGCCCAGGGTGAGAGGCTCTGAGTTCTTCACTTCAGGTGTCAGGAAGTGCTTGGGCACATGCCTCACTGGGATCTGGTGATGTGTGCTCCCAAGCATCTGCTGATAGCAAAGCAGCAGAAACTTTGTATCTGGGTCCTCCTTTTGTGCTACTGGACTACTTGCTGTTGCCTTTCCAAATTACTGTCATCTTTTAATCAAAAAAACTACTGGGTAATTTAGGGCTCCTAAAATGTCGATGAAGCTCATGCAAAATTTAGTCTTTTCCTTACATCACCTTTTCAGTATGTAGTGGATTTGGCTATCTTGTTTACCATAAATGATGATAAAGACTTCTCTGCCTTTGTCTTGTTTTCTTATTAAAGGGGCCTTTGAAGTCTGAGGGCCACACCAAACTGCTAACTGGTAACTCACAAGGTTATTCAAAATCTTATCCGTGTGTAATATGTTCTTTTAAGCTCCTGTTGGTTTAATGCCAAGTAAGAATCAGCTGCTAAAGTGAAAAGAGGTTGTTAATTGCCCCCTTAGTAAAATAACTTTGTATACTTTTCAATTATTAACATTTGTTTAACTACACAGAAATTAAGCTTGAGGAGGAGAAGGTTCAAGGTAGTTTTAGTGCTCTATGTCTGCCACAACATCTTTAAGATGCACTCATGGCTGGGGGAGGTTTTCTGTGGGTTTTTTGTTTTGTTTTGAGGCTTTTTTAGGAGCAGGTAAAGATTCTTAGTTCCAGATCAAAAACCAGTCTATGAAGTGGGATTTTCTGTTTTGAATATCATCATGCAGACCTTCTGCTGCAGCTCAAGCTACAGTTCCAAAATTTGTCTTGCTTCCTATCTCCTGTGGATTTCCTTTAGTGATGTTTGTATTAAGTTCAGCATCATGCTGAATTACCATATTGCTGCTTTTTGCTAATTTCCATTTGTATGTGTGCTGGTGGATTTGAGCATTCATCTCCAGTAATTTGCATAGGATGCTGAACAGGCTGATTGCCTTAGTGACACCCATCAGAGTTTGGAAATTGCCCAGCTGAGGCAAACAGGAACATCTCAACTCAGAGCTGCTTCAGCAGCCTGCATGTGTATTTGAACTTTTTTTCTTTAAGCATGAGAGAGAGAATATATTTCCACCCAGGGATAAAAACAGTTGCCAGGGAAAAGGAACTTGAAATATGTTCTCCAAAGTTATGGAAATGATTTAGCTTGGATTTCAGTGCTTTGGTGTGATACCTTCCTTGTTAAAATTTCTTTTAGGTGGATATGGACTTATAAGACTTCCAGATAACTGTTAAAAATGAAAACAGGTTCCCAATTACTTTTTTAAGTTAGGGTTCAGAGGCTTAAATTTTATTGTCTTCAGTGTGGAGGAGTCTAGATCACTCTTTCTCAAAAATTCTCTTCCCCAGTATGTTCCTTTGGCTTCTGCATCCTTTTGAATGTATCTGTTAGAACTATAAAAAAAAAATAGTCATACATGTGAATTAAAATTATCTAATTTAAATGTTTGGACTGGGGAAGAAGAGGGTCACAAGAGCCCTCTGTCCTCTCCTGGTGTGAGGACAGACCCCCATTAGAGAGAAGCTGGCCAGGAGCAGGACAATGTGGAAGGACCATTCACCACCACCTGTGAATCTTCAGCCCCTCTTGTTACTCAGGTCTCAGAGTTGTGTCAGTGTGATCACTGCTTGGTTTTTTTTTCCCTTGAAGGCTCATATGAAGGTCCTATGCCTCAGAGTCACGGCTGATTAAACAGTAAAGTACCATATTAAAGCTGTTACTTAAAAATATCACGTGAGGCTGAACTCTTGTTGTTTTGTTTGTTTTTTACTGTTTCTTCATAGTGATTAAACTCATTTAAAGTCAAGTCAGAGCAAGTCACTAATTAAAGTATGGAATTTTTGAAGTCCAGATTTTTTTCTCAGACCTGAAGAACTTGAAACAAGTGTAGTTTGTAGGAACCTAAGAGCAGATAACTTGTATTTCCTGGTGAATTATGTTGTGAGCTTTAAACCTCTCTCACTGCTCCTTTAAGGGTAGCCCAGAACTAAGTAAAATAAAAGACCTTAAACTTCAGACCAAAGCTCTGACTTTGAATTAATTGCTGGGGATGAAAAGAGAAGTGATAGGTGTGTTCTGTTTGGATTTAAAAACCAAACAAATACAAGGTACTGTCTGCAGCTCCATTTAGAGCAGTTTGCTGTCGGGAGAGCTTCTTTCCTAGAGCCTTTTCATGATCCTTCTGGAACTCCCCACTTAGCCCCATATAATGTCATTTTTAGCCTCCTTTGGGGAGTCTTATAACCTCTTGAAAGTTTAAGGCTTTTCCAGAGATCAGAGCTGCCCCTGCTGTTATGGAGCATGCCAGCCAAGGACTTGCTATTTCCCATAAAACTCAACAGGAATCTGATACTGCAAACCTCTTCCCTCTTCAAGGTGTGAGGCTGCTGTTAAATGCAGGAATCACTTGTAAAAAGAAAAATAGATATTTAAATGGCATTATGATTAATCATATTCTTCTTTGCTTACCCTTCTATTGATACTATCTCAAGCTAAACTTGCTCCTCAGGGCCTTTGTTGCCAGCAGAAATGTAGGCAACTAGTTTGAAACCCTGAGAAACTGAAAAGGCCAAGCTTTAGGCTTAAGACGAAAAAAGTTGTTCTTCTCTTCCTGTAGGTGTATATAAGGCTTCTTTATCAATTTTATGATAAATGGTATATGTTGTGTTTTGGCATTAGATCTTGAAGTAGTGTTTAAATTAAATGCTAGTAGTAGTATAAAATGGGCTTAGACATGCCTTTCTCTGTTTTGGTGTTCTAGAGCTAATCATTTACAAATAGCTGAGCTAAGGGACACGAATTAATGACATTCCAGTATCTTAAAATAGCCATCGCTGTCATACTGAAAAAATGTGTATTCAGCCTTCAGATGTTATGAATTTCACAAATGTTTCATTTATATGAAAAAAATAGGATCAAGACACAGAAAGGAGTGAGTTTTGTGTCAGTTCTTTTCTGTTAATCTGAACATCTGAATTTCTGTTGATCTGTGTGTTTTTGAGTAGCACAGAAGTCTTTACAATGTTTAAAAATTACTTCAATGTGAAGGGCTACAAAAAATTTGCTGCTGTAGTATTTTTCACATGTAGTTTGTAGGGATTTTTTTTGTCATCAGAAATGCTAGTATTACAGGTTTGCTCACAAAACCTTCATTAAGCAGCAAAATATTTACCACTTAATCCAGTTTCTCTTTGTGAAAAGTTTTCAGATTTGATTGAAATAACAATGTCTTCCATTGCAGTGTAAGTTTCCAAGGAATCAGAAGGTATTTTGCAGGAATTCTCAGCCTGGCATTACAGTGTTTATAAGGGAAATCTTTCATTCCAGAATGAGCTGTTTTTGAAAAATGCTAAATATTTTTTTCAGAACTGTTCTATTGTACCTATTTTTTGTTTTGGTAAAGTGTTTTGGGTAGTTATGTCCTTCATGTAGACAAGAATATTAACAAACTTTAATTTTAGTTTGCTTCTTCAAGGCCATTGAATGAAAGATGGGCCATTCACTTTATTAACCCCAAATCTGTCCTTGGATCTGTACTGATAAATTTAATGCAAAGACTCAGTCACTTTTCATAGGCATATCTTTTGACAGACTCACATATCTGTTTGAATTTGGCACATATTAAAAGTGTACGTGGCCTTGACTACTTCAGATCTTGTCCAAACAAAACCTCTGATCTACCAGCTTTTGGCTTGAATATTTGGGATTTTTTTGAGGTTCCTGTCCCCACTGCCATTGCCATGAAATGTTTGGTCACTGGGCCTTGGGGCTGTCTCAGCTTGCTGGCTTTCCGTGAATTCCCCCGAATTCAGTGGTAGCATTGCACAGAGCTGCTGGAAGCAGCAGAGGAACTGTGAAATTATCCAGACTCGTGCCTTCTCCAGTGCTGGGTATTGGTGAAGGCAGAAGACCAAGGTGTGGCGAAAGTCATGTCCTCACTGCGGACCTGAGGCAGGTTGTGCAAGGGCTGTGCTGGACACTCTGTCAGAGCATGCTGGAGGGGATAGGGCAGACAACAACACTAGCCATTTTCATCTTTCCAGTCCCCTATTTCTCAAATGCAAACACAAACAGCGTATCTCTCAGGGCTTTCCATTTTTGTCCCGTGTTTCTTCTAGTCTTACTCTAGCAGCAAGGCTGTGTGTGGGTTTGCATCTTTTTCCTTGAGGTGGCAAAAACTTTTTTATTTGTTTTTCTTTTTAATGTGTGTTTCTAAAATTATGCCTTGAGCAGGTGAATTCATGTAGCACCTGTGACCAAAGCTGTGTAATGAAGTCCAGACCTGCTTGTACTTTGAACGTGCCCTTCCAAAAAATGTTTCTGTTATTTTTCTTCTGTGGTTTCTGGAGGTTCTTCAAAGAAAACACTGCAGTAGCTGAGCTGTTCTTTCCACTGGTACCTGCCCCATTCCCATGTAACTGTCGTTGGAGGTGCCCAGGAGGACCCTGTTGTCCTTCAGTGCTTGTAGGTCAGTCACTTCTATTACAGCACAACAATCCTCCCTCAAGGAAAGGGAGATGAGGTTTTGTTGTTGTTTGACACAGTCACGTAATCTGTGTGGAAATGCAGAAAGTGCTAATGATGCATAGGTGTCCTCAGCACTGCCATCTTGCACTCTGCCATCTCTCTGTGTTTGTCTCCAGTGGTTTTAGGGCAGCAGGCCAATAGAGGAGCACAGCTGGATCACCAGGAGCCTCACTAAGCATTGTAATGCTAATAACCATGCACATAAAGACCAGTCAGTTCCTTCCTCCCCATCTGCAGCAAATGATTAGAAGAAACAGGCTGTACAGAGGAATTTATTTTTGGAACAGAATTCATTAGAGAGCATAAATCAGATGCAACCAGTACCTTAGCTTTTAAATTCTAATCAATCATAGTTCCCTACGCAACTTTTACTGTAGCATTAGAGTTTGGGTTATATGTGATAATGTAAGTGCCACTTAAATTGTGTCTCTTCAGAGTTAACAATTATCCTGAGTAATTATAGTTACTTGAGGGGGTAGTACTTGTGTCTGTCCTGCTACCATGAGTACACAGTTCTTCTTTTTTGTCCTTTTAACTATGTCAGGTTATAGCAGGCATTATAGGTTTGAATTTCTGACTTGATGCTTGGAGCATACATCCTAAAATAAACTGATTTATGCGTAGGCATTTTTTGTGTCTAGATTATTATGTTTTTTGAGCAGTTGCTGTGAAGCACCTCATTTCCAAAACAACACCAAAACTCCCCTCCCGAAACTTACTTTGTTCTGTCTTATGCCCTAAATCCTGCAGATGCATGCATGCTTAACTAAGAATTTTCTCTTGGTTTGGTATTCAGATGATGAGACATGAATGAGTAATATGCCCTTTCATGTGGAATTTGCATATATGGCTCAAAGGAGTTTAGAGGTCATGTAGTTCATGACTATTCTCTTGTAAAACTGGATATTCTTATACCTAGACCATTCCGGGCATTTTTATTCTTTTAACCTCTTAAAAACAGGCAAACTGGTCAATGATACATAACTTTCATGGTTAGTTTTTCTTCCCTGATACCCAACAATCCTTTTTTTTTTTTTTTTTTCAGCAAGTTAAACCAACTAATAACTTTTTCATAGCAAAACTCTGAAGTTTTCCCTCTCAATCTCACCTGTTCTCTATAATAAGTAGTCCTCATGCTCTTAAGTTGCTTCTCTGTCTTGTCTTGAAGTGCAATACATGCAATAGCACTTACCAAACTGAGTAGGACAGCTACTGCAGCAATGTAACCTGGTAAATAACCACTTAAGGCGGTGGCATTGCATAAAAGGGTGTGGGGATGACTGACTACAAACTGAGGTCAAGTCTGTTGTAAATAGAAAAGTTAATATTGTTTTGAGATGTACAGGGATATCCTATTTTTGTGTTCAGTTGCCCTGTTTTAAGAATAATTTTTTAAAACTATGCTGGATTTTTTTCTTGATGAACTTTGAACCAGTGCTCTGATTTAGGACTAGAATAGTGAATTCTCATCTACCCCCGTAATGCTCATGCAGCATCTCATTTTGGGTTCATAAATAATCTGGTTGTAGTCTGTCACCTAATTCCGTAAAGAACACGCTAGAGTGTCCTGGAATTTGAAATAACTTTTCTTGGGTCCAGTTTATACCTTGTTGTGTTAGTAATCTGATGTTGTGTCTTAGAAACCTGCTTTTTACATGTGTGGTCTTCCTACTGTCATGTAACGGTCTTATAACTCCTTGACTAGACTGTATTTTCACAGTCTGTGTGTCTTTAAATAAAATAGCAAGTCTTTTTGCCAATTGCATAACTTAAGTCCATCAATAGCCCACTTACTGTTTTGCTTCTTGTGGATCAGACCAGTTAATTTGCCGAAGGAGGGAAGGAAAAAAAACCACAACCAAACAATATTTATATGTGACTTTTCAAACAGAAGTGTTATCTCCCTTCCAAACAGCTATGGTTTGTGGTGGTGAGGAATCTGCTTTCTTCTTGTGTCATCACATCCCTGAAGAGGATCTTTACTTTTACTGTTTCACTCAACGAGACCTTTGCAGCGCTTTGAGTTGAAGATAATTGCTAGTGGCTCAGAGCATGCGCTAGCACTCAGAACAACTTTAATTAAGCAAATTCTTCCAGGCTTTGCCATTTTAAGTACTTTTTTTTCTGCTCTCAGTGGTTGTTTTCCAAGTTCCAGGCTTCTCTGGGGAATCTGACAGCTGTCTAACCAAACATCAGAGGAGTCATGTCATTAACTATTTATTCCCCTTCATCATACCTGATCTATCCTCTTTTTCTTCTAGCATGGCCAGAGAATGTCTTCTACATTTTACTTTTAGTTACTTTTCACTTTAACTTGCCTGATTCTCTGTATTATGCTAGTTGTGTCAATTTTGTTCACTTACTTCTTTTTCCAATTGCTTTCTCAGAGTTCCTGTCTAATCATAATCCTGTTTGGTTTAGGCTATTCAGTTTCTCATCATATTTTTGAAAGAATACAAAGTTAAGCTAATCGTAGTACTCCAGTGATTTGATTGAACACCTACCAGATTCAATAATAGCCTTTAAAACAATGGAGTTTTGAGCCCACTTGGAAGGTATCTCGGGGTAGTCTTGATACACAGCAGACTGAGGCTTCCTCTTTACATCATGCAAAACTGTTGTCTTTAACAATAAAAATTCTGAGTGGGAAACTGAGGTGCCCTGACATGACTTATTTGAAGTAGTTCTGTATTTTAAAGTATTGACTGCAATGTTAAAACCTACAGGACAGTCGTGGTAGTCTGTATAACCCATGGCTTGACATCCTTGCTGACAGCTGAGGTACTCATTACTGCAGTTGCAGTAACATTTTGGGGCACCCTTTGTGTTAGTTCCCAGCAGAGGGTGGTTGTAGTGGAAGGCAAAAGAAACATGAGGATGGTTATTAGAATGGTGTGTGTAAGCTGGCAGGTTGTCCCCTGAACATCTGTGTGATGCAGTAAGGTGCTGTGCTGAGTTTTAGTGACTGGTTGTTCTGTAGTTAGAGTAAGGGTTCTTTAAGATTCAGTAGTTCATTCATATTAGGCTGCATTTCCTGCTTTTACTCCAGTAGGAGTGTTATGGCAAACTTCAATATGTTTGTTACAGCAGAAGCAAAACAAAACCAACCTATTTTCACCTTCATGCATATAATTGTTATGTGCAGACAATTAAAAAAAAACCAAACCCAAAACTGTATTTCTGGGAAAGAACACAGTTATTGGTGAAAACAGACTTTTAATGAAGAAAATATTGCCAAATAACTGAACAACACTATTTCCTGCCTGTAGCCCTAAAACAGATAGGTGCTTGGCATAAAGCTGAACTTGCAGGTTTGAGATTAGGGTGTTTCTTCTTAGTTAAACATGAGAATAAAAAGAACATTTGGTGCTATAACACTTATTGGGAACTCTGCTGCTGTCCTATTCCTTCCAAAAATGTTATCCAACTTGGAGATGCAGTCTTAAATTCATACTATTTATAAATATTTCATCAAATACTTTATTATCTCCCAAGCAATGGGAAATCAGACAGTCTGGCACAAATAATGCAAGCTGTAGGTGCAGTTTCATTTCGAAGTATATCAGACATCATGATGGGAAAGGAAGAGCAAATGTTCTTTGAGCATTTGTGATAAGTACAGTAAAGGCCTATGCCTTACTTCTCAAGTTCCAGGAGGGAAAGAGAAGTTTGGAAGTAGAGCATCACGATGGAAACCTCCTTGTATCTTCTCTTGTCCTCTGGGTGCACTTGTCACTTAAAATGTGGTATTCTGCTGCTTTCAAAATCTTGACAACCGATACAGTCATAATCATTCAAATTTACACTTTATGAATGCCAATTTCAGGATACCAAGAGTGTGATTACTAACTAGTACTGTCAAAATTCATTATGGAGTTCTGGACTCATACATAATTGAGAGCTTGCTAATCTATTATAGAATATTTTTGTAGTGAAAATGCAACTTCAGCTGGAAAGAACACAAACAAAAAACCTCAGAGTGGTGCCTAAAACTAGTTGTTCGAATAGTTTCAGGTTAGTTATAGTCTGTATATTGGTGTGCTTAGTGGTTCTGCTGGTATCTGTCATAAAAAGCCTAAACCAATACGTTTTTAGAAAGGATGCTGGGACAGTTTGGTGTCATACAAAGAGTCCAGATGATAAAAGAACCGGGTATGTGTGTTTATGTAGTAGTAAAAAATGCAGCTTATAATAAATAAGAGGAACATGAAGGGAAAAGAAAATCTTGTGCACCTCTTGTGCTTTATGATGTAAAATAAGTGATTTTTTTTTTTCCCATCATTTCTTTACCTTGTATAATTTCAGATATAGAAAATTCTTATTGAGCCGAAGGCCGGATCTTAAAGGAAAAAAAAAAAATTGTCAAAATAAATTCCACTTTGTAACAGCAGAGGTCAGAATGTAACAGGAGATATGGGAGAAGGAGATTGCAGTGGCACGCAGATTCTGTGTGAATTCTCACCCTCTATCGAAGTGGGCTGTCAGGCTGAGGCACCACTCTTGGGGAACATTGGCTTCCATAAAATATGGGAGTTTTTAATAGCATATTCATGGTTACATGCCTTAGTTAAAAGGGCATTGTATGGATGTAATGCTTTAGAATGAAAACAAGTTAGAATTGTGTCCAGCTTTTTCTGGATACACTTTTCCCTATCTTGCTGTATATTACAAACAAAAAAATCTGTGAGCAAGCAAATGGTAAAAAAAAAAAAGAGAAAAATCATATTATATGGGGCAGGAGGAAGTGGTGGGTGATATTTTTTTTCTCTTTTTCTAACAATTTCTGATACAAGAGAACTCTGAAAGCATGTGTTGCTCTCCCTGTCTGTGTGGTTTTTACCAGTTAATAATAGAGAAGCCTAAAACTCCTCTAAATATGAAAGCACTGGTATCCTCTCTCCCCACCTTGAACGTGCTGACTTATCTGGTGCAGATCACTGTCAGACTGAGGATGCTGGGTGAGGTGGACAATCAGTTTAACTCATTGGCTAATTCCTTTGTTAGTCTGTAAACATTGTGCAAGTGATGTTGGAATGCTTCAAGCTGAAGTTACATCCAGCTTTTTGTTCTAGAAGAAAATACTTAAGAAGATGTGTATCCAATAAAATGCATAATTTTGTGATGCCCCCAAACAAAATTAAATCTTGCATCTTAAATAACATCAATGATCCAAAGTACCATTCCTTTCTTTCTGGAATTTCAAATATAAAAAAAAACAAACCCAAAGACATCATTCTGCTTTGATAAAGCAGTGACCTAATGTTGAAAGCACTTCCCAATTTTGTTTTTGTTATGGTAGGAAAAATGTCTTCAGCTGCAAATAAAATGGTAAGAATTTTCATGTGGAGGTGATAATCATGTACCAGATCAAGCAGCAGAAATTGGCATAACCTCATGCAATATGTATGGAGGAAAATGTTTAAACTGGGGGCAGTCTATGCTTTGTCTCAGTTGCTAGGCAAAACTTCAGACATTCTTGAAGCCTTCATGCCCTGGAAGGCTGTTGGTCATAGAAAACATTGTGGCTCAAACCTGAAATGCTTGAGGCATCTTGCCTACAGTAGAAGAAAATCTCAGTCTTCCAAGACGCAGATATTTTGCTTATGAAAAACTGTATGGATTAGTGATAATATCTCTCCATTTCATGCATTGTTATTTTTAAAGACAAAAGAAAGCTAAGCTAGAGACAAAAATTGCCCAAGGTACAAGCATCTGTTTATAATCCAAAAAGTGCATCTTTTCTGTCTTTGCAAGGTAGAAGCATAATCATATTGAATGAATGGAACATAATAATCTTCCCAGGCTGTTTTTATACCTCTGGGCAGAACATTTTGTGGTGCAGTTTGTGTGCTTGCATATCAGTGCTTTTCTTGTGTGCATTTTGCAGGGCTTTTTTAATCACTCTGGCTGTATCATTATGGGAGATTATGTGAAAATATGTGAACCAGCCCTCTATGGGCTGGAACCACTCTGTTTTTTCTACGTAGGACTTAAGATCAGTGTTTCCTTTTTGAGAAAGGTTCTATCAGCCACATGCAAATAAATTCTTTAATATACCATTTTCCTTTATTTTCCCAGAGAAAAAGAAATTCTTTTTTTCAGCAACATGGAAAAAATTGAGGTATTGAAGATTCACATTTTACATGCTAAATGGGTTGAATATGGAAACGATGAGGTAAATTTCTGCCTCTCCCTTGCAGGGTATGAAATTGTTTACAAGGAGTCATGAACATTTCTGCAAGGATGTCATAATAAATATAAGCAAATTATAATTGTCTTCTGTAATAAGGGGGGAGATTGGCTGCTCTTGACTAGTAATTAAATCCTACCTCTGGGCAGTGTACACAACAACCTTGTTTAGCTGCTGACAGTCAGTCTTGTCTTGGGCTCTTAACACACCCAGTTGAGGAAGCAAGAACTCTGTCAAACCAGTCTGGTTCCTTGGATAATTAAATAAAGCTGCATTTTGCAGAGGAGCAATAAAATGGCTGGAGGAAGTGTCATGCTAGAGGTGGCTGAGTTGGGTTATGTCAACGTGAAGCCTGGATCAGAAGTGGAGCGGCAAGTGATGGTGTTGAAGAGCAAGGAGAAAGCATTGGAAGAGTCTGGAAGAGCAGCGGTTGTCACTTGTGGCTTCCCTTCTGGACTACAATCTCTCCTCCATGTTCTTCATCTTAATTCTTTAATTGAATTGCGGCAGTCATCCTTGCACAGGGCCACCTATGACTTTGAGAGCTGCTAATGCTGCTTCTATCTTTGGTTTTGCAAACCAAGAAGAATAATCCCATGGAGAGTAGGAGTTTGCTAGTGGTATATTTGGCTTAACAAATACTCAAATTACTAGACCAATGAGTTCAGATAAGAAAGACAAATACCAGGGCGTAAGGAAGAACCTTTTTATGTCATCTTTAAGTAGGCTGAAATCCTAATTTTAAGGTGGATGGTAGCCTGATCCCTGATTTGTGCTAGCACTGACATTTTATTTTTGTAAAGGCAAATATATCTTAAATAGTGAAGGACTTGGATCTTCTGGGAAAATGATATATATGGCCATGAATAATGGGTGAGTAGTGTACCCTGCGGTTTAGGATGAAACCATGTCTGCTGTGAGATGATGGAAGGGTCTTGGATGAGGTATAGCTGGAATAGGATACCCTGAAAAGTGAAAAGCCATGTGATCACACACAAAAACATGTTCATTTTTTTGAGTTCTCAAAGCATAAAGACACGGTAACTTGCTATGTGTTCATCAAATATTCCTTTATCTTAGATTCCTTTAAAAGGACAGCATTCATATTTTATAACTCAGAAACCTAATCAGAGGCAAAGAACTGGTTAGCAAAACTTACTAAGCCTGAGCTTCCTCATTCCTTTGCCCAGACTGATATTCACCTCCTCTAGATGTGCTTCTGTCATCTTTTCAAATGCACGCGATCCTTTTGCAGCTCCCTTGGACTTCAATTTCCTCTGTAGCCATCCTTCCTCTTCCGACTGCAATTATTTAATTTATTTGCCAGAGGCAATTTCTTTCATCTACTGTCAAGGAGGGGGACTGCATATAAGCACAGAGCCTCTGGTCATACATCGTACCCAGTGTATCTCATTAGATGGTGCTGTGAAGCACTGACAATGTCCTGTGCTGTCCAGCACTATAATGTAGGAGCTCATTACCTGAATGCAATGTATGGCTATGAGCCTTAGGAAATGAAGCCTTCAGAAGTCTCACTTCCAGCTTAGTAACTTGGTGCATGCATAGTACATTTCAAATATCCCAATATAATTATTTTTATGTGTTTATATTCCTTTAAATTTAGGATTTAAAAAAAATTAAAAAAAAAAGACCCAGAAACAAAGCCAAACCACAAAAAACAAACCACAACCCCCCCAAAATGCCAATTTTCTTGACTTTACAGTTCTGTGTAGCTTCTCCTTCTGTTTACTCACTATCACCTCTTGAAAATTAAATGTTATTTAAAAAGCCCCCAACTATTGAACACAATAGCATTCAAGTGCTTTACAATCATGCTTTTATTTTGATTGACCAGGTCATATCAGTGGAGCTCTCTTAAGCTAATCCTTCCCTCTGAATTATCCTAACTCCAGGAAAGGAATAATATTTCTGCAGCTGAAATCAACATTTATTTCAGTTAATTCTGCCTGATGGTTTATTTCTA
Source organism: Pezoporus occidentalis (assembly GCF_034315485.1). NCBI lineage: Eukaryota > Metazoa > Chordata > Aves > Psittaciformes > Psittacidae > Pezoporus > Pezoporus occidentalis. Next base: position 12,265,935 of record NW_026915835.1, read on the forward strand.
CATAACTGTTGCTAGATATTATTGAAATTTCTAAATGTTGTTTAAGCACTACAGTTAATGCCAAATGCCATAGTGGTGTTGTAACTGTTTTTTCTGGACTCTGTACATGATGTTAATTGCCTTTATGGTGTCTTTTGACCCTGTTAAGTGTTCGTTTTCACACAATTTCTTTGCTCTCTGTCCATCTGTTGCCTTGTTAATGAGCAAAGTAAACCTGGTGAAATGGGTGGAAATCTGTGGGTGTAGAACGAGATATAAAAGTTAGGGGATGTGAGGACAGGAGAGAGGATGCAGTGAGAAGACTGTTGGTTACCCAAACCTTTATGTGTGCACACATGAGTGTATGCATGAGGAAAGGGGGGTTGGTGAAGGTTTTCGGCTGAAGCTGACTCAAACCATGTCTCAGTATGTATGCTGCTCAAAGTACTGCTTCCAGTAATGGTTGAAAAGTTTGAGAAGATTGACAAATCTCCAGTAACAATAAGAAATTACTTCCACACATGAATAACCTCACTAAATATGCAAAAGCAATTGTATCTGAAGCAGTTCCTTTTTGTGTGCATATTCTTTTATCTGATGCCTTTTTCATTCTCCTACTGAATGTAGTTCCAGGACCTTGTGGTTAGATTCCTGGCTCCCTCATGTCACCAGCACTGCCTTTTGGAGAACCTTGGATATTTAAAATAAATGTAAAATCAAAGTGTTAAATACACCCAGGATCAAGGCAGTCACTTTGTAAGAGATTGCTGTAATCTAGGGCAGAAGTGTGCTCTGGTTTTGGCCATTTCATTTGATATCTCTGCATCTCTCTGCCACTTACATAAATAATCCCAACAGGGACCCACGTGCAAACAGCAGCAGAGTTTAAGCATATTTTTCTTCATCAGTGTAAGCAGAGATTATGTTTTCCTTAAGGTCCTTCCTCTAAAAATAAATACTAGTGAACTGACAGTCTGTATTGAAACTTGCAACATTATACTCTCTGACCTGAAATGACAGTAGTAGTAAAACTGAGCTATAAACTTAGGAAATACAAACACGAGAAGGCTTTTTATAGTTTGCATTTATCTTTTGTTCTAAATGAACAAGAACAAACTACTTAAATATTCAATTACAGTGAAGTGGAGACATTACTTAAAATACTAAATATAATAGATTAAAATGTTAGACAAATGTGATTTTTAGTACCTCTACAGCAAAAATGGCCAAGTTTGTATTTGCTTTAATCCTATCTTTACATTTGCCCTAGAAAAATGTGATTTTAGTATCACTAACACTTTATCTGTTAATATTTCAAGCAGTGCCTCCATTTTAAGTGAAGCTTAAAAAAAAAAAAAAAACCCCTGTGTTTTAGCTTGTTCACCTGAACTGAAAGTCCTGCAGTTGTCATAAACTTTGTATTCCTCATGTAGCAAAAGCAATGGTATAAACAGATTTTGCATGGAGGTTTTCAGGGTGAGATTGTGGTAGCTGTCTGAACTTAAAGTTCTTTGTGAAGGCACATGGCCATCCATCCCATTGGGCACATACTGCCTGTCATGGTGCTGCATCACTGGATCTTTGGGTGTACTAAGCCTTTCAAGAATCTGTGCTAAGTCCAAATGTTATTTTCTCATCTCCAGTGTGCTGTGGTGCCCTTCTCTAGTGACTGGAACACCTGGCTCAATTGCTGTGGTCATTTTGTGGTGGGAGAGAGGTAGTGGGATGTATAAAGGAGTTATATGAGGATGAGGGTTTTATTTTTTTTCAGTGGGCTTGTTCAGCTTGGAGAAGAGAAGGTTCCAGGGAGACCTTAGAGCAGCCTTCCAGTTCCTGAAGGTGCCTACAAGAAATCTGTAGAGGGACTTTTTACCAGGGCATGTAGTGATAGAATAAGGGGGAATGGCTTTAAACTGAAAGAGGGGAGATTTAGATTAGATATTAGGAAGAAATTCTTTACTATGAGGGGGGGTGAGACACTGGAACAGGTTGTCCAGAGAAGTTGTGGCTGCCACATCCCTGGAAGTGTTCAAGGCCAGGCTGGATGGGGCTTTGAGCAGTCTGGTCTAGTGTGAGGTGTCCCTGCCCATGGCAGGAGGGTTGCAGCTAGATAATCTTTTATGTCCCTTCCAACCCAAACCATCCCATGAATGTTCTATGAATTTTTAGCACTATAATAAAGCACAAAATAGCGTGGGTGGGTGCAGGACACTTCCTAAATGCAGGCCCTTCACATGAGCATGAGAAAGAGAGTGGGAAAGAAGGCTCTGGTGCCATTTCTGGGTAGCAGGAAGATCATGGTTTTCTCCTGTGACTGCATTGTTCAACCAGCCCTATAAAACCTTCCATCTGTGGTGTTTAGGTCTCCTCACAAGATTGTGGGGTTTTTTTTGTGTTTTTGTTTGGTTTTTTTGGGTGTGGGGGGTGATGTTGGTTTTTGTTGGGTTTTTTGTTTGTTTGTTTTTTGTTTTGTTTTGTTTTTTTTCCTTTTAAGCTGTGTTGTAGCTGAGACTTTTCTAGTCTTTTTATTTCAACATCCCGAGGGAGATGTTGAACATATTGTTTTTTCTGCCCAGAGCAAGCTTTTTGTATGCCTCAGGTGGACACTATGTAGGTGTCCAGCTGAGACATAGCTATGCAGGGATTAGTTTATCCTTTGATCACTATTCCACAGCTTGGAAAGGCGTTAACATTAGTCAGGTAGCAACCAATGAATGTTAAAGAGGTAGATATTAGAGGTTTCAGAAAAGAGGCTAAGAAATTCTGTATGGAGTGACTGACTTTCACAGTGGGCAAGTTCAAAATTTGGCTAGCGTGAGAGCTCGTATGTTATGAAACATGATCATTAAAAGATATCTGAGAACTGAAACTGGTGTCTCTGCTCACCACTTCTTCTATCTCAGTCAATTGCTTTTTTAGAGACTGTTCTTTCATGATTCTTGTTTCCAGAGTTTTTTGCCTATTTATGGAATTCAGTTGTTGCTTTCTGGCTGTATCAGGGGTGAACTGAATGTTTGGGGTTTTCTCATGACTACTTTATCTTTCTCTTTAATTAGGAACGTTTATGGGCAAGAGGCTTAATGCCACCCTTCTTTTATGACCAGCCACTGAGCTAGTATGGAGCTCAGCTGGAAAATTTTAAAATAATATTATTATTCTATTGTCTTGGGAAGGTGCATAAATATCTACTTTTATTTAACTGAAGTTAATTGCAAATGCACGTGAGAAAGTAAATGCATGGCCAAAGTTAGGTTAAACATTAAAGCATGCCTGACTCAAGATGGCAGCTGTTGAAGCTGTGTGCACTTAAACTGTTTATGGAATTAAGAGTTTTTAATAAATTGGAATAGTTCCTGAATAAACTTATATATATAACCTATATTTATATATAACAACAATAATTGTCAATGATTCCTAGCCGTTCAAAATTCGCTTTGCTTTTGCAAGTTTTATGTCCTACTGAAACATTTAGCTTCATCTAGTTTATGCTGCCTATCTCTGCATATACAGTAGGGCTTTTTTGTCACACAAAATAATGTATATTGTTTTTCTTAGTTTGATACCTGTGAATACAATCAGCAGTATAATCAGCAGTAACATTATTCATCTGGCTGTATTGTGGGATGGTCATGTTTGTGTAGGAGGAAAAAAGCTTGACTGAATTGATTGATCCCAAAAGTGTATCCTTGCTCTTTCTGCAGTTTTGTCCCCCTAAGTCAGGGATTCTCTTAGATATTGGAAGAAAAACTTCAGTCTTTCAGACTGTGTCCCTATGTGCAATTTGACAGAAGAGCTGAAACAAACAGGGCATAAGTAGCTGATGTATAGAGATCTGTTTCTAGCACCTACCACACCAGTAATCATGTCCTTTCTTGTTTGTCCTTTATTCAGTGTTTTCTTCATCTTTTGTAAGAATGTAGTTGTATGTTAATTCTGGAGTTTTGGCATGTCTGCCCAGAAGGCATACCACAGTAAGACCCCATCATTATGTTGATGACAGAAAATAGCAGTCAGGCTTTTTCAATAATCAACTATTTCCTTTCATAAATGTCTGTTCTGGTTTGTTATGAAAGGCAGTTTTGGCTGAAGAATGAAAAATTTCCACATTCTCTGAAATGAAATGATGTCCAGGGATTTGGGGTAGGGGGTTAAACAGGAGAGTATAGCTTTGCATTGAGCAATAGAGTGGGAGTTATTCCAACTGAAAAACACTATTGTTATGGATATAAAGGGCAACATTCACAGCAGAAGTGATCAATGGCAGAAACATCCATCTCCTTCAGCCCTCTTACTTTAGCTGTGCAGACAGCTAATAAGCAGAATTCTTGGTAGATACTTTTATTTCCAGCCACCCCAGCTCTTTTCCTCAGTGGAGTTGTGACTGTCTTGGATTTTAGTGATGAGGTGCGAGGGCTTGAAACTGGGAGCTTCCTTCTGTAGAAATCTGGGCATTGCTTTTGACTCCTGTGAAGCTGTTTGGCTGGGGCATGTCATAAGCTGGTTGCTGGACAGCTGACCGGAAAGCCTTTGTAGGTACCAGCTTCTCGATCACGTGTTGACCTCTCAGGAGTTTGTTGGACCATGAATTAAATTGTGATCAGAAGGGAAGATAGCAACATTGGATCTTGGCTGCTTCAAACCTGGTGTCCCTCCTGCTACCAGATGTGAAATGCCAGGAATGTTCTCCCTGGGTGGAAGATGGGAATGCCCACACATTTTTTTTTTTTTTTTTTTTTGTCCTGAGGCTCAAAATTCAGGGATACCGATCCTGCTTGCCTCAGAAATGAGTCACTCTTTTCTACTGCTTGACCTTGAGAAATTGAGTGATCGCTGTGGTTGTTGCTGCAACATCAGAGGCTTTCTACCCAACTGGCTGATTTTGCCATTTGTGTATTCAAATTGAGTGCAGCAACCCTCTGAATATGGTTCCTACCAACTGCCCTTTTGGGAGGCATTTGGATCAATTGATGTGACTAGAGCAAATTGTGACAATGTTAGGGGGGTTTGGTTTGGTTTTTGTTTTGTTTGTTGTTTGTTTGTTTTTTGTTGTTTTTTTTTTTTTTAAGAAGAAACTCGGAGAGAAAGAACTAGTAGGGAGGAGAAAACTGGATGGGAAGTCTGCAAAGGGCACAAGCTCCTCACTTTAAAACTTAAATGGCAGCATTTTTGACAGCTACTGCATATGCCATTCAAGAAGCTCGTATCCTACATGGCATTTAAACAGGAGTACAAATAGCCATGAAACAGGGAGGCAGGACTTTGGGTAGTGTGTCTGAAATGTCCCACAAAGCAGCTCCTCATTGTCACAGTGCAGAAGAACCACCAGTTTCTGCAGCAACTCAGGAGAGAGGAAAAATCCCTTCTGCTTTGGTGTTTGGTCTTCTGTTGTGACAGACTCTAAATGATAAAATCTCTCAAGCTGAGGTAGAGTATGTACTGACAGTTGTATATAAAATGCAGTGGACTCTAAATACCTTATGAAAATGAATCTGCTTCCAGGCCTTGCCAACTGTACAGATACCAGAGCATTGGGGTTTTTTGAACACTTTCACGTTTGCAGTGCCTGTAGCCAATATATCTCCTGGTGCGTCTTACAGTAACAGTACTGTTGGGGAGTGATATATTGGATGAGGGCAGTTAAAGCCAAACAAGTGCTAGGAATGGAGATATATAATGCTGGAATTGTGTAAAGATGGAGCCATTTGCAATGTAGTCTGATTCAGATTTTGGGTAATTGGTGCAAAAAAGGAAGGCCATTAGCAATGTAGCCGTTCAGACATTAGTGTGTACATGAGGAGATCTGCTGAGGCAGGCACTGTGACACAAACTGGCAGGCATAGTCAAAATTCTGTAGTGGGAATGGTACTGTAGTGTTAGTTTCATATCGTTGTCCCAGTTTCTTACAGCACCTGAGAAGCCCTCTGCAGCATGATAAACTTGGCTTTTCAAGCTGTAGGCTGAGCTGGGGACCCGAAGTTCATGAATTAGTGTAGTATCCTTGAGGTTGCTGTCTAATTGCTTGCCCTGTGTGATCCTTGCATGAGCCTGCATTAAGCCTGTTGATGTCATGTGTGGTTTCTTGAATATTCCAGCCCAAACCTATGGCCTTAAATCAGGAAGCTGCAGCCTTCACGCTGGTACAGCTGGTCTTTCTCTCAAATTTGTGTGTGGGGTTCTTGCATGGTTTGAGATGGTGTAGCCTATGTGGAGCTGTGGCAGAGGAGCTCTGAATGAGATGGAGAGAGCAGTGCTGGCCAGCATGAACTGTAGAGCCAGCTGGATGGCAAGTACCTGGCTCCTCTGCAGCAAGACATTGTTCGGGTCACAGGCTGGTCATGATGCAGTGTTGCCTCCTTGTTTCTGAGCAGCTAATGCTTTTGTGGTGGAGAATAAGTTAACCAGTGTGCCTGTATATATGGTGTGAGTCTTGCATTGGATGGGGAGAGTCTAGTTTAGGTATTTTTACCACAGCAAAATAAAACTGAGAGACCTGCCAGTCCCTTGCAGTTTGAGTTGCATGTTCTGGTATTTATAGGAAACCCACTTGAAGAACCTACTGTCCTGTAGTAGTGTTGCTTTTCTGCTAAAGCCGTTCAAACACATGTGGACCATGGAAGCAACTTGATGTAAACTCCCTTAGTATTTTTTATTAACACTGAAAAATCTTTCAGCTGTGACTAGCTTTTAAGGCAAAGAAGGCCTATTATGGTTAGTTGTATTTGGCCTCTAGTAGGACAAGTCAAAGAAATGTACTCAGTGTTAATTTTGGTACTGAGGCATATAATCAGTGTGTTCTTCTGCGCCATGTGCTTTTAGTTCAGTCCTTTATTTTGATGTCATGCCATCCTCAGAGTGGTTGATCTTTGGTTATTTCTTTTTGATTTGCCTCTTTCTACAGGAATCACAGCAAACCTGAAATTAAACTAGCCCTCTGTAAGCATTTTTTTAAATGTCTAAATTTAAGTGAAGACTGGATTTGAATATTGTTTGAAGTAAATTGCTTGGACCTCGCAATTGCAAGTTACCAAAGTATTAGGGGACGCTGTCTTACAAAAATAAAATCAAAGTGGTTTATAGCAGCAATTTGTGATATAGCCTTTAATTATGTCATAGCTCTCTATCAAAAAACAAGCAAAATACTTTCAGCTGAATGAAGGAGAGGAAAGAGACATAGTTTGAAATGAGATGTTGTTCATACATGAATAAAACCTGATTTTTCAAGCTAATTCCTTTATTATTTGGCACATAGCCTAAGTGGTTTGAAAAATTGTCCAAAATCAAGTATGCCTTTTACATAAGAGTACCACACCCAGTATAACCAGTTTCAATGAATAAACAGTGACTCACAAATAGTAGACATTGTTTGAAGATGTAATATCTCTGGTTGGGATTTACTTTGTCTTAGTCAGGTTCTTAAAAGTCAGGGAACTCTGAGCCAGTCTATGGCTTCCCATTTTGATGTTTTTTTTTTGATACCTAGATCTTATGCAGGCTGTAATAGTTAGAGCTGAGCTTGATGCCTCACAGTGAGTATGAGCTGGATGAAAGTGCATGCTGAAAGAAGTCCTCCCTCTCTGTACAAAAGGAGGTTTTAAAATTGAGTGCTTACTTTTATGACCTCAAGAAATTCAAGGTGTTGTGCAACTTGGGTAGTGTTTCAGTTTCAAGCAACCAGTGTTAAATTGTTCCTTGAGAATACTTCTTAACTACTTAATTATTAGTTATCCTTTAAAAGTCAATATTAATGAAACCTGACTTGGCAGTACCAATGCTTTTATTTTAGTGTCAACAAACCACATAGTCACCAAAATCTGTGGGTCACAAGATTGGTTTGCCAGCTCCATCCTTTGTATCCAATCAGTGTGGATTGCCACAGTGGCTGCCCAAATAACTTAGTCCAAATGCTTCCAGTGTGATGTCCTCTAATTTTATTTTAAAAGGTCTGCAAATGTAATAGTAGCATTTACAACCTTATAGTCCAGTTGGGTTCTCTTGTGGTTCAAGGATGGCTTGTAGTTACTTGAGGTCATGTGCTGAAAGACTTTGTAGCAGTCAAAAAGGTTCCACACAGGCACATGCTTCTTCTTGAGAATAATTTCTGAGGAGTGACCTCCTTAGCTACATGCTGCAGTTCTAGGCTTTTTTTGGGGGGGGAGGATGGGCCCAACTCTGTAGGTACAGGAAACATCTTGCTATCTGTTGAATGCATGACTTACAAGTAAACTGTCTATATAAACCTAAACGCTTGGACTGTGTAGTCCTGCAGGTATCAGCACCAACTCCAGAATGAGAATGACTTTTGGACTCTCAGAATTGATTGGGGTTTGAAATGTTGCCATAAAACTAGACCCCAGTCCTACAGCTTCTATTACAGTACAATTCTGCTGTATGACATGCAGACTTCAAGCTTTTAGCTTGTAGAATGAAGGGTTTAATTTATAACCCATATCCCCTATTACCTAGGAAACACAAATATTTATGTTAAAACTTTCAGAGCTGTTATGTTACATTGACTAGTTTCCTCAAAATGACTATCACTGAATATATGAATTTAAAAGCAAAAGGCCATATTTTGAAATGAGGGTAATTTTCAGATGCTGTATTTTTAAGGGATTCTTGAAAATCATATTGCTGAGATGCAACATCTACTCTTCTGTTAGAGTGTTGTTACAGGAATATTGTATAAAACACAGTTCTCCCAGGGGGATCGGTATCAGCCTTTGTTGTTGTTTAACGGTGATTTGTTTTCTTTTCTCTCCCCGAATTTTGATTTATTTTTTTTTCTCACCTTGAGTTGGTGTGCTATCCTTTTTTTCTCTGTTTGTTAAATCCTAGAAAAAAAAAAAAGCCCAAACCTTAAACCCAACAGAAGATTTTTGTAACATCTAATTTTGTCCTCAATAGGGAGATGGCAGTTACAGCTTTTGAATTAAAAGATAACCTACCTTAAAACTATGAAGTTACAGTATTTCTACTGTTAGTATACATGCCTTTTGCAATTTGAAAAGAATAACAGGATGGTAATGTAATAGCTCCTTAAAGAGCTACATCCTCTCCTTTTGCTCTTTTACCAGGCACAGTTCATTTGTTTCGCTACTAATTTCTTTAATTACTGTGGTAATCAGTAGCTTTGGTCTGGATGCATGCAGGTTCCACAGCACCTTAAATTGTGTGCCTGTAGTCCTGTGCAGTGTCAGGGATGGTTAAGATCCCCAAAGAGAGGTTTGTAATTAGTTGGTGACTGAACCCAATGACCTCTAAGTTTGAATAAATGCTCTTCCTAGTGTTTGGTTTCTATACCCAACTGGGATAAACCCCTCTTTTGGACTGTTTTAGGAATATTGGCCCTTTTTCTAACTTGTCTGTGGGTTAGTAATGTGGGTGTTTAGAATAAAACTGCCAAATTTGGTCCCTTCAAGGGACATGGGTAACGTAGTAGGAAGAATCCAAGTGAGTTTAGACGTGTGCGGGGTGCTGTGTTGGTGGTCTCGTTTGAGATGGAGTTAATGCCATGAGCAAAATTTTTTTTCTTGTTGGAGAACGACTTTGCTGAATACATGTAGGCAACGCTTTTGACATTGGGTACCATGTCTTTTATAAGACATTATTCTTGTTCACTGCTTTTCACTTTGAATATAAAAAGTAGTCCCATTAGCGTAGTCCTAGCGCTTGCCAAGTAATGGGAATTGGTGTGCACGTGGTAATACAGACTTGCTGGTGTGGTTTCTTAGTCACATTGCCTTAGGTGCAAGTGGCAGGAATAAAACCCAAACCAAGCCAAACCAAAAAAAAAAAACCCAAACAACCCTATTAAAATACTTTTGTGCTGGATATGCGTATACGTGCTGTAACATGAAGTAGGAGATAAAAGACTCTTCTCTCTTTTTCACTTATGCTTCAAATTTATTTTATGTTTTTCAGTTTGGCTTCTATTGCTTTAGGAAATGACAAGTATTTCCACAGCATGTAGCTGAAGATTGATTTACACAGGGGGAAACTACTTGAAGATGTTTGATCTGACTTTTTTTGAGGCATAAAGAACTATGTTTTGAATACTTCTTTCTTTTGAAATTAGTATGAGAAAATAACAGTATGAACTAAGTGTTGAATTGAAAAGTTTTGTTGGTTTGTTTTTTGTTTTTTTGTTTGTTTGTTTTCAGTACTTAGATTCTCTGGCTACTCCTGATCTTGTGTGCATGTCCAGTTAACTCTCAATTCTTATTTTTATAGACAGTTACTGGGAAAAGCTTTGGAACCAAAGACTTTCGAGCAGCTCTGGAAAATGGAGTCCTGCTGTGCGAGTGAGTATTGACTTACCTATATAAAAATCCTTCAGGCTAACATGAGTTGTCAGCTTTCAATCCTGGCCTCAGACGAAGTACCCAAAGTATTTTGTAATAAGTAATTTATTTTTTTCTTTTAATACCTGTTGTTTACCCTGGGAAGGAAGAACAACTTTCACATGTTCTCTTTCTAGATACACATGTTCCATGTGTTGTCCCACACACTGCTTTATGTGTTACTGTGAGGATTGTGCTGATCCCCTGTCCAGTTGATTGGTTTTATTGGTCATAATTCTCATTGTATCACTGGGCTTTATGATCGTCTTGTGCAAGGTGGTGTGGCTATGGCTGGGATCAAAGCACTCACCTCTACATACCCACTGGTGTTGTTTTGGTTTAGGTTTTTCTCCTCAATCTCCACTCCCTTGAAATAAAAAGTTGTAAACACTTGTGTTCTGGATCTAAAATTCTGAAAACTATATATTCCTACCAGAGGTCTTTTTACGCTTAAAGAAATTCTTTTTTTTCTTTACATTTCTGATTTGAACCTTACAAAACTGTAAGTTTAAGATAACAATCAGGCATATGTTTGTTACTTAATAATATTGCTCTTATGGTTCCATCCAAGTATCTCAATAATGTAGAATCTATTAAATGACATTTGGCATACTTTATAAAAGCATACTTCAAAACCAATGCAAAAAACAAACCGAACACTCTAGGATGATAAAAGTAAAGGGACTGGGTCTCAGCATAACATAGAAATATATTGTCACGTGTGTGAACATGCAGTCCAGGTTTCAGTGCTTTCTGGACTGACTTACCCATTGCTTTCAGCAACAAACTCTGACTTCATCTGTTTTTTGAGTGCTTTCTCTGAAATGCTTCCTTGAGCTTATACATTATAGGCTTGGCAGTAATGGGACTTGTCTGGTTTCGTTGCTAGATTGAGTCAGAGGTGTAGTATGTCCACTTGCCAGGTCTCTTCCATATATTTGTAACTGGTTTTGTACTTACTGGAACTGGTTTCCAGGACTGAAAGTGGTGCTAATCCCTTAGTATTTTAAGGAATGGCAGTTGTAAATGTCCTTTAGAACACTAGTGTGAGAGAAATCTTGTTAGAGAACTACCTGGGTCATTTAAAAAAAATCTCAAATCTCAGAGCAGCTCTTAAAAAAAAAAAATTCAGACTTTTCTTTTTTTACTATTAAAATAACTGAAGCAAATGCAAAAGGGCAACATTAGTGCATTTTCCCTACTGTGAATATAATTGTGTTTTCCTGTCCTTGACTTTTTTTTTTTTTGCTTTGGGCCCTTTTTCCACCTAGTCTGTCTTGCTAGTTGCCTTTCCTAGTTACTCAAGTCCCTATATCACAATGATAATTTTAGATGATGTTGCAGAAATGGATGCTGTATTTCCATTACTTGTGTAATGAAATGTTAACTAGACTGGATGTGGTAATAAAAGTAACTTATACTTTTAATAAAAATGTATTTCTTCAGGTATGTATTTAGTGGGACGTGTGTATTGTATTCAGCTGTAACTTTTAAACAGTGTCTTTAAGAACTGTCAATGGACTGATACATTCTAATCCCCTGATAACTTCATTGTTGACACTTATTTGGCAAAGGAATAAAAGCCTCCATCTGCCAAATGCAAATCAGTTAAATTTATCTGTAATTAATAGCCATATGCAAGAAAAACATCCTGTAATTCCTTCAGCTGAGCAGCTTGCCTTAGGAGACACACAACTTTCTTTAAAGAAATGGTGCCTCATTATGTTGCACTAAATCATATAGCTGTCCTCCTGTGTCATAATTTTAAATTTTATGTACCTGAAGTACAAGGAGAAGTGATTTTCATAGAAATTCTGGGGAAACAGAAAAGAAGAAGATGGGAAAGATTTTCAGATGTCCAATTTTCACCAAAGGCAATAGAGTACAACATCATTGCGGCAACTAGACATGACATTGTCCATTTTTCCTTGGTTCACCTGTGATATGACTAATTTAGTGTCCATGGCTATATTATCTCTGGAGGTGGTATATTTTATTTAAACAGCAAATATGCATTTTGAAGATTAAAAAAAGGGAGGGGGGACGACACCCTCCCACATAATTTTTTGTTTTAATTTCACCTGAACAGATCACTCTTTTTTTTAATAAATCATTAAATATATTGTGCTTACTAAGTAACTCAGTCAATGAAGTTGAAAAATCTCAGGACCTGTAGCCATTATTCTTCTTTTGCAGATATTTCTATCCTCCATTCCAGTGTATCTAGGTAAACTCTGTTCTTTGTGTTTACTTTCCAAATACATTTGCTGCTTGAGCAAAAAATGGTTTTTCCCATGTAAAGTTACACACGTTAGGTCCTGGGTCTGCATTGATGTGGGCAGATCACAAAACCTTACTGAACCTTTGTGGGCTAAAGGATCTAGCCAGACGAGCAGCAACAAGAAGAGCGAGCAAGTCTAAAATCCTTAAAGGTATGCAGGAAGACAAAGTCTCCAGGGTGTCCTGAGGTCCCTGTTCTCTGCTGATGCTCTGGCCTAACATGTAATTTGAGGAACCACAGTATTTCCCTACCTGCATGACTGAAAACCTGGGTATAAAGGTGCAACAAATCCTGTGCCTCATCCTCATCTCAGGACAAGGTGTGCATTTGGACTTATGTATTCAAAAGTGAGTCTGTCCTCTCTTCTCAGATTAGGTATGGATTTTATATAAAGTAAGAATGATATGAGGCACAACCTTTTCTGGCTGAGACTGAAAGTGACTTGCATGTGTAAATTGTATATGCCCAAAATGATTGTTGCACACAGACTGGGCTTGGTAGCATTATGAAAACTGAATTGATTTCTTATATGTACATGAATATCAGTGCTTTCACACTGAGCTCTGAAAATTAGTATTCTGATGTATTTTTGACATCATCTGCATCAGAACTTTTATGTGAAGTAAATGTTTAAATGGGAAATATGAGTCTCATTAACATCACCACCCATGCAGTAGAAACACAGATCCATTTCTGCCTACACCTACCCAGGCATTTTCTTTTCTGTCTCACTTTGCCACTCTGGGGTTTTTGTGTGTATGTGGCATATCCCATTTTTGCTTCTGCAGTCTGCTGTTCCTTGTCACTTTTTGGAAAACTGATTTAAAAAAAAAAACAAAACAACAAACACAAACCCATAACTAGGGGGTATTAATAGGTTCAGATTTATTTGGTTCAAATCATGTAACTTACGACTATATGCAAAGTATTTCTTAATAAGCATTTTATGCTCATGCTCAAATAAAGTTGATTTATTTGACAGAAAATCATATGACTTCTTTTTTTAGTTTGATTAACAAGATCAAACCTGGCATTGTTAAGAAGATCAATCGCCTGTCAACTCCAATAGCTGGCTTGGTAAGTAATAGCATCAAATATAATATCTGGGGTATGGCACCATCATTTTAATGAGCGCTCTCTCGCTTACTGTTCTTATATGGTCTTGTTACAAAAGCCTACTAAGTTTTCAAAGTTTTAGCTTCATTTCCATTTTTGTTTAAAACTGTATCATTAATATGTTGTCTTAGACTGCAGATTCTGTGATTTGGGTCTGTAACTTTAATTACCTTGTTGCTGCGTGAAGCTGCATCATCCCCAGATGTATGAAGCACTGATGGCTCCTGTGCACAAGCCTAACTAGCGTTACTTGTCTCTCTTTAAAGACCACCCTCTTGTTTATGTTCAGAAGCCACTTCAGGTGTCTCTTTATTAGGAAATGGTCAGATTAGGAAATGTTCTGTGTAACTGAAGTATTTTTAGAATGTGCTTCTCCCCACCCACAGCAAAGCTTAGGTTGCATTAAAATAACTCTGATGATGCAACAATCTCACTTCAGGCTTCATTTGAGGGAATTGCCAGTGTTTTGGCTATAAATCACATTGATGGGGGAGAGGGAGGAGATACATATAACCATTTTCACAGGAAATTTAGATTTCCAGTGTGCCGTTTGGCAAACTTGCTGGCTAGAGGCTGTAGGAGAAATTTTGTAACCATTTAGCATCAGAAACCTTTTTGTGCAAAAATAATGCAAAGAATTTTTGTATTTCTCCCCCCACCACTTCCGAAAGCCTTTTTGTCTATTCATGTCACTAGGATATCTAGGCCATTTAGTCTTTTCATGAGAACTACTGGTCCCATCTTAAAAGACCCAAGGTGAACAGGGACATACATGATTTCTGTAACAAACGGAGGATCTCGCTTTATGGTAAACATGCAGTCTTAACATTAGGGAAAGTTACCCAATGTCTTAATATGAGTAGAATGCAAAGCATTGCTGGATACTTTTATTGTTGGTTCGATCCATTAGAACATAAAAACCCGTCTGTTTTTGCTGGTCAACTTCTCATTAGAGAATAAGTGTAATCAACTAAGCTGGAGGTTGTAAGATTGGGTTAACTTGCCATATATCATTGCACAAGCTGAGAATGTGTATTTCCACATCAAATGAATGTAGAAAGTGTTAGTTGCTTTTGTCCCAGAAAAGCTGAGGGTATTAGGCTTGTGAATAATGAGTGCTGCACATTCTTTTCCTGTGAGGTATTGTAGAAATGATTCAAATGAAATCAAAATCATTCTGGGAGGACAGTACAGTTTATTCTATAAGCAGTTTGGTTGCCTAAGTGGCTTCTGAAGTAGCCATTTGATCCAATCCAGAAAACCCTAGGCTAGATTTCATTTCTGTGGTGACATAAGTGTTGTCTTGAATCATAACTGCAAGAACTCTGTGGTTTAATGCCTTTTTTTGGTTGCTTCCACATGCAGAAGTTTGGAGTATTCATTAGGTGTGTTGTTTATATCTTACTTGTAGTGTATTACTGTTCCTTCAAGTTGTTTCTCGTCTTCACAAGTCTTCAAAAATAAAGGGGAAGAGAGGTGAATTATTCTCATAAACCAAGATCATCCAGTAATATTGTTGTTAAAATACCACTTGAATATGGTAATTGAGAATGCTGATGTATTGTGTTAACCTGTGAAAAAGGTTTCTGATAAGTACTTCAGATTCAGAAGATCATGATTATGAGGGCCATAATGGGAGGGTTTTAGAGGATGGTGTTTACAATGGCAGTATTGTGAGGGAAAATGCATTTTCCCAGACTTGAGAGGAACAGGCTCAGCTACCCCAGATTTGAAGAGCCCAGCTTTCATCCTGGCATGTAAAAATCAAACTAAAAATGATCGGGTTTTGCATTTATGGAAAAGCAAGCATTGATACCTGACAAGCTTGGGATACTGCAGCTGATGAACCAAAGGATTTTGAGATGGAAAGATCTTGAGAAGGACTTACCTGGGAGGCTTGCTTGCCGTGTTATGGAAATATTTTCATTGCTTGTAAGTTGCTTCTCCCACAGATCTGTTTCTAGAGTGTTTTGTGTGGCTTCATGTGTATACTTTTTGTGGCTCTCGCTTCTGCTGATTTCAGTGTCTTTCAGTATTGCAGTAATTATTGCTCATCACCAAGCCTTTATAAGATTTAGAAATAACTGTTGGTAGGGGGGATTCTTTTTCTTTTCTTCCCCCTCCCCCCCCCCCCCCCCAAGGATGAACAGATGCTGCAATTTGAATTTGGGTCTTGCAAATCCTGTAATCAGAACATCATGATTTTGCTTGAAGTTCTTGGGGCGTGGTGGAAATAAAATGATTGTTTACCAGAAGTAAACCCAAAGAAAACCTGGTTCTCAATAAATATGGACTCTTCAGCTTGAGTCCCAGCATATGAGATGGTTAGATGATTTGGATATAATCACATGAGGGGGAGGACTTCGTGGTCTGACAACATCTTTTCCAAAAAGGCTCTGCTGAGCATTCGTGGAGGTGCATCTCTGGCTGCAGTGCAGTTTTTTCCCCAGAAACCTCGTGTTTCCAGCTCAGTTGGCTGAACACAAAAAATCATAAACTGTGATGGAAGTTATAAGACATCACAAGACAGTGGGAAGATGAATGAGTTTTGTATACTACATGCAAGCTCACCATATCTGTCAGAATAATATATTGCTTATTTCTCAGGAGGAGTAACTTTATGTTCTGTAGCAAGGCAAACTTTTAGTTATAGTAAGTTTCCAGCTGAGCCCAGGTGGTGAAGCAAATTTGGAGTTAGTGTCTCCTTTGGAGAGTGGTAGCTGATGGGAGTATTGCCTTGCAGCGTACCAATTTGGTCTTCTAAGGCCATCTATCTTTCCTTGCATCTCCGGTAAGGTGAAAGTGCAGTGCTTTGCTCTGTGGCTGGGAAACATTACATCAGAGGCCTGAGGGGTGAGGTCAAACCACAGGACAGAGTCGAAAGCCATTGGGTTTTTAGAATTGTAAGTTAAATACCATTAGTGATAATTATTTTTTTTTAAGTCGGTCCTTGATTTCAAACAAGCAGGGATGTTGCTAACTCTGTCTCTATGTGAGTGCTGGATGAATATTAGCACCAAATGTCATATACATCAAGTTCTTCAGCTTTGCCAGAGAGGGATTTTTTTTGTGTGAACGTTTGGTTCCCTTTCACACAAGAGAATAAAACTGCACATTTCTAGGCAGTCCCAGGTTTGAACATGGGCATCTGAAATACAGTAGAATGGGATGTTGTTTTGTTTTGTTCTAGTGGGGAATTAAGGTTTCTTTAGGATAAAGGAACAGTTTTCCAGGCAGGATTTTTCAAACACTTTATTTTTCTGGTTCACCAAGGCTCAACATGCCCTTCTGAAAAGTGCTATTCAAGCATCTTTCCCTCTCTTTAATGCAATTTAATGTAACATCACTACATTCTATAATTTACTTATTTAATGTATCAGAATGTATTAGTTCCACTTACATCGAGACAGCCACTTCAGGCAGTGAAGGAGAGCTACTTTGTTACAGAGGTCATTGGTGTGTGCCTCCTAAATGGGGAAAGTAGGGAACAATAAAGGTAAGAAGGGAGACATGGAAGAAAGCTATACTAAAATGAAAAGGGAGATAAAGACAGGGCTGGGTAAGATTAAAAATGTTGCCATTAAAAATATTTTTCTGAGCCTTTGTGCCTAACACTTTGCAAACTGTGGAACCGCCCTGGTACTTCCTTACCTCTTGTCATCAAGTGAAGCTGGCCAAAGTTTCCTTTTCTGTGGGAAAGTTTTCTTGACAGGGTTGTTTGTTTTTTGTTTTTTGTTTTTTTTTTGTGATGCAGGAGAATTTTGACATTTTGACTTTATTATAAGACACTTATAAAACAATTTTTCAGGTAAAATCCACACTTGCAAAGTGAAGATTTTATGTTTTATTTAGGACTTAGCTTCAAAGTTCCTTTTCTAGGTTACTTGGAATCAAATTAGATGTGTTTTCCACTTAAATTTTAAAACATGACAATATTAATATGAGAGGTTTTGTTTTAATTTAAAAAAAAAGAATTATTTTCAAAGTATATTTAATTGTGAAGTTCATTTCTTCATGCTGAAAATCCTGACTATATATTTTCTCCTGCTATTCACCTCCTTCTGCTTAGTGTAGCCATGATATTGGTTCATGCTTTCTGTTTTCTTCCATTTTGTATTTTTTAAATTATTTGAATTTTTAAGTATTAATCTTCTGCTCTGTGAGTTAACTAGTGTAGGCTACATTAGTAATATTAACAGTAGCTCTTGGAAAAGAGAGTATCTCCTTTCTATCCCTCATGAAAAATGAGGAAGCACAAACACACAAATACATGGACTAATTTACATAAAAGCTACAGTTGCTTGCTTTGCTGTGAAACACCAGAAGACAAAGGCTCAAACCTGGATGGAATTGTTAATAGTGCAGCAACTAACAGTGTCCAGAAATGCTGATTAAAAAATAGCCTCATAAATGCTGGTCAAGAGCTGACTAGTGGGCCGATAACCATTTGACATATTCTGTTTGCTAGTCTGATGTTCTCTTTTTGTAGCAATGAGGGAGTAATACTAAATGATGTAAACCTTCTGAAGGTTTTGAAGAGTACCAGAACACATGAAAGATGGGAACAGACGTTTTAGCAGGGTCTGTTGCAATAGGGCAAGAGGTGATGATTTTACGCTAAAAGAGGGGAGATTCAGGATGGATATAATGGGGACTATGTTTTTTTTACGTAATGGATTTTAGTGAAATTTTGTTAGTGCAATAAAAAATGCAATTGGAAATTAGCACGTAACTTTCTGTTGTAAAATTCAGAAGTTTCAGTTGATGTTACTTCATACTTCTAAGCAGATTTTCCTTCAATTTTGGGAACACAATGGGCACGCAAACTGTGGAATGAAAATCCTGATTAAAAAAGAAAAAAGAAAAACAGAAAAAAACAAACAATGTTATGACTTTTTTTGGTCTTTGTAAAGTTATGGAGCATTTCAGAAACCCGATCATTATGGCTAAAATATTAAGAAAAGTCTTGCCTTTTATATAAAAAGTTTTAAAAATGTTACGTCTTGGAGTACTTTGCAAAGAGTGCTTTGACATGGTTTCAGTTCTACAGTTGAAAATAACAGAGCATGGGTAGAGGGAGTTTTAGTGGCTTTTCCAAGGTCAGTCGGTAAGTCGGAGTATGGTAGGGGTTGACTCTCTGTCCAGTGCACTCACAAACTATACTGTAAAAAAAAACAACAAACAAAAAAAACCAAAAAAACCTAAAAAACTAAAGTCAGACTTTTCTGTTTTTTTTTTTTTTTTATGAGGACCTAAAGCTATAAATGAGCAAATGTCAGGAGCGATGCAAGTCCTGATAGGAATGTATGTGGAACTATAAATCACTTCTAATACCCTTTCTGCTGTCTTATGGGAAAGAGGAATGTGGCTCATATGGAAATACCTCTATTAGACAATTAAGAAAAGAGGATTGTGTGCTAGAAAGGAAGTATGGTTATTAATAGTTAGAGATGACATTGTTCTGTAGTCTTTCAGTGCCTGATAGTGGGAGTATGTAATCTCATCAGTAAATCACTGCTGTTTTGTGGCCTTCTGCTTGACAACATATGGTACATTTCAGCCTTAGCTCTCAGTTTCCTTTAATTGTTTTCTGTTGCTGCCTAACCACTTTGAAATGTAGGGTGTGGGGAAAGAGGAGGTTGATGCAAACTCTTTGTGACATTTTTAGTAGCTGCTCAGGACTTCAATCAGGCAGAATGAAACCCAGACACTGGATTGAACTTGACAGGTTTTGGGTGAGAGATGATGAAATTAAATGTATGGAGGAGACACAAGTGGGAAGAAATTATATCGGTACAGACCCCAAGAAATGAAGGTTCAGCTGCTTGCCCTGGTCTCTTGTCAGGGGACAGTCAGTGCTGTGCCTGTTGGTTCATCTCTGTAAATCAAAAGTAGTATTTTGGGGAGGCTTTAAATGAGACAATTTCTTCCAGACTGGTGCTTCCAGCATGTTACTGGGATGAGATGTCAAAATGTTAATTAATTTATTTAAAAATGCTTATAAACTAACTGTAAAGCAATAGGATGGGCAGCGAGAACTTTCTAAAGTGGAAATTTTTCATCTCTCCTCCTGCTATGGAGCAAAGCTATGAGAAAGTCTGACCTTTTTTGCCTCAACTTGCCAGCACTTAACAAAATACGTAAATATGGTTGCCAAACAAACTGCAAAAAATTTCCATTTCTCAACTCAATCAGCTGTTGTCTGTATGCTATTTTTATTTCCTTAAATAACTGATGACTCTTTCTGTGTTTGTAAAGAAACATTCCTTCTTAACTGGGAAAGAAATGCCAACCACATAGAACAGGTACACACCTTAAATCATACTTGTGACATTTATAATCTGTTTGCTCCTGCCTTTGCCAAGGAAGTGCAGTTTTGAGATTTCTTGCGGCAGTTGGTCTTTATCTGTGTTAAATCTTCCTGAGCTGGACGCTACAGTGACTGGTTTGTCAGATATTCATTGATGTGTGGTGCTTAAATTTTGTGGCAATTTCCAAAGAAAGTAGATGTTAATTGCAGCAGTGATAACTTTTTCTGTGCTTTGAGTGCTGGAGCTGTACAGCTATGTTACTGGCTCTTCTGTTTGGTATAAAATCCTTATGCAACATCTTTTAACACCCATCTGAGCACCTCCATGCCTGCATGCCTGTGTTGAATCACCCTCCTCCAGTGATGTGTGTAAAAAAGCAATTAAATACAATGCCAATACCAAATGTGGGGTGCTGAGCTGCTGCTTTCTCCGGGGCATGAGGACAGGGAGCAACATGAGTTAGCCTGGAACTAATGCAGGAGCTCAGATGGGCATCAAGGCAGACCATCTCTGAACCTGCTCATTGATCTGGGTGTGCTGGCAGAGTTTCCCTTCAGCACAGGGTAAGTCTGTATTAGGGCAGCAGAGATTAAATACAGCAGTAGGACCAGAGCAAAGATTAAATACAATAGTATTAGGCTACTCTGCTTGAGATGCAAAACATTTCTGGCTCTTGAAGGAAGCATAGTTAGAAGAAACATACCAATTCTCTTTTAGGAAGACTGAAATAGTAAGTCATAGTCTAAAAATCAGGGACTGTGTGACTTGAGGATCTGAGGCAACTTGCTCTGTTTCAAGCCCTGTATGTGGAGGGACTGAATTTCATCTGTATCAAATTGTTGACCTGTGTGTGCAAAAGAGAAAAACTTGTATATACAGGGGCAGGGGGAGGGGGTGGAAGGTGCCAAAACTTTGTGTTTCAAGTACAAGAGTTCTTTACTTCTTTCATTACTCATTAGGCTTCAGGGGTGTTTCACCTTTAAGTGGATTACTGTCATTCCAGTTCTGTGTAGTGGGGTGACTTGGCACTAGAGTATTTAACGTGGTTTGCTTGTAAAGTCTGTTTTGTATAAACTATTTGAGGTGAAAAGCAGATCACTTGATTTTTTTTAATTTTTTTTTTCTTGACTTTGACTGGAATCCAACTAACTGGTGGGAAAGTTAAGGCTTGTCTGAACACAGAAATAGCCTGGGATGGTTATTCCATATTGGCTTTCCAAGCCTGTATGTTCTTTGCAGTAAGAATGCCTGCAAGGAGGGAGCTAAAGTAGCTTTGTCCAGCCCAAAATGGGATGAAGCTGTGAAGGACAGAGAGCTCTCCTGACCTGCAAGGCTTGTCAGCCCAGGGCGCCCATGTGCTGTACTTTTGCTCTTGTCTTTTCCAGCTGGCCTTATTTGGTAGCACCAACATCCCAGAAACACACCTGTGGTTTACAACCTGATACTCACTCTCTTAACAGTAAAAGCCTTATTTGGTACATATTGTTGCTGTAATATACATGGCTATAATGTCATAGCAAAGGTTATGCTATAGCTGGGTAAAAGACAGAGGCCTGAGAGGAATTTCAAGTCGTTGAGGACAGTTGGTCCCTTGCTCTGTTGAACACCTTGAAAGCTGTCAACTTGGAAGTCTTGTTTCAAAAATATCCCATTAATTCCTGTTGTGTGTTTCCCTTAATCCCATCACTCCTGTTGGAAGGAAACTGTTGAGCTCAGTGCTGCAAGAGGTTGCAGGCAATGAGATGAGCTGAGCAGAGAGGTCTTCTGCTGGCCACTACATATGGTGGTGGGCAGTGCCAGGAGCTGAGGAACAAACTCTGGGGAAGATCCTTCAGTACACACACTGGCCTTACAGAGGTCTGTAACTGGCTGTTGTCATTGCAGGTGGAATTGGGGTTTGGGGGGTGGATGGCCCTTTTTGTTCGAAACCAGAATAGTTCTTATCTAATGCTGCTTCAGAACGTGTTTTCCATGATGGCTGAACTCTGACAGTCATGAATTGCAGTGGTGAAGGGGAATATTCCTCCTTCTGGCTGATTTAAAGTTATCAATACTGGAAGCACTAAGATAATGAGAACGTTTATGCATAAAGTTTCATTCCTGCATTCTGGCAGGAGGAGCACCTGCTTTTTGAGAGGAAATCTGGAAGTGAATCGTTAAAACAGTTGGTGTCTGTAATCAGGTATAGAGCTGGGGCAGGAAATCCCTGTGTCAAGGATCACAGTAATTTATTATTTCACCTAATGTGGAAAAACAGCGAAGGGCACACAGAGGGGAGTGGCAATGCAATTAGCACCGTTTCTGATCTTTGGCCAACATGGTGCTCTGTGCACTCTGTTATAGGTGGGATAACTTACTGAAGCCTGGAGGTCAGTCTTAAGTCAAATTATCCCTGCAGGATGATTGCTTTAATTATTATTTTTAGTTTGTGGCCCAAAAAGAGAGGGAAGAAAAGAGTGGTTTAGCTTTTCCACCTACTCCTCGCCCTCCTTTCAGTTCAAGGTCCAATGCATTAGAAGCCTTTGGAGAACTGTAGGAGCAGGGATCACAGTCTACAGATGGCATGAGTGGGTGATGGGCACTAAGCATCCCAGTGTGCAAGGCCAAGGTGGTAACTGTGAGTTCCTGGCTTCCAGGCCTGTGGTCACACCACAAGGCTGGCTCAGCCCCATACTTTGCTCTTGCCCTCACCCCTTCTGCCCCCACCCACACCCACAGCCAGTGCTAATAACCGAAACATACCTCCGAGGAAGAGCAAGTTACCCAACTTGTTCAACGAGCTCCTGCTTTAGGTTTCTTCCCTTACCCCACCTCCAAATATA
Source organism: Pezoporus occidentalis (assembly GCF_034315485.1). NCBI lineage: Eukaryota > Metazoa > Chordata > Aves > Psittaciformes > Psittacidae > Pezoporus > Pezoporus occidentalis. Next base: position 12,288,784 of record NW_026915835.1, read on the forward strand.
AACAACGCTTAGCTGCACAGTGATGCCACTGCAAAAGGCAGCGCTGAGGTATGCATTTAACCAATTTGAGCCAGCCTTAGTGGTCAGTATAGTGATGCATCTATCCTACTTTTTTAAAAAATACCTCTTTTTATACTGGAAATAGGCCCTTATTTAGATGCCAATAAAGATTTGTCATGAATGCCGAACTGAAGGAGACACAGTGTAAACTCTCAAGAGGACTCCAAATGTCTCCATAAATGTAGCACTAAGAAAAATGCCTCTTAAATGTGATCTATTCAGATGATTTTCAGAATTCTATAGCTGAAAAAATACATCATTTTCTCTTCCTAAAATGTCAGAAATGCATTGTTGTGTTTTGGTTTTTTTTTGCTGGGTTGTTGTTGTTGTTTGTTTTGTGTTTTTTGGGGGGTTTGTTTGTTTGGTTTTGGGTTGTTTTTTGTTGTTTGGTTTTTTTTTTGTTTTGTTTTGTTTTTTTTTGTTTTTTTGTTTTTTTGTTTGTTTTCTTTTTTTCCTCTGGGAGCCTGGAAAATGAAAACGCCTTCTGGCACAAAGTCACGGTCTGGGTGATGCTGTAATACTTCCATGTGAATATGCCTCATGGCCCTGTGAGCATAGGGTGTAATTATGAAATTCAGTTCCTGTTCTTCCCCTTGATACTTTGAAAATGAAAAAAAAACCCCACCAAAACCAACCCCCTAAAAATCTCACCTCCACCAAAGAAAACCAAACCCAAGTCAAAAAAACGGACAACAAACCCAAACTAACCAGACAACCCCCAAGAAAACCCTAGCCAGACCCAAAACAAAACAGAGCTTTGTATTGCAGTAAAAGTAAGGTTTTGAACTGAAACAGTGGGTGTTTGCATAGAAGTAGGAGACACCTGGGGGACTGTCTTCATCTGTTGGCTGATGCAGCCAGGAAAAACAGAAAAACACCATGTTAATTAAATTGTTTTTCTCCCAGGTGCCAAGTGAATTGAAAGATGTGCCATAACTTGTATGCCTACGAGATCTATCTGTGTTTCAGTGCATATGTGAGGCTTCAGAAAAACAGTTAACCAGGGAGAAGACAGGCTTACCACACAGCATGACTGCACCTTAAAGAAAGAAATGTATTTACATGCTTGTTTAAATTAATATTCCTGCCCCACCCAGATAATAATGATAATAAGGGATTTATTTTTTAATTAAATTTCATCTCAAATATAGAAGCTGAATTTACTGTGATCTTGTGTTGCACATAAGTAGTCAAAATAAGATGGTATTTACACATACTTACATGGAGACCTCTCTTAATTGCCTTTCACTTTATGCTCTTTCACTTTAGAGATTTCTGAGATTCTTTTTGTATTTTACACACTTTATGTCTTCTTAGGTTAGTGGGTGGTTGGTTTTTTCATACTTAATGCCAACTCTTTCTCCAACTTTTTTGTATCTCTACTTCTGTATTTTCCCTCACTTCCCTGTTGCTCATGCAGGTTTTTTTCCTGGTTTAGAAGCTCTTGCTCTATTTTCTGTTTTTTATGGGCATTGAGGTGTATTTCCCACCATTGCCACCACCTCACCAGCAATGTATATTTGTCTTCCTTGTCATAGTGCTGTTCACCTTTGTCTCAAGTTCTTGCCATGGTGGCATATATTAGGAGTTGATTCCAGCTGCAAACATGGCACTAATGCCAGTGGCAATCCCTCAAATTTTATTTCATTTTTTTAAATTACTTTTAAAGGAAGATGTCTGTACTCTCACGTTTTCCCATACAGTGACTGGCTTCTTTCTTCTTTGCAGTCTGGAGGATAGCAATGGGAATGAGGAGCCCTGTTGTGGCAGCCCTGCTGGAGGTGCAGAGCTCTGGTGCAGCCCCCCTGCCCCTTGTCTGGGAGCAGGACTTAGGTCTGGCAAGGAAGAACAGGGAAGACTCAGCTCTTTGCTCTCATGATGTCCATAAGGCTGTGTTCATGAAGCTTTGCTACAATATGGGACAGAAGGAGGGAATGGACCACAGTCTCACTTTCAGTATGGGCATGTTATCTTGGCTCCTGCTCAACACTGGTTAGAGGGATGCTTTAGCAACAGGCAGAGGGAATGGTTTGTGGCTGGTGATGCACCATGGGGACCAGAAAGGCAGGTGCATGCCTGAAAACATGCGGTATTGTGTCATTCCCTGGATCAGTGGTATTTAAATGCCTGCTCGTGGATGACCTGCTTCCCACTGCTGGCTCTGTCTCTCTTGTATTACGACTTCGCAGAGTTTTTGGGTGCGGTTTACTTTGAAGTTTGAGACAAAAATGAAATGCTGAAAGGTAATAGCTATACCTACTCAGCATTTTGTGCTGTGCATTTAATGTAAGTCTACTGCGTGTGGGAAACTCAAATTGTGCTGGGAGCATCTGAAATGCTCTGCCGTTTCATCATGCACACCATCTGGGGAAAAAGAAACGGGCCCCCTCCACCCCCCAGGCTCCCTACCCTGTCTCACCAAACACTTAGAAGTAGTAATAACATACCAGAAATAAATTGCTACTGAATTTTGTGGTTAAGACTTAAGACTTTATTTTTGTTGTGATTTAAACTGTAATTCTATGATGCTAATTCCAAGTTCATTATGGAAATGCACTACTGGAGCTCTGTATTAAAAGCGTGGAGTTAATTTTTGTCCATATAGTGCCTGTCAGTTCAGGAGATTTCTTTTTTTAATGGTCAGAAACCTCATGTTTTCTATATAAATGTATTTGATCTGCCTGACCATGGAGCCTTGCCTTTGGACTGGGCATCTCTTCTCTCCCTTTCTGGTTTTGCTTCCCTTGTGCTGGTAGATGGCAGCAGTATTGCCTCTCATGCCCCATTTTATGGGTATAACGGAACCAAGTTCTCCAGTTCTCATTTTATAGGTCCCTTGTCTTCTCTCATCATCATGCTCCTCTCTCTGCAACTACTAATTTGAATCTTGCTTGAACTTAAATGGCCTGCCCTCATTTACAGACATCTGGAACACCTCAGTGGTAGAAGGCAGTTGTGGACATAAGTCTTTTTTTTTTTTTACTTCAAGCATGCCGCTTCAGTGACTTGCAGTCACCAGGAGGTAGATCTGTTGTGTTGCGCTTCTCCAGACTTATGAGTTCTGAATGCTTAAGAATAGTTTTTGTGGAGTATGATGAGATTGATTGGAGTATATGCTTTGAAGCTCAAGTTGTAACTTCAATTAGTCTTATTTAAAGTACAGTTATATTGGTAAAAGGAATAGCATAATGGCTTCTATATTTGAATGCATTAATCACTGAACAATGTTCCTGTTCACATCTCTAATGTTAAATCTAATTGCAAGGTTGATAGCTTGTCTTTTTTCCCCTGCTTATTTCTGTGGTGCTATTTAAAATTAATTTTAAGGTTCATTATTCTGGTAGAGTTTAAAACTGCTATTAGCTATTTTGAGACTTGTGGCTTCAGTGATTTACAATGATTAGGGAAGAGTAACTTGGCGAGGACAGTATTTACAAGTGCTGATTTGTTGAAATGATACCTTTTTGTGTCAATTTGCTAACCTGAGTAATAACTTTTTGGGTGCCATCTCATGGTCTCTGGGTGTCAGTTCCAGGCCCTGACCGGATGAGAACTGGCGTTGGGGCAGTCCCACATGAGATGGTAGGTGTGATCAAACTGCTGGCTTGGGAGCTGGGGGAGGCACATTTTGAACCATGTTTTATCCTGCACACAAAGGCTGTGAATAGCTGTGTTCTGCCTCCTATGTTGTCTTTCCCTGGCCTTTGGGAAGTTTCTGGTCTCTCACCAGTTTCTGAAGGTTTTGGCTCATGTTGGCAATAGGTGTTCTCAGAAGCTGTAAGTGTTATTTATCAAGAGGTTGATGTTTGATAGGTTTAATTGCTGCGACACCTTCAAAATTAATTCTCTCGTGTGCCAACAGTTCAGTGGTTGTGCAGCCAAGCAGCCACTGATGAGCAACTCCTTTGTTTTCCTACTGCTTGGGGTGTAGGCAGCATCCATTCCTCTACACCTCTGACTCTTCTTCCTTGTTTACCTGCACAATGTGCACATTTTCTGCAGTTCAGTTGATGTAACCTATCGCTTTGGGAGTTGACTGTGAGTTTGGGTGGTTGGTGAGAACAATTAGGGCATGTTGCCTTGATCAGTGTCAGTGTTCATTCCCTTGCAACTACTTTTTCCTTCTGCTCTGCAGAAGTTTCTTGGATTTCCCGGACCCCTGTACACTGACCTGAGAGGTGCCTGTCGCTGTTTACCAAGCAGCTCCCCTTCTTGCAATGGGACTGTAGTCTGTGGCCACTTCCATACAGAAGAAGCGATGTCTTTTCAAGTCTTTGGGGTTTTGGTACTAATCATAGAATCATAGGATGCCTTGGATTGGAAGGGACCTTAAATATCATCTGGTTCCCACCCCGCTGTCAGAGGCAGGGACACCTTCCACTAGACCAGGTTGCTCAAAACCCGGTCCAACCTGGCCTTGAACACTGCCAGGGTTGGGGCAACCACAGCTTCTCTGGGCAACCTGTGCCAGTCGCTCACCAGCACTCAAATATTAATTGAATAAAACTGCCACATATAATCAGATTTCCCTATGCTGTATGGAAAGGAAAAGTAAATGTCCCTCCTGGCTTTACACCCCCCATCATCAATCTCCTTGGGCCACTGGTGCAGGCAGCCCCCTGGGCACTTGCAGAGGCTAATGCACAGGCAGAGGTGAGGTTGCCTGTCCTCCATCCTTCCAAGCCACTTTGTCTCATTTGCCACCACATCATGTTCCCCCTTGTTGTCATGTCATCCCCCTGAAGCAGAACAGCTCCCACCGTGGCACATCGCACATCAGGCTTTGAGGCAGAACCTTCCCAGTGTGAGACACTCGGGATCTTTTGGCTGTGTTAACACAGAGCCTGCAGCCTGCACAGGGAATACCTTGTTCAAATGTTTTCCTTGAATGAAGCCATGTTTACAGACTGATAAGAAATACTAGAATCCTGGGGACCCTCAAAACAGAAGGTTGTGGGTATTCTTGGGTTTCTTTTACTTTTTAAAGCCTGTATTAGAAGCAGTGGTGTTTTCTTTATGGTTTTTGTTTTTAAAGAAATTTTAAATGATGGTATAATTGTTACAGGCAGTGATTATGTGTCAAAAAGAAAAAAAAAAAATTAAGGTGTGTTAAATTGCTGAAGTAGAGCTTTTCCATACTGTGGAACTCTGTTACCAGTACCTTGATTTAGGAACCCTGCAAATGACAGGGCTGTGGGTAGCTTCTGAATTAAGTAACTTTGTGTACCTTTTCCTGTGGCTTACAGCTGAAGGGAGCAAGTGCGCAAGAGGGCACATTCTTTTGTTGTTGATAGCATTCCGCCTTAACGAGAAGGAATTTCTTGCCTAATGCCTATTGTTTATGGAGTGGAAAGAGATCACAAGTTGTATAATCTTTCTCTATCGTTTGATTTATTTATTTTTAACCTTGCTCTTGCAGCTGGGTTGATCTGCAGCAGGTGCAATGAGTGGTGCTGTAACACGTTAATACCCTGCACCTATACTCTGTAATATTGGTGTGAGTTGGGGGGGGGGGGGGCATAAAGAGGGGAGGAACACGAGAGGAAAAAACCCTGATGTAAGGAAGCAGCAGCACTGAATACAGTTTGGTTTCTGTCTCTTTGGAGCTTTGCTCAGCAACCAAACCCAGACTCCAGGTGCAGTATTCCCTCAGCGGTCTGTGAGCATAGAAGCAGTGTGTCCCTCCTCTTCTTCCTCCCCTGCCAAGAGTTTCTGGGTGGTGAATGTCAGTAGCTGGAGTTATTTTTAAAGGCAAGAGGTGAGGCTTGTCGTGCAAAGCGAGGAAGAGGGCGTTTGTTTGCTGAACAGAGCTGACATCAAAGTGGAGATTGCTGCCTACTGGCTCACTGCTGCCTTATGCCAGGTAATCTTTAACATACCCCTCAGTCACTGAGATCTCAACCCAGCCTGCCTATGTGCATGAGGAACGACCTGTGTTTATGATCCCAAAGATTGTTTTTTCAGTATTATTTACGTGAACTGGACTTTGACATTCAGAGGCTGTCGCTAATCATCTTGCAAAACCTGCTTAGTGCTTTTAACTAAGCAACTGCTTTCTACTTCTCTTTGCAGGATAATATAAATGTTTTTCTGAAAGCGTGTGAAAATATTGGACTGAAAGAAGCTCAGCTTTTTCATCCAGGAGATCTTCAGGATTTGTCCAATCGAGTTACAGTCAAGTGAGTTTTGTGGTTTGTTTTCTCCCTCCCCTTCTCCCTCCAAGATGTTTCACGGTCTTTTTTTTTATTGATTTATTTATTTTTAATGTTTGCCTATGGAAAATTCTTTTAATCTGGTACAAGCAGTTCTGAATACTGTGGAGAGGGTTTAAGCCTTGTTGAGACTGGTAGATATGATTTGCACAAATTTAATTTTAAAACATGAGTATTATACCTTACAAGCAAAATAATTAATGAATATTTACAGGATTTAATATACGAGAGAGAAACTGTTCAGGTTATTTTAAACTTGGAGCAAAATTAACTGTTAAATGGTATCGCAAGCATTGCTTCCCTTTATGCTTTGAGATTACTGATGTAAAATCTGAAAGGCTGAGGTGGTACTTCTGATACTTATCTGAATGGCTCCGAGGCTGAGGTACAGTGTTCCTCAAGGACTGCGGGTCTCACCACTCCAACTATTAATCAGGTGTTTGTTACTGAATGTCACATCTCCTGTCAATGGGGGTGTAGAAATCAAGTACTGAATTGCACAAAGGGAAATTGTCATGTTTACAGAGAAAAGAGTTTTCCTGTGAAATAGCAGTGGTTTGGTTCAGAAATATAATTGATGGATTCTCAAATCTCAGGACTGCTGTGTCTCCTATTAGGAGTCTTAGTAGTTTCTGCGAGATTAAGGTGTATTTTTACTGTATAGACACTTAACAGGTGTTTTAAGATAAATGTGTCATGGAAAAATATTGTCCTGGGGCATCTTGCTTTGTTACAGTATTAGCTGTTTTTATTGTGTTAGTACAAAGGGTGGATTTATTGTCTCCGAAAAAAAGAGAAGCTTCAGTGATTCTTGCTGAAAACCTATCAGGTTAAATGTTAAGAATTGATTCCTATCTTATATTGCTGGTTTTATCAAAGAAGAATAGGCAGTAATCCTTCTGTAAATACAAGGGAAAAAAAATACTGTGAAATGACACAGTTGCTTTAATTGGAAAGAAATCTCTATGTAGGTGGATCTGGCAGTAGCATGTTGACATACTCTCTGCCTGGTTTCAGAATGAAAGTTCATACCGTTTTGAGGTCTGATACTTGAGATGGCAATGCATTTTCCAATCTTTGACTCATACCCGAAACGTATTTAGGGACTTGGCACCTTTCCAGGATGCTGGTATTCTTGCTGCTGGTTCCTACATCATGCCAAAAGCTGGAGGGTTGGTAGCTTCTAACATGCTTTAATTATCCACAAAACCCTCACTACAGTTATTTTGGTGGAGGTTTGCTTCCAAGAGTATCACCAGGAAGGGTTAGAGGCGGTCAGGAGCTGGTCTTCAGCAATGTCAGTAGTGACAAGCTGAAACCCTGGGGAGGTCGAGTTAGCAAACTGTTGTGCAAGGTATGTTGTCCAACTTGTCCCTACTTTAACAGCAGCTTCCAAGTGAGGTCAGCCATGAAATTAATCCAGTGGGTCTGTAACCAGGTTTTGTTGGTGATGTGTTTTGTTTAGTTTTGTTTTATCCTTTCAGCTCTGCTGGTTCCCCTCCCAGCTCTGGGAACAGAGAGTAAGGCTGGAATTAGAAGTTGCCATAAGGCAGTGGGGGTTTTACATCATAGGTACTTGGCAACAGGTTAGTTGGTGATTTTCAGAAAAGTAGGTTTAACCATTGAGCTCTTCTTACTGAGAGCAATGAAAGGGGTCTGGGTTAGAGCTGGGAAGCTGCCAGCTGCTGGTGGTATAGCCATGCTCTTTTAATGCATTTCAGTATAAGTTTGATTTTTCCAAACTGTTATATGGCAGTCCCACAGTGTGTGTAAAATACTTAAAATAATTCAAAACTTCTGTATCTGAGCATGCTGTAAAGTGGTAACCTAAACTATACCAGCACATTTTGATGTGTTTAGGAGTTTGGAGGGGGATGGGAAGTTTTAGTCCAACAAATGAAGGAAATAAGTTATACGAAGAGAGCTCTCCCCATTGAAAAGTTTATTATGAGTCATTTGATTACCCAGAGGGCAATCTAGTCTTCAGAGGGTTTCCAGAGAGAGTCATATGTGTGTCAGGAGAGAAATGCTATCTGATCAGGAGCTTTATCTGATGTTTTGTTGTTTTGTTTTTTTTTTTTTGTTATTTAATAGAAATAAATAACTTCATATATTTGAGCTGAATTACCAATTTCGTCAAAACTTGTAGGATGCCAGGCCTCAGAAAAGGGATACTATTTCATGTCTTGCTTTCATATTATCCTCTGTTAACCTTAGTTTCAGCATTAGAAGTAACTAATTTCTTTTCCCAAAGAGGGGAAACCTTTTTTATATGCTGATTTTTATAAAAGATTACATTCAATTTTTGGCTGTCTAACATTCCTAAGCAAATCCATTTTGCTGCTGTCACCTGAGGCTAATTGCCCACATCTTAAACCATCTGCGATAGGTTGTGCAGGATAACATTTACGTGTGCCTGAAGCGGTGTGTATTTTGACACCTCAGCAGTATTGCTGTATTCTGCAGTTGCACCACCATTACAGCATGCTTATCTACCCAAAATAGATTAAATAAACTGTTCCTGAAACAGTCAGCTTTTCAGGCTGAGAACAGCATGCTGGTGGGATACACATATGTACTGCCAGGCATAAGAAGATACCTGATTTGCCTTGCATGTGGAAAGGAGATAAGAGGAAGGTACTATTAAAAGGGTGGGTCTGCTTATGTAGCTAAAGGCAGTCATGAGAGTTGTCATTTTATGTCAGAGCAAAACCAATTTCTGATGCTGGCTGGGAGGTTGCATCTCCATCCCTGCCATGCTGGGCCTCCTGTAGACTTCTCTAATTGTTCTGATGCCTCTGGTGCTGGAAAGGTCCTGGAGGAGGATCGCCTGCCCACTGAGGATGATGTGCTCTGTGGAGAGGTGTTCCCTCTGTTTTTCCTGCCTCTGCTGCCTGGCAGTTATGTGTGGTACCTCCTTCTCCTTACCTTGTGGGAAATCATATGCCCTAAGGCTGTTGGCATCTTGTGCTGTGGTCCTGTCCACCTGGGCAGGCTCCCTTCCCAGAAGGAAAAGTAAGTTCTCCTTGTACCTTTAACTGTACCTTTGCTGATAAGTGCTCGGTCTTTCTATCTCATCAACACCACCACAATGCCTTTCAGAGATACTGAACTTTGTGTGTTGGGTGATGTTCTTTTGTCACCTGAGTTAAGGTGAAGACTCTCTGTTCCTCATGGCTTGCCAGAAGCTGTGCTAAGAAAATAATCTTACTACCTGGTAAGGAGGTTACAACTTTCACTTGTATTTTGTTTTCTATTGCAAGTGAGATGATGCATAGGGATAATGAGAAAGTCCTCTGTAATTACAACTAGTATCTGGGACAGGAGAGGCAAGAATCCTCTTAAATATCCAGACTCTCAGTTCCAAGTGATTATGTGATTATCCTTTTTGCAAAGAAAAAGCTCCTTAAATTTTCATTGTTTAGAAGGTTGTGTGAAGAGGGCTGGTTAAAATTACTGGTTGCTCTTCAAAGCCTTGCAAACTTTATGCTTTGCCAGATCAGCAATGAGATTAGTAGTCAGGTAATGTGGAAAAAATATACTGGCATGGATGGTTTCTTTTCTGCCAATGAAAACGGGAGTGTGCAGTAATGCCTGAGATTTATAGTTCAGTCTTTCTGTAAATCTGCAGAAGTTATTGCTCAATGGTATAGTACAGCAATGTGTCATGTGTTCCAATAAAGATTATCCAGATGGATTTATTCCTCGCCTACCATGTTTGGCAGTCATGTGCACATCATACTGTTTTGTGGCTAGTTATTTGTGTATATGCCTATGCATTTTTCTTCCATTCTTTCAGTGTATTTTATTTTATTTTTTATTTAGCCTAGGATTTTATTATTTTTAATTGGAGGAGGTGTTATTTTAAAACCCAGCAGCTTGAGAGGCTTTTTTAAATTCACACCAGTGAGAGATTCACTTCATTTGATTATTTTTTAGTCCTGTCAAAGTAAGAATTCAATATGAGCTCAGTGACTCTCAGTTGTCAGTTACTATTTAAAAATGTAAGTACGTCCCTACCCATCTCTTTATAGGTGACACACCCAGCTGTTCCCAGCTGTGGAATGGTTCTTTGTAAAATCGATTCGTGGAGTTGAAAGGGCGAGTTTGCTTAGGCAGATGCCAAACTTCAGTTCTGGTGGAATTTGTTATCCCAATCATCAGTTTTAAAGGAGGCAGCCTGAAGAGTCAGACTGAGAGTGTAAACTGTGTCTTGTCTTTCAAGCAAATTAATTCTTCTGTCTGAAAAAAAAAAAAAAAATCTGGAAAATGAAGTATCCACTCCACAAGTCTCATTAAATACTACTAATAAATCCAACAAACTTTTTTTAAAGCCACCACAAGCCCTTGAGCCCTAATGTTGAAGTTTGGTTTACAATATCAATTTTATTTCTCAATAAAATAGCAGCTTAAAATATTTGGCTCCTGTTAATATTTTTACTACAGGGTTATACTTAGAATGAGGCTCAAACTATCTCCCAAGGTAGCCAGAAGTATCTCTGTGCCTTGCAGAACTTGGGATTTGGATAAGGCCTTCAACTTCTTGCTGCTTTGTACTTTTCCAAGTATTTGTTATCAATCCTGTTCACTAAATGAAGTGTAAATTGTATAAAGCGAGCAGAAAACCCTGTCATACAAGTCTTGCTGAAGTTGAAATTAAGTGCATACATGAGATGAAGTAACTGAGCTCTGACCTATGGCCCTGGCATTTCTAACTTTTGAATAGTTTAAGCTTACCAATTTGATGTTTCTTTAGCACAATTATGTTTCATTATTTCCTAAAGAAAAAAGCAACTTTTGAAAAATTTGAATGCCATGCTTTGTGTTGCATAAAGCTCTATGTAACTAAAGCCAACTAGAGACAAGTAACAACTGTTACCTGTCATGTTCATCCTTGTGTTCATGCATTTCAGCTGATTTGGTTTTTATTTTTGTGGGGTTTTTTCTTTTTCTTTTTTTTTTTTGAGACAGGGTGTCTATTTCACTTCAGAGAATACTTTCTGAATTATAAAATACTGCAAAGAAGTTTAAAGATCAGATGCTTTTAAGATAAAGCCTGAGAAAATGAAATAGTTGCTGTGGGATGCGGCTGTAAGAACATATTCTGCATCTCTTCATCCATCTGGAGTAGGATGCCTTTAATGGTATTTTCTTCTGATTAAACAAGAATGACCAATTGTACCCATTATACCAACATTAACAATTTTAAGCATATATGCAAAATCACTACCAGCCATACTGCAACTCTTGTCCCTTACTGCACAACTCTCTTCATTTAGGGGCTGTCAAAAGGGAAACCTTCTAGGACTGACTAATTAAGCGAAACACAAAGCATCGTCTAGTACCCACCTTCTTAATCCCATAATTCAGGTTACAATAGCTTCAGTGCCAATTTACAGTGACAGAGGTGCCTTACTTGTCTTTTTGGGTGCAACCACTAAATGTGCAGATATAATAGGGTTCCTGAAAATAGCAGTGAATCAGTAGCAGAGAGTGGTTGAATGCAGGTGTAGCTTCTTCCAGTGCTACATTCAATCCATTAGTAGATTCCTGTTTTTCATGTGGAAAGTAACTGCATGCTATTTAGTAAATCTTAGGCTCTAATTAGAAAAGGGGGTTGTTTTGTTGTTGGTTTTGGTTTTTATTCTGTTTTGTTTAATAAGTTGATGTTTCTCATTACTTTAATGTTCTTCCTGTCTAGTCTTGGGGAATCTGCCAAATTTCCTGATTCCTGTTATTTCCTACTTGGGATACTTTCTTCTGCAGGGTTAACAAAGGCGAAGTGAAATTTCTGTTCTACGGGATGAATACTACAACTGTTGGATAGAAGAGATGATCTTTTGAGTGGGTGGTTGTTTTCAGTGCTCTTAAAGCTCTCCAAAAATAAACATTTCTAATTGTGAAAGCAGTAATGCATGTCAGTCTTTGGAAGAATTTTTTTAGGGTTGCTCTGCCAGTGCCACTCAACTCTTTTAGCTGACAAGTGACTTAGCTGGAAGCTTGAGGTATAATTATGAGCAACTCTCTTGGGACTTGTATCCCATTTTGTCCTTCAGGAAGAACTGCCATATTTTGCTCAAGGGAGACAGGGTCAAATACCCTGAAAATGGATACTTACAGGAGAGAGAGATAACACAAGCCAGTTTGTGGACAGGTAGCTCAGAGCTGGTGTTTGCTGTTGATAATACTGAATTCATACTTGGGCCACCTTCTATATTTAATACATTTGCAGAGTTATGCTTTGAGCAATCTAGCCTAGTGGAAGGTATCCATTTATGGTATTTATGATCTTTAAGATCACTTACAACCCAAACCATTCTATGATCTTTCTTCTGTTTCTATTTTTTTTTTTTTTTTTGCTTAAGAGTTTCATGTTTACAGTAAGAGTGCATGATGGAGCTGAACCTGAATTTGCTGTGCTGACTTTTTCCAAGAAAAATACATTTTTAATAAGTTGAAGAACCTACTTCTAATTTGGCTTTAAAGAAAACCCAAACAAACCAAAACCCAAAACGCCCAACACGGAGCCACCCTTTCCTGCCTTTTTATTTTCTGTAGAATAGAAAGTTGTGTATTGGATAGAAGCCAAGTGCTTCAGGACAAGAAATACAGTAGTAGTGAGCCCAAAACTTATACCTGTCTAAGGTCTCTAGCCTATACCTATGTGACTGAGGAGTCAATCACCACAAAGGCTTGAGCGTAAAGGTTAAGAAACTATCTTTGAATTCAAGTTGAGATGAAAGAAATAAGACTGCTTGGTGGGTCTTGAGAACTGAAATGCAAGCCACTTAACCAAAATTTAATTAGAACAATGAATGCTGCTTCCGCTTATATCCAGGGAAATAACATTTCTTACACATGTGGTTGTAATAGGCTTTTATTGTGGTAACTGAGTTTCCTAGTGACACTTTCCTTGAAATGGAAAATTGCAGCACCCTCACTTTAGAATGATTTTAGAAATGTTCCTATGACTACATAAGTGTGGAAATTCTCTCTTTTGTTTTTTTTTTTCCTTTCCCTTTTTTTTTCCTATGGACATATTCATAGAAATGGGTAATACTTACTAGGCATAGCCATATTCTAACCATTAAAAATGCTCTATTTATTCTGTTTATGATATAACTAATTTAAGGATAATTCATTTCACACGTTTTACTTGTTAATACTGATGACAATTATGCAGAGGTAAAGAAAATAAAAATAGAGCATGTTTTTTCAGACTTGTGGAACTTGTGCTTAGTGTAAAATATTCATGCTCATGTCCTTAATTTGGATAAGCTTTAAATCATTCCAGTAAAACCATTGTAGGCAATAAATTATGTTCCAGACTTTGGACAATACCTGCTAGAAACTTACTTCCAACTCTTCAGTGTAAAGTCTATAAAGTGTTGGGTGTGGTGCTGTTTAATCCTTCTACTTTCTGAAGTTTGTGATCATTACAAGAAATGTTGGGATTGTTATTTATTTTTTTCTAGTGAGTGATTTAAGTTACATTTCCTTTATGGGATTATTCCTTTGCTGGTATTTGATTTACCATTTATTCCTTTTGTGAAGATGTTTCTGCTTTAAGAATAGAAAACTTCTGGAATTGTATACTGGTACCTGCAAGTGTACATGAGTAGTCTGAAGTAATTTGGAAAAAAAACACATGTAGTGTCTGTTAGTTGCACTGAGAGCAATTTAGGCATCTCCAGTGTCACAGATCCATAGCTTTATGTTAGAATTCAAGCAGTTAAGGTACAAAACTGAATTATTTGCTGAAAGAGGTTACAGCAGCTTTCTGCTGAAAGGTTTGTTTGGTTTGTTCAAAGTCCTCATTTTTGATCCTATTACATTTTCAAAGTATTGCTGGAATAACATTATTACTAAAAGCCTTTACAATATTTTATTTTAGTGTTCTTTTCCTTTGTGCTAAGAGAAGTGTCTCTAACCTTCTAGGAGTCCCATGGGAATCCGGCTAAATCTTAGGCACCTGTATGCGTTGTAAGCATGCACAGCAATCCCCTAGCATCCCAGCATTAGATGCAGTTTATAAAGCAGTGCAGTAGAGAAGGGAAGGCAATTTGCATGACTAACAGCAAGTTACAAAAGAAAAACTGCATTTTTTTTTTTTAGTAACTTTTTATTTTCTTCTATACAAAAAAAAAAGGGGGTGGTAACTGAGGTTGGAAGTTGAAGAAAGAAGAATAAAAGAATAAGATTGTATTACGTTAATATCAATTGTACAGAAACATGTATGCAAGTTCACTATTGTATTATTTTTCACTCCACTTAACATGTAAATTGTTGAAGTTCAGTAAGCTTTTCTGTGGGCAGACAACTCAATAGGAAGAGCTCCTATATTTAAATACTGGGGAAAGCTGACTTCTTGAAGTTTTCCATGGATACAGGACTTTGTCATTTAACTGTGCTCTGTAAATAGAGAAGTTAAAGCTGGACAGTGGAACCTACTTCATCTGAAACTGTACTTTTGGCCATTTCTATTCCTGAGCTTTGATTGTTACATTGCTTTCAGAGCTTTCAATTCTAATTGCTACTACTGCTTAATCAGAATGCTCATAGTATCCTTCAAAATGGCATTAACTAGTTTCTTACTGTGGATACTGCAGAATGTAATTGATAATGCATTAACAAATTCAAATGTCTTTAGAAAGTGCATATCCATGTCAAGAGGGTTGCAGGGTCTTTTTCATCTTGTTACTGAAACCAGTTAAATGAAACAATGTCTTGCCGTCAAAGACAAGAAATGGTGGGGTAGGGAGGATGAAGCCTGCTAGATAGCTGCCAAGCTTAACCACACAAAAAAAGACTTGATCTTTTCATGTGTCTTTTAAATGATGGAGATCTGTTGTCTTTAAGAAGCAAAAGGGAAAAAAACACCAAAAACAAACAAACAAAAAAAAAACAAAACAAAGAAAAAAAAAACAGAAGAAAACCCAAGCTGAGAACTCCTCCCTAGGCTGAAGAAGCTGGATGATCAAGCTTAGGATCTCTTAGCCCTGACCATCCCCATGACCTCTACCAGTTTATGAGCATCTTTCCTGTACTGGGGGATACCAAACTGGAGACGGCAGCATCATGGACATGGCGTAATGAGCACTGGGGAAAGGGGGCATGATCAGGTCCATCAGCCTTCTGGCCATACTCTATTTTGTACAGCCCTGGGTGCTGTTGACCTGTTGCTGGGGTTGCTGCTGACTCATGTTCAGCCCAGTAGGACCTCCAAGTCCAGCTCCCCACCCTGCTCTGCCATTGCAGAAGTTAAGTCCATCCAGGGGTTGGGATAGGATTAGGACTTTGTCTCGTTGAATGTCATGAGGTTCCTGTAGAGCCAGTACTCTGGCAGCCCTGCCCTCTGCCTTATCGACTGCACCCTTGCTGTGCTCCCGTCTGTGTGGGGGGGAGAGTGGTATCAGAAACTGACTCAGAAAGAAAAATTCTGGAGGTTTCTGCAGCCAGTTGCTGGGACTGGAGTGAGAAGGCTGACTAATGTGGATGATATTTCCTCTTTTCTTTCCCTTATGGAAAAAACATCCTGCAAATGTACACATGTACACACCTTTGAACCCAGTACATACAGATATACATCAACTGACGTGGATTCCAATGCATTATATGATAAAATATTTAACTGGGGCGGGGAAAGGGAGGTCATGTTCAAAATACTTCTGCTTTTGCAAAGGCTATTAAATTACAGCCATTTGTGCCCTGTGAATAAATGCTGAAATATGCTTGTCAGGTTGATGGTGCAGTAATACATTCTTTTTAACTTTGACCTGATATTTGTGAGATGCTCTCAGCTGTGGTGGTTTTCTGGGGTGAGTGATATTATTTGGCAAAGCGCTAGCTAAAAACGCCTGAGTTAACAGAAGGCACAGTATATTTATATATGGTTTGACTTGGAGTCATGGTGTATTTTCATCACAGATCTGTGCAGCTAGGGAATTACTGTACAACTCCACAAACTAATCCTAATCTGTCCAAATTTATCAGTGTTAATTACTCTAGTAAAAAGCTTGTAATAGTAGCTTGTAGGTTAATTTTTCAGGAACTGTTCTTTTTTTATGTATAAAATCAGGAAACCTTGGATTACTTAAGCAAGAACAGGAAAATCAGAACAACTTTAATTTTGTGTATAAAATTCTGAGGTCTGGAACACCTAATGCTGCTCAGACCTGAGGTAATGGGGCTACGAGTTTTCTGAGAGATTTGTGAAGGCACCTATTTGGTGTCAGTGCCAGTACAAAGAAAAAAGAAAACAACCAACAGCAACAGCAAAACAAACAAATCCCCCCAAATATCCACCCAGAAACAAATCCCAAGCATTGTTAAGAAGTGTTAGGAAATGGAAAAACAATGGTACATCATTGTGCTGCTATGGTTAATCTGGAATTGGGTGGTGGTATAAATACTTTCTGAAGTTTTGGACTTTGATCACTTTTCCTTTCTTCACTCTCTCACTTCTCCTCCCCAGATTCCCCCAAAATTAAATCTGTGGAACTGGAATATCTTTATCTTCATGGCACTTCTCTGACCAAAAGCAGGAATAGCTTCTGTTGGACATTTAGTTAAACATGCTAGGAGTCATAAGCGTTGAGAGAGATGATGGATGGAGAGATGAACAAAGCAGTAAGCTTAAAGCAAGTAAACAGTACCCACGCCCCCCAGCAGGTGTCATGGATGAAGTGGGTCAACTAGTTACTGTGTCCCATGTTCCATGACTGATCAATGAACCAAATGAAGGGGCAGTTGGCTTCCTTGTCAACAGATGCTGTAGATGATAAAAGTTTACTTGAGTCTAAGGAGAAGCTCACAGAAGGGGGATCTCTTAAGAATTACTTAATATGGGAAAACCACATCTAGCTTGGGAAGTCCCCGAGGGAGAATCATCTATTGCCTGCTCTAATTTTACCTTTCCTTAGGCAACCACTTGGGTTTGCACGGGAGGATGGGATCCTGGGCTAGATAGAGTTCTGATCTTGCCCCTTTTGGCTGCTCTTCTGTGTGGTTTTGAAAAGGTCATATCCAGTGAAAGCTGCTTTTAAATATGAAAACCTCCTCTAAGAAGCAAAAAAAAAAGGAACAAGTCAAATGTAAATTTTATAGAAGCAATTCATTTGATTTGCTAAATCAATCAATCTATCATTGTTAAGCTTTAGCAGGTGTGGAACATCGTATGCAGAGGTATCTGAAAAGATAAATAAAATAGTGGTAAGTTTCTTAATATAGACCAGTATCTGACTACTATTATGAGTGACCAGGTTTTGCAATAACAAGTACAATATTATCATGAATTTTTAGAAATTTAACATTTTATTTAACATTATTCAAAGCCTTTTGAAATTTTAGGAGAAGCTTCATAAGAATAAATAAAAGTGGCTGGAATTCTCTTGAAATTATTTGTCACATCTATTTGAATATACTATATTCAGCATCATTACTTAAAATCTACATTCTAAAAAGATCAGTTAATTTAAGAGGTTTTGTTACTGTTTGTGGCATGGGTGATGTAACTGCAAGATCACACATCAGATGGTTACGCAGAAGGCACACCCACTCAGATTGAATAAGTGCAGAATAAGATGCATCAGTAATGATACTCCTCTGCTGTGCTTGTCCTGCAAAATGCTCTTTCTCTGTGCAGAACATGTTATTCTTTGAAATCTGAGCTTGCCTCTTGTACTGAACGTTGAGTGCAGTTGAGAAATCATACAAAATTCACTTAGGACTGATACACTAGTATTTGCCATTTCATTGTGATGTTTTCATTCCTTCAAGAGGAAAAAAAAATATCTTGGAAAAGGATACTTTCCTTTTATAAACAACATTTTCTTTCTGAAGCATTTTTCTCTTTGAGCTGCCACCAAGTTCCTTAGTTTAATTCAGTCTTCTCAAATACTGCCTGTGAATGCATCCAGCTGTTTAATAACCTATACAAAAATCTCTAGTAATCCAGGTGGTATGGTGAGTTTAGGGTGGTGATTGTCACCAAAATGATGTGACTGCATTTGTTGATTACTACTTCTATTTTATGTTTGGTATTCTTTTATTGAGCAGATAAGATTTCAAATCTATAAATCCAGGGACAGATGGCATCCAACAGTGTGAATCTGTGTGTCTGAGCCTGGGTACCACCTGAGCAATGAGTGTGCAGTAGGTGTTCTCAGCTGTGCACTATGCTGCCAGCACAGGAGGACACATCAGCCCATCACCTGGCTTGCCAGCACTGCTTTGGAAGACTGTGCAGGTCTTAATAAAATAAACTAAGGCAGCAGGTTTAAAATAAACTAAGGCAGCTATCAGATGTCTACCAAAGTTGCTTGATAAACTTCCTTTCTTTAATGGACAGCATGAGTTTTTATCAGGAGGAAAACCAGAGTGAAGCACTGGTGCTTATTGGTTTTCTCAGAACGTGTATTTACACAATAGGACTCTGCAGTGAAGCAGCAGAGAAGGAGAGAAGCTGGGTAAGGTGCGCCCTCAGTAAATTTGCAGAAGACACCAAGTTGAGTGGGAGTATTTATCTGCTGGAGGTTATGACGGTTCTGCAGAGGGATTTGGACAGGCTGGATTGATGGGCCGAGGCCAATTTTATGAGGTTTTATGAGGTCCTGCACTTGGGCCACAACAACCCCTTGTAATGCTACAGGCTTGGGAAAGAGTGTCTGGAAAGCTGCTCTAGAAAAAGGACCTGGGGTTGCTGATTGATGGCTGCTGAACATGATGCAGATTGTGCCCAGGCAGCCAAGAAGGCCAACAGCATCCTGGCCTGTATCAGAAATAGCATAGCCAGCAGGGCCAGGGCAGTGATCATTCCCCTGTACTCTGCACTGGTGAGGCTGCACCGCGAATCCTGTGTTCAGTTCTGAAGCTCTCACTACAAGAAAGACATTGAGGTGCTGGAGTGGGTCCAGGAAAGGTCAGCAAAGCTGGTGAAGGGTCTGGAGAATAGGTCTGATGAGGAATTGCTGAGGAAACTGGGGGTGTTTAGTCTGGAGAAGGCTCGGGGGGACCTTATTGCCCTCCACAACTACCTGAAAGGAAGTTGTAGTGAGGTGGGGGTCAGTCTTTTCTCCCAGGTAATAGGACAAGAAGAAATGACCTCATGTAGTGCCAGGGGAGGTTTAGATTGACAATTAGGAGAAACTTCTGCCCTGAAAGGGTTGTCAGGCATTGGAACAGGCTGCTCCAAGGGATAGGTGGAGTGACCATCCCTGGAGTTATCTTAAAAGATGTGTAGTTGTGGTGCTTAGGGACATGGTTTAGTGGTGGACTTGGTGGTACAGTTGGACTCTAGGATCTTCAATGTCTTTTCCAACCTAAATGATTCTGTTACTCTATGAAAGTTTCTTTCTTGGCTTAATTCTGTTTCAGGATAGGTGGGGAAACAGTGAATGCTGGAAATTTCTTCTTGTCTCTTGTTGCCCAGGAATGTGTTTTTGTGGCTTCCATCATGTAAAAATGATGTATTGCTGTCTGATCAGTCAGAGAGAGAAAGGCAGGCTCACTTTTATCTCCTGGAGAAGGAATCTTTTTGATGGACATGTACCAAAGACACGCATACCGTTCTTACAGAAAGAGCTTTTGTTTGCGGAACTTTTGTCAGGAATGCAAATATGTTCAAGCTCCTAGAAACTGTTTGGTCAAGCTTAATTGCATGTAGGTTTTGGCATGCAGCACTTAGTGGAACATGTTCTTGTTGTTTGTGCATCTGTAGTCACAGGAAAGACTAGGCTCCTTATAAGCGGAAATAAGGAGCAGTGAAAACAGTGGAAGAAAACTACTAAACAGTGTTTTTTTTTCTCCCCATGAGAATACTCCAACTAAATACTTCAGGTTATTTCAGCTCTTGGCAATGTGACTTCTTTGTTAATACTATATTATATTTAATGCTATAAATGCTTGATTATGAAGACTCCCTTCAGTTTCAAAGCAAGTGTAGTAAGATTACTTTTTACCTGTATAATATTCTAGAATCTGCTTTTACTTTAAATGAAGAGGGGTAGCATCTTTTCAGTTTCTAGTTCCTTGGCTGTAGGTGGGCTGTGTGCCACCACTGTTGGCATTCAGAATAACCTTCAGATAACACTCCAGCTAATTTCGGATACATGGTGAAGATGCTTTCTTGCTGTTTTCATTCTCCATTGCTCAGATGTCTCTGCCAGGCAACTCACAAAACAAACAGCACTGAGTTAGCCTCCGAGAGTGCACACTTCGAAGCAGAGGGCAAGTGACCATTATAAGAGGTTAGTATTTAATGATATTACAAGAGGTGGCTGTAGAGGTTTCCATGCATTTGCTCATTAAAAGTGTGTAATGCCCTGATCCTTGCATACAAAAATAGAGGGCAATCATTACAAAAAAAAATTACCTTGTACTTTCCTTGGTGGTGGAAGATGTAGCAGAAATGAGTTTATAGCTAGGATTTGAAAGAGCGTGGCTCTTTAAGTGCTGGTCAACACATCAAGATACGAGGGCAGATACACGAGTATAAAACAAACTGGGTATAGATGGTCAACTTAAAAGCCTTGTAGGAGAGGGCAGAAAAAGAAGTTGGCTTATTAAACAGAGCAAGTTGCAGTCCATTGCTCTATGCAAGCCAAAATTAGCAAAAATAAAAGCCTTTTCAAAGAAAGCAGAATTTCAAAACAGATTTTATTTTTGTAAGTTGCTCTGGAATCATGAGTGTGTTAGTGAACATATTTTTGAAGGGAACTTGTATGTCCCTCAGAATGAGTGTATTTGAGATTTTACGCATTGTAAATCAGCACAGCATGAATTTAAATGTGCACTTATGTATTTTAAAAGGCCTGTTTACTTCAAGTCCAAGCTGTTGGTTTCTATCTGAACAGCATTCATCAATGCTAAAATTTCAATGTCACTGCTTAAAAAGAGAAGTGATTTGGGAGTGCTTTTAATACGAGTTTTTTGCTTGGCAAAGAATGATAACTCTGCGCTTTTAATTTATTATTCTTTTATTTTTGAAGTGTTGCCTGATTTTTTGTTGTTCATATGTATATTCACCTGTGTGCCTATTCTGTGTCTGTTTAGGGGTTTTCCTTGTAGGGCTTAAGTAATAACTATGTTACTTTTAATAATAATTGTAGTTCAAATAATTACATACTTGACATTCTGGCCAAAGTTCATGCAACGGTTCTGGATTTTCTTCCCTAGGAAAAGGTTCCACAGATTCTTTCTTACCTGAAAAAAATTTGGAGTGCATACTTTTGCAGGTACTCAACATGTTGTTTTCCAAGTGAAGAGCTTTTAATGTGGTGTAGCAAAAGACTTCACATTCATTTTCATTCTCTTTAAGCAATAAATGTCTGACTACTGCAGTGGTTCTGAATCAGTGTCTTCCAATAAATTAGCATCAAACAGATGGCTAGTTTGTTATATCACAAGCTGGTTTTGATAGTACTGATTTCTGTTAGTAAAGATGAGGCTTGCTTGAGGATAACTTGCACAGAAGTATAGGCTATTTTCAAGTATCTTAGAAAACTTGTACACTGTATTACTCTGTTGTAAATGTATTTCCTTGATGATGAAGACTTGTATGTTTTTGTACCTTCACTTGCTAAAAGAATAAATCTATAACAGAGACCTTTATTAAATTAATTTTTAATATGTATACTCTAGCAGGTCAATTGTACCACTAACTGCACCTATACTGAAATGTAGATAGGATAAGAGCACTCCAGTGTATTTTTTTCATGTCCTTCTCTCCCTGTCTAATGCTATGCAGCAAGAAAGTGAAAGCATATTGCAAAAACCTTTGAATATTATGATAATGTGGTCAACAGTTTGCCATCTGGCAACCAAACATCATGATAATGCTCAAGGTATGCTATTTGTGAGTCAAGGGGTAAAGGTATTTCTATTGCATTCTTTTCTCCTGTACTTTATGGTGGTTGCCTTCCTGTCAAAGAGAGCTGAGTTTTGCTGCAGTTTAACAACCTATTCCTAAGCCATCTACAGAGACTGATTTATCCTATCCATTGGAGGATGCTACTGGTTATGCCTCCACTGTATTGGGTTTATTTCTTCTTGTAGTTCTGCTAACCTGGAGGTGAAAAGGAGGAAGGGGAGAACTTGGAAGTTACTCTGAGTCTCACTGTTGCAATGTGCATGTTGGTGATGATACGTCTGAGATGGCTTCCTGTATGATTTTTTCCCAGTTATAATTTGTCTCAGGTAGTGCTAAACTAGGATTAATTGTAATCAAGAAGGGAAACATGCAACTAGCTTTTATCACACTGCCTTTGCATTTCTCATCCTGTCTAGATTATCAGTCTCAACTGGGAGATGATAAGGTCTTAGCTTTTAACTGAGTTGTAAAATAGTGACTACAGTGACAACGCTGCTGTTCTTGGGATTTCTGAATCAAATAGTGCTAAAAACTTGAGATCAAAATGTCAGCTTCCATAGATAGACACTTCCAAGGTAGCAGGTCTGGATTTAGCAGTTGCTAATGTAACATGCATCCTGTCCCCTATGCAGCTGAGCCTTGTAGAAAACTGGTGCCATTCACATACTTTGCTGTTTGACCATTAGTTTGCTTTAATATTTGCAATGACTAAATGTAATAATAATTGCCAGTCACTGGGTTTTCAAGAGACCATCAGTCTTCAGTAGCTATGGATTCCCAGGTGAGAGTCTCAAAGTTTCTGTTCACCACTTCCAGAGCCCAAGGGTTACATCTGTATTATCCTGGCGCTGTGGTTTGATTGACATCTGGGAAGGATAGCTTATAACCACCATGTGTGTTTTAAGGAGTCTTTTTTTGCCAGTGCTTCATCTGGCTAGACAGCTGGTGAAATTCTGCAGATGGCTAACTGTAGTTTTTAAGAGTTGGTGCGCATAGTATCTTCTTTCTCATGAGAAGGAAAGTTCCTAATTTAGCATTTACTCATGCACTCATTAAAGATTTTTGGGAATACTGCCATGGCCTCACTTGGAGCAGAATTGGATCATTTTGTTCCATTCCCTCCTTACCACCAGACTTAGTTGTAATAGCTTGTTGGAGCATTTTGGTGGTGTCTTAATTGGTGTATTAAGCTATTTTTTTCCCACAGTCATCAGTTTTATGTTACGAATTACATACTTCATGAGTACCGGTGAAAGAGAGGTGTGAGATCATCTATAGTTCCCTGGCTAGGATTGTTTTCCCATATCATTAATTTTGTTCAAGTTTTTATTCTCAGCATCCTCTAACTTTACAACAGAAACCCCTGAGTAATAGCACGTTTGGTTTCAGTAGGTTGGGATGCTGTAAATGTGAAGTCTCCAACTTCAGAGGTATATGGTCAGAGTAGCTTATTCTTTTTCCCCTTCTCTCTCCCCTCCAGCCCTTTTGCCTCCCACATAGGTTTTCTAACATTCTGGCAAAGGAAGTAGCTGGACTTTTACCCATTCTCTCACTTTGCAATAAAGAAGCATTCATTTTTCCAACATTAAAAGCTTGGACAGAAAGCCTGGCCTAAAAAGCTTGATGTTTTGAGCAAATGTTTAAAAATACCCTCTGACTTGGCTGCTATAAGTAGTCTTAAAGCACTCTTGCCTAGCGGGGTGAAGAAATTATCTTTCCCAAAATAAAGTAAAAAAAAAAAAGCTAATACTTATCCAATAGTATCCCCAAAATAAGGTAATAAAGAAAGTTAATACTTATCCAGTAGTATTGATAGCAGCTAATTGAATTTAGTAATTTCAGATGTTACAGAAATCAGCCCGAAGCCCTAAGGAGCCTGGGTAAGAATAGTTCCATCTTTAAGGAGCTCCCTTACACATGGATGTTGCAGGAGCTGAGAATGAGAGGTAAAAGTTGTGGCAAATATGGAAAATAATACCTGCTTCTTTTACATCTTGTCTGTTTCCCAAGACAAAAGGTTACATTTTTTGCTAAGAGTAATATACTTTGTGATTTTGCTAGATTTCTGTATCTTGTTTTTATTTTAAATTGTGCTGCTGTTTCACAGCATATCTTCTGGGATAGCTGGTTCAAGGGAATACATTCCCTTTCACTATTCTTATAAGGATGAATTGATTAGCATCTGACGTAGCATTCATTGAAGTGCTGTTTCCTGGCTCTAAATATGTCTTCACAACCAAAGGGCAGATCAAGAAAGCATAGGAAATAATAAAGTTTGGTTTTATCTGTGTACTTTATTTTTTTGGGCATATATGCATCAACCTAAGTTAATAGAGAACTGACTTCAGCAGAGAAAAGTCAGATTCAGTCTGTTTCATACATTTGTGCTCTGTGTGATGAGTGATGGTGTTGTGCTCTGTGTTGCTAGGGTAACCCAAAGAAACAGAGAAAATACGGCAAAATTTCAAAAAGGAAGCATTCTGATTTCTTCGGTGCTTCTTCTTTGCTTGTGAAATATTTTGCCAAAATATTATTGAGAAAACCCAGTAGTCCTTTAAAGGTTTTATTCCAGATGTAGAGACTAAACTAAATGATGCAGTCATACAGTAGTGATTTATTTCTACTTAAGGCCAAATGCCAATATCACTGTAACTTGCTTCCAAAATCTTTATCATGGAATAAACTGTACTTGCCTTGTGCCTCCATTTTGTCATCTTTGCTCTTTCGATCTCTCTAAATAAATCTAAATTCTTTCCAAAATCCTAGCTCTGTGTTGCTTTCCCAAAAGCTGTGCTTTTAGTAATCCCTCCTCTAAACTGCTAAAACATTTATTCTTTGATAATATGACAGAAGTTGAGAATGAGAAGAGGGGCTGGGGTAGACAGTGCCACAGTTCTCTGTCCCTCCTGTACAATAGTTTAGCCAGCACTAAGCTGGTATTGCTCTAAGGGAAAAAATGAGCCATCAGAAATCTGTGACTCCCAGTTGTTGCATATCCCATGTACCCCCAAAATGCAGGGTTCCTGTCTCCTCTTAGGAGGATATATCCATCCTTGTGTATACCTGGCATTTATGGGTCTTAGCTCCCCTGAAGAGGTGATGAGTGAGTGGACTGAAGTGTGGATTCCTTCCCACTCACAGCGTATGGATAGGGCATCTGCAGTTTCTGCTATTTATTCTGAGTCACCTCTGCACTGAGTTGTTTTCTGCATATTCTTACAACAGCAACCAAGCAGATACATTTTTGGACTGGTGAAACTCCATGTTGGCACAGGTGTGAACATAGTGATACCCAGTATAAGTTACAGTCAGTCACCTTTCTTTATCAGAAGATATGTTCATTGCCAAATATTGATATGAATTACACAGTATAGACTTGATTTTTTTTTAATCTGTTTTTTTGCATACACCAAGAAACTAAATAAAACTCACTATTGAGTGTTATAAGCTCTGGTAAACTGTGGTTTTGCTTATATACAAGGCACTTGTACATCACCACCTGTTTGCTTGGCACAAAAATAACAAAGGATTACATTTACCAAATCTTTCCCCAGGCACAGACCAAGGGAGGAGATTGAATGCAGGAGGTATTGCTGGTTTTGTTGTTGGTTTTGGTTTTCTTCCTGTCTGATTATAGAGGCTATAAAAATGTCTCTGTCTCTGTGAGCAAGCAAAGTGGTATGACCTGCCAAATCCTAGCTCTTCCTGAGGCACCACCTCTTAATGCTATATCCAAATTGAACAATTGTATTAATCATGGGGGTCGAGGACAAGAGAGTGCACACAGGCAGTTGCTATGGAGTAGTTGGTAGATGGAAAATTTTTACCCTGACTTACATTGCAGTAACTTGTTTATCCGTACCCAGACATGGTTCATAGAGGTGTCTGAATGATGCTTAAAGGGAATAAATGAGTCAGTATCAAGGGCTATTCTACCAAATTACCTCTGCTACCTGCCTGTAGGAAGAGTGGGAGTAAAAAGGACAATAATTTTGGGAACATTTGATTTAATAATGGCAAAGAGCTGTCAGGCAATAGAAAGTGAATTTCAGTGCTGTCTTGAAAAAATGCTGTGAGTTGCCATGGTTGCTGCAGCTTAGCTAAAGCAAATAGATACTTTATACAGAATAGTTTTTGCAAAGTGCTGTTCTGCTAGTTGACAGCTGCACCTTCCTGTGCTTTTATATATGTTTCTAAATATTTACAGGATTGCACTTAATTGCATATTTTGATACTTATTTTTCCAAGTGACTCCCCAGATATACCAACTATTCCTTTTGGAAAGAATGTTATCATGACTGTGTGTTCTCCATATGGGTGTCTCTTCAAATTGATCTACAAAATATACACAGTATGGTCTAGTTTGGGGTGGAGGGAAATGAGGGTAAAGTATATTCGAAACTAAATGCAAAAGAAGTTAACATAGATGATGATCCTGGTGATCAACAGGACGAGCTCAAGTCTGTTATTCTTGGGAGGGGGGAGTAACATCTGAAAATTTTGAGAAGCTACAAGGAAGGAAAAAAGTAGAAGTGATAACACTTAAGTGTAGCCGTGGTGCAAGGGTCAAATGAATTATGTACAGGTAAAAAACGTGGGGGGGGGGGAGGGGGGTGCGCCAGGGAGATAAAAGAAGGAGAGATTCAGCAAAGTAAAATGCTCCGAGGTCTAAAGACTTGTCAGCAACTTCTTTGGAAGTTAGAAAAATCTATAGGGTGTGCAAATAGTGATATCTGTCAATGTGTTTAAATTGCTGTCTATTTTGAAGTGGGGTTTTCATTTTGTTTCCTTGAGAGGCAATTAATTTCACCCCTGAAATTCAGATGTTCTCCTGAATGAGAACAAACTGATTCCTTTGAGAACTCTTAACACTTTGTATGACTTGACTGGCACAAAGCTTTAGGATATAGAATTCTTACTATTTATTTTTGCATAGGTACTAGTCTAGACCTGGAATTTAAAGCAGCAGACTGAAGAAAAAAAAAAAATCTATATTTGCCCTGGAAAAAACAACAAACCAACCAACACAATAGAGGAAATACCCAGTTTAATTACCTGTAATTAGTGAAGCTGCTGACTTTTAGGGCTTTTTAGGAATGGAGAAAGAAAACAACACTAGAAGGGACCAGTTAACAAGGCTACTCTATTTATAATAAATACTTTAATATAGCGTAATATTTGAGCAGGAAGCTGCAGGATCCTATCAGTTTCCTCCAGCTCTGCAAGTTGCTGCAGAAGCAATGCTCCGTCTCTCTTCCCTTGCCCACCCCTGAGATAAGAGCCAAGGAGTGTTCAGGTTATCACCCAGGCTACTCCCCAGGTTTGCTCTTCCGGGTTGGTTTTGTGGGGGTTTATTTTTTATTTGACAGGTGTGTCTTCTGCCCTACACTGTCCTGAATATTTGTTTTCTCTTTAGGAGAACCTGCAGATTAGACTGGGATATTAGGAAGCTGACAGAGATGGACCACCCAGGGAGGGGTCAGAAAAGAGTGTGAGGAAATGGATAATGTGTTTCATGACTTGCTGGGGCTGATACACATTTCTAGAAGTGCTTGTTTTTGTTTTGATAAGGGATTTAAGAATAGTGTGGAAGCCTAATAGGTGAGATCAGCAAGGAAGCTCAATGCTCAAGAGGCATTATAAGAGGACAGGCTCTGAAGTGATGGATGGGGACTCTTCCCCACAGAGGGTGTTGGCCAGCTGTGTTCCTTCTCTGCCTTTTTGCTCTTGGGCATCTCTTCTCCATCCCCCAGCTCTTCATAAGAAGGTGAGGGTGTGGGGTGGGGACAGGCTGCTTGGTCATTAGGGCCCACAGACCTTTTTGCTGTTAAGCCAGGGTTTTCTTGTTGAGGCATGGAGAAATGCTGTCTGCTATCGTCTTGTATATAAATGTCATTGGGTCCATGTGCTTTTCATAATCAAATAGAATAGTGAGTTTCCAAACGCTGTTCTTGAACACTGTGGCCATAACCTGACCGTTTTATTTCCCGTAATCTCAGCAGTGAGCTGTAGCTAGTGGGGTTGAGTATCAGTTTGCTAAGAATACAAGTGCTGGAGGAATGTCCTCATGTTTCTGTACCCATGCAGCAGCCCCATCTTCCACTGGAGCTTTTCTGTTCTCAGCAGCAGGTGGGAATTCAGTGAAATCCGATAACAGCAATATTAATAGCAGTTGAGTAGGTGGCCAAAGAGGTTGAAATTTAGCTCAAGCCTGCTGCTAGTTGAACAGCCAGCATTCGTCTCCCGCGCAGCATACCTCGGTGGGGGTGGAGAATCCTTCAAACCCTCTGACGTCCTCCTTAGAAGTGTAAGTGAAGCTGGTCAGAGTTGGCCTAGAGGACCTGGAGCTCAGCGAGGAGCTCAGGAGCAGGCTTGTTCTGCAGCCTGCTCATTCTCGCCAGCTCCCAGGCTAGAGAATGGCTCTTCCAAGCCCTTCAAAGGGCAGAAGTGCTGCCTTCATGCATGCAAGTTCAAAGGGAGAGCATGCATGCTTCTTTTTAAGCAGGAGTCTGTTCAGGTTCCGTGTTCGTGAGATCTGT
Organism: Pezoporus occidentalis; assembly: GCF_034315485.1. NCBI lineage: Eukaryota > Metazoa > Chordata > Aves > Psittaciformes > Psittacidae > Pezoporus > Pezoporus occidentalis. Next base: position 12,317,463 of record NW_026915835.1, read on the forward strand.
AACAGAGGAAGGGATGGAAAACAGATAGCTTTGGCAGCTGTTGGGATTTCTGGAGTATTCATCACCAAGGGAAGGGTTTGGCACTGGGCAGGGTGCATTTGTCACTGGCACATTCCTTTCTATCAGCGGGAGTGTCTCAGTCCATTCTTTCTCCCCGTAAATGGGTTTAGATTTGTTTTATCTCTTGGCTATGACCACATGGCCTTTTCTCAGCTGATAACCCTCATTTGGGGGATAAGGATGCTCTGATGTAGTGGTTTTTTTTGGTGGCATGTTTTTTTGTTTAGATTTTTTTTCATTATATATTAATATTTATATCTAAAATATGTTTGGATATGAGAAATAGACTCTCAGAAAGCCATGTTTTCTGAATGGGGTGCTATAAAATCATCTTCCAGAGTTTTGCTCAGGCTTCTGGTATCTTGGATTTGGTCTTGAGCATTATGTTGATGTTCTCCCTGGAAAATAACCAAATGAAGTGTCAAAGTAGATTTGACATCATGAGTTGCTAGAGTTGCTGGGATTTAGTATGTATTAGGATGCAGGGGGAACCAAACTGTATGATGTGTTAAAGAAACAAAATCCAAACTACTGAGTTTGTTTGTTACAAGTTTTGAAATAAGTTGAACTTAAAGGTAGCGACTTGAAAGGTATTGTGCTTTTGTAAGGGGGCACTGGAGAGGTGTCTAGAGGTGTCTGTGTGTCAGTATTGCCAATGGGTACATTAAAATAATCCTAGCAAGCTTTCCTTACTCCTCGGAGCTAAGGATCAGCAGATGAATGAATGGGAAGCACAGCTCACCTCTGGCTGGGGTTCCATCACACAGGGACTCCTCGACCAAGCCTCCTGCGTGCTCCTCTGCAGCAGTGTGTTGTCTCTGCTCTGGTGCTCATGTGGTCTCTTGTACAAGTGTGCTCTAAAACATACGAGCAAATTAATTTGGGGTTTGGAAAAATCCAAACAAAGAAATAGGCACAGCCCTCTGGTCTTAATGGGCAATGTGGAACCACAGTGTAATTAGGAGTTATGTTGGCATAACCACGGGGGCAGCAAAGTGGAGTGACTGGAAGGAAAAGGGAGACCAGGAAATCCTCAAGCTAGAGCTGCTGCCAGAGCCTTTGTAATGGCCTTGGTGACTAATTCTGCTATTTAACCTTGAGCAAACAGTGGAGCTGAGAACAAATTCCTTGAGCTGTGGCTCAGCCTGCTGATCTGCCATGTCACTTTGCTTTCTTCTGTTGAAGTGGTCCTTGTTAGAGAAACATCAGTTGGTCTGTGCTGGTTGGCCATAAGTCATGTCTGTGAATATGTGTTGTGTCCAAAGGCAGAGGAAGTATTTGTCTCTAAGCATATCACCTACTAACAAGTGAGAGCTATTTCTGTCCCATTTGTCTTTTTTCTGTTTCTGAAGGATTAATGTAGATTATATGATTTATACAGAAGGTATTATTTCTCCACAGGTGGTTATTTCACATCTTTTTGCATCAGTGTTCAACTTGGATTTGTGTAGTTGTGCTTCACAACTACTATAATATCCCCCACATGTTGTTATCTCATGGCCTTTAGACTTTCATGCTGCATTTCATAGATACCTTCCGGGGTGGCTAATCTTGAAGTTGTACATAAACTGTTATTGTGAAACTACTGCCAACAATTAAGGCTCATGCAATGTGAGTTAAAGTTGTACTTTTAAAATTTTGAGACCTCTGTGTTAGCTGGGATTTGGCATTGGGGTTAGGTTAGGTAAAGTGGAAGAATGGCATTGCTTTTCTTCCAAGCTTCAGAATGAATATTAAAATGCTGAGACTGGAAGGAGAAAACGAAGGATGTATAATCAAATTGTTTCTGCAAGATCTTAACCACTGTCCTTAGCAGCTTCCTTTGCTTAGTTCAGATATTTCTAGTGAAGTGGCATTGTTAGTGAAAGGTGATATAAAAACCTCTGGGAAGACAGAGAAGATAATGTTTGAAATGACACAAAGTGATTTAATAAGTGGCGTTGCATTGTCATTTGGAGAGGAACCCATTTCTTTCAGCTGATTGTTTTAAGATGCAGCCTTGGCTGTGCCCTGCTGAGCAAAGCAGCAGCCTGCTTATAATTTTCAGCATAATGGCATTCATCTATTCAAGCCAGAAATTAGATTACACAGAATAATATTTTCATAAAGTCTGCACCAGCTGAGCTCTCTGATGGTTTTGGATAAAAATATCAAAAAAAAGCAGACTTCTTTAACAGTTGCCCAATGTAGGATTTGTGTTTATTTGCATTGATGAAGATAGTTAAGCCAGTGGGTTACCCCTTCAGTTACTATAATAGGTGTTGTAGGCAAATGTCTCTACAGCCAGTGCTGTGTTAGCACTTCAGTGCTAGGGGCATATTCAAAATAAGGTTATAATTGTCCAGGAGTGTTTAAAAACTACATTGCTGAAGTTCTGGGATGCCATTTCCCAACTGACTTCTTCAGATACAGTGTGAGAAACTGAGTGTTTCAGCCCTGTGTATTTAAAGCCAGACTTGTGAAGGGGAGCGGAGGTGAGAGCAGGGGCTTGCTGTTGGGTAGCAACAGGTTGTCAGTGAAGGCAGGATCACACCTCCTCTCACAGCAGCAAAGAACTTGCTATGTTTGAGGTTGGTGGCTCTGTTTTGTCCCTTGCTATGATCTACGGTTGTTCAGAGCTGTATGTAAGACCCCAGTTGAATTCTTTGCATAGTTCTGCATAGTATTTACATTTTTATAACTTTATAAAGGGGAACTTCTAAAATTATATACCTGTTGTTTTACACAGATTCTAGGTCAGTATGTTCATCCAGAATCCTCCTTCTTTTCCTCGGTTAAGTGCTGTTGTAAAATTAATATATGCATAAAAAAATGAGGAACTGATTGTTCTAAGTTAGCAGGATGTTCTTGTTTTGTTCTGCTTGGACTACACTATCATTACAGGTTGCTTAAAAGGTTTAGAGACCAATAGGTGTAGCTCAGAGAAGGATGCAAGTGAAGAAACTTTGTTCACAGAGTAAGCATTTTGTCTGTTTGTTTCTGTTAGCTGAGCAAACGTGAATGGAGCACTGTCTGTCATTCAAGTGTGTGAAGTATCTCTGCCTGCATTTTGGGTCTCAACTGTGCTCACTGATTTACCTGACTGAAGCTTTGCACTGTTTATAGTCCAAGTGCACAGGGTAAATGGTTGACCTAAATGATCTCAGGGAACTCATAGAAAGCAGAAGCAACCATAATGTTCAGTGACATAGCTTTGCTCTACGTGAAGGTCAGAAACCTCTGGATACAGGCTCCAGCTGATTAAAGGTGGAGTTTTTCACTCCTAGAACTGTTGAAGTTTGGAAGCAAACTTAATGGTATCTTTCGCAAGGGCCTCTGTTTTTATAATTGCAAATAACAGCAGAAATTGTGCTAGCAGAAGGCTTTTAAACCTTGAATCTAAAGAATGTAAACCTTTTAAAATGCTCTCTGTTGGGTTTGGGAAGTGTAATGTTGATACACACCAGCACAAGGATAATCTTCCATCCTTTGCTTAGGAAACCAACATGTCTCTAGGCAGCACTTGGTGTGACCTGCAGCATGGGCATGGATAAAGAAATCCTTGTACTGAAGAAAAGGAAGAGGAAATTTTTTTCTTCCAAAATAGTCTCAAGTGAAAAAGGAGCAACAATGTTTTTCAGAAATGTTTATTATGAATATTAATATTATGATTATTTAATTAGAACAAAATTGTAGATATTGCACATTAAAAGAGAAGTTCCTTCCTATCCATGAGAAAGATGTTACTGAGTACAAAGGCAGCAGCATCTCTGGTGTGTGTGATATTAAAGGAAGTTGCATTGAAGACTTGCAGGTCAGATCCAGCTCAGGACTTTTTGTTCCTGGCAGCCTGATGCCTTTATGGTGTCTAGGCAGGCGAGGAAGTTATAGCTGCACTGAGTGGGAGTGGGTGCTTTCAAACTAGGAGGAAAGAGGAGCAGGGACAGTCTGTGTCCGTGCGTCCCTGCTGGTTGTCATGTTGCATCAATTACTGTATTTCTGTAAAGAGTGCCACCCTGTGCTGACTGGCCACTGTCATCATTTTGTTAAATCGTAACTATCCCCTAAATGGCTTATTCTACCTTTCCCCTGCAACCTTTCACTAGCTTATTTCCTAAACAGGCAGAAACAGGAGAGATGTGCCAATACATCACTGGTCTGACCTGTTGCAGGTCTATGTCGGTCTTCCTGACACAGTTAATTGTCCACTTTTTTGTTTGAATCCCTTCACCGTGCTGCAGATGAAGCTTGCTGCTGAACCAGCCCCAAACCAGCAGTGTCTGGGGCAGGTGAAAAGTTGTTTTGGTATATTTAAGCCATTTGCCCTGCCATAACTGCTGGCAGTGTAAGCCAGTGTAAGTGTTGTTCAGCTTCTGTCTGCAGTCGAGCCCTGAATATTTACACATGGGGACTGAGTCTGTGGTACCCCACCTTTGGGAGGTTCCCAACCAAAAAGTTTATTTTTAATATGAACAGTACGAGAACGTGACCACTGTGAGTGTGTGTTGGTGTGCTTCTGAGGTGTGCCACAAATTGTCTATGTGTATAAAAAGAAGTTTACTGATGTTGGTGGTAGTATACTAAATTTTCTTTTTGACAAACACGCATTTTGCGTTAAAAGCAAATGAAACTCCTCCTTCCAGCAGTGCAACCTCTCTTTCTGGATGTCCCAGTTTCAGTTGCTCATATTTTTTTGTCTGAAAAATTCTCTCTAGGCTGAAACATCCTCCGTGTCTGAGGCAAATATTTTAGAAAATATAATCCAATCAGGGAAAAACTAACAATTGCGTCTGCTTTCATATGGAACTGAAGATCTTCCTGGCCAATACCGCCTGTATTTCCCAAAGTCATTAGCTTGTTTCCACTTATTTTTTTGTTGGTAACTAAAAACTTCAGCTAATTAAAAAAGCCTAGAGCCTTTTCAAGTACCTCTCAAGTCAGAAACTACGATAGATCAGCTAGTTTCTGGGTTAACATGTAACAACTGAAATAGTACAGAGTTTATAGCTAGGAATTCAAAGCAAAATACTTTTCTTTTGGAATAACCATAGTTGCATATTTTATATTGGCCTCTTACTTGGCTTGAAAACTTTTAAATCTTGAATAATAGTTAAATTTCAAGTCAAATATTTTAAAAAGTTTTTGTTTTGTTTTGTTTTTCTTGCTTCCTGCCCTGCTTCAGACCGGAGGAGACCAACAGAAGAGTGAAAAATGTAAGATATGTACCTCAGTGCTTTCTGAAGCAAGTTCATGCTGACTGTGACTAAATATTTTTAAAACACTTCTTTTTATTGCACTATCATGTTAACCTTCAGCTGTTCATTTATCTGATACAATTTACTGCTATCTTAGGATTGTCTTTATGCTGTTTACTTTCCCAAATAAATGTAATAATTGGAAACAAGACGTATACCTGCTTGCTTGAGATGCAGGAGATGCATCATAACACTCTTTAATTGGTTTTGATGGAGATCTAAGCTAATACTGTAACCAAGATTTTACAACTCACTGTGCAAAAAATCTTTTAACAGCATGTTGAGATTCTTTTATACTGGCATATGGTACAAGAGGGAAGTAATTAAGCTTATATTTGGGTTTTTTTTGTTTATTTGGTTTTAGGTTTTGATTACATTATACTGGCTTGGGAGAAAAGCTCAAAGTAACCCTCATTATAATGGTCCATACCTCAATCTTAAAGCATTTGAGAAGTTACTAGGGCAAGCGTTGACTAAGGTAAGGAATTGAAAATAAATAAATAAATAGCACAAATTTTAAAGTTCGGTATGCATTACAGCATCAACTCTCAACAATTTCTTGGGGGTTTAGTTTTAGTCTTAGTTTGGACAACATAGCCCTTTGATTTGGCTTGCTCTCAAAGTCCATGTGAAAAGAAGTACTTTAGCTTGCACTGCTTCTTCTGCTATCCATATAATCCCACGATTCAGAGTCCACATGATCTGATTGATGTACTAGGTTGTGAAGAGGCCACTCTTGCTACCCTTTGGCTAAGATAAGAGAAATCTAAGACCTTGTGCTGAATCTTCTATTCAAGCTGTTGTTTTTAGGGCTTTGAAAGAGTCATTGTTAAAGTTTGTGCACTCAAAATGCATTTTTAAAATTTTAAGTGAAAACTCAATAATAGCATTTGCATCTTAAATTCTTGTAAAAGACCTTTCAAAACTTACTCTTACAGGCACTTGAAGAGTCTAGCCACCTGAACAGAAGTGGCAGGGATAGCGGGTACGGTGATATTTGGTACGTTGACCGGGGAGAGCCCTTTCCATCTTCAGCTAGCCATAAAAGAGACGATTCCTTCGATAGCTTGGACTCTCTTGGTTCAAGATCTTCCACAAGCTTTTCATCAGATATAACCTTGAAAGGTGGCAGTGAAGGTATGTTTTCCTCTCTTAAAACTTTTGCTGATGTATGTATTTAAAATGTGGGAGAAGACAGTGTATGTACCTAGTATTTCAGGCACTTAAATTGGCTTGAAAGGCAACTTTAGTTTTGCAACTGCTGCAGTTGCGTCCTGCTTCAGCAAATATTGACCTTTAACAGTTGTTAGAAACAAAACAATGATTGCATAACTTCTCCTAGGAAGGGTTGCTGGGACTGTTGCTCTCACTGCCATGTTAGTGTGTGTGAACGTGCAGGATATTCACCCATAGTTCAGGAAGGGAACTTGTAGTATAGGGTGAAGTTATAAAAATAGTGAGCTTTTGGATTTGTTACATGTGAATGATGCAAAATCATTGGTCTGAAGCCACACAGAAGAATTCTGATCTGAGGAAAGCATGTAGACATGCTGTATGTGTGAAGTACCTGGGCTTCTACTGGGCGTTATTCTGGTGAGATGAGCATGTTGCCATGCTATTTGGTGGTAGCTTGTCTTTGTTAGTAAATTTGAGTGTCAAGTATGTTTAATTAAACTTTTGTACTGCTTTATGTCTAGAGGTTAGCACTTTGTTTCCTGCAGGGAGCAGTGATAGTGAAAGAACGGAACAAATGTAGCAGGGGCTACATTCAGCTTAATGGATCTTATCACAGCTTTGCCACAAACCTCTAGAAATACCTCTCCTATTGTCCTGTCAGCAAATTTACAGTCAAGACATCCTAAATGTGGAGTTAAATAGATTTTAGGTTTTAGTCAATGTTCTAGCCAGAAACTGGTGTCTAGAGAATAATGTTTGTGCCTTCCCTTTTTACTCCTTTCTTCTAAGGTTGTGACAGTGACACAGACTCAGAACTGCCTTTCAAAATGCATGACTCCCATAAAGATGATAGGTCTTACCGTAGGATTTCTGTGATTGAACCGAAGCCTACCACTGATTTCAATCGCTTCTTACCCAACAAAAACAAGCAGACGGCCTATGTGCCAGCACCTCTAAGGAAGAAGAGGACGGAGAAGAATGAGGACAACAGGAGGAGCTGGGCAAGTCCTGTCTTCACTGACTCGGATGGAACATTTTCAAGGTACTGGTGTGCTGTCTTAGTAAAGCAGACTTTAAGACTTTTAAAATAAGTGATTTATTTATTAGATAAAGAAAAGCTAGTGTTGCTGAAATACAAAGTAAAGTGTTAAGAGTTTTCATGTTTTAACAGGGGAGATGTTTTGGTGTGGTGGTATGGTTGGTGTTTTGTTCGTTTGGTTTGGTTTGTGGTGTTTTTTTTCTTACTGAAGTAGTTTTCTGACATTTAAGTAATGTTTTGAGGCTGATCAGAATCTAGATAGAGGGGATTTTAATGCTTTTAAATGCAAGTTCATGAGAGGTAGTTTTGGTTTCTCATTAAAGTCTTCCAAAATACACTGATGAACTTCAGTTGTCCATCTTCTTGGTACATAGAGATGAGATTAGTGGGCAGTTTTGGGTTTCATCATTGCCTTCGTGACTTCACTGTCTTCATTCTGTTCCTGTTTTGATCAACCTCAGTGGACATGAAAGGAATCCTGTAGCCTCCTGCCAAAGTAGCAGAGCAGAGTGTGGGCTCACAGATCCAGCTTCCCTCCAGATGATCTATGAGTATGACAGTGGCTCTGATTCAGAAGATGAAAGAAGGCTGCCCGACCTGGTTATGGATGACTTAGCAAATCGTAGATTTCTAGTCAAAAAGAGCCCTGTAAGCTCTGCTACACCTGGACATCATTTCATGTTGCGCAATGACTCTCCTAAATCTTGCTCGCAAGAAAGTTATCCAGCTGGTCCACTAGCTGCAATGCTTGAACCACTGAGGTCAGAGATACTAATCCAAGATCCAGTAACTGTTGCATTATCTAAATTGCAGTCCATAATAACTCCATAAAGTTAGCCTTCTAATTGAATTGGCATTTTAACAGAGCTGATAATTTGTTATGGCTTTTCTGTCAAATTTCATATTTTTGTCAGAGGCAATAGGATGCTGATGTAACCATTTAATTTTTTTTAATTTTTTTTTAATATATCTTACTATTTCTGGTGCTGCAGTGGAACTGAAAACTAATTTGCTTCATTCATGAGGTTGAACTCCTGGGCCAAAAAGCATGTCTCTTTGCATTCTTTATGTCAAGTTGCTCCTGAAATATCTTAACTGATTGGGTATTTTGCACAGTAACCAGAGGAGGCAGAGGCAGTTGGCTACTAAAGAGGAAAACAAACCAAGAGCTAACATTCCTTCAGAATTATCTGGGTATTTTGATGAGGACGAGGATGAAGAAATAGGCATCCCAAACATCGAGAAAGATGATCTCTATTTTCGCAAGCTAAGTTCTTCAGCAGCAAACACAGTTGTTGCTTTTGACAAATTTCTTCCTAAGTTTTGGACTCCAGAAGAGGAATTGCTGTGGAAAAAAATCAGAAAGTCCTCTTTCAAACCCTGGTATAAAGAGATTCAAGGGTTCAGGTGCGTTTTCATGCATGCCCCTGTTTCTCTCCTGTGTGCAAAACCTATAAATAAAGCGTAGTTGTATGACTTGATTTTTATTTTTAATTTTTATTGCTGGTGTAGCAGCAGGATTTGTTTTCTCCTTTACTTTTCTTCCTTCTTTTCTTTTTTTGAGAATAATTGAAACATTATTTTCATTACTGTTGCACAGTTGCCACTGTGCATTTTACTCATGAGTACACTTTATGTTTATTTTTCTTTCCCTCTGCTCATTCTTTGTGCTGGTACACAGTAGAAAGAAATCAGATTCTGAGGAGGATTTTGCTTACAAACAAAGCTCTGCCATTGTTGCTAGTCACCCAAGACCAAGTTTTGACTGGAACAGCAGTTGCAGAAGAGATCAGAACTATAAGCCAACTGCTGACTATGTGGGAAGCTCGTTGTCACAGATTGCAGAAGGAAAAATCTTGGAAGCTCCTGATCAGCCCAGGTTGATATTGCTGCATGAACTGCACTCTTGCTGCATCAAAAAGAAATGGCTGGATATGCAACAGCTGAATGAAATTAAACCACGTCCTGTGATGTTGTGCTTTTGGGGTTATTACTTTTTTTTTTAATGTATCCATAAGTTGCTGGTCTTCTTGAAGATGTAAATGCAAAAGTGTAACATGCTGCATAGGGTTACTGGCTTTGTGTGTGAGCATGTAAGCGTGCTGTGTCTGAGCAGGTTAGTATGCCATGATACCTTTACGTTGGTTGACATGTGCTGTGCTACGGTTAGTGGTGGTGAATGCCAAGTGGTTTAGTTGTACTGCTTGGGATGCTGCAAATCTAAACCAAATGTATATCAGGTACATTGTGATCTGCTTTTCTCTTGCTACTTAATGATATTTTCACTTCCCTCCTTTTGTTTTATATGCTTCAGTCAGTTTTCATTACTTCAGGCTCTGCAAAAATACTCTGACTACTTGTCTTCTGAAACGAAGACCAAAATAGATCCTACTTCTGGCCCTAGGCTCATAAAATGTAGAAAGAATATTTCCTTTATACCAGGAAGCAATCAAGGAGATGGGGAAAACAGGTATCTGTATCCAGATTTGGAAAACGATGACTTTTTCATTCGGAAAACTGGGGCTTTCCATGTGAATCAAGTTGTTCTCCAAGACCCCCGATATTTAAAAAACTTCTCTGAGCAGGAGCCTCCCATAGAGGGTGAGATAATTCTGCAACCCAGAGAGGGCCAACCTGTGATTCCAGATTTGGAGAAGGATGACATGATTCTCCGTAAAATCCTCTCTCAGAGGAAAGAGGTGCCTTTATCAGGTGCTCCAGACAAGTATCACCCAGCACTCTTTCCTGATCCATGGAGTCTTCCGGAGGAGATACGGTCCAAATTCCTGTGTTTACTTGAAAAAGACACTACACCAGAGGAAAGGAAGAGCAATGGCAGAGTGCTGTCACCATCTTCCCGCCATAAGAAGGATGATATGCTGACCCGCAAGTTAGAATCTTGGAAGGTGGGAAGCAACGCCCAGCCAGTAAATTTCATCCCTGGTCCGTGCAGTGAAGAAGACTGGAAGAAGTGGGAAGCAATCAGGGAGGCCAGCAAAGTTAGACACAAGAAACGGCAGATGGTGGAGAGGTCAGGTTGTGTCCTGCACGGATTGTGCTTGAATGCAGCTGAACCCTTTCCGTTCAGAAAAGCATCGTCTTGTGCTGAGCCATTCATAGAGTGCCGGTCTGCTATTTGTTCGTGGTGTCCTGGACAAGCTTGTTATTTGCTTTGAATAGAAGCTCCTGACTGCAATACCATATTTTCAACAAAAAATTAACACTGTTTCCTAGTTGTAGGCTGCTATTTTAGAGAAAATATGTTAGTGTTCCTTCAGGCTTAAAGTTCTGCATAAGTTTCTTTCCATGGTTGAACATGAATAGTGATTATTCAAAAGACTGTGGAGGCTAGAAATATTTTCCTTTTTCTCCCCCATATAACTGATAAAAACACTTCTGAAAGACATGAATGCTTTGACAACAAATTCTGGAAATGGGCATTCTGATATTCTTGCTTGCACCTAAATTGAAAATGCTTGTAAACTGTTTTGCCACAGTTCTGAGATAATTAGATGAGATGAAAAAAAAAATCAGTAGTATTTTGAACACTCTAAGTCAAGGTGCATGCAAATTGTGTGTCCATGTAATATTAAATTCCACTGTTACGTATTTTGTTCTTCAAGTGTTTCTCCCCTGCTCTTATACAGTCCTGAACAATACTTTCCCCTAATCCTTTCCTGATACACACAAAATTTCTCTGACTGAATACTGGTTTTAACTAGTTCCTAGCTGTCTTTTGAATTTTGTCCTTACTGGGGGAGAGTGGGATTTTGCCTATTTGCTTAGCTCTGAAAATACGGCATTGCAAGTTGCAGTTCTTCCAGCTGTGCATCATTACTTTGTGACTAAGACACTTTCATGTTCCAGTTGATATTTAATGTTGCTGTGTTTTGTTTTTAAGCTTAATACTGTTAACAAAGTGTGAGCTTCATAGAGGAATATTTCTGAAGTGCTTGAAAATATTCTGCTTTTTAAGAATTCATTCAATAGAATAAAATACTCATATTCAAGACTACTGAAAATCTGCTTGAATCACACCGGATTAATTTGGTTTTCCATTTAATATGCTAAACTTCTAAATAGGACCTTTTATTCTTATCTATTCCAAGTATTAGTTTCATTTAGTATCAGAAATGGTTGAAGTAACAAGAAAAAAACCTCTGTAAGCCTTGCTGGGATTCAAGTTAGTGCTAATTTTCATTTTGCTTCTCAGCAGCCCTGGAGTAAGTGGTGCAGAATTAATACAAGGCTCTATCAGTGCAGTATTGCTAAATCGGAACAGTTGAGAACTTGTAGGCAACCTTGTTCTGTCAGTTTTCTGTCTGACTTAAACATCATGCAAGTCCCAATCTGTCATTTGACTAGTTTCAGATCGCTGATGTGCTGTTCCATGCTGACTGGTCCCCAGGCTTTCAGTTTCCCCTTCACTAAGTGAGAGTGCTGGTGTGCTTGTGGTGTTAATGTTATGAATATCAAGATACTGAATCTTTTCTTTTTTGGTTTCTGATTTCTCAGACTTTTTCAAAAGCTTTCTGATGAGCAAGGGTAAGTTTTCTACAAGCTTGAAAGATCATAATGCTACGTTTGCCTCTAGATTTTCGTGCATGCACAGTAGCTAAAAACTCATGCTGGAAAAAACTTGTGCATGCTGCTTTGTTGTTCTGTGCTAGGCAATTTATGTGACGAATGTAAGAGACTAAAAGCTATGTCAGAAGCTCTCTGGCATCTAGGGTATCAAAGTTTGGATTATCAGGCACTTTGAAAATCAGCTCTAGTATTTTATTTCTGCTGAAGTACTTAGAATCATAGAATCATAAAATAGGGTTGGAAAGGACCTTAAGATCATCTAGTTTCAACCCCCTTGCCATGGGCAGGGACACCTTACACTAAATCATATCACCCAAGGCCTCATCCAGCCTGGTCTTGAACACTGTCAGGGATGGGGCATTCACAACCTCCCTGGGCAACCCATTCCAGTGCCTCACCACCCTAACAGGAAAGAATTTCCTCCTTATATCCAATCTAAACTTCCCCGTTTAAGTTTTAACCCGTTACCCCTTGTCCTATCACTATAGTCCCTAATGAAGAGTCCCTCCTCAGCATCCCTATAGGCCCCCTTCAGATACTGGAAGGCTGCTATGAGGTCTCCATGCAGCCTTCTCTTCTCCAGGCTGAACAGCCCCAACTTTCTCAGCCTGTCTTCATATGGGAGGTGCTCCAGTCCCCTGATCATCCTTATGGTCCTCCTCTGGACTTATTTCAACTGTTCCATGTGCTTTTTATGTTGAAGACACCAGAACTGTACATAATAGAATGAGGTCTCACAAGAGCAGAGTAGAGGGGCAGGATCACCTCCTACTTGGTGTTCTCTGTTTATATCAGGCTTTAGAACATTCAGAAATGTAAAGGAAGATTAGTAAATATTTTATTTCAAAGGCTGTACAGGTATAATCTGAAAATAATTAATGACATGGTATTTATCATGTTGTTGATGAATGTTCTTTGGTTATTTTATATACTTAAGGTTATTTAATCCTCAGTGGTAAACTTACTGGTTAGTGCCATGTGAACTTAGACTTTGTTTGTGATGTACTGTGTCTCAAAGGGAATATTTTTCCACTTACTGTGTCATGGCATGTTAAGTATTTGGTTCTGCATGTTTTATTTATTTATTTTTTTTAGTGTACATTTATTTATCTACTTATTTAATTTTACCCTGAGGCAAAACCTGGTAAATGACTAAACACTTCTAGAAGAAGCAAGAAACATTTTGGAAGAAGTTAGGTGTTAGGGGAAGGAGACACAGAAGGCTCAAGTCACTAGTTAGATTTTTGAAGTTAAAGCTAGAATTGAAACTAACATCCTGTTCCTTGGTATGAAAGGGCATATTGTATTTAGGACTAGATTGTCCTATTTTGTTACAGGCAGAGGTAGAAACTCAAGAGAAAGAAAAGGAAACCCTAGACATGTAATGTAAGTTTTCTTGAACTCCTGGGGAACAATTTTGACACTTATGTACTGTTCAGTTACCCAAAACTGTTTCTAGATGTGATACAACTTAAGAAATAAAATAAATAAATAAAAAAAAAGAACTGTACAAGAAAAGAGTTTCTGCAATAGTGACCAGGAGATCTGTCTTAAATTTGGCATTCTTCCCATTCAAAAAATAAACAAGCAAACAGGTATAATGAGTTAATGCTCTGTCCTCTGTTTCTAGAGGCTGAAGTCCAAAGTCTTATGTTACCAGTGAAAGTGAGCAGGGCCCCTTGGGAGGAGGTGAGAGTATGATTTGTTAGTTCAGAGCTCTCTTGGAATGAAATAGTTTAGAGGAAGGCCCTGTACTGAATCAGTTTTGGTTTTAAGCTGATTTTCTGTTGTATCACAAACGTGATACACTTTGAAGCCCTCTTAAATCTTGGTTACACCCCTTCATAATTCAGTTTTTGTTTGGATAAATGAAAAAAAGAAAAAAAAGTAATCCCTGTAAGCCTAGCTTCCTTTTAGATTGCAGCACTGAACCTTATGATGAAACACCTGCATTTTGCTTGGTGTCTCAGAGGCTTGTGGTTGAGCAGGAGTCTTGTCCTATGTCTAAATTAAAAGTCCTTCTGTTTATCATTGCAGTTGAAAGGCTAAAGTAGCATTTGAAAGGCCGGGGGGGAAGGCATGAAAGGTGAGCTTTGAGGAATTTTGATTAAGAGGAGCTAGTGAGTAGGAGTTCATGGGCAGAAACTTGTAGCCATGTTGAAGGAATTAGTGAGAAGATGGTGGTGTTGGCCATCCTGGCTTGGATGGCAAGCATCATGGACGCTTGGGGATGAGTAACATAGGCTAGTGACATGCATAAACTGAGTATTTAGCAATTAATTACTTTTTTCTTTTTAGAAACATGCTTTAATGCCTGATTTTATGGTTAACCTAAGGAAGGAATGGGAGGTGACTCAAGAGCTGTTACTGGAGAAAGCAGTGAAAGGACAGTGATTTGGACTCTGGGAACAGGGATGCCTCTTATATCAAAGAAAAGAGCAAGGTCAATAAAGAGAAAAGTTTAAAGAAAGGAATCAGTTGGGTACAAAAAGCTCAATGTGAATGATCAGCGTGGAGCTGCTACAGAGCTGCTTATTCCCTTAACCTTATTTTATTTGCTCAAATATGAAACTAGTGACTCAAGTTCTGGCCCTAGAGCACGTCCCAGCCTTGCTCATTCAGTTGCCTGTGTTTCCTGCTCTGTTCAAAATAACACTCAAGAGCTCAGTTGTACTAATATCAACCCCTCTCTTTCTCGAAGGTTTCACTGCGTAAATGATGGCTAAAATGTGATAAAGCCCAGTATGCTTTTTCTTTCTAGGAGCAAATCTTTGAATGATGTTAGTGCAGAAGAGCTGCAGTCATTGCGCAAAATCCGTTACGAAGAGCTACAAAGGATCAAAGAACAGTTGCAAGAACAAGATCTAAAATGGCAAGAAGTAAGCCCTCCTTTTTACCCCTTTTCATGTGTCCTGCTGAAAGGCTGGGTGCTGCCTACCTTCAGTGTCCCTAGAAAACAGGCTTTGACATGTGTGCAGCAATTTATGGGGCTGTCTTCTGAAACAATCTGTCTTATTTAACTGCTAGGGATGTCTGTTTAATGCAGAATTGAACATATTTTAAATATCATCATAAGTATCTGATTAATGCTTCAGGTTAAGACTTGTATGCATTCTAATAAAGCCTTTAGGCTTGATTTCTCTGGACATAAAAGTTAGGGCTTCATGTGTTATCTGAAATATGTGAATACTTTTTTTGTGAAATGATTTGAATGTCTGAACATTTGATCCTCTGGGAGAAGGAAGGGAAATAATATTTTCCCTGTGCAAATTTGTAAGGCTTCTATCCCTTAATAATTCTGTCTTAAATCCAGCTTGTATCCTGATGTGGTAGCTTTGCACAGCATCATAATGGTTTCCAAAGACTTCTTTGTTAAAATCTCTGCTTGACAACAAGAAGCTGGAATTAAGACCAGAACACCAAGGAAAAATCATAGAGTAGTTAGGGTTGGAAAGGACCTTAAGATCATCTAGTTCCAACCCCCCTGCCATGGGCAGGGACACCTCACACACTAAACCATGTCACCCAAGGCTCTGTCCATCCTTGCCTTGAACACTGCCAGGGATGGAGCATTCACAACTTCTCTGAGCAACCCATTCCAGTGCCTCACCACACAGAAGTTCGCTGTTGTTTTGTTTAAAGCACCTCAGCCATCTTGGCTCTAATATTCAGTACTACTTTTAACTCAGCTCTGGTATTTCATGTAGAATATTGCTAGTTCACATTGTGGTTTTACAGAAATGAAGAAAGTATAGAAGTATATGTTTTCAATTTAGAATTTAAAGTGTGTTTGTTCTCAAGCTAATGTATCAGTTTAACACAGTAGTGATTTGGGGGTGGGGAGGCAGGGGAACTCATCCCAAACTCCAAATCTTAAAACAAGGAAATATAGATGGTATTTGCATTTGTTTTCCACTATGTGTTGCTGAGTGAAATATTCTAGAATAAAATAGAAAGTGTTGGGTTCTAATGCGGGGAGAGGGCAAAACATGTACTTTTCCAGTTGCAGTACAGTAATTACAATTATTAACTTTAACAGGCAGTGAGCAAGTCTGTAACCCTAGGTGAAATACAAGAGCCCCTTTAACATTTAGTAGGGGAAGGTACATGAAAATATTGCTGCAATGCAGGCATGCAAATAAAATCAGGCCAGTAGGTAGTGTGATGTAGGTTTAAGAGGTGTTGAGAAAATCTAGTTTTATATGTTCATATTATTCTTACAGGATTTAGCAAAATGGAAGAATCGTAGAAAGAGCTTCACTTCTGAATTGCAAAAAAAGAAGAAAGAAAGAGAAGAAATAGAAAGGAGAGCCTCTGAGGTGTCTGAGAGGAGTACAAAGTCACTGAAAGAAATACAGCAGGAGAGGTAATGACCCTAATGGAAGTATTATGTTGAAGAACTTAATTCTGAGAATTTCTATTCCCTTGAATTCTTGAGCAGCTTTTACTGGCAAGTTGCAATTGATTCTGCAGGCATCTCAACAATTTTAGTTGCAAAACATAATGTAGAAATCTAGGCAATTGAAGGACAGAATATGGTCCGCTAATGCATTGTTTTCACAGAAAATTACACAGTTTTGATCTATAAATGGTGTTTTATTCTATTATCCATAGATAAATGTATTGAGAAGTTAGTATTTGCACCCACTTTGAGGAGATTAAAAACATAGCACTGAACTGCCTTTTTTATTCCTGGATCAACTTAACTATTTCTCTTTCCTCTATCACTGCATTTGCTATTCTTTTAACCACTGTGGATAAATACAGCCAGAATTTTAATGTATATCACAGAGCTGTAAATTTTTGCTTGATTTCCCTTCTGTCCCCGGTTGCTCCTTTGGGTGTTTACAGAACAAGATTCTCTCCAAAGAGTCAGAAGTGTAAACTGAGTAGCACAGTATCTCTTCTACTGGTAACAGTCTTTCAAATGTATGTAAGACTGAGATGAAGGGAATATGGACACAGCATGTATTCATAAAATAAATTTAAGAATAGTTTGCATTTTTTTTTTTTGGGGGGGGGGGGGGGGGGGGTGTTAATTATTTGTGAGTACAGAAATTAGTCTCTTGAATAAAATATGGATGCTAGTTGTATTGAATGCCCAAAATCATCAGAATCTTAAAAACATTCGAGTAAATATTCTCTGTGGTGGTTGTCCTTTTATGACAAAAGGAATGAATAGCATAAAAAAAACCCAAACAACTGAACTTCAGGACACCATCTTCTTTGTTATCTGAAGTTCAGTAATTAGCATTTTCATAGAGCAAACACACCAGCAGAGCTATACAATTCAGGCAGTGTTATGGGACTACCTTCTTCTCATTTTTCCTCAATAAAATCTTGGTTTTTGAGGATATGTAACTTGAATAGCTACATCATTTTCTTGGTAAAGAGATTTCTGTCATGGTGGCAACTTGATAATGTGATGGTAGTGTGCCTGAGTGTTATCAGAGTGTTGAAATGGGGAGGAAGGGAAAAAAGGTAGATTTAAAAATATATTAAAATACTATGAATTAAATGATGCCATTCATTTTTACCTATTGGAGACGTGTCTCTTGATTTGTGCTTTGCTTTGAACATTCAGTAGTTGAAAGACTTAGGGGGCTGCCTGTTTGTCAAGTCCCTTTTGGTATTTTAATGTGCTCTGTCCCCATAGGGAGGACAGAGATCTAGATTCCTACAGGCAGCGAAAACACGAACACAGATGGACATATTCACCGAATGATGATGTATTTAGTGAAGAAAAAGCACCTTCCACACAGTCACCAGCAAAAGACTATCTTTTGGAAGAAGATACCACCAACAGTTCTAAGGACAACAAAAGCACAAATGCCACACAACAGCGCAAGGAGAACCTCCTGGAGAGCTCGGCCACTCGTGAAGCTCCTACTCCACCAAAGAGCCTGGCAGAGGAGCACAGCTCAGGTCTTTTGTTTACCCGCTACTCAGCGAATGCTCAAACTGGGTCAGCTCAGGTTTCAGCTTCTCTCCCGAGAAGTTACCAGAAAACCGATACCTCTAGGTTAACATCTGTGGTTACACCAAGACCTTTTGGTGTCCACTCAAGAGGAATCTCGTCACTTCCACGGTCATTCACGGTAAAATTCTGCTTCATTCCTGCAGTTTGGAGTCTTGGGTAGCTGGGGGAAGAGTAGAGTTTTAACATTTTATTTATTTATTTATTTTTAAATCATCTGCTGCTTGATGAAGTCTGTGTTAATAGAGCAGGCAATTCTGTTGTGGCTTTAGATGTTTACTTGTGTTTCTGTACTTTAAAGGCACTCCTAGAATAGTGTGCCGGCCAAGTCGGAGCAGGAACTCACTCTCCATGTGAGGACACTTCTCAGGGGGAGTCAGGGCCCCCTATAACACTGCCCTGACAAAGTGTCCCCATTCTCCTCTCCGTCCCTCCGGGAGTAGGGGGAGGGAAAGAAGGGGGGGAGTGAGTGAACGAGTTACCTGGCTGGGCTTAAACCACGACAGGCTGATAAATACATTTGGTAGAATAATAATTTTATTACTTTTAGTAAGTCTCCTTCATGTTGCTTATCAAAAGCCTGTCTTTGTCAGATGTAATTGTCTGAAACTAAGTTAATGTAATTAAGTGCCAAAGACAAATTATTCAGGTGATTTAAGTTTCTCTTGCTCTGCTGATTTCTGGTGAAACTGAAATTTTATGCTGCCTTAAAATTTACCTGCTCAGCAAAGCACTGAAACACAGAAATTGATATCCACCCTCTCCACTCACCCTGATTAACTGTGTTGATTTTCATAACTTTCTCCTAAATCCCCATTTGTCTCAATTTTTAAAATGGTAAGAATGCAAATAATTCTAAGAAGGTGATATTAACATTTTTGTCTTAAAAAGTCTAGACTATTCTGCAAGCAGTTCAAGAGAAAAAATACGTTTTTCTTTAAAGTAGGTAATTAGTAATGGGTACAGTCACCATAATTTGCCTGAAAGGGAGTTTTTTGACAAATATATATAGATTGATGAAAGACTAGGGTTAGTTTTTTATTTTTAAGCATATGTTTACTAAACTGTTATTTTTGTCCTAGATGGATGATACCCAGAAATACAATGGAGAAGTAGAAAAATCTAAGAGAACTCAAACTTTGTTCACTAGCAGTTCGTTTTCAGAACCAGATTCTGCACACCCTCTCTCCGCTGGTGCATTCAAACACAGAGGTGAGGAGGAGGAGGAGGAGGAAAAGGAAGGTGTTCAATCAACACCATCTCCTAGTTCAGCATTACCTGTAAAATCCCAAGACCAAGATGCTGGAAGCAGTATTCTTAAACCAGATTATTGCTGTCCTCCTGATTCTCTTTCACTTGCATCTTCTGCAGAAAATGTGAGTCTGCCAGAGCCTGAGGATTCAAAATCTCAGGTAAGTGTGGAAATAATGTGATTACATAGTGTAACTGAATGCTACAGTAGAGTAAAAGAAAAAATAAATAAAATTACAGCTAATGCAAGTATTTTTTGGTAGTGAGAAAACAGCTCTGAGATCTACTACTTCATTTGATTTAGTTCAGGGGAAATAGAATATTTGGAAAGCAAATAATTGGTTCTCTTGCAGCATTTTTTTACCTACCCTTTATATGTCCTGTGCTTAATTTTATTCAAAAATAGTTGATTTCAAAATAGTTACTCTAAACACTGTGATGCTTACAAAGTTTTTCTTATTCTCAAAAATAGCACATTGTATGCACAAGCAGGTATGTCAGATGAATGATCTAAGCTGCTGTAGCATTCATTTGCACTTTTAAACTGGTGGTGGAAAATAACGATCAGCTTTGTAAAGGCCAGCCTTAAACGTTACTATCATGCTATCCTTTTTTTCCACTGTGGCCTGAGATCCCATCCTTTTCTTTTTGTTATTTTGTTATTCACTTGAATCCGATTAATGTTCACATTAATAAATTTTAAGGCAAATCACCATCTCTTTGTGTATGTGCTGATCCAGGAGTTGGGTCTTTCAGCATTTTTTTTTTTTTAAATATATATCTTCCAGTGCTGCTGCTTCCACTTGATTGCATGTTTCACATGTGAAAAAAATGGAGCGATAGCTTTAATTGTTGATGCCTTTCTGTAATATGTAATGAGGTGGTTCAAACTCCTTGACAGATTCGAGATGAATTCTTTGCATTCCTAATGCTGCTGTAAAAGTTAATTGTGCCAGTTGCTTGGGTGAGAATGCTAAGACCTTAAATGCTGATTTATGAAATCACTTCTCATACCAGCTTTTTATAAATTCAGGCACTGAACCATTCTTCTTCCTAATCACTTGTGGAAAAGGAACACGTTTCAGTTTAATACTCCTGATACCCTTGGGCAGTGAAATGAAATTGTCATAATTTTTTCCAGCTCTGATTGTTTTATAAGGAAGGAGATCATGATCTTTTTTTGTCTGTGTTATCACAAAAGCAGGCAGAGAAATTGCTGTTCTAATCAGTGAAAACATAGATTAAATATGTGTTCTTTGTATCACTTTAAGGGAGCCAAATGAGAACAACATGTACTAGGTCCGCTTCTTTGGGTTTTTTTTTCTTTTCATTAGTCACAAGATTATAAACCTTTCTGCACGTGAGTTATGTATTTTGGTTTTGTTTTAAAATAAAAAAAAATTTTTTTTTTTAAAAAAAGCTTGTGTTGTGCTTCAAACAAGCCATAACTTAAGGAATACAAGCTCCATTTGGCATGTTTGTAAATCGTTGTCAGAGTTGAGGGATTGATATAGATCAATAGTCATCAGGGCAATAACACCAGGTTTGTGGAGTACTAGGTGTTTTGAAGGCAACCTGTTCAAATGATGAAGTTCAGTGCACAAATTTGTATTACTTCTCTCACAAGAGGTAGGTTTAAAGAAACCCACCAGGTTGGGATGTTGGAAATAAAAATAACAGCAACAGTAATTTCCAGGAGCACACTCAAATTCAGAAGCTTCAAATACGCACCAGCCCTGTGTAAAAACCTAACCTGTCTATTAGTAGATTCACATTTGTGACTAATGTACTGTTACCCCCCTAAGGACTTGGGTTGTATGGGAGCTTTTGCAAGCTAATAGCTGTGTTTTGAAGAAAGGACTTATTTTCTACCCTGGGCTGTAATAGAGAGTTCTGTGTCAGGAGCATTCCTGTAACACAAGGCGAAACCTCAGGATGTTGCCTTGTAATGTTGTTGTCTTCCACACCCAGCACTGCTGAAGCATACTTTGCCTAGCTACATTTTGCAGTGCTTCCTGTAGCTGCCTGCTGTGTCTTACTTTAATTTAAATCCCAACCCTTCAGGAAGGCTGGTTCACTAGGCAGCTAAAATGTAGTTGTGCATTTAATGCATGCACATAAGTATGTGGAGTCTCCTCTATGCATAGTTGGAATATATGTATTTTAATGGTGTTTGACAGAAAAAAAGTCTACAGTTTTTTTCCCCCTTTTATAACAATGTCAGCTCCATGATAATGAAGTGATTTTATACCTTTAATGAAGGTATTCTAATTGTTTTTAAAGGAGTTTGCATTAAAATGTTTGTGTTCATAATATAGTGTGGAATTAAAAACAAGTGTTCCAAAATGTTTTCCCAAACAAATATTTCTGTAGTTTAAAATGGTAATGTGAAGTTTTGATCCTGATTTTAAAAGCATCTTGAAAGTCCACTAGAATCGAAGATCTGGATTCTAGCTAATTCTGGGATTAGTTTTATTATCTGAGGCCTCCATTATGAAATCCGTAGCAAAATAGTAGTGTTTTACACAAAATTAAAAAGATGAATGTTCACCTAAGTAAATCTAGTTGCAGCATTGAACCTGAAAGAAACTGATAATGCTCATTGTAGGATGCACAAAAAATAAAGATGAATTTCTGTTATCTGACTTTTTCATATCTGACTTATGATCTCTCACAGTGCATTCCACAAATTTACAAGACTATCTATCCATAAAGACCCATTTAGTGGTTTAATGTCCTCAAACTCCTTACATTTTGTACTATTATGTTGCAAAACATTTAAAATAAGAGAAATGCACAGCTAAATATATGTGTAGAGAAAATATGAATGTAAACTGAAAATACAGCCGTTTGAATAAAAAACAAATGAGTTAGTTAACTGACATCAACACTGTTTCCTTTGTCTATGATGGTAATAATAGATGATTAAAGTGCACATTATGACCAGCCTCACCTATTTAGAGGATAAACTTTCCCTCATTTAGATTCCTGTGATACCAGATACTGTAGTGTCATGTTTTATTTTTCAGGAGCAGTACAGTGAAATGAGAATCAGTATAAACCAGAGACCTGGCCACAGTCGCAGCTTTGGGTTTACTGCAAATTGGAGTTCTTCAGGGGTCTTCGTACAGACAGTTGAAGAAGGTAAATATGTATTAACTGCACAAATTTTTGTTCTTGTGTTTAGTTTTCAGAGCCTTCTAAATTAAGGCATTTGCTGTCAACAATGCTGCAAATATTTTTAAATATCGGGTGAAGAATTGAAAAATCAATATTTAGTTTATTCATGTATTTCTGTGAATCCTCATCTCTTGAAATGGGTGGAATGCACAGATAGCTAAAAGGCATTTTCCTAGTCAAGGACATTTCTATAACCACTGAAAAGGTATAAATATGGTCACTCAAATATTCACCAAGACCCTTACAGAACAGTAGTAAGGGGCACCTACAGACTTCTAACATCCAGATTGTTCCTTTCATAGAATCATAGAATGGTTAGGGTTGGAAAAGATCTTAAGATCATCTAGTTCCAACCCCCCTGCCATGGGCAGAGATGCCTCACACTAAACCATGCCACCCAAGGCTCTGTCCAACCTGGCCTTGAACACTGCCAGGGATGGAGCATTTACCACTTATTTGGGCAGCCCTCACAGTAAAGAACTTCTTCCTTATATCTAATTTGAACTTCCCCCATTTAAGTTTGAACCCATTACCCTTTGTCCTATCTCTACAGTCCCTAATGAAGAGTCCCTCCCCAGCATCCTTATAGGCCCCCTTCAGATACTGGAAGGCTGCTATGAGGTCTCCATGCAGCCTTCTCTTCTCCAGGCTGAACAGCCCCAGCTTTCTCAGCCTGCCTTCATATGGGAAGTGCTCCAGTCCATTTATCATCTCTGTGGCCCTCCTGTGGACGTCCTTCAACAGCTCCATGTCCTCCTTAAGTTGAGGACACCAGAACTGCAGTCAGTACTCCAAGTGGGGTCTCATGAGAGCAGAGTAGTGCTGGTCATGCGTCTTTTGATTAGGTCCAGTATACTATACATTATATTTCAGTGAAGTTCAAAAGATTCACTTCATATGGTTTGTAAACACATGCAGAGGAAATTTAGGGGTTAGAATTTTTATTTCAGTTTTCCCTTTCTTAGTCATGTTAAATTTTGGAGACAGTTAATAATTTTAAGCAGTTTCAACTTCTAAATTCATTTCTGGTGCAGATTTTTTTTTTCCAGATGTGTTGATACTGAGGAAAAGCAAACATTTTTGTCTACATAAAGTTTATTTCTAAGGTTTAGTAATCTTTTGCAGAAAACAAGCTCAAGTTTTCCTAATTAAAAACCAAAATACAACAAAAAACACAAATACCCAAGCAAATCACATATAATGCTTGTTTTCTAACAGTGATCTTTCCTGTTGCCAGTAATACTTCAAGAATATTGAATTGTGCCCTTTCTTCCAGCTAACACAAGATCATCCTGAGAAGGAAGAAATAACTGGAAACTTCTCATTTAGTTAGCCCTTCATTATGCTTTCCAGAAAGGAAAAAATACCATTTAACAGCACTTCCTGAGCAGCCTTGATTTCCCCTTTTCCCCCATTTCAAAGACAGCTTTTAGACCTCTCCACTATAACTGGATACTTCTCATAATTAGATTATAACCTCTTATATACACTTTGCATGAAGAGTAACTTTCCATTTGCTTTTCCTGTGCTGGGCTTCTGGTTTAATTTTGTTACTTCGAGGCAGAGAACTGTCTCTTTGCACTGCTTGAGGGTAGTGAGTGTTCCTGTTGGTCATTCACAAAGGTCCATGTGGGCTCCATCCCCTATTCCGAAGGCAAGGAGAAGATGAAGGCCTTGTGGCTGTTATTTTGGTCATGCTTCATTACAGTTCTCACAAGGAAGGGTATGAAGCATAGATTGAATGGAGAATGGCCTGTCTCTTGGTATTCTCATTTATAGCTTGTGTTTAATACCTTTTTTCATCAACTGGCTCAAGTTGTATCTATTCATAAGCTGCAGCTTCCTTTAAAGGATGGCCCATTGAAAGATCTGTCAGCTATGTGCTTATGAATGTTTCATTTCATATTTTTAAGGATAAGTTATAGGATAATTCAGATGGAAAGGGGCCTTGGGAGACCACCTAGAGCAAACCCTGGCTCAAAAGTGTCAAAACTGAATTTGGACCGAGTTGCCTAGGGCCTTACCCAAGGGTTTGAGACCCTTGAAGGATGGAAACTGCATTGTTGGATGGAAACTGTCTGCATTGCGTAATTATTCTCTTGGAGAAAATTTTCTATGCATATCCAGTCAGACCGACCTTTGTTTATAACCACTGTGCAGTGTTCTCCTCCCATAAATTTCAATAGAGTAGGCTTTCCCTTCTCAGTGACCTCCTGGTAGATAATGGGGGGGACTGCTGTAGGTCCTTCTGCAGCCTCTCTTTTCTGGGCTGAACAAGCCCATACCCCTCAGCTTCTCCTCACAGGGCAAGTGCTCCAGACTTGACCATCCCAACAGCCTTCCAGTTTATTGATGTCTCTCTTACAGTGAGGAGCCAAAACTAGACACAGTATTGTCAAAGTGGCATAACAAATGCTGACTGAATGCCCAGTTCTCCACCCTCTCCATTTTGGCATGGTTTGCAAGCTTGGCAAGGGTGTGTTTTATCACCTACTGTTATTGGTGAACAGAGGAGAGGTAGAGAGGACAGGTCCCAGGATGCATCCTGGGAGCTTCACTTGTAACCAGCCTCCAGGCCAAGTATAAACCCTTAACTGCTACCCATAGAGCCTGACACCCCAGCAAGGTCTTCACCCATCTGGTTGTTCTGCCCTGTAGACAATACCATCCCAACTTTGATGCCAGGGTACTGTGGAAGATCACATCAACCACCTCATTAAAGACAAGGTGGATGGTATCCACCATTCTCCCTTCATTCACAGATCTAGTTGTTTCATCATTGAAGACAATTGGGTTGTTCAAGCATGATTTAGGCTTGGCAACTCCACACCAGCTCTTCCCAGTCACCTCTCTTGTGAGCCCAGTAATAGCTTCCAGGAAGACTTTCTCTGTTTGCTTTGACATACTTGTCATCCTAACTAGCTATATGATTTTCTTCAGGCAATAACCTACATTTATCTTTTTACTATTATGACTGTATTCTACATATGCTCTTCCTTCAAAAAAATATTAAGGAAACTACTTGGCAAGCAAATTAATGTCTTATAAGTGTTCTCAAAAAGCTTAATAAGAGTTAAGCTTGTAACACGTTACAGTGAGACCCATTTGCTACATACAAAAGAAGGCCGTTCTCATTTTTTTTTTTTACAGGTATTTTCAACCTAATGCTAAAAATTAGGTAATAATTAATCTAGACATTGTTCTGACAACTTCCCCAGTGCTGTATAATCTTTATTGTTTTAGTCTTTTCCCTTCTACCCACCCTATTTACAGTCATTTTTTGAGGTTGTGTTGATGTAGGAGTGCACATGTCTGCAATCAGACACTTGCAGGCATGCAGTACAAAGTAAATTTGGCCCACTTCCTTCAAGTTTTAATTTTTTTGTATGACTGAACTAGTATTTATCTCTTGTAATAACAACAGGTCAGGATAGGTTAGCGATAACTAAATATGTATGGAAAATGAGTGAGTATTTGGTTGGTTTTCACTGGGGAGTAGTAAGAAAGAAAAACCTTTAACCTTTATCTTCAGGGAAACATATGAAAAATAACAGTATTTGTTTTATGTAATGTAAACTGAATCCTCTACAGCAGTATAAAGAAATTATCAGTCTCCTATACTGTTGGATGAGCTGGACAGGGAAAGACAACTAGCAACAAACATGTTTTGGCACCTGAATTGCCAGCTTTGTATAGTCTCTGTAGGCTTCTCTGGAAATGAATTGGAACAGAAGCCCAATATAGGCACCCTGGTTGGCGCTCTTGAGAAGCCCTTTTATTCACAGACTGCAGAGGGAATAGAGGAAGGGCAGCTGGCAAAGTCACATGCCAAAAATTGAGCTGTTTAAGTTGTTCTGGTTGTGCTGGGTCTACACATGTAATCTAGAGACTGCTGCTATTCATTCAAATCTGTATGGTTGGGATGTGGTCTGGATATGTCTTTGTGGTGATGCTATAGGAGAAACCATGTAATCTTAAATTCCCTTCCTTTCCTAAAACTGAGCTGAAATATGCTGTTCTCACCTGTGAGCTAGCTTTCATTCCTGTCAGATTACTGAGTAAAGTGAGCACAGTCTTCTTTTGGTTCCTAGAGCTCACTCTGTCACATCACAAAGCAGGGAAATTAGCAGTTCTGATGTCTCCCCTTGAGCCTGAAGCATTCTCTGTACTATGTTCAGTCTACATGTGGTCAAACTATTAAAGATCTTAGATTTTTATATTGGACACAATTCCAAATTTTATATGATGATTTTGAAAACAGTAGGTTCGGTGGCAGCATCAGTAGTATGCTTAATAGTACCTTCCACTAATAGATTAGAAAACCCATTAATTCTTCAACATCTTCTTGGCTCTAAGGAGATTCATATTCTTTCCAGTTTAACTATCCCCCATGTTTTCATCCTCCAAATGAAATCCTATCTTTTCTTTTATAATATTGTTTAAAAGTAATTGCTATATTTTGAAAATTTTACTGGTAACTGCTAGTGAGGTTTTAGCCTGTACTTTAAGAGGAATAGAACATGGAACTATGCTCTTTGAACAAAATAGTTAGAGTTCACTAGAAAAACAATACTAATGGATCACTGTTTGGTGCAGTATTAGGAAGCATAGTTTTTATTCATTCCTTAAATTCCTTGGGTGCTAAGAATATTAAAAGCTATCTGAATCCTTAGTAGATATCCAGACTTATAGCAGCATTTTACTAGTGAGTCAGGAAGCATATGATGTCTAAGTTCTTCCATCATGCTTGTCCACATCTGTTTCTGATAATGTAATATGGCATTGTTCTTAGTGTATTTAAAAAGGTATCTGGATTTCACTACTGACTCTGGAAAATGCTTCCACTGTGTAATTCAAATTTGTTTTACTTTATTAACGTGAGGATTTATTGTGCAATCTTCAAATTAATTTCACTTGGCTTTTTTCCATTTTCTATTCTGCTAAGGGGGTAATTGTTAATGGAAGAACTATTCAGATGTATTTCATAAAATCTTACGTGGGGAAGTTCAAGTTTCTCAGCTCATCCATTTTCTGAATTAAATAGAAAAAAAAAGTTTATTAACTGGTCCTGTATGTTCTCTGTCCTTAGGCTAGTGAGATCGCCTGGCAGTGTGTAGTAGATAAAGAAGAGTATAAAGTGCAGCCTATCTTGCAAAATATCAGTAGAATTCAAAGTTCAATCTGCCATAAAATTCACTCCTAATAGTCAAAATAAGTAGAATCCAGAGAAGTCCAGGGCAGCACACAGCAATGTTGTGAGTCCAATTACCAGAAAATTCAGAGCTAGCAAACTGTTTTAGCAAAACAACAAAGCAGCATGCTCTTGTCAATAAAGCCCTGAAAATGTAAATAAGAACATGAGAAAACCAGCTTTTACTGGGGTTAAGGAGGAGGTTGGGGTTAAGTTTTACTGGTTTGGGGTTTTTGGGGGGGGTTTTGTTTGTTTTGGTTTGTTTGTTTGTTTGTTTGTAGGGTTTTTTGGGGGGTTAGGGATTTTTGTTTTGTTTTTTGTTTTTTTTTTGTTTTGTTAGCATGGGTTGATTGTTTGTTTTGGCAAATAAGAGGATTACCCAAACATTGGCTGAATTTCAGCTAATCATTGGCTACAGACACTAGCACTGCCTCTCTAATTCACTACTGGCCAGAGGCTGCTTATTAAGTGGGCTAACCAGAGTGTGAACATTTACAAGTCCAGAAGACTGATGTTCTTTTTTCAGAAGTTTCAGGTTGAAACACTACTTTGATACCAAGTTTACTGATCTTATAAGATCAGTAGGAGATTTTTCTAGCGTAGATTTTTTTTCTAGTGTAGTAGATTTTTCAAAGACTTTCTGAATATCCAGCAATAAGCATTTATTTGAACTATTTCTTCACCCACCCAACCTCCAGTCACAACTGTGTTAAAAAAACAGATGTGAATGGAGACCTGATTTTCTTTTTCTTTTATTTTCTGTAGCTAGCCCTGCATCAGTTTGTCAGCTGCATGTAGATGATGAAATTATTGCTATCAATGGCATAAAGGTTTCATGTATGGACTATAGACAGTGGGAAGAAGCCATCAACAGAGCACTAGAAACTGGAAACCTGCTCATGGATGTCAGACGATATGGAAAGAATGGTGAGTTGTTTCATCGGGTGGATACAGTATGCTCTTTAAGGCAAATAAGCTCTCTGTGCTGTACCTGACAGCTGAGAGTCCTTATTAGCCTTACAGTAGTAATACGTATCTAAGCTAAGTAGTTTGCTAGCATGTCTGTTGCATTTTAACACCACTTGGCTTTTTTTTTTAACTACTCATGCATTAGAAATATCTTGACAAGCAAGTCTACAAAGCACTGAACTACTGACCTCTCTTGTGCTCTGACCTGTTTGAGAGGATGCACAGGTAAAAAAGTGTGCAACCACCATACAAGGGGAATATAACATTTTCTTTTCTGACACATTACATAAATGAAGAGGAAGTCTGGTCTCTAGAGGATAGTAATTTTTAGAGCCTTTCTCCCTCAGTCAGCAGCTCCCTTTTTGCAGGGAAAGAGGATCTTGTGTTCATTTCTTCAGGGAGTGTTTCAGGTAGTGGATGAGGTTGTGGTTGATGTATTGTGCTATGATTTTGGCCATTGACCCAAATATTGTGATGCTGTAATCTCTCCAGGATTGTGCTACCTGTTCTGGCTAGTGAGGGTTTCCATCCTGGCTAAAGGCCTTGTTGCATCCTTAGACTTGCCATGAGTTTAATCAGGATACCCTTTCAAAGTCCCAAAATAGTTTTTCTAGAGTTGAAAGTGCAATCAGTGGTTTCTTTCAAAGTATAAATACAAAACATTCTTTTAGGGGGAAACTAGGTAGAATAACCTACTAGCAAGTGGGGAGAAAAATAGTGGTGTGAAGAAAAGACAAGAAACAATATACTTCTACAGGCCCTAGCATAAATGAAGAGTGAGATTAGTGGAGAAGAACTCACTGAAGAAACCTTAGGTAGCGGGAGGGAAGAATTTACGGAATCTGAGATAAGATTATAATTTGCCTTTGCCTCATCAGTTTTGGTAGTTTAGTTTAGCTTCCTGACGAGCACAGGCATGAAAATGACACTTCCCTGGATAGAGTATGAGTTGTACTTGTATGAATTGTACCTTGAGTGAGTAAAGCTGGAAGAATTTTCTCAATCCTTACTAATGCTAATGAGATAGTTTCCAATGAATACTAATTGCTGTGTAATGTTGAGCTGCTGTTGTGCTTGTTAGCAAAATGTGGTAAACTTTTACCTGGCTTATGACTAACACTTGCATTTTTGGGGAAGGCGGTCTGCTCATAAAAGCCCTTTTTCCTGTCTTCACAAATTCCACCTGATTTGTGTCTCTTCCTCTTCTGTTATGTGTGTTCTCTGTGTGTTATTTTAATGTATTTTCACTAACTCTTGTTCTGTTCTTTGACATTACTGTCTACATTAATTTCTTGATCATCCACATACCAAAAAGACTGGGGCAAAGACCTGCCTTCCCTGCCACATGTAAGGCATAAAATCCTCAATCTCACCAGTATGGCTACCAACATTATAGGTGCATCTGAAAATAAATGGATTGATGCAACTTCTGGAGAGCACGTTTCAAATGTTTCCACCATATCAACAAAAAGAGATTTATCCAGCAGCCTTCAAAGTTCTGTGAGTATGTTTTTGAAGGGTCGTGGGATTTGCAGTTAGGAATAAAGTAAAATGTAATGCCTTGATAGGGAGAGGTTGGAGAAAAGACCTTGGGAATCTTAGTTTTACTTGTATTGTTTAAGGAACATATAGGATACTGCAAATATGGAGGTGTAGCTATGTACATATTAAGGTAAATAAGATGTTTTAAAGACTTGCTACTGCCCATTCATGAGTGGACACTAAGTGATAAATGTTAAAATATGTGCAGACTGGGTTTTAACTAAAATGTATACAGTGCTTGTTCTTTAGAAAAGACTTTCATCTCCATTATTAGCATAAATGAAAGTTGCAGCCCCAGATTACTTGCAAATAACACCCTGCCTGCTATGAAATAGAAAGATCTCAGCTTCTGGCATTTTCTTACAAACTAATGTTTTTTATTTCAGCCAGCTGGTTTTTGATCCCCTCATATGCCTGCAGTAATTTTACCATATAATACATTTAGGAAGTTTTAGATAGTTTTGTATCTTTCTGTGGAAAGTGTTCTGAAGTGTTTCATGATAGAGAGTTCCTGTCAGGGGAGATGTGTAACTGGATAAACTTCTACAAATCTAATGAACCTAAGCTCTTTTTTATTACTATGTTTTTCAGGATACAGAAACAAAATTGATAAATGGGATGCAAGGAGATCTTGGCTCTAATGAACAAAGAGGTAAACCACCGTTGCTTTTCATCTGCTAATTGGATGGGTTTGTAACAAGCACAGACACAAAACCTGTAGTCATCAAAAGCTTTGTACAGTGGGTGAGGCGAGACCTTAAAGAACTGAAAGCTAGACAGGTATTAGAGAATCTCGTTGCATTCAAACTGGATGTAGTTTGCTGCCATGATGTGTTAGGCAGTTTAAAAACTTGGAAAACTGACAACAAAGCAGTGACAACTTCTCTCCCTCCCCCCCCCCCCCCCACTTCTGCATTAGTGGTTTTAAATTTAGTGTGTGACAAGGGTGAAAGAGAAGAAGGCACAGAATTTGTTATGATTAGTACTGCATTGTGTGGATAACGAGTCGGTATGAGTATTGATTCATTTCACTGCGCAGAGTCTAAAGAGTATTCAACTTCTTGTTTTTCTTCCCCCCCCCCATTTCAATTGTGAGGTTTTGGGTCTAGTGGTTATTTTGCTATGATAATTTTACTTTTATTCCTGGAGAATAATATTGATGATTCTAGTATGAATAACACTTATGATGCTATGAACAGTTACAGCCTTACTTGATGACAGTGAGAGAAACCAGGTACATATACTTTCTAGTAGAGCAATAATCCTTAAATGGATACTTTGCATTTCATTTTACCTTGAATGAGCATGGCAGTTTATGAAAGAATGGCCCCAAGAAATCATTTGCCCCCTGGAGATGCCTTTCTGATGACCTTAAATGGCGATTAGTCTCTTAAATGCAGTTTGGCATCTCAATGGAGGAGGCTTAAATTAGACAGAATCTGAGTCCAAGTTTGTCACTTGTGCTGTTCTTACAGTTGGACATTGTTAGTGATAAAATGAAATACTAATCAGTATATGGTATAACCTACTAAAAACTGTATTTGTTATTATGAAAGGTGAGGTTTCCTTTGTGTTTCAGGGGCTTCTTATTTTTCTGAAAGTTTTTTGTGAAGATGTTGCTGTTGATTGGAGGTCTAACAAAAGTTTCTGATCCAGTGGTGATAATAATTAAAAATAATAAAAATGACAACCTCATTGACTTATTTATATTATTTGTATCTTTCAAATAGCATCTGAACCTATTTCTTTGAAAAACTTAAAAAGGCGGTCACAATTTTTTGAACAAGGTAAACCAAAGAGCTAACATTTCCTGTACTTCCACGAAATTATTCCTGCTGCACACTCTTGCTAACAAGGCTGGTGCTGGGTACTGTACCTCTTCAGCATTGTTTGTTGCAGTTACAACAAAGCAACATAATTAATTTCCTTTCTTTTTCCCAGGGTCATCAGGTTATTCTTACAATTCATGGGTCTACCTTTGTGGTAATGGGTCTTTCTGTGTTCTCTTACATCTATAGCTGTTTAATTTTTTTCCGTGTTATTCATACATTTTTTTTCACTGGATAGGAGTAAGAAAGAGAGCACTCTTTGTTCAGGTTTGCTACTACCTACAAAACAAGAATAACATTGACTATTCCAGCAGAGGCTTAGCACATATCTCAGAGCTGTTGATAAAATACTTAACTCTGGATTTGAGTTTATCTTGAGTTGCAGCTCTGTGCTTTCATCTAAATTGCTGGAAAAAGACAGCTGCTGGCTTTCCACTGTGTGATGTCACAAGATCCCAAGAAAAGCAACATAAATTTTGAACTGCATATGCTAGCTTTTAAAGGCAAAAAAATAAGGCACTCAATTTTGGTTTTGTAGGTTGCTTTTTGGTGTTTTGCATGTCACAACTCACTTCCACTAATGTTGTATGTCTAATGCTGTCTTCAGACTATGTATGCCTTGCTGTTTTGCTGTATCCTGAAAGAGCGAAATTCTGGCCCACTGGAAATTCAGTGTGAATTTTGCCAGTGATTTTAGTGGGACCAGGACTTTGCTTCAGTGGTGATGGCTTCTGTTTTTTCCAGAAGTGATATGTGAAGTGCCACAGCATATATCTCTGTTTGTGGTTCTGTTTGCTTTGAAATACTTCTGCTGCATTGTATCTGCAATATGGTGGTATTTTGATGTTGGGTTTTTTCTTTTTGATTGGTTTCTTTTTGTTGTTTATTTTTTTTTTTTAAGGCTGGCTAGAAAGTATGAAATTTTTATTTTCATAAATTTCATAGCAATATTTGACATATTTCTCTTGTGCTTGAGGAGGAAGAGAAGGGTGAATTTCTGCAGTGTGCACTTAGCACAGTTTTGTTCATTTTAAACTTTTGACATTTTAGTTTCACAATGGTATAAAATACTGTTCTTTCTAAAGAAAGCCTGTACAGGCCAGCATAAGCTTACAGGGGTGAGAGAAGTAGAGAGCAAAGATAGCATCGCCTAATACAATTGCAGGAGATAAAGTCTGTTTGTCCATCACAATATTAGTGATGATGCTTAGGAAATGATTGTACTTAAATCTGTGTTTCTTCACATTTTCTTAACTTTAATATATTAGTATAATATACATCTCTAATAATCATCTTGGTACAAGCTAAGACCACATATGATATCCTCAAATAGTGTAAAGTTTGTGGTGAATGGTGACAAGCTTACCAGATTCAAATGTGGTTTTGGGAGTAGGGAAGGAGGACAGTTGGAAAAGGAAAGTGCATGGGTTTGTGGTAGAGAAGTGGCCTGTGGATGTTCATAACTCTTGATTCATGTCAAGGGCAATAGGTGAGTAGCTGCTTTACCTTGAAGCAGTGTTACGGGTATCACTCATGCTAAACAGTTTGGTTTCACAGTAATAATAGGAGAGGTGTAGCAAAGAACCTCTGTATAGCCACAGTGGGAGATGTACTGCTTATTCAAGCAATTGCTGATGGTACTTGTAAGCATGTAAAGCTTTTAAGCACTTGTGCAAGTTAGTTGAAAGTCCCTAGTGAATTCTGACCTCAAGTGAGTTCAGCAGAGCAAAATGCAAGCATGGCTTACTAAGGAAGCAAAAATTAGTCTGAAGCTCAGACTTTCCCCATTTACACAAGTCTTGCAGCAGTGAGTATGTATGGTTCTAATGATTTTTGGTTTTTGCCTTCCAAATCTCGCAGGAGGCCCAGAACCTGCAATGCCTGATGTAAGTACTGTTTACAAATTACTAATAAGTACTGTAAGCCTGGTCTTTCAAGAAGCCCACTGCTTTCTATTGCTTTTTATACTACTTAAAACTGTGATCAAATCTGAAGTATTGTCTATGATCTCGTAATGTGTAACGGAATGGTTGCTTAATGGTTGCTAATTTAGGTCCATGTCACAATAAAGCTGTAGCGTTTGTAATAGCTTTTATTTCTCACTTTAAAAAATATGTTTAAAAATGTAGAGCGTTTGTTACATGGAAGAAGATTAATGCTGTTTAATTTCTGTGCTGTATTAGCTTCCAGTCCCATCCATTAGTGCTCCTAGTCGTCGGGTTTGGGATCAAGAGGAAGAACGAAAACGACAGGAAAAATGGCAAAAGGAGCAGGACCGTTTACTGCAGGTATAATTAATCCTTATGATCATAGGCTGGCAATCCTTTGGGTGCAGGAACTGTTAAGGAAGTAGAATAACACATGACTTTTACGTTTCTTCTTACCAATGACCCAAGAGAACTTTCAGATACATTTGTTGAGCTGCACGATTACACGCACTAACAGTTATTCAGCAAAAAGAGGACAATGCATTAATGAACTTCATGAAGTCAAACCTAGACTTTGTGTTCACTAGAGCTAGACGTGCTTAATCATTACAAGGGTGGTATGCTCTTACTGGTAGCAAAATGTAAAGGACAAGCAAAGACCTAAGGGGTAGTAGTCTTCACTTTTCAGTATGAGTTTTATTGTTTCCCCTCAAGAAAATTGTCTCTAGAATGAGTTTTACCTTCAATTAGCAATACTGCCTTATATTCAGAGATGAAGAGAAGGCAGCCAATGCCATGGTTAGATGCCTGCTAGCATCCTGAGGTTTAGCAATTGGCTGATTAGTTGGAATCAGCCTGGTTCCTAGGGCCTCTCAGAGTGAGGAAGCTGAACCTGCTAACCCAAAATCACCTTGATAAGCGATTGCTAGAGATGGAGGAAGTGTTGTAGAGGACAGGACAATGTTTGTCATCTTAGGATAGCAAAAACCACAGCAAAGACCTTACCTCAGTAAAGCATAAGCCCATTCAGCCACATTCACCAAGGCACAACTCTGCAAATTAAGTTTGTTATTTGAAGTCCAACCGAGAGACATCAGTGGGCATCATGTACTCTGCACAAGCCCTCTTTAAATTTGGTGCATGCAGCAGAAAACTGGGATGTGAAAGTACAGTGTAGCAACTCTTGCTTTTTGGATGTTTTATCTTTGGCATTCCTTTTAGCATATAAACTCTGCAAGGCAAGAAGTGTGCCTTCCTAAACATATGTGTTGTCTCTTACAGTTTGGGTTGATGGCTGAAGAGATGGTTTAAAGAATGTAAACCTTGGCTCCCCTTTCTCAGTCTCAGCTCTCTGCATTCACTCTGCATTCTCCCTTTTTAGTCCTGAAGTAGTAAATTTGACCAGAGTAATAACATTCTTTCTCTTCCCCATGACCCATGCAATGATTTTTTAAGTATCAGAGAAAATGAAGTCTTTGTTTTCTTATTTCTAATATCTTGGAAGGAATACTTTTGACATCATTAAATAGTTTGTCTTTTCCAAGATCTAAGTGGTGATTGACAAAACCACCAAAACATTTATTGTGTACCTTAAGTAATGCTTTAAGATATTACATTGATTTCATACCAGATCCAATCATAGGACAAATTTGGACATCCAGAAATTGTTTTTTGTTTAGATAATATTCCAAAAGACCAAGAGTTCTTGCTCAAACCAAATTACTGTCTCATATTTCATCTAGTGATCACTTTATACTGTATTAATGTGCATGATTCCAAGTGAAATATAATCACTCCATCTTTCAAGAAATGCCTTAGCTGATTTTTGTTTAAATGGGAACTAAGCTGTGACAGGAAATAAGACAAACCTGAGGTCAGTTGTTATGAGATGTAGCATGTAAAAAGCCTGGATTCTCCACAATCAGTTTCAGAACTCCTTTGGATTATATTTGAGCCAGGATTTCATTGGCTTTGTAGAGCTCAAGCATATTTTCACCACACTAGTCTGTTAAAAGCTGTATTAAATGCCAGTAGTACATTTCAATGCAAATAAAGAATACCATGTTTCTTATCTGCGTGTTTAACTTCAATCTAACCTAACAGGAGAAATACAAACAGGAGCAAGAAAAACTGAGAGAAGAATGGCTACGAGCTAAGCAAGAAGCAGAAAAAGAGAGCTCAAAGTATTTTGATGAGGTAGGCTATGAATATGGCTTCACCCTTGTAAAATAAATTGTTGTCTGTGAATTGATAGAAAGAGGTTGGTAAAATTGGGAAGTAAAGAGTAAATGGGATGTTTTGAGACCTGCTGAATTTGACTTCTTTATGATTGCTTAGGTAACTAACACCAGAAATATGTTAGCAAAAAGTTACAGCATGTGTTAATTATTGTGACCAGAATGAAATGGCCACCTTTGCTGTATATTTACCTCCTGATGTTATTTGTTGGAATTCTGCTTCAATACTTCGTCATGAGGCGTGTTTGTAGATGCCTGGCTTGTTACTGGCAACCAGTTCATCCTATCTCTAATAAATTTACACATCAAATCAACTTCAGATTTGCCATCATGTGTTTCAAACCACTGAATGCATGTAGTCACTGTAGATGCTGACTTTTGTGGCTCTTCCTTATGTGAAGATGAACAGGTTTTCTCTGAGCGTGGGAGGTATTTGAGATACCTCCTCTTTATTGCTATGCAAGTGCTGCTTCAGGCACCCTAGCTAGATCAGTTGCGTTTATACAGTCATGAATAAGTAGAGTGTAATTTAAGGCTTAGGATTTCAATAAGAAAGCTCTTTAAGCTGTTAGAGGACTTTGTTGTACAAGAATGTAAACCATTTTTGTATTTTTTTCTATCATTAGAGGTTTTCATGGACCTGTAAACAGTATTTGTCCCCTGCAACTAAACCATCTTTTGAGCACTGAAAGACATTTTCTCTTCTTTGAGAGAAGAGTCAGAGTGGTAGGTCTGAGGATTTTACATTCAAATGGTAGGAGAATGGAGGAGAAATGTGAAATTCATTGGTTTGATATACACTTGCAGTGTATATCTTTCTGTGTGCACTGTTAGGTAGGTCTCAGGTTTCTAAGTCAAAACAGTAGGGAGAAATTCTGGATATCATGGAAGTTTTGTTTTCCATGGGTATTTAGGTGGAAATGGGATAGCTTGAAATGTGATACTTTAGAAAGGAGAATATTTCACATAGCTGTGGCCATGCTGCCCATGGCGCTTGCTAAGGCTGCTGTGTGGAATGGAAGCTCTTGCATTAGGAGAATGTGCTAGCAGGCACTCGAAACATGAAACCAAAGTATGCCCTTTGGGTCTTGCAATGTAAGTGTTTGGGATGCTTTTTTCACAGTCTTCCCTCAAAGAATAAATGAACTTTTCTGAGTGAGCAACCTGTTTAAATAACAGCTCCCTTCCCTAAAAACATTAGGGTGGTTTTTGTGTTGTGTTTTTTTTCCTTTGCTACAGGAGCAGTCTGTTCTAACCTTAAACACGTCTGTCCCTGCTCGAGCTCCGTCTGTGTCCAGCTGGAGAGCAAGCCCTGAAGCAAATACTCCTGAGGAGCCAGAAGGAGATGGAGGAAGCAAGGTAGCAACATGCCTATTGGGTGAGGAAGATGGAAGGAGGAGGCATCAGGAGGAACGGAGGATCCAGGAAGAAGCAGCCCTGCGTTTTGAGCAAGAAAGGGAACTCGAAGAGCAGGAGCTTGAGAGACAACGTAAAGAGAGAGAACAGCAATATGCTGAGGAGCAAAGGCGGCAGTCAGAGATGGAGGAGCAGAGACGTCAGGCTGAAAGGCAGGAGATGTCAGTGGATGTGCCTCAGTACCAAAGGTGTGCACTTCTAATGGGACATGCTCTATTCCTTCTGCATTAAAAATTCAAATAGATTTCTAATGGGAGTGTGTATGTCCTGAATATATAGGGGTATTCATGTAAGATGTGTAATGTAATCAGCCAGTGCAACATACCACAGGATAGCCTTTCTTTCTAAAGGTGGAAGGATCAGGCAGAAGACACAGTCTTTCCCCATGAATCAAGTGTTCTATTAACCCACTTCTGCTTATTTTTTAAACAGGAAGCATAAATAAAGTAATTACAGCCAAGTGAAAGATGACCTGAAGCACTTACTGTTAAGATTTTTCTAAAAACCCGGCATAAGTCTTTTAAATTGGGAGCCAGCAGCTAAACATACAGGGCTTTCAGAAGAAATACCAAGTTAACTCTTTTCCATAAAATGCATGTCTGATTTTTCCAGACTTCTCTCTCATTTTACTTCGGCAGTGCAACAATAAAGACTAATTGCACTGCTGGGTTAAATTGTCAATAAGGGATATCATGGTATATGAGTGAACTGATGCTTGCTTAGATATTGTAGCTTCTTAGAAATACCAACTGCAGATTTATTTATTCTAGAACATTGAAAAGATTCTTTCATTACCTTCTTCAGTAGCTTGGTTTTAAAAAAAAATTCCAGAACACTAGAATTAAAAAAAAAAAAAACAACAAACCACAAACAAATAAAAAAACCCCAAAACAACAACCCCCCAACTATTAGTTTGCATGTTCATGTCCTTGCCTAGAAGTTTTCAGACTATTGCAGGCATCATGGGAGATTAATTTGTCTGAAACAGATTAAACCAGTAAATTTTCCTTATTTCTTGTGCATTTAGCTTACTGCCTTGTGTATTACTAGCTTTGCTGTTTATCGTGAGGATTTTCCCCTGTTCTCATATAAGTAATAAGAGATGACTGAAGATAATTTACGGTATCAAGTCAGGTCTTTGGGGAAGAAAATATGATTATAAAATTGAATATACTTACAGGGAAGATTGAGACCTAGAGTTACTTTAGCTCATTGTAAATGGCTGCTGCTTGGGATCCCTGCTGAGCAAAGCAGAGGCACAGTTGTTACAGTAGCTAAAGAAATTCTTCTTGGCAGTTGTGCCAGCATATCTGCACAATTTTGGCTTGCCCCAATTGCAAGATAATAGGACTTTGTGCAGTAACTTATTAAGCTGCTGTAATATCTGCATATCTAAATCCTTGATACATGCCTTAGTCCCAGTGGATTTTGCTGCTTCTGAGCTTGTTGCCAGAGGATGCGTTTTGCTAAGCAAGGATGGCTTTGCTTTATAGTAAAGGAGCAAGGTCAGTGAAGCTGGGATTTAAAATATCTGATATTAAATGTCTGCTTTATGATTATATCTGAAGATACTACTTGAGATCCAAAATGTTACATAAATATCTGTGAAGGCATGATACTTGCTGCAAAGAGCACTAAGGTTGGGAACAGGCAGATGGAAGAGCTTTGTCTGTGGAAGTTAGTGTTTCTCTAGGGGTTACAAACTGCACTTATATACAGATACACATGTAACTCTTAGAGAAATGCTGGCTTTGGACAAAGCTCACCTCCTGGCTTTCAAACAGGTGAGACAATCATTGTAGACTGATACTAGTCATTTTTACAGGGTCTGTAAAAGTCTTTGTTTTTTTTTTTTTTTTGCCTATATTTTCATGTTACTAACACGTGCAAATTTTCTCTCCATATGCTTACTATTTGCTCAATTTCTAGAAAATGTTTTTTTGTTTAATACACATTTTCTTCTATCTATTTTGGTTCTAGACATTACGAGCGCTATGAAGTATCTAAAACAATAGAGGATCGAGCTGGCCATCCTGTCATTGACAGGTAATAAGAAATTGAATCAATAGGCAGCTTGAAGTATCTTCAGCAATAAACATTAACCTTTTTGGCACGCTCATGTTTGGATTCCTTGTCACTTACAAAAATGTAGTTTCAGGCAATTTTTCTGACAACTTTTTTTTTTTTTCCCCTGCCTTCTTTTGTTGTGTTTCTGACAAATTTAAGCCTCCCTAGAGCTTTAAATGCATAGAGTTTTGTTTTCCTTTTTTCCTTTAAAGATCTGTTTCAAATGTTTTTAATAAGAGATATTTATATCTATGCATGTCTTTATATGAATGTAATGTATGCTTTTTCTTTCTACAGGCATTATGAGCGTTATGAAGTTTCTAAAACCATTGAGGAGCAACCTGGACAGTCTTTTGCCGACAGGTAGGTGTGATATTGTATCTCAATGTAGACTGTAATATCACTGTTTCTGTGTCAGAAAGCTTTGAAACTTCCAGTAAACTTTAACCATGGCAGCTAAGTGTGTTCCTTATATTGCTGCTGTGTTTTGCAGTTTTTATGGCATGCTTTCCTACTGAGAAAATAAGCAGCCAAACTTCTGGCAAATTATATGTTGTGCTGTAAACAACAGTTAGTCAGTAGGATTTTACTGGGAGAAGCAGAACTGTAAGGAAGTAAATATGTGGGTGGTACTAGACTTATATGGCTGGAAAACTATTTCAGATAATATGGTGGTTGTGTCGTAATGTGCTATACAAACTAAGGTGCAGCCATCCTAATCAGGATTACACAAGTTAAGAGAGAGTAAACAGGGAGGGAAGCGAGAGAGGCAGCAGCAGCATATTTATCAGGAAGATAGTAGATATACCTCTTGTTAAGTTACATTCTATTATCTTAGCTTATTTTCTGTTTTGTTTTGCTTGGGATTTTTTTTTGTTTGGTATTTTTATCATTGTTTGACGGGGTGGTCGTTCTGTTTTTATTTCAATAGACCGTATTAGCCACTGCAGATGTGGGCACTTTGAATAGGCAGCTTTTTCTTCTCCCTTTTAATCACTGGGCTATGGCTAAAAAATGCTGAAGTCACCTAAATCCATAACATTTATATCAAGCCTTTGTCTTAGAGGGCATCCCACAGTAGTTCTGAAAGGTCACCTCTGCTGTGTATTTCATCAGTTCCTATAGCTTGACTGAGCATATTATTTTTTTATATTAAGAGGAACACCAAAACTTAAAGGGTACAACCAATAGATCTGTTACTAGAGGAAGATCTAAATCCAGATTTAGATCTAAATTTAGTGCAGGAAATTCAGAAGGTTCCTGCACTAAATATTACATTTTGGGTATATGCGTGAGGTGGGCATTTGGGTGGTGTACTGACCCGCTCTTTGGAGCTCATGTTTGCTACAAGCATCAGTGAAATCGTTGCTTTTTCTCAAACAGATAATAATATAGGTCTGCAATATAGGGCAGAGAGTCAACTCGGGGGATCAAGAAATGTGACACAGTTTATACGTCCTTTACCTGTAGACAAAGGACAATACCCCCTCCAAACACAGTTGTGCAGGCACTGCTGTACCTGTAAACACACGAATGTAGTAGCTTTGGGTTGTGACCCAGCAAAGGATTTCTGATCCTTTCTGAGGTATTTTAAAACTGGCTGTGTTACTTGAGGCTGATCATACAGCACAGAGGTGTTGCTGAAGCTCCTGCTCTGTACTGGCAGCAAACCAGCTCTTTGACATTTGTCTTCCTGTATATTGAATGACATTTACTGGCTAAAACGCGTTAAAAAATTATGCTGCTGGGTGTAGTCAGTGAATAATAGATTTCCTGAGAACAATCTGCATGCGTTTGAGAAGGTGTTTTGCTTAGAGTCCAGTAACGGTGCTTTAATTTTTTTTAATGACATTCAATCAATTATAAAACTGCTTTGAAAGATACTATATCTTTGACTGCCTGAATGTAGTCTTCAGAAATTTTCCACAAAGAAGGACCTATTTTTTTTTACCACAATGACTGGTGTCCCTTTTACCTGAAACACTGGTAACTTTCAGTACATACTTTTGGTGGTTGCCTACAGGCATCTAAGTATTAACATATTTTTCCCCCTTAATATCCTGTTGGTCTTAGTTTGGGTATTTTTACCTCTTGTTCTAAGTACAGCATAAATTGCTGATGGGAGGGATCGTGAAAAAGATGCTATATATCTGTGCTCTGCAATAAGATCATTGTCCATGATAAGGTCTCCTAGTTGAGAGAGAAGCATGAATGTTTTCTATATCCTTAGGAATAAGTCCAAGTCAACTTCAGAACTGAATGAATTTGACACAATCAGAAATGGTAAGTACTGCTCAATTTCTGTTATTTTTTAAAATGCATTTTTTGTCAAAAGCTGTATTGCACATAATAATGGTAAGAAAATTAATTGTCAAAGTGTTTTATGACAGCTGCCTTGTAATTCAAATTCATACCATGGCGCAATTTGATGAACTTTCAACAGCAAGAGGAAATTCATGCAGTCAACATATAAGGACAAATATAATTAACTGCTCCCTTGAAGACCATAGCAGTGATTACAAACAGATCTTGGATGCCTATATTTTAGGTGACTGATATTTATATGAGGTTAAACCAGTCGTGTAGGTATATTGTTGCAGATGTATGTGCTTTTGATATGGTGACTCTGTCAATAAAAAAAGCTGTGCATACCAAGATGCTTATGTATATGATACAACTGTTTGCTCTTTTAACTTTGGTTAGCGTAGGAGTAGCACAGCTTGCAGTCAGCTCTCGATACTGTCACAGTGGTTTGTTTCTTGGACTCCAGTTCCTTGCTGTCTTTCTTAAGTTGACTTCAGTTACCTTTAGAGGAACGTGTGCAAAGCAAACAAACCCAATTTATAAATATATTGCAGTAGAAAATGCCTGAAAAGCTAGTCCTTTGTCTAAAATACAGTCTAATACAGTAGTCACAAGTAATCATAGAAAAGTAAACAGTGTATTAGACGATATGTTGCAGATGGGCAGCATTGCTTTCTCACACATTAAAGCTTGGTCATTAAAACTAAGGAGCAAGTAGACTTCCACAATATTTTATAACGGTAATCTGTAGCAATAAACACAGGAACAAATAGAGCAGTTTTTAAAGGGATTGAGATTTCAATTGAATGATGCATTGCTGAGTAATTTTCTTAATTAGTCTTACTGTAAATAATAGTTTCTGCATCTAGAAAATAAAGAAAAAACTGTTGCCTTCTAACATGTCAACGCATGTTGGAGAAGGATGGCTTGTTTGTTTCCCCTTCCAAAATTTCAAAGGTCATCTCTACCATAAATCTTGTTTCAACTGACTTGTTAACACAGCATCCAAATAATCAAGAAACTCTC
Source organism: Pezoporus occidentalis (assembly GCF_034315485.1). Taxonomy (NCBI): domain Eukaryota; kingdom Metazoa; phylum Chordata; class Aves; order Psittaciformes; family Psittacidae; genus Pezoporus; species Pezoporus occidentalis. The sequence continues at coordinate 12,360,476 of NW_026915835.1, forward strand.
TGTAAGGTTTCCTTCTCTCCACCCCTTTACATATATATTTATATAAGGCAAGATAAAGCAATGTGTGTAGTGCCTTGAATAAAGAAGGAATGCTTGAAAACTTATAGGAAAAAAAGAATATGAATTCTTAAAGGGAAAAAAAGCATCCCACAATTCAATTATATATTTTATAAATGCTTTAGTTCATATTGGAGGAAAAGTCCAAATTGTGGCACTGAAAGAGATCATGCATTTTTAAAAATAAGTGTGTATATATATGTACATACAAATGTATATGCATATACACTTGAAGTGAAGGAAAATACCTACTTGTATTTAAGTTAAACATTATGTAAAAGACCCATTAATGCAACATGAATAAAAGAATTGTAGTAATAATGATGTGTTGCCATGTTTACTGGTCACCCAGCTGTAAAAGGGAAATGGAGAAACTTGTGAGTGTGGTGATTGACTGCTTTTGGAGTTCTAACCAGAGTACTGAATGTGTGATAACTGCTTTTGTGCCTTAAGGTGTCTAGCTGCAACTTGTGCCTGCTGTCCACACAGGTACACAGAGCAAGTATTCGGAGAGGTCCTGGAACGTGGGTGAGTCACAGAAGAAGTCTCAGAAGGAGCACAACCTGTCTGCAGCAGAGCTGGAGAGACAACAAATCCTCCAGGAAATGAGAAAGAAAACATCTCTACACACAGACAGCAGCTGGATTAGGCAGCGCAGTTCCAGTATACATAAGGAGCCCATTAGTCTGTACAGCAGTAGCATGAGGAGGTAGGAGTTGCATTAGAAAATAACTTAAGTCTCTTATAAAATATTTTTGTTTGGTTATTCTAAACTTCAGCTTGTATTACAGAGCACAGAAAAAACTCAGGTGTGTGAAATGCTGTAAAATAAACTGCACAGCAACACAGGTAGAAGAAAGCAGCTGTATTGCAGCTGGGATTAAATGTGGTTTGCAAGTGATATGGTTTAGTGGTAGACTTGGCAGTCCTGGGGTAATGGTTGTACTTAATGATTTTAAGGGCCTTTTCCAACCGAGTTGAATCTGTGATTCTGTAAGCAAGGAATGCAGATGTGACCTCTAAATAACTCAGCTGCTTATTTCTTGGTTGCTGTACCAGCAATGGAAATCAATAGTATGCCTTGTCATTGGCAGATGTGCTTAAGAATTTCAGCATGACAATTTCTTGTGGAAATTATTATTATTATGGCTAAGGAGTATACTCTTTTTCGTTGTTGTTGTTTGGGTTTTTTTTACATACAAATATGTCAGTCTGGAGTTTGTTTCTTGCTTTAAGTAATGTATGAATGTTGGATTTGTCACTTAGAAAACAGCAGTTATCAGTCAGGAGAGTGTTTGGCAATTGGGCCAACACCTTGTACCTAGACGATGCTATCCAGCCTGGGTGGATTGTTATGTTCGATCTGGTATCCCTTGGAGAAAACAAAAACAAACCTGGTATCTGAGGTCCGTTGCTATACAACGGATTTTGATACAGTTCACCCTGGTAAGGCTGCAGTGAAGCATGTTTAGCTTTTATTAAGTGGTTAAGTGCCACCTCTCTTTCACCTCTCCTGTTTTTTTTCCCATGAGACTAGGACTGTACACAAAGGGTAACTTGCTTCTCAAGCATTCTAAGTCAGTATGTGAACAATATTCCTTGGTGATCAGACAAGCATATTCATGCTAGAAAATCTTAAAAATGCTAGGATAATGATTAAAAAAAAAAAAATTAATCAGAATATAGCTCTTCTGCTCCAGCTGTACTGCCATTTACATCTGTATGTGTACCTCCGTTATAGAGGGGAATCTTTGGATAATCTTGATTCTTCAAGAACAAGCTCATGGAGGCACCACTCATGGCTGAACCAGTCTGTCTCCTCTTCATCTCTATCCTCTAACCAAGATTTCGGTCGCCCGGTGTCCACTTCAAACCGAGCCTACATGTGCACTCCTTCTTCCAGCAAAGCACCTCCAGTGGCCACCTCTCAGAGAGCCCCCTCTGTGTCCCAGGCAGCCCCCCAGGCTCAGTCTCCTCTCTCTGCTTCCCAGACAGGTTCCCAGACACGCAGCAGGTGAGTGGGTGCCCTTCTGCTGGGAAGGTATAAATGTTGGGCTGCAATAGTGAGCAGACTTGGTGTATATGATGACCTACAGCAGTGATCTTGCCCATAACATTGATTAACAAGTCTGAAAATTACCTGAGTTTTCTGGCTGGGCAGGATGGTGAAATATGGGCTGGTATTACCTCCCTGCTCCAGTCATTCAGAAAATTTCCCAGGTTTGTCATCACTGTTTGGCATTGGTTAAAAAAAATAAAGGAACTGAATAATAAATCTGCAGCCTCCAAGCTGTATGTTGGTTACCAAAATGATTGTCTACTCCAGATGGCATTTCTGACATTTTATTTTCTTAGGTTTGTTCTAACAAAAGATTCCTGAAACCCATGCTTTTTTATGGCCCTCATCTTGGTCTCTCCTCCTCCCTTTCTGGCATGTGGTCAATATCATCTCAAGGAGCACTCAGGAATGCTCATAACCCATGACCCCAGAGAATTAGAGAGTAGGATGTTGTTTTTAATCTAGGAGGAGAAAGCAAGAATTGCAACATATTTTGAAACAAAAATGGAATTCAATTCCATTCCCACCATTGTGGTAGGGTAAATAACTGCTGGTTTATGTACTTGAAACATTTTAAAAATACCTTGAGATAAGACTGTGGAGACTCATCCCCACACAATTACATGTATTGCATGTAACAGCAGTCAGAACACTGATTTACTAGCTCTTACATTCTCAGGCAGTTTGTGATAAATTGGCTTTTTTTTTTTTTGTCTTTTTAAAGCTAGGCTCCTACATGCTTTATAATTGTAAGAAAACTACCTTCTTAACCATGTTTACTTATCTTGTTCTTACTTCCATTTGATAATTTCTCAGTAGATCTTTGGAATCTGACCTCTGTATGGCTTATGTTCAAAGAGTTAACATAATAGTATATGTATGGGACTAGCCTTCTGTTATCTAACAAGGTGCAGATGGTGGGACTTGGCAGGGGTGCTTGCAAAAACGTAGCCTTCAGGATAATTCCCCACAAATAATAAATAAGGCAGGAGCACAAAACTTGTGTTCTTGCTTTCCAAACTTAAGGATATGCTTCTTACGTTTATTTGTAGAAGGTATTGTAAGAAGGTGTTGTATACAGGGAATATTCCCAAGAATGTGACAGAATTTCTTTGTTCATTCCTATGTAATTTTAATCTAAATTATGACACTTCAGCTTTCCTTAGCTTTCAGACCTGCTGTAAATAATATTTTCATTTTATTTTTCTTTTAGTCCACTTTTTTTTACCAGTGTGTGTTTATTTTTAATCTCAGAAAGTTTTTGATAACTTTTCTTTATCTTTTAAAACTTTTCAAGCTGTTTTTAAGGATTTTCATTCTATATTTAGGTCAGTCAGTGGGAAGAAAATCTGTTCATACTGTAATAACGTTCTGGGCAAAGGAGCAGCCATGATCATTGAGTCTCTTGGTCTTTGTTATCATTTACATTGCTTTAAGGTGAGAGCTGGGAGTCACATCGTGAAGAACAGGATCTAATCAGGAGCACGCATGGCTACTCAGTGTTACGCTCACAGGGGCTCTACTAATCACTTGCTTTGCCTTCTACTCTTGGCAGCATCGTGCATGCATATTTCCATGAGGCAGTCCTATCCACAGGCATTTAGCACTCAACTCTAGAGTATTTCTTAAATGCCAGAGCTAACAAGTAGGACTTTGACAAGTAAAAGGGGCATGTTGACAGTGGGATCGGTCTTTCTTTTTTGAATAGGCAGCAAAAAATCAGAAGTGGCTGAAGCAGTTTTCCTGGAGAAACCAGGTCCTTATTAATAAATGAAAATAAATAAATAAATTCTTAGCCTACACCAACCCTGGCAATTGAATCATTTAAGGAGACCCATTGTTTCTAAGGTAATCCTAGCAAACGGTGTTCCCATGGTCAAGGGCATGTTGACAGCATTAACCTGGCAGGAAAAAACTCGGCACCAAACCAGAAGCAGTGTTTAGTGCTACTCAACACTCATCAGAATCTGCAGCACTGAGAGAGTTACATTATTTTTAGTCAGCTTGGGGTATACACAGACCTGAAAGAATAAATGCCTGACTGCAGAAGATGTTAAAATACTTCTAGTTCCCCTGCCTTAGCACCAGATGAGGAATTAGTCTCTGATTTGGAGGTGCTGTGGGACCCTTACTTCTTTTCATGGCTTTAAGAAAGAGACTTCTATGTCTGGTTCAGAACACTTCAGTAAACTAACTGTCCTTCTGTAGTCAGCTGAGTATGTTGCTTCATAAATTCAGTAAGGAGTGTGTTATGTTTTGGGTTACATTCCTTCCAGAGGTGGTTTGTGTTCACAGCAAATACATATTCAACCACCATAGTTAAATAGTTGAATGTTACCATGAAATCTATCCAAGCCCCTTATTCATCTGTTTACTCAAGAAGAATGAAATCAGCCCCTTCCCTCTAAATAAGAACTTGTTTCCAAGATGCAAACCCAGGAAATTGGGCATGCCTGAGTATTTGCTGCTTTGAGTGCCAAAGGGCTGAGGGCACTAGCAATGGAGAATGCCACATGGAAATCTGCAAGTAGCACACCCAGGTGTTCTGTGCCAAAATTGCTGTTGCCATCTAGAGAAAAAAATCTTTTTTCATGTCAAGCCAGTTTTAGTTTTCAGAGAAACTCAAGTTCAAATTAGATTTAATGCACTAATCTCTAAAAAATTGTCTGTTTGTTTGCTTAGTTGGTGTATCTCTGCTATTTGTTGTCCAGTTGTCACCTTAAAATATATTCTCAGGGTTGGCTGCATTTTAACCTACTAATTGTTATACATTTGCTTCTAGTGATTGTGGGTTTATGATTCAAGCTGCTTTGAGCTTAATCCAAGCTGCTTTTGAACAGCATTTTTGTTTCTTGATATTTTGTAAGGAATTGCTAATTATTCATCTGTCATGTAGTGTGTTGCCTGTGGATGTGACCTCGGGGGATCCCGCTCTGGAGCTGAAGTTAGGATCCGAAATGACAAACTCTTCTGCAATGACTGCTATATCAGATTTAAAAGTAAGGCAATCAAACTGCAGTGTGCATGGTCGTAACTGTTCTCTGTGCTGTTACAACCCCAAGCATTCGCGCAGCCCGAGCCGCTCAATAGCTTTCATGTTTAGCTTTAAGTTGGTATGTTAATTGAATACGGTTCAGCAAGGTTTGATTGCCAGTTTCTGTCTTTTGTAGGGTAGTCATTCCTAACTTGTAAGTTGTTGATAGCTGATTTTACCACCTTGTTATTGAGCAGCTCCACCCAGACAGCCTAGTCATCCTGCTTTCCTCCTAGATCTGATAAAGTGGTGTCAGGGAGTTGTCAGTTGTGGAGCAGGCTTGTCTTGATAAATCTTCTTGAAAAATTGTGTATATTTTTTAAAAAGTAATCTGAATATGTATTTAACTGAGTCCTGTTGCATACCTGGAAAGCTATTAGTTTATCCTGTGCAGGTGGCACAAATGCTGGTTTCTTTTCACGATGCTATTATTATTGGAATTATAGGTCTGTGATTGGTTATTTATTTAGGTTCAAGTTCAGGAGGAATTGGTTTACTTACAGATCTTAATTAAAAGGTGCAGTATAAATTTTTTCCTTTATTATGGTTTGCAGAATTCTGATTTATTGGAGCATGATGTGAAGGCTTTGAATAATGGTGCTGAGGGTTTATTTCTGCTGTCAAAGATGATGGTAGGCAACCTCCTGATTTTGACAAGTGTCAGGAGTTTTATATGACTGTTTATGTAGCAAATACAGAATTCTCTAGAATTATGAAATTCAGCAAAGGAAAAGCATTTCTGAATTACTTCCTGAGAAATAATGTCTGTGTTTCTTCATGAGCCCGGCACATTTTTCTCATGGTGGACCAGAAGGCAGTGAAGGGAACAGGATACTCCTGCTATAGCACTTGAGCAGGACTTGGGCACCTGCTGGCTGAGAAGCTAAGCTTGAGAAAACGGAGAAGCTCTGCATCTGATGCTGTTGCTGTTTTCAGGCTCTTTGGTTTCCAGGAAGAGGAAAAGCTGCCTGTGTCACAGAAGTGATTCTGTGGTTCACAGGCTAAAATCAGAAAACTCCACACCTCTCCTTGACACTAACTTTGCATTGACATAGGTTAATGTTAGGTGCAGGGATGCCACTGTGCTCAAGGAAAGGAGGAAGAGAATCACTCCCATCTGGGGGTGATCCAGAGCACTGGGTCATATCTCACTGAGATAATGTTCAGAGAATTTATCTCCTTGGTGATGACAAGACTGCACCAAAGTGACCATGTTCCTATTTGAAGCACCCAAACGTGTGGGAGACTCAGTCTGGAGCCTGCTCATGTTATTTTATCCTTTTCCTTTGAGGGCAAAAGTACTGGAAGAGTTGGAAAAGTACTGAGGGGAAAACAAAACAAAAAAAGTATCTTTTTTTTTTATTATTCTCTGCCAAAGCAACATTCAGGAATTTGGTGATGGCAGTAACCAAAAGTTTTATCATTAATAAATTGTTATTTAGTTTCTCTTTGACATTACAGCCCATAAAATCACAGCAGTATGTTTCAGAAGCAGAGCTGATCTGTGAGGAAACAGTTCTATTCCCTTCCCTTCAGACTGCATCTACTCAGGCCAGTGAGCACCTGAAAACATAGTCATATGAGATATAAGCAAATCGGGAATTGTGAGAACCTGTAGGTACAGAATAAAGTATTTAAATTAGTGATTAGCTATTTGAATAATACAAAAACCAGCTATGTTATTACTGCAATGAAAATATATTGGCAGCATAGCACTGGGCTGTGGTGCAGATTACTTTGCAATTGGCATTTGACAATCAGCCTAGCTTAATTATCTGTTAGTTTGGAATGTGAACATACTAGCTAAAAGTTTTGAAAAACTTTAGGATTGATATTTTTCACAGTGTAATTTTATGGTGTGATATTTTTTCACATTTTTATGTTAATTTTGTGGTTTAAATTTGGAACATAGTAGCGAAACGCCAGTTTATTGGCAGATGCCCACAAATGCCTGCAGAGAGGATAAAAAAGTTCTTTTAAAAATATTATTACAGTTATGTAGCAAATTTTAATTCTTGCAGGGTTAATTTAGAAAAACTGTCACCCTGTATCTATGCTAATACTAAAAATAATTCTTAAAAACTTGGTAAGGTGCATGTTCTGTGGAATATTACTTGGCCTGAAATACTTGCAGTGCTATAATTGGATTAAATTCAAATTTGTATTGTTCATTAAATTTGGATTGCTAGATTTGGAATGTATACCTTACTTTGTGTTACTGTTTTCAGTAGATACTGGAAGTACCATTATCTGACTGTTTCTAACCTGGACATTTTAATTCTTGTCATTAAGATTCTTCAGCAGTGAGACTTTAATTACAATTTCTGCTGTCTCTCTCAAACAGCTGGACAACCAACCTCCATGTGAAGCAAATGAAGATATGAAACCACTGTTGCAGATAAAAGAAGAGGTGATTGCTGCTGATGTAGATCTATAAATATATACATTGTGTGTATGTGTGTGTTTTCTAAGAGTAGCACTTGCTTGTCTAGTCTCCATAGCAATGCATTGTATTCTCTATATAACTATTTTTATTTATAAGGAAGTAATTGCGGTAAGGAAGTATCTGGGAAAACGCTTTCACTTTTTCAGCTTCAAATACTGAGAGCACAAGAGAAAATAAATATATTTTCATTAATAACTGCAAAATATTTTTGAGGCTTAGAATCAACTAGTTGGCTTTCCAATGGTATATGAAGAGGGTATTTTGTTTCTGAGCTCTTGAAATGAGCATTAGAGAAATAGCTTAATATAAATATATATTTGCAATTGCTGTCTTTATTTTTGACATATACTGAAAGTGAATTCTCTAGGTTAATATGAAGCTGCATTTAAATGACACAAAGGTGTTTGCTTTCCATATGCTGGTTTCTAAAATTACGTGCTTTTTTGGAACTTAAACACAAAGAATAATCTGTTTGCTCAGTGGTGTTGGCATAATATTCTGTGGAATCCATTTAAAGGGAAGAGTTCTCTTTTCCCAGTTGAAAAATGTAACTATCACTTTTCCCTCCACAAACAGAGTGGAGAATGGTTGTTGAATTACAGTATATTTGTAAATAAAATTTCTGATGTTGCATTTATGAGATTTTTTTTTTGTTCTTTCTATCTAGCTAAATGTGTCTAAGGTGATTTGCTGAAATACAAAATTGTTTGAATTTCATCTTAAGACAATATTTTTTATGAGAGGATTAGAATGGCCACCTAAATATGTGCGAGAACATGTGCTTTCCTCTCTTTCCCCTACCGTTGACATCAAACTCTGTTTATAGTTCTCCTGTCAAGCTCCTCATGCTTTTTCCCTTTAGCATTTAAAACAAGTGTTGAGAAAATTCTTTGTCCTGTATGCTCATCCCTGAAGCACAACTCTTGGAAGAGTTGATTATAATTTGATTTCTGCTGTGTCTAGAAATGAGGTGCTGAAAATATTTTGGGTTGGGCCTGCTCCTTCTGCAAATGCAGCTGGAATATGTGCTATGTGTTTTTCAGCAATGGCTCCCAAATTGCTTTGGTCAGTGGCTTCCCCAAATCCTTTCATGCCCAGTTACATACCCTTCCTTGGAAGAGGCAAAGAAAACATGGGATGTAGATGAGAGAAATTTGTGGGAGAATTTTGTGGATGAAACAGGAATAGGACAGTGTAGGAGGGGGAGGAGATGTAGGAAGCGTGGTGGCACTCTGTGTTTCAGCTGGTACGTGGCACCAAGAGGAGCCATGATGAGGGTGCTCTTTCCTCTCAGGAGATCTTGGGACATATAGGAGCGCTAGCAGACTCTGGGCAGAGGTTGTGATTGTGACAGCTGGGAGCAGCAAGGGAAGATCATGCTGTTACTTCATGTAGTGAGGAAACTTCGCCTGTGTGGGCCTCCTGTAACTTGTGCTTGTAACTCTGCGGATCCTGTTTTGCTTTGATTTATTGATCTTTCCGCTGAACATATGGGTTCTGCTTTGCACCAAGGAACTCCCTGCTAATAAATGCTGAATTACGAAGTACCAAACCTTCCCCCACACACCCCATTTTTGTTTAAAAAAAAAAAAAAAGTCTAAAATGCCTCATCAATCCAAAGTTGACAAGCTCCTTCTTCAGCCACTGGCTGTGACTTGATCACTTGCCGTTTTGTGACTTGGCCTTGGCTTTTGGTATTCATAGAATCATAGAATAGTATGGGTTAGGAGGGGCCATCAAAGCTCATCGAGTTCAACCCTGAATTCAGTTCAAAGCTCATCTAGTCCAACCCTCAGTTCACTTAAAGCGTCTCCTGAAAAGTTTCTGGTATTGTGGTAAGTAATGACATGGTACATCTCAGGTGAGAACTCTGTGATATGAAGACCTCAAATACAGACTATGGAGGGATATTCACACTACCTGCTCACACAGTTCTCTGGGAGGCTGGCTTCCTCTCTGCTGCTTGTGGAACAAGATTGCCCCAAATAAATTATGGGTACCCACAAATCCCCATCACCAGCCCTGAAACAGACACAAAATTTGTTTGTCACACGTTAAAGTTTCTCAACCTCCAAGGCATCAATGGATTTATCCTAGCCAATGCATGATTTCCCCTGTCCTGCAGTTGTGTTATGCAGCAAAGCTGAGGGAAAACGCAGGAATGGCCATGGTGTCTTTTGCATTTTGAGCCCAGTCATGTTGCCCTGTCCCTGGGAATCATTTGGGTGCAGAAATCACTTTAGGGTGAAGAATGGAGGGAGAAAAGAAAACTCGGCAACCTGCACTTTGTAATGCTGCTAGAGCTGTCTGACTGGAGTCCTGCAGCCTGGAATGACATGCTCTGAACCAGGCTGGCTTTTCCTAAATGGTGTCAGGTGTTTCCATGCAGGCTCCAATTTCATTTTCCCATAAAATGTCTCTGGAAAAACTAGATTATTTCATTAGCTTGTACCATATTGCTTGCCTGTGAGCAAGCAGTGAGTGGAATTTCACATTTAATGGTCTCAAAGAGCCGAAACTGAAAGTCTTGCAGAGCTGAAGCTGAGTTTCTCCCTCACGTTAAAAGCCTGGTTTAACAAGGCTCCTTTAAACCGCATTTGCTGATTCAAGTTGGCAAATGTGAGCAATAAAATCTCCTTCCTCCTCTCCATCCCCTGGATAGGAGTAGGCAAAGAAACCCACTTTACAAATGTGATATATGTGTATTGTGATTGTTGCTGAACTATTTGTTATCAGCAAAACCGATAATCTGCTTGCAACACAAGATGGCAGTGTGTAAGTGCAGCTTGTGCAATAAAAAGCCTTTTTCATGATTGTATACAAAAAAGGGTCACGTTTGCTAAATTATACTGAAGTTACAAAGTAATGAGAGCTGTAGAGAGAACTTTCTCTTAATCTTGGGCCTTTCTCCCCATCTGGCATGGTGGAGGCGTGATGTGTAACTGAATCTGAGCAATCTCATCGGGTTTTGTTTGCTGTTTTATTAATCAGCTGCTATTTAAAACAGTATTAAGCAGGAGTAGAGATGAAGAGAACATTTACCATACAGAAAAATAACCTGGATGATTTCTAGTAGAGGGTTTTGCTGTATTTTGTTGGTTTCTTTTTTAAGATGCTGTTCAAGGAAGAATCAATTACCCTCTCTCAGTTCATCACCTTTGAGCACTCTGTTTTAAGCTTAAAACCCTTAAATGCAGGTGTCTACAAGTGAGCTAGGCCTCTGCATTGCTATTAAAACCTGAATGAATTTAGAGCTGTGCTCTGTCCTGTATTCTGGTGTGTCTGGTGCTACTTGGGATGTTGTCAGCTGTCCAGGGCATCTGGACAGGAGATGGGGGGGTTGTGGTGCAAATGTGGGAGATACTCATGCAGCTGCCAGCACATGTCTCATGGGAGGCTTTAGAGCTTCTGAATGGGAAGCAGAGATTTATGAGCCAGTACAGAATCAAGCTCAACTGCCTACAGACAGTGGAACAAAGGTGTGATTTCATGGGCCAGTGAGTAGGTGTCTGCTGTCAGGTGAGGTATTTGTCCAAGCTTTACTGACCCTCGCTTGCACATAGGCACTTGCGTTTTTATACGCCTATGTTTAATTATCTTAATGCTGAATGAATTCTTCCCAAAATATCTGAAAAAGCTTTGATTCAGCTAAATCCTTCATCTATCCTATCTTGAGGCTTGTAGGCTGCCAGCTAATTGCTTCCAATGCACGTTTGTATATAACTTTGGAACTGAGTGGTCTATGGATAGTGGCTGTGACATGGGCAGTGTTTATAAATAAAGTGGCACTTCAAAAATAGAAAATGTTTTCTTCCAGTATGAATTCACTGTGGGTTTTCTCTAAGAGGTAAAAACGAAAGGATTGAGCATCTCGAAGTGAAACTCGAGGGATTGCACATGCTCTTAATTCTGTTAAGATTTCTTTAAGAAACTTTTTACAGAAGATTTATCAGAAACTTCAAGCTCAATTACCCATGCACTCTTCTCTTCAGGCAAGCTGCAGCACTGCAGGCAATGCTGGTTAGTGTCAAGATTTATGTTGGAGCCCAGTGTCTGAATTCAGAGCTCATGCTGATGCCAGAAATGGGCAGAGCCAGTCTCATTGTTTTCGGGAGAGTACCTCACAGATGAACCCTGTGGAAGGTCCAAGTGATAAGTTCAAAACTTCCCTTAGGTAACAGCTGTTGTAACATGGACCACCTTGTCACTTTACAGAGGGTAAAAGGGTTTGAAGTGTGACAACTTGAGCTTGTGAAAACTAGTGCGCTTGCAGCAGTGTTTTAAATTCCAACCAGTCATTTATAATGGATTAGCAAAACCTATGCTGTGGCTGTAATGGAAGGCTATTAGCAGCAGGCATAATTGCATGACAGAGCAGCTTCCTGCTGGAAGCTCTTCAACATTTTCAATTCGGCTTCATGCTTCCTGGGAGCTGGGGGCACCAACATAAAACAACACAGGTGGATGATGTAAAGCACTTGCTCACAAAAGGAAAATTCTAGGATGAGCAGTGGGGTATCAGTTTATTAAAGCTTGAAGAATTCTTTTAATTGGTTCAACCTACTGGAAACAAACTTGACAATTAAAGAGCTGCTTTAGGCAGCAAACACTCAAAAGACGTGTGTCGTGCGATGGGAATTAATAGCTTCTATGGGCTTGCCTTAACAGTCAACATTGTACAAAGAATAAAAGCACTTAACAAAACAAAAAAAGTACATGAAAGGGTGTGTGTACACACAGATTCTCTTTATTAGCTGTAATAGAAGAAAGAAAGAAAAAGCTAGGGCTGCTGGACAGTTCAATAAACACAATGTAGTAAGAACAGGCTTGTGGTCAGCACAGCGTGTGCCATCTTAAATGGCCTTTTACAAGTACCTGTGCTCTAGCAAGTGTTTCTGATTCCCTGAAGGGGAATTTTCTTTTTCCCCAGGCAGTCAACCAGATGGGCTATTTATTGGTGTGTCAATTGCACGTGGCCCTTCCAGGATGGAAACTCACAGATTTCAGGGTCAGATCAGGCTACTGCAATCATTTGACCTGCCCATATCCCTACGAAGATCAGAACCTCTCACCCAATAATTCCTGTATTGAGCACGGAACTTTGGTGTGAGCAACAGTGCTCTGTGTTGGAAAGGAGCCCTGTGCGGATCTGAAGTATGCAAATGATGGAGAATCAACCACCTGTCAACATAAATTTTTCCAGTGATTAATTAACACTCTTTAAAATGTTAATTTTATTTTTAGCTATTTTAATGAGCTTTCTGGCTTATTGGAATTTTATTTTCATTCATTTAACTTGATTAACTTAGTTTTTTTCTTTTTTCTCCCTTACGTTGTACATGTGACTTTGATGCAGTCCCTGTTTTCTTTCAAGTTTTCTTTCTTATACCTGTACATAAGGCTTATTTCTTATATCAATCAAAAAATGCAAGATTACTCCACTGGGAGGACCCTGAGACTCTCTTGGGAACATATCTAGAATGAAGGGGAAATAATATTTAAGAGCATTAAAAAAAATCTGAAGCTCTATAAGAATTTATTTGCATAATGCATAGGTTCAAATAAGAGCTTATGTCCACAAGGGAATTTTGCTGCATAAAATTTTCTGTCATAATTAGTGAGGCATTGAATTGCTTTTGTGGGAGTGACCGGGCCTGAATTCCTGTGTGGTTCTGCTAATTTTCCTGTGCTGGGGAAGCACCTGCAAGAGATTCCCATACTGACACATCTCAGTTGACAATGATGCAAAAGCGCGTTCCATTTTTATTTCTCAGCATGAAGTGTCAGCTTCAAAGTACAATTAGTTCCTGCTATGTTTGACAGGTATTGACTGGGGGGGAAGGTGTCCGACTTGCAGTCTTTCATCAATCTCTGCTTCTGCAAAACTAACAATTGCTGTCTTTTGATGCCCATGTAAACACGGCTCCTGCAGAGAAACATTAGCTCTATTTGCATGTGTGTCATGCTCCATGTCACAAGCTATGCCAGTCAGCATGTTTTATGCAAAATTCATGTTTCAAATGAACATGCGTTTGTATCAGCAATTTGAATCCTTACAAGTACTTCTGGACCTCAGCAAGTAAAGAAGTTGACAAAATGCTTCTTTGCCCTTTGGTATTCAGGTAACTGAATAGGTTTGGCTTTTGACTGGTGGATTCAGTGTTCCTTGGAGTTTTCTGATGCCTATGATAGTTCATGGCATGTCTAACACCTGCAAACCTTGCAATTTCGTGTTTCCATCAGTACTGTGTCAACTCATCAATAGAAGAAAGGCAATTCTGGACTGAAGGTCATCTCTGTTAATGTACACAGGTATTTAGGCTGTCCAGAACATTCTGTGTTATACCTGCCACCTTGATTTTGCCATCACCTGATCTTTTTCATTTCTTCTGCTGCTTTTAGTGATGTAGTCCTAAATGGACAACAAAAAATAAGCATATAAACACGAGTTTGGTGTTGGAAAGATGGGTAGATGCTAAACAAGAGGGGATATAAAGGCTACACAGTCTGTTTACCCTTATTACACTAATGCTTTCTTCAATTATGCCCTATAGCACTTTGAAGATATGCAGTGTTATAGCGTATTCTTGGTATCATACACACTTAATATTCTCTTAAATCCTGTTTCTCTGCAATGTCTTGGACTCAAAGCCAAGAAACCTGCGTATTCAGAAACACTGTTTACTTAATCTTTTAATCCTAATCACCTTGCCAGATCATGAATGGTTCATAAGATTAATTGTGTACAAAGTACTAACTGAAGGTGCTAATTTCATTAAGCTTGTCAAACCAGCATCCCTTCACCTAGCAGTAGAGAAGATTTGAATTATTTCCTGCAGTGTCTCAAGGCTATGACCTTGGAACCATGTGCATGCATAAAAGTATCAATAGACAAGGGCAAAAATGTTACTGGGTGAGTCTCCCAAGAAGCAGATATTTACACTGACTGATTTTCATAGTCAAAGTATTATTTTTTTTCTCTCGTAAGTCATGCTTCACTGTTATTTTTCCATGATGACAACAATGGTTATACTGTTCAGCAAATATATTTATCTTCTGATCAGGCTTCATGATGAGGCAGCGAAACAGTTGCACTTATAATGCTTTTCTCATGGATGTAGATCAACTACAGCTCTCTGATTCCCACAGAGCCTGATTGGTTTTAAGCAGAGTACTCAACAAAAGTGAGCCTGGGAGTTGTCTGCATGCCTCTTGCCTCCCATGATGGAACATGTTGCTGTTTGCAACAATACTGCTGTTCTCTAGCCTGGGAAAAAGATTTCCCCATTCAACCCATGGGTACATTCTGCTGTTCAGTAAACTTCAGTGGCCTGCATGAAACAAGAGCCTGCACCACTGGAGATTTACTGCATTACTGGCCAGCCAGAACAGGAATGTGACTTGGATCAGTAAGGCACATTAGTAAGGCTGGGAGGTGATAACCTTGCCTGAGCTAAATACAAAAGGCTACACCGCTGGAGAGTGTTAGAAAAATTGGCTCGGTTGTTGTGAGCAGAACTGCACTGGTTTGCCTCAGCTGGGGATATACGCATGGTGCAGATGAAATAACAACTACCTTGTAATTCTCATCTCTACTTTAAGTTTCGGTATAGGTGCCGTAGAGGTTTTACATAGGCATACGAGTATCACTTGGGGAGAGAGGAGTTGGGAGCTTAAGACAGTACATGAAGATTCAAGAGTGATGGTATCAATATGCTGTGATTTTGTGAAGATGCCGAGTGCTCACCTGTTTTGTTGGATTATAAATCTCTTGTGATGTTCTTGAAGCCTGTGGTTCAAACTGCCTAATTAAATGGTAATTTTTATAGACCAGATGATCTTTTTTCTCCTTAAAGCAAGAAAACAGAGCAAAACAGTGCAAGAAAAAAATAACTTCTGTTGGTATTTCTTCAGCTCATGAAGTGTGAGGAGCCTTTGCTAGGTGATTGCTTCACCAAAAGATATGCCAAGGTTGAATTTTTTCTTAAATTATAATTGTAAACAAATCTCACATAATCTGCTGGTCCTGGGCTCTTGAGTTATGGGTTTGTGGTCTCCCACTACTTTTAAAAGGCATCTGTGGGCAGTATTTTCTACTTTTTCTTGTGAGATGTTTATGCCATGGATCCATGATCATTATTTTCCACATGAGGGCTTAAGTTTAAAATTTTCTAGACATATTTGTAGCACCCATCAGCTGCTAATGAGCTTCAGTATTCAACTAACCAACCTGTGAAGAGAATGCTTAGAAGGATGATAAATGTTTCTGCTCAAACTTAGATCTAAGTTTGGCCGAGATCTAAACTTTTTCCTCTTTGGCATTCTGTTTCTCTGTGTGGAGAGCACTCACTGTAGGGATGGGGAGGTTGAACTGCAATATATAATTTCCAGCAGTGGTAGAAGGTTTTAAGTCTCAAATCTCTTGCCAGACAAGTCCCTCTCTACTGCCTTGGGTCAGATGAGGAGTTGTGTTTGTTTCTTTCCTGTGCCCAGATACTAAACCTCAAATCCCTGAGACCTGATTGAACACTTAGAAGCTATAATGGGTAGAAATGGCTTTCATCTATCAGCTTTTAAATACAAGACCGAGCAGACGCGTGCTGGGAAGCTCTTCCATCCTGCTTTCACTGGCATTGGACTATGGACTCTCTTCTTTCTGCCAGTACAGGATTTGCCCTGTGGTTTGCATTGGGTAGAATTTAATCAATTTACGTAGTCACTTTTCTGGGCAGAACAGTGTTTTCTGTGCATTTTCTTCACTGGTGGTTCTGGTCAAGAGGGTTGGATGCACTCTGACAGCATGGCTGCTGGTTTTATCTTCTCTGTGCTCATATTCCAGCATTAAAGTCAGATTGTTGCATTCCTGACAGATGAAACAGGAGGAAACATGATGTTCAGCCTCTATCAACCTCTGCCTGTAATGTCAGTAATTAACTGCAATGTTTTGCTTGCCAAGCAGCAAGCAAGGTTCTTGCAGTCACGCTGGAGAGCGCAATGTGGCACTGTCCTCACTCTCCTACTGCACTGTCAGGTTGGTTCAGTATCTGCTGACGGTAGTGTTGCTGGCAGAAGGAGTGATGTGTCTTTGACAGCTAGCCCATGCATGACTTGATGCTTAAATTATTATTTCTTTCCTTCAGACCTACTTCAGCAGCATTTTATAGATTCAGCTGGGGGTTGGGTTCCTTTTCTGCAGTCAGTACTCTGAAGGGAACTCTTTTCCATTGACCTTGTAATTAAGACAAGTTGTAAGTTTTATAAATTACCTGTTTTAAATGTAAAATGTTTAGGGAATTTCCTGATTTCCATCAGCTGTACATGTCTCTGCCACCATGCAATGGAAGTTGCTCATTTTCAGCAGAAGCCACCTCTGCTCCCAGAGACTCCCAGGGAGCAGTACATTTTGACCCTTTGTCTAAATCAGTTATTGGAGGAACGGTATAAATTTAAAGTAAAGGAAGTACAAACATGAGCTGTTTATCAGGGGAGATAATTCATTTCCTGTATTCCATCCCCAGGAAAAGCAGAAATATGTATGAAGCTGTATGAAGAGTTGCCTTCTGTTTTCAGGTGGTACTGTGATGAGTGTGTTGGTTTAGGTGAGGCTGTGATGAGTTTGATGGTATATGCTGACTGCAGGAATCTGAATGAAGGAAGATCACAGCAGGAAAAGGCTGGACCCAGAACAGAGGAAGGCACCTTTCAACTTCACTGGCTGCAGTCATTAAAAACTATTTTCCTTATCATACCTTGAGCTGTGCCTTTGATCATTAAAGAACAAAATTGGAACATAGAGGATAATGACATGATGCAAAACAATATTTTGCCCTTTTCTGACAGTTGCATTTTAATTCCTCTTTCCAAGAGGTTATATAACCAGTATGGTGAGAACCTCACTCATCTAGGGAGGAGGACTGTGTGAGGAAATACAGCTTGCATAACAGGGTGGGCAACTGGATGTGAAACTATTTACATCAACAGAAGGTATCATACATTAGATTTATTGGGTTTTTTTTTAGGCTGTGATAAACCCCTCCTTTTGTATGTCAATCAAAGATACTTTTTCTACAAGCCTTTCTCTGAAGAATTTAGCTGGGGCTGACTCAGGTGTGGTTCATCCACTGGCAGTGATCAGCAGTGAAAGAGGTGAATTTTGGAGATTTTTATCTGAAAAGTACTGAGCGGTTATTTCATGTTTCATGAAAACAGTGTTAGCTTTATACTATCTGTAATCGACACTTTCCTGTCTAGATGGTTATTTTCTCTGAGTTTTCATATCCAATCTCTTTGTAGGCTTGACTTTGCTTCCCTTGTGCCATTTGAGGCAATGCCTCTGGCTTTGCAGACCCGTACACGATTAAAGAGTTAGGTATGCCTTTTAATTAATTTTTAATTAAAATGCAGGAAGTGGAGAAGAGAAAAGGAGACGATACTAAAAAAGCTGAAATCTTTGTTCTGCTTTGAGTTGGCTTCAGCTGTTGTTATGTTTGAGAACTACAGTTGATTCAGTCTTTCTAGTTTAGTTAAGTCTGGCCAGGGGACATGGATATTTTCTTTAAAAGTGCATCCAAACTTTGAGTTCTCTGCTGTCCATGTGTGCTCCAGTCTGATCCTAAACTCAGAAGCCATGGATCAGATATCAAAGCCCAAAGAGGCTCACAGAGGGTACTGGTCACTTATGGAAAAATTTAATATTAAAATGATTTTACAAGACTACATCCATTAACACAAACTGCTGTACATTTTTTGACACAACATAATTATCTGCTTTTCACCTCTTCTTCACCCTCAAAAATCTTGTCAGCCAGCATGAATCTCATCTGCTTGGGTTAAATGCATTAAGACCAGGAAATTCTAGGTCCATCAGTTGTCCTTTGGTCCCCAGGAAAGAGAATGAATCCTCCTTGGGGCTATCACAAGTCAAATGAAACATGTGATTGGTAAAAGCCAGCATGGGTTCACCAGGGCAAATCAAGCATGAAGGCCTGACCACCCTCTATGATAAGGTAACCTACTCAGTTGATATGGAATGAGCGGTGTCTATCCAGATATGCTTAATTGCCTTTTTATGCTGAGAAACTTTATTGGAGTTAATGAACTGATTTCATAGCTCAGTATAATATTCAATTAGGTGAACATACCAGTTTCTATTTTATTTGTTACCAATCTGATTTGTTAAGATTGAGTTTTGTTTTGTTTTTAGATTGAATTCAGATAATCATCAATTTTATTTCCTTTGCATACACTTAGAACCATAATAAACAGAAGAGAAGCAGACTAAGTCTTCTAAATTATATTCAAAATGCAAGCTGTTATAGATCTTAAGTGGTTGTTATAATACAAGCACATACCATATAAGGCAGACTCTTGCATTAGTTTTTTTTAATCATTCAAAATGCGGCATGCATGGTCTCATTGCTTCTAGATTTGTTTGGCCTAGCAAAGGGTTGAAAGAGAACATGATGGTTCATGTATAAATGTGTTCAGGAGATGGAAGGAGGTAAAAAAGACAAGTTCTTTTCAAGTTAACAGGAAATGCTGGCATGAGCTCAAAGTCGTATGCTGGTCATAAATTTAGGCTGGAAATTAGCTTCTGATCATTTGAAGAATGAGGTTAGAGCTAGTCTTCCAAACAGGGCAGTAGAGACAAGATGGGCTCTCAAAGATTATATGGAGGAGTGTGTATGGCAGAAAACAGAGCAGTTCCTGAGCAGAGAAAAAAATAATCTTTCAGCCCAAATCCCTTTGTGTCTGATATGTTTGCATCTTGCAGAGAGGATGAAAGAAATGTTGATTTGAACATGTATTTTGCCTTAATATGGTTTTCTGTGGGGTAGGGGGTCAGGGAATAGCTAGGACCAGAATTAATTTCTGAACTCCCTTGGTGATTTCTGAAGCATGGTATTTTGGCTACAGCGATTGGCATGAGGACGGTGTGTTGGTCCTTCTAGTGGTGTTTGGTTTCGTAGGTCCCAGGCCTATGTGCTTTGATCATTCTCAGGATTGACTGGATTGTCACTCTTTGGAGCGGGACAGAGCCCTTTTCAGGCAGGACTACTAGGGTTTTGCTAACATGTGGGACATGTTAGGATAAAAAGGGAGCTTTACAAGGCAAATACCCTGTTGCTGGCAGGAGTAAGGACAGCGGCAATGATCTTGAGCTTTCCTGATCTATGTCTATAGCATGTTATAAAAATTCAGCTTCTGTCTGAATTTGGATGTTAGTTACCTATGCATTAGGTCTTTTTCACTCTGTATAACTACAGGTGGGTGCTTATCATATTCTTATCTAGTTGGGACCAACATCATGCATTCAGTTTTCTCACAGCTCACCCTCCCTGCTACAGTTTGCTGGCCTTTATGTAACACAGATGTGTCCTGTGCTGATCTGAGTTTCCTAAGAACATTCACTCATTATTCCTCTTCATTACCTGAGGTCACAGGAACACCCCTCCAAAATATGTATTGAATATATTCTCAGATTCAATATACTCTGTTTTCCAGGTCATTAAAGATCTTGCCCCAAAATAGTCTGAAAAGAATATTGAGGCATACATTATTAATTAGCCCCTTATTAAAGTTCTTCCAGTATTTCAGTTCATAACACAGAAAGCCAATATAAATCAGTTTTTCAGATGTGATTGTAAGATGCAGTACTTACTTAGAGTTTTATTAAAGAGTGATACCTTATGAAGCCTATATTCCCTCTATCTGCCTTCTAATAGTCACTTCTATCTCTGTGTACATCAGGAAATATTTTCTTCCCAAAATGTAGTCAAGTGGCAAATTACATAGGAGCGTTAAGTTAGTAAACTCTGTATATGTACGCAAATATACCCTTTTATCTTTTTCCTGCGCTATGTTAGTGAAATGCCTGGACCAAATACTCAGCTTCCTTCTTGACACCTTTGAAAGTGAAGAGCATTGACTGTATCTCAATTTTAGGGAATTAACCCAGTAATTCAAATGTACTTATTTGCTACATTAGAGTTAATTGACAACGAACATATATTAAAAATATTTGTTCTTTGATTTTATCACTTGCTTTTCAAATTAGGCAGCAAAAATAATTCAGAGCTTGCTTTGTCTGCGAGATTCATTCTCAAATATTATTTCTTGGAAACAATTTCAGGGAATGCTTAAATACTGTTTCCTAAAAAAAGCCACCCTTGTAGAATTGTTTCATGCACATCACGGAGAAGTCAGAGCTCTGTATTAAAAACAAAAGAAAGTTTTTCTATTCTCTATTGTCCCACATTAAAGGACAGTGGCTACTTGTAAAAATGAGACTATTTTCATTTTCTTCATATGTAGTAAGACCATCTACTGTAGAAACTGATGAATGTGTATTTGTCAGAAAGGATCTGATCTTTCATTAGTTTCAATACAGAGTAACTTCGGAAGGACATGCTCGATGATTTTCCAAGAGCTCTGAACTTTAGCAGCTTGAGGTAAAACAGGAAATCAATGCAAATTAGTCAATTCCTTTGAAAGTTAGAAAAAAAGCCTGGAAAAAGTGAGAATTTCTCTCTACAGGAGCTAATCTTTTAAAAAAACTTTTGCTCTTCTTACTTCCAAGCATGAAGCAAGCTATGAATGGAAAGAAAAATTAACAATTTTCATTTTTCAGCTATTAGTCACAGAGCATGTTGGCTACTTGAAATGGTTTTTCCTTTCATTTTTAAAAAGTTGGTAAGTACTAAGTGTAATAATAGACAGTGATTTTTATTAGTTATCATGGGCACACATTCTGTAGAATTTTCTTCCAGAAATACTTTTAAATTTGTGTCCTGGTTTCAGCTAGGGTAGATTTAATTTTCTTCCCAGTACCTGGTACAGCACCAGGTTGTGGATTTAGTATGATAATAATGTTGATAACACACTGATGTTTTGGTTGTTGCTGATAGGGCTTGCTCTAAGTCAAGGACTTTCAGTCTCTCATGCTCTGCCAGTGAGCAGGGGCACAAGAAGCTGGGAGGGAGCAGAAACATGACACTTGACCCAAACTAGCCAAAGGGGTAGTCCATGCCATAGAACATCATGTTCAGTATATGAATGGGGGGAAGTTGGCTGGGGAGGCCCTGATCGTTGCTCAGGGAAGGGCTTGGCTTTGGTCAGTGGGTGGTGAGCAATTGTACTGTGCATCGCTTGGACTCGTTGGGTTTATTCCTCTCTCCACAGGTTTTACCTTTCTCTGATTCTCCTCCCCATCCCAGTAGGGGAGGAGGGGAAGTGAGCAAGTGGCTAAGTGGTACTGTTGCCAGCTGGGGTTAAACCACAACAATTTGCCATGACCTAAATGATATGTTAAGTAGTTTCCTATGTCTTAATGCAGTAAATAAATAGTGCTGTGTTTTATGCTATCTTACGAATAGCATGTTAAGTCATTCATGAACTTTGGTCTAATTTTGCAAGTGGACTTGGTAGAGGCTTAATTCACTAAGAATGTATATAAATGCTATTATTAATATTATTTTAATTCATCAAAAAAAAAGTTCTTGGCAATTTAAAGTCATTGTGTGGTAAGGGTTCTCCATTGTTAGTCTTTTCCTTAGCACTGCCTAGCACATGGTACTGGGAATCTCTCTCAAGGTAAAGACAGTCATAATAAAAACAAATCTACTGGCTAATGGGACACTTCTGTTTATTTGGCTGGTTAACTTTCAGGCAAAGTAAACATCTGTGCTGCCCAAATTTATCACTTAGCATCTCACTAAGTACTGTGGAGGGATTACACCTGTGGAAAGAACAGTTCACTCTTTAAAATGTGTAACTGCTCTGCAGGTAACATTAGGGATTAGTACCATCAGATGTTACCAGGCTTTCTTTTATCCTGCAGCTATTCATAGGAAAAGATGACAACTGTGCTCAGATATGGACTCCCACTGTTAATGTCTATGAGCTATGTAGAGTGCCTTTCTCAAAATATTCATTGCTTAAGTGACCCAATGCTATTCTTCATAGAGTAGTAGAGGCTAAACCCACTTGACAGTCTTTCTGGAGAAGAAATGCCTCACTCCAGTAAAATATTTAGTGAGTAACGAAAGAATGCTATAAAGATGCTCTAGACTAAATACCTAGCTTGGCCTCTCTGCTGGTGGAAATCTTCTGCTAGCTGTTTGGAAAGTGGGTTACGGATGTTGAGCATAGATTCATGCAGGTTGTGCTGAACAGAGACTTAGAAAATTGGAGTCATGATGTCTTCATGGGTATAAGGGGGAAACTCTCAGAGGGACTGGAATGGAGAAATCTACGATGTCTTAATTGCCAAAAAAGAAGACAACATCTATTGTTCATTGCCATCTGTCTTTTCTCAACTAATCTATTCACAACTGCATGTTTGCAAGGTTTATCTGCCTGTTGTAGAGACCCTGATGCCTCTTTGCTGTGCAAATCCAGACATTCCTGGATACAACTGGCACTGCCAACATCCCCTTGCATGGTTAACCATGAAAAAAAACCACAAAGTTCTGCAAGCGCACAGCCACTTAATCCAGCCAACCTATGTCATATCCACTTAACGCTGCCCATTTCTTTTCATGTAAAGATGAGTTCCAACAATAACTTGAAGGAAGCATATCCTCTTATGGCTGATATGCTCCCAAACAGTTGACTGCTTACTCTTGAAAGCAACTGTCTCTGCTTGCAAAGCCATTACCTCATTAGTAAGTAAAGCTCACCATATCTTGGCTGATCACTTCCTTGAAATGATTTTGTGGGTTGTTGTGCTGTCTAATTCCAGAGTTTGATAGTTCATTTGTTTTATTCCTCTGCTTAAATGTTTCATTAAATGCTCATTGTCAGAAAGACCTCTGTAGATCTCACAAGTAACAAAATAATAATCATCCAACAAATAAATTTTTTGACATGTGATAATACATCACAATGCATCATTGTCTGATGGGAAGAGAGAGGAAAATGTGTTCATAATTGAGAAAATTCCTTGTTGCCAATTTTGCTTTGGAAAAGTCTGTTTTAATTTTACCTCAAATGTGACACAAGCAAATCACTGCATGACATGTTCATATAAGGAGTGCAGATAAGGAGATGGTGAAACTTAATTCAGGGTATTCAAAAACTAGGAGAAGAGCTTCTCTCTTTTCCTGTTCCAGGCAAAAAGAAAGGGAAGGGAAAAAACAAAACCAAAGGATTGTTTATATGGATTAAAATTGCTGTTTGTGCTGAAAATGTGTGCAATTTTATGTAAAAAATCAGGATGCTCATGGCGTTTGCTTAAGGACTCTAACTCGCATGGTGAAAAGCATCTACCTCATGCTGCTTCTTCTTCCATTTGCACCCTATTTGGTTGTCTCCCTGCTGCCAGCTCTTTTGTTTAGGTGTTAAGGAGTATAACATAGAAAGGTCCTGTTGGGGGTTATTGAGCAAAGGTGTGCACGTGCCTGAAAAGAGGAAGGACAGCATAAAGCCAGACCCAAGTCCAGAGAGACAGTCCCACAAAAGCCTAGAGAGTGTTCTTATGGGTGAAGGCTGGAGCTGCAAGTAAACATCACATTCAGAAACCTGAAATGGAGGGAAATAACTTTAATAGAAAATTACAAATTATTTAAACCAAATTTCCAAAGGGCGTTCAGTGAAACTTCAAGCAGAAACATTTTAGGCCTACATCAATGGGCAAAAATGGAGAGAGACAAATCCCAAAAGAGTGTGTAGGTGCGGTATGAGGGAACCCACAGAGTGCTAATAACCCCTGAGTTTTTTTCATCCAGCACAAGCACTCTGGCCACAGAGCCACTAAATATTCATGGAGGATGCTGGGTCTTGCAATTTTTTTAGAGGTCAAGGCACTATTTTCCCTTAGAAAGGAACAACTGCTGAGAAAACAAACTTTCCCATGGTCAGGAACTGCTTTCTGATGATCCAGGCTGTGGCTTATTGAAGTCTGACTCCTTATGTGTTCAGGGAAACTGCTTTTTCTGATCTTATTTGCTAATAAGCAGCAAAGCAGTAAAGAAATACCAGATGTTAACATTGACTTCTCCTAACTGGCTCTGAATCCACTTTAAATTTTATCTGCCTGCCTTCAATGGGAAAACAATGGTTTCTCTCTAGTTCTTTCTTTCTGATTTTTTAACTCTCGTTTTTGAATCCAGAGGCAGGTCTGGTTGGTCTCTGCTCCTTGCTGTTCCCTATGGAAAAATCCAGAAACTTCTAGATGAAATATAAAGGTGTATCTTTTCTATGTAATGTCAGCAGACAAACCCCAGGAAACCGCGTTTATGTTGTGGCTGTTTATTTTAGCATGGCTCTTACTCTTCCTCTGTGACATCAGTGCACCATCAAACATAATTTTTGCTTCTAAATATTTTGCTTGCTAAATATTTTCACCTGAAGAAGTACGCCACTTTCAATCCACACATCTTCCAGGGTGAGTGAAGTAGAAGATGTTCCCCATTGTCTTGGGAAATTCTTTTGAATCCTATTTTTTTCTGCTTTCCTATGAGTAAAATGTGACTGTCAGGCTTTTGTGGGCTAACATCTGCTTAACCTAGCAAAGATGTGGAAATCTCAAAATAACTACATTCCTGGGGGTTCTGTGGAAATGCTAAGTGAATAGAAAAGGCCCTAATCAGTGCCCACATTGATGCTTTTGATAAATAAGAGATGGTTCCAGGCTCAGCTGCTACATTCCTTGGCTAGCATGTGTCAGCTGGGTGGCTCTCAGCCATCCCAGGCTCTTCATGGAGATATCACAGGGGTTGTGAGGAGGCAGAGGTGTGGTAGTGGAGAGGTTTTGCAGACAGAGGCCACAAACCCATAGGCAGCCAGCGGTTCGACCCTTCTGCTGCTCATGGAAGCAGCTATTGTTGAACAGAAATGGAAATAGCTTTGCCGTGTACTGAAAAGTCTTGTCACGATTGTTTATGCTTTGCTGCTCACTTCAGTTCAACACCACCACTCCTCCCCCCCCCAATATTTTTTTCCCTGCCTTTCACCAGAGTTCATGTTTAAATCTGGGAACATTGTTTCCGCATTCTTCACCTTAAACAGTCTTGAAGTGAGATGAGATAAGGTGGAAAGCAAATGAAATCCGTTTCAAATAGTGTCTGGAAAGTATCAGTGACTAGCTGGCTAATGTCACAGCACGGCTGAAGTCAGACAGAAAGGATGTTTAATTGTAGATGTGAATATTTATTTAAATAGGTGTTCAAGACAGTGTTCCAAATTTTAACATGACCTTAACCTTTGATAAAAGTACCTGTATATATATCCTACATATATAACGTGTGTGCTAACAAAGTAGGTGCATGACCCAGTGTAACTCAGGAGGGTCCAAAAGCAGAAAAAGTGGAAAACACATGATTTTTTTACCCCCAGATTCAAACCCCAGCACTCCAACTCAGGGCTTGATGAAGTTGGTCCATAGTAGTGGCAGCTGTTGTCTGACTACAGAAGATGTTCTCAAGTGAGCAGGTCTCAAACTGCCTGGGGCTCCATGTTGCAAACCCAACACTTTAAACAATACCTATGTAGCAGTCAGATGTTTGTAGAAATGAAATAAAATGAAGGTCATAATGAAGAGCTCCACTGAGCAGCTACCGACCTTCCCATGTAGGCACCCAGAGACTGTGCCAATGAAGGTAGGAGCCAAAATTTAAACATTTTTAGATGCATCAGTTCTGCACAGAAACTAGTTTGCACTTAAGTACTGTATTAATGGTTTCAGTTGATTTAACTCTAATTTATTGCAATTTCTTTGTGTCTTCTGCCTCTGCCACTGCTGGATCTATCCTTTTTCTGGGATTAGCTCATTGGTTTTGCTCACATTTTTCTTACAAGCATAGAATTTGATTTCTCCTTTGTTATTCTGGAAATGCTGTGCATAACATACCCACCTTAAGCCATTTCAGCTAAGATTAAAAAGTAACTCTACAGCAAGCTATGTTGGAGTGAGGATGAGGACAATGATCTTATAATGGCAATCATTCAAAGCCCCACAAGAATACACAAGGCTTTCTTGTAGGGACATGAGATAGCACTGAAATATCAAAGCTGGGTTTAGCGTTTTGAATATTTCTACTATCTTTCTTATTCCTGAGGAATGAAACTGAAAGTTCAGCAGCCATCAAACCTGACCTTTGTGTACATGCTAAGAAATCCTGTCACCAGAAAAACCAATGGGCATCTTGCCATTTACCTTTAAAGAAAACATGGAAGTACCCTGCTAACATGGCCTTTATGTACCATGTATTTCCTAGGAGGCTTTGTGCTTTCTGATCTTTCACAGGGCAATTCTGGCATGAACTGCTTGTAGGAGGGCCACCAGCAAAGCAGAAAGCTGCCTTGCAAAGAAATAGAAACATAGGGAGTCCCCCAGAATCTGGTACTAAATACAATGTGCAAATGTCGTCAGGCAATCCTCAGAAGGTTTCACAGATGAGAGAGTTAAGTAACACATCTAGTGACTGATAGCTCAGTGTTTTCACTCTTCCTTTTAGCTCTGACATTTTTATCTCTTCCATGAGGCAGGGGGAAAGAACAACTGGCACATATCTGCATGGGTAACACAGGGTAGTTGATGTTCACCATTAAAATTGTTAGTTTGACTTTGGGAAAAGAACTAGACTCTGGCTGCAACCACCCTTTTTTTTGGTACTCAGAGGATGAGATACCTTTAATAACAGGCTTTACAATCTAAGGATGGCAGTGGATAACTTTCAGAACAAAATCATTTAAGCTAGGCAAAGTACAAGGATCCTAATATCACTTTTTACTTTTGAAAACACAAACCTCTCACCTTTAGAAAAACTGGCTAGAAACACATTGTAGAAGTGAAGACCACTGATCCTGGCACGTGAGGAACTGGGATTCCCATCCCTATCACTGATTGATGTGATCAACAAGAGACCAAAGCCATGAAGGGACCTGCTGCTATTTTCTTCCTTTAACAGTTCTCTCCACCTCTGTAGGCAAGACAGAGATGCTGGGGACCACAAACTAATCCCAGGGCAATCGCTCCCTCTGCAGGTAAAAAGCTGGAGGGATCTACTCCTTGGGGCTGGTTGAGAAAGTAATGCAGTATGTACCAGTACTTGACCAAAGCAGAAGATACTGGGGGATCACAACATGATTACAATGACATGACCAACATATGTTTTACGTGCAGGTGGTCCATGTAACCTCAGAAGTTGCTGGAGGTGAGGTCTGAAGCCCCTGTGAAAAGCAAGTCTGTCTAAAGGGGAATGGCAGGGGACTGCTATACCCCAAAAGCACACTAGCAAGAGAGCTCCTTATTACAACAACCTTAGAGCTGTTCTGCTCTCTTAGCTCAACCACACAGGTCTCTGCAGTTTGGTGTATGGCATCTTATCTGTGCTACGAAAACAATGTTTAGGCCATTTCAATTGCTGATGACTTTAGCTGTTAAGATGGGGTGATCTGTATTTTTACTGAACTCAGGCATTGTGTCTAGCTGTTAATCTCTGAATGTGGTCTCACACTTCCCTCCCCTGATGTGCTAAAAATAATTCAAAGCTGGCCAAGTCCTTCAATTTTAAGTTAACTGCTAAACTTAAGCATGTTTCTGTTTTTAATAGAGATTCTCTGAGCAGAAATCTGTGCTTTTTATATTATCTATGTAAAAATAATTCATGGGTGTTTTATGATCCACATGATATCGAAGTGACATTTACTATGGAATTTTAACTGTGCAGCATGGAGCAAGAGCTCTGCTTCTCCCCAGTTTAGTTAATAAACGTTTTATGAACTTAGGAATGTACGTCTAGAGGAGATGCTAAAAGTTCAAACATACCAATGAAACCGGTTTTAAAAATCCCTAAATACGTATTTGCCTAATTTGTTATTTAAATACTATGCATGCAGACTTCCAAGATGTAAATGGGCTTAGACTACAAATTTGTTTCCAGTCTTCTGACCTTGTCAGAAATTATGGATTTTTCTGTATGAATCCCTGAATAGTAGCTGCTTCTTCTATGCTCATGAAAGTAGACTAAATATATGTAGTAGTGTTTTCTGGCCTTGATTATTTAAATCAGTTTTAAAAAAAACCACCCCAAAACAGTACAGAATCTTGACCCCCAAATGTTTATGTCTATCAAATTATTTTTGCAGTAAGGATTGTATGTTTTATCAGTCTCTGAAAATGATACATCCGGAGTGATTATACACATTAACTCACAGCTGGCTATTCATGAGGATAAATGTGCTTTTTTCTCTGAATAAAAATAGGGAGTCATTTAACTGGCTTATCTGATCTTCTCCATAAGCTGGAAAGAAAGCTGGGGACTGAAGTTTGGGATATTCTGAAAGTATTCCCATCATTTACAGTAAGAACATTTTAGCTACTCATTTTAGGTTAAGAGCTGAAGCTCCCTATAGAGCCAGGGGAAGAGTTAACTCCAGAGAGTAATCTGGACCAGTAAGATTACATATCCTTTTCCCTCCGTATTTAGATGCCTTTCAGATGCTTTTCTTCCTTCATTGATTGCATGAGGAGCAAAGAGTCTCCAGCTAGGCCTTTAAAGTTAAATGACATAATGTAAGGAGCCATTTCTGAGGGAAAGTAGGCTATTAGTTTTGGTATCACTGCACTCCTGAGTCACTGATGCAGGTTGCTACTGCTTCCTCTTCCACCTGGAAAAAAAAAAAGGAAACTAAAAAAGGAAAAAAAAAGTACAAATACAAAAAAAGCGTTTAAAAAGCTTTTAAAATTAAATTTTTTATATATATGTACGTATGTATTTAGTTATGCATGCATGGAAGTAATTCCACAGAAAAATTAAGACTGGAGGGAAAATGAGTCCTGACGTTTCAGGTAATCCATAACATGGAATTCTTTTCATAAACTAATCAGACTCCATCTCACAATGAATATGGGAGGAATGGCTTTTCGTCTTGGAGAAATTTCTTTCAATACATACTTGAAGGAAATGAAGACTTAAGAAGCATCTTTTCTGTTGCTGTTTCATTTCCTCCTTTGGTACAGAGCATTGAAAAAAGCCTCCAGCAGTCACAGATGGCAAAGCCCAGCAGTAAAGTGAGGAGCATCACTGGGTGTTACTGTTTGTGCTTAGGAAACTTGAAAATGGATGAAGGGCATTAAGGAATTTGCTCTCTTTATGAGAATGCAGAGGGCACTGCTTACAGTGGTATTTTGTACTTGTACTGTGCTCTTAGCTTTCCACTATAAAGTACTCATCATGGTGCTAAACACCATAATCTCAATTGATGCTTTGGCTCTAAGCTCCTGATTGCCTTGTTTGTCTCATCTCCCATCTCTTTCCTGATTTCTCCTGTCATGATCTTAGGTGCTAAGTTTTGAAATACAACACTTGTACTGAGATCGCAGACCAAAGGTAGCTGTGTACATTACTTTGGCAATGCTTTAGAACAGGCATTAGCTAACATCTTTGGGATGGGACTGGAAAAATTTCCTTTTTTTTTAACTTTTTTATTGTGATGTGTTAACCAAAATCCAGATGACTTATTAGTAATCTTGTACTATTATCCATCAATAGCCTAAATCCTCATGTTTGGAACAAGCAAATCAATGTGGTATTGAATATTGTTTATATTTAAGTATTGTGTTGGATTATCAGCAAAAGAAGCCTGAAAAAATATTCTCCAGCAAAACTAGCAGTTGCCATAAAGCTTTTAGAAAGATCCTGGAAGTTAACCTTTTTTGTTGCATTTTTAGATGGATATATCCTAGAGAATTTGATAATTAATGAATAAGCTACTACTCATTGCTAAACACACGTTAGATTATATGTTGTAATAAGCTCCCTAAAAGTCACGGCAAAATCTTTTTGCTGATTTGAGTAAGACTGAGATCAACATCTTACCTCAGTAAGACTGAAGATATTAAACAGCTCATCTGGACAGCCTTTTTTCTTCCTTTGCTTCCTTTCGCTCATTTTAGACATCAAGGTTACCTGCATTTTTGTTTAATATCAGTTTTGTTTTCAGACCCTCTGTTTGAGGAAGCTTAGGTTGCCAGCAGTGCTGGGGAATATGTTATTTGTTTAAAACCAGTCTATTTCCATAGATGTCTTGAAGCAAAGCCAACAGTGCAGTTCTGTAAAAGCTTGTTTTTACAAACTCTAAATTCTGAGGAAGAAAATCTGAGTTGAAAAGGTTCCTTTAAATCTCTTCCTTAAACAATCTCTGTCTCTTTTTCAACAAACCTGATTTTTAGTGATGACTTCTTGTTTAGGAAATGGCTGTCTATGTGTGAGCTTTCTGACTGCTGCAGGGGAATAATGGGATAGCTCTCTGCTGTCTGCTGCAGAGCTGTTCTCAAGAAACCTCACAGTAAAGCAGAATCTTTTTCCCTGTCCTGCTTTTCCATGCTGATATTGAATCAGTTTGTCTCTGTGGTTTTGTCCAGCCTTAGTGATGATGTGCTTATTTTCCCCAGGTTTCTTATTTGATTTACAACTGCAGGGTTTAATTTGTGCCTTAGGGTGAGGGGAAATGTTCATATACCATTTCCAAGGGAACAGGCTTCCCAGGGACATGGTGGAGTCATCATCCCTGGAGGTATTTAAAAGACCTGTAGACAAAACCCTTAGTGACATGTTTCAGTGGTGGACTTGGCAGTGCTGGGGAATGGTTGGACTCAGTGATCTCAAAGGTCTTTTCCAATCTAAATGATTCTACAATTCTACAATTCAATTCTGCTGAAGGACACTAAGACAAAGCAGTGGGCTTAAATCTGGACCATGAGTGTCTATCCCTCCTTTGGAAACTTCAACATCAGTATACTGAAGAAGATTTCAAACTGCTGCTCGCTGCAATTCTCATCTTACATCCATGATTTCTGACAGGGGTAGATATAACATCAAAATTCTAATAAGCAACCCCCTGTGTTTAGATTTCTTCTGTGTAAATCTGGACTTTCATCCTACAGTCCTAAATGGACATTCAGCAATTCATATCTGTTACGTTAGTTAGTTCCAATTGCCACAGGTTCATATCTGCTGGCCACAGATGTGGAGGAAATGGGTGGCATGGATACACAGAAAACAGCTATCCTGATACACAGAATCCTGTAGAGCATATACTGGCTTCTTATTATAGTATTTTTTTAAGACATTGAGTGCACTGGCAGTTTTTCTGAGCATCAGCTGCAAGACATGTAACCCATATTTGGCCTTCTGAATCTCCCTTTGATTGTTGTGCATTGACCATAATAAATTTAACATTATAACACTAACCCTGAGGATAATTCAAGAGCCTCTTCAGTTCATATATAAAACTCATGCTGATATTAGGCTTTGTATACTTTTATCTTGTAAATAATATGTTTGGATGGTTCGGGTTTCTGATGTGACCTTGGCTATTACTGAAATTAGTATACAGGATACTTCAAACTGCTCTTATAATGGATACACTGTAATTTCTGGGTTGTAATTCGTGCCACTGACCGTTCTGCAACAAGTAAAACCACAAAAATAATGTGTGGAGGACACGAACCACTGCCTGCAGTGAGCTGAAGATGTGTGAGAAAGGATCTTCACAGGCTGCCAGACAACAGCCTAGTGCTAAAAATGTGATGTCCTGCCATGCTGGCTTGTCTATTGCTTTGTTTTGCTTCTTAATATAACATATTGGGGGTGTTTTCCTTTTGCTCTGCAGGATGCAATTCCTGGCATGTGGTCAAAAGCCAGGAAAGGTGGGGAAAGCAAAATGATCATTGTGCACCTTTTCCTCCTACAGAACTCAAAAGCACTTGGAAAAGCTGCTGTCAGAGTAGAGGAAGCTCATTTGTTAAATGTCTTTGTGTCTCAGCTGCCATCATAACTACTACAAACACCGGTGCTATGGCCCTGAGGTGACAAGCAAGAAAAGTTTGAATGGTATTTTATGAAATGATTTATTTTCACGAAGTTGAGTTCATCTCATGATCTTTCTAAGGATGAATGACAGCACTCATGATAGTTCTCTGAATTAGAGTAACCAGAAGAATTATTTTCTAACTTTGTACTGCAAAACCTAGATTGATAGACTGTTTACTGCTTTTGATATATTTTGTTCAGTATATAGCCATTTCATTTCTTAACTTGCTTATGGTTATTAGTATGGCATTTAAACCAATCACAATAGACGTAATAAATTAGATGCTAATGCCTGTGAGTTCATTGACATATGAGTAACATGTGTGTAAACTTGCTGTGATCATAATGTACCTGTCTACATTAAACTGTGGGCAGGAAAGTATTGAGGAGAGATTTGGGATGCTTCAAAATTTGTCTGTGGTTAATTTTATTTTATGTTTACATTAATCCATTTTTAAAATAGTTTTCTTCCAAAGCCGGTGGTAGAGTAGGGGGAGTTCCATGCAATCTCAAAACTTTTGCTAAAGAAACTTTTTTTTTCCTTTCCTTTCAGGGTTTGCATTGCAAAACATCACTGTCTGCTGAGATTAAAAAAAAAAAAGAAAGAGCTTGGGTACCCAGCCCAGTTATTTATTCTTCTTGGCTCAGCCTTTTGATCTCATCTGTCTTTCCCAAAGTGCTTCAGTAGGCACACTTGAGACTGGGATCTTTTCTCCATTTACGTAATTTAGTATGTATAGACACAGCAGAACACAGTTTAGTCTTTTTTGCATTTTTTTTTCATTTTGGTTTTTGGGTTTTTTTTGTTAGAGAAGTAACATAATGAAATTCTAAGTTGCTTCACTAAAATAAAAGGAAATGAGTGGATTTGAGTGAGTGACAGGTGACTGGGATTAGCCTGAAACCACAGTTCAAGAGTGACGGGAAGATTAAAAGATATAAACGAAAGCAAATGCCAACACCCATAGAATAATGTAGAATGAAGGACTTTTGGAGGGGAAAGCAATTCAGACAAGATGAGAGTGAAAGAGGAGCTGCCACAGCATTTTGGTATTTTCTCCAATAGTTAAAAAAAAAAGGGAAATTAAGATTTTGATAATACTACACTGGGAAAGAGAGAAAACAACTAGGCCCCTCTCTGACAGAGGAATAAGGAAAGTGAGGTCTTTGCAATAAAAAGGAGAGTTCAGAGGGCTAAATGTTTTTTCAGAATCAAACAGAATTACAGCCAGAATTGTTTGAGAATGCTGGCCTAGGTGTACTTCATGTCTGAGGCACTGGAGGCAACCCAGACCTAACTTCTCATGCTGTTAAGTAGTGCAGTGACTAGTGTTCATAAAGCTTCTCCTTCCTCTGTTTCATTGAGCAGTCTGAGTATTTCATAAATCAAAAAGAAAGATTCTATATATACTTTTGGTAATACAGTTGTGAAGACAAAATATTCCACCAACACAAGTGGGACAATTGCTAAAATGGGATGCAAAGCAACAACAAGTGACAGATTTGAGGGAAAAATTTATCCTTCAGCACAGCTCCTTCCTTTCTGCCTAGGCCTGAGAGCACACTCTGGTTAGAAATAGAATTAACACTTTTTGGGTAATTATTGACAAATCGTGGAGATGATGAACCACCTATTGACACACTGCTTCAGGCAGCTCTCTCAAAAGGCCTTTGGGCGTAGCCTGGAGCCAGGGACATCTCTGCTATCACAGCACAGTGACTGGACATAATTTATAAGAATTATAGCATTGTATCTCCCAGACCATATTCATCTCATGCCTGAAGCAAGATTCATTCAATGATCTCCAGTGCAGATAATAACTGTTATAGAAGTAGTTTTGTGCTTCCTTCTTACCCAGTGGAGAGAAAGGGGCACAGTTCATCTCATCCTAGGGTAGATATCTAAAACAGAGCAGTGGATCATTTTCTAAAAATGCCAGTCTTTGGCTACACAGAGAGATTTCAGTGATTTAAACATCCAGTTATGTAAGATGAATTGTTCACCAAGAGCTAAATCTAAGTAAGATGTCTTCCTGGCCTGCTTGTCTCTGCATTGATAAGGCACTGAAACCTCCACATTGCGTCAGGGTTCCTTGATGTGCACTGGGACGTGGGCTCAGGACACAGGTCTCTGTTCATCTGTGCAATTTCCTACTCATTAAGCCTCCCACACAGAGAAAGACAAGCCCTTCAGGGACAGTTCAGTTCACTGTGAAGTGACTAACCTCGTCCTAGGAATCACCTTTGGGTTCACCTCTCTCTTTTTTTTTGACTGTTTGAAGAGCCTTTATCAACTTAGATTAGATATCTTTCTGAAAAGATTTATCTTACTGAGCTTCAGCCAAGTGCACTGCATTTGGAGTGCAACTGAGTTTGTATTTAAACTCCTGTTTTAAATCAAAATGTGTTTTCCTGAATCAGGGCCACAGCAGAAAGATATTTTTTTAATTCTTTAACTTTCTCAAAGTAGAATGCATAATACAATTTGTAGAGGTCATTTCTGTCTATCTCAGAGAGGGGGACTTTTATCTTCAGAAAGCATATTTTAAAACCAAATTTGAATATATATTTAAAAAAAAACAAACACAAAAATGTAAAGCTTTGTCATTTTCCTTATTTTAATCCTTGAAGTAACTCTTATCATGGAGGTGAGTAGTAATATCCTTTACTCCATCAGGGAAATGTCGTGAGAGTAACTTATTTTTACCTCTGGAAATTCCCACCTAAAATATCCCTAAGGCACTCTTCTGCTAACACTAATTGACCTCTCGATTTCTGTGCTTTGAACATGTCCATTTTTTGTCTTCCAGCTATTGCTATCTCTCAAGGAAAAGTAACCTAATATTATTAATCACCAGTTTAGTTGCATAACCACAAACTATTTTTCATTCTTTTTAACTTCTTCAATTTTTGTGTAAGTTCAGTAATTTAACAACGGATAAATGGGCATAGGTTTGATTTTGTACTGTGCTCCCCAGCAGCACCCAGAGCAGGGCTAGACCCTTCCAACCTAATAAAGCACAATAAACTAGGAAGACATGCCAAGTAACTCACAGATCCTAATTCAGCTTATTGTGCTTGAAAACTCCACTAATAAGGTCCAACTTCATCATGGAGGAACACCACTAATAAGGTCCAACTTCATCATGATTATGTACAGCAGATGGACACATACATTTATTTATTGCCTATTTAAAAAAAAAATCACTTCAGAGGTTTTAGACTGGAATGCCTTTCAGTAAGTTACTTTTAGTAACATTAGAATCGTTGTGTGATGTTAAGCACGAAAGTGAGTGCATTCTTTGGTTTTGGCATACTGAATACTTTGTTTAGAATTGCAGTGCTAGAGATAGCTTTAATCTTCAATGATTAAATTCCTTCTGAACCTCTCCACAAAATAATTTCAAGTAAAAAAATGATTTGTTAGATACACAGAAGTACTGGAGTGGATGAGAAAAAAAGTCATGTTGCTCTCATACGCTTGACCAGTATGGTTACCAATCAACTAAAATGATTTTTTGGTTTTAGTATTACCAATACCTGATTTTGTAGTTGACTATTGGAGGAAGGAGAAAAGGTGGGGGGGGAGCACTCCAGGAGACAGAGCAGAGATTCCCTTACAGCCTGCAGAGAGTCCACTCTGGGCAGGCTTATCCTGAAGGACTGAATCCCTTGAAGAGGACCCCTGCTTGTGCAGTTTTTAAAGGACTGTATCCCAGGGAAAGGATCCCAGCTGAAGCAGGGCAAAAGTGTGAGGAGAAAGGAGCAACAGAGGCGAGCTGTTATGGACTGACCTCAAACCTCATTCTCTGTTGCCTTGAGATGTTCAGGGAGGAGGAAAAGGTAGGGAAGTTGAAATGAATAAATGAAATTTAGCCTGGGAAAAATGGGGGTGAAGAGGAAAGTGCTGGTTTAATTTTATCTTTGATTCTCATCATCTAATTCTATTTGAATTGGCAATAAATTAAATTAATTTTGCCCAAGTCAAGTATGTTTTGGCCATGACGGTAATTGGTAAATGATCTCCCTGTCTTTGTCTCAACACATGAGCTTTTCATCTTATTTCCTCCCTGTCTTATTGAGGAGGAGGAGCGGAAGAACAGCTGGGTGGGCAGCTGGCTGCCAGTCAAGGTCAACCCACTACAACTATACTGCCTGCAAAGTCATATTGAGAGCCAAGAGAGCACACATGGTCAGGTCCTTACCTGATGAGACTTGGCAAGGGTTGCTAGATTTCAACAAAGTGATTCTGCTGGCAGAGATCCCAAACTGTGATTTTTATGTCCATGTTGTGGAAACAGAAATGTTTGGATTTCTTTGGAACAAACTCCATCTAAAAGTAGTGAGAATCAGGAGGTGCAAGTTTGGGTTTTTTTTTTAGGTTGCAGCAGTGGTTTTGTAGTGGAAGGCTACACATGTTCTTGTCTGCAAAGCAAAGAATCTCAGCTCTAGCTTGTGGCCTGTTGGATAGTAAAGGCCCATGCCATTCTTCTGAATAAAACCTGGAATTTGCTCTTTTCTAGTTGAGCTCAGCATCAACATAGTATTATACAACTCTTCCAAATGAAGTGCAAACACACAAGTAAGGAGCAATAATGAATTCTTTATTGTTCAGCAAGAACATCTCTCCCTCCCACCTGCCTTGTTTGAGATTTAAGAGACCATAAATAGTAACTGTTTGTTCCCAGGCATTATAATTTTGTCATTGCTAGATTTCTTTTTTTGCTGGGTTTCTGTATGTTGTGCTTTCTTTTTAATTTCTTTTTGTTTTTCAATAGGGACCTCTGAAAGTATCTGAAAAGAAACAAAATAAGTAGTAGCTTGAAAGAAAATATAGTAAATATAGCAGGAAAGAATAATAGCAAATATATATTTTATATGTATTATAGTAGGAAAGGAAGTGGAAAACTGGCCAGTCAAATGCAGAATGCATGCCAGCCATCATTCATTTTAAAAGACTACTACTACTACAGAAAGAGCAGCAACAAAAGTGAAAAATCACCCCCTCTTGCTCTGCAGAATCACTGACCTTGTGTGCTGCTTTTAAGAGATATGCAGACTCAGGGATGAATTTGCAGGAGAACAAGAACAGTAATTGCACTTTGCATGGGAAAAGCTGCATTTCTTAGTTCACCTCTGGAAGATGTATCACCAATTAAACTTACTCTGAACACACAGGAGAAGGTCGTGGGAAGTCCAGGTTCACCTGAAACTGAGCTTCAGTCACCAGTTTGTTTCTGAAACTTTTGACTATTGCCTGTATGATCTTCCTGGGGTGCTTGCCCAAGTGTCACAAGAGCAACAGCTTTGGTAAGCGAGGACCTGATACTTTTTTTGACATCAAGGGAATAAAAAAACAGTCATGGCTAGATTGCAATCAGAGCTGGCACATCGCATAGCAGTGGTACGAGATACCCAGATCTTGACCATGTCCTCAGTTTACTAAG
The DNA here is from genome assembly GCF_034315485.1 of Pezoporus occidentalis. Taxonomy (NCBI): domain Eukaryota; kingdom Metazoa; phylum Chordata; class Aves; order Psittaciformes; family Psittacidae; genus Pezoporus; species Pezoporus occidentalis. The sequence goes on from NW_026915835.1 coordinate 12,398,337, forward strand.
AACCACAGAAAGACCTGCCAGAGACTTCATGGTCCAAATAACAGAAATTGATCTGGTCTACTGAACTGAGAAGGAAATGTGTGCTTTCAGCTTTTGAGGCCCTTATATTTTCCTAAGAGCCATTTAATTCTTCCATATGTTAAAGCTGTTTCTAGCTGTATGGGTGTTCCCCCAAACTGTTTCACAGTCAAGTAGAGATGCAAAATGTAAATGGACCCTACTAAATAGTGGGCTGAGGAAGAGCTTGACTTAGTTACTGTTTGTACGTTAAGTGACTAAACCAGACGAGATGTTTGCAACTGTTTGGACTGAGACTATCTTCATTTGGGGATGCAGCCTGGTGATGATATGGATTGTAAATGTTGTAAGTGTTACTGATTTCTGGAGTGGGATCACTGACCAAATACCTTTTATTTTATGTAAATAGCTTTTAAAAAGTATAATTAACGCAAATCTATGTAAATTAAAGTGAAAGTTTAGCCCAAGGTGTAAGAATTCCTTTGCATTCTTTTGACTAATTGATTGAATTACCCTCTCAGTTACACTGCAGTAACTCAGGTTTCCCTTCAGTAACTTCAGCCAGATGATTTTCTCTGGCATGGGTGGAGCTCCTGTGTGAAAAACAGACTCAGGCTCTGAGCCCCTGCTTTTACACATCAATTCAAACCACAACTCTAATTTACCATGATGAAGCAAAATCAAATCCACCAGAGATTAACTCTAGATAATGCTCTGCCTTTTTGTTGTTGTTGCTGTTGCTAAGGAGACAAAAGAGCTTTGTGTTTTTTTTTAATGAACAGTAAGAGATGTTTCAATAAATGCAAATTCTGAATAATTGAACTCAATCAGGGTCTCATTGTAATAGCTTTTGCGTATGAATATACAATCCACATACAGAGAACTTAGAACTATTAGCTCAGGGAGAACCTTAAAATTGCATTTCAGCATTGTAAGATAGGAGCACACAATTCCGAAATGACCTCAAATGATTATAAATAGTAATTAAAACCTCTAAGCAAAGAGATTTTTTTTTTTTTTTAATTCACTGTGTAAGGGTATTTATCTGAATGTTATTAAAATTATATTTGAATGTTTTTGTATATTCCGGGTCTACAAACTCACCCAATCACTATATTTTGGCCAAATGGAGATTAAGCTAATAGACCTTATTGTTATTCCAGGCAGAAAAACATATAGGGAGGGGATTCATGCAGAAGTAGTTCTTTCCAAGAGAATTTAGGCAGGTTTTTCAAGCCTAGCAACCGAGGCATTTTCACCAGCACTATATTAATGCCAGTTCTGTGATAGTCACACAACTGACTGTAACTTGTTTCAAACAAATGAAAGATTTCTGTGGTTTCAGTTGTACAGTGGCAAATTTTATATATGGCATGTATTTTCAGTTTGGGATCTGAAATCGTATTACTATTTCTTAATAATTTTGTATGTGACAAAAGAAAGATTACATCACTCACTGAAAAAAATGTTTTAGCTGGGTTTAAGAAAAAATTATTCTTTCTCAAAAATCTAGACACATTGCCTGGAAAAGAGTTATGTAGAAAAAGATGGGAAGAACGATAGGAATTCAGTCCTCTGGGAATATCTTTCTGCCTCTCCAATATAACTACATACTTTTCTATTCAAAGTGAATATTACTATAAGAATTGTCACTGGGTTTTAATACTTGTTTGGAAGAGCACACAGATATAAGCCTGACTGCCAGGTGCTATCTAAATAAGTGTGAAAACACAGTTCATACTCATGCACATTTAGAGCAAAGCTGCTAAAAAACCTGCAGTGGGAAGGTGTCATAGTTATAATTCTGACACTGAGAACTACTTGATTTTCCAGCCAGGGGCCTCAGTAAAAACACGGCTGAAGTAATGAATAGATGTACTGCCTGTTCAGTTCAGTTCAGTCAGGGGTGAGAAAATTACCCAAGGAACAGATCTCTGGGCTGGTCCAACTGCCTTCTGTTGCCCTCCATGCCCAATGCTAAATTGCCTGGTGGGCAGGATTAGCAGCTGGTGAAGACCAGCAGGTATGCAGTAAAAAATAGGTTTTGCTAGGGGGCCAGAAACAAAATGGTTGACTCCAGATCCAAAGATTGTTTGTTCCTGCTTGCATTCATTTGCATGATTGTCATCAGATTTATTATCCAGTGCATGTACAGGTTAAATCACTCTTGCCTTATCAAGAGAGTTGTGCGAACTAGACATGGGTGAAGATAAAGAGGATTCTGGCATATATTTTATGTATTAATTGTATATAACTGAAATACATACTGGCGTCCTTTTCCTCCCTTCTTGTAGCTGATAGGACATCACTGTACTGTATTGCCAATATTTAAAATGTTTTCAGGAAAAAAAAATGTGTCTTCTCAGTAAATTCTCAGTTAGTACATGCTTTTGGTTACAGACCCACAAAACTTCATGGAATGTAAAGGACGCCTTTTGTTCCATAAGCCCTAGTTAGGTTGTGGTGGTACTGAATCCTCTGATAAACATTTGCTTTTGTGGCTGGAATTCATCCCCCTGGGTGCACAGATTGTAGAACTGAAAACTTGACTGTGAGTTATACATCATTCTGGCTCCTTCTACTTTCTGTTCAGGGAACAGATTGTTTAAGAGGGCAGTTCATAAGACCTGTGTTAAATATTCCCAGAAAACATTCCATGTCATCCTAAGAAAACTATCAATCAGAGGGCTTTTGGAAGAGGCCTTGTTTTTCTTTATAAAATACAGAGGGTGACAATTTAGAAAATGATGTTTGCCATTCAGGCATTTGGAAGTGAAAAATCTGTGTATCAGCATGCATGGACATTTCTATGTTTTGTCTACCCAACAGCATAAAGATCAAGTGTAAAATAAGTGTTCAAGGGCAGAACTGTAGCTCTTTCAGCTAGGAATTGTCATCCACAAATCTCCCAAAATCAAATCTGGATGCAAACCTTTCAGTTTAAGCAAGACATTCATTTGTTAACTCATTTTAAATATTTTTTTTTCACTTTTTGTTTTTCTTTTTTTTTTCCCTGTCATTTGAGACTGCACTGGAAAGGGGGTAACATTTTTAGCAGTAAGGAAACAAGAACAACTGGATGATAGTCATTCTCCTGCCCTTACTTTTTCTTTTCAGATATTACTACAGAATACATTCAGAGAAGGCGCAAACAATGTGATAGATGTTTCCCCTGTTGTGTTGAAGCTTGCTCACACAACCTCCAGGGAGTTCTTTATTAAAACTCTTTTAATAGATGGAAGCAATTAATTTCCATGCATCTGGTAAACCCCTGCATTTGCTCCAGGCCAGATATGATGTGTGATTCATAAAAATGTTTTTGAAAAACAACTTTTTTTTCTTTGAGACTGAATTAATTTGCCTTAAAAAATAGGAATACACAAACAACAGGGATTCCACTAGTTAATTGTATGCATTAACCATTATAACATAGCTCTGTCTTTAAGTAATAATTGAAGTTGTGCTGCACAATCAAATATTGTTAATGTGTTCTCATTAGCCATATAGCTGTAGTTGGTTTTGTTTCATTGATGGGTGACTGTGAGAATATGCTGCATTAGCTGAAAAAAAATGGTGACATGCAGGATCTATGGAAGAATACAAATACGCATCGATCAAATTTAGATTCACAGAGTTGAATATTGTGCAAAACAAAGCCTATGCTGAGGAATTAAAATGAGATTGAAAGAAATTCCAAAGTCAGAGTGAGATTACCAAATGAGTTTTAGCCCACTCTAGTTTTCTTTGCAGTGTGTGCAGAAAAAATAATTGGAAAATTTCAAAAGAATTTTTTTTTTTTTCAAAATAATATTTAAAGTTTTTTTTCAGTGAGATGCAGAGTATGGAAGCTTGTCATGTCTGAAAAATTAGAGAGAAAAAGGAATTTACTTTTTGATAAGATACGAACAAAACAAAGGCATTTCCCATTTTTCACTGTTTCAAACTCTGCTTGTTTCCAGAATAAATGTCCTACAAGCTGCTCTCTATTTTGGTTTGCTGGTGGAGGCCAGATGCCATCCTGTCCAATCTGTCATTGTTATATTGTCTCTTGGTGTTTCCTGCACTTGCCTTCAGGTGGTGCTTGCTGAGGCCTGTTATTTCCAAGCAGACACCAGTCCTACCTGTAGTCAGGGTGAGTAAAGGTAAGCAGATTGGTCATTATTTGAAAACATCATTTTATCTGGGCCCCAATAGCTGCTCTTCTGCCACCCTGCCATGCAGAAGGGCATGATGGCATATGTCCTCTTGCAGAACTGTCTCACTCCAAGCTGAGCACTCAAAAGCCTGGTTTCTCTTAGAAATACAGTTCAAGAGGGATTTAAGCTCTCTTGGAGTAGTAAAGTTGTTACTCAATATGGTCAGCCTTCTGCAGTCTTCTCCATCCCTAGCTATGCCCTGTGTACTTGGCTCCCACCACTTATGCTATGACAGAGCCAGTCTTTTGAAGGCCAAGAGTCTTCTCCAGAAAGCCATCTGACAAAGAGACAAAGTCCTCTACTTCTTATTGTATCATGATAATCCCTGAACACTGTTTCTTCAGCAGAATGGTGCTCAGCATGGGACACTCGTAGTCTGCCACCTGCCTCTGTATTCGGGTATCTGCAAGAACACAAAGCCTCCATCCTTAATATTTTGGGATAGGTGAGGGCGTATGTACAAAAACTGTTGGAAATGTACATACTCTTTTCAGATGAAAAACTGGCAGAGGATGGGGTATCTCATGCAATAGATAGTACTCAGATGCTCAAAGCATCTGAAATTTCAGTTGGCTGTGGTATATCTCACCAAAGTGGTATTTTTCTAGCACAAAAATAAGTAAATAGGATGTGGCATGAGAACATGAGGGAGAATTGAACCAGGTAGAGACTGCTGAGATATTGTTGAAGGGATGTATTTGATTAAAGGATCCAAATCTGATGCAATTTAATCAAATTTCTTTAAGAAGGGTCCTGACTGACGTTAGGTGAGTTCAAAAGGATTCATAATTACAGGAATGGTTGCTCCCTTTATTCAGCACAGTCACAGACCTCAGAAAAGTTCTGCACAGACGTAACACAGGGACTTCATCAAAGTCAATTGCTCTAGGCTGTCTGTTGCACTAACAGTTCTGAAAGCCAATATGTTTGCAATTGCTAGGTCACCAGGGAGAAGGAGGTCTCTATGCCCTCAGGAGAGGTGAAGTGCTCTGTTTTGTCTTTCAGGTTTTCCTCTAATGTAGATGATTCTCTTTCAGCCAGTTGTCTGAGTGTCTGGACAAGTTATTTCAAGTAATATTCTATCTCTTAATCTCTATATTATCTGTATCTGTGTCTCTTTTTTTGGGATTGGTGGTGGGGCATTGTCCTTTCTCACTTTGGGTCACATGCTGTTAGCAGAATGCAGGTGCAAGAGTCACTTATGTGCTTCTTCAAAGTCCGCAGAGATCAATTTTATTAGTGGCCAATATTAGTGGCTGTGTTGACCTGGCTCCCTCTCAGGCACTGAACTTCAGAGTAATCCTACGCAATGCAGAATACAGAGTTCCCTCTGTCTAGGAGCTCATGTAGCTTTTAACTTGCTCACCATTTCTGGTACCGAAATGAATGAACACTGCAGTTTTTATGTAGTCTGTAAAACCCAGGCACTGTTTTGGATAGTGATCCTTTGTACATCATGAGCAGCACTTTTACCTTGGTATTTTCAGTGCACTTTTATATTTAGGATTCACTTGGCATTTTATAATATTGCCATGCTAACTAGAAGAGGACTGTATTCTCATTCATACTGAGAAAATACAACTACAGTTTCTGAGGCAAGATCTTTTGGCTTAACTTTAATAATATTCTGTTATTTCCCTCCCCCCCTAAACTCTGAAGCACAAATATCAAAGTTAAGCCTGATATTTATTGTTGTCCTTCTTGCTGATTATTAAGTTTCCTTTCTCCACCATTTGTACATCCCATCTCCCAATAATATATTTTTGGGTTTAGTAGGAATGTTGAATCATGTGCCTTACAGAACTTTTGTTACTGTATGATTTGGGTGAAAAGAAATTAAAACATTCTGTAAGAAATTGTCCATTTTTAGGGGTTGTGGGTAGAGCTCAGTCTAATAGCAAACTTTAATTCCTAATTAAGTTTAAAATCATTATAAAATGCTCACTGATATATGTATACTATTGATGCTGAGGTCTTTGCTCCTTTTTATACACATTTACAATACGGTAGACATTATTTCTACAGACAATCTAACAAAGAAAATTATGTGAAAATGTTAAAAAAAGGATATGTATATATGCTCAAATTTAGAAAAAAAAAATAGACGAATTGATTTTGTTTAAAAAAGAAGTTTATGTATTCCTCAAGCTTGTAATTGTGATCAAAATACACAGGCCTGGTTTATCTGAGATAAACAGGAAATTAACTAGACGTGAGACCTTGTAAAAGGGCGAGGGGGTATTTTTCCAAACAATTTATTCAGACACTCATGGTCATTCCCACACAGATTTCCCTCATTCTCAGACCCACCAACCAGCACAAAGACACACGTCTGAGTGGTCTGCTGAGGGTTACTTTTGTGTGACAGGGAAAAGGGACACCAGCAGTTGAGGGTCATGGTTTAAGCGACTGAGTCAAATCTAGTCTTTCCTGCACAGTTTGATCCATTTCTGCTAGCCAAAAGGGCAGAAAGAGTCCTAAAAGCATAATATGCATAACAGAAAGTCCCTCCAACAGAGGCACCAGCTGACAGGTTTAAGACAGGCAGACAAGAATGGCTGTTGCAACAAGTCTCAAAGGTGTTCAGGCTACACTTGAAAACACTTCAGAAATTTGGAGGATGGAAATACTGTTAACACATTCTAGGCCACCCATTTGCTTGGCTGACTGGCCACTGTCACAAATGTAAGCGTGACTGCTCGCCTCCCCACTCTATAGGGATTTAGTGCACTCAGGCTACTCTGTCTTCCTTTGACAAAAGGTTTTATACAGACAGTGCCAGACATTAATTACAGTAATTTGTTGTCAGCCTTGCCTCCTAAGGAAATAAGGCTTATACAATTGCATTGTCTATTTGGGTGGGCATCTGTCCTCCTTAACAACTTCTGAGTTGATGGGTAGTTTCAAACACAATCAAATGAAGGATTAAGGGGATGGAAAACAAAAGATGTCCTTGTGGGTGTCTACTAGCAATCACCCAGGCAGGAGGATAGCACTGATGAGTTATTCTATAGTCAATTAGGAGAAACCTCTGGATAGGTAGCCCTTGTCCTTAGGGGAGATTTCAATTTCCCACATCTCAGCTGGAAATACCATACTGGTTATTGGCAACAATTTCTTTACACAAGTACTCTGTGAGCCAACTAGCAAAGGTGCCCTCCTAGACCTGCTTTTTGTGAATCAAGAAGGACTCATGGGAGAGGTGGTGGTAGGACGCTGTCTTGACCACAGTAATCCCAAAGACTCAAAATTCTGGGTGTGATGAGAAAGAAGTTCAGCACAAATGCTTCCCTGGGCAGCAAGAGGGCAAACGTCAAGCTACTCACGGAGCTTATTTCAATGTCCCCTGGGAATGTGCTTTTGATGATTTAGGGGTCCATGAGAGATGGTCACTTTTAAAGAACCGCTTCTGTGTCAATGGAAGTCGAGCAAGTGCGGCAGAAGAGCAGCTTGGAGCGCCTCCTGGAACTGGCGCGGGAAAAGAAATGGTCTGTAGAAGCAAGGTCAAACTTCTCAGGAAGACTACTGAGCTGTGGCTCACACATGGAAGGAGACATCACAAAAGGCCAAAGCTCAACTAGAGATCAAACTGGCCAGTGTTCTGTCAGACAACAACAAAAGGCTTTTTGAAATGTGCTCATAGCAAGAGGAAGCCTAAAGAAAGTCTGTCCTGGGTTCAGCAGTAGCAGTCATTTTTTCTTCTTCTTAGTACCTGGTGCAGTGCTGTGCTTTTGACTTTCAGCCTGATAACACTCAAATGTTTGGTCTGGCCAAGGACTTTCCGAGTCTCATGCTCTGCCAGGGAGGAGGGGAAGCTGGGAGGAAGCAGAGACAGGACACCTGACCCAAACTAGCTAAAGAGGGGGGGCATGTGAGAGAGAGACTGTGTGCCTGACTGGGTTTAAACCACGACAAAGTCTCAGACCGATACTTGGTGGTGACGCTCAGTCAAACCTGGAGTTGAAGAAAAGTCAGAGGCATTTCATAGAATCATAGAATCATAGAATAGTTAGGGTTGGAAAGGACCTTAAGATCATCTAGTTCCAACCCCCCTGCCATGGGCATGGACACCTCACACTAAACCATGCCCCTCAAGGCTTCGTCCAACCTGGTCTTGAGCACCACCAGGGATGGAGCATTCACACCCTCCCTGAGCAACCCATTCCAGTGCCTCACCACCCTAACAGGAAAGAATTTTCTCCCTAAACTTCCCCTGTTTAGGTTTTAATCCATTACCCCTTGTCCTATCACTACAGTCCCTAATGAAGAGTCCCTCTCCAGCATCCCTATAGGCCCCCTTCAGATACTGGAAGGCTGCTATGAAGTCTCCACGCAACCTTCTCTTCTCCAGGCTGAACAGCCCCAACTTTCTCAGCCTGTCTTCATACAGGAGGTGCTCCAGTCCCCTGATCATCCTTGTGGCCCTTCTCTGGACTTGTTCCAACAGTTCCATGTCCTTTTTATGTTGAGGACACCAGAACTGCACAGAATACTCCAGGTGAGGTTTCACAAGAGCAGAGTAGAGGGGCAGGATTTCCTCCTTCGACCTGCTGGTCACGCTCCTTTTGATGCAGCCCAGGATACGGTTGGCTTTGTGGGCTACAAGCACACAGTGCCAGCTCATGTTCATTTTCTCATAGACCAGCATTTAATGCTTTCGCTTTGCCTTAGTCTTCAGTGTGATTGTTAGACCATGGGCTGCCTGGTTCCATGAGTCCCATGGCTGCAGGAGCAATGAATTTCCGTTGGTGGATACTGCAGTTGTAAGGAAGCAGTCCTTGGAGCCTAATGGGATTCATTCCAGATTCCCGAAGGAGTTTGCCAGCATCACAGCAGGATCCCTCTCGATCATACACCAAAGGTCTTGGGATCCTGGGGAAGTCCCTGCTGACGGGAAGCTAGCCAACCCTCTTCCAGTTTATCGGAAAGGCATGAGGGGAGACCCAGGAAATGGCAAAATCCCTAGACTATCCTCAGTTTCTGTCACAGTAATGAAGATCACCTGGGTGCTACTGAATGCCTGTGACACTTTGGAAAGTTGTGGAAGAAGCAAGGTTGGTGCTATGCTGTGCTCTTTCTCCCATGCTTTTTGCAGATCCAGTAACCCTGGAGCTGTAGGCTTTGTGGATCTCTGAACCCTAACCCTAAGCCTACCCCTAATTTAAGCTGCCACAGTAAATATGTTGCCTACAACCACAGCACAATACCTTGGATAGTTGGGAAAGTTGCGGAAGAAGCAATGTTGGTGTGTAATACACCCCTTGGCATGCCTTTCGCAGCCCCAGTGTCCCTAGAGGTGTAGGCTTTGTGTATCTCTGAACCCTAGCTCTAAGCCAAACCCTAATTTAAGCCACCACCATGGACATGAGGCCTACATCCCCCAGCACCATGGCTGGCCCAGATGAAAGAGTAGTGGAAGGTGCAACGTTGTTGCTGTGCCGTGCTTCTTTTGGCATGCCTTTTGCAGCCCCAGATTTGCTGGAGCTGTAGGCTTTGTGGATCTCTGAATCTTAACCCTAAAACAAAGAATAATTTAAGCCTCACCTTCAAAATGTGGCCAGCATTCACAGCACAATGCCTGGGACAGTTGGGAAAGTCTTGGAAGAAGCAATATTTGTGCTGTGCAATACTCACCATGGCTTGCCTTTTACATCCCCAGTGTCCCTGGGGCTGTAGTCTTTGTGAATCACAGAACCCTAAATCTAAGGAGAACCCGAAGCCTAACCCTAATTTAAACTGCCACCATAGACATGAGGCCTACATATCCCCAGCACCATGGCTGGTCCAAATGTAAAAGGTATGGAAGGACTAATGTTGGTGTTATGTAATACTCCAGTTGGCAGCTCCAGTGTCCCTGGTGGTGTAGGTTTTGTGGATCTCTGAACCCTAACCTTAAGCTTAACCCTAGTTTAAGCCACCGCATTGAAGATGAGCCCTAGATATCACAGCACCATGGCTGGCTTAACAAAGAAGGTGTGGAAGCAGTAATGTTGGCGCTGTGCCATGCTTCCCTTGGCATTCCTTTTGCAGCCCCAGTGTTGATGGAGTTTTAGGCTTTGAGGATCTCTGAAACCTAACTCTAAGCCTAACCCTAATTTAAGTCACCATGGAGATGAGGCCTACATCCCCCAGCAACATGGCTGGCACAGATGAAAAAGATGTGGAAGGAACAATGCTGGTGATGTACCATGATTCCCTTGGCATTCCTTTTGGAGCCTCAGTGTCGGTGGAGCTGTAGGCTTTGTAGATCTCTGAAGTCTAACCCTAAGCCTAACCCTAATTTCAGCCCCACCATAGAGATGTGGCCAACATCCACAGGACAATGTTTGGAATAGCTGGGAAAGTTGTGGAAGAAGCAGTGTTGGTGCTGGGCAGTCCTACCCTTATCATGCTTTTTGCAGCCCCAGTGCCCCTGGAGATGCAGGCTTTGTGGGTCTCTGAACTTTAACACTACACCTATGCCTGATTTCAGCCATCACCATGGAGATGAGGCCTACATCCCCCAGCACCAAGGTAGGTGCAGATGAAGTTCTTGAAGCAGTAATGTTGGTGCTGTGCCGTGCTTCCCTTATCATGCCTTTTGCAGCCCCAGTGTCCCTGGAGTTGTAGGCTTTGTGTATCTCTGAACCCTAAGCCTAACCCTAATTTAAGAGACTCTATGGAGATGAGGATTACATCCAAAGCGCTATGGCTGGCCCAGATGAAAAAGGTGTGGGAGGTATTATGTTGGTGTTGTGCTGTGCTCTGCTTCCCTTGGCATGCCTTTTGCAGGCCCAGTGTCCCTGGAGTTGTAGGCTTTACGTATCTCTGAACCCCAAGTCATTTCAAGGACAATGTAGTCATCAGGCACATTTCAGAAAGGAAATGTCTTGTTGAACTAATTTGATGTCCTTCTCTGATAAGGTCACTTGCTTAGGGGATGTCAGAGAATCAGAGGATGTGGTTGTTCTGGATTTTTAGAAGGCTTCTGGTGCTGTCCCTCACATTATCCTTCTGGACAAGTTGTCCTGCTGTGAAAAGAACAAGAACCCGGAGTTCTGGGTGAAGAACTGGCTGCACAGGAGCTCTCCAAGGGTTATAGCGAATGGATCTACATCAGGCTGGCAGCCAGTCTCCAGTGGTGTTCCTCAGGGATCAATTCAAGGGCCAGTTCTGCTCCATATTTTACTAAATTCTCAGGATCCAGGAGTTGAACTCATGCTGTCATTTAAGCCCAGGCTGTAACACAGAACCACACAGCCGCTCGCTCACTCCTCCCCTTTTTATCTGCCTGCTCCTGGAGTGATGGGGAGGAGAACTGAAAGAAGGTAACTCCCACGTGATGAGATAAGAACAGTCCAGTAATTAAGGTAGAACACAAACCACTACTGCTACCACCAATAATAATAACGATAAGGGAAATAACAAGGGAAGAGAATACAACCGCTCACCACCCACTGACCGATACACAGACCGATCCAAGAAGCGATCTGGGCCTTCTGGGTGACTCCCCCTGTTTATATACTGGGCATGACGTGCTGTGGTATGGAATACCCATTTGGCTAGTTTAGGTCAGGTGTCCTGTCTCTGCTTCCTCCTGGCTTCTTGTGCCCCTCCTCACTGGCAGAGCATGAGACTAAAAATTCCCTGATCGGGGTAAGCATTAGTTAGCAACCACTAGAACATCGGTGTGTTATCAGCATTGATGTTGGACTAAAGTTGAAAACAGCACTGCACCAGCTACTAAGTAGGAGAAAAAAATAACTGTTACAGCTGAACCCAGGACACTGAATCTCAATCATATCACCATGTTCTTTCCTGGCAATGATAAACACATGATAAGCCATGATGAGATTCTTTTGCCTCAGAATCTTTCTTTCTTCAGCTTAACTAAAACACAGCAAGATTTTGTCAATATTTCCCCATTTTGGGTCTTGTCATAGGTGTACTCAGCCTTCCAACTAAGATAAAGAGAAATAAGAATAGCACACACAAACTGTGGTGTAACCTTATTGCCACCTTCCTGTTGCTAGCAGTCAGGTCTGCTGAAAAGTCGTCTGTACAGTGGTTTTATCATATCAGAGACCTTATGGTCTTGATGTGAATAATGACAGATTCCTGAGTTTTAACCAGTCTATTGTTGTCAGTCATTTCCTTGGTTATTAATACATAATTTTATTTTAACCTTTGTTCTATATTGAGTCTTCTTGGATGGGTTTCATTTTTATTGAGATGATAATATCTTTTCCACAGGAAACTTCTTTCTGGGAGTGGAATTATGGTCCCCTTGTCCTAGGCCTATTGCAATGTAAACACAAACTTTTTTTTTTTTTTGGTGAAGATTTCTTCATTTTTAAAAAGTGGTTGGAGAGCTTAAACTATTAATCAGAATTTTAAGTCAGTCCCAGGAGAATTATACAGTAGTCACAAATTATAGAATCATAGAATCATAGAATCATTAGGGTTGGAAAGGACCTTAAGATCATCTAGTTCCAACCCCTCTGCCGTGGGCACGGACAACTTACGCTAAATCATATCACCCAAGGCCTCATCCAGCCTGGCCTTGAACACCACCAGGGATGGAGCATTCACAACCTCCCTGGGCAACCCATTCCAGTGCCTCACCAACCTAACAGGAAAGAATTTCCTCCTTATATCCAACCTAAACTTCCCCTGTTTAAGTTTTAACCCATTACCCCTTGTCCTGTCACTACAGTCCCTAATGAAGAGTCCCTCTCCAGCATCCCTATAGGCCCCCTTCAGATACTGGAAGGCTGCTATGAGGTCTCCACGCAGCCTTCTCTTCTCCAGGCTGAACAGCCCCAACTTCCTCAGCCTGTCTTCATACGGGAGGTGCTCCAGTCTCCTGATCATCCTCGTGGCCCTCCTCTGGACTTGTTCCAACAGTTCCATGTCCTTTTTATGTTGAGGACACCAGAACTGCACACAATACTCTTAAGTGCGGTCTCACAAGAGCAGAGTAGAGGGGCAGGATCACCTCCACCCTAATATAATAAAACCATCCGTAATGTATTGGAGAGCTCCAGCTGTAGTTTGGAATACTATTGGTACTTCTACCCTTTTTGACCTGTCTTTTCCTTTAAGCTTGTCAGTCCAAGTAAATGTAGTAAGTATCTTGTAATGTTAGTGATTAAACATAAAGAGGTCAGGTAATCTCTTCTCTTGAATGGATTAAACAGCATGTACCTCTGACTTTAGAATTCCAAAGCAGTTAACACCTTGCTTTTTATAGGCGTATAATAAAATGCCGAAGCAGAAAATAACAGTGAGGGACGCCAAAGCAATTACCTTTTCTGCAAGCTAATAAAACCACTGACAAATAGAATACACTAGCAACTGGATCGTTAATTACTTTAAATTCTCTTAAGATGTTTAATAAAACAGCATTTTTCCATAGTATCACTGTTTGGCAGATGTTCTTGTGTTTTCAAAATGAGCTGTTGATTCAGTGTTCATATAATATTGCTTACTGGGGCTCCCTTGTTCTGGATCATTAGGGAGGAACAAGAACAGTTTATCTTGTTGTACAGGTTTGTATGTTATCATGGTGTGATAATCAGACATCTTATCCAGTAGCTACTCTAATATGGACCATAATGTAAACAATGTCCCATGCATTGTGCAATGTTCTGGGTTTATATTTGCAACTAGGGTTCTGAAAAGAATTTTCACTTTAATATTTTGAAAACACTCCTGCTATGAATTCACTGATTTATTCACATATCAATCAGAGCAAACAGTGAGTCGGTGTAAACTGGCATGCCTCTGTGTTCACATCAGTTGTGGGTCTTGTTATTTCAACGGAGGTGTGCCAAAGAGATTGTGGATAAAATGAAAGTGGAGAAGACAAAGAATGGAAAGCTAAAGTAATTAAAACTTTTAAAGGACTTTGATCATCCCCATCATTGCTACTTCGCACATCCCACCAGTAGTTCTATATGCAGTTCCACTCAACTGCACAGAAAAATTATTCAAAAAGATGAAAATAAGGAAAGAAAATTAGAAACTATAATCGAAACCACATTGAGTTACACCAGCTGTGTCTGTTCTCTTCAGCTTAATTTATATGCAAAACATTGGAAAGGCATAAAGTCACCAAACTACAAAGCAAACGAAGACTCTATTATTTACCAAGGAAAGCTGGATGCAATATTTTTGATGAATAAAACTCTGTTGAAAAGCTGTAGCTTCAGCAAAACAGAAGTAGTTATTGGAGATGTATGAATTCTGCAAAGATTTTCATGAGAAAGTATTTGATAAAGGATAAAAAGCAAACCAAGTAGTTAGATGGAGAGTGGTACTTATATTTGTGGCAGGAAAAGTTGAATATGTACGTAACTGGATGACTAGACAAAAAAATGGCAAATAAAATTCAATGTAGGTAAATGTAAAGCAGTGTATATGGGAAAACTCCAATCTTATCATTGCCTAAAGTGATAGGTTGTGAAGTGGCCATTATTGCTGTGGAGAAAAACCCTGGGGCTACGATAGACAGAAGAAAACATCATCTCAGTAACACTCAAATAGCAGGTCAAATACTAGGAATCCTTTGGCAGGGAATAAAAACAATGAAAAAAACATCATCTTGCTGTACAAACCTGTTTTTCCACAGGTGATATACACCGACTGGAGTTCTTGCCCTTCTGTCATTTGAAAGATATATTATGATTGGAAAAGGTTGAGAGAAGAAAAGTGAGAATAATTAAAGTTTGGAGAGTGCCAGTACAGCTTGGCAGAGGTCTGCAGACCTGTGAGTGGCACTGGAAGGGTAAAAGACTGCTCCCTCTTCTAGCCTGAGAGCAAAGCACCATACAGGTACAAAGCAAATAAAAAACAGACAAGGGAGAACATAGGCCCCCTCAGGAAGCTATCAGGAGAACTGGCTACACAGGATTTGGAGAAGGCTGAGGTTCTGAATGACTTCTTTGCCTCAGTCTTCACTGGCAAAGGCTCTGACCAAACCACCCAAGTCTTGGAAGGCAGACACAGGGACTGTGAGAATGAAGACCTTGCACCCACTGTAGGAGAGGAACTGGTTCGAGACCATCTTAAAAATCTGAATGTGCATAAGTCCATGGGTCCTGATGAGATCCATCCGCGGGTCCTGAAGGAGCTGGCAAATGAAGTTGCTAACCCACTGGTCATCATATTTGAGAAATCATGGCAGTCAGGTGAAGCTCCCGATGACTGGAAAAAAGGAAATATAACCCCCATTTTCAAGAAGGGGAAAATGGATGACCTGGGGAATTACAGACCAGTCAGTCTCACCTCTGTGCCTGGCAAAATCCTGGAGCAGATTCTCCTGGAAGGCATGCTAAGGCACATGAAAATCAACAAGGTGCTTGGTGACAGCCAGCATGGCTTCACTAAGGGGAAATCCTGCCTGATCAGTCCTGTGGCCTTCTATGATGGGGCTACAGAACTGATGGACAGGGGTAGAACAGTTGATGTCATCTACCTGATGTCATCTACCTGGACTTGTGCAAAGCATTCAACACTGTCCCACATGACATCCTTGTCTCTAAATTGGAGAGACATCAATTTGATGGATGGACCACTCTGTGGATAAAGAACTGGCTGGATGGCCGCACACAAAGAGTTGTGTTCAATAGCTCAATGTCTGGCTGGAGACCAGTAACGAGTGGTGTCTCTCAGGGATCGGTGTTGGGACCGGTCTTGTTCAACATCTTTGTCGCTGACATGGACAGTGGGATTCAGTGCGCCCTCAGGAAGTGTGCCGATGACACCAAGCTGTGTGGTTCAGTTGATACGCTGGAGGGAAGGAATGCCATCCAGAGGGACCTTGACACACTTGTGAGGTGGGCTGATACCAACCTCATGAGGTTTAACCATGCCAAGTGCAAGGTCCTACACCTGGGTCGGAGCAATCCCAGGCACAGGTACAGGTTGGGCAGAGAAGAGATTCAGAGCATCCCTGCGGAGAAGGACTTGGGGGTGTTGGTTGATGAGAAAATGAACATGGGCTGGCTTCAGTGTGCGCTTGCAGCCCAGAAAGCCAACCGTATCCTGGGCTGCATCAAAAGGAGCGTGACCAGCAGGTCGAGGGGGGTGATCCTGCCCCTCCACTCTGCTCTTGTGAGACGTCACTTAAGAGTATTGTGTGCAGTTCTGGTGTCCTCAACATAAAAAGGACATGGAACTGTTGGAACAAGTCCAGAGGAGTGCTACGAGGATGATCAGGGGACTGGAGCATGTCCCACATGAAGACAGGCTGAGGAAGTTGGGGCTGTTCAGCCTGGAGAAGAGAAGGCTGCGTGGAGACCTCATAGCAGCCTTCCAGTATCTGAAGGGGGCCTATAGGGATGCTGGAGATGGACTCTTCATTAGAGACTGTCGTGACAGGGCAATGGGTAATGGGTGAAAACTTAAACGGGGGAAGTTTAGGTTGGATATAAGGAGGAAATTCTTTCCTGTTAGGGTGGTGAGGCACTGGAATGGGTTGCCCAGGGAGGTTGTGAATGCTCCATCCCTGGCAGTGTTCAAGACCAGGTTGGACGAAGCCTTGGGGGGCATGGTTTAGTGTGAGGTGTCCCTGCCCATGGCAGCGGGGTTGGAACTACCTGATCTTAAGGTCCTTTCCAACCCTAACTATTCTATGATTCCATGATTCTAAAATGTAACTAGTGGTAGCCAGATTTAAAGCAACTCTTTAATGGAATAGGTAGTGGACCTGTAAAGCTCCTTGCAAGAGGACTCAACCCTGTGTGACTGTGCATCAGGTGATCTTTGCACAGATAAATGTCCACCTAGCCATTCTTATGAACAGTTGTAGTGACTATCCAGATTACAGCAAATCGCAGATTATGGCAAATCCTGCTATTTGTTTTTTGTTGGATCCTTTATTTTGCAGACCTCAAATCCCATTTATGATTGATTACCTATTTCAATTATTTGTACTTTTCCAATGGAGTAACTTGTCTTTGTTCATATTTGATACCTTCTGTTTTTCACAGTAAAATGTCATCCCCACCAGTTGTATTTTCAAGTCTGTCTGAGTTGTTCGTATATGGGGTTATTGGTTTTGAGCAGAGTCAGGAGGTCAGGATGGCTGGCTTCTGTCTCTTATCTGCATTTACCATTTGCCTATTTGTCGATAGGTGTAAGAATTATCCTCACAGTGGGAGAACAGAAGTATGCTGTGCCCTCAGGTTTCTTCCTGTTCTAAGATATACTCGCTGCTCCTAGTGGAAGAGGATTTTATTTAAAGCTCATGCAGAAGCTCTGTGGAAAATGCTTCTCCTGCAATATACAGGAGGTGTGAACCCAGCTGGAGCCATAAGATGCTATGACCTGCTGCCTCAGGAACATGATATGTCCCCTGAATCAATCATCTGGCGTTCCTGGGCAGTGAGAGGGGGGTCACACATCTCTGCTCAGCTCCCTTCCTGCAGGTTCCAGGAGCCCACATCTGTTGGATAGTCCTGATCAGTGATAACCTCCAATGGTGAATGGCTGTGGGTCCTGGGTGGTTGCTTGAGTTTCCTGGAGCTGTGTGTCTCTCCATCTTTCGCAATGCCAGAATCCTGCTTCTGTGAGAGAGATATTTCTAGGGCCTGCTGTGCTTTAACCCATTTTCCTCCCATGAAACAGTGTGGAAATAGTTGCCTCTCACCCATTATAGGAGCTGTAATGAGCTTCCCATATAAATGCTTGACACTACTGTAATAATTCAACATATGAAAGCTGGATTTGATCCAGTGATCCAAAACAGAACCAGATAAATGGCATGCCCTTTTACGATTATCAAAGCCACAGGGATACAACTGACACCTTTCTGTTTTCCTTTCTTCCTCTTTCTGCCTTTGTCAGTAAGCTATAAACCTCTTGCTGAGCTGTAAAAAAAAACCCAGCAAAGGCTGAAATGAAACAGGTACCGAAGCTGTAGAGCAATTTTAAAAGTGCCCTTGGTTTCAAAAGCCAATCCATTACAAATTCCATGTGGGGTTTTTTTCTTTTTTTTTTTCACTCCATTCATGGGAAACCACACAAAAAAATCTACTGGAAAACCACATAAAAAGTCTACTGCAAACCCACAAAATAAGTGTTCATTAATTGCTGGAATTTCTTTAAGCTAATGGATCTTCCTGGCTAACTGGGTTTCATAGCTTGCTGACCTTCGTTCTGCAAGGGGAAATACAGCTGATTATTCAATATAGTCAATACTTAAAGGACAAGAGCTTGAAAGAAGTCTATCTCTGAATAAAATAGTAGAATGAACTGGATACAGATCTTGCAGCTGAAGATGTACTGAAATAACAACCCGAGTAAATAGCTGTTTTCTGCATCCTGAACACCTTAAATGATCACACTGAACTCTTCAAAGGACCACACTCATTATTCCTCCTATTGTGTCCCAGGTCTTCCAGTGAAGTATGAATTTTATTCTAAGAGAGCATCCAACACGTTATAGACTTTGTTTTCTTTTCTTTTGGTTTTTAATAAATATAAACTTTTCCCTGGGTTTCATTGTTTTTTTTTGTTTGTTTGTTTTTTTTTTGTTGTTGTTGTTGTTTGTTTTGTTTGTTTTTTTTTTTTTAATCTTTTTCTGTGCTGAAAATTCCTGTACACTGACTGTCCAAAGCTGTGAATGACTTGCCAGGTATTTGTAATACTGGGAGAAGCTGACTGCACATTTGTCACAGCCAACATATCTCAAGTTTGGGAGCACATTGTTGAAAAAGCATCACAGAGAAATCAAAACTTAAATCTTCTGGAATTTCTTTAGAAAGGTGGATACTTGCATGAATCTTAAAACAGTAGCCAAGCCTGAATTACGCTGTTCACAACTCCAACCCAATATTTACCAAATGCACATGTTTCTTCAATTATTTATACAAAACACCTTGGGAGTTTCATGATATACCAAGCAGTATCTCAGCTGTGAGTAAAAGATTCATAATTACTTATCAGTGGTGACAAAGAAGTCTAAAAGGCTTCTATTTGATGAGTTTTGAAATGTTTGGCAAGCACAGAGAAAGTATGTACATGAGCTGTAGTCTTTAAGCATTTTGAATTTGGTTTTGTTGGATATAATTCTTCGTATAACTGCAGTGTAGTGATGTTCGATGCTAGTGATCTGCTGAAGAGGCCTCTTAAGAAGCTGGTTATAATTCTTCTATGAGATCAAAGATTAAGATAGGGTGATGGCCTTGCTTCTGATCCGGAGAAAGTCCTGCAGCTCATCTCTAGGCTACAGGTAGTTACATTACCAAAACGCATACACATATTGCCAAGGAGTGAACGTTTTGCCTGTGAAATGAATCAGGCTGAAATGCACTAACTCAGAGTCTTCAGACAAATTCTCTGCAGAAACATCTAGGTTTCTTCCTCTTAGGACTGACAATAGATGGGAAGTAAGACACTTGATTCATCAGTGAGTTATATTCTGGTCCCAAAATGGGATTTTATGTCCAGGAGTGCTTTAAGGTCACTGTATAGTACATAGGGGAAGTCTGGTGGGAATCAAAATGGAGACCATTCTGTAGGTGACTCTAAAAGCAACAAATAAAGAAAATGAAACAAGAAATAAGTCTGTAACTGGTGTATTGTGAATACATCCGAGATGTTTTCATGCATACAAACCTTATTGTTTCATAAGTAATATGGAAGTCACTCATTAAACAGCCAGTGGGGCAAGGGATACAGCATAGTCCTCATGGTCTTTGTGCTCCACCTCTGGTGCAATGAATCTTGAAATTAGTTGTGCACAAAGCTCAAAATAACATTGACTAACTAGAGCATGGGAACAAATAACATGTTCTTGAATTTCTTTTCCTTCTGTGTACTCACTGGCAGCTAGAAGAGACTACTGAATAAGGTAATCTCAGGAAGACGTAGGAAGTAGACCTTAATCTCCCTTTCCTTGGGTATATGACTTAACTAGTGAGCTCCCTGTAGAAATCCGGAGTAGAGGCTGAGGAGAGAAGGCAGCAACAGCAGTATTTTAAAAGAAAAATTCATGCATATAAATATCTCAAAGGCAGGTGCCAGGAGCATGGTGCCAGACTCTTTTCAGTGGTGCCCAGCAACAGGACAAGGAGCAGTAGCCATAAACTAAACCACAAGAAGTTTCACCTCAACATGAGGAAGAACTTCCTTACATTGACGGCAGAAGAGCACTGGAGCAGGCTGCCCAGGGCAGTTGTGAAGTCCCCTTCTCTGGAGACATTCAAAACCTGCCTAGGCACGTTCTTGTGTAACCTGCTCTAGGTAGCCCTGCCTTGGCAGGGGTGTTGAACTAGATGATCTCTAGAGGTCCCTAATGATTCTGCGGTTATGTGAAAATTATTGCCGCTGTGTAATACATCCATGGATTTATGATAGGGTTTTTTTTCAGTGTACACTTACTGAAGAGAAATCATTACTAGATACTAGTAGAGGAGCACTTAATTTCTAGACCCTGAGTGATTCTGGCCGTAATCTGCCAAACCTCAGGGAGTGTGAAACATGGGCAGGCAAAAGCTCAACTGCTGAGCAACTGTCACTTTGGAAGAAATGATGTGTCCTAGACTAGGTAGCAGCTAAATGCAGACTTGAGAACTGAGGGAGCCTAAACTCTGAGTAAATTCTAGCTGCTTTTATTTTTAAATTAAGTTCATGGCAAATGATAGCTGTTCACATCCTCAGAAAGCCCCTACTGTGAAATGGCTACTTTCCTGGACAGTATTGGTGAACAAAAAATCTTTGCTACTAGAGGAATGACTGCTTGAAACTGAACTTCAGCTAAACCTGCATTCTCCGTGCATCTGGCATCAGCGCTTGTGACATGTACTTACCCCTTTGTTCTAATTATCTCTTTCTATCTACCTACCTACCTATTGTATTTATTCTATCTTATCTATCCTATTGTCTATTGTACCTATCTATCCCATCTATGCCATGAATTACCATCCCTGTTATTGTCCACAGGTGGATTTCTTTGACTTTCTACCAATTTATTTTTCAGAACACAAAATAAAAATTGCCAGTAAAAGCTAATTTCAAATGGCTCTCCCTCTCTTCCTGCAAATCTGAGTGAGATTTTGGGGAGTTAAAAGGAAAGATTTTTACAACTTTATTTCTGTGTAGCACACAGTCCATACACTTAACATGAACAAAGGAAGAACTTCTTTTTTTAGAGATTTTTGTTAAAATATTGGCAGCACATTACCTGAGAGCATGCATCTTTCCTTCACCTTTGCAATATATTTTTAAAAACAATAGTTGTTACTGCAACACAGATGTGTAAACCAAATTTATTTGCTATATTTGACTATAAAGTTTTCCCTGCAGGGAGGATCAGATTAACAAGTTGAAATATGTTATTTATAAGCACTTTGTTACTGAGGAGAAAAGGTCTTGTAAGCCATAGCCAAATATTAGTGTTGTTCCTATATACAATCAACTTAAATATTCATCCTGACTGAAAAACTTGCAGGCAATGTGTTCTGCCACGAAAGAATCTACTTATTAATTGAAGTTTTATTGGGAGAATTCAGTCCTAAAGGATGAAGCACTGTGGTGCAGAAAAGGGCATTGTGATAGATAGATAAAAGG
This sequence comes from Pezoporus occidentalis, assembly GCF_034315485.1. Classification (NCBI taxonomy): domain Eukaryota; kingdom Metazoa; phylum Chordata; class Aves; order Psittaciformes; family Psittacidae; genus Pezoporus; species Pezoporus occidentalis. Next base: position 12,420,107 of record NW_026915835.1, read on the forward strand.
GAATCAGTATATATGGTTTCATCAAAGAAAAGAAAGGAAGCTTGATTGCTTTACTTGTTGGAACAGTATCAATTTATTTAGGAGCATTGTTACTGGAATAGCATTTTAGTTTATTTCAGGCTGACTGGAGTTGTTTCAAAGGCTCAGAATTTCTTTTCATCACTTTTACATAGTTCCAGTTCATACTCAGGCGGCTGTTCTTGCTTTGTGCTTATTCCAGATGCTGTCTTACTTTCTTGTTTTGCTGGGATAGCTTTCATAAGCCTTTCTCATTGAAGCATTATCTTTTTCCTCAAACAAATGGAATGCCCCAGTATGTTTTCTGACAGCTATATAAGACAAAAATCTCTCCCTGATGCATTTGTACACACAGTCCATGAGACAATTTTTCTGTCTCAGTAGAATAGTTAGGGTCATGATTACAAAAGAGCTGAAATGTTAACCTAGATTCCATACTAGTACAATTATATTGCTTACAAGGAGGAGACAGTTTTAATGTACTAGTACATATGGAGACAAACAAGCATGTTTTTGTAAATAAGAGTTTAAATACTGCTGCCCAACTTGTATTTCTGTAAATTCTTTAGGTCATTGTTTGCTTGACTAACAATACTGTTACAAAGAAAGTGAGAAAAGAAAATCTTTTTTTCCAATTTCAGTTCTGTAAATAAATTAAGAAAATGGTTTTCAGCTATATGCTTAATAGCAAAACCAGCAAAAAAACTGTGCACACAGCCAAAACTCCCACTTGAGCAAATATTTTCAAGGTGCCAGAACATGGCACATGGACCACAAAACCCTGGTTTTGTGTGGTTGGGTGGTTTTGTTCTTGTTTAAACAGCAGTCACCTTTCCACTAGCACCTACATTCTTTCTTAATACTTTTTTTCTCTACCAAAAAATATTTATTTCAAGCAGTGGCTACTGATTCCAGAGCCATTCCTGTTTCTGTAGAGTAGTCTTACCTTCTCCCTTGGTGAGAATCAGGTCCATCTGTCCTATCACTTTAAATGCTGTGGGGAAATCCACATTTTCAATTTCCCTTATACACTATGTCAGCTTTCTGGGGCAAACTATATATTGTTTCCATTGCAGTTTGCTTGCAATTCCACTGTCAAAATGATAGCTGCCATACAAACAAAGAAGCTTGCTAACCCTCTAGCAAAACAAAAATGTTTTCTATCTAGTCAAAAAAAGAGTTATAAAGAAAGCAATAAAAAATATTCAACCAAATTTTCCAATTTCTTCTCTTTTCTTCCATACTATGTTTAGCTGGTGATGTCCTCAATGTCAATGTACAGAGGTTCCTAGCTGCAAAGATTAATCGAGCTGAGACATCATTACTAATTGATCATCCCTGATGGAGAAGATGTAGAGGAACAGGAGAAAGCAGTTTTCAGCACCATGCAGGAGAGTGAAAAGAAAAGCAAGGGACTTGAACTTTCAGTGACAGATCAGAGGCAACAGAATTCAGGGGCAAGTAAGAAAAGATCAGACCAAAAAGAAAGGCTGTTGACTCTGTGCCTGTGTGTATATATGGATAGGTGGAGAGGTAGATGTGTTTTGAATGAGCTGTGGGAAGTGTGCATGTTGAAAGAGGCCAAAGAGTAGTAGGGAACAGCCAGTAAAGTGGCTGAAGCTAAGTGCTTGACTGAGCATGTACTATAGGGACAGGAGGAAAAGGTCAGTTGTGAAAGCCAATTTACCTGAAAGCACTGCTTGCTAGTTGTTGGTCCCCCCCCACCCTCCCTTCCTTTTTTCTCCCTGCCTTTTTCTGCAATCTGTGTGACCTGCCTTTTTGAAGTCATATATCTGTGTGCCTTACATTAATATCCATGTCTTGTTCTTCTGTGCGACATTACCTTTTAAGTGCCTTAGCATTTGTACTTCTCCTAGAAAGATTTAGTACCAAGAAATCATGGTATTAGATAACCTTGAGAAACTGCCAGTTCTCTTATTTACCATTTTGTGTCTGACAAAATATCATGGTAGTAATGCTGAAGCTCCAGTACTTGTATTTTGACTCTTCTTTTTCGCTCGTTCTTTACTTTTTTTTTCTCAGTTAAAATATGAAGGTATTTGTTTCTGTCCTAGAATCAGATCACTCCTGGTTTTTACCAGGTACATCCCATGTCCGTGGCCTTTATGCACCATGTTGATCCTGTCATACACTTCCTAAACTTCCCTTTCTCTTTCTGCTTTTTGAACTGTCTCGCCTTGCTTTTAATACAGCAAATGTGTCTAAAATGTCCTGGCTCCTCATGATAAAGAGAAGCAGATGTACCTCTGCCCTGGCAACAGGCTTCTTGCAGAGGTGCTGACAGCATGTTTTCTCCCAGCTAGGGGAACTGCGGATTGCAGAGGAGCTGTATAGCACTAGAGAAGTAAACTCAGGATGAGAAAAAGAACTATACTTGTGACAAAGGGCATCAGAAATATAAGGAAGTAGATAGGAATACAGCCATTCAGAGCATTCAGATCAAATGTGCTGCCACACCTTAAAGCAGGCAAGTTGTCACATGCCCTGAATATAAGAACAGCATCTCAACACAGCAATGCTTTACAGCGCTCCTTGTCCAAAAGCTGGGAAGCTGCAACTCAGTGTGCTTGGAGTGGGTTGCTTTTCTAAACACCCAGACCAACAGCTATGTATGGCAAAGCATCAGAGAAATGTGTGCTTTTCCTTTTACTCTTGCCATCATGACTTATGGAGAAGACCCTGTCCCTCAGGAGATCAAAGCAGTGCTTGCTAGCAGACACCTTGATTATATACAACAAGGCAACGGGAGAGCTTGGAAAATCTCTGTTTTCTTCATGTGCAGAGATGCTTTCAATTGGTGACTGAGAGACTGTTGAATGCTGGAGACATTTTACAGGCCTGAACGCTACCAAAATTTGAAAAGCTCATAATAAATTGAAAATAATTGTTCTGATTTCACCTGTTTTCTCTCTATGTAGAAACCAATGCATAGAAACCAAATATTTGTTAAACTTGAGAAGATAGCCATCAAGGCAGAACTCAGAAGTTCTGAAATAAAGACAGGAGATCTGCTGGAAATAATTGCTTGTCTTTATTATACTATTTCTTCAGTGAGGAATATTTCAAATGTAAGTCACTAGTCCTATACTTTTTTTTCTCAAAGGAGTTAACATTTCTTTTGTAGGTAAAGACTGGTAGAAAGCAGTCTTGATACCCTTTGAAGCCTCTATATGTAACAAGAAACTGCAGTACTTCATGCTCCATAAATTTTACAGTTTTCATCCGATTTCAGACGAAATGAAGCCAGAGCCACATTTAAGAGACTCTAAATCTGATTAACAATCACTGTTGCTCATACATTATTCATGGAGCTGTCATTACATGTGCCAATTACAGGCATTAATACACAGTTTCATATGTTCTTCTCAATTGGCAATTGATTTTAAAATATAAACCTTAATTTTGCAGTTTAGGAGGTGAAATGAAAAAAAAAAAAAAAAAGAAGAGAATCTGTCGCTATCTGTAATCTCTGAGTTCTTCCCAGTAGAGGTCATCCTGAAGTCTACTTTAGCCTGCTGAGAAGGGCACCAATGGAGTTTCTGTAGCAAATACAAATTATGTCATATATCCCAGGACTTAATAGATAAATCCTTTGATTGTCAGTTGAGATTCTCAGTTTAACACTATGAAGATGCCTAGGTCATTCAAAACAGCATTAGGATTTGGTTTATCATGCGGAGTATTTTGTATAGCATTTTCATTAGCTGCGATGAAAAATTTTCCATTAATAAAACCATATGCAAATCTATATATTTGAATATAGGAATTTAAAATAATATTTTGTCTCATTTTTGCATACAATACTGCTATGTAACTGTGGATCAGTTTTTGTTTATGCTGATCGCAAAGCAAGTGCCAGAGTTGACAGAAGGGAAAGGATACTGAAAACTCATTTGCAATCTCACTTTTTAAAGATAAAAGTCCTCATGATGCCCCTCAAACTCTCTTTTGCCACAGACTGAAAGGAAATAATTCAGTAGTCTACCAGAAGTTCCCTTCCCTACATCTTCTTAGGCCAGGAAAAAGAGAAGGCACTTTATGCCGATTTAAGTGCAACAAAGACTAGCCACCAGTTTTGTTAATGGGTATGTTCTATTTAGAAATAAACTTTCTACTTGTCTGTTTATGGTGAGATTCTTGTCTTATTAACAGAACATCCCTAGTGACACAGGAGTTTCTTAATTGCTTTCCACTAACTGGAAAATATTAATAGTTCATATCAACTGCTAATGTGACAGTTCATATTGTTGTGCTGTTAGACTGGCAAAGCCATTTACAGTTGATCTCCAAAACTGGCATTTAAATAATGGAAAAGTAGCTGTATTCCCAATGCATGAAAGAGAAGCAAACGTTTTATGAAGGTGCATTGGTAGGAATTGTCTCATTGCATGCATAGAGAACTGATGGATTTGACAGCTCCAAGAGAATATTCTGTTCCAGTGTCGTGTGCTGTTTCTTCCTGAGCTGCTGAAGTGCCAGTAGAGAATTTCTGCATCATGTTGTTACTGCTGTGTGAACAAGAAAAGGTTTTGGAAATTAAAGGAGAGATTCAGGCAGGCCAGAAGGCACTTTTCTGGGGGTATCTCATCCAACGACCCTGCTCAAATCTGAGTCCAGGTTTGCTTAGAGCCACATCCAGTTGGCTGTTTAGTATTTCTAGGAATGGAGATCCCACAGCCTCTCAAGATAAACTGTTCTAGTATTTGACTATTTTCATAATAACAAAACCTTCTTTTTAGCTATTCAGATTTTTCGGTGTTTCAATGTGTGCTTGTTGCCTCTTATTCTATAGCTGTACATCTCCACGAAAAATCTGGCTCCACTTTCTCTACACTTTCCCATCTGGTGTTGCTCATAGCAGTAAGACCACCCCATTAACATCCTTCTCTTCTCCAAGCTGAATGGGCCCGGACCTCACATGATCTCCTGTTACGCAACCCCAGACCTACTTGGGGGCCTCCCCTGCACTTGCTCTAATCTATCAGTATCTTCTACTGCAGGGCCCCAAACTGGACACAGCACTACAGATGTGGTGTCACAAGTGCTGAATAGAATCTCTTACTTAAACCTGCTGGCTTAACTTCTGCTAGTGTAGTCCAGGACACTTTGTTGTGCTGTGAAGATGAAATGGTGGCTCACATTCAAACCCTCAGAATCATTGGATCCTTTCCTGCAAAGTAGCTCTCTGGACAGCTGGGCCCCTGCATGCTCCGCTGCATGGGATTTTCCCATCCCATGTGCAGGACTCCACATTTACCTTTTTGTTGAACATCAGGAGGCTCCTGTCAGCTTAAGCATTGAGCAGGGTCGTGTTAAATTTGAACAGACTCAATGTGTTTAAGAAGAGACTTAAGAAGGTGGCTCCAACAAATTTTGCTTAAGTTGTTGAAGACTCTTATTGGGTGTAAACGGCAAGCCTCAGGGAATTTCACAATGCTTTTAGTTTCCCTAAACTTCATTTGAAACCTCTATTCTCTTTCTTTCAGGAATTGCATAATATGTGCATGCAAATGCAACCATGTACTTTCAAATGCATATAGATGCATAATACCACAGATTTCTCTACTTTCCCCTGAGATCCACTAAAACACACTAGCAAACAAAGATCCTTTCAAAATATAAAGAATTATATCCATTCTGAAAAGGGTTGTAGAGAACATAAAAGTAAGTTAGTATAAGGTCTGTTAGTCTTGACAGTATCCTCTTGATTACAGTGTCATAAATGCAATGCTCAAATAATGCAAAATTCACTGTGTTGTTGATCCATTAGGTACTCAGTTACTCTGCTGTGTATTTTTTGGAACAAAGAAAGTTTAACATTGCTTGTAACAGGGCCTAGTGAAACTTTTCAAAACCTGGAGAATGACTCAGATGAGGAATTAAAGTATTAATAGTGCTTTTTTTGCAACAATAACTACCGCAAGATGGAGGTACACACTACACACTGAAAGGATCACTAGAGCCTTCTTCTGAGAATATGATCAATATGGAAAGATTTTCATGTCCCCTACTTTCCCCTGGAAAACGAACAGCACTATCTGTAGTCTAAGAGTCTGTACATGTGGATCTTGTTGCAGGCTTGAGAATTTATGTGCAAAGACCATGACATATCCATTGAAATCCTGAACTCATTGAAGTGAATGGCAAAAATGCTACTGATACACAGAAGCCTTGCTTTTATTTCTAGAACTTTCTGTGAGCACTTGTCTTGCACATGTTAACATAAATGCCAGCTAAATGAGAGAACCAATATCTTCTCATTAGCACAGGTTCATGTATTTTACATGCTGCATTTGAACCCAATAAAATATTTGTGTTCTGAGCTGTAATAAGTCATTAGATAATGTTAAGAGCCCAGGAAAACAGATGGAGAACCTTCAGGGCATGCCCTCTGATGAATATAAACCTACAATCCTACTGCAAGAAAACAACGTGCAAGTTCTACTTGTGACATGAAGTTTCATAAAAATTAGATTTTGCCTATTAGTGTGGCTTCCATTGGGATTGTGTGTGTATGCATTTGTGTGGCTGAAAGATTCATAACCTTACAGTAAGCATCAAAGCATATTCATTTTGAATTAGTATTAATATAGAAGCAATATCTGTGCAAAGCAGACTTCTGGGCAGCAATAAGTCAGGTTCAGAAAACCTACTGGCTTCCAGAAACTTCATCAGCTGTCACTGTTGGGAATGGGATGCCCTCAGACTTCCATGGGAGAGGTTTTGTCACTCTGCTTACAGTGACAACATACTGTGACAAAACCTGCTTGCAAGTGACCTTTCATTATACAAAACGGCAGATGGCAGCCTACAGCCAGTATTTTTTACTGTGCTGTTTGCTACAGTAATTAACAGAATCTCTCTTTGAGAGATTTCCGTAAGAAAGCTATGATATATTTAGGTACATAGAAATATGAAAAATGAGTGTTTGCATTCTTCCCTCTTGCCCGGCCTCTGCAGCACAACTGTGTTCATTTGTATTTTTTGGTGCAAAAGGAATTCACCATTTTTCCCCATCCAGCTGGTGAAATTTATTGCTTCAATGTAGTCAGTTCCTCAGAGAAACTGGGCAGAAGCAGCTCTGATCTAGGGCCAGCAGGCAAAGAAGTTTTTGAGCTGTTGAATGCTTCTGCTGACAGACAGTCTTCAGTGAAGTCAGGAAGGCCTTTATAGCATTCTTTACTTTCCGCTGAGCTTTCATTAGCTTTAAAAGAAATAACTGAGAAGTTACAGAAGCAGCATTTCACCTCCCCTGGCTGGCTGCTGCTGTGCTAGTACGCAGTGCTCCAAAGGACAGACAAATTGGTGCATAATCTCGTATAATTTCAAGATCTCCATCCTGCTCTTTTAGTGTAAATGCAGCTACATTAGGGCACTTTTATTTCAGCTGGAGGAGGCGCCAAAGAATTTATTTTTTTGGCCACAGAGCACTTTGCAGCCTGGTTTCTCCTTGAGGTACAACGTGACAGGGTCAGCAGAAGGCTTCATGTATTTGCATGGCTTGTGTATTCACACACAGGAAGAAGTGACCTACAATATAAGCATGGCTGCCTAATCTAGAAAGTGTGATCCAGGGTCCTGGATTTGCTTTTTTAACTTTTCAAATGCTTCTGTGTCAAATGTCTGTTCTCTTCTCCCCTGTTATGGTCATCTTCACCTTACCCAGGATCCAAGCAGCAGCAAGGAATTGGGGGGCACCAGAGAAATTCCCCCCACCACTCATCCTCTGTACCACCTAGCAGTGTCTCCTTCCCTTGCAGTCCTCAGTGCTTGGAAATAATAATTGGGTTCTGCAGATTAAAAATGTCTTTTGTGCAAAAATTTTTATGCAAGCAGCTGACACAGTAGTTGCTCTTTTAATAATAAAATGACCAGGGTTACTTACATGTTACCACCTAAGGATATCACAGTAGGATGACAGTCAGTTTGTAAATTATTTTCTTTGGATCAGTAGAGAGAAAAGCCAAATATTTTAAAATGTGGTCTTTCAGCACAATGTGATTTTGTAGACACGAAGAAAAGTTTAATGTATATTCATTAGGTGAACTATGAGCTTACTTCTTTCTTTAATTTGCTGAAGAAAAATCGGACCAGAGAGAGTTTTTTACAGTGTTAAAAAAAAAAGCCATTAAGAATATTGCCAAGAGGTATTGCATGAATAATTCAGACTATACTTTACAAAATACGGAAATATTTCTAGGACTTCTAAAATGGGAAATCACAAAGTTTCTAAATCCTGTTTCATAAGAGAAGACTACTTCATCTCAATTGCTATCTAGCCATTGAAAAATGTGGTGGAAGTCACCTTTGATGCTATCCAAAAAACAGGGCCTGCTTTTAATGTGAGCTGTCAGCTGCCCTTTCCAGCTTTGGGATTTTACTCCTTTCATCAGGAAATAAGAAAATAAGTCATATTGGACCTTCAGTTCTGTCTTCCTTTTCTGTATTCTTGGGTTGGTCCTGGCTCCCCCCTGGTCGCTTGCTCACTCCTGCCCCAGCAGGATGGGGCAGAGAATCGTAAGAGCAAAAGCAAGAAGACTGCTCAAGATAAATACAATTTAATAGGTGAAGCAAAGTTGTGCATGCAAGCAAAGCAAACTAGGCCATTCATTCACTATTTCACATTGGCAGGCAGATGTTCAGACACTTCCTGGAAAGTCATGTCTCAGCACACTTAGTGGTTACTTGGGAAGACAACTGCCATAACCACAAATGTCCCTGCATTCTACTTCTTTTCCTGAGATTTTATCTCTGAGAATAACATTATAAAGCATATTCCTGTGGTCAGTCAGGGTCAGTTTCTGCATCCTCTGCCAGCTTCTCGCGACCCTGTGGCCTATTCTCTGGTGGGAAGAGAGGGAAAAAGAAAACCATGATGCTGTATAAGCATCATGCAATGGCCAAATCCCCCGTGTCTTGTCAACACTTCTAGTCACAAATCCAAAATGGGTTGCTATGAAGAAAATTAACACCAACCCAGCTAGACTCAGTCTTCTCTTCCTCTTTCAGTGTACCAGCATAAGATAGACAAGAAAAGATTAAGGAATTCAACCATTCTAGTCTCTCTAACCGCATTGACTTTTCAGACTCATTAAATGTAATTAAAAGGAGGGATGGTAAAGTGAAAGTATTCTGATAGGAGGACTTACAGGTTCTCTTTGTAAGAGAACTTATAGGGTCTCTGTAAGAAAACTAAAACAGTCCCCCTTTATGTTGGTACTGAATCTAAAACAGCACTTTATTTAGAAGTCGAACTCTTTATGAGGTTGCAATTAACCAATATGAACAGTACTGAAAGATTAAGTGCTTTTTGTTTCCTGACATACCTGAGGGAAAGATAACTGCTAGTCTTGGTACCAGTTCCTGCAGAGGTAGCAAGTGCTATGGGAACAGCTATTGCTCTTCCAGGGGAGAGGAACTGAGATTCCCAGGGCAGTAGGAGCTTATGCTGCGGCATAACTCAGGTATAGACCAAACTGCAGTTATCAGAGAGACCTGCCAGCTGGTCTGAGGAACCCATCCTCTGGTGGGCATGTTCTGTTGAAGGCTTATGGAAGAATAATTGTTAAATTCACCTTTCCATGTTGCATCACTTTCTCATGCAGACAGTGACGTTTGCAACACTTTTCAGCTGCTTGCTGGTATCACCTCTTCCGTAAAAGTCTCATTAGAGAGAAAAGATTTAGGCTGTGCTTTACGGAAATTTTTTTGTTTCCTTTTTGCCTGCATGTTGGAGACATGACATCAGTTGTCATATTTCAAGGGTAGGATGGAAGATGAGATTATAATTATCAGCTTCACTGGAAAGTAATTCTTCCTTAATTGCTCTTATAATACTGTAATAATAGAATCAGAAACAAGGAATATTAAAGTACTGCTATTAACTTCTGTTAGTGGAAGGTGGCTGAAGTATGACTACACTACAAAAACTAATATTTCCTAAATTCTACTGTAGATACTGATTTTCTAGTCTTGTAAATGCAACAGCTTAATCTCAGATCCTCTTCTTAAGTGGCCTAATAAAGCTTTCAATCACATTCAGACACCCGCCATGTATGCAATAGATGCTCTGTGTCTCATAACCTTAGTTTTGGATCTCATGTTCTCTAACATGCACAACACTGATTGTCATGTAACTGTTGTGTGGCACATGTCAGATTGTTAAAATTATCTAAATACCAAAGTTATTAGGTTGCATCCTTCCTTATTCTTCAATCTCATTCTCTAGTTATGATATTTTACTTCGCATTACTGTGATAAAGTTCAGCTGTACGACATTGTGTTCCTTAATTTGCAATGTATGCAGTAATGAAGAACTTAATTCCAGGCAAATATATTCAGAAATACTGAAGTGGAAATATTTACAAGAAAGGTTTACATTTGCACTGGCACACCTTTTCTTTATCAAAGTGAGGAAGTCTGTGTGTGAGGGATACTAGGAGGAAAAACAAGGAAAAGAAAGAGGAATGAGGGATGAGAACGGGAAGCTGAGAATGGCAGATGTTATTAGTGAGAGCTGAAAGAACCAGTTTTGTGCTTTTGCATGTTTTTTGAAGATTCAGCCATTTTAATTAGCTCCCAAAGGGGCTGATATTAAATTCCAAACATACACACCCCTGCCTCACTGCACAGACCTTCTTATAAGCTACCTATGGTTTTCATCTTTTGGATAGTGGCAGGAGAGGCTGAGATTTTTCACTGTGCCCAAGCAGAGTTTTCATAGACTTTTTTCTTTCATAGACTGACACTGCTATTTGTTAGAGAAGAGGAAAAAAAACAGTAACAATAGGAAGGTATTTAACTTTGAAACTCAGAAAATAGAAGTGCTAGAAAAGCAGCTCTTTCTAGCAGTTACAGATTCTGCCTGAGTGTTGTACTAGCTGCTGTGGTTCTGCCCTCTTTGTTAAGGGATACCCTTTAGGCAGTAACATTTTCTTGTTTAAGAATATTTTTTTAACATGGATGTGCAGCAAATATAGAGCGGCAAGTGCTCAGAACTTCACACCTTTTTTTCCTAATCATTGAACAAAGACTAATTTTTTAATTTGAATGACATCTAGGCACAGTCTGTCATTTAGATTTCCACAATCAATAAAGTTAGAGTTTATATTCTAGAGAGAGTGGTGTGTCAGCGAGATTGGTCCTTTAATGTAATACATGAGGCTATGTTTCCAATGCCTGTCTTCATTTATTTCAAGTTTCATGATTTAGTGACAGTGCCTCATTCATTACCTGTGTTTCTATGGTAACTGAATATCCCATAATGGCTCTGTTACGATCCAAAAAATGTTTCAATTTAAGCTAATCTATTCAATTTTAGGTCATTATGTTTCAGTACTAGCAGGGATAACATTACAGCTTTTTGTCTTTTTTTTTTTTTTTTAGGTTTATTTTGTTGCTGAGAAAAGGAAAAAAAAAAGATACTAAAGAGGCTGTTGTGAATAAGAAGCCATGGGATGTCCATGCCTGCAAAAAAAGGTTTTATAGCAGTCTGCCATCTAAATCCAATATGTTTTGTGATCTTGTGGTCTTCACAGCTGTATCCTACAATTGATTTTTACTTTGAAAGAACAGCTTGATTTGTTTCTTGTGTCCTTGTTTTTCCCCAGTTGGATTTTGGATATCTCAGGTTTTCTCTGTAAGACACAACCATTCAAGCTTTTCATAGTACATGGGCCCTTCTGCTTCAAAAAGAATGTTTTTTATATTTATTGAGTAAAAACTGTAAGATTGATGCAAGCATTTTGATCATCATAATCTCATGGACGAACTGACCCCACTTCTAGTGGCCTATTTTAAGATGCTAGCATTCTGCATCTGTAGCTTTAACACTCCAACTACTTAACACGCATCTAAGCTTGAGTCACCAGAGCTCCTGCAAATATGTGTAATTAACCAGATGCATAAGAGTTTGAAGAATCAGCAACTAAATGTAAATTTTTGTTCAGTTTTTATCAAATCAGTGAGGGGAGCAATGGACTTCAAAGGTATTTCTCAGCATAGTTCCCTCTGGTGCAAAAAGAAACAGCTAGTATTTCAGCAAGGTGCCTAGAATCAGAAAGTGATATGGCTCCTTTTTTTTCTAGCTCTTCAGTATTCCCCCTAATTTCCCTTGGGATTCTCTCACACTGAAAAACTTCTGTCCTGATTCAAACAAATTGATGCAGGAATTATTTCAGTGTTGTGTCACTACAAATTCCTGTTACAACGGTACTACCAAGACTCCTGATTTGATAAAATTAAGCAAAGCAAAAAACGTGTTCACAGTTCTTGCAATTGCAGTTAGTGTTTTGTTACTTGGGCTTGACAAGACAAATACCAGCACTAGGAATGAAGCCGAAGAACTGAGAGAAATAGAGTGATATTACCTATATTGGATTAAGGAGGTGATCCTGCCCCTCTACTCTGCTCTTGTGAAACCTCACCTGGAGTATTGTGTGCAGTTCTGGTGTCCTCAACATAAAAAGGACATGGAACTGTTGGAACAAGTCCAGAGAAGGGCCATGAGGATGATCAGGGGACTGGAGCACCTCCTGTATGAAGACAGGCTGAGGAAGTTGGGGCTGTTCAGCCTGGAGAAGAGAAGGCTGCGTGGAGACCTCACAGCAGCCTTCCAGTATCTGAAGGGGGCCTATAGGGATGCTGGAGAGGGACTCTTCATTAGAGACTGTAGTGATAGGACAAGGGGTAACGGGTTAAAACTTAAACAGGGGAAGTTTAGATTGGCTATAAGGAGGAAATTCTTTCCTGTTAGGGTGGTGAGGCACTGGAATGGGTTGCCCAGGGAGGTTGTGAATGCTCCATCCCTGGCAGTGTTCAAGGCCAAGTTGGATGAGGCCTTGGGTGATATGATATAGCATAAGGTGTCCGTGCCCATGGCAGGGGGGTTGGAACTAGATGATCTTAAGGTCCTTTCCAACCCTAAATGTTCTATGATTCTAAGAGGATGTATATTTTTTTGTAGGATCATGAAAATTAAATAACCTGTGTGAATATATTAAACATAATGGAATCATAGAATAGTAAGGGTTGGAAAGGACCTTAAGATCATCTGGTTCCAACCCCCCTGCCATGGGCACGGACACCTTACACTAGAACGTGTCACCCAAGGCTCTGTCCTACTTGGCCTTGAACACTGCCAGGGATGGAGTGTTCACAACCTCCCTGGGCAACCCATTCCAGTGCTTCACCACCCTCACAGTAAAGAACTTCTTCTTTACATCTAATCTAAACTTCCCCTGTTTAAGTTTTAACCCGTTACCCCTTGTCCTATCACTACAGTCCCTAATGAAGAGTCCCTCCCCAGCATCCCTATAGGCCCCCTTCAGATGCTGGAAGGCTGCTATGAGGTCTCCACGCAGCCTTCTCTTCTCCAGGCTGAACAGCCCCAACTTCCTCAGCCTGTCTTCATACGGGAGGTGCTCCAGTCCCCTGATCATCCTCATGGCCCTCCTCTGGACTTGTTCCAACAGTTCCATGTCCTTTTTATGTTGAGGACACCAGAACTGCACACAATACTCTTAAGTGACGTCTCACAAGAGCAGAGTAGAGGGGCAGGATCACCTCCTTCAACCTGCTGGTCACGCTCCTTTTGATGCAGCCGAGGATATGGTTGGCTTTCTGGGCTGTGAACGCACACTGAAGCCAGCTCATGCTCATTTTCTCATCAACCAACACCCCCAAGTCCTTCTCTGCAGGGCTGCTCTGAATCTCTTCTTTGCCCAACCTGTAGCTGTGCCTGGGATTGCTCCGACCCAGGTGTAGGACCTTGCACTTGGCATGGTTAAACTTCGTGAGGTTGGCATCAGCCCACCTCACAAGTGTGTCGAGGTCCCTCTGGGTGGCATTCCTTCCCTCCAGCGTATCAACCGAACCACACCGCTTGGTGTCATTGGCAAACTTGCTGAGGGCGCACTCAATCCCACTGTCCATGTCACCAACAAAGATGTTGAACAAGACCGGTCCCAACACCGATCCCTGAGGGACACCACTTGTTACTGGTCTCCAGCCAGACATTGAGCCATTGACCACAATTCTTTGCGTGCGGCCAGCCAATGTTGTAGCTGTGCGATAATGGCATACATATACCCTGCAGATTGATTTTAAGTGGGTGTGTAATGAAGGCAGAATGACAACGTTTCACCTGGGGAGTGTGGCTGACAGACAGGCAGGATCATTTGCTAGCAAGAGAGGGACAGGCAGCATGTCTGCAGTTGCTCAGTCTCGTTGATGCTGAAGGATATACAATGCCCAGCTGGAGTCTCTGGCCTGGCAACTGAGCACAGGCAAGTTGAGGTTGAGTTTTTTTAAAGAGTAAGGATGGAAGGGAGAAAGCTTTCTGCACATGCTGCTTGCAGCAGGAAAGAGGTAAGCAGTTTCTGTTTTTTTCTGCTTTAGATCACTTGTGTAAAAAAACACAGTCTATTTGCTGACAACTTGCTCATTATTCCATCCAAACCACCCTTTCTGTCACCTCCCCTTGCTCTCCTTTCGCCATGGATGAGTTGATTAAAAAGACACGATATCTAGCGCCATTGTCCAGCCATCACTGTGAAAGGTTGCAGAGCCATTCCTCTGCAGACACAGTGACACAATTAGGCGCGGTGAGATCTCAGCAGTGGAGGCATCAACTCACAGCAAGCATGCCCAAACAGCAGGCAAAGCAGCTATGGTTCTTGTCCCTAAATTGCTTGCACATCAGAAGGAACTGAACTGATGAAACCCTGCCTCAAATGGCCCTCTTTGATTAGATTATGCTACAAGTGTATTACTTCATAGAGAACTGATAAAGATTCCCCCCACCCAAAAAAAAAAAATCAATAATATTAAGCTTTATTTCCCATTATTGTTTATTTTTATGAGCCAAAGACTGCTACCACGCTTTTTTGTATGTTATAATCAGTAATAAAATAACAACCTTAAGAGGTAGGGAGGTTATATGTCACATGCTGTAGCTAGCTCTTCTTCAAAGTTCAAGAATAAAAGAAAACAAGGAGTTAGAGATAGCTGTATTATGTTGACCTTCCAGCATGTAGTATCTGTAAATCTCTGGAGTCAGGAACACTTAACTGCTTATTACTGGATGCCTAAAAAGGAGGCTCAATTTCATGATCAGTAGTTAAAGCATGTCATCAGAGAACAGACTCTGAGTTCCTGTAATACTTGTAATGTCCAGCTCTGCTCAGTGCAACAATAACAATTTCTACCAGCTGAGAACATGAGCAAAAGCTTTCACACAGCTCATCAATATTGTGCCATTTCCAGCCTGTTATAAGAGTACTTTTCCAAAATCAGGACATTGCTGGTCTTGCTTTCAGCAT
Source organism: Pezoporus occidentalis (assembly GCF_034315485.1). Classification (NCBI taxonomy): domain Eukaryota; kingdom Metazoa; phylum Chordata; class Aves; order Psittaciformes; family Psittacidae; genus Pezoporus; species Pezoporus occidentalis. The sequence goes on from NW_026915835.1 coordinate 12,435,466, forward strand.
TTCTTGTGACTGGGTGGGATGCTTTGTTTTAATGGAAACATCACCGGTAATGCAACATCACAAAATCGTAGAAGATTCACCCCTTCACAATCACTTGAATTCTGTCTAAATCCAAGTGCTGCAGTTAGCTAGGAAGTGCAGAATAAGATAATAAAATATTAAAGTATATTCTTCACAATCCTTGAAAATTATCTTCCTGTCTGTTTATTGAGAGAAGAATGCCATTAGTAGAACAGAAGCTTATCCTTCAAAGACTATGTTTCCTTTCAGCCAGTATCCCCTCGCTCATCAACAGAAAACAGGCTGAGCATTCCCTGTCTCTCCCTTTAGGCTGAACATTCATCTTCTGTTTGTGCCCTCAGCCTGCATTAAGCCACAAAATTTAATATTTTCCTGCTTTGTTCACAAGACAGCATGATGCAACAAGTAAAAATACTTTCCATTTAAAATCTGACGATTTTTACACAGACAAAGAGCATGTAAGCAACTCGGGCTGTGCCTACATAATGACTTCAGCGTGTTGAAAATGGGTGTAAAAAAAATATTCACCTCTCTTTTAGTTAGCAGCATGTAGTCTACTTTTTTAAGTATGGCTTTGCAACAGCTGTGCCATTTCCCTTATGACTACACTTTCTCATGTGCTATTCGGATGTACTGTGGAAATGTAAAGTGCAGTAAATGGGTAATTTCAATTCTTAGACTACTATGCTCATTGCAAGTATGAGTGTAGAGATTACCATTAGGATCACAACACAGAATACAGTTTCCTTGCTCAGCTACCAGTCTTTTGCTGCTTTAATACAGAAACTAATAGGAGGAGCTGAACCTACTTAAAATGTGATAAAACCAAATATTGCTAAAGGTGTTTCTCACCACTCACTGGAGTATTTGTGCTGTTTCTCTTTTTGTAATCCAAGACAGACAAAGAAATGACAAAGAAGCTGATATGATTCCTATTCTGCAAGTGAAGATCTGTGATAAAATTAGATAACCCAAATAGGTACCAAAAGGCTGTGTTTTTAACACTACTATAGAGGTAAAAAACAGGCATAAGCATGCTTCTGCCTGATATGCATGCTTTCTGTGTCTTGTGAGCTACTGCCACAGCTGCAGCATCAGCAGGCTCAAAGCATCCGAAAATCTTAGGAAGAGACAAGTTTAAGATAAGGGTGGATTTAGCTGCAGCTTGATCAGTCCCACCATGCCTAATCATTTTACACTGTATGAGCATGTCGTGGTTTAAACCCAGTCAGGTAATTCGTTCGCTCACTTCCCCCCCCTTTTCTTGCCCTCCCCCTGCTCTCGGAGGGACGGAGAGGAAAATCGAAAAGAATGCAACTCCCACAGGTTGAGATAAGAACAGTTTAGTAACTAAGGTATAACACACATCACTACTGCTACCACCAATGATAATAATGATACAGGAAATAACAAGGGAAGAGAATACATCATCTCACCACCAGCCGACCGATAACTCGCCCCCCCAGCCCGACCAAGCTCTGACCGATACCTCCTCCAACCCTGCCGTCTCCCGGCCCTTCCGGCTAACTCCCAGTCACATCCTGGGCATGACGTGCTGTGGTATGGAATACCTCTTTGGTCAGTTTGGGTCAGGTGTCCTGTCTCTGCTTCCTCCCGGCTTCCCCTCCTCCCTGGCAGAGCATGAGGCTCACAAAGTCCTTGGCCAAACCAAAACATCGCTTGTTATCAGCTCTGTTCCCGAGCTGAAAGTCAAAACACTGCACTGCACCAGCTACCAAGAAGGGGAAAAATGACTGCTACTGCTGAACCCAGGACATTATCCACCCCTTATTCCATACCATTCACGTCATGCTCAGATCCCACATTTTCAATATACCATCACTCTTATCTCAGTGCACTCTTATCTTAGTGCACGGACCAGTCCCTATAAAGCTGCTGTGTCCATCTGGTCCATGATGTCAGGCTCCATCTCTTGTAACAGTCTTCCAGAGCAGGAGAGACTGTGTGCAGTGTTCACACTCGTGAATAACCTGGGCAATAGTGTCCATTGCTAGGTCCACCCCTTGATCATGAGCCCATCTCTGTGTTGCATCTCTGCTCTGATGGCCTGAAGTGCCATGGGCCCACCAGGCTTAAAATAATTCACTGTCCCCTTAAGCAGTTTCTGCAGCTTGTTGCCGGGGACTCCATACAGCTGCCTTCCATCTCCGATGCTTCCAAAGCACTGGAGGGGCCCAGTGGACTAGATACTTGCCCATACTGTCCCACACACCCTGCCACTCATCACTGTCCAGCTTTGGGGAAAATCTCTTGGTCCCCCCATATCGTCGTCTAACCCCAGACAAGACCCAAACCTGACTCTGCTTAACTTTTGAGATCAGACAAAATGGTTGTGGGTAGCACACAGTCTGTGTGTGCGCCAACATGCTGATCCCCATCACAATCAGCAGGCAGGTCCCAAGGATACCCAAAGGCCATTCAAAACCTTCAGAACTCTCAGTTGATGCTGCTGTACTTGTCACTGGGGCTGGTGTAGCTGCTGTGCTTGCCGGCTCTCCCACCCCCAGCTTCTCTTTTTCTGAGTCCAGCTCTTCCTCCTCTGCCTTGCTGGGAAATGCTGCCTGGTCTCCTGCATCCTCCTGGGGCTCGGCAGGCGGCTTCCTGGGAATGCTCTCGGCCGTCGCGGGGCTCGGCTCTTCCGCTGGGCTCGGCTCCTCCGCCGCCTTCTCCCGCTGCTCGGCAGCCGCTTCCTTCTGCTCCTCGACCGCCCCGACCTCCTCCACCGGCAGCCGTCCCCTCGCGGCCTCCGGCCCCGCTCCCGCCGCCGCTTGGTCCCCGGGGCCGCTCTCCCGGGCCGCTTCGGCTGCCGCCGGCTCCCGGGGCCGCTCCCCCTCGGCTCCCCGCAGCCTCACGAAGACGGAGAGTAGGGTGAGGGCCAGGGCGGTGAAGAGCAGCCGGACGGCCAGGTACAAGTCCACGGCCACGTCCGTCCCGCCCTGCTGCTGGAGCCCGCCCGTATTACAAGCCATTGCCATAAAGCACAGTGAGACAAGAACCTTAGCCCAGGCCCCATACTTGATAAACACTATCACAGCAAATACCGGCTCTACGTAAGTTACAACATTCTGAAGCTGCGAGATCAAGCAAAACAACTCTGAGAGCCAATAAATCAGCATTGTGACGAGTGACTATTAATCCAGTCAAATCTGTCGTTATCTCAACCCTTCGTGCCCCACGTTGGGCGCCAAAAGAACTGTCGTGGTTTAAACCCAGTCAGGTAATTCGTTCGCTCACTTCCCCCCCTTTTCTTGCCCTCCCCCTGCTCTCGGAGGGACGGAGAGGAAAATCGAAAAGAATGCAACTCCCACAGGTTGAGATAAGAACAGTTTAGTAACTAAGGTATAACACACATCACTACTGCTACCACCAATGATAATAATGATACAGGAAATAACAAGGGAAGAGAATACATCATCTCACCACCAGCCGACCGATAACTCGCCCCCCCAGCCCGACCAAGCTCTGACCGATACCTCCTCCAACCCTGCCGTCTCCCGGCCCTTCCGGCTAACTCCCAGTCACATCCTGGGCATGACGTGCTGTGGTATGGAATACCTCTTTGGTCAGTTTGGGTCAGGTGTCCTGTCTCTGCTTCCTCCCGGCTTCCCCTCCTCCCTGGCAGAGCATGAGGCTCACAAAGTCCTTGGCCAAACCAAAACATCGCTTGTTATCAGCTCTGTTCCCAGGCTGAAAGTCAAAACACTGCACTGCACCAGCTACCAAGAAGGGGAAAAATGACTGCTACTGCTGAACCCAGGACAGAGCAAGAACATTTTTTCCCAAGCAAAAATCCCAGACCATAATGCAGGTCTTTGTGCTTGCAACAAACACGCAGGAGGGTAAGTGATTTGAGTCAAGAAAGGGTTCAGACTGCTGTGTAGCTGATACACTACAAACACATGCAGGATCACACAGAAAATCCAGGCTTATAGGGGAAGGAGGCCAGAAGAAAGACCATGAGTTTTAATTTTGCTGCTTCCACCTGGAGTATAATACAGGGTTTGCAATGATTCATGCAATTTCACTCAGAAAGCAAAAAAGTACCTGCAGCAGTAGATCTACATTTTGCTCCTACAACTTAATAAAATTTCTACCATACACAAAACATTGTCTTATGACAGCAGAGGATAATGAGGAAATTGAATTATGTATTAAAAAATTACATTGGAAAATCATTGATTGCATCATTTCATTAATGGGAAATGCCTGACCAGGTTTCATAGTGGATGTCAATATGATTGAGATCATCTCAATCTAAATATGCACAAAACCACTCCTTCGCTCTTTTTTCTACAAAGCCTTCCTTAAAACCTATCTTTGTGTTTCCCAGAAAAAAAAATTAACAATAATTAGCTATTCTGAGATTCATCACGTCTCATTTTAGATGCATTTTGTGAGGCATTGCCTGCTTCAGTCTAAAATGGATGTATATTTTTTGAGTGACTACTTACTCTCCATTATTCCCTCTGGCATAACCTATGTGTCACCCTGTATCTCTGTAATCTCTTGTTGAGATCATATACTTTTATACTCAGGGACCATCTTTTGTTTTGTGATGATACAGGCATTAGCTGAATGGGATCAAAATTGAAGCTCTGCATGTTCCTGTTATGAGCATGTCCTGGGTTCAGCAGTAGCAGTCATTTTTCCCCTTCTTGGTAGCTGGTGCAGTGCAGTGTTTTGACTTTCGGCCTGGGAACAGAGCTGATAGCGATGTTTTGGTTTGGCCAAGGACTTTGTGAGCCTCATGCTCTGCCAGGGAGGAGGGGAAGCCAGGAGGAAGCAGAGACAGGACACCTGACCCAAACTGACCAAAGAGGTATTCCATACCACAGCACGTCATGCCCAGGAGGTAACTGGGAGTGAGCCGGAAGGGCTGGGAGACTGCAGGGTTGGAGGAGGTATCGGTCAGAGCTTGGTCGGGCTGGGGGGGCGAGTTATCGGTTGGCTGGTGGTGAGATGTTGTATTCTCTTCCCTTGTTATTTCCTTTATCATTATTATCATTGGTGGTAGCAGTAGTGATCTGTGTTATACCTTAGTTACTAAACTGTTCTTGTCTCAACCCGTGGGAGTTGCATTCTTCTCAGTTCTCCTCTCCGTCCCTCCGGGAGCAGGGGGAGGGCAAGAAAGGGGGGGAAGTGAGCGAACGAGTTACCTGACTGGGTTTAAACCACGACAGAGCATAAGGACAATAAAAGCACAAAGTACCAAATATACTTCCATATAATTAAGTATATATCTCTTCATAGAATCATAGAATGGTTAGGGTTGGAACGGACCTTAAGATCATCTAGTTCCAACCCCCCTGCCATGTGCAGAGACACCTCACAGCAGAACATGTCGTCCAAGGCTCTGTTCAGCCTGGCCTTGAACACTGCCAGGGATGGAGCATTCACAGCTTCCCTGGGCAACCCATTCCAGTGCCTCACCACCCTCACAGTAAAGAACTTCTTCCTTATATGTAAACTGAACCTCCCCTGCTTAAGTTTATACCCATTACCCCTTGTCCTATCGCTGCAGTCCCTGATGAAGAGTCCCCCTCTGGCACCCTTGCAGGCCATCTTTTATCTAATGCTATCTAGTAATTTAAGGATGTTTGAGTTTCCAGATGTAAGATGAACACATGATTTGAAAAGACACAGAATTTAAACAACCGATGCTCAGGGTCCTTCATTCCTGCGACATAGCCACCAGAATAGCAAATCGGCAACAGGGAGAGGAACCTCATTTATTACCTGCTCTGCTATAACTGATGAAAATAGCTGTAAGGTAGAGCAACCTGAAACTCAGAAGGAGAAAGCGGCATAGAAGATTTTTTTTGATTTTTCTAGGTAGACTGTAACAGCTAATCATGTGTCACTTTGGCTAAATAATGGAATGAAAAGAAGTTTCTTCTCCTTCAGGAAATTTTAATTTTTAGCCTGTCCAACAAAAGTTTTATGAGCATGCTTTAGACACATTAAAATGCATTTCAGCAATCCCTATCCAATATTACATTCAGTCACTCATTTTCTTTTTATAGCATTCCCCATACAAGTGCCACAGAGATTTCGACTGCAAAGCACATTTAATTAAAAACACAGCTAAGTAAATAGGATTGGGTTTTATAAACCACAAGACAGGTATCATTTTAATCACACATGGAAATGTAACCCACACACAAGTGGCATAGGTTGCTATCCTGAGAAACTGAAAAAATAATCCTGTTTTCACTGAGTTTCAAGAGAGATACCAAAAAAATAATGTATTTCATATACAGTAAAGAGTGCTGAGCATCTAGTGCTTAATGTTCAAATAACTAAATACTGAAAAATAATTGTGTTGTAAAACAGACTGTAAAAATGGAGGGTTAGTTCCGAATGCCTATTCCTCTTTCATACAATAGAAAAAGAAAAGCCTTTCAAAAAAATACGTGGTCCTCAGCTTGGAATCTTCATCAGCACAGTAGTATCGCCTTCATTTTCTAGTCATATGAATTATGTTTCTGTTTTTATCATTCTGCTACATCTCTGGATATTACATTTATGTATTCAGTGTGATGTACAAGAAATGAGACAGATAATTGCAAGTAAGCTGAACCAGGTGCAAATGCAGATAATGTACATTCAATACTTTATAATAAGAAGATATATGTGTGTATGTAAAGGTCCGTATACCCCAGTTATGTCTGGGTTTTTGTAGCTGTCGTAGCATTGTGAGATGCTTGCCAAGGCTTTCATGCCTGTTCAGATTGCTGCTGTCATGTCTGTGACTCCAGAGAGCTACATGCTTGTGGGCTTTACGGCCAGGCTTTGTGTCTTCAGCTGTAAATCTACTTGGAGCAGTGAGTATCCCCAGCAATGTCATGAGTGTTTAGCCACTCTAGCCCTGATCCTAAAAACAGTCAGCATGCTAGGAATAAATAATAAATGCAGCTTACATGATTATGATGCTTACTGAATGAATATTTCTCAATAAGGATGACATTTTGACTATAAATGACAAATCCTGTAAACAAAATATAGACCCCTTGTTTATGAAAGGAAAAATATTAAAAGTAATTATTAAATTGCTATCTGAAAGGTGAATGGAAAGCTCAGTGCATTTGCACTTGACAGCTGTTGTCATGAAATCATTTAAGTGCCAAAAATATTTCTATGGATATGCTAGTCTTACAAGATTTTCATTGTCTTTGATCATTCTGGTATTTCTGGTTTTGCCTTTCAATGTTTTAATTTCACTTATGTCTGAGCGGTGGACTAAGTCTATCATTAACCCTATATACTATGAAGTGTATTGGGAAAATGGCAATTCCTTGCAACTTCCTTCCTTGCATACACTTTGGAGTTGCTTCCTTTTTCCTTTTCTGTCTTCCTTTCCAGCACATCTCTTGCCTTCTCTGTTTCCATAAGCTATGTCTTTTAACTAAAAAATTATAATTGGAGACCATCTCAGATGGTGGGTGTCATCACTCCGTTCTGCTATCATGTTGTATCATTTCCTCTACCTTCTTTCTACCTTGTCTATTGAGAGTGGAGTTTTTAGGCAAGGACTGCAGGTTACCCTGTCTTGTTCTGTTTATTCCTTAGACTTTATTCCGATAACCATGATTATGAATGCTAATTAGTTTTAAAAGATAAATGCAACATAACATTTTCTTGAGAGAAATCTTGGGCTTAAGCTTTCCTGTGTGTGAGAAAAGATCTAACTTCAATTCATGGGGTATTTTATAAACTCCTCAGATGAAGTTGGGCAAAATGTTCCTCCCACATAATTTAGGCATCTAGAGACCCAGCAAAGCTGTGTTTACCACCATGACTACATAAAATACTGAAGGTGCCTTTACCATGGGTGCCTGAAGAAAGGTGAGAGGGATACAACACAAGGTCTCCATCCAAAAAGTTTATTTGGGATAGAATTTTTCAGAAAGGACTCAAAACCAACTAGCTTTATCACAAATTAACTATATTTCTTTGCATGCACTGCCTGGTACACATTGAAAAAAAGTAAATTTGTTTCCAAGCTAGACCTGGGCTCTCTCAGATGCTCAGGAGGATGTTCAGTTTCTGTGAGTTTATTTCTTCATGTACCTTTAAAAACAAGACCCTTAATTCAAGGGCCTAAGGGGGAAATATGTCTCCTTCAATGCATTCACTCATTAGTACTATGCATGCAGCTTTTACTAGCATTTCATTCCACTTCATTTAAATAAATATGGCCTTTGTAACCAAGAAGATAATTAGTAGCTGGTGGAAGCTCATTTGTAATTATGGTGAGTTGAAACTAGTAATTATTACATTACTTTATACGTACAGTGTTTTCCATCCCAAATCCCCTCTGATTCCCTCATAGATGCCCATGAATTTTGCAATCACTAGTGTAGGAGATGCAGATGCTCCCAGCAGCTCCTTGTTACCTTTCTTTCACTAAAAGGAAATAATTCCTTAGCTTGTGAGCAGATCATCCCTCTCCAAATAATACTGATTAATCAAAGGCAATTTATTTCCAGGTTTTGTTCAAGCATATCTTGCTTTTACAGTGCCAGAGATGTCTTAAATGTTGCAGGTTTGGTTTTAATTTTTTAGTCAGGGAATATTTCTTGAGGTTCTCTCTAGAAAACCTTTAATCTTATTAACAATTTCTTGTGCTAAACACTGGGATGTGTTACTCATTGTACTTCTTATACGGCTTTAGGGGGAATTGGGTATTCTGTGAAAGATGGAAGGAAAAGCACTGCCACCAAAATGCACCTCAGCCTATCTCTGTGCTAATTGGCAGTCTGCCCTCTTCTAAAAGGCAGCCTTTGCTGTTCTCTCCCCTTTCTCTTAGTGCTTTCCCTGAGGTCTGGGAGGTCTCATGCAGAGCCCAGGGATATTTCTTGGGGTTACACTTTGATGTGTTCACGCCACTAAGTAGTGTCACCAGTATCAGAGCTACAGGGATCCTATTTGCTCTTCTGCTCTGAGCTCCTGCAGCATATTGCTTGTTCAGCACCCGAGTGAATCATCCTAGGTTATCTCTGTGAAAAAGCTAGTCAAATTTGAGTTAAAAATTCCCCATCTCTGTATGCTAGCTTCGCTTTATTTAGGGAAAAGAAGCCTTCAAATTTATCAGTCCTTAGTTTTTAATCATGGCATCTCTCTGAATATTTTCCTGCTAGTTAGCAGAATTTTACTGATAGGAATTTCTTTCCATATAAACAAGTGTGAATATTGACAATAATGCATGATAATAACTCCCATGGCTCTTACTAAGTGTGCTTTCAAGTTATGGCCAGGTCTTGTAGCTCTCTCTGAAATCCTTCCCCAGGTTTCACCATCTTCTTAAAATGTTGACAACAGAGCTACATAAGCTATTGCAGATGGTGTGCAGAGAGGGAACACCAACTTCCTCTTGCTGTTTAATACTATTTGTCTTACAAGCTATCACATTACACTTGTTCATTACCATGATGCCTCATTTTTTTTCAGGGCCCTATGTTGAAGAAGAAAACTGGCATTATGTAACCATGACACCTTTTTTCCTTGGATGGTTCTGACAGGTGGGATTCATTTCAGAATTAAGACAGATCAGTTTAGGCTGATAAATTTAGTGCACAGTTCTGTCTGCAGAGGAGATTTAATATTTGGTGGAGGTGTGGGGAGCAATTCAGCTGACCATTATGAGGGATATGATTCGTTCACTCTACAGAGACATTATTGTCACTTCCCCCGTCCTCAGTAATCTCATTTGGTTTCTAGCTGCTGCCCTAGAAGAGCAAGAATCTCCCAGAGGTCCATTTGATATCATGCATACCTCGAGACGTATTAAATGCCACTGCAAAGCACTGTGCAGGCAGTTGACTCATCCTCTAGATGTCTTTTTTATCATCAGCTGAAATGGTTCCTAGGCTCCATTGCCTGTAATACGATTTTAGACGTCTATAGATGCCTATGAGGAGATATTGAAGTTCCGACTCTGAAATTGATTTGGGCCCAAAGGCTCAGTTTAGTTGCCTGAAAACAGATATCTTCCGTTTCTTTAAGTTTAGGTCAGCTTGCCCTGCTTCTCAAATTGATCTCAGGACTGCATGATGGTAGACTGTGCAGGGAGAGAAAGTAATGGTTTTGATACTCCTAGGTAAAAGATGTGCGGTTCTCCTGGTTTGCCAACATTTACCTTTAATAGTTACGAAGTTTACACGTTTCAGACTTGCCAAGGAGAAAGAAGCCATTCCATGAAGGCTGGGAAATTTACGTACGTCTTTCAGATTCCCCCGAGATAAAGACTGCATACATCTGTTGAATGCATCTACTTTCAGATCTTCATTGTTAAATGTGTCATAGCTGTCTAGTGTCAGGGCCAACGCTGGAATTTAACTTGCACACGGCATGCTGCATGAATAATGTGTCTTCCACAATTTAACATCCCAGTCGTGTGAGAATGAGCTTCAGTAATACCAGTATTATAATTTTCTTTCTCTAGAAATGAGCAATGCCAGTTCCTTGTGTTTGTATCTGAGACCACTAGCATTGGTATATACAACAGAAACAAAGTCCTTGTCTCTCTACCAAATGTCATAATCCCTGGCTTTTGTGGTATTATTAAAAATTGCAGAGTAACATTCTCACAGTTCCTTTCAAAACAATAGCAGTGAGATTGTTATGATTTATACTAGAAAATATGACCTTTTAATTTTACCTGGAATTTGAATCTCTTGTATGTAGATTTAAATTAGACATATAATTAGAATTCGGTCTAGATTTAGATATAGATGCAGCAGAATCACCCGCATTCAAAAACCAGGGGTTTGAATTGCAACTCTGTTTTCTAGGTTTGGATATAATGTTCTGTAATGTTTTACAGACAATTGAATATATTACTCACTTTTTTTGTTTTCTTTAGTGTATTCTTTGAGATTTATTTATGAATGTCTAAAATCAAGATGCTTGAGTGCAAGGGAGATAAAAGCAGTTATCATCAACATAGCAACACAGTCTGTTCCACATTGTATCATAGCCTTTTTGTGCTTTAATAGCATGCTAAAAAGTGCTGTAAAGATGTTGTATCTGATGCTTATGACATTTCACATCAAACATTATGGGCTGTACAGCTCAGCTGGTGACACCAGGTACACGTGCACTTCATTTCAGGAGATATCACTAAGAAATATTTCTTTCTGATATTTATGATGGTTATTGAAATGATGGCAGAAGAAAAACATTGCTTTAATGGGAACTGCAGTATCACTTAACTTCTTTCAAATTCTTTTAATCTAAGTTGCTGTCTTAATAGCGCCTGTCACAGATGCCTTACAATAGCATACTCATAGTGGGATCCATCTGCCAAAATGTAAGAGTCTAAAAACTAGACATACAATTTTAAGTTAGTGATCCTAGGCTATACTGTCATTTGAGAGATAAAGACACCTCCAGAGGAATAGCCACATTAAATTCTAATTTTGTGATGAGATGAAAGCCTTTGAAAAAGTAACTATCCCTCACTGACTACAAAGCAAATCTAGATTTACAAGCATAGGTTCGGGTATGTGATTTTAAATTACCTAGGTTATTAAATTGGACAAATGAAGTCTTGGTTTCCTATAACCAGTACTTACTTGGTTTCCTTAAAATATTTCCCCCAAAAATCTATTTTTATTCATATAGCATAATTATAGTTAATTTTTTATCATTTACCAAAAAAAAGTGACAAACTGTGATATGACAGATCAAAAATATGGGAGTTTTGCAGTGCGTCTGCACACTGAAAAATAACCTGATCTCCAGGATTTTTGTCTTGAGCAATGTCAGAAGGAAACAGAAAGGAGCAAGGCACCCCCTTTTCAAGAACGTGGAAATGCCTGTGTTCCTCCCTAAAGTGGTGGCTTCGTCATGAAGCCTGGCCCAGAGCTGCTCACTTGGCTTCGTAATTCTGCTGGGGTGCACAGTGACTTTGCAGGGCTTAATGTTATTTGATGTCCCTGTGTCTGCTCTCATGTTTCTATGACATTTCTGATGAGACATGGAGACTGTTTTCAAGAACGTGAAACCCAGGAGTACATGCTGCTGTCCCAGGCGTACGGCATAACAAATAAAAGGAATTATTTTCTTAGCCAAAGGTGGGAGAAGTGAAATTCTGGCAGAATAAATGCTCTCCTGATGAAAACCAGATTGTCATAATCTTTCTCCATTGTGGTTTTACATGTTTATTGAGACAACAGATCTTGATTTAGTCCTTTGCCTTGTCAGCTAGTCAGCAACCCTAGGTGGTATTATATTATTCTGTTTTCATGAAAAGAGACAAAAGCATGTTCTCTCCTAATAAGCAGAAGTGATTATATTTCACATGAACCATGAATGCTGTAAATTTTGTTTATATGTAATTTTAGGTATGGATCACAAATAGCCTAAGGAAGTTTGGCATTGGTTTTGAGACCAGCAGGTAGGAGCAGAGAGTAAATACAGACACCCATGGGGGAGAGTTGTTTCAAATTCTGTGAGCTAGCCTGGGCATTGCTGAGTTGCAATGGCTACTATGAAAAGCCGGAATTCTGCCCTTTTTTGTTTTGCAGTTGTTTATAGGAATATCAGTTTATTTTCAGCTGTTTGAGGTGTGTTGTCATAGTTATGCCGTAAATCAAGATGATACCTAAAAATGCATCCCTTGTACTAATGAAAGCTAGTTGCAATCTTATGTAATGTTACATAAGGCAGTTGTACCAACACATCTTTTAGTCTTCAGCTCTTCAACTAGCTACAGCTAAGCTGGTTGAAAACATTATATATATATTAATTTTTTTATTTTTTTAGCACAAATATTAGGGTGGGGTGCTCTAGCCCAAGCTAGTACCTTCAAACTGAACTAGCCTACTGTCCTTAAAGACGGTGATTTTTTGGTTCCCCTTGTAAAAAGACAATTGCAATCAAATACTGTAATTATGACGTTAAATAAATCTCCTGGTTCACAGCAATAGGAAGAATGAAGCTGAAGTTATATTAGTGTGAGATGGTATATCTGCCTTGAGAGATAAAAATATTTTTACCTGAGTGAAAATGCACTAGAAGTTAGGAGCTACCAGATCTGGTCCCCTACATTAGGGATATTCCTCATAGCCACTGACAAAAAATAATGTTAAAATGGATATCCCTCACTTCAGTGGTTTGCCAGAGCTATTTTTGGGGAGAACGGCTATTTACCACCTTTCTGATATGTTTTTGCTGCTTCTTATCTTACCTCCTTTCTGATATTTTTTTGCTGCTTATTATTATTGAAACATGTGGATGGCCTTATCCATGCTGGTGTAACCTTTTTCAAAGGCAGCTGGTTCACTCATCCATTTTCCCTTCTGAAAACTATTTGTAAGTCCCAAGTGCTTTGATCTCCCTGAAATGACCATCACTAGGCTTCAGACCAGCTCTACAAGGAAGACACTGATGCTTCCTGGATGCTGTAATACTTCTCTTTCATTCTTTCTCTTCGTGTGTGAAAGAAAGAATAATTTGTTTTATGATAGAAATCATTCACTGGTGTCAAAGTTTAGATGGAAAATATAGCTGCAGGAAGAAGTTAAAGGCATTTATGTAAGAGGCCACTCTCTGTCCTTGCAGATTGACTTTCATATATTTCCAGTAAGCACTGGAAAATTGGATGCTAAAAGACTGCAAGTAAAATCAGGAATTTTTATAAAGTGGGAAGTAAAAGTGCTTGTAAAGGCATTTTTTGGACCAGCTATTCCAAACAAATTTGGCTTCCTTTTGTTCAGGTTCACAAAGCAGTTGATAATTTTTTAGAACTCCTCCCCATTTTTAAAATATTGAAAACAATGTTGCTGGACACCGTGTTCTCTCAAGAGCCCAGTGTCTTGAAGTGAGGCCAGGCTCATTTGTCTAGAAAGCTCAGATCTGGTGCTAACAGCAACACTATTTCTCTCACAGATTCTGCTTTACAATTTCCCCTGCTATTTTATGTTCCTTTAATTAAAGTCTTTTGTAGTTCCCTTTTTTTTCACAGTAGATTCTGACAAAAACCCTGTTTTTATTTAGGATGGGGCTATTAGCACTTTGTTGTTGGCTATTCTCTAGTTTTATTTTTCACTGAGATGTGACTTTTACTCAGCACAAACTTCTTGTTCTTTACGAGGATGATGTCTGCCATCAGAGTCTTTGTTTTAGGCATGATGATTGCAGTCAATCTGCCAGCAAGGACGCCCTCTGTCTCATATATGGTGATGCAGAGAGCTGCCAAACACACATAGACCAGAGGTACATACATGTCATTCACAACAGATGAAAGAAAATGGGCCTGGCTGTGTGCAGCAATTGTAGGCAAGTAGGATTTGGTGTGGAGGGAAAGCTCTGCAACGCTGACTGAGAAACCTGCTCTAAGTTTGGAGTTTAGCTGGAGTGATAGCTGCAAGCCCAAGTTAAAATCTTCAAAGATTTAGCATGTCTTATTCCCCGCCTGAATGTAATGATCACAGAAGCTAAGCTATTAGCTAATAGGAACCAATGCCATTTGTCCCCAACATTTCACTAGATACCGAGACAGGCAGAGGCCATCTGAATACAAGATAAGCTTCTTCAGACAGAGAATTGTGATTTTAACATCTCACCCAACATTGCTGCTTGTAGCAGGCCATGTGCTGGATACAGCAGTGCAGCAATCTGCCATTTCCTTCAACCACTCACACGGATACATTTGTTCAGCAAGTGTGTCTTCGTAAACTTGTTATAGGTCCTACAAATTCCTCCTCACTGCCTGCTGTGAGACATATTAAGGTGATCAGAGGAGCTCTCTGGAAATGTTTACAGCATAATAACTTTTTTTATTATTATTATTTTTAAAAAAGGAACATATTGCCTTATTTAGCCAGATAAGAGCTAGCTTTTCTTCCCTTAGAATAAAACCCCAAATCATCCAGGTAATTACTACTGCAAGTACCATCTTCTTAGACAGGCAAGTTGGATGTTAGATGTGAATACGACCACTGTGCCTTTTTAAGCCGTAATGGCTTTGACAGGGTGAAAGAAAGAAAATAAAATTTTAAAAAAGGGAAAAAAATGAAGCATCTTAATGACAACTATTTTAGAAGTGCTAACTCCTCTGCCTTGGTGTTCAAACAGAGATACTGTTGTTTCCTGCTAGTAGATCTCACTAAATTCTTCCCAGGCTTATAGTTCCTGATAATGCAAAACAGCAAACCCAGCAACTTACAGTTATGTGTAGCCCAGCAAGAATTCTAGCAATTTCTTTTCTTTTGGCAACAAAAATGACATAAAAATGCAAAAAAGAAAAATGCCAAAGGAATTTGATTATCTTATGTTTTCTTTCAAAAGAGTCTAAAAACTTGCTGTTAGTGGTATTGAGGAGACAGTAAATATGTGTTGCAGCTACTTACTATGGTTACTTTGATTAGGTATCTTTGTCTAGGTTCATAGGAAGTCAAGAATGTAAACTACCCTTGCTTGTGCACTGAACACTGGTTATCTGTGTTTGCTTGCTGTACACTAGTACCTTTTCCTATCAGCCTCTTGTATGTGAGTGTATATTATATTGCATATCTTCAGGAAGTTACATGTATAGATACAGATTTCTCAGGTTTCACAACACCACTGAGAGCTAAGACACCTTGAGAATTGTCATGAGATGAACCAGTAGCATCTTTCCTTTTCTTGTGAAAAAACTTCTACTGTTTCTGTAAAAGAAAAAACAACTAATGTATTTTGGGGAACAGTATGTGGCTGCAACCTGGTACTTCATGTTAGGAATTGCTGATATGAATAAGGTACAAAATTTACAAAACTATTAAATGGCTCTGAAGAAGAGGCCATGAAAATATTCATGTCCAGCTCTGAGTAACGCTTTCCATCTTATACTTCCTGCTGAGACTCCAAATGCACTTCACATTTTCTGGACAAAGGAAAAAAAGGTGAGATCAGGTGTTTGCTTGGTTTTTTTTGTTTGTTTTTATGAGAACAGGCTGGCTAATAGCTGGCTTCAGAACTTGAGAAGGTATTTTGTTCATTTGCAAAAGAAACTGTCAGGACACCCAAGTGCTAAGGATGTACATGAGACATTGCCATGACTTCTGCAGTCTAGTAGGTTTTTTTGGTTTGAATGAATTGCACAAATCTGACACAGGCATTTGAAAGCTTGTTGTCCTTGTGTTTTAAAATTCATCAGGAATGTGAGGAAAACTCTTAAACTACATGGATTATTTTGCCCTTGCTGAATGTTTGGGATTCCAGTTGAGAAGGTTGAATATTTTGTTATTACAGAATTAAATATCAATTTAAATGAAACGTCAATTTAAATATAAATCTCTGCTTGCTAGTTGTGAGTCATATGGTGATGTTTTATTGGCTTGAATAGATTGTTTGCTCTTTCTGCATATTTCAGTAAATCCTTTTGACATTGCTATGGCCTCCTGTCTCCTTACAAACAGCTAAGGAGCTACAAATGATTAAACAAACTCTGAGCAGTCTCAGATATACATAGAACTGGAGACTTCAGAGCAGACAGTCAGACCTGCTGGCGGCAAAGAAAGCCACTAATAACCAAACAAAACTTGGAATCACAGTATAAAAATTTAAACTGTAATGCCAGGGAGTGTATTTGGCAGCAATATCTGCCTCTTGCCTTGCTCCTTTTGTTTTCCTTTTCCTTTTTACTTGTTCCCAAATCATTTGGATTGCGACTGCAAAGCTTTGCTGCAGATTCTGTTCAGATGATCACAGCAGTGCAGCATAGCCACAGAGGTGAAAAGGGTTACCCATGTTTAGCAGTTGGTCTGACAGGAGAAAGACAAGAGCAGGAGCAAGATCTGAACTCCCTCCAGTCCCCTAACCATTGCTTATGGGACAGCCTACTGGTCCATAGGAAACTATTAGATTAGGTCAGCCATCTCATGCAATATCATGCAGAAACCCTGAGGTTTTAAAAGCCTGATGTCAAACACATGTGAATAATAGGTACAGAGTCAACCTGCAAAATTTGTCATGCCAACAAACCTGACTGACTAACTTAAATCCTGGTTCTCTGACAAAGTAGCAAATATCAGCTCCCAGTAATGCAGAAAGATCAGGACAATGTTTTATAAGTTCCTGGTGTGATCCTAATTCAGTTGTTGACCACAAATTTGCTTACCTGCCCTTCTAAAGTTGCAGGTTTGCATATTTATTTTTTCTTCACAGAAGAGAGTATATATTTATGAATTTGTTTGCAATAATGTCACAGGGAAGAAAATATTAAGATTCTGAATATGTGAGTCATGTAGCTATAACTGTAGCAAGAGTCAAAAGGCAGGGTGAAGAAACATTTACTTTCTGACTTGCCTTCTCTCAAACATTTTTTCTGTTTGAAGCTTCCTAATGCTACCATCTCCTAGGACTGCCCCTCCTACTGTTTAAGGGCAGTAAAGAGATCAAAATACCTTTTGTTCCTTTATAAATCACTTATATGGCTGCCAGCATGTGAAGAAGTCAGAATTCTCTGTCACTTTTCCTTCTCTAAAACATCTACCAGGAAATGCCTGTACTTCAAGCCGTAATATTTTCTCTCAAACCTGTAACAAAGAAAAGACGTAGCATTTGCTATTACTCCACCAGGTCATGTTTCTGTTTGTGTAACTGAAGAGAGCCTTAGGTGATTTTCTTGAGCTGCCTAGTGGAACAATTTGCTGATCAGTGTGCTTGAAGTCACTGTCAATTTTAATGACATAACCACGGCTGTGATGTCTTCCTGAGATGTCTCCCTCTGTGCCTCTTCATGGCATAGGCTTTATTGGGATATACAAGGTGTGGTTCCCATCACACTTTAGTGAGCTACTAGTAGCAAGAACATAGAACTAGACCATTGTTAATGCATATCCTTTGCTCTCAGCAGCATGGTCTGTAGTATTTGCCATGGCCCTGGCATTGTAACATGATCCACAGCATGTCTGACTGAGCAAGTTGATTTACAATTCACTTAAGCTACTGTTTTCTATTCAGAGATATTATTTTCACATTATAAATAACTAAACTGAATAATTCATTGTTGCAGGATAATGCAGAGGCCAAAACAGGTTCACATCCTTCTGCATCTGGTAAAGACAATTATCTAGATGCAATCTCTGAGGTAGGAAATGCACTCTTAAAGCTGAACAAGAGGTCTGTCAAGGTCCATTTGGATCTCTCAAATTTACAGGACAATGTACTCTGTGATTTGATTTAATTTAATTTTCGTGACCTCATTAAGATATATAATAAACAAGAAAAAAAGGAGCTCAATCCCCTATTGCGACTACTAGTCTATCGTGTTCACTTATTCACTATTCAAGTCGTAAGATTTCATCATTTATACCTCTCAATATCATGCACCAATGAGCAAAAGAAAAGAATTAGTAACCTAATCAGTGGTGAGAATGCTCATCCTTCCTACTCTGCCATGGTGAGTGCTTTCCCTGTATCACATCGGGAAGCATGAAGCCTCAGAAGTCCATTTGCCTTGAGACGTTTCAAAAGCCTTTTGAGTGACCTAATGTTTTATACCTTCCAGATGGAGGTTTGGTCTATACCATTTCCATAAGTCAATGGATTATGAGGAACTGACAGACAAAAGATGATGGCTAGATAAGACAGAAATTTGTAGGTGATCATAGCTGCATAATGGCCCTTTTGCTACTTGTCCTGCCTCTCTGATGCTCTAGGTTTGACCTAATGGTTCTGCTCCCAGCATACATCGGGCCTTAGCATAACCTGGTTTAGCCAAAATCTAAGTAGAAGCTGAGTGAACAGTCACAGAAGCACCAGGGGAATATTTACTCTATGTGCATTCATTTTTCCAAGCATCAGTTACAAGCCACTTTTCAAGACAGACAGGTGAGTTGGATGGATCTTTTGTATTACTCAGTTTAGCGGATTTTGAGTTCTTACTACAGAAACAGGCTTAACTGCATTTGACATCTGTTATCCACTTAAATAGTCTTACTGATATCAGGCAGAGTTTACATTTCATAGCAATTGCACTTTATGAGTTGTAAGGCCTGTGTACAGGGAAATGACTTAAGGCTTAGATGAGCTTCAGAAGAAGTTCTTGGCATAAATCAATATATTTAAAACACAGCATTTGAACACTTTTTTGTTTCTAAGTTCCTAGCTTGTTCTGTTCTTTGACATCATCATGAAAGAAAATATTTTGGAGGAGTTCTCTCAATCCTGATCAGAGGACTGAGGTTCTGTCATGATGCAAAGCAGTAGTTTGATTTGAGCTGAAATCCTGACTATTTGCTTGGTCACTGAAGTCAAAGAGAAAATGATGATTAATTTATTTGAACTCATTTGATCTTTACTTTCCAGTCTCAGCTATCCCACTACTCTACTGTCTTTGATCTTGGCAATAAAGGTAAGTGGGTCAAAGATAAAGAACCATTGTTCCAGTTTCCCAGTTTGCTAAAGAGGAGAGATACAAAGACTGCCTTTGTAATATATTTCTGGACTATCAAATGAAAGTTGATGTAGGAAGTACGGTATAATCCCATAGAAGGGTACTCAGCCAGGTATCGCATATGCTTAATTTAGGCTTTATGAGAACTTTGTCTACATTAGGCAGCCTCGGTTAACTTCCCAGTTCCAAGTGTGGCTTTCTGCCCTCATCACAGCTCCTCAGCCTTTTTCTCCCCCTCTTCTTCTCTTCCCTGTGCTCCACTTTCCACAGAAAGGAAACCTGGTCATGTGGGCCATGTGGGAGCTTCAGCTTATTTTATGCTTTCACTAGCCCCTAGTCCTAGACCACCTACAATCTATTAGACCCTGGTGCCCTGCTGCGAGCAGAAGGGGTCGTGGTACATTATTTGGTCACACATACTTGGACACTATCACCATAAACTGGTAAGGCAGGGAATGAAATATAATGCGTTAATCACCTAAACTTAAGCAATGTATGGCAGCACATCTGATAATATGTCTAAACTCAAACCCATTTTGCTGTGAATCAAGTTCTGAAGGACACAACTATGAAAGCATAGATTAAAAGATAGAGATGACGTTAAAATAAGCATTTATCTAATCCTGCAGACAAGAAAAGAAGGGAAAGCTAGTCAGTCACCTAAAGAACAAAGGTGCTGTTTATTATTTCACCTTGGCAAAATGTGCCTTAGAGGAAGCTGGAACAAACACAGCTATGTCAAAAAGCAAGAGGAAAAGTCAAGGAGAGAAATAGTAATTATGGAGGTCTGATTTTCTACTTTATGTGTGTATTTTTCTAAATCTTAAGATGCTACTATATTTAACAGAACATTTAAAATTCCAGCTGCCTATTCTTTGAGTTTTAGACATGTAATCTACTTATCCATGTGCGTGAATACTCTGCAGAAGTCTCTTCTTGTTTGGTGTATAGGACTACAGAACAATAGTAACCCAGGAATACAAGGAACTCTTCTACTAGGCAATGAATCCAACAAATTTGAATAAGGAGAAGGATTTTTTTCCTTTATTATTTTCACAGTGGGAACATAACTAAGTTAACACTAGTGCTTTTCCTTTTGTCATTCCTGCTCATGTTCTTCGCAGCCAGCCTCTAATCCTCCTTTGATCTTCCTGCTATTTACTGCAAGCCATCCACAGAGCTCTGTGATTTAGAGCCAGTTTCTAGGGATTATTTTCACTGAAGGACCCTCTCCCAAGACTATGGGTAGAAGACTTCTTTTGGAGAGGACACAAAATGTAATCGTGATGCAGACAAATTTCTGAAAACTGAGAGAGAGCAGAAAATATGCTTTCCCACTTATTAATAAAGTGAAAAAGTCTTTGTTTTTTTCTAGCCTAAAATCTTTTTCTTAGACAAAGGTGACATATGAAGGATCTGAACTTTCTGTATTGATAGTATATGTATTTTCTGAGGAAATAGGAAGTCAAAAGAGATCTTTTGAGCAACTTCTGCCAAAAAAAAACCCACTAGATTAATGAAAACATGTAGATAAGCAAGCTTTTAAACTAACTTTGTTGCCCTCGGCAATTTTGTGATGGACACCTCCGTCAGGTTTTTACTTACCTTCTAAGAAATATTTGCTTCATTTGCAGACACCTACTCCCAGAATGTTTTATCGGAGCAGGTGATGTGAGATTGATAGGTCCTGTTGCAGTGGAAGCTCATGCAGTTTCAACTCTCTATCTGTGCAGTACTGGCTGTGACTGTGCTTTCAGGCTGACAGCTTCAGTTTTACCTGACAATCTCTGTGATAGCTGCACTGCCAAATAACATTTCAAGTAATAATTTGAAAATAATATATTCTTAGAGCAAAATGGTCACCTGTGAAGGGCCTTAAGGAACCAGTGACTTGGCCAAGATTAGCACTTAGACTCTGGGCATTTTCATTGCTGAGAGCGGAGAGCTGAAAGGGGCTGAGAGTGGAGAACCTGACAAATGTACTTACTAAGAAGTGTGCTGCATACTTACTAAGAAGTGTGCTGCATTTTCATTGTTATAGAGTTCAGGTAGATACACTGTTGAGGTATCTGAAAAGGCACAATTTGCATGTAGAAAAGATCCAATTTGCATGTTTATGAGAAGGCTTTTTATTGTAATGCATGGATAATGGCTTAACTTTATATTATCAAAAAATAAAAAAGGAATGTGTCACAAGAGTGACACATGGTGAATCACTCAGCACCATGTACACAATCCACTGATCAGCTTCTAATGCTCAAGTTCACCCAAATTTAAAAATAAATAAATAAAATTGAGAGGAGATATATGCCTGCCCAAACTAACCTTGGAATTAGAGGGCTACTAGCATGTACAGCAAAATATTTTTTGAGACAATAATTAGCATAAGACATGGGTAGAATATGCAACCCAGTGCCCTGATAAGTTCCACACTTTCCATCTTAGTAGCTTCTCTGGGCTAACTAATTAACACAAAGGTCATTGTTCTCATTTTTCCAGAATCAACAGAACATTAAAGCAGCAGATAGCTGATTATGTTGGTAGATGAGGGATGCTGCAGTTAAGATGAAATTTCAGTTTCACAAAGGCTGAGACCAAAGCCCATAAATTGAGCAAGGGGATATTTACTATGCGCTAAGCTTCTTTTCTGAAAGGAGAAAAAAGGAACTATCATGAAAGCACCCAACCAAGGAGAAATGGAAATAAGGATAGGCTTTATACTTTGATCAAATGTGCATCTGCAAAGTTCTGTGTGAGAAATAACATAACAGCATGAGCCAAAAGCTAAATATTAGAACAACAAAATATGTGCAGATGCAAATTGGCTATAAAGGTAAGCTGGTGTCTTGTAGTGGGGTCTATGGGGTCTATATGACCACAACGTTGCAGCCACCTAGCTTAACCAGAAATGTGTCATGTTGGGTAATGCCAGTAGGAGAACTACATGCCTTTACCTTTTGCTTCCTTTAAATCTGTAACCGTGTTAGGACAAACACTCAGCACTTCAGAGAATTGTGCAAGAACATTTGGGAGGTTTTTTCTCAGGTTTCATTTGCACCAGAAATATGCAAAACATACTCTTTTTTTTTTTTTTTATAAACAGTTGATGGCTTTTCTTTAAATTTTGGCAAGAATAAAGCAGTGCTGATATTAAAGAAAAGAAAGAACACTTTTTTATTTCAGTATTTGAGTCTGGGCTTGAATAGTGCTGGAAGGACAAAAACATTCATATTGTAACTAAATAATTTCTCCATGTCCTCCAACTAATGGACTTCTGAGGCTGTAAGGTATCATTCTACTCACCGCAAATGATTTCTCATTAAAACAATGTAATGTAGACTTTCACTTCCAGGAATTACTGCATCAAATGCAATTTTTGATTGACCTGAACCATACCTCCCAAATGGACATTATGTGTAAACACTTAAGCTAAAGAATTTAGTGAGGGAATCTGATACTTCATGTTATATTCTGCTGTCTAAAAACTGCTAAAGGCAATTTCAGATGTTTTTTAATTGAAAAAAGAAGTGAATGTAGTTTTGCAACCCTATTTCTTCTGAGTTATCTGCTGCTGGTAGGACGGATAAGTACTAGAAACAAATCAAGAGAACCTATAAAGTTTTTGCTGACCCCCCTCTCAAGTGTGTAAAGGTCCCTCTGGATGGCATCTCTTCCCTCCAATGTGTCAACCACGCCACACAGCTTGGTGTTGCTGGCAAACTTTCTGAGGCTGCACTCAATCCCACCATCCATGACACTAGCAAAGATGTTAAACAGCGTCAGTCTGCCATAGCATTGTTATAGACAAATTGTAGACTGTGGGGTGAATGAGCTAGACTTCAAGCAGCTGAAAAACTAACTAGACCATTGGGCTTGAAGAGTTACTGGTCAATGGTTCAAAGTCTAAGTGCCTGTCAGTGAAATACAGCATTCACTGAGGTTGATACGGGGCCTAATACTTTTAAATGTCTTCATTACCAATCTGTACTGTGGGAAGAAATGTACTCTCAACACAGTAATGGATGGGGCACAAAGCTGGGGTGAATGGCTGGTGGGAGCACTCACCATATATAGGAACCTTGACAAGCTGGAGGAATGGGCTAACAGGAACCTGAAGAGTTTTGTTAATGATGGATGCAAAGCTCTGGATCTGAAGCAGAAAAATCTCATTGAGCAGTCAGGGCTGGAAACTAACTGGTTAAGTCACAGCTTTACTGGGGAGGAACTGGGTCCTTCTGCTGTGGACAACAAAACAACCACGAGTGAGCACCATGGCAATGAAGGCCAGCCATGCTGGGCTATGCTAATGAGAGTAGGCCTATTCCTCTCTGCTTGGCACTTGCCAGACCACATCTGGATTTGCATCCACTTTTGGACTAGATGGACTTCAGGGTTTTTTTCTGACATAAATTCTTCTGTGAATGTACAAGAAAGAAAACTGCAAAATAACAGCATACAGATTTGGCACAAGATCATGCAATACTTTTTATGTGGTGAAAAATATCTCTGTGTTTCATAAAAGGATTGATTTCTGCTTCATTATGTTTAATAACATTTTTAGCTGAGGACATGAGATTATTTTCTTTGATGGATAAGGAATCTGATTCCCTTAAGGCAGAAATTTTACTATGAAGCCCTATGAAATTTTCTGAGATAACGAAGAGAAAGAAGAATCCAAAGCATTTATTTTTCTGTTTCGGAGTGTTCCAAGAAAAGGAACTAAATGGCTTAAACCAAAGCACAAATAAGATTATATTATTAACTATTTTAGAATTAAAAAGAATACCCAGAGATGTGCAGGCTTCAGGAATTGGTGACAGTGTGATCCTGTTGTCAGATGCTGTAGCAAAATAAAACTTCTACGTTCAGCTACATGCTGGCTTGTTTTGCCTCATTTTTGATTGATTCAGCATGTTGACTTTCTATGTGCATCTTTGAATCAAGAAAACCTTGATTTCTTTGGTTTTGCTACTAGTATGGAAAAAATTGTGCTTCTTCTACTAGTATGGAATAAATTGTAGAAATCAGTGAAAGTGTCATTTTTATCCACTTTCTGCTGAAGCATGCAGCTGATTTTGAAGGGATCTGATTATAACAATGTTGTGGGTGCGCTGAGATATTTGCATAGCAAGTATTGCATGCAAGCATGGATTCTTTAAAAAACTTATACAGAGTTTCAAAAGCACCCCCCCTGAAAAAAAAGAAATCCATATCCAGTACTTCTCCAGCTCTGCTCACATCAGTTTTTTGGTTGCTGTCATTTATTTTAGACCTGACTTTCGCAAGTTATCCAAGATACATTGCTGTCTCATACTGCAGGGTGCAAGTTATTAATTCATCTACTACTACATGGAAATCCTCCCTCCTTTGAACTTCCATTGCTAAGACTCTGCAAGACCTTCTGAGTGGGTAGCTAACATAACCTTTTAAGACAAATACTTAGACTACATTGTCAGGCAGCAGTTTGAACAAAATAAGGTTTTAAAACTGACTTTGAGCATAGGGTGTAGGATCAACAAGGCTTGATATACGCTGAGGTTCTCAGACATACATCTGGTAACTATTTTATACAAAACACATTTAACTGTTAAATACAAATAGAGATGGAAAGTTGCTTCAGATCTGCTTATGTAACTCCCTGCCTAACTGATTATGCCCCAAACATATGGTAAGTATGTGTACCTTTTGAATCATTCAAACTTCCAAATATCCGGATAAACAGAGCAATGACTGACCCTCAGCAATCTAATACCATCTCTCTAGGAGAATTCTTATGTATCAGAAAAAGAAAACAGCTTCTTCCAAATCATTCTGAAGTGCAATAGAAACAAAGTAATGGCTCATATGTGAAATATATTAGACACAAGCAAGAAGCTTCATTTTCTAATGTTTCACAGAAGAGGAGAAAGTAAACAGAAATTATCTTTGATGACATAATCAATGGGTGAAGAAAATATAATAATTGTGGCTCTTTCCCTCTTTCTACTTGATATTCATGCACCCCTTAATTACATTCTCATTTTTTAATTTCTGTTGCTTTTTGTGAGAAATTCCTTAAAGTGCTATTCTCACTGGCAAATTTTAAATGCTAAAAAAAGCAAGAAAGAAAATAGAGAATCGTTGCCAAACACTGTCCAAAGGGCTTGTTCGTTATTTGCTTGGAAGGACATCTAATTTCAAAATTTAATATAATCTTTTTAAAAAAAAAAAATAATCAAAATTAGTAAAAGATCTTCTACTAATAGTCTGCTCATTTTGTAAAACTCTAATTCTTTTCTTTTCAAGTTGGTGTTCTGTTTAAGCCCTATATTTTTATATAGCCTACACATGTTAAAATTGCATAATCCACTCAAAGATCTAAGCATATACTTGATACCCTGTAGGTGTTTCTGTATGCATGTATATAAAGAGTAGGTGTGCAGACATGTAGGAAGCTGAAAAATTCCGTGCAAAAAACCCTAGATGAAGTTTAGCAGAATATATTCCATTTTTGAAATTGCAAAGGAAATAAGCCAGCATATTAACAATGGGAATGGCTCACAGCTGCATCAAGGGAGGTTCAGGCTTTATATTAGGAAGTATTTCTTTCCTGAGAGAATGGTCAGACACTGCAACATGTTTTCTAGAGAGGCGGTTAATATCCCAGGCCTGTCAGTGTTTAAGAGGCATCTGGACAATGCCCTTAACAACATGCTATAACTTTTGGAAAGCCCTGAGGTGATCAAGCAGTTGGACTAGATGATTTTTCTAGGTCTCTTCCAACTGAAATGATTCTATTCTGTTCTGTTTTGTTGCTGTAACACAACATAGTTTTTCCATCTGGGTTTGTCCCTCATGGTCATTTTAGACATTTGTTGTTAATTCTGTTGAGAACCATCATTATTGCCCACTAAGCAAGCATGTTGGCACTTGGTTTTGAACTCGTATTTCATGAACACTACAGGCAGAGTGACAAATAAAATAGAGAATATACCAAGTAACCCTTAGTAGGACTAAAAGGTAAACTTAAAAAATAGAGCTATAGAAGGAACAGAGCTTCTCCTTTCTCTAATTTCCACAACTATTCCTTCCCACACTTTGCTCTGTGATCCACTTACCTGACTCCATGTTCTTTGGTTTTTAGAAATAAAATATGAGAGGAACAGGTTCTGAAATGGATCTGGGAGAGTGAGTTCCAAATTGGACTGGTTGGAATGTGGACTTCGCATTTTTGAAGAGAATTGTGATTGCTTACAATAACAAGAAATTCAGAAAGTCTCTTCTTGCCACATGGACAATGATCCTAAGCCTCTCCTTAAAATATACTGACACTTGCTATAAAATTGCCAGGCAAGAATCTGGTGTTCCTATATTAACCCTCTGACACGGGGATGTTCCCTGATGGGAAGGGATGTGCCCGTCCATCTAATTTAGGGGCTAAAAGTCAGAGTTACAGGATGAAGTGTAACATTCTTACCTTTTATGTTTCTGTTTGGGTGGTGCATAATGAGTACCTGAGCACAAACCAAGCTAAAACTAGGGAGAGTAAAATGAAATACACATTGATACAAATGAGGTATAAAATTAAGTATTTTTCCTGCAATACCCACCTTTCTCCTTGCCTATGTCAGGCTGCCCAGGGAACTGGTTGAGTCACCATCCCTGAAGGTATTTAAAGGATGTGTAAATGTGGCATCTAGGGACATGGTCTAATGGTGAACTTGGTAGTGTTAGGTTAAAAGTTGGACTCAATAATCTTAAGAGTCTTTTCCAACCTAAATGATTCTATGATTCTGTGATTCTAAGACCTCCCTTTGGAGTCCTTACAAGTTATATCCCTGTCTTCATTAACTTTATAGGAAACTTAGGCTTTTATTTTGGAAAGCTCTTTTGCTAGAAATGGTATATGGGCATGCTATGTTTGTGAATCAGGCCAATTGGATTTCAGTCTAAATGTGTCTATATTTAAGGGATGGTTTGCTATTACTGTATTCACTCCTGAATTTCATACTTTTCTCATTTGGCTTTTTGACCTTATCACATTCAAATCTTATTTTCTGAGGAGACCAAATGAATTCTGAAATAGCCTGGATAGGATCTCTCTCCTCCCTTAGTGGCCCAGATGCTTTAACATTTCAAATAAAATACCAACCTTACAGCTGCTGGTAACAAAGGTTTCAAGCAGATAAGGGCGTGAGTAGTCTTGTGATGAGTGCTACAGGATTCACCTGTTATGTGCATGGTTTAGTTAATCTCTAGCTGCAGAAACAGCTACTGCTGCACTAATGTTTCAGGGCCTGGATTCCTCCCCCAGGTTTGTGATTAGGTTTTCTATACTGGGTGAAGGGATGTGCAGCATACAGCAGGATCTGAGCAGATGCCACTTGAACCAGCTAATATTAAAAAGTAAGCACAAGGGCATCTCATTGCCACCTCAACAGCCATAACCTTGGCCTCTGTCTATCTTCAGTCCATTACTGGAGATTGTCTCCTTAGGGTAGGTTACCACACTGAGTCATGCATACACTTCAGAAGCACACATGGCTTGCTTTCATGAGGAAAAGTATAAGGGTGAAAGAATACTTCAAGTGCAGGGACCTAGTGGCTGGAATTCCCTTCTGCAGTAATTTAAAGTGCTTTATTGCTGTTGTTACAGAGTGCTGTGACAGGCTACCCTGAGTCTGCCCATCTCCTTGTGAAAACTGTGTTACCTGAAAGGACCCAGGATCCCAGAAAACAGATTGCTCAAGCTGGACCTTGGCCATTTTTCTTCCAGGACTTAATGCGGACAGGAACAGTGCTGGCTTGTACTTGCTGGGCCAAGATTGTGTTTCTGAGCTATACTGAGAATGTAGATGTGATTTAGGCAAAAAAGTGCTCTGAATTTTTCGTGTGACACTCTATATGAATTTTTATATTTTAATTTTTTAATATGAAAGTCAATCTAAAATTTCTACCCTTCTCAAATGTCTGCAGGGAAAGGAACACGTGGTCTATCCCTGTTACTGAAAATTAAAAAGGTACATCACATGAGAGCCCAAATCATCTGGGAAAGTTCACTCAGAGCAGAGTCAGCACAGTTTCTTTGTACACATCGTGCCACACTTAAGTCTGAAAAAATTCCAGTGACATCAGTGAGAGCAGGTCAGGTGCAAAATTTTGATTTTAAATTACCTTCTTTTATCCCTTCCTGAAAGCCCCCAAATTCTTAAAGTCTGATGTGATTTCTAGTGCAAGCCGCAGAGTTTAAGATTCAGCCTTTAAAAAAATAAGCAGTGGAAGAGGTTCTTATTCAGTCCCCATGCTTTGATACTTTCATGGGAGCTGCAAAAAATCTGCTGCTAATAAAAAGACATTTTGAGCTGCCATTAACAGCCCAGTTTCATCTGATGCCTGACTGACATACTGAAACGCTACATGTAAATGCTGTCCCCTAGCTAAAAGATTGCGGGCTATTTTCACACTGATTTTGGCTCCAGCCAAATTTAGGCTTATATTTGCAATTTGTCTTAGTTTGGTAATAAGAAGAATTTAGGTCAGAGGGCTTGTCAGCATGTGCAGAGTTAGCAACTCAGGTTTGCTGAATCCAGTTCTAAATGCATGCAGATATCCCTCTGCTGTACAAAATGATCTTCAGTAAAAGCCTTTTCCTAAATTTAATCACAAAGTCTGGGATATATCACATTTTTAGAAGCTACATTTTGAAGAGGCAGTATCAGTTCACATGTGCAGCACAGCTTACTTGTCTATCTACACAAACATTTTTTGTTTTAAAGGAATTATGCCCTGAGCTATCAAACAACACATTATTTCTACAAAGCTGCATGTGTGGTTCTCAGAGAAAAACCGTGCTCTGACATAATTTTCAGTTCTGGGTATGCTTTCAGGATACTTCTCAAAAATCACCCTCAGGGTTAGATATCCCTTTTAACAATTTTTTAATTTGGAGACAAAACCAATTGGTCAGAAAATAATCAGTTTCCTATTATAAAAGCACTACTGTAATAGTCTTTGTGCTCTTGGGCTCTGGTTTTAATTTCATACGAGGACACTACATTTTCAAATTTATATAGAAATAACGTATGGCATTTTGATACTACAGCAATATAGATCCTTATTTTTTCATTTATGAATAATACTAAAAATCTAATTGAGTCAAGTTACATTTTTGTTCCATCATTTCCTGAAGCTAGCCTTTAAGGAAGATTTTGTATACACTCAGTTTAAACTACTTTATTGACCTCTCTAAGAGGATTTTACATTCTAGCTCAGTTTCTTTGTTAAAGTTCTAAGCACTGATTTCAGCTTATGCTACCCCACTTGCAAACATTAATTGTGTAAATACAAAATGCAGTTTTTTATTAGAACAGTCAAGCAGTGGAACATATTGCCCAAACAGGTTGTGTTGTCTCCACCCTTGGAGCTTATCCCAGCAGATGCTGCTTGGAACAGGAGGCTGGATATTATTCTGTGGTTCTTTTGCTGGGGTCCATTTTATTTGCATATCCCAAGAGCCTCATTTATGGCAATTGCTGCTGCTTGAAAACATAAAATGGAAGTACATGAATAACGTTTCCTAAGTCTACTGTTCAGGAATGTGGCTGGTGCTGCTAAGTCTGTTCTCAAAGGCCCAGTGCCTCATTCTACCCTAATCATAGGATCATAGAATATCATAGAAAATATAAATAATATAAATATAATATCACAGACTGTTGCTGTTAGCTTTAATTTTTTTCTTCTATATCATTTGAGGTCACACCTTGAGCTGAATTTTATTTTCTTTGAATCATTTGATGAAATTCTTAGACCTGAAAGACATCACATTTTGCTTGTTACTAGCCTGTCTTTCTTTCAAACGCCAATTAACAATCAGGTATTGTAGTCTGATAATGCCATATGATGTTATCCCTTCCTTATTGAAGGAGTCAAGCTTTAGGGTTTAGACTGTTTGAAAGACTATCTAGGAATGCACCCTCAGGCTGAAAGACACAGTGACATCAGCTCTTTCTCTTCTCAGAGAATGAACTGAGCACTGAAACTTTTATCTGTAGAGGAGTGGACACTTCTAAATGAAACATTTGTCAACTAAGGTTTTCTATTTCTTTATATACATGACATTTGTAGATATAAAAATAATGATGTTGAAAATATATATACATATATATAAATATATATATAAAATAGAAAAACATGGTGTTTTTCATACATATATGTGCTGCAGATCAAAGGCCTCACAAGATATTTCTTTTAATAACACCGTAGTGTAAATTGTTAATACATGGTAAAATTCTCATTGCACCTTAAATTCAATTGCAATACATCTTGTTCCTGCTCCTTAATGCCCGCTCCAGGTCAGTTAAGAGTAAAAAGAAATTTCCCAAATTGTATTCTGTTTTCCAGGATGGATATTACAGATTAAAACATTCAATTCTCGGTGATTATTCTTGCTATCTCACTGAAATACATGCATACATAAATATATATATAAAATATGAAATTGAGAAGAAAAATACTGTATGTTTGTAGGCATGTATAAGTGTGTAAATCTATATATACACAGCCACAGAACAAGCATACTAAGGGCCTTTTTCGTACTGTTTTCTGTATTTCCAGGATTCCAGGCAATTATTTGAGATGTTCAAATTAGAAAGATCTGTTAAAGGGGAGTTTGCCTTTATTATTCTGATCTGTCATTTCTTTTATGTAACAAGCCAGCTGTTATTTGAACAGCATCATTCATTTCCTCAATGGAATGATGACACTACAATCAGCCTTCATTATCTTCCCATGCTCTTATATGAGAACTAAGTGCAGAGGAAACACTTTGTAATTACTCTAGGCAGATTTCCCACATGTTAGAGATGCCATAGATGGGATTAATGAATATCACTTGAAAAGGTTGAAGTAGACAAAAACAAAATTAGGCTTCAGTAATCGCAACATGCAGATGTGTTGAAATGCTAGTGGGAAAAAATCCCATCAGCAATTAAACTTGCTTCTTGGAGCAGCAGATGTGCGTAGTCTCTTACTGAATACTGAGTACACTTGAAAGGAATTTGTGGAGGAAAAATGCTGAAATATATACAGCTCTTCTCAGGCAGAGATGGGACAAGTGACAGGGTTGTGCTTACTTAGCAAGCATCAGGATCCCCTGTCTCTGCTCAAAAGAATCCCAAACTTCTGCTAGCTGATGAGTATTCCTCTTACCAGTTCTGCTGCTTTTTGCTGTGAAAAGCTCTTCTGCCATCAGAGGCCTGTTTAAACATTATATTCATGACAGCAACCATATGTTACAGATTGACCCTTTAATCTCTGAAGGGCACCATTAGTTCTGCAAAGGAGAACTCAAGCCCCGTTTGCAGCTGGCAATAGCACAAAAGCATCTCTGCTAGCTTCCTCTCCAGATAATCTTCCAAACACCTTACTGACAAGAAAACCTGTAGAAATAAAAGCCACCAACAAACCCAATTTAGCCACCTAGAGGACTTGCTACAAGTGACCAAGCAGGGAGCTGAGATCTAGAAAGGCAAATGCATCAGTGGACACCACCAGTGCAAAATCAGTTGTTCCAGTTTGTAGCTCTGGGCTTTTCAAAGACCTGTCTCTAGGCCAAATCTGACTTGCAAGGTCCAAACAAAAGGTTTGCAAGAATATATCTCTGTACAACACATGGTGAAAGTGGGATGGGTAAATGAGCAAGAAGGAAGTTCACAGGGTCTCTGCTAACAGCTGATGAATTAAATCAAAAGATTCAGAAATGTGTTGTTAGCTCTGATGGCAGTATCTCTGTCTGATGACAGCTGATCTCCAGTCTCTGGAGAGATCATAACAACATGGCAGTTGGATGCTGGTGAGTGGAGCTTCCTGAACATTTGCCACACACCTTGTTTTGTCTACAGCCTCACATGCAGCTTCCCATCTCTGCACAAGTCTTTCAAGCGTAGATAAAGAATTCATTGGAGAGATCAGCAGATGGTTTTCATTGTTATTATTCCTATTGGCACCAAAAATGCTTAAATCAATGAGCAGGCTTTGGAACAGTATTTCTTCCTCTATTTCTCATTTTGTTTTGACAGTCACTTGAGCATCTCCAGATTCCCAGATTAGACTCAGTATGTGGCTATCTATTTCATCCATACCCTTACAAAGAAAAGCTTATCTCCTGCTTCAGCCAGTCCCTCTCAGTCATTTCTGAAAGCCTAGCAGTTATGATATTATGTGTGCTTCTCAAACCCTCTTTTTATCGTCTCATATCATTGTCTGAATTTACTGTCAGGTGATAATAAAAAAAAAAAACAGAAAAAAACAGTAGATTTGGGGTTGTTAGCATCGGCTAGCAATCAGTATGCCTTATAATTCCTATTAGAAGATTTTTCTTCAGCCACTTACAAGCTTGTCTTGATTTAGCTGTTTGCAACTCAAATTTTCTATGCTGAATGCTTTTTTCTGCCCAATAGATGAAATTATTTTTAAATCAACTGGTAAATGGTTTGGTAACATTAATGTAATGGAAAAATACATTTATTTTGCTCATGTTAAAAGATTCAACCTTTTTTTTTTTTGTTTGTTTTTTATTTTCTAGAAGACCCATACATATGCATTTGTGCGTTTTGGCAGACACCTGCCTTTTCTCTCTCTGGAAAAAGCTGCTCAGCTTTGGCCTTTGAAAAGCCACAGTTAGCTTATGCCTTACAGACATCCTCTTTCTACAGCTTTCCAGGATAAAGTCTCCCAAAATCCCAACTATGGCAGGTTTAACATGTGGTGGAATGAAACTATGCTTAAATTGTAGATGTGACCTACTCTTATTGTGCCAGTCCTGGCTTCAAGTCTCAAGGGTCTTTTCTTTCCTGCGTGCTTGGTTGGTAGCAAGTTTCTTGCTGGGTCCAAGAAACCTGGAGAAAGACTCTAATTTATCCATATGCCAAGGGGTTAAAACAGCACAGGAAAGTATGAATGACCACAAAACAGCACATGAGAACATGGCCTAGGGCATGGGATGAGACGTGTGGTTGTGCATGGGGGAAGCTTGTATTGCAGACTGTGAGGAAAGCAGGACTAGAAGTGAAGAGAGGAATAGCGTGTTTGCCAGGTCAAGATATTGAGGCTGAAAGTGGAGGAGGAAATATGGAAGAAGAAAATTAAACTCTATTATGTAAATGTGGGAAAAAAACCAAGCCAGATTGGGCAGATTGGGCATGTGGATGAGGAGAGTCACATTGGGAATCAATGAGCCAAAGCACAAAATGTAATAGGGTGGGCAGATATGACCTGACACTGAGACAGGGTTGAGGGGCAACCAGATGAAAATAAAATCTGGCAAAAATCCTGGGCACTCAAGATCCAGTATTGCTAAAAATGAAGTGGTCAAAAAGTTACAGCACAGATGTGGGCCCAGGAGGTGGTCCTGGCTGTTTAAATGGAGAAAAAGGATTTGTTCAGACTTTCAATTTTATAAAAAAAAATGGAGAAATGGGACTAATTGTATGGGACTATAATAAGGCTCCAGTGACAGAGTAGGGAAAGGACTGTAGTGGGGATACTCACTTGCCATGCAACAGGCAAAATTATGTTTTAATAGCAGCCTGTATGCAAGTAGAAAAATCCTACCAGAACTTGAATTTGATACAAGGGTCAATCTCAACTGCACAAGCCATGGCCATACATATTTTAAGGTCTTTCTAACCTTAACAATTCTATGATTCTGAGATCCTGTATGTTCCATACATGAATTAATATAAATGTGTAAGCACAAAGCTTTCTCTGCACAAATTCTTTTCTCTGTTTCATTTGCACTTGTCACAGGAATGAATTAGACCAGGAGAAGTACCACACTAAAAGAATCAGGATTCAGTTTCCCAGTGCTTTTACTAGCTCGGTTATTTCTATTTAGCAGTGCATGGTGCTCAGTATAATCCATGTTTCTTAAGTTCCACTTATTTTCTTTATTGTTGTCAAACCTATGTGAATCACTGCTATTCCTAAGTCCTTGTTACGTTAAATAGCAGAGATGGTTAAATTCTGATTTATACAGTTTACTTTCTCTAAAAATGTAAGGTCTTCAATACAAAAATCCCACACCTTTCACACAGATAAATTAGAAGAATATTTTTGAAGACTGAAAAATAACTGTGCATGAAAATGTTGTTAAGTACCAGAGCAAAGCCCGCTCACTCTGGAGCAGTCAAATAATCCACTTTTATCTGATGTCTTTTCTGAAGTGACTGAGAGATTTTTTTCTGAAACATGCTGATATAAATTTGATCTGTGGAAGAATAGAGTCTCAGCCTAGAAACATAAGCATAGAAGAAGCAATAATAGTGTATGTTACCAAGTTTTCCATAGCAAAAAAGGTTTTGCAGATTAATTCTGGTCTCTTTGCAACTTTGTAGTTCAGTAGTTGATCAGATCTGGCATTTAAATACTGCTATCATTTTTTTTTTTAATTAAAAGACTGGGGAGGAATAATCCAGTGAAGCATTTACTTTTTCTTTTATCTCCCTGTTCTCCTTCTACCTTGCGGTTCACAAACACAAGGTTTTGTACAAGCTCAGTAAACCAATTGTGATCCAAACTGTGATAATTTGGTTTTGAATAAAACATGCAGTTGTTTTTTTTTCTGTAAGAATAATGAAAAGTAGTTGGCAAGATGACAGCAGATGTAAAACTCAGACTAAAGTTGTCAGCATGGATGCAGCAGTACAGCTGCTTCCTGCCTTTGGGAAAGGTCAGGAGAATATTCAGACAGCTCACACAGCATGTAGATGTTGCTGAGGATTATGGGCTGCTTAGGCAGGAGAGCAAGTATGACATGAAATAGAACAGAACACGCAAGTGCAAATTTCATGGAGAAGCACATTTTGCCCATGACAAGTGATGTCAGCTGTAAAAGACAACGTCTGCAAGTTAGACAGCCAGTCACACCTCACTTCTTCTGACAAGTGAAAGGTGCTGTATGTGATCTCTGTGGACACCCTGCAGGGATACAAAGGCTAAACCCCACTGAAATCAATCAAAGCTCGTTTACCTCAACGTGCTTTGAATCGGGTCACAAGACAATACATCCCTCTGGGATTTCCAGTTGTGTGAGCCTGCATTGCCCAGCAGGAAGGGCTGTATAAATCCCTGAGGGACATTGCATATTTGACACATCTTTCCAAGCACCATGTTTATTTCAGGTCCTCCTTCATCCTTAATTTATCCTAATTTTAAGCAATCACAAACAATAATTAGAAATACAGCTCCTCTAGTTTCTCACATAGACATGCTAAAGGTGATTTAGCCTATTTAAGATCTAAGTCACCTTGGTCTGTATTTCTCATTGGATATAATGCACAACAAGGACAACCTGGCTCCTTATTTAGGTACCTTCGTTGAGTCTCTGGACTACAGTGGAACACGGGGCTTGAGAAATGAGTCCATGCTTCTTATACTGAAGCTTGAGAGATTAAGGCAGCAATGAAATTCTGTAGTAATGATCTGGATTAAGTAGCCCAAGAAAGGGGACTGGTGATTTGAAAGCTCACTGGCTGCTAAGGGACAGAATGGATGAAATTAGAGTTCCTGAGTGTTACACAGTATCACAGTATGCTAGAGATTGGAAGGGACCTCGAAAGATCATCTAGTCCAATCCCCCTGCCGGAGCAGGAACACCTAGATAATGTTACACAGGAATGTGTCCAGGCGGGTTTTGAATGTCTCCAGGGAAGGAGACGAGTGTTTTCCATCGAGAGAGACGAGGAGACGAGTGTTTTCCATCCTTTGACAGCCACAAAGTATGAAATGATCCCCTTGGGATATATCATCTTTTTTCATATTAATGAAGGCTTGCCACCTATAAATAAATTTTTATTATACATTATCAGCAAACAATGCATTATTTTATTGTTTTCTGCTGCTGATGTAACAATCTCACCCTGTTATCCCTCTGGATATATTAACAATCCTAAAATGCCATTTTTCTCTTGTGAGAAGAGAAACAATATGAAAAATATGAACATTATAAAACAATATGAAAAATCTCCTTTTAAGTCCTAGTAAACCAACCAAAACATAAACTTCTTGTCATTCCTCTTAACTTCCTGTGTGCTTTGGCTGACTTGACTTTACAGCCTGAACCAAAGTCATCAGCTCACTTCATGGAGGTAACCAAAAGTCGTCCAGTGATATACCAGTACATCCAGCAGTGAAAAGGTAACTAGAGTTTTCACAAGGTCAGTATTTAGTACAGCCTTAATGGGAGTCCTGTTGGTTTTATTTTTCACTTTCCTAACCTTTTTTCTGGGTGTAAATTCCACCCCTGGACAGGTAAGATCAATTTGTCTGATTACAAGTATATGCAAACTGGGGGTTTCTCCTCTGCTCTACAATATCTTATTTATTTTCTTTCTTTTTTGTTATTAGTCTATTTTTTAATTTCAAATTATTATTTTTTTTATATTGCCAGCCTGAGCTATCTCAAATAATTGCTACCTTCTTACACATTTTTTTCACAGGTCCCTATTGAATGCACTCAAATTGCAGTATGTTTGAATTCATTATGTTAAACTCTATTATTTACCTCCCATTTACTCATTTAGGAGAAAATGAAAGTTCTAAACTTCTAGCACCACTTACAGCTTTGTAGTCAAAGCAAAGCTATCCTTGCATCTATTATTTCCATAAACATGAGCATCTTATTCAAAACAGGAACCAGCATGTTAGTCCATTACCCTTCTCTGCCCCTGCTCCTCAGCAAAGGAGTGCTGATGAGCACTCTGCAGGGCTCGGTATACAGAGAGAGAGCAGCAAGGAGGAGGTGTGGAGTGGGTTGTAGGAAAGCCAGAGCAGGAAGATCCACCAAAAAGCAGGGAAGGCAAGAGAAAGGAAGAGAAATAACCAAGAGATAAGTAGTGAAGAACAAAACCAGAAAGGGGAAAATCAAGGAGAATGATAAACAGAGATGGAAGGGAGGAGAGAAAAAGAAAGGAAGACAAGGTGACTGATGTAAGTGCCAAGGAGAAAAATAATCAATCAAAAATATTCACTGCAGTATGCCTTATTTATTGAATACCAGGAGCATTCTCTGTTATATGAACATCTTAGAGCCTGCATGAGTTGTGAAGGATGTAAGATAGGATATCAATCGAAAGTGCAACACCAGGGTTTCCGAGGCCATGATTTTATGACACAGGAAAGCCTGTCTTCAGGTTCCCAGGAGCTGTTCAAACTGTTGCAGCTGCAAGGAGCAAAGTGCTGATCCTATGTAAGCTTGCTCTGCTGGTTCAAATTAGTGCAGAACTTCTGGTATGTTAACTTTGTACTGTTGACAGGCTTTATCATGTCATCTGTTCTCCCACAGCTGACATAAAGCCAACATAAATCTGGCATAAAGTTTGTGTTGTGTGCTCTGGCTAATTCAGCAATGTATT
This sequence comes from Pezoporus occidentalis, assembly GCF_034315485.1. Lineage (NCBI taxonomy): Eukaryota > Metazoa > Chordata > Aves > Psittaciformes > Psittacidae > Pezoporus > Pezoporus occidentalis. The sequence continues at coordinate 12,473,281 of NW_026915835.1, forward strand.
TATTATTTATATTTATACAAATTGACAATGATGACCGAGGAGGACATAGATTTGGTAGTAAATGGTCTTGATACACTGCAAATATTGTTATGAGCAGAAGTGAACATACCACATACATGAAACTAAGTATTTACTTTTAGTCAAATTAATATTTTAACAGTCAAAATTATTAACCCCGTTACAAAAATGTAATTATTGTTCAAATTAATATAGCGATGTCTCATCAATAATAGTCATTGAATTGTTTCGGTCTGCTTGGCATTATTTCACGTTTTGCTAGCAAGATCTCCCTGCTTCTCCTTGGTTCCCAAGAGAAATGTGAAAGCTGTTCAGCAGTCTCCACCTGCCCCATCTGATACAAAGGGTTGTTTCTTCTCCCATGATGACACCCTAGGTTTGTCTGGCCTTTGCCATGTGCAATATTCTCAGAGATGAAGTTACAACAGGACAGGCTTTAGTCAGCTGACCACTACACAATTATTAAAGCAAACTAAGGTCAGCTCAGGCCAAGGCAAGCAGAAAAAATTTTTACACTGCAGACTTTTGCTAATAATGGCGAAAACCATGTTTACAATAGTACAGCCTCAGTGTTGTGCATTCATTTGAAACCCTTTGTAAAACTGTATGAGGGTCTGTAAATCTGCCTCATACTACTGACAATTGAAAACATGATTAATAGGAGCTTTCTTTTGCTTTTCAGCTGTGCCATGTACTTGTTAACTGAGCTACCTGGGTTCCAATGACTAATGTTTAAAATGATGGTGGTCTGAACTTACATGTTTCTGTATGAGGAAATGTCCCTGATGCACATTCTCTCCTCTGTAAAGCATTTAGTTTAGCCTACCCTGCAGAAATCACGAAAGGCATTAGTTACATCTCAGTTATTGCAGTTGGGTTCTGTTAGGATCTAAATTTATCCCACAGTGGTATGTATTTATGTGTTGTTAACACCTGATTGTTGAAAGTACCAGACTCAGGAAAGCATCACTGGCAATTTCAGTGGGTCCCTTGAATGCTGGCTTATAGTCTCCACGGAAAAATAGTGGATGGGTGAACAAAAACTCATGAGGAAGAGTGCTGACAACATCTGCTGTGCTTATCTATCTGCAAATTTTGGCTACAAACTTCCTGCACCCTTTCTTTCTCTTCTTTTTGCAGGTCTGCCAAGCATGAATAAAGAGCTCATTTTAGATCTCAGCAAATGGATTTCCTCATTGTTATTCTTACTGGAACACAGGGATGTCTGTGTTCATGGGCACGAGAATGTTATTGCCCACTGCTGTTGAAGTTCCTCTTTGACTTTAATTTCTAAGTGTCTGTACTGTCAACATAATTTGTGATACCTCTTAATTAATAATACTTTGCATCCATTATTCCTCTTCACAGTTTTTGAGTTGTAATATGTATCTATATATTAACAGATAGCTCATGCTGCATTCTGAGTCCATTAGTAGAAAGTGTCAGATCCAGGTGGTCCCTGTAAGCTAGTGAAGAAGGCTGAATGGCCAGAGACAGCATACTCACCTCTCTATATAAGGAGAAAATTGTTGTCAGAGCCCTGCCTCTTTTGGTGCTCATACTAGAAAGTCATCATGTTGTAGCTAGAAGAAGTATTTTGCAAAAGATGCTGTTTTCTCCATCTTATAGAAAGACAACCTGGTAGGGTTTTTTCCAATGTGACTTGTTCAAGACAATTTAAGCAAATCTGAAAGCCAAGTACACATTTTAGTTTCCTATGACCTAATCTGTGATTTCTAGTAGCCTTGAAAAAGTAGATTTAAATTTGGAATTTTCTGATTTATTAGTGGCTTGATTTTGCAGCCTTCATCACTGCAACTGCAGTATTTCTACCCAAGATATCTCAATAAAAAGATGCCTTTCTGTTCCTAGATAGAAATAAACCTGGGTATTCCAGGTTGCTACAAAGGTTTTATAGACACCCAAAATAAGTATTAAATACAATTGCTACTTCTCAAAAGTGGTGCTGTCATTTTGAAATAATCTTCTGAAACGGTCTACAAAACCACGGAGACACCACAAAACCTCTCCCTTTTTGCCAGAAGGCTTTGCTGTATTTCTGCCTAGGTTTCAGATGGTATTAAAAAGTGCCAAGCCTATCTAGTTAGCTTTGGATAAATAAGAGACTTGCTCACTAGCTTGAGGCAGCAGTACATATCTTCAACTCATTTTGGATTATTTATGTGACAGTGTCTATATGTACGAGCTTGTACGTGTGCTAAATGTCTAAATTCTCACTACAGTCATTGGAGACAGAGAACAGAGTTCAGTAGCATAGAAAAGTATCCAATATCATATGCAGTACTCCTACAAGCATACATACTTTTTCTCTAAGTTCTCTGTTAAATGGAGACAATGATAATTGTGAAAATCAATCTGCTGTTATTTTTGAAGGCCTCCAGTAAATGGCTAACCAGGCAGAAAGATATTTCTCTTGTCTTTTCATCAGGGTATAATGCATGGGAAATGACAGGGACACATGTTAATCAAGAACAGTAGAAATGCTGAGTAGATGTGCTGACCACTTCATCCACTGCATGAGGAAGAGTGTGTTTCTTAAAAATAATAAAAAAATCCTGTTCTGCATCATAACTCATATGTTGCAGTGATGGCACAAAAAGTGATGCTGCACTAAATGGCATAAAATCTTCAAAATCCTGGATTTTGTCTGTGTTGCAATCTTAATATTCCTTCAGTTAAATTTTGGGGGTTTATGTTTAGAAGTTGGCTTTACACCTCTGTGTTTAATGCTTTGAAAATAATGCAACAGGCCTAAACTTTGAATGTTTTGCTACAGATGTATTTTGCTTCTGGGAAAGATGCAATACCAAATTAGATGTGTTTTGAACCTGGTTTATTTATTTTTTTGCTGCTAATGAAACTTTAAACTCTATTTGTTCTCCAAGGAATAGCTGTTATGACAGGGAAAGAGCAATTAGGAAAAAATTGGTGGTGATAACTTGACAAAGAAAATTTTGTCACTGAGTTTAATTGGGTTAGGATTTCACACATGGAATGTTAACCATAATGAAAGGAACAGACAGAGTCTGGATGCACTGCTGTACTTCATTTAAGTGGCAAAACTGAATTTTCCCTACCTCCCAAAATTTCTGAATTATTTAGAAATAATTTTCCAGAAGGTATTGATTGCTGAACTCTTTAATATCTCTTTTTCTGTCAGTAGATTTCTATTTACATTTTTGTATTTAATGAAATGTTGAGGACACCAGAACTGCACACAATACTCTTAAGTGACGTCTCACGAGAGCAGATTAGAGGGGCAGGATCACCTCCTTCAGCCTGCTGGTCACTGTCCTTTTGATGCAGCCCAGGATACGGTTGGCTTTCTGGGCTGCGAGCGGGCACTGCCGGCCCATGTTCATTTTCTCATCAACCAACACCCCCAAGTCCTTCTCCGCAGGGCTGCTCTGAATCTCTTCTCTGCCCAACCTGTAGCTGTGCCTGAGACTGCTCTGACCCAGGTGTAGAACCTTGCACTTGTCATGGTTAAACTTCATGAGGTTGGCATCAGCCCACCTCACAAGCGTGTCAAGGTCCCTCTGGATGGCATTCCTTCCCTCCAGCGTATCAACTGAACCACACAGCTTGGTGTCATCGGCAAACTTGCTGAGGGCGCACTCAATCCCACTGTCCATGTCAGCTATGAAGATGTTGAATAAGATCAGTCCCAAAACCAATCCCTGAGGGACACCACTTGTTATGGTTTCCCAACTGGTCATCAAGCCACTGACCACAACTCTTTGCGTGCAGCCATCCAGTCGTTTCTTTATCCAGCGAGTGGTCCATCCATCAAATTGATGTCGCTCCAATTTGGAGACAAGGACGTCGTGTGGGACAGTGTTGAAAGTTTTACACAAATCCAGATAGATGATGTCAACTGTTTAGCCCCATCCATTAGTTTTGTAGCCCCATCATAGAAGGCCACCAAATTGGTCAGGCAGGATTTCCCCTTAGTGAAGCCATGCTGGCTGTCACCAAGCACCTTGTTGTTTTTCATGTGCCTTAGCATGCCACCCAGGAGAATCTGCTCCAAGATTTTGCCAGGCACAAGGGTGACACTGGCTGGTCTGTAATTCCCCGGGTCATCCATTTTCCCCTTCTTGAAAATGAGGGTTATATTTCCCTTTTTCCAGTCATGGGGAACTTCACCTGACTGCCATGATTTTTCAAATATGATGGACAGTGGCTTCGCAATTTCATTTGCCAGCTCCTTCAGGACCCACAGATGGATTTCATCAGGTCCCATGGACCTGTGCACACTCAGGTTCCTAAGATGATCTCAAACCTGATCCTCTCCTACAGTGGGCCTAAGGTCTTCTTCATTCTCACAGTCCCTGCATCTGCCTTCTAAGACTTGGATGTTGTGGTCAGAGCATTTGACAACGAAGACTGAGGCAAAGAAGTCATTAAAACCTCAGCCTTCTCCAAATCCAGGGTAGCCAGTTCTCCTGATAGCTTCTGGAGAGGGCCCATGTTGTCCCTAATCTGTCTTTTGTTTACTACATATATATTAAATATATGTATTTGGTAATCAATTTCCTTCTCTGCCTTTGTCCAGGTGTTACACAGTGTTGTATCTAGCCATATGCAGTTGTGAAAGGGAATTTGATTATCACATATGATCTATATAATGTGGCATTTCTGATGAATCAACCACAACAACAATGGAAGTCTTCAGGACATTGACTTCACAATCTGTTATTCAAAATCTAAATGTGTTACCATGTGGCTAAACCATCTAATTCCTAGAATTCTTTTCTACTCTCTCCTACTCTCTTCTAAAAATGCTTCATTTTTAGGAATAGGCTAAAAAGCTAAGAGCTCAGACCTTTAACTCAGGTCTCCTTTAATGAAGAAGCAACAACTATTTCCTGCTTTCATCCAAATCATCCTGGCAGGTAGAGCGAAGAATTATTTTCAAATCTTTATATTTGGAAACGACAGCTACATTTCAACACTATTATCTGTCTTCAAGCTGTGTACCTCTGCCTGCCCAAATCTTTGTTCTAGTTTCTGTTACATTTTCAGCAATTCAGAATGTTCATTTTAAAAGATGCCAGACCGGGCACAGGCAGCTATAATTCATGATACTGGATGGAGTGAAGGAAAGAGAATTTTGTGTTGACACATTTTCAATTCAAAATTGGAATAGATGAATAAAAGCCGAGCCTTAGCAAACAAAGACCAGATTGAAATAGCTCACCATAATATATTTATACATACATATGTATGTATGCCTGATTTTTTTGTATGCATTTCATTGGAGGATTTAATCTTTAGTCTTAAAAGACTATGTTACTTTCAAAACTTCTAAAGGTGTTTAATTTACATACTTGGGAATGTTTTGGTATTTATGCCCAGTATTTGCATTGTGTGCAGCAGAGCTCCCTACAGGCTCTGAATTACTGGGTGTTAAATGAAACAATTCTTAGTCCCTCCTGCATGCAGAGAGTAATTTGTGGGGAAGGAATTAAAAGCCTGGTTTCTAATATAACAGCTGGCAGATCAAAATTGTGTTTCATTCATTCAATTAAACTACACAGTACGATTTTGGATCTGGTCCAAGTTCTATCCTGGAAGAATATGAGACTCACTGAGAGTTCGATGTAGTCCTCAGTGACTTGCAGCCATCAAATAAACTACAGCTACCACAGTCCTGGAAGATTTATTACCTTCACTCTAAACTTGACTACAGCTGCTACGGCCAGAGTTTTAGAGGATTGAGTCTCTGACACTCACTGAGTAGATGGGCTGTATTTGTCAAGCTGACTAATCTCATATAGGATTGATGTGAATCATTCGTCAAAGTACTGTTAGAAAGATGTTGGATGTCAGATGTAAAACAGATCTGTCATCATGGAATAACTGCTCCAGTGACAGGCACGCAGAAGTAAAATACTCTGAAAAACAATAAGAACTTAAAATATTGACAGGTACAAGAACAACAATGTTTGGTTTTTTTCCCCACACAAACTGAAGTGATACATATCAGTATGCTATGGCAAGTCTCTCTCCTTCACTTATGGGTCAATAAATGAATTTACATTAAATGATCATCTCTCTTTCTGTTCCAGTTGGTCTTTATGACTTTGTCCAAGGTCACTTTCCCTGTGTGGAATCCATATTAAATGCTTCAAGGAATTACTTTGCATATATTCACCCAAAAAAATGAGACTCCAAAATGCCCAGCATCATTTCTGCACAACAATTTTTATAGATGCTGCTTTTATTTTTCATATTACTTACGTCATTTCTCTTTGAGCTTCATCGAAACAAATCAAAAGCAGTAGTCTTGACTGACTGCTTGCTTATGCAGTTTTCTTTTCCAATGTGTTTTTAAAGGCATATCAAGATAAGATCTAGAAAATGTATTGCAAAATAAACTCACATAGGTTGCTGTTGTTTGTATTTTTAAAATCCCTGTCAGGTTGTAAATATAAATTCTTTTCTAAAAACATTCTGTTCTCTGTCACTAAACCTTAAAGAGCTTTGTAAATCCCTTCCATGCTTAATTATCTATTCCCTGTTATTACCTACATTATTTAAATAAGATGTTTTTCAATTAAAGGTAAACTTTTTCCTACTGGAGAGGTAGAAAATATCTATACTTTCCATATTAATATAATTGCTAACATTTTTGTTTAGAATTTCAGAGAAAAAATTGAACGTACAATCAAACAGATGTTATTAAAAATAGGTGCCAGAAAATGTAGATAAATTCATTTGTGTTATACAGAAGTTGATCTTTGGGGCATGATTCCATTTAAATGGTGTTATTAGAAACTTTCATTAATATATGCTTTTTAACTGCTATACATTGTCAAACTAAACATAGACATTGTGGTTTCCATGAGAATAAAGAAGGCTAAGGATGTTACCATTCCTATCAGCCAAACTCCATTGTGCATTCCCAGCTTATGTCATCTACTCTTTCAATTTTGCAAACTCGTTTTTCACACATTATTCTTCATGGAGAAAGAAGATACAGCCAAGATGTGGACAGAAAAATGACTTTCATTTGTGTTTTTGCATAGTAGTGCACTGGCTATTTGTAAAAAGCATGACTTTGGTACCCTCTCTTCTATCTCCTGTTTTATCAGAACTTCCTTGAAGGTAAGAACTGGTAATCAAAGACAGCTTTAACAAGAAAAGAAGTGCTAGTGATTTTTAAAATACACAGCAAAACTGATTATAACTTCCTTTATTCACTGTGGGTTTTAACAGGAATTAAGGAATTTTCCAACATCTGAACATGTGTGAAGGGAAGTAAGTGGAGGAAGGCTGGTGACCCTACCAAAAGTGGAACATGTTCCCTTTTGGTAGTCAGAAAACAGTGAAGAAAACAGGAACAACAGAAAGTCCTGTGCTTGTTCATTCTGTGCTCCTAGTGTTTCGTACCATCATCTTTTTTACTCTTCTCCCCTTAGTCTGACCTATATGAACTGTACAACCTCAATCTGAATAGTCTTGGCAGCAGAAATAGTTATTTGACACCTGACTGGAAGGGAGTCACACGGAAAACAGAAAGCCGGGTTAGCAAGGTCTAGGACTTGAGGAGAAGCTGGGACTGTGGGTCATCTACCACAGGAAAGTGCATCCTTTTCTACTTTGTTAATCCCTTCCCATTTAGCACTGGGAATAATTTTGAGTTAACAAGAAAGAAACCACATGATGCCTTCCCCCATAGCTTTCACACATGTTTGATATTGTAATCCTAACACTTCATCCCAGAGTGAAGTGTGCTCATAACAGACAGCAGCTGAGATAAAAGCTGACATCTGGGACCTAACAAGTTTCTTTTACTGGAGAAATTTAGGAATATTGTCCTCCTCTGTGTGTCTTCAAAAAGAGAGATGATCTCAACTGTGAACAAGGGAGTTCAAAATTGCTAGCTGAATTCATCCTAAAATGCTACTGTGTGAGAGTCTCTCTGCTTAGGTTTGGCATGTAACTTGAGATGAAATTTTAGGTGTTTAATGAATTGCCCATGTTCCCTCTACAGTTTGTTAATACAGAGAAGTCACATTGGAAATCCTGCCTGCCACTTGTGACCAATAGTCCAGGTGTCTAAACTTGGGCAAAAAATGTCACCACTGAGGCTTTCAAAAAGACCTCCTGTTACCTAAGTAGAGAATTTACTCTGGAAGCACTGTTCCAAAAATTTAGAAACACATGAGACATGGGATGTGTTTGCCTGATGCAGACATGCTGCCCATTTCTTGTAGCCCAGAGCTAAACAAGAAGCTTCCCTGACCTATCCTACAGTTCTCGTTATCCCTTTAGCATCCCTTGTCCTTCTCTACATCCAGTCTCAGCGCAGTTGTTTCCTGCCCTTGTGAGTTGCTTGCTTTGTTTATCATCAGTATTTTCTCCCTGCTGACCCTCTGTTTTCTCTGTTTCTGCTAATCCCCACTTCTGCTTATGTCAAGTTACAGCCCAGCACTGAAGCTGCTTTCATCCTCACCACTTTATGTTTGTGCAGAACTACCAGCTGACACTATCTTCAGAGGCCTGAAGGCCATCAATGTCCAGTTGATGATATTCCCTGATGGAAACACAAGAAAAAATGTAACTTGGTACCTTCTGGAGACATTATGCAGAAAAGTTAATGGTTGCCTTTTGTTTTCAATGCTATCTTGCCATTTTCTTAGAAGGAACAGAATATTTTAGGATTGAGTTATAGCTACCCATGTGGCACCTGGCATAAGCTTGTATCTGCAGGCTGTAGAGTGGTGCCTCTTGTGCAGCTGCTTGCTGCAGTCCAAGCCCCCAGTGGAGCAAAAATTTGTAATTAATACTTCTCACATGGTCATTGACAATCCAGCCCTAGTGGAAAACCCAGATATGTGAGAGTAGGTTCAGAAAATCAGATCTCCTAGCTTTGATTCATGCTTAAATACCACAAAACAAGTTTCCCACTGCTATATGGTTGTGAAGCAGCAGGAAGTCAGTCTGCTGGGGTGGTTTCCTGGTACGGAGGAGACACTCAGACTTGGTAGATCCCCGTGTATAGCACATACTGAAACATTTCTTTGCTTACCTGTTATTTCTGATATTTTATATATGTCTGGGAATCACAGATAAATTGACTGTGTTTTGGTTGTATCCTCCACCAGCCCAGGAAAGAATCAGTTCCACGCTCATCTCCTTGAACCTCATCACTAGGCAGCAATTTATTATTTAGAGCATAAAATGGAGGAATTTCATAGAAGCCAAGCTATTATCCTTTCATATGAGATGCAGCCCCATGAGGCTTCTGCCAAGCCCAGCGAAGAAATCTTTTTAGGATCTCTTCCAAAGTCATACACTAAACCCATAACTATTTTCTATCAGTATTTCAAAGGGTGATACTTCATTAAATGAACATTTTAATGAATAACTTTACATGAGAAGTATTCTCGTTTAAGCTAGACAAAGACAGGAATGAAAGGTAAAGATATAAAACCGAGTGCAATATCATAGACTGAAAGAACTATCCCACTGTTAAAAATGAAAAAAAAAAAATAGATCGAGATCTAATAAACACAAAGTATTAATTATAACTCAAATAAGTTATCAAATAAAGAAAAAATTGAGATGAATCTGTAAAACCTCTCATAACATGTCAGAAACAGATTGAAAAACAGTGACATGCCTTAAGAGACCCAATGAACACAAAAAGAGATCAGCCATAATTAAATTGGAACTTGGGTAACGTTGATGTGACAGAAACCCATGAATTAATTCCTCCCTGAAATCTCAAAGTCTCCTAAATAATTTGGACAATTCGTGTATGACATCATGGTTATAGAACACCCATTGTTTTATGGGATTTGAATTTTTTGCAGTGGAAAAAAAAAATTCTTTATCAAAGAAAAGCACTTTACCGCACAGCCACCAAAACCCATACTAAAAAGGAGGTCTTCTGTTCCTCTAAGTCATTGGGCTTTCAGTATTTTATGAATGCTATGTCTTTTAGTACTCTTGTCCATATGAATATTTCCTTGCAAACCTGTTTTATAATCTCCTGACTGTTGAAGAAGCAGGGGAGAAATAAAAGGATATCAGAAATAGTAGGAGGTACATAAGGGTTCAGTGAAATGAAAGGAAAGTTCATGGAAAATGAATGACAAGTGAATAGATTAATGGAGAAACATCAGAGAGGGAAACATGCGGGAAAGTAGAGGGAACAGTGAATGCAGTAGGAGACTGAGCTTTGAAAAAAGGAAGTACCATAAAAACAAATTACAAAAAGCCCAACAGAAGAGCAAGAGAAATTATTTCACTTGGTTGAAACAGTTCAAAACAGTCAGAAAGATGTGGATTTTCTTATTAAGCAGTTTTCAAGGAACACAAATCATACTAAATAGCTCCTCTGTCCCCTGTTTTGCAAATATACCTGTTGGAAGGAAAGAGAAAGCAGGACAGAAGAATGAGGAAAGCGGGACAGGACTCATGCTCCTCTTTCAGATTTTTGGCTTTCACAGTTGCAGGCTGTATACAAAACTAATCAAATCATCCCAGTACCCACTCAAAATTCTGCCCCAGCTGAACTTCAGCCTAAGCTGCCATAATATCCAAGAGGAAAGTGTACTGGTAAAGCTGAAGTCAGGGTCCTCCTTGTTCTAGCTTCATTGGCTATTGAGCTTGGGATCTCCTTTCTGAGTAGTTAATAACTGGTGGTGTCATTTACCATATCCTTCCAAAACATATTGTGTTCCTTCACTTCTAATAGCAGAAGCAACTCTTTTATGTATTCTTAGCTTTTAAGAAAAAATAAACCACATCAAAATCACTGACAAAATAAAAGCCAGGATGTCAAAGTAATTTCCATGCATTCTTTACCAGGCTGATTCTTTGCCATTCTGGTTACCTGTAAGAATAGCTATAGCTATTTTTAATAACCTTGTCATGTACTGCATGTTGATCATGATGTGATAACTAAGGTGAATACCAGTTTTGTAAGTGGAAAATTCTTGGCCGAAATGCACATTGTAGATCTCCCATCCATACACATGGCAATTTGTAGAGATCCTATCCACACACATGAATCTTTTAGGCACTCTGGTAGAATTTCCTATGGCAGTAAGGCATTATGTTAGAGAAACTTAAAATAATTTCCACATCAGTACAGTAAGATGGTGCTGTCTTTATACACTGATCATGGCCTTTCTAGCTGCATACATAGTGTTTTCTCTGCAGATGGCTCAATTACTGAAAAAAAACATACTGAATGGCACAGTACCAATCACACCAGCTACGAAAAGTGGATATAGAAGCTCAAGTTTTTGAACTCCAGGGATGGAAAAGTCAGTAAGCTTTAGCAGATTTGAGGCACCAAATCTCTTTGATTTAGCTCAAATGTTTTGTGGCTAAACAAATTCTAGTTTTCTAGTTTGCAGTCAATTTTGCCTCTGTCAGTTTTCTGAGTTAGATATTCGTCATATATCTTCTACGTAACAATGTGTGTTGCGGCTCAGAATGGACCATGATAATATAGGAGATCTCTTAGGTGTGAGAATTTGTATGCCCTGACACAGGTGCAGGACCTTGCACTTGACCTTGTTGAATCTCATGAGGTTCACATGGACCCACTTCTCAAGCTTGTCCAGGTCCCTCTGGATGGCATCGTGTCCCTCAGATGTGTCAGCCACACCCCTCAGTTTGATCTGCAAACTTGCTGAGGGTGCACTTGATCCCACTGTCTGTCCTTGATGAAGATACTAAACAGTTCTGGTCCCAGTACGGACTCCTGAGAGACACCATTTGTCACTAGACTCCATCTGGACACTGAACCATTGACTACTACCCTCTGGGTGTGACCATCCAACCAATTCCTTATCCACTGAACAGTTCAACCATTAAATCCGTATCTCCCTAATTCAGAGAAAACGTCACAGGTGGAATCCAGAGCTCATGGGAACAGAATTTATCTGTTGATTTCAAAAAGGTTTATCAGACCCATATAAGTTTTTTGTTATCTTGAAAACCCCAAATCTACCATATAATTCAATTTGTAAGAAGTAAGCCTGAGTTTTGGTTTGATTTATGAGTCTCGAGCTTCCAGTAATGCAAAATTCGTATTTACAGATGGTTTTTCACTTTACGTAGCACCTCCAGATAATGGAAACATCACAATGCATTCCATTTACAGGCTTCCTGGGTAATCATATGTAGAACACTATTTCTGTGAATTTCACTGTAAGTTTCAAAAGGACTATTGGTCCGAGGAGCCAATCCCCTAAACCAACATTGTGAGGAGAAATTCCATATTCTCTCTTACTTCATTGTACTCATAGGCTTAGCAATAACATTAGCCTGATTCAGCATGGTGCCAGGATTTTAGTCCACCCCATGCTGACAGAGTCCCACTGTTAGTACTTGCTACAGCCACACAGGGAAACTTGGTTTAATAGTTCGTGGCCGTATTCAGAGAAGATGTAAACATACACGGTTGTGCTAGTTTCATTGGACCCAGGAGCTGAGCAGTGCACTGTAAAACCACAGCCTCCAAATTTTTACTTTAAGGTAGCAGTAGCCTGGAGGGAACCCAAGTGACAGGATACAACTGAGTTTTTGAGCTTTGGTATGGGTTATCTATGGCTTTCAAACTGTGTATGGTCATTAGCAGATCGAACACAGATACCATATTATAGTCATACTCTACTTCTATCTAGCAGGCAAAGAAATAAACTGGATCTCTGTTGAGAGAGGACAAAAACCAGCAGGAGCTACTTAGATACTGCCAGATTATCGTGCAATGTGTAGCAATGCTGAGAGAGAACAGTGGGATTCCTTGGGAGCCTGCTGTATCTGTGTAATCTTTCTCTTGGATCTCTGTGAGGTATGCTGTGTGTCCTGGTGATTTTGCCCATATGGACATGAAGACATGGGTTGGAGGATCATGGAGACTGACTGTTCTTCTTCTAGCTCAGATGAGCAAACATAAAACTCACTTGAGCTGCTGGAAAGGTTTCACTGACTTCAGTGTTTACTTTGCTGGGGCTGTGAGTCAGAATGACACACAGGTGGTGGGGATATACTTATCCCTTGAATGTTTCCTGTCTGTTTTAAGCAATTATACTTGCCTGGTTCTAACAAGTTTACAAAATTCAACATGCAGTTTGTAACTATTTCAGGAGGAAACATGCAAGAGAAACTCTGTGGTGAACTGCTCATATATAAATGTAGCCTCAATAAACCACAGTTTTCTTGCTGTTAATAATATCCTGCTGATGGAAGAAAGTAAAGGTACAAATTAATTATCCCCTTCCTTTGTTTTGTGCTGTTCTTACTTCAGGCTGCTGGAATGAGACAATTCTACCTAAAAAGGTATGCCTCTGTAATGCAGTCTGTTACGGACAGGAGGTTTTAAGGCACTGAGGCAGTATGAGGAGGTGAATTAAAGTATGTATACCTCTAAACTGGAGAGACATCAATTTGATGGATGGAACACTCAGTGGATAAAGAACTGGCTGGATGGCCGCACACAAAGAGTTGCGATCAATGGCTCAATGTCCAGCTGGAGACCAGTAACGAGTGGTGTCCCTCAGGGATCGGTGTTGGGACTGGTCTTGTTCAACATCTTTGTTAACATCTTCAGTCACCAGGTGGCAGTGCTTCATACAGCCTTCATAAAGGGTGATCCTCTGAGAGTGTCTGACAATAAAATAAGGACTTTCAGTTTTCTACCCTAGGTGGCTTGTATCTGGAACTGTACACATTCATGTAGCCATAACTTACATGTTCTTACATTGTAGGGAAAAACTGTAACTTGAAAAATCATGGCAGTCAGGTGAAGCTCCCGACAACTGGAAAAAGGGAAATATAGCCCCCATTTTCAAGAAGGAGAAAATGGATGACCCAGGGAATTACAGACCAGTCAGTCTCACCTCCGTGCCTGGCAAAATCTTGGAGCAGATTCTCCTGGAAGGCATGCGAAGGCACATGAAAATCAACAAAGTGCTTGGTGACAGCCAGCATGGCTTCACTAAGGGGAAATCCTGCCTGACCAATTTGGTGGCCTTCTATGATGGGGCTACGGAACTGATGGACAGGGGTAGAGCAGTTGATGTCATCTACCTGGACCAGTGTTCGACACTGTCCCATGTGACATTCTTGTCTCTAAATTGGAGAGACATCAGTTGGATAGGTGGACCACTCGGTGGATAGAGAACTGGCTGGATGGCTGCACGCAAAGAGTTGTGGTCAATGACTCAATGTCCGGCTGGAGATCAGTAACGAGTGGTGTCCCTCCGGGATTGGTGTTGGGACTGGTCTTGAACTTCAACATCTTTGTCGGTGACATGGACAGTGGGATTGAGTGCACCCTCAGCAAGTTTGCTGATGACACTAAGCTGTGTGGTTTGGTTGATACCCTGGAGGGAAGGAATGCCATCCAGAGGGACCTTGACACGCTTGTGAGGTGGGCTGATGCCAACCTCATGAGGTTTAACCATGACAAGTGCAAGGTCCTACACCTGGGTTGGAGCAATCCCAGGCACAGCTACAGGTTGGGCAGAGAAGAGATTCAGAGCAGCCCTGTGGAGAAGGACTTGGGGGTGCTGGTCGATGAGAAAATGAACATGAGCCAGCAGTGTGCGCTTGCAGCCCAGAAAGCCAACAGTATCCTGGGCTGCATCAAAAGGACAGTGACCAGCAGGTTGAAGGAGGTGATTGTGCCTCTCTACTCTGCTCTTGTGAGACCTCACTTGGAGTATTGTGTGCAGTCCTGGTGTCCTCAACATAAAAAGGACATGGAGCTGTTGGAACAAGCCCAGAGGAGGGCCATGAGGATGATCAGGGGACTGGAGCACCTCCTGTATGAAGACAGGCTAAGGAAGTTGGGGCTGTTCAGCCTGGAGAAGAGAAGGCTGCGTGGAGACCTCATAGCAGCCTTCCAGTATCTGAAGGGGGGCTATAAGGATGCTAGGCAGGGACTCTTCATTAGGGACTGTAGTGATAGGACAAGGGATAACAGGTTCAAACTGAAACAGGGGAAGTTTAGATTAGATATAGAAGAAGTTCTTTACTGTGAGGGTGGTGAGGCACTGGAATGGGTTACCCCCGGAAGTTGTGAATGCTCCATCCCTGGCGGTGTTCAAGGCTGGGTAGGACAGAGCCTTGGGTGACACATTTTAGTGTGAGGTGTCCCTGCCCATGGCAGGGGCGTTGGAACCAGATGATCTTAAGGTCCTTTCCAACCTTTACTATTCTATGATTCTATGATTCAGTAAGGTCTCCTAATGTTAATAGAAGGGCTGTTCCTGTAGAAGAGTGAAAAAAAGGAACATAATCATGTTTATACCTATTTTACTTTCTTGACTGATGAGCCTGGGAGCCAAAAAAAGGCAATACTATTAGGAAGAGTTACTAGTCTTTCTTATATCAAGTGATTTAGCTGGAGAAAATGAAGAAATGACTGTCTTGAAATTCATTGCAGAAAACCCCAAACATATACTGAGCAGTCAAGGCAAGTAAGAAGCCACGAGGTGTTAAAGGAGGTCTCTCAGTTAGTACAGAAGGCTTAGGAGTGAGTATAACAAGCCTCCTTCTCCTCTATTTGCATGGAACATACCTCTTCTTTTTGCATGGAATATACTTTACTCTTCCAGGGAAAAGGGAGCACCCATTCCCATTCGGTGGAAAGCCTAAACTTAATTGGACAGTGTCATATTTCCTTGTTGAGAAAAGCACGGAACTCCTAAGTATCTTATATGTCCATAAGAATAAAAGTCTTCTAGGTATATTCCTGTTTTCCTCAACTGGTTCATTTTTTTCTGGGGGACACCAGCTACTCAAACAGTAAAAATGAACAGAACTGAGCATTATAATAGATACAAACAGGTGTCTCAGCATGAATAAGTAATCAGCCTATCTCCCTGACTTTCATGTTGTTAATTTTCATTAGAACTTTTTTAATCCCAAAACGAAAACAAAACAAAACAAAACCCAAGAAAAACCAGACCCCCCCACCAAGAAAAACCAAACCACAAACAAACAAAAAAATCATAAGCAAGTTGCTGTACTAAAGGCAGAGAAACCAATCAAATAGGAGTTGTGATGCAGTGAGTAGACTGAGATTTGTACTCCTCACTAATATCTGACTACTATGAAGCAAGGAAGGGAGAAAGAGTTTCTCAGCAAGACAGGGGTGCAGCTATGTAGCAAAAGATGGTAGCTTTTTCGCCATGGAAGGATGTTACTGTATTTTGCCTCCTTTAACAGATAATACGAAGAAGAGAATTCAGCTGTTTGCAGCATGCCTAGTAATCACCCATCATCTTTGTATGGTGGTAATTGAAAGGGGAAATAAAAAATTAAAATATTTCAAAAGACATCATTGGATAATGCTTGATATTAAAGCTACTGCAGGTGTGGGACATTATTTGTTCAGCCCTTTTCTCCATGAAGGAAACTGTTGGCCAACTGCTGGAAAGCCATTAGTTCTGTGGGATGACATTTCGTATTAATTTTGTTCAGCAGCAATAATTTATAAATTACAGTGACTCTACACGAGGTCCTTATTACAAAATACCACCCCAATTCTTCTTCCATTGTGGTTGATACAAAAGCTCTTTTTGGCTTTAATAGGAACTGTATAAAGCCCTGTGATTGTAGTGGGGGGTCAGGAATTATTTATGCCACCTACTGATCAACCAATAGTCTCCAGTGTTTTTCCTTTGTGCGTGAAATAAGAGAACACAGATGACTTTCTATTTATGATAATTTGACAGTAAGACTGCTGACTGAGATTAAGCTGTGTAGAGTGTTTTGTGGTGTTATTTTTAATACTGGATAATAGTAATAGTAATAATAGAACTTACTTGTAATTTTTGCACTCATTTAGGTCTTCGAAGAAGGGTGAAAACTTTAAATTCAGCACATAGCTTACCTTTAAAAAAAAAAACCAAAACCAAAAACCAAAGAAACAAAAACCAAACACAAATCCCACAGTAAAACCTAATCCAAAAGTTTCCCATATGACCTTCTTCACTCCAAAAGTACATTACTGACTCATGGAAACTTATTGTATGGCCCTCAAAAAATCTTTATAAAAGTTAGCCTTTGTGCATAACAGTTTAGCAATGATAAGAGATCTTATAGAAACATATAACTTACTGGCCAAGAGTACTGAGTGAGGAGACAATGCTGTATGAATGATCAGAGGGATGGGACACCTCTTCTGTGAGGAAAGGCTGAGAGAGCTGGGGGTTGGTAAGCCTGGAGAAGAGAAGGCTCCAGGGAGATCTTATTGCAGCCTTTTAGCACTTAAAGGAGACCTATAAGAAAGATGGGGATGCTGTTTAGCAATTGCAATAGACTCAAACCATCATTTATGTTGGAAAAGGCCTTTAAGATCAAGCCTAATCACTAATCAGGCACTGCCAAGTCCTACTAATCCATGTCCCTAAGTACCACATCTACATGTCTTTTAAATACCTCTAGGGATGGGGACACAACTGCTTTCCTGGGCAGCCTGTTACAGTGCTTGACAACCCCCAGTGAAGAAATTGAGGCTGTTTCCTCTTGTCCTATCACTTGTTACTTGGGAGAAGAGACTGACACCCACCTGACTCCAACCTCCTTTCAGGTAGCTGTAGAGAATTGTATGGTCTCCCCTGTGCTTCCTTTTCTCCAGGCTAAACAACCCCAGTTCCCTCAGCTGCCCCTCTTAAAACTTGCTCTCTAGATCCTTCACAGGCTCACTGCTCTTCTTTGGACTTTCTCCAGCACCTCAATATGTTTTTTGTAGTGAGAGGCCCAAAACTGAATGCAGTATTCAAGGTATCTGGCCTCACCAGTGCCAGTTGGACAAGGGTAATGTTTTTAAACTAAAAGAGGGTGGATTTAGAGTCGATATAAGGAAGACATTTTTTTATGACAAGGGTGGTGAGACATTGGCATAGCTTGCCCAGAGAAGTTGTGGATGCCCTGTCCCTGGAAATATTCAAGGTCAGGTTGGATGGGTCTTTGAGCAATCTGACCTAGCGAAAGAGGTCCCTGCCCATGGCAGGAGGCTTTAGATTAGTCAACCTTTAAAGATCTCTCTCACCTCAAACCGTTCTATAGTTAATGCATGGTTACTGTTCATGGGCATTCCCTGATTGTATGTTATCTTTATGTTGCCCTGGCTCCTGTATTCATGGCTGTTTCTACTTCTTGAAAGTCTGCTAAGGTATTCTTTGCATACCTCATATTTTTAAGGAGGACAGCTTTGACTAAGCATCATAGGATTACAATTATATTATCATGGTTTAACCCCAGCTGGAAGTAAATATCATGCAGCCACACGCAACCTCCTGACCCACCCCTGGTGGAAGAAGGAGAAGAATTGGAAAAAAAGTTAAAATTTGGGGTTCAGATAAGAACAGTTCAATATTTGAAATAAAGTAAAATGATAATAATGATCAGAATAGGAAGCTGCTTCTCCGATTTGCTCAACTCTCTACGGATGAACTGGTCTGTAAAACTCAGAAACACTTTTAATCATGTTTTAAAACCATTAAGTGGGATTTAATTTACCATAAAATTTGGCAGTAGTTAATCCAGTGATTAATTACTCAGTTACACTTTTTTAATATTGACCTTTTTCTTTAGTTCTTCTTCAGTTTCCTACTGTTTCCTATCATTTTCCTGATATGGTCAGCCATATTTTGTCTATTTGGACAAAACAGAAATTGCTCTCAAGTTCAATTTCAACTTTACAACTCTCCAAGGAGAACCAGAGTCCTTTGAGGCTGGAAAAAGTTTAGGAAATATTGCAACAATGCTTATTTTTCATTCAGTGTGCACTTTGTGGTTCTGATATTTGGATATTGGTTTAAAAATAATAGTATTGAAAAATGTCCTTGCCAAAAAGCCTTATCAGTTCTGCTTATTCCACTTAGTCCATACGGGATTATGATCAGCAAAGTGGATTACACACTTTATAAAAATGCTATTCTGATCAAAATGCCTGTCTTTATTTCTTTAAAGATATCTTTTTAAAAAATTATTTATTCAGTTGAAAAAATATTTGGAATTTTTATATATATGATACACTGCTGATGAAAGACACTGTGATACAGTTGTGGCCATCTGATCATATACTTGGCTTGCAGAAATATACTTCTTTATTAAAATAAAATTGAATTCTGAGCATTTTTCTCTGAGTCATAGCTCTTCTTATTTGGCTACTATGTAAGTGTCTATCATTAATTTGCCCTCCAAAATAATTCATATGATTTGGATATGTGTGCCTGGGTAACTGATGTGTCTTAGAAAGCAGACATTCCCAGAAAAGGAACATATTAGACAACATGCAGAGTTGATGTCTGGCCACTTATAAACTTTTTAAGAAGGTCAGTGAAAAGAATTTTTGGAGATGTTACAAAGATTTGCTCACTTTCCTTACAGTCACTGGTGAATTATTCTGCCTGAATGCTGCATGCTGCTCTGAAAAAAAATATTCCTCTAATTCAGTGTCCTTAGCCAAATGATCCATTTTATCTCACCTGTATCTGAACTTTAAACTTCCTATGCCACAATTTTGTTTAGTGTCATATGGCCATAAATGTGTGTTACCGAGCAGTTATTCCCATTTTTCAACATAGGAAAGGAAGCAAAAGTTGGTCCAACTGTCAAAAATACATTCCAACCACCACTGTAGAAGTGATGTTAAACAACACACCTCCCTCTGAGTCCGGTGGAGGAATGGCTGTGCCACTGCACTTTGTCCATCTTCAAGCAGTGTTACTATGCCAGGTAGCACTTTAAATCAAGACAAAAATAAATCCCCAAATTTCTTTTCAATAAAATGCTCTGCCTGAAAGGATGCCTCATTGCTAGTATTAGCAAGCAAGTTTCTGTAGCATTTCTGTGAGCATGTCATCAGAGAGATCAGTTCAGGCATACCAATGGAGCCTGGAGGCCTTCACTCTTTTTTTGTTCAAGACTGATAAAGACAAAGCTTCAACTTACGCCAAATCATCTTCTAGAACCTTCTGTTATTTCTTCTGGAATTAACAATGCTACTGTTAATTAAAGAGGGTTGAAAATCCATTCAACAGTATGTTGCTTTTAGTGAAATACCTTCCAAGATATTTGTGCTGAATAAGCCAGATTAAAGAATCACAGAATCATAGAATCATAGAAGCGTAGGATCATGGAATCATAGGATGGTTTTGATTGGATCATTTAGTTCCAACTGCCTTGCCATGGGCAGGAACACCCTCCACTAGACCTTAATAAAAGGAGACTAGTGCATTATCCAATTTTAGCAAATCACATTTCTAAATAGAAATACATTTGTGTTTTTCCAGTCAGGACTGATTTGTAAAATATATATTCTCAGGACTGACACACATTTTTTGGCAGATTTAACATTTTTGCTTCAGAGCATGTGCCACTGCAATTAAAATTATGGTGGAACTGTACTGCATTACTCAAGCCATGACTTTTGAAATGATTGCAAATTATGAAGCCATGTACAGCATTACTACAAACATTTCAGTCATGCATTTATGTCTTCTGCTTTGCTAAATATGAATGCAACACCAGAATTTTATGTACCAAGTTTAAAAATTTGATCATAACTGTCCAAAGTTAATTGAAAAATCCCATTATAGATTTGGCATGAAAGGAATGTAAAATTGAGTAATGAAGATTATGAATTATTAAATATTCCAGGTAATCTATGTTTTCCTTTCCTTAGTCTGAAACTTTAACATTTAAAGTGTAATATATTTGCAAAACTCTACTCAGATTGTTGAAATTTGATGCTGTAGTCATTTTTTGTGAGGAATGTGTAAAAATGTGGATTTATACATTAGGAATATGTGTGTGACAATTTAATCAGGAGTTCTCTTAAAACATTAAGTTAATGAACAGTTTACTTCAACACAGCTTGAAGAATTCCCTTTCTTCTCAAAATTAAGGTTATGAATCTGCAAATATGAGGGCTTTGTAAAAAGATAATCACCACCTTGCTTTGCAACTAAACAAATTATGTTTGTCAGGTGGCAGCAGGTGGCATTACTGTACATAGCCTGCAAGTAAATCCTTAGGGTTGGGGAGACATTGTCCTGCAAGTTTTACATTAAGTTGCTCTCCAGATGAAGCCACAGCCTTTGGAAAGGTACTTTGCAAGAAGGAGGGCAGTTTTCTTCCTTTAAAATTTGAATAAATACTCAAAACTAAGTTTCTCTGAGCACTGTGTGTTGTGTAATGACATTATTCCTAGGAGGGAGACTGGCTTCCTCTTGTTTGCAGTCGTCTTCATTTTATGGCTGCTGTGACATGTGTGTGTCTTTTCACACAGTGTCCTTAATTTCTCCTTTTCTGTAAAATTAATGTACAAGTCCCTAGATCTCTACTGCTGAGTAGCGAGGCAGGACTACCATAAGAAGGTACTACTGACATTGAACATGCAGGGAAATCTAATCCAATTAAACTTGTACCACTAAAGTCATTTGTAACAGATTAAGTATGTCACTCATTATACCTTTCTAGGGAAAATCTTCAGATTTATCTGGAAGCATATACTTACACTATTTTAGTTTACCAGCTAGCTAAATGAAAAGTTATCCCCCACAGTTTTTCCTTTGGTGATATTTCCATAGGTATTAAAAAGTCTTTGCAGGAGGCATATTTAAGGAATTTGTAGACCACTTTGGAAAAATATTTCAATAAGATATTGTCAGAGCTGTGAATTCTGTCAGTGTGAAACTTATAAACTGCAACTCATTGCAACCTAATGTATATCTAGATCCTACACAACCATAGTTATTCAGTAGCTTGCTCCCAAAACAGGAAACGAAATGATGGTGGAGGCTGAGAATGCATAAAAACTGATCAATTACTCATGAGAATGGACTAAATACGTAGCTATCTATTTCCTGCAAAGCCAAAGGGAAAAATCATTAATCTCCAAACATATGCTCATGGAAAGAGATTTCAATAACAAAATTTTAATAAACCTCTTACTAATATGCAAAAATATAATGAGCTAAATTAGTCCAGGATTAATTTCTATGAATACTTGGGAAGTTGGAATTATTTTCAGTGACCTACAATTCCAGTGTTAGCTGGGAACTGCATAAGCAACATAGGTGAGACCACCACCACCATTAATTGTCAGATGCTGCCATTTAGCTTGGGTTCTAAAGAGCAGCACTAACAGGCAAATAGCTTAAGCATATCCTGCACTAAACTAATCTTTCCATGAGACTTTCTTTGTGGATTTAGTCTAAAGTTATTAAAGTAACATCATTTTGCTCTTACAACTCAGCATCTGTTCTAAGGTAGACAACTGTTCTGAACTTCATGGATTTTCTACCCAAAAAATTAGCCTGAAAACAACAGTCACTGACAGGAATTCAGGTGGCACAAGTCTGGGACTCTGTTGAGTGTTAGTGATGGCCCACTGTGATTACCCATTTGGATATCATACTGTTTTTAGCAGGCACTAATTTTATGATGCTTTATCAGAGTGACAGTTACTGCTATCTAGGGAAAATGTATCAGTGATTTACTGGGTTTCTTTTCATAGAGACAGTGAAACTGAAGAACCATTGGGAAATAGGCACTATATTTCCTTGAAAAATATTTATAGTTCACTAGTTGAATCTTACTGCTAGTAAGATAATTTCCTGATGAAGTCTCATTCCAGGTTTATCACCGTAATGACTGGAACTTAAAAACTGGTGTTTACTTGCTTTGCTAGATGAGTTAGAGGGAGCAGTGAGCTCTAAATGGTAGTGGGAAAGCAATGAATTCCCAAAGCTTCAAGTGTAGTGCTCTGGTTTCAAGAGAAACCAAATTGGACAGCGGTGTTTGGCTAACACTTCTTTCAGAAGCAGTCTGTACTTTGACATGTGCAGGTTTTTCTGGCTTGAATGAAAAGTTTTGAATCCCATGCTCTCCAGCAGGAAAGACCAGGACAGCATGAGGAGGAATTTTGTAGCATGGATATCACCAAGCAGCTTTGGGAAGAGCTGGTCCCAGGAGGGTGAGAGGGCAGCACTTGGTGATGAGTGGTCTAGGGCCATGGATCACTCCTTGGGGCACGTGTATCTAGCAACATTATGTGTAGCTAATACAGCATGAGCTGGGGCTTACTGTGAGTGGAGTAACAGAAACATGTTACACATACTGGCAGAAATGATTCCATCAAAAATAGTCACAGCTGCATCTTTTGTTTCCTTTATTTATTTATTTATTTTAAATGGAGGAAGACTTCCCCCTCTTTCTGCAGTTATTTAGCAGATAACATATATTCACAAAGCATATATGTGCCACCAGCTCCCTAATAATCATAAAGGGGGTTTTGAATCCACGTCTGCTGCAGGCAAAGGGGGTTCAGTCAGCTCGCCAAAGGCTGGCATGCAGCTAGTAAAAGTGATGATGCTGTGCATAGAAAGAGCAGGAGAGGCAGCAAGAGGGTGGGAGGGCTGCACAGCTGGGCTGAAGCAGCCAACTGGAAGGGTCTGAAAGGATCAACTCAGCCCTTTAACTGAACTAGGTTCATTGGAAGTGGAGAAAAATGCATCTTACAGCATCTTGGTATAAGTTTTGGATGTGATGGAGGGGGATTTGCAGTGTCCCAGACTGTGTTGCCTTCTAGTTGACAAGATTTCGGCTTTCAGGATGTCTTGGTCAACAACAGAAGAAGTGTTGCCAATGGCATTTATTAAAAGAGTTTAGGATCTGCTGAAAAGATACAGTCCAGCTCATAACATTCCCTGCAGACCCCATGAGTTCTCTCACATATTTTCTTTTTAGTAATCTTGATTTTTCATAATCAGCTCAGAGAAATATTTTCTTTCTACAATGGTGGAGTGAGTCATAGTGACACCACTCACTTAAATTTGTGCATTTTGTTCGTTATGGAACCAAGACTACACTAGAAATGAGATGGATTTTCTGACTAATGTGAAAATACCAGTTTATTTACAACAAAAAAGAGTTTGTGGATGTGAACCATTTTCAAACAAAAGAGCTCATCTTAATTTGTGTCAGGTTTCAATGCTTTTAGTGTTTTTTCCATAATGAGCAAAATTCCTTGAATGACATGTCATTCTACAAAGAATGACAGAATAAATTAAAAAAAAATCTTTCTTAGAACTTGGCTTCTGGAGTGGATTTTCACTAAAAAATGGCACCAGAGACTTGTAACAGAACCCAGCTATCAGCATCCTTAGCACAATGCACAACTAATTTCTCGCTGGGAAGATCCTCTTCTGGTAGCTGAATCTTATTGTTCTTTACAGTCTCTGCTAAGGAATTTCTAAATCTTGTGGGGATTTTCTCAAGTTTCCCCCCTACTGTGTTTTTCTATTGCAAAGCTGTAAACATGGGAAATTACTACCAGATACAAAGGTCACTATTGTGTCTTACGTGTTGATACTATCCTGTAAATGGCCCTGATTTATGTATTTACTGAAGAGAAAGGGAGGATAATCTCACAGAAAGTTGTTGAAGGATAATCTTACAGGAATTTAAGAAGGATTAATGTTATCTTATTGAAATAGAACTAATTTCATGTATAGAAGGATATATTTTGCCTAAGGAACGAATAGATAAAACACAATGCATTTAACTGGGTCTCTGTAAATATATTTGAAAATAATAGCACTTAACTATTATGTTTAATATGTAACATGACCTGGAGCCATGAACAAAAAGTTCCTGACTCTGACTTTCCCCTTGTCTGTAACCCAGTTTTTTATAAGATATTCTTTTGGTGTCATTATATTTTATCATGACTTAATGTACAGCGGTAAAGACTTCAATTTACAGATTAACTCCACAACAGAATAGCAGCTCCAAAATATGTACTTGGTTACCCAGAAAACTGTAATCTGTAGAGTTGCATTGTATTTAAAAAACAATACATTGTATAATACTGTGGAATGCTTTCCCTCATGCACAGACTGCTGCATGCTAAAATTCTTACAAAATAATACTCCAAAGCAACCTGTTTACAATTTGTTCTGCTATATTTTTCAGTAATTAGGGGATCAATTCATTAAAAGATCAAAAGCACTGTATAGTAGGGCATTTACGATTTTCCTCTTAAAACTTATTTTATATGCTTCCATATATAAACGTAAAAAAGCTGATCATATTGAATCAATCTTTGGACTTCCAAAGTACAGATGCATTTGAAGACAAAGTTATATTTTTTTCCCTTCTTCATTTTTGCCAAACATAATTCTTAAATGAGCATTAGGTTTCATGCTGCAGAAAATTAGAAGCCTATATGTGTAAGGAACATGCAATTGCTTCACATTTCAAAGGAAATCTCTGAGTCTTGCTTGATAAAACCCTGATAGTGCAAAACAAATGAAGAATACACAAACCTGTAAGTGGGGAAAAATGTTTAAAAGCCATTTCTGAAGTGCAGGGACACAGAAATGCTGTTTCTCCTTACCAGAAAATACTATTTTTAACATGGAAAAAATGTGTTACAAATTTTCGTATCACCCAGGTCTGTCACCGTTCACATCCATGCGTCATCCTGCCATGCTCAGCTATGTTTCCCCCAGCTGAAAACATAGAATCATAGAACAGAAACATACTATTGTCTGTCTTGATATCACACAGCTTACCTCCCCAGACCCTATTTTCAATAATCCACATCCTTCCCCCATTTGTCCAACTCCCACAAACCAAGACACCAAACTCTTTGCACCTCATGCACAGCCAGCAAAAGATGTTCTCTCCCACCCTTTCATTATCACATCCCACCTCTGCTGCCATGGTTGGCTTTGAACCTGGAAATGCAAATGTTGACACTGGTTGTATTTCTGCATTCCTGCAGGATTTACCTGGTACATGGTTCCACAGGTGGGGAAATAATTTTATCCTCAGGAATTTGCTGCACTGATGAAGGAGCAGCTCCATGGTTGTTATTACGGCTGGGACACTGCTGCCTGGAATGAACTGCTCCTGTGTCCCAGGTGCTGATCCTATTATTTGGAGAGTTGGTCAATGGGCAGGATTTGCCAGCCTGTTCCTGGATGCAGTTTGTGCATTCCTGTGCTATAAAATCACGTTCATTGTCTGAGGTTTTGCATCTCATCATGTGGCTTTTTGACTTTTGCATAGTTCTGAATCATCTCTAAATACTTTGTGCCATTTACCAAACTAGCAAAAAAATGGTCTATTTCATACATATTCCCTCATGTAGTTAGTTTTTCCTTTCAGTAGCTTTATGCTTTCTGTTTCTCTTTATTCCTGATACATACTATTACATATACTCAGAAAATAAACTAGGAAATTAGCACTCTAGGGATAAGTAAATCATGTTTTTCTGTTACATTTGTTCTTTCCATCCCTCCTTAGAAGTTTTTTTTTTCAGAGAAGTCTGTATTGCAAATGGAATTTATTATTGCAATTCACTTTGTTTCACAGACAGAAAATGTAAAATATTTTAAATATCATAACTTAAATGCCATATTTTTTCCAAGGATACTGATTTATAAGAAAACTTCTACAAGAACATGTTTAGGGTTTTTTCCTTCTTTTGAAAGAAAAAGGACTAGATCCAGCAAAGCATATGATTGTTACATTTTCTCAAAGAAAAATATTAAACATGACCACAAATGTTTTCTAAATTGACTGCAATAAGAATACATGGTTAAAATGCATTGAGAAGACGTTTCTATAGAACATCTCTTAGTTTTTTTTTCTGAGAATCTGATAGATGATTCCGGTATTTTTGGATTGTCACTAAAGACAAAGGTGTTCATCCATACAGGGAAATTGGATATTACAAGGGAACATGACTGGTCACTGGATTGTGTTATATATAATACTAAACAGGTACGGTTTTGACCTGGGACAATAAGTATTCTCCCAAAAAACTCCTGGACATAGCTTGCAATATATGGGCTGTTGCGTTATTTTAAATTAATTTTTAATGTGACCCATTCAACAATGTAAATGTGTTTGATATGAATATGAGCTGATCCCATTGCACTCTGCATCAGATAATTGTCCCATACCTAAACAACACATAGCATGGAAGCCTTAGCCTTGCCTTGAGAAGTGTTTTGATCTTATCACCATTTTCAGAGAGGAAAATAAATTCTAGTCAATTATGTCAATAATGAGAAATCTTTTTTTTTCTGCAACTTAACATTACATAATCAGTCTCTGAATACATCCTCAGATTTCACATGATTATTACCCAATCACAAATTCAGCCCTACCTGCAGACATTTTTGATTAAATGCTTTTAGTTTTGCTGTGGGGTTTTTGTTGGTTTTTTTTTCCGCAAGAAATATGTCAACGAAGAAACACCTGTATGTATGCATATTTAAATATACTCACGACTTGTTTTTTCTGCTTACCGTTCTTTGCAAAATCACACTGATCCTTCTTTTACAGGTGCAGTGCACAAATGATGTTTTCAACTAAGTGCATTAAGACCTTGCATTTCTTGCAGGGCTGTTAATATTAGTAAGAGTTTCTAGCCAGAAATCAGTCATGAAATATTCCTACACTAAGCCAAGCTGCAGAAAAGCTTTACCAAGATCCCCCTGGACAGCAATTCATCAGGTTGTTCACAATCTCCTCTGCCCACCCAACTGAAAGTGTTGCCACATTTGGGCAGCAGTGAAAGGTAGTTAAAAAGCATGGGGCAGCAGCAGCACCAAGGAGATTAAACATTTCATCAGCCATTGTCAGTTAAGTTTATTGTAAACAAACAACATGCTTCCATTTATTTCATCATTGTGTCCTATCTGCAATCCTTCTGTCCCTTTGCATTTTCCTCCTGGGAGGGCTAGCATTTCTTTCTTATTAGCTGTTCTCTCACTGTGCCAAGGACTCTCTTACAAGAAACTGGGTTCTCTGTCATACCCTCTTCTCTCATACCTTCTTTTTACACTCTGGACTGAAATCCTGCCCAGGTCTCCCAGCTTCTCCTCTTCCCTAGTGGTAGGGGCATCTCTTATAGGGTCTGTCATCTTCCTTATTTCACTGAGATCAGCCCCCCAGTACCAAATGTTTTATTTGCTGCATCATTTTGCCCTCATTCTTTCCTCCCAAATAGCAGCATTCCTTACTCTCTTCTCACACCAGTGACTGCGAATATTGCTCTGTCCTGTTTCCTTTTCCTCCTATCCTGCATTTATCCACTCCTTTCTATCCCAGAGGCAGCTCATCTTTCCTTCCCCAGTCCATTTCGTATTCCATAACATTATAATTTGTCTGCAAAGTACATTATTAATCCATTCTGCTTTATCAAGAGATTGCCAGGAGTTACTTCATATTTCTGAGTGGCCTTATCAAGTGGAAATGACTGATGGTAGGAGCTACAGATAGTCACAAAAGTGTTTTAACCTGGGGTTGTACTAAGAGGATGGCAAGGAATGCACACACCCTCTTTTCCATCTTCCTTATTAAATGCATCCTGTCAATAGTTTTCTACTCAGAAATTGTTATAGTCCCTAAAAATCTGGATGTAATTTTATGACATCTTCGAAACCACTATTTCATGTGTAAACAAATAGAAAAATGGACAGATTTTTTTTTTTTAAATGACTGAAAAGTCCTGAAGTGGTGCTAGGTTATCCTACAAACATTTCAGCTTTTCTGAAATTCCTTGTTTTTCTTTAAACATTTTCCTTTAAAGATATAACAGGATTAATTTCTTTCCCATTGGCTTTTCCTTCCTTTGGAGCGATATGTCCCAAGGTTTGTAACTTAGAAGAGTTCAACTATTCATCACAGAAAAGTGGTTTTAGAATTTGTTGAACTATATGCCATCAGAGATGAAAGCATTTTCTGTCAAAATATACAAAATATAGCAGCACCAAAAATGTTACAAAGAAAAAAGACATCAGTCCCTCTCTTAGAGTATTCCTATACATTTTTTAGAATTTTTATTACCAGTGGTATTTTCATGACCGTAAAATCTGCTCCACTCACTTAATCCTCCTATTATGTATAAAAGAGCAGTACTACATGCTTTAGGTTAATTAGAGCATAATTCCCAAACAACATACATATGTGCTGGCACTAAAATAAAAACTTTAAGCTGGTTGGCTGATTTTAATGCTGCTTTATCATTGACCGTCTGTCAAAAAGCAAGCTAGCAGGCTATTCTTTTCCCTTCCGACCTCTTGCAGAAATAATGCTCACTAGAGAAACACATGGTTTTATCAGGAAAACTTGAATCATCACCCAATCTTCTGGTTTTGCACAGTGCTAAGTACTGCATGCAAGGTAGTGAGCACCATGACATAACATTTGCTCATGAGAATTCTTCACATGGGATGTGTTTAATAGTCCTCTGTAATTTCCATGCACCTATAATAAACAGGCAGCAATCTGTGCTCTGTTCAGTAACATTGCTTTTCCCTCAGTATAAGCCCTTCCTCAGAATCCCATATGAGCAGGGAATATTTAATACTTAGGCAAACTGCCTGCAATAAAACTATTTTGAGCTCTTTTGTAAATGATCTGCCCTTTAGATTAGTTCAGGTTCACACAGCTGCACAGCAAATAGAAATATTTCACAGCTCAATAAATGGGGCAGCTGGTATTTTGATTCATCTCGGAGCAATTTCACAGGGAATCAATAAAGTATGGTGCTCATTTTGAACAAAAGAGCACATTTGATGGGATATCATCATTGTCATCGTGGTCAGCTTCTAGCAGCCTAGAGATGAATGAGACAGACTTTCAGTCTTACCTTTTCTCATCTTAAATGTACACATTGGCATTTTACTTCCTGATCATTTATGAGCTCACAAGAGCTTGTAACAAAACAAACAAACAAACAAAACCAGAAAAGAAATTTAAAGGAAAGAAATTAAAAGACAAAAAGAAAGTGTTAAGCATTGCTTTATGGAAAACAAAAACTAGTTGAGGTTTCCCTTGTTTACTGGGAGGAATTACAAAATTGGGATGCGAAATAATATCAACACTCCAGGAATGCCCCATTGCTCTAGAATCAGATTTCCATTTTATTTTTGAAGGTCACTGATGGTAACCTCTCTGCACTGGTTTTAACGTGGCTGTTTTGCACTCGCCAGTACCTCTGTTTTCTCTTTGTCGTGTTTCAGTCCAGTGGTCTCTGAAATAAGGCTCTAGTCTGTGCCAAGAGCTTTATCTTGCCTATTTGTCCATAGAAATAATTCTTAAATATCTATTTTCTTCTTCTGTTTTCTTTATGTCAGTAATATTTTCCATTTTTTTCTGTGGGATGCCACTTGAAAGACTATTTGCAGTATTTCAGATATTCCTTTATTTGTGAAATGCAATGATAATTCATTTATCTTGTGGAGATAGAAAGATGGAACCTCTCTCCAATAACACATCATTTGAAGGCCACTGAAGGTCACATCTCTGGCTGTTCAAGCCAAAGACTACATTTCTTTTTAGAAAAATGTTTTTTATTGGCTTTTCCTTCCTTTCCTCACAGTGATTTAAATAGGTTTTCCTTGCATATTTTTCTCAAACCTAACTTTCACTGATCATAATTTTCATGAGTGCATAATATAGCTAAAGTAGTAACTCTGCTTCTACAATCATGTATTTTTTACGTATGTGGTCTCTTTTTAGTCTAGAAATCTCAGCACTTGGTCTTAGTCCAAAATTATTTCCTTTTGCTAAAATGGAAGTTCATTCATCCTTAAGAGTTAGAACAGGAGAACCTGCTCTTAAAAATCATGACTAGGCTTCACTGGAAATAGCTGGGCACTGAAACCTTGCATGTAGCTAGGGACTTTTTTCTGAGTAGCTAAGTTAGGAAACAGGAGTTCTAAGCTTTTCTTTCCTTATTTCGTATAATTGATCATATCACAAAGTGAATGCTTTGCAAAAAGGTTCATACAGGTGATTGTTTGGTTTTATTTTATTTTAAAACACAGCCTTTTGAATCTAGCCTTGTTGTTCGGTTTAATACCTCATCTCTTCAGCTCACTTAATGTCTTGTCTCTCAACAGGTCTATGACACTCAGTTTTTGAGTACTGTGTCCATCACTGCCATCACAAACAAGAGGAGGATGAAACAGTCAGTCAATGTTGTTTTGACCACTGCTGATGGTATTCCTGACAGAAACTGCAGATGGAGGCAGCAAACTTCATTTTCTGTTCCAGACTCTTGAAGAAGGGTGTATATTGGCACAGACTGTTTCAGTATCTCGCAGAAAAATTATGAAAAGTCCAAGTGTCCTGGGTTCAGCAGTAGCAGTCATTTTTTCTCCTTCTTAGTAGCTGGTGCAGTGCTGTGTTTTTGACTTTTGGCCTGGGAACAGTGCTGATAACACCAATGTTTTTAGTTACCACTCAAATGTTTTAGTCTGGCCAAGGACTTTGTGAGCCTCATGCTCTGCCAGGGAGGAGGGGAAGCCGGGAGGAAGCAGAGACAGGACACCTGACCCAAACTAGCCAAAGAGGTATTCCATACCACAGCACGTCATGCCCAGGATGTAACTGAGAGTTACCAGGAAGGGCACAGGTTCTTCTGTGTTGGGCTCATTTCAGCGGGTGGTATCATATTCTCTTCTCTTGTTATTTTCTCTTATCATTATTATCATTGGTGGTAGCAGTAGTGATTTGTGTTATACCTTAGTTACTAAACTGTTCTTATCTCAACCAGTAGGAGTTGCATTCTTTTTGATTCTCCTCTCCATCCCTCCGGGAGTAGAGGGAGGGCAAGAAGGAGGGGAGTGAGTGAATGAGCTGTGTGGCTGGGTTTAAACCATGACACCAGGTTTCATTTTTATTCTGGGAATTTGTGGCTGGGGTTTGGGGCATGAGGAGTCCATTCGTTTATAGTAAGAAAAATGTCAGTGGGATTGAGAAAAGGGTTTCTTGTCTCTGTGCATGATGTTTACACTCATACTTTCTATTTTCCAAACAGTAAAATGGATTTTGCTTGTGCACTCTAATGGCCACTGAACACAAGTGGGATGTGGCATGCAATATTCCAATTGCTCTTATCTGGACTGTGGTTTCTTTACACCAGCATAACAAAGTGGTATTAACTCTTTTTTTGCATGTAATTTCATATCACTATGATTTTGGCAAAAATTAAACAAAAATACTTTGTTTAATAAAATGTATTAAATGTACTGAAGGATCTTTTTCTTAATATATTTTTACCAATTGGGAAAAGTTTTCTTCTATTTCTTAAAAATTCGTGCAGCAATAACTGTATCTTGAATGCTGATATTCCTCTTACTTCAAAGATTTTTTTCAACTTCCAGAATGAATTTTGAAGATACAGTTAAAATGTACTTAGAAGAGACAAACAGTTGCAGGAGTAGCCAGCAACAAAGAGAATGATATTTTAAAGCTATATATAGGAGAAAGGGAACATTCATTTAACTTGTTATCAAAATAAATTGAAGATCCTGGGGTTTTCTTTTTTTTCTGTGGTATTACAATGAAAAGAAAGGCCAAGAATCTTAAAGGTGTTTAGATGTCCAGTTGCCTCTAAAGCCATGAAAAAGTTATATAAACCAAGCTAGCTGTCTTGGTAAATAACACTCATGTTACAGTGCTAGGCTGTTGGCTGCTCAAAACCTTTTGTGTTTGTAGTCTTCCATCTCGGACCTTCAGAAGAGATTTTATGGCCAACAGATTTCCACATATTAACTGAATAGACCTTAGCTTTCTACAAATCTGTAAATAGCTACATTGAGAAATTTAAGTCCTCAAAATCCTGCTCAAATTCTATTCAAAATCTGCCTAATTCTGGGTATGCCTACAACCATATGGTTCTACTTTTTGTCTAAGCAGCTCCAAAAGTATCTGTGGGATCACCCAGTCACTTGCATTATGAAGTGTAGGAAATGCGTTACTGAGGCCAAGTCCTCACAAGTCTTAGCAACTTAGCTTATAGCAAAGCAAGAAATGGGGGAGAGCTTCAAGTCTCTGCTCTTCTCACTTTGGTGGGGTATGATTTCTCTATTTCCAGCTCCCAGGAGAACAACATAAAGTTGTGAAACAGGCTGAACATATCTTCATTTTTCCTGTAGCATCTGTGTCACTCTGTGGAGAGGAATAAAGGATGCAAAGGCCAAAAGAAAACAATCAAAGAGTCAGCACAGTTCTACCTGTAGGGGACAGAAGGGATGAGCTCACCAAGGGGTGGGAAATGTCCTGTATTCTTATTTCCACTGCTTAGTCTTTTAGGCACCACTCATTTCATTGTGTGAGAACATAATCATTGACTTACTACCAACATTACTTACAGCATCAGAGATCCTGGTTACTTCCATGGCCTATTGCATCAACAGACTCCATCCAGAAGAATAAATGCAGCTATCCTGACAGGGGTGCTGGAGCCAAAGGAGATGGCGGTATTCCTACATACTCCTGTAACTCTTCATGATTGACCACTACCACCATGGAGTCATAGAATCATAGAGCAGTTAGGGTTGGAAAGGACCTTAAGATCATCTAGTTCCAACCCCCTTGCCATAGGCATGGACGCATCGCACTAAACCATGCCACCCAGGGCTCTGTCCAACCTGGCCTTGAGCGCTGACATGGATTTACCACTTCTTTGGAAAACCTGTTCCAGTGCTTCACACCTTCACAATGAAGAACTTCTTCCTTATACTTAACCTGAACTTCCCCTCTTTAAGTTTTAACCCATTACCCCTTGTCCTATCGCTACAGTCCCTGATGAAGAAAAAAACCCCCCTTCCATGTCTGATTCAAAATGAGTTGAGCCTTGGCAGCTGTTCTTCGTTTATAATCTGATCCTTTTTGACATGCAGGCCATTAGTGTGGCTAGTTGTTGTTAGTAGTACCCAAAATTTTGCAGGAGGTATTTTAATACAAAAAGGGACATGGTAGAAAGGGTTGGGAGTAGTTTCTGGAAAAAGCAGGTATCAACACTGGCATTGCTGTGGGAGGGAAAGGCAACAGGAGTAAATTTCAAATATGAGGAGTAGATTCACTCAAGGGTTTAAGCACATAAATTTACCTGCGCCTAGGTTTTAGTGGTAACATTGTTTTAGTTCAAATTATATTTAGTGTAGAATCTTGCTGAAATTTAGTCCATTGTGTGATCAAAGGGATAAATTGGGCCGAACGTATGTAGTGCTATATGCATGTCAGCTTCCACACCTCATATCGC
Source organism: Pezoporus occidentalis (assembly GCF_034315485.1). Classification (NCBI taxonomy): domain Eukaryota; kingdom Metazoa; phylum Chordata; class Aves; order Psittaciformes; family Psittacidae; genus Pezoporus; species Pezoporus occidentalis. The sequence goes on from NW_026915835.1 coordinate 12,507,389, forward strand.
ATTCCTTGTATATCAGGGAGCTCTTAGCTACATAATGAATTCAACTCCAGGTTCATAAATAGCCCAAAGACACGTTATTGATATATGTTGCTATAATTAAAAATTAATATGTATGGACATTATAAAACAATTTTAGCTGCCCTTAAACTATAGTGGGATTTCCTTTCTGACCAGTCTCCAAGAAATATGTTTTTTTAACCTCTGGACTGCAATTTATCAACCCTGGATTTGTTTTTGAAAGTACTTTTTCTCCTGGGGAAAAAGAAAAAAGAGGCGTGATCTTCAGAAAGAACACGGGAATGTTGCAATGGGCTTTTTCCCACTGTCCAAAGTCTAATGTATAGGAAATTACTACCAGTAGAGAGGCCAAATATAAGATCTGTGCAACAGCCAACCAAATATGTCTTTAACTGCCAGCTCTTCAGAGAAAAAGACAGAGAGCAAGAGAGAGATCTTAGTGCAATTTCAGTAGAAAAACAATAGTTTTGATTGGGGGGGTTTTGTTTGTTTGTTTATTAGTAGACACAGAAGCTAAAATCAAACAGAGTATGAATTCTGCCATCATCTGAAAAGTAATGGGATAAGTGCTAAATTATTTTTCCCTGTGTTTTGTTGCCCTTCTGATTCTTTTATTATTTTCATGTGATATAGTAAAATAAAGACTTTAAGGCTTTTCTGCCTCTAATTTATAATCTTCTTGGAAAATTTAATATTTCTGAATTTAGCTAGATAACATTTAAATACAGGCTAGTAGCCTGGCTGCATATAAAACCATAAAAACTCCACAGGCTCAAGGAACAAATCCCAGACTGAGAAAAACAATTCTTCTTCAGAAATGGAAATGTAGTAAAAAATTATGAAATGAATGCTGAACTTTTTCTTTTGCAGTCTGAGCAATGTGGTGTTTTTAAAGGCTAAGCTGGCAGGCAGCAGAAAAGGTACCAGGGGTTTTCTGCATGAATTCCTTTCCTCCATGTGCCTCTCTGGGTCTGTCCCCGCCATTAGCAGACTTAGAATCATAGAATCATAGAATGGTTTGGGTTGGAAAGGACCTTAAGACCCTCTAGTTCCAACCCCCCCTGCCATAGTCAGGTACACCTCCCACTAGACTCGGTTGCTCAAGGCCCTGTCCCAAAGTGGTAATTCTGTAGACAGCATATGTTTCTCTTCTCCCGCTAGTTCCTGCCTGTTTTCTTTTCGAAAGTAGAATACAGAGTAATTACTTCTTCATTTGTAACTTGTTTCCCTGAGGCCAGTCACAAAGTCATAAAACACAGAGTGACCTAAGAAACTTCAGATGGTATAAAAAAGAAGTTACTTATTTGGGGTCCAGACATAGAAATAAAACTAAGGGGACTAAGGCTGGAAGCTGAGAGTCTCTCCTCTCTAATACAACACACTTAGCAAGGATAAAGAAGAGAAGGAGAGACGAGTGAAAGCAAACATGACAGAAAAGGAGGGTCGTGGAAGTAAAAGGAACCTTTAAGATATTCAAGTCTTAACATCGAAATGTGCCCAACAGACACTGCTCCAAACTTTTTAAGAAATCTTTTCCAAAAAGGTTTCATAATCTCCCTCAGCAATCTGCTCCTTTGCTTAAGCATCCTTTCTCTTAAAAATTTCTATGATAGTTAGTGTAAATTTCCCTCACTGAAGTTGTAACTTCTAATTTCTTGCCCCATTCCCAGTGGACATGGCGGCTAGTGTGTTTGCCTCTTCACAGAGCCAAGAAATATATAGAAAGTGATTTTGCATTTTCTCTCATTCTTCTCTTTGCTAGACTAAACCAAACTCCATTTCTCTGCTTTTCTTGAAGGTCTCATTTTCTAGACTTCCAGTTGTTCACATGACTCCCAATGACAATATATCAAAATTGGCCTTTATTTTTCCTGACTGTGCAGACACCCATTTCAGCAGCTCTGAACATTATGGAAGGACTTCTTCATTATTTCACTTAATCCACAGCCCCATCAGCATAAACATCTGTAGTCTTGCTATAAATTTGAGGTCACAGGGTGAGATTCATCTGAGCAAATGCTGATATCTCAATCTGGTCTGGTGACCCAAACTAATTAAGGTGGGCAAACTGGCAGTTCTAAAGCATTATGTAAGTCATATAAATGAGGTGTTTGCATTTTCTTGAGACTTAAGAAAAAATGCCTGTTTTGTTTTTTTTTTTTTAACTACATAGTGATCATAAAGCTAACTAAGAAACTAGGGTGCAGTTGCTTAGCAGACAATCATAAGAACCCTTAGCATCATGTTCAGAAAAAAACAGGTTAGGGCAAAATTTTGGTGATCTCCTACATGTGCTTAAAAAGAAATAGACAACTGTTTCTTCAGAAATTTTATATGTGCCTTGGGAAAGATGGATAACCTTCAGAAGCTTCACAGGCATTGACTAAGACATAGGGTGTTACCGCAAGATTGACATTTCTTTAGGATATAAAAGTCAAAGGAAGAACTAGGGGACAGAGCTAGATAAAGCAGCTCTAACTCCACAGTTTAGCACATATATGTCACCTTCAATATGTGATGCCTGATTCATCAGTGATATGCATGCAATTTTTTATACTGCTATAAATTCTTTTTATATCTGAAAATGCTTTTCCGGTAAACCTAATTCTCCCAGTGGGAGCACTGGCAAAATTCCCAGTGACTTGAATAAAAAACAATAAAATGTAGAATAAGGGAACAGAGCTTAAATCAAGGATATAAACCAATTAGGTATTTTCATGGTTGGTCTTTGAACTTCTAAATATAATACCTATTGTCCTGTTTCCAAAGGCACCAATTCTGTCAACCTCACTGAATCTCTCTCAGCCTTTTTCATGCCAGCACTAAGGGCTGTTTCTTCTGTTTCAAGGCTTCAGCCAAACACCATCATGTGCTTTTCTCATGTGCCCCTTCAGCCATCAATGTTCTTAGACTCCTTTTTCTAATAAAATCTCTTAATAGATGATATAAGGGCAGAACATATGCAAATTATCATAGTGAAGTGGATGCTAAATATCTGAATCAGCAACCTAACTTCCAACTACCTCACTAATTAGTCTCTTATTTATGACTCATTGTCAACTGTACATTTTTGGAGTGCTGACAGATATAGCTGGCTTCCAGCAGTAAATAATGTTTCAATCATCTCTTACAGACTTAGATGCAATTTAAAGCTGTGAATTACTCAAAATAAGATATGGTAGTGTATAAACACAGACAGATAAAATTCTTTTACTCCACTTTAATTTCTTATTTTTACTTTTTCATTTGACTAATTCTGTGTTGGAAAATTGAAAGTGTAGAACGTTGTGCTCATTTGTCATGTACTTAAACACAACCACAGTTATTGGACCTTGCTGAACGATACCTATTAAACAGAAATGTTTGTCAGAAGCATCCTCATTACTTAGCAGTCAATGACATTCTCTACCTTAGGCCAAATTGGTTTCCTGGGATGATGCACAATTAAGTAGATTCCCAGTTCATTTGATTAAGTGCAGGAAGTTACTTATGAATCATTGTAGGGTACTTTGCTCACTGAACTTTCAGCCTTCTAAAAGTTTAGTGAGGTTTTTTCTTCCTGCTCCATGGAAATTACTCACAATAAGGGAATTAAACACTCTGAGGATGTGCACATTCGAAATATGGCAAATTACATTAGTCAGATCTTTCCTGACAGAACTGAAATGGATGATACCTACTCAAGGATCTTGAAACTGATTTGCAGGGGTAATAAAATTGATTTGCTATGTCTTTAAATATTCTCTAGTAAACCTACTTCAAGTAAACAATCAGAAAATACCATCACAGCTGAAATATTCTCCTTAGTTCTTCTTACTCTGTCTACCTATAGCACAATTCAGGCCAGGTGCTCAAAACTAAGTTTTAAAAGAAATCAATCTCTTATTTGAACATATACACTATCAGATTGAATTCTGCCTGAATAACCTTCCCATCTAGATTTGTGATTATCCCTTGCACCTGCGGGATAATTGTTTGAACAATATGAGGGATAAAAGAAAATGCAGTAGGAGCCTTCTTGCTAAAAATAAGTACGCCTAAGTGGCGTGGTTTAAACTGAACCCAGGACACTAAGTGAGAGAAAAATATCTGTAGCATGAATACCGGTGAACTCAAAGAGATGCTCATCAAAACCTCTCTACAATTCACAAAGGAAAAAGTCTCCAGACCTACAAATCTTTATTCTTTCTCTGGTTCAGGCTGGTTAGCCTCTTCTATCCTATCAAATCTTCAAATAAATAACATTTTTTCTATTATTTTTTTTCAATATATGGAGCAAAAACTAGCTTCAGTTGGAGCCATTACTCCTGCTGTGTGTGCAGTTTCTATTTTGGGGAAATTTGTGTGTATGTACTCAAAATCTTTTAATGTTTGATCTGTTGTACATTCACAGTTGAACTGTTCACATCTAATCTTAACCATCTAAAAAACAGACCATGCAAAAGTTAGACCGTGCAAAAGGTTGCTGATATAGCAACCTTTAGTAGATTGTGATAGGAGAAAAAAAAAACAAACTTCTAAAAGATGGCCCAAAATAAGCATGCAAGACCGACTTAATATTTCTCCCTGAGGAAAAATCCATGCTTCTTTCCTGAGTAAAGGGATTGCAAAGATAGGTAGTTTATGCCAGAATTAAACTGATTTAGTTGGAGTTAGCTGACAAGAATCACACCCACAGAGATGTAATCATCTCTTTCAACACAGGAAGATAACAAGGTTCCTAATTTTTATCACTTGGTAACTGTAATGACAGAGTTGAAAGCTGGGTGGGTAGGGACAAAATTGTGAAACAAGATGAAAGAATTATACTTATGGAAATTGTTTCACAGAAAACTGCTGGTTTACAATGGTAACTGTATTTGCTTCATAATAACATACACTTTCATGAAAAATGGTAATAAAAATAATTGACCATATTTTAAATGTTGATTAGCATACTTAACAGCATTTAATTTTTCAAAACACATGACGAAAAGGCTAGCTGCTATGCAAAGAAAGCAGCCCTCATAAGGAGGGTAATTCTGTATCTTCTTGTGCTTCAAATGACAATGGATTTCCAAAACATCCTTATCACTCTTCAGTCAATTTGTTTAACAAACCTTTGTCTTTTTATAATTTGCCAGTACACGGATTATGATTTTTCCAAATATGTTTCTTACAGCTTTTCTTTTATCAAATAAAGTTTGTATTGTGTTTTTAACACACACACACACACATACACACATACACACACACAAATATTCTTTTCAAAATTGAAAGTATTTAGATAAGAAAAAATTGATCGTTTTGTCACTTTTGTACACAACACCATGATGAATTTCACTTTGAAAAAAACTTCATCTCCTCATAGCATATCAAAATAACATTTTCCTGTGAAGTGAGCAAAAGTTGTTGATGGAAATAAAAGCTTTTCAGAAAATTGTTAGCAAATCTCACTGCATCTCAGCTTTCTATTAAAGCAGCTAATCTCTTATACAGTGCCCAAATCAAAGACATTTGCTATGTAAAGTCCTGGATCCAAACACTTAGGCACTTTGTCAAGAGTTTGTTTGCCTTAGGGGATTTTCATTGGTAGGAAAACTGGGTAAGCTGAGAGTGGTTACTAATAGAAAGCAAATGTTGAACTTCTGTTCAAAGAGACTGGCAGGAGACTGTATCTCCTTACAAGAAATGACAGTTTATACATGATACCTTGTTTATGCCTAGAAGAATGTGGACTGAAATTCCTCTTGCTATCTGTGAATTCTGTAAAGGATTAATCATTCAAAAGGCTAAGACTTTCCAAAGTGTTGAAAGCATGTATTTATTTCTTCTTTAGATAGAGGTCAGAATGAAAACTTGCAAAAAGTCCACTCAAACCAGAGTAATTTATTTTACATACTAACATTTGTAGCACCTCATAATGTCTATGTGTCCACAGGGAAAACTACTTTCCTAAAAGGCCAAAACCCATTGACAGGGGTTGGGCACACAGATATAAACATGGTGGAAGAAAGAAAACAATCTGTAAGAGAGGCAACGTGTTTATTTATCTGCAAATTATAGAAATATTAGTTCACAGTAAAGCAGAGTACGTCAGTGTCCATAGAAGGTCCATAAAGGCTGGTATTGCCATTAAAGGTTTTATATGTCAGACCTGTAAAATAAGGTAGATACACTGACTCTCCACAAACATAGACGTAACATAATTGTTTTCTTTTTCCCTTTTCTTCTGCAGAATTAGGTATATTAACTTTCTTGTTTAGTCACAGGAAAGTAAACCTGATAGTGAGTGATGGGAAACTTAAAAGACTAGATGAAGGGAAATAAAAGTAACTGCTTTTTTTCCTCTACAAAAATGTTACTCCTTTTTTCTTTCTTGCACATTAACTTTCACGTTTTCTGACTATTTATTTTTTCCACAATGCAAAGTATCTTTGAAGAATGGGTGATCTGTGTCTTCCTAAAGGGAAAGCCAAGCAAGCAAGCCTGGTTTTTCATGGCAGCACACGAACATGATGTTAAGAGAGCATGCTGATGCTCTAAGAAAGAACTTACAGGCTTGAGGATGAGAGAAAGAGCTCTCCTCCAGATTAGTGGCTCTTTGAACACAGCCTTCCGTCTCTCTGCTTTTGAGCACAAAGGACAAACCACAGTTCACATAATACTAACAGAACAGGATTTTTTGATGCTGCTGAGGTCAACATTCACACATTAACACAGCCTGGATGGATCTTCAACTAAACATTGCTGAGATGAATCTGTCACCCAGGAAATGTGAGCAGATGGAGGAAGCAAATGCAAGAGAGGAAATATTGTTAGTTTGGTACTATTTATCCCTCAGTGGCACCATCTCTGTTTCTCCAGGATGCCCAGAAGATGAGTTTGAAGATGAAATACACTGATGGCATTTGATTGTTTTTGTCACATATTCAGCAAGTTGTTATGCTGTGCATGACTACCAGGTCTGCTGACCTCAAAGGTCAATCATTCTATATTTTAAGCAAGTGCTTGTTCATCTCCTTCTAAACAATAAAATCCCCTGTGTAGTACAAGGTAATTAAATAATTCAAAGGTTCTCAAGCTTTTCCTGTGCACATTTTTCACCTTTTTTTATTTCCTCATACCTTTTATACCTTTTGGCTTCTACTCTTTTTCTTGTCCTTTTCTCACTTGAAGGAAGCAAACAATTAGGTTCCCTCTCCCAAGGTCCTGCTATTGTTGTGGGCCCCTTCCTTTTCCTTAGGCAGTTGTTCATGCAGTAGGTAAGAATGAAGAGAGACCCAAATGAGAAAAGGAGCCCCAGGTGGTCTATGGCCTTTTAAAGCAGTCAGAAATATGCTGATACTTGAGATGCGCAGCGTTCAGAACAGAGTTCCAAGCTGTGCTCTGCCATGATTACAATGAATGCTGTTAAGCAAATATGTGATTTTGTAAATATATTGACCATTGTCTTAAAGAGAAACATCATTAATTCCTGTGCTCCGTTTCGTGGATCAATTTCTAACATATTCCTTCTTTCGGTAGTGTCACCTACAGCAAGACTAAATTTGTAAATCCAGTAGTGGCAAAAGCAGGTTGTCTTTGGTAATACGTAGTCTCTGTTCTCTTTAAAAGATTTCTAATCCTACAGTGGGCAATAAGGTCACTGGCTTCAGGAGAACTATTGTTTGCTTGGAAGATTATTCTTTTGTTCTCATGAAATCAAGAAGATGTCACTGAGATCAGGTTTCAAAGAATATTTCTCTTGTAAGATTTCTAAATGTAGAAATTCATTTCGAAACACTCAGCTTGTTTTAAACCTACTCATTAAATTCTCCTTATTTTTCCCCAGGGACTTCAGAAAATTAACCCAGATGGGTGTTGGATTAATGACTGGTGGTGTGTTCCCTTGTATTATGGGCATAGAAGATTAGGATCAGCACCTGTTTTTTTGACATTTCTGGCCAAGCATCAACACAGATATTCAGTGACAGTACAATGTTCCTTGGTGCTGGATGCTCATGCCCATCTGCGAGGATGGCGTTGTTCCCATCTGTGAGTTCAGAGTGCCTTTGTCTACAAGCAGCGATTGGTTTAATTAAGCAGCCTATATTGGAGTGAAAGTGCTGTTACTTTCCTAACACCCTCCCATGTGCCAGAATGAAGCTATGGTGGCACCTTCCTCATCCTTACTGTCACACCTTGATCTTTATGTAGGCCTGAACAGCACAATGGAAGGGATCAGTCTCTATTCACAATGACCATTAACTGCCCAAGACATATTTGCGTTGCAGCAGATGACGGAGAATTCAGTATGAAAGTGTACATAAAAAAAGGCTTTTTAGAACTCCCTGTTTGTATATCCAGAAGACAATGAGAAACCAAGTTAAACAACAGAGAGGCATTTCTGACTGCTCCGGAGCAGCACCTATAAACAGCTAAATTGGAGGCAGATAATCTTGATCAATTTACAAAAATGGAAGGTATTCTTTTTATTCAGAAAAGCACTGTTGCTCAAACACCATGCCATTCAGTTAAATACAACACATAACTGGCTATATCTCACCAGGAGAGAGAGAGAGAGGGCACTGACATCTGGACTTTTAAAGCCATTAAATGATATTAAAGTCAGAGCTGAGCTGACCAAGGCTCCTTTCCTCTTTACTTTCCGACTGTCTAGAATCTGTCTTGCAATTTTGCACATTGCAAGACAACAGTGAAATATAAAGCAACAAATACCATCTCCTTAGTACATTCCTTATCTCTGACCCAAACCAAGGTACCATCATGAAAAAAAATATATAAAAAAATAGTGGCATTTGCTTTTATATACCCTCATATCGTGAGCTCTGCCGCTCAGAAATGTGAACTTGTGAGCCTTGTTATCCAGCTTCTTGGTTTGAGATGTGCTTAAGTTTATAAACACGTTCTTTAAAAGTTTTTTTCCTTAAAGTGTTTTTAGTGACACACAGGTTTCAGCTGCAAGAAGCGAGAACAGTCTGCCAGGTTTAGTTTCTCTTCCTTCCTGCAGAACAATATATGTATCTGTCTTATTTTCATTTATTCCCCTTTTCATTTTATGGAGGCCTCATTTAGTCTAACTACACTTTTTATTTTCTGCTAAGGTCATTCCATAAATTATCTTACTGAGGTAGGTCTTTTAATTATTTCCTTCTTCAGAAAATGTAGTTTTCAAAATTCCTTATTTCCATTACTGTGAATACTCTTTTTTATATTTCTTATGTTGTCAGATTTAATTTAAATATTAGTCATGCTGTGCTCTGATTTCAGTGCATTATTTAAATATGCTGACTAAAATATTTTCTGATTAATCTGGGGGAAAAAAGGTTATTACCATTAACTGTGATACTTGAATAACACTGCTCTTGAATATTCATGGCTGTAGCATATGCCAGGATTGTGCAGTGCTAGGACTGGAGAGATTTTTTAGGGAAACAGGCCCCTTATAAAGCAGATGAGTGCTTCTCCCAAATGTGATTTTTTTTTGCTGCTGATAGTATCAGAAACAATTAATTTCCCAGCTATCACCAATATCTCTGTTAAATCCATTGGTACTGAAGAAAAGTATTCTGCAGATGCCTTTGAAGTGGTGGAAACAGATCCGGAAAAGACAAAGGAGCTGGCACCAAGGGACTTCAAGGACATGTCTGCTCTGAGGAATAAAAGCATTTCAAGAACTAGCTTGCATCTACTGTGCTTTTGGGGAGCTGTCCCCACCATAGATTTGTCTTGGAAGAAAGAAGGTCCCAGACAACCAGAAAGCAAGCTAAAAAATAACTGATGTATCCCTGGGATAGGCACACTCTCCTGAAGCCAACAAGACTTCAGAGAAGACCTAAAGCTTAGCATTTGCAGAGTGAAACTAGCTATAAGAGCAAGAATACCAGTGCAGAGGCTGTTAGTGCCTTCCCTGAATTCATAACCTTTCTTCTTCCCCTGCATTACTGGGGCAGGCTGCTGCAGATCTCCCTGTGCTGGAGTCTGTCCTCTTCAAAATTTTCACTTTGGTGTAGTTGCAGTTTTATTTTTATACGCTTTCATTTTTAATAACCATTTTGTTAGTTTATCACTCTATGGTGATTACTCCTAAAATTAGCAGCGTCCCTTTGAAGCCTCAAAGAGGAGAGGGAGAAATAATGGACAAGGATTGCTTTAGGCCTAAACTCCCAACACTATTAACTGACAAAAGGTGTCTCCAAAGCCAGTGGTGACGATAGTAGAATATACTTTGTGTGTTACAACACTGCTTTCAAATAACCTTTGTTCTCACCTAGGGAGTGATTTATTTAAATGCTATGCTAAGGACACTAATCATGTTTCATTCCCTTTCAGGATATTATATTTTATTTTAATAAGGTGAGGTTTTTTCATATAATAACCAAAGTTGCATTTCTTAGACGTTCCTTCCGCATGGGACGTTTCAGCTTCTGATTGTTTGTTATTTAAACTTGAGAGAAAAACAATTTTGCTAGGGTAATTACCAGATGTAATGCATATTTACCTTTCATGTTACTTGCAGTCTGATGAAGATCATGAATACTGAAATTCATTTTATGTCCAATAGTAAGGAGAAAAAGTAAAATTTACCAGTCTCTGGGGAAATACGGAGTCTTTCAAACAGCTGGCTCAAATCCAGTCCAGAATGATTTTGAATTCAGATCACAATTATCCACAATTATCCTCTCGGTGGAACAACTGCCTGCCTCAGAGTCAACTTCAAATGTTCAGGGGAGGAGTCACGAGTTGAATAGATTTTGAGGATGAATTACTTTCCTATGTCCAGGAGTGGGCAGTAGAGCATCAGTTTGAAAGAGCAGTTCAACTATTTAATTTACAGCAGAATTAGTATAATGGATTTCAAGGCATTTAATGAGGCAACTCACTTGTTTAAAGCTAAGCATATTCTCAAGGATATTTTAGTTTTGCAACTGGAGCCATGTTAGTGTTAAGGCACATAAGTAATGCAGTAGAGGAAGTTAGTGGGCTTTTCCCATTTTATAAACAGAGGACTTAACTTTTCATTTGTGTGAGGACACCATAGTTTACAAGCAGCAAACTCACAATGCAAATGCTATAAGCAAAGGAATAGTAATGTATAGAAGAGAATTTTCTAATGGCAAACTACCCATGCCATATTTGGTGAACCTAAGTTTCAGCTAATGTATCCTGGCACTGCAAAAAAACAGATGCAAGGAAGCTATGTAACATAAAATTGCTTTAAACATCTGTCAAAAGCAAACTGAGTTGATTACATTCTGTTTTGATTTGCTATAAACACGGAGGTTAGTTTCAAAAAACAGTTTTAGAGGTGTAATCACATTTCTTTGACAGTGTGAGATAAAGCTCCTTGATAACATAATCTAGACATTAAGTGGCTTTCACTGAATTAAGAGGCCTTGAATGAATGGTTGGGAGCACACAAAATTTTGTGTTTGTGCAAACAGTGGTATGAATAAAAACAATGGGGAGAGAAGAAGGGGGCTATGGAGATTAAATAAATAGCTAACGTTCATGAAAGGATTGCCAGCAGCAGATCTAAAGGTACTTCGTAAAAGAGGAAAGTCTCTGTGTTTCTCTTGAGGAAAGGGAAGGCTGGAAAGGAAGAAACAGAAGCATGGCAGAACAAAGCTATCTTCAACTCCAGAGCCACATTTCATCTATTAGACTGTAAATGAACCAAAGGAGTAATAGAAGTGTCATAGAGACAGCATGCTAACTCTAGTTTCCAGGAAGCTTCTGTGCAGTGGAAAAATGCCAGTTTCTCAAATCCAGTATGAATAAAACAATGTCAGTGAGAAAGAATGACAGAGATGTTTCAGGATACTTATTTTTTCTTTTTGCTAAAGCAGTTGAGATTATGTCAAAATAACCGGTAAACCCAGTGAGGAAAGGATACAATTCACGCATTCAAGACACTGTCAAATTCCTGCCTGTTCTCTCACAGGCTGATAAGGGCCTGAGATAGAGAATCCACCTCTCTTTCTGTACTCTTACATCTTATTGTAACACGTAAATATACACTAGCGAATGAGATCTTGATTCAGTAGTCTCCATGAGTTTACTGGAAGCTTTTAAATCCTTATATGATCACCCAATTATCTCACATCCTATCCCAGTGTGTTATACTCCTTATGTCTTTCTGCTTTGCCAAATATTTCCCATATTCAAGACAAATTCTCTTGTCAAACACCATGACAAATCCGTTAGGACAGAATATAACCTTCAGGAAATATCACTTTGAAACATCTATGTTGAAATAAAATATGGAAAAAAATTAAAAATGTTGAAGTCAAATTTTCATTTGAGGAATGGGAGAACAGTCTCTTTTTAAAGGGGAAGCCAAGCAAGCAGACCTGCTTTTTCATGGTTGCCCTCTAACATGATGTCAAGAGAGCATGTTCAAGCTATGTGAGAACCTGCAGGCTTGAGGATGAGCGAAAGAGCTCTCTTGATTAGTGGCTCTTTGAACATAGCCTCCTCTCTCTCTGCTGTTGAGCTAAAAGGACAAGACAGTTCATGTAATGCTAACAGAGCAGGAACTTTTGCAGTTGCAGGGGTCAGTGTTCACAGGTGAAAATCATAGCAAATCATTCAGAATTCCTGTCTACTGCTGAAAATGAAAGTTGTAAGAGGCTTGCAGTCTGAATGGATCTTCAACTAAACATAGCTGAGATGAACCTCTCACCCAGGAAATGCGAGCAGATAGAGGAAGCAAATTCAAGACAGGAATTACTATTAGTTTGATGCTATTTAGCCCTCAGTGGCACCATTTCTGTTCTTCCAGGAGGCCCAGAAGATGAGCCTGAAGATGAAAGAAACATTGAAAAAGTATTCAATGCATGCTCTTTCCACTATCTGGCAAGTAGTTATGCTGTGATCTGCTGACCTCAAAGGTCAATCATTCTATATTTTGAGCAAGTGCTTATTCATCTCCTTCTAAACAATAAAATCCACTGTGTAGCACAAGGCAATTAAATAATTCAAAGGTCCTCAAGTTTTTCCTACTTACTGCTTTCTATTCTTCGGCTTGTATCTATTTATTCACTTTTCCCCTGGCATACAGTGGGCAATATCTTGTGTATTGTGCAGAGAAATGGTCTGGAAAGCTAATGGTGTGGCTGTAACTGCCTGGGTAGAGCTGTGGGCCTGAAGGTAGGTTTGCAACTATGCCATTTAAGACTGCATTCTGAAATTATAGCTTGCACATTCCAATGCACGGGAATACCCTGTGTATAGGACCACAATTCCTGGGATCAAAGTCATTTGTGAGCAGGAAGCCTGGCATGTTTCAGTACCCCTTCGGTACTGGTGCTATAGTTTTTCTCAGGAGCACGGGAGCATGCAGTTTTTTCTCAGTGGCAGAACACAAATGGATCAGCCATTACATTAAGCTGGATCAGCTTGTATAAATTAGGGACAGACAAAAGTGGGACAGAGATTTTCAGTGACTGAAAGGTTTGAGAGGCCTGCAAGTTTGACCAATATTTTTAAACCTTATTTAGCTTTCTGCAAATTACTTATTCCTAGAAACTTTATCCCTCTTAATTTCAGATTATAAAGCAAAACACTGACAGTTGACATAAGTGGAAGGGATCTCCTGGTAATCACCCTTAAGTCGATACATGGTGAAATCTCATTTTTCCAGAATGTATTTATTTTAATTTTCAACTTTAAATCACAGGGTTCTTACTTAAAAAAACAAACCAAGACAACTGTTAGTGTCTCCATTCAAAATGGTCTAATCTCTCTTGAAACATTTCAGCTGGCTTTTGTTCTGCTTAAAATAGATGAAATTAGTTTAAACATATGTTCCTAAATGTACAATTATACAGTTTTTTTATAACTGGAGGGTTTTACTTGAAGCAGTATTTGAAATACTTCTCTGACCAGCATGTGTTATGAGGCATCTGGAACTTGGTTGGCCAGAGAACAACACTCTTGTGCTGGTTTAAGTCCTTTGAATGAAGGGAGCAAAACCATAAAATACTGCTAAAGGTATCCACCCTATGGTGACCAGACGTAAAGACTACCTCCAATCAAGAGTTCCTTGGCCAAGTTACTGTAGGCCTTTCCAAGTCACACAAAAGCTCTGCTGATCTTCTCTTTCTGTAGTGCTGGGAAGAGCTTGTCTTAAGTATTTCCACATTTCTAATTATTTTTTCTATTTTCCCCCTTTTTTTTTCTTTTTTTTTCTCTTTAAGAAAGAAATCAAAGACAAATATAAATACAAGGCTTTAGAAACAGGAAACTCTTATCTTCAATAAATCTAGTTGCACAACAGTTAAAAGCAAAAAATAAAGGAAGCCCACAACCAACAAATTCAAATTTTCTGTTTGTCTCTGTAGATTTGCTTTTCCTTCCAGCTCTATCAACTAACAATGCAATGACATGGAAATACCATGCTTTATAAAGAGTTAATGAAAGTGGTTTTAAAGATTAGAGGACAAAAGTTATGGTCTGCATGAAAAACTCAGGACACTGTATATGAATCTTTCCCCCATTTAACCTTTATATTCTACCTTTACAGATAGCATATGCTATGAGGATACTGTGAAATTTGAGTACTGAAGGGTTTTGGGTGCAGTGAATAAATTCTACTCAATCACAAAATCTTTCCTCTATGTATTTCTTGTAAATATTCCTCTAAAGTTTTCGTACTTTACTAACCCACTACACCTATCTAGGTAGCATATGTGCACATATATGTCCATGGCTTTTACCTCTGTCCTGAGTTTTGTAGGCATTCAGACATGAGGACATGAATTCCTTCACCTGAAGAGTGAATGGGAACTTTTCTTTGTGTATAATTTATTTCTGTGGTTTTCTTGGTGCAGTACTTCATGAATAGATTCAAGTGCATCTGTTTTCATTTTATCCTCATTTTGCCTCTATAAATAATATTGCTCCCTCAGCCTATCTTCCATTTTTTGCTTTTTTACATCTACTCTCCCAAATCTGTATTTTCTTAAATTTTTAGACTCATATTTTTATCCCAAAATCTCCTGTAAGGAAGTCTGCAATACTCCTCTTCTATATACACTTGCAATCCAACAGAAAGATGATTAACAAAATAAAAACCTTACTTTTTTAATATTTTGAATCCAATATTTTGACTATTTTGAATCAGTTTTTGGGAATAATCTGAACTCAAACAGAGCTTTCTTCACACCTGTTCCATAAACTCTCCATTCATATACAAGAAAGTAAAATAGGAAGCTAGACTAATCTCCTGGCATTGCACTTTTTATCTACAGTACTTCCACATTTGTGTTTCTTCCAGTCATTCCAGATGATGGATGAATGAATGTATGAAAACAGATTTTGCAAAAAAAACCTCAAGGGATAGCAGATCCTTCCCAGATTCTTCTCAATCATTATTCCTTCCTTTATTTTTTCCTTTAGAAAAATAATCCAAATTAAACAGATTCGATATGTGCAGCACAGTGTTGCCATGCGAGCCCTGAACACTTTGTTCAAGAGCTAGGAGGCCAGCCAACTGCTTTAGTTCCTTAAAGAATAACAGATGTGTCCTTCCAAGTCTCATGCTAATGGAATTTAGGCTGTGGTAAGGAGTTTTAAAATACATTAAGTTGTCTGCAGGCTCTGCTTTGACTCTGTTTTTTTAGTTATCTTGTTTCCAGCTTCTTTTTCCACATCTTTCAGAAATATTGCATCAAATATCCAGCTGAGCTGAAGCCACTGGTAATTTACTTTCACTAACTCAAAACAGTTAAAAGTAAAAATCTGTGCACTGTGGGACACTGTTTCTACCAGTCTGATTCTCTAACTACTGTATTTAAAATACATTAACTAAAATGCTCTCTTTTTGTGCATATATATCCAGTAAAAAACTTGTAATCTTTGCTTTTTTATTACCAGCATATGCTTGATATCTTTACATTTAGATACAACTATTAACCATAGGTATGTAAAAGTGAAGCAAAAGATTTGGTGTTACCATCCTTAAGCAGAAGATGTCAATAAATTGAAATGGCTAATGGGCAAAGTAAGAGATCCTTTTTATTGAAGTTCACATTTTACATATTGTGAAGGATCACAGGGAAAAACTGCAGGAACTAGGAAGGGAAGCTACAGGGGTTGGTCTCCAGCAGGAATGCAATGACAAGGCAGGAGAAAGTGCTCTTCCACTGTCAAAGCTCTTACTTCAGCCTTCTGCACTTCAACTGTGTGCAGTCTAAACTGAATGATGCTTATTATAATCTGGTCACTGTTTTGCTCTCTTATGTTTTTGGGATTGAGAGTGCTATGGAGAAAGCTTTTGAAGTGAGTAGCACTGCAAGATTCTGTGCCGAGTGCTCTGGCTGCTTGTTTTCACCACTTATTGTGAGTGGTGGGAATCAAAGAGATCTGGTGGGTGGACAGTGAGAAGGGAGCATGGAAGAGAAGAGGCAAGAGGAACTGGCTGTGGATGGAAAAGGGAGGCTTCTGTATGGCAAGCATTACAAACAGAGATTCTGTATTTTCTTTTCTTCCCTTTGTGCCAGCTTGTCCCCCTTACTCCCTCCCCACCAATTACTATTATTATCATCTCTTTTCACACATTCTTTTGTCATTCTGCATACAAGTTGTGTCTTCTTACGTTTGTGCTTCTCTTCCTTATGTGGTCTTTGCTGCTTGGGAAGCTCAATTCTGGGAACTGGCAACTGAGACTCATGTGCTTTTTCCTCATTCCTTCTCATATCCCACTAGATATCCCTCTCATACCCCTTTCTTAGGGAAGGAGGCAGCTACTCTGAGTCTTATTCCCTCTGCAGATCCTTGTCCCAGGCAAAAGGTCATACACCTTTGGAGAGAAAAGAACTGTAAAGCCTGGAGCAACACGTCCAAATAGCTAGTAAGGAAGAAGATGGTCATGGGTTGTCTTCTTCCTCCACAAAGCCAAGCAGTGTTCCCAGCAGAGCATATGATCAGTGAGTCTACATTGTCCCTTTCCATGAGACAGAACAAAGTGATGTGGTGTGTTGACAGGCAGCCTCAAAGGGCTGGAAAACATCTGTCTCCCTCAGATGATAGGAGCTGAGGGTGGGAGCTGGTGGGAAGAGGGAAGATTGCTGGTAAGCTATAAAGAAGAAGGGAAGCATATGAGAGATTTTGGTGAAAGAATCTATAACAGAAAACTATGCTAAGTGGCAGAAAGAAAGGATGAGAAGTAGAAGGAGCAGATGAAGATTATGTATTTCTTCAATATTCCTGGTTTACTTCTTTAACTTAGAATTGCTATTCACTAAAAATCATCCCTTCAGAAATACCCCATCTCCCCAACCACTCATCTTGTCAGAATTCTTCCAAGCCAGCAATCACACTTGATTTCCCCTGTTTCTTTCCTATTCTATCTGCCACTTTTAATTTCTTCTTATATTCTCTTTCTACAAATCCCAGTATGTTTCATTCCTTCGTCCTCATTGAGGACGAAGCATTCCTTCGGCATGCTTCCTTCACTGAGACATTCAAAGCCCCTTTTCCATTCACTGCCACTCTCACTTCACATTCCACTTCAGCTCTCTTTCCTATAGTTCTTTCTCATTGTAGTTGTTTATTTTGGGTTCCCCCCACCTTGGCCTCTGCCACTCAAAAGTTCTCTTAGCAGCTTTTTTTTTCTTCATAAGCCTCTCTACTCTCTTCAATTTATTCCCTGGAAACTCCATCATTGCCTTTTGCATGCTTTACTCAAGCAATCTTTCTGTAGACCTACTATTTTCACTTTTTAAAATTCATTTGGTTTTCTTCTGATCTTTTTCAGTAGAGGAAGATGAAATTTCCTTGACTTTTGACAGCCAGAAACATAAATTGCAAATTCTTTCCTGGTGATTTTCAATACTGTTGCCCCAGTAATGCAATACCTAACACACAACAGCATCACGTTGTAATGGATAGCCAGTCTCACGCATTATTGTCACTAACAGAATACAAATGATACTCTGTAAATATCATCTTGGCTGTGCACCTTCCTCCTCTGTCAGATCGTTTGTAGCAGAACAGTTTGTCTGTAACATTTAACTTCCTTACTTTTGTTCAGAATGATGAGTTAAAGCTTTTAAGCAGTGGAAGGTCATAGTTTATATAAGAAAGTGCAGCAGAATAGTAGTCATGATTTTATTCCTGAACACCATCTTGACTCTGATGAGGAATATAAAAGCAGTCAAATCCAGGTTCTACTGCAGCTAGGACAAGAATTTTACCACTGATTCTGTGGTGTAAGAGACTGACAAAAATTTAATAGTTCACAGCCTCTTCTATCTGAGTTTGAGTTCTGTTCTCTCTCTCTGACATCAACTCATAATCTCTAAGCAGATTCTTTTTTCTCCTGCTTTGCAATTTACTTTCAAAGCACAGCTCTTCAGTGTGTGGACATCAGAGAGACCAGGTATCAAAGAGCAGGGAAAAGCTCTGCAAAAGCATAGATATCGAGGTCATATCAAGCTGCTGGAGCTGTGTACAACTGTTTAAAAAATAAGCATAACAGAAAAAGGACAAGGGGTTTTAATGTATGACTTTTTTTTCTCAAATTTCTTTACATGTAGGTTTCTCTGAGCAGAGCTTGGCTTCCTTAGAAGCACAAGAAAATAAGCAAGTACTGGAACCTTTGATTAGAGATATTTTACTCTCTGAAGCATGATATTGTAGAGCGTGGGTGTTTCTGAAATTCTATCAGGAGGCTAAAGACAGCTTTCAACTTGAAGAGGCAAAAACCAGATGTATGAAATGTAAAAATGAGGGAGTCTTACTTGGTTTATTGGATGGCTCTTGTGGATAAGTGCTCTTGAGAGACCTAACACAAGGATTCTCAGATGCTAGTTTTTTGCTCTAAATTATCTGATTGTACAGCAAACTCTTCAGAACAATACTGCACTATTACAGAGATGCCAATATGTGAGCACAGCTCTGCCTGAATATTGCTATTACGTGCACATAATCATAAACAGGTAATTAATAATTCCAGTCATCTCCCCATATTCAGTGTTCTTGAAACATCTGAGACAGACCACTGAAGATAAGAACCAAACTTAATTCTGTTTACTTTTGCATGCATTATTAGTAAGCAAAGTTCATTTGAACCTCTTTTTTCTTTAACATTTTGAACTGCATTCTTATTCTATCCCCTCTCTATTTTCAAAGCTATAAAGTGTGAATAGCTATTAGCCAAATTAATTTATGGATAATTCCAGTGATTAAATTGGACTGTGAACTGTCTCCTACCTCACACTTTTGCAAGCTTGGCTTTGCCTTGCTCTGAACCAGCAAAATTCTGCACCCATCAATAGAGTTATGGCTGCTTGTACTCTTCCTCCATTCGTGCCATAATCCTACTCTTTTGAGAAGCAGCAAAGTACTGAAGGTAAAAGAGGTAACAATGTGCCTGGCACTCCTTATTGTTGCTAACAAGCACCTTATTTGATATGTAAGTTTGCTACTACGGGGTACAGATGTGCCAATGTCCCTGATTCCTGGGAGTGGAGAGGACTCATCAACACTTGCATAACTGATTGAAGAGGCATCTGTGAGGCACTTCTGCTACTGCTGAGCTGCACAGCTAAGCAAGTAAAGTCAAAGAAGAGGCAGCAGGAGCTTTAGTCTCTGCTTCCTCTCTGCTGCTTCCCCCTCACCAGCTTTTGCTGTCATCTTGTGTGGGACTGAACCAGTTGGCAGTGGGGAAGTAGGCAAAGCTCATTATTTTAGTCAAGTATTAGCACTAGTGAAAGGGTCAATTGCAAAATGAAGGTCATCCTGATGAGTATAATATCAACCTGATATTATTAGCTGTCAATATGGCATGTTTCCCATGAGCTACTTCCTAAATGACAACAGCTAAACTACATGGCAAAAAACTGCTTCAAAGACTTATTTGTATGCCTCCAGAATCAATAAAAAGGGTCAAGTATTCTAAGTGGGGTAGAAGTATAAGATGGTAGAGATCTGAGGAATATCCTTATTTTAACTGGACATAAAGAAATTGCCATCAAAGACCTGAATTTATATTTCTTCAGCCTCTCCCACCAAAACTTTCTTGTCTTGGTAGCTGAAAGCCTAAAAGAAAAAGCTGCTTAGAAATGTATTCAAAGAGTTTGAAATGAGGAGAATAACATCTGTATTTTCTGCCAACACACTGTAGAAGTGCTCCCACCAACACCTAGTTTCCAAATCTAGTAGAATGGGAATGTTCTAGAAGTTAAAATTAACTACTCTTGATCACTCTCTGAAGCTATTTATATTTTTCTATTTAAACATCCTATTTATTTATAACATTCAATATTAGCATACAGAACCCCCTGCATTCCCCAGTCAGCAGGTAGCAGACATCTCATGTCAGCTGTTTTATGAGCAATATAATTAGTAAGGCAAACTGTACAACTTCCAGTTTGATTCATTTGCTGATGCTTATTCTGATTCACTTACAATTATGCCAGTAATTGGCATAACTATTTAGACGTATTTGGAAAATGTCCAGAAGTGGATATCCTAATTATAGATTTATCCCAGTGGCAGATACTCACATTGTATAATAACCATTTTCTCCATCTATCAGGAAGTGCTATGTTGACTCCTAAGAGACTAGTGGAAGCTGTGGACCTTTAGATTGTTATGGACAGAATAGGGAAACTCAAAGGAGGTATGACTGCCTGTCCTCTGACCTCAGATTCTAGGTACTCAGAAAAGCAAAAGCTCTGCCAACCCTGATGCAAGCTGGCATGTGCATTTTAGCATGTGCCTTTTCAAATACACCAGGGAAATACAGTTCCAGTGGAGCTTAAACCACATCTCTCTGAAGCACACCCAAAGGGCAGTCCTCAGATTCATGCCAGCTAAGTGAGATGGTGCTGACCTGCCATGACTGGAAAATCTTCCATGTAAGGAGCACCCCCAAAACCAGGAAGATCGAACTTTCAGGTCCTCAGATATTTGTGTGTGATCTCCATGCTTGTGCATCCCTGGATTTCAACACGGGCAGTGGAATGTAAGTGACAGCAGACTACCTTAACTTACCTTCCCATGTCGTGGTGCCAGTGGACTCCCTGCAGTCACAGCTGCAGCACTGGCCATGGTGCCTGCTTTGGCATACAACCTGGCATGCACCTGCAGCGGTTACAATGAAGGCCAAATGTGAACATACGCCTGAAGCAGGAGAGGACATTGTTGTGTCTGCTGTAATGGTCAGGAATCTTTAACTTGCAGGCAATCACACCCGCTCTTTCCATAAGAGCTAGATCAGTGAACTGCATGTTAAAGACATGATGACTTTTACTTTGAGATGTCTTTAATCCACTTCTAATCATGAGATGATCACAACTTTTAATGAAAACTGAACTACTTTATGAAGAAAGGTGCTAAATGAGATTTTTTTCCTTTATATCTCAGAAGATGAAAAAATTAAGAAACTAAACAAAACAAACCCTCCATTTCATTAAATTGCACCAACTACCTGTTCCGCTATAGATCAGTTTATGCACAATAAGCTTAGAGCTGTTTTTCATGCTAGATAAATTTTATGAGTTACTGTATCCTCCAGAAGAGGTTCTAAACAGTCAGGCCGAACACAGTAACTACCAACAAGCTATTACAAAGGACAATCCTCTCAGCTTAAAAGCAAAGTTACTTGTGCCGAATCTAGATCCAAAGTGGCTCTGCAGGTGCTGTATTAACGCTTCCATGTCACCTTCTCTGTATAGAAGATATCTATACATTTGATAATCACAAATGCATGGTAACGCACTTTGAATAATCTTCCTCAGCTTATTCTGATACTATAAAAATTGCTGCCAATTTTGCAATTAATAACATGTATTTGAGGATTTTTTGCATTAAACCAGAATATTTTCTACCATGAGAGCACATCTCCTTCTTTTCACTTTTTTTATAGTGAATGATAGAGAATGAACTTTGTAAAATGAAGAAAACCATTTTCAACTTTCCTTCTTCAGAAAGACCAGTTTTGTTTCCATAAGGCAGGAGAAAAATATTGTCATTTTACATAAAACTGTGAAGTAAAAAATTGCAAGTACTGATATTTAACTTGTCTGTAACTGAATGTAAACAGAAAACTGAAACTTGCTTTAACTTCATTTACATCCATCACAAAGACAAAACCAAGTGTTTCCATTGTGTAGCTGAAGCTATTTCTGGCTGTTGATATTTTTCCTTGAACTTCATTTCTGCAAAACGAAACAGATATAAAATAATTGAGTTTATCCAAGAACATAAAAATGACTAACTCTGAATTCTGACATACTTTGCCATCTTCTGGCTATCCCTATTCCACAGTTTCATGCACAATGGAAATCAGATATAGCAACAGTATTATGACAGTGATCCCCAAGGTCTTTACTAACCTTAGACAGAAGCATCTTGTAGAGAAGAGCTCCCGAACTGTGATGGCGACATTTCTATTTGATTTTAACTGGAACATAATTAAGTCTGAACTACAAATGTACATCTGGTTTATGTTTTCTTTTTTTACACATGGAAGTTCATCACTCAGGTTTGCCAATACATCACACTTTCTCAGAAATAAAACATCAGAAAATATTGTTTCTATCTTGAAGGGGACAGATTTTTGTAAAAAAATTACAGCTCCTTTCTCTATATGTCATTCTGATCTGTTAACAGGTATAGAGAATGAAATTGTAGAGATTGATGAGAATGCAACAATAGTTGATTAAGGAAATTAAACCCCAGTTTTTTCAAGGCATGAGTTATCCAAAACCATAGAGCAGGTAGAGAAAAGGGTTAATAATAAAAAAAAGCCACTATCAACATGGGCCTTATCTGCACTGTAATTTATAATACTCCTTCTGGCCTTTCAATTTTCAGTCTGTAGCTTGGGAGAGATAGGGGTTAGCTGCAATTTGTGTGTATCTTTCTTTGGAAGGTTTATTTCAGCTGCTGCTGAAAAGCTCACTGAAGCATAAATCTTATCCTTTTAGTTGGAACAAAACAGCATTGTCCTCTCTGATCTATCCTCTGTTTCCTTCCTCCAGCAGTCTGCTCTAAGTTACTTCCTTGCATTTAGGATAATATCAAAAAAAGTAAATCAATGTGCACATTAAATTTATTTAACTGCCTTACTACCTGCTCCAGGATCCATTTAAGTGTCTACAGAAATTTGCGTCAAGGGACCCATCACCAGGTGCCATCTTTCCCCATTTTCACCATTACTTTATGTCTGCCTTTCACCATTACTTGCTGTGTTTGACACTTTGTCACAGTGTGTATTTTTTCTCATAAACTAGACAGAGTTCAGTTCTCTGTGACTATTCAATGAACAGTTTTACAGCTTAGATTTGAGTCCTGTCTAATAACATAATTGATCAGCAATATCTTTGCACACCACCAATTTTTAGAAAGTAGTGTGTAAGCAATGTTATCACTGAGAACTTGTCTTTATGTAGTATAAAACCAGCTAGAGGCAACATTCAAGAACATCATGAAAACTGCAAACAGAGAAGACATTATGCTCTTCACTTATAAAAAGATTAAACAAAGCAGTTACAGGTTATATACCCTTTTCCATGCCCCCAAAATACCATTGGTGCAAATGGAATAATACATTTCTACTATTACTTTACTATTGTTTTATTATATTGAGCTATATTTCCACCTGTTATGGAATGTCAATTATTATGCCCACAGACCTTTCATATTCTAACGAGTTTCATTCTGTCTTGGGATTTTTTTCTGAAAAGCGGAAATTCACTTTTCTCTCATTCTTATTTATTTATTTCTCCTGAAATTATAATGCAAAAGAGTCTCTTTTGGGAGTTTACCCATAAACACACCTGTCTCTTCTGGTGAATAACTAATTCTCCAGGAGACTTTTTGGTTTCCAAAATGGTTTACAGTGAAGAAAATGAGTGATTTATACTCCATAATCTCATGTCTTTAATTGTCTGGCTCTTTTACTTCTTCCTGCAATTGCAGTACAGTCCCGAAAGCAATTTTGAGAAATCTGTAAAAGTAAACTTGGCAGTCATTTCTAAATCCTGGCTTCTGGAGGGAATATTGTGGAAGAAAACTAGCATGGAACCAAAGCTGGGGGAGCTGATAGACACAGTACAGTGCCCTGGCAAAGCAGTGTAAAAGCTTAGATGCTTCATAGCTTTGGCAAGAAGAATTAGCTTTGTAGATAATTAATGGAAATACATTTAGCATATCTGCTAAAGTCACTGGTTATTCTGCTCTTCCATTCTCTCTAGCTAGCATATTAGAGTACTTGCAACAGGTAACCATGGAGGCAAGACTAAAGCTAGAAGAGACTAATGTTAGGATTCCCCAGTTCGGGCAATATGCTTCCATGGTTCTGATTTCCTTAAAATAACATTGTATAATGCTTTGGACCTTATTTCTTCCCAGAAATAGTTAGCAGAGAATTACAGGTCCAGAAATACAGAAGATACATAAAAACAGTTGTGGTTTTGCCCAGGACTCCATTGATCTAATTGTGTTTGCAAATATCCTGACAGAGTTCTTAAGGGTAAATTAGACAAAATAACAATCCCTCAGTAATCAGTTATGTATTCTTTTTCTTCAGAATTGAAAAGAAATACATTCATTTGTTTTCTTTTAAATTATACTCTAAATTTAATGTGGGGCTTTTTTTGTGTGTGTGTGTGCGTGTGTGAATATATCCTTTTTTTTTTTTTCTCTCTAGGAAATAAAAGAAAAAACACAATAGAAAAAATTATAGCAGGAAAGGTCAAAGGGAGTGCTGATAAAGGTTTTCTTCACTGAGAACAGTTTACACTGGCACATGGCAGTTTGTCAAACCTTGAATTTTTCATGTAAATGTGTCATTTTAAACAAACCCTCATTGCAGAGTCTGTGTAGCTGCAGGGCAAAGGATGGGGAGATGAAATAAAAACATTTTCACTAACTCAAGAGCAGGAAAATGTGAAGGAAAGGTCCTGAAGGTGTTGAAGAATTATATACAAATCCCTCACTGTTTTGGATCAATGAGGAGTAGCTAATCCTTCTCAGTCCTCAACTGAAGCTGTTCTTCATTATTTATTGCTCCCAATAAAGAAACTAAAGCTGTAACCTCTGCACCAGGGCACTCAATAGGGAAGTGATGTGTCAGCCCTCAGTGAGTCATAAGTAGGAACTGACACATGATCTCCTATGGATCAGGTGAATATTTTATCTGCAACGTCACAGTGGGTTATCCTTTTGTGGTTTTGTTTTCTTTTCTGTCTTGCTTTTCCTACTGAAAAATTTGGAAATATCCTGGCTTTGTTCCAGAGAACAATATTTTATTTTTTTTTAACTTTTTTTTTTTCCTGAGATATTTCTTGTCTTCTGAACAGTTCTTCTCTTCTAGACTTCTGAAATTAGGAGTGGTTAAGACTGAAAACGTGGCAGAGAACAGCCAAAGGTCTTGTACTGCAGCTGGTTCAAAGCAAAGATAAAGAAGCTGAAGAACAGACTGTGGTTTTGCAGGGAAACCATTTCTTGTTTCAAATTTTCTATTGGTACTTGGGTATTTTCAGGCTGTCATGTTCCTGCTTATTTACATCAGAAAATACTAACAATTTTGTAATGACCAAATATCTTAAACTGGGTTATGCTGTCATTCAGAGAGATGTTGACAGTCTGGAGAAACGGACTAATGGAAACCTCATGAAGTTCAATAAGAGAAAGTAGAAAGTCCTACATCTAGGGTGGAACAATTCCATGCACCAATATGTGCTGGAGGTCAGTTGGCTGAAAAGCAGCTTTGGCAAGAAGGTCCTTGAGGTCCTGGTAGACAATAAGCTGAACATGAGCTAGCAATACACTCTTGCAGCAAAACAAGTCCAGCAGTATCCTGGACTTCATTAGGAAGAGGGTTGCCAGCAGCTCAAGGGAGGTGACCCTTCCCCTCTACTGAGCACTAGTGAGGCTTTATCTGGAGTACTATGTCCAGTTCTGAGCTCCCCAGCATGAGACAAACATGGGTGTACTGGAGAGAGTCCGATGAAGGGCCATGAAAACTATTGAAGAAGTGAGGTATCTCTCCTGTGAGGAAAGGCTGGGAGAGCTAGAACTGTTTATCTTGGAGAAGACTCAGGAGGAATCTTATAAATGTGTATAAATACCTGAAGGGAGGAAATAAAGGGTACTTTTCTCAGTAATGTCCAGTGACAGTAAAAGAGGCAGTAGGCACAAACTAAAACACATGAACTTTTATCTGATCACACCAGAAAACCTTTTTTTTTTACTGTGAGAGTGACAAATCTCTGGGCACAGGTTGCCCAGAAATGCTGTGGAGTCTCCATCCTTGGAGATACTCTAAAGCTGTCTGGACATGGCCCTGGACAGCTCTATCTAGGTGACCCTGCTTGAGCAGGGAGGTTGGACCATATGACCTTCAGAGTTCTCTTCCAACCCTCACCATTCTGTGATTCTTGGGTTGCCATTTCTGAGAGCTTTCTTCATTAAATTATCTTTGAGAATTCTAAGATAGAAATACAAATATTTGGTCTGAATATTAAGGCTGCACTTCTCAAGCGGGACCCATATCCAATAGAGTGCATAATCAACCTTTACATCAGACAAATATAATTACATTTCAATTATTCACTGCTGTGGTTTCATCATGACCTACTGTGAGACAGGTATTGAGTAAGAAAGGGTTAACCTGAGAATTAAATTCATTCTGCACTGTGGGAACTCAAGACGTATCTTTTCAGTAGTCAGTTTTATTTAAGTGATTCATAATTTACTAAGGAGCATTTTGTTCCTTTTGAGTTGTGAAAGCTTCTGCCAATTTCCTTTTGCTTAGTGGCCCTGAAAGTTTTCCTGAGACTATGCTAGAAGAAGATGTACAGTTCTGCAGACACCCTATGATCTTCCTCTAATACCTTTGAAAAACTTCTAACACATGATTCCAAGGCATCAAATCAGTTTTGTTTAAGTATAAACATCTTTTATTCTTGATTTCCCAGTGACATGTTGTTTCAAAAACATGTTTGCTCCTTGAATGCATATTAAACACTCTCTCTTTCACTCACTTAAATGGGTCCAAACACTCACCAGGAAAGTATTTAATTAGTCTGGAATGCTCTCAGCATAGAAACTGTGATCTGGGAAACAGACAGATCCTGCAGATACAGCCCCTGTGTGCAGTACAGTTGTAACAGGGCACAGAAAACCAATTTTCTCTAACTGGTGTATAAAGCCATTGTATTGGCTTTGTGTACCCATGCAACTGAGACTTATTCAATCAGTGTTGTAAAGTTACCTTTTTTTTAATGAAGTTTTGCTCATGGCAGAGCTAAGAGAGTTTTGGTTTCTCTTGTATGCATATGGATTATGTAAGTTCTTATATGCATTATTATAAGGTCTTTTTTTCCATCAGATGCTGTATATTGGATAGACAATGTTGACTGAAGACTAGTTCACTCTATTCTTCTATGTGTGTATAGATAGACATATCTACTGTGTAGCATGACCAATGTAGGCATTTTTGTGGTGTTCTCTTTAACCCCATCGTGTTCACAATAACCAAATAAATTACTCAATTTTTATTTTGAGCTTGAGAAAGGAAGAAACAGAATTACCACTGATTTTCAGTTAAGGAACTAATTCAGGGAGAGAGAACAAAAATCTCTTTAAGTAAACAGCAAAAATTAACCCAATTCTTGCCTAGGATCACAGAGGAATACCATAACAAAGGGATCAAATTCCATTTTCCAGGATGACTTATAAGAATGTATGCCACAAAATCTTTACTTTTGCATTGTTCAGTCTCTTTTTGCTAAAATTCCAAAAATATACAACTAGGCAAACATCTTCCGGAAATAATTTAGTAAGTATAAGCAACTGGAAAACGTTCTTGAGGTTAAAAAGTGTTGGAAAAGTTGAACTGTACACATCTACCAGTAGCATGTCTGAAGATAGCAGACTTCTGGTGATATATAAGAAAGGTTCAGATGTATTTATGTGAGGAAAGTATCAATTCTTTCTGAGCTTGCTGAAAGGGAGAAATGAGATAGGAATTAAAAAAAATATGGGTTTGAAGTAGATCTAACATGAAGAGTAACATAAGCTCTCTACCATATAAAAAGAGCCTTCAGAACAGAAGACGACACTCCAGAAAGCATGTTGGGCCTCTTAAAGACTGAGCAAGTAATCCATCCGATACACTTCTTGGTAGTCCTGCTATCATCCATAGGCACACAGGCATCTTGTGGTCAGAGAAATGAAAGCTGGGCAACTGGTTCTAGGAAAGCATTAAATATTAGTTGAATCTTTGTAACATATTTCTTTTTTCTTTTTCTTTTTGTCACTGTTTTGGGTTTGTTTTTTTAAATAAGTGCTAATAATTACTTTGAGCAATTGCTCCATATAGGATTGTTGTATTTTCGTAGACCCGCAGAAGCTGAAAATATTTGAAATCTAATGTACCTAATCTTCAGCACCTGGAGCATCTATTATGTCTGTGCTACAGTTTATGTTTACTGAGATGAATGGCAGAGTTTATTCAGTGAATGTGCTCACCTGGTAACCATGCTTATCCAGTGCCTGAGGTAGCAAACACTTTTTCTTGTTGGCACTGTGAAAGAGTTTTGGCACCACATTCAATACTTCCTGCAGTCTGACATTCCTAGCCAGTCTAATAGGTAGACTATACACTTATGCATGTATTAAAGAATATATAGCACTTACATATGAAAATGGCACATACTTTGAACATATTAAACTTCATAAATAAGATAAACAGAATAAATAAGGGCTATTTTGTTCTTAGGGTGACACCAAGTATTGAGAGCCAGGAATAATTGCTCCTGCTGAAAGTAGGAACTGATGGACAGAAGGGAAGGAGATCTAGGTCTGGGAAGAGGTCATCTTTGAGGCCACCTAGACAACACATTGATACATTCATTTATCTCCATGCAGATGCAAATTGTCATCAAAGTTTGCCTGATGTAGCAACGAGCATGCTCTGGGGTATTTAAGATGCAGATAGGCACTTAGGGACATGTTGAGTGGTGGACTTGGCAGTGCTAAGTCAATGGCTGGTCTCAATGATTTTAAAGGTCTTTTCCAGCCTAAACGGTTCCATCATTCTATGATTCTCTTTTCAGGGTTCCCGCGAGGTTTTGTGTGCGTATTTTCCGAACAGATGTCACTAGATGGCACTCTTACAAGGGTTCTCAGAGGGGGCTATGGGAGAGCCGCAGGCAATTTCTCTGCCCGTTATGGTGGCGGCAGTCGCTGAGTGGGAAAATAAGGGCTCATGTGGCAAGGCAACTGGATTTCTTACACTTTCTAGCACACAAGGATTATTTACAGAGGAAGAGTCACTGCTTGAAGCAGGGGCTGCTGTCAGCAGAGCTCCTGGAACACCAGCTTGGCTGCAACTTGGTCATGACCACCTCTGTTCTGAGAGGGTGGCAAATAATCTGGAGAAATGCATGACATTACCACACATGTAATTTAAGGATTTACACAGGGAGAGTGCTACTCATTTCCCGTCTAAAGAGAAGCTGATTTGCACAGACTAAAAATCAGGTGATGCTTAGGAAAAACAGTATTTTAGTACATTCATGTCATGTAAAGGAGATAATTACATGATTAATTGCACAGCCATATGAGAAACCAATCTGTGCACTAAGATCCCTCCTGTAATCCATCACAAATAAGATTTATTCTGGCCATTAAAACAGCTAACCTAATATATTTCTTTTAATACATTATGGTAATTTTTTTACTTCATATGTTGATTTTGTGTCAGTCCCCTTCCGCAGCAATTTTGTTTTCTTTTATAAAATCCTGTCTTGGAGTAAGTCAGCATTCAATGACAGTTTAGTATTTTGTGACTTCTCGGATTAGAAAAAGGATGGTTTTTTACCCCTGTTTCTTTTAGGGTGGGACACACAGCTCTCTCTTTTAGCCCAGAGAGAAGCTCTTGGAAGTGGTACATTCGGTTCGATACAGCATTTTAATGCCATTTGCTGAGATATTAATATCTTCCTCTGGACTCTGAAAATACCTGTGACAAATCTTATTGTCAGCAGCTGTAAAGACTAACTTGATTTGTAATGTTTTTAAAATTCATTCATTAGTTTTTAATGACTCTGGAATTAATCTACTGGTATAGAATAGTGCAGAGGCTTTTTATCAGGAATTTTGGATGTCTGCATTATCAATATAGCAAACTCAGATATGAATTGACATTCATAATTAAATGTGATCAAAGCCTTTCTGTATTACGACATAGCAGAGTTGTAATAAAATACATTTGGATTAGGCTCTGTCTTTGGAGGTTTGTTATGTAGACTTTCGTACAATTTCTGATGTCAGGATGGTTATTATTAAAACAGATTTCTTAGAGGTCTGTGCTTCAGAGTTATTACTTTGAATGCTTATTTGTCCATATGGGGCTATAGCTCTGACAGAGACAAAGTGAAGCAAAACCTTTGCTTTAGAAAGGCTATTCAAAGGGATCTAAAATCCATTTCTAAATAAATAAAAAAGAACACAGATTCTGGGAAATGGAAAAAGCAGTAATGCCGATGTGCTGGGAGGGAGAAAATGATGAATTGTATCATTTCTACAGTGTTCTGTCTAGTATTGTGTACGTGCTGTGCTAGGAGACTTGCCCCTCAGGCAGATCACAGAAAGCAGAAAGAAAACGGAAGCAAAGGTCAAATCCTGCTGAAATCCCTGCTAATGCACCTGAGGTATTTGCTGAAAACAGCAGGCAAGGACCAGCCTAAGCAAGCAAGAAACTGTCACCCTGTGAGAGGTTGCTATTTCCCCCCTCTGTCTGGGACAATTCCAGTATCTGTTGATCCAGATCTGCATGAGGATTTGTGCATGGCTTTAAAGAAATAACATTAACTCACGTTTACAACTTCCTTCAAAAGAAGGAGATAATTTTTCCCTAGTCTCTAATCATATAGAAACAGTGAAGTTTCATTTCTTCTGAAATTTCCTGAAGATATAATCAGTATTTCTTTGCTTGATCCTCTAAGCAGTATTCTTTTTCTTCAGTAAATGATAAGCAAAATTCAGTTGCTGTATGTGTTGCAGATACATTCAAGCACCTGCAGCTACCTGAGGTAATAATAGTAGGTTACTTCAGTGTTTTACTCTTGGTTCAATTTGCCAGTCACATATCCTCCCATTTTTTTCCATTTCTCTCGAGTATTTGCAGACACACAAAAAAATCCAATATAAACAATCTTTCTCTTGAACAGTGACATTAAAATTATTTTTACATTAGAAGCATAGAAAAAAATGCATCCAACTTCTGTAACTGAGGGCTACCTCTGTTAGCAGATACATGGAGTAAAAGTGATCACGAGTCTGCAAGTGTAGCACTCGGCACCATGCCTGGAAGAGAAGAGACTTGGGCTCCCATCCCTACTTCATTTAACAATTAACAGATATGCTTTGCAGGCTTAGATCATAGGGGCAGGCCCCTATATCTGACCCCTCCTACTAGTTAAAACCTGCAGACAAAGGTAGTAAGAAATTTTAAGAGTTTAATTTTAATAATTGACTGCTTACATCTCACTGGATCTGTTCTGTAAGTATGGCAAGAACTTATGACACTGGTCTCAATAAACTGCAACATTTCAAAAACCACCAAAAAAAATAACCCAAATATTATACCCAGAAACCTTGTGTTCCTGATGCCCGCAGTCCATTGAAGATACGACAACAATATCAGAGAAACTGATAACATCTACAACTACAAAATTTCTTGGAGATAGTCACTTTTTCTAACTGAAATCAGTTATTTCTCAAAACCCATGATCATATTTCTTCTACCTAATTTCTGCTTCTAACTTCTGAAGTTGATGAATCATTGATAAGCAAACTCTGAAATCAAAGTATACTTGATAATTCTTTCCATATGTGATTCATAGATCTTTTACTTATATAACAAATAATCATCTCATCTCTCACTCTGAAATTAATAAATTCAGTTAAATAAATCACAGAACACTACAGAGTGCAACATACATACTATTTCTTAGATTAACCTTTCCTGGCTCTCACTATGTCTTCTCTCCCAGTTAATTATATTTTCAAAATTAGACTCCAAATAGCCTTGCCTACTGCTCCTGATTGAGCTAAGAATCAAAAAGAAGAGAAGAAATAGCATTAAAACAAGGGGAAAAGTACTAATTTCACAGTATACTATTTATGAGTTTAAGTAACATTTAAAACACAGTCGTATTCCTGCACAGTCACTTGGTTAGTTGTCTTGCTTATTATATTAATTATGACTCAAATAAATGTGTGAATAGACAGTCAGCAGGAGCTCAGGGAGATTTAGAGGGAATTATTAATATTTCTAAATTACCTAATTTGAAAAAAAAAGTAAAATGAAGTTTAATAGTGCAATTTTTCAGTCTTCTGATGATGAAGCCCTAACTTGACTGGAAGTAGTCTGAAAACTCTCTACAATTGATCTTGTTATTAATATGGCATGTTTGCCTGGTAACACAGGCATATGCAGACACGCATGCATACCTTTCATCATTTTCAGTTTTCCCATTGACCATGCTGGTTGGTCAAATCCAAATAGCAGATACAGCTGGGCTCCCTGTTGTGGAGTGCTTGCACAGCAAGAAACCTGCTAAAGGCTGCCCCTGCCAGCACCTGCACTCTGACCAAATTGCCTTACATACTGGCTTTTGTATAATGGCCAGCAGTAACTAATAAGCACAGTGCCATATGAACTTCTCTGCAAAGCACAGCCAGTTCTTGTGGCAGTCTCATAAAGGAACAATTTTCAATTATAGATGCTTCCTGGGGAAGGACTGTTAATTTGACTTTCTAACAGTCTTGTACAGTAACTGCGTTAACAGTCAAACTGCTTTTGGCTTTTATCCCCCCAGCTGTATCAGCCTGAGGCAGTGTGAACATTCATGCCTATACCAACATGCAGCCGCCTGCCCCGGCTTCTCCCTTCCATCCATGAGCTGAAAAGGCACCCAGCTCTTCCTGATGCAGCTCTGCCCTGGATTCGTGGGGTTTCATAACCCCTTACTGGCTGCATGTAAGATCATCCCAAGAAACTGTAAGTGTAAGTCTTCATCTGGAGATTGATAGGTAATTGTCTATTTGCTCCTGTCACTTACTATTTGTGATTTTTATAACTTTCTTCTCTGCTGTCCTCTCCCATTTTCCCTTAGCTAATGTCAGTGGCTCTTCTTTCAGCTCTACCCAGTCCTCCTTCCCATAGCGTAGTGACAAGCTTACATCCTGAGCTACAAATTTTCCACTCTCTCTTCCCAGCTTTTAAAAGATGCCTCTGTGTTAAATGAAGCAAAGAATACTGTCACCATAAACTGCAAAGAAAATGCAAACCATCTTGACTTAACAGTACCACACAATCAGAAGATACTTCATTTACATTTTTTTTTTAACTAAAACCATAGGGGGTTTGAAAGGGAATTGGTGATCTGAAAAGGGAGGTCAGCTAAGAGCCTGTGTTGTCCATGTTGTTATTCGACATCTTTTAAGAAGAAGTAGAATAACTGCTATAGAAAGTTACTTCAGTTTAATATTCCCACCCCTAGGCTCGGCAGAGCTGTGAGGAGACCATGGCATACATCCAGCTAAGCTATTTCACTCAGCATTACGACTGTTTGTTCTTTTTGCTAATTTCCACCAAGGGCAAAATACAATCCAGAACTGAAATTGAACTCAAAATGTCTTTACAGTTATGGTGAAAGAAGACACAGCAGGAAGCTTCGTATTTAAAATTTTGTACTAGTCCTTGTTTTAGAAGTAGAGCAAACAGATCTGTGGCAGCAACATTCTTCTCTTCCTCCTTAGGCAGCTACCGGCAACTCTAACATGACTTGATGCATGCAAAAGACTAACCTTTTCCTTCAGTTTTGCCTGTGGGTTGGTAGGAGAGATTACTACATCTGTGCTCCAGTTAATTACCTCACAGCAGGCCTTTAGAGCTCTTCAGCAATAATGCCACACAGCAGGAGAGCAAAGGCAAGTGTTGTGGATACTTGGGATGGAGAACAGTGACTCCACAGCAGTGAATGTAAAATAAAACCAGGTGTGCGCTCCTCTGTGTAACTAAATAAAACATGTACTGCTTATAGTTACTTACTGCTCACAGACCTATTTCCTCTTCTAAAAATGTAAGTCTTCTGGTAGAAGCATTATTTAAGCTATTTCTTGCAGTACTTCATCTCTGCTATCTATTATGGAACACATACTACTCTTCACCATAAAAGAAGTATAATTTTAAAATTAAAGCAGATATTGTATTGGTGCATCCTGTACAGCATGGTGTAGATCAAGATTAAATACTAGAAAAGATTAGCTAGAGAAAATAGGGCTTGAAAAGTCTGAAAGCTCACCTGGCCTAGCTTACAGGCCCCAGGCACAGCCAATTACACCAAAATGATTCCTGGAAATGTTTGTCTAACCTATTGCTTAAAAACATAGCAGACTGAAATTCTACAACTTCCCCAGGCTGTGTATATCAGCCCTTCACCATCCTTATGATTAGAAGCCATTCTTTTAAGGTTGGAACTGCACTTCCCTTTACTGCAATTACTCCCTTTATTCTCAGTGTACACAGGGAATAATTTACAGCTGTCCTCTCTGCAAAGCCTACTTGAAGACCATTATTGTGCCTTTGGTCTTTGTCAGACTGAACAATTTCTTCCAGTCCTTCCTCACAATTTTCTCCTAATTCACCAAAACTCTTTTTTTTTTTTTTTTAATTCTCCTCTCCTTTTCTGTCTACAATTCTTCCAGGTGGTCTAAATAATTCTCAGAACTAATTCAGGTCAGCAACATGAGAAGGATGTGAACCAACTCAAACATGTCCAGGGAGGGCCATGAAGATTATCAGAGGAATGGAGCATTGTTCCTATGAATACAACCTGACGGAGTTGGGCTTGTTCAGCCTGGAGAAGAGAAGGCTCCAGGGAGACCTTAGAGCAGCCTCCCAGTGCCTAAAGGGGCTGGCAAGAAAGCTGAAGAGGGACATTTTACAAGGACATGTAGTGATAGGCAAGGGGGAATGGCTTTAAACTGACTGAGGGTAGATTAAGATTAGATGCTAGAAAAAAAATCTTCACCATGAGGGTAATGAGACACTGGAAGATGTCGCACAGCAAAGCTGTGGATGCCCCATCCTTGGAAGTGCCCAAGGTCAGTTTAGGTGGGGCTTTGAGCAACCTGGTCTAGTGGAAGGTGTCCCTGCCCATGGCAGGGGTGTAGGAATTAGAGGATCTTTAAGGTCCCTTCCAACCCAAACCATTCTATGATTCTATGAAATCTACTTAATACAGTCAGTGGAGTCCAGAGACTTATTCAGATTATTTTAAAGTAGGCAGATTTAGTCAGTTAAACAGCTCTGAAAACTGAAGCACTGGGCTCAGTGCAGTTGCCTATACATGGATGTTTAGTGCTATTTGAGATGCCTTTGAGTATCCTGCCCAACATTAAGCTATCAGTTCAGAAGGACATGGTCTCCTATAGTCTACATGACACATCATCAGCCCCATGTCTAAGATGTCTATGACACCTCGACATGTAGAGATGGTCTCAGATTTTTAGTTAGGCATCCAAACCGAGCCCACAGCTGGCATGTAGTTTCTTACGTTGCAAAATCAAGGTCAGATACAGACCCTTACTGTCTAACTTGTTAAGCATGGCATCAGAGGCTGTGCACACAGCCTAAAATAATAAATGTAAGGTTGTTCCTAACTTGTTTATGGAAAAAAAAAAGGTACTGTCCTAAGTAGTCAGTTTTATCAGAAGAGAAGAATGTGGTTTTGGTTTTTATTCAGGGTATTTTATGCCAATTCTGACATTCTGTGGGAACCTGTGCTTGAAGCAGAAAGGGGCTCTAGGATCTAAATTTATTGTTATTCTACACTGGGGAGGCAAAGACGTTTGCTGGTGTAATAAAATGTGGTATTAGCTGACTTTTCCATCTTTCAGCTTATAAGATGTGCAATACTGTGATAGCTAAACCACCCTTCTCTTCATGATGCACAAATATATTTGAGTTAAATCACAGCTTACTGCTTCTGTATTTTCATGTTTAAAATGTGATGTATAAAAATGAATGACCTGTCAAATTTTCATTCAATCTGGATAAACTAATTTCTCCAAGGGGTGGAAAGTAGAATCAAGAGGATCATTTGTGCTAGTGGTGTACACAATACGATGGATGAGTGAAAGTTATTGCTTAATAAAAGATAATTTTACCTGGAAGATCCCTCCTCATATCATTTTGGATCAGATGCTTATGAGGGGAACAGTAGACAAGAGGAGTAAATTAGGGAGGATAGATAGGAATTTTTGAGTTATGACAAGTTCTCAAGTTCATCAAAAACCTGCAGAGCGAGCTCCTCTGAAACTGCTCTAGATATTGTGCTAAGTGGGAAGAGTATGCCAAAGGTAGGAGGGAACAAAGCTGATTTTAGTAAGCAACCTGTTGCTGGATCATCTGGGTGACAATGCTGTTTATTAATGGAGTACCAGCACTTCCACATAGGTTTAACTTCTTTGCCCTCCTCTGGATATTGACTTGGGGCAGTTTAGGTGGGATTTTCCAAGAAAGTGATGCTGTATTGAAGGAGCAGGGACTTGCAGTCAGCCTAAAGCAACAGAATAGTCCCTGCAGTGGTCAGGCTCCTCACCAGCCTTGTGTGCTCTCTCCCTCCGCTTGTTGTAAGCAGTTTTTCCTCACCTCTTCTCCCTTCCTAAGCTGAGAAAAGTCAGTATTGTTTCTACTTGTTCTCTTGATCACATGCAGTAACAGCAGCTAACCAGGCAATTCAAGTATCATTTTCCCTCACCTTAAAAAACTCATTTCAAAACTAAACCAAAAAAGCTGCTAAGAAAAGCTAAGCCATACTGACATTTTCACCGATGCTCAAACACCTGACAAAAAAGGTAAGACAGAATTTTGGCTAAACATTTGCTGAACGAAAAAAGTTTTTCCAACTTCTAGCAAGTCAACCAATAAAATTTAGCTCCATCTTTCAGGGTGTCTGTGTGTGCCTTTGGTTTTGATTCCTTGGCTGGCTGTTTGACAAACCTTCAGTCCTGACACAATGTAATGTTGGCTAGTTCTAGGAAGAAACTGTATGTGAAAATACCCAGTGAGACTGATTATATTCCTGATGCTTAAAACACGTTCTCCTGCGGCACATTTAGCTACACTTAGAATAATGTTTCATTTGAAATTACCTCTTCTTTTTTGACAGATGAATAACAAGTACATAGTGGTGTAGGTGTTCATTTTGTAAGCTTTAGAACAAGGTTGTAGCCTTTCTACCAACAGTGTTGTTTCTTGTATTTGTAACTAAATTCAGTGCAAGGAATGTATTAAATTGCTAACCTATGCTAGTAGACTTCCTGGAAATGAATGCTTTCTTCAGTTCTTTTGCCCTTCTATTCAGAGGAATGTCATCTGTACACCACAAAATGAGGGCTATGAGATAAAATTGGAAGCTGCCAGATTGAAAAGCCATGTTGCTGTTTTAATTTGGTTATATAATTAATTTATCTTTTCCTCCCTTTTCTGCCCACCCCTTCCCTTAAGATACTTTGAGATTTACCCCAGGTGTGCTGGAATTCAATACAGAAAAAATATTGCATCCACTCTTATTTGCCTATATATACATTAAAATGCAAACCTTCACTTGGAAGTCAAGGCATTCAGGAGCCCTTCAAATGCAGCATTTTCTGATGTTGATATTTTATTACTCTGCTATTGCTGTGTTATACTAAAAAAGTTTAGATATTTTTTTTTTACTAATTATGACTTTTAAGGTCACAGTGGGAACTTGTGGCCATGCAGCAAGTCTCCAGAAGCCTGGGGTGAAAGGCAGCAGCAGCAGCCACTGCTCCTATTCCACTGCAACAGGAGATATTGGCTTCCCACGAACCAGCTTTGTTTTACTGATCAACACAGAGGGCTGTAGTAGAGTCTAAAAATCACCTTGTTTGGATTAGAGTTTTAGGCACTTCAGCAGCTAGTTCCTCAGAACTTAACGGGGAAGACGTGGATTTAGCTAAACCAGCCTATACGGTTTCAAAACCAAAGGGCTCTAAGTGACACAAGTCAAGGACTGGTTTCAGTTCAGTTCATCTGAGGATTCAAACTTCTGTAAAGGCTTTTAAGGTTTTATATTATGGAGTAAATATTTTAAATAGCTTAAGATTATTATTATTACTTAAAATGAAATATTTTATGTGCTCCAGCTGGAAACAGATTTTTATATTTCAAAGTCATAACAGCATTTCCTAGCCAAAGAGTATAACACAATAAATGATCCTCTGCTCTTTCCTACCAGGCACTTTGGAGTCCATTGGTGAAAAGCGCTACAGAATTTCCCATTGTGATGATTACTGTTATTAAAACTGGCTAAATAAAAGTGAACTTGTATTATCTCCCGAAGCATTTCTAACCACATCAAAGCAAGATATCAACAGCTGAGGCTGTTAACAGTGGGAGCACAGGTTATTTTTGCTTTAGAACATTGCTCATCATTTTATATAAAGAAAGCATTTACATTACCTCCGGAATTTCCTATCACTTAAAATCTTAATATATCTTAATCTTAAAATAGTTCCCAGCAACCTTCTCGAAAGAAAACCAAATACATCCCAAATTAGCAAGAGAATATAGAAGGTATATATGTGATACCAGACTTCCACCAGATTATTATAAATATCCATAATGTAACTGTTCTTAATTAAATTACTAAAACTGCTTCCTCATTCTACTAATGAATTCTCAAGTCCATCTTCTGTTATGCACAACTTTTCTTTTGGCTGAAGTCTCATTTTTGTCATCACTAGAAGAAACATTAACTAATAAGATAATTTTCTTTGCATGGATAGACATCTGTTTCCAATTTAGCTTTCAGAAGTGTGGCACAGTCTATACAGTTTACAATGATGTGACAATGTTCATCTTATTGAGCTTCACAGAAATAATCTTTCCAAAAGTTTAGTACATTCATATGCATTAACATTTATAATTTTGTTAGCTTCCAATGTGATGGTCTCATAGTAATATAATTTTTAGACACAGTTTTATAGAGGAAAAGCAAGTCAGTCTTACTCTGTTATTTATTCTGTTTGGTATTAGAAACACATTTGAACACCTCCATATTATTAAAATTCCTGTCCTATAATCTAATACACAAAGGTCACATATGTACCAGGAGAGTATGAATCTCAGCAGGGAAAAAAAGAAATGACACAGACCATGATAAGGATGCTACGGTTTAAGATACATATTCTCTGGAAACTACAAAATTTTTTTCTTATTCTCCAGATTGTATAGTTATTGATAATATTTAAAGAGTAGATAAATAAATAAAGATTTTCGGAAGCAGAGAATTGAGGGTGTGAGCAAGTAGAATGAAATGCTGGGATCTCACCAACAAAGCCGATAGATAATCATTGTAAAGAAACTGTAAGGTATGTCTGGTGCTGCTGCTTTGATCAGTGTTGGATATCACTGTTCTCTTCCCACCATTTTATATTTTTCTTTTTTATTATTTATTCCGTGTGATTAATTGGTTTCATCTTGGGACATCAGACACAAGAAACTCAGCTGAGCTGCCTGAACACAGGTTCTCAGGGTCTTTAGACATCCCTGTTTCCCCCACTGCAATCCTGCAGAATGTACTGAAGACCTTCAACCAGCTGCAGCAGCTGGTAGAGGCCCAGCAGGGTACCAGGAACAGATTGGGCAGCACAAGATGCCTGCATTTAGGGAACTGAATAGAACCCAACATCTCCACAGGCTTCTGTAGCTCTGTCTTACTGTATGACACACTGGTACTTCAAAGAGCTATCCTGGCATTTCATAGGATGAGTAAATCAGACTTTATTTCTTTCTATCTCATTACTTTAAAAATGTAGTTCTAGATGCAGTTTTACTTATGCACATAGTTCTGATATGTTTTTTTTTCACCACTCAGTGGTGATGTACTTCTGGATCATGCACAAATATTGACAGCACCAGACAACTCTGAAAAATACTATTACAATAATTAGTGCAGTTAATTTTTAAAATTATAATCAAGAATCTTTAAAGCTTGATCGAGGGGAGTTTTCAGGAACTGCAGTACATTCAATCAGAGGAGATTTCTTCAGGCTGAATGCCTTAGGATGAGAAGTTTTTCAGCTAAGCAATGCTGAAGGGTGTATTGTGCTAACTTTGTCATTAGGGAAAGTAATTAAGTCTGTAGTGTCCCAAGTCTGTTCATAAACATTAAACTCACATGAAAGAAATAAAAGCACTTTCACTAACATGCAAATAAATTGGAATTGGGAAGAGCCAAGGAATCAGCTTTATGGTACACATTGCCTTAAAGATGGTGCAAACAGTTTCAGAAAAGCTATACAAAACACGTAATTGTAGCACATTTTAATGTACATTTCCCCTTCTTTATTTAGTAACAACCAAACAAGAAATTTTGCTTAGATTCCTAAATGATTCTTCATCCTTATATGATAGCTGGCTTTATGCTTCAGTAACAGCTGTGGTAAAATCATGGCAATTTTTAACAGAAGAAAAATAAAACCAAACCTCTAATCCTTTCATAAAGGATCAAAATAAAATATAAAATATATTCAGTCATTTCTAGGTCAATTCATATTCTGCCCTTATTTTAAAAATTAACATAATTTCTATAGTCACAGTCTAGGGAATTCCAATTTACAATCACTCTTCATAGTTTTAGCCATTATATTCTGATGTCTTTTAAAGATGGCATTTTGTAATACTTAATTTATTTTCATTAATTTCTTGTTGACTTAAGCAACGTCAGTAAATTTGTTCCTAAGTGAAAAAGGAACATAGGAAAATGTTACATTTATTTTCATTTGGAGTTGTGTTTTTTTTCTTTTGGGGGGAAAAAAAATCTGAAGCATAGATCTTAAAAAATTCTTGTAAAAATATTGTTTTAATTCTGACAAAAATGAGCTGAAGAAGTCTAGAGTTCATTCTAATATACAATACAAAATAATCCTCAGTTACACTTTGGAGCCTTTTTCAGTGCCAACTCTGAGTACTCCTGGAAAACCATGGCCAAGTACTTCACTGCATTTGTAGTCATGTTGGGTCAACAAAAGGAAACAGACCACATTATAACACAGAAAGTGTTCCTCTTCTAACACATTGATGTAGAAATTAATATATAACAGATCAGCTCACCCGTGTTCTGTTCCCAATGTAAAAATTTTAAATTAAGATGAATCTCATTAAACCTAATTGTCCAATAATGCTGGAGGGCAAATGGTATTTTACTAACCCAGGATGATGGATATCTAATACCTCAGAGTAACAGGGAAGCTCATGCATTATATTTGCATTGGTACTGTTTAGTCATAACCACTGTAGAACATCCCACACAGTTTGCAATTCCTAGGAAGCAGCAGTCACCATGGATATTTTCCTTTTGATCATTCTGTAATATCAACCATCATGCTGGCTATACCAAGTTAATTTTGCATTACATACCTTGTATGTATGTGTTGATGCTAGATACCAGGAACATGGTGCTGTCATGGGAAAGGAGTAAGACAGTGATTTCATGCACTACGTGTCTGCTCATCATGAACAGTCCCTGCTACAGAAGTTACTAATGACACCTCCATCACTGTAGCAGAATTCAAACCTAAAAGCTTTTTTCACTCTCAAAAGATATTAATGTATAATTCTGTAGAACACATTTAAAATAAGGACAGAGGAAAACAGATCAATGTCTTTGCATGACAATGTCTTACCAGACAAGCCTGTAATTTCGTGCTCTTTCTTTTTGGCTCCTATTAGAATATGGGATGGTGCTTAATTTCTAACAAATTTTTCATAAGTCTCTAGGAAACTGGTTCAGATATTTAATGTCATTTTACTTAAGAGTAAGGTCTCACAAAATGGTAGACATTTCCCCT
Organism: Pezoporus occidentalis; assembly: GCF_034315485.1. Classification (NCBI taxonomy): domain Eukaryota; kingdom Metazoa; phylum Chordata; class Aves; order Psittaciformes; family Psittacidae; genus Pezoporus; species Pezoporus occidentalis. The sequence continues at coordinate 12,549,305 of NW_026915835.1, forward strand.
ATTTCTCTGATGCTCTGTTTTGCTGTGAAGTCTAACAAAAATTTAGTTACACACCTAAGTATTCCCTCAGGCTATTAAGTGCTCAAGTACTCCAGCAAAACCTAGGAGAGATGGCACAATAGATCTTTGGTTAAAGACATTATTTCCATTAGGAGTAATGTTCTGCACTGCAGCAAAATGCATTAATAGTATTGTATTATAATGTTATAATGGGACTATTGATGCATAGCACAGTTCATTATCTTGTGATTAAGGTATGGAGCAAGATAAGCACAGTTTTACAGATACTTTACTAAACAGCTGAAGTACTTCTGAGAAATAAAAACAAAACAAAACAAAACAAAGAAACACCCACAAACCTACTAAAAAGCCTTTCATCTAAAGGGCCTTGCTTGTCTTGCATTTTGTATTTTCTTTCTGAAATCCTACATACTCATTATATTCTTATTTTGAAGCTTGAATGACAATCAACATTTTCTACAAGATAAAAAGGGAGTAGAACAAAATAACACTAAAGAAAAAGACATGCTAACACTTCCTCCAAGGGAACATTACTCATTAACAGCTTCACAGCATTCAGAACTATTTTGACAGAAGTAATCTGTGCTCCCTCCTTTTTTCATGCATGAATTAAAATTGTAATTATTGCATCTGTAGAAAAATCACCACCTAATATACAAATGTCTGTCCAGAGATAATGTTTCTCTCCCCTTTGCAGTTCACCTAATAGTCTCAGCTCTTCTGTGGTGTCAAGGAGACTAGTGAAATTTCATTACAGCATCACCTCATTTCATTGTTTAAGTCTGTGTCTAATATTAGATAACAAAGTGCAACATCAAATTTATTCTTACAAGTACAGAGTAATCTGAAGCATTCTGGTTTGTTTGAAAACACTGGAGACTTCTTTGCCTCTTTTCAGAAAATGCATTAAGTCTTTCTACTATATTGCAGGCTATATACATGGGAGCAGGGATGTGCTTTTGCTGTTCCTGTTACTTAAAGAAAGAGTGACACATAAAAGCAAAGACACCTAACATGATGATGTGAACATTGAGCTCTGCATTTACAGATGCTAGAGTTTCTCATAATACTGTCATGTGCCTCCATTCCCAAAGTGGCTCTACATTTCAAAATCTTGTTTTTCAGTGATTCACCTTCCATATAAGAAAATTAGTAGGAATGACTGGAAATGACGCAGTTAGTAGATGCTAAAAGAAATTCAGAGAGAGCTATAGGAAGTTCTTTTGCTATATTATATTGTCTACTCTTTGCAAAATTATAGGAATTGAAACAATTTCCTTCCCTAATGTGTAGAGGTACAGGTGGCACCAGGTGCTGTAAGTGCTCAAAGTACTGGATGACTTCTTCATACTAAGGTATATTTATTAGATAACAATAAATTCTTAGGTGTCTCAATTTTTTTTTCAGAAATAATTGGATAAGGAAGAACTCATATTCTTCTTTTCCATTTTTAGTTTGCCTTTTCATTTCCCCCTCTTTTTTCTTTTTCCTTTTCCTTTTCCTTTTAAGAGGCAAGACCCAACTTAGAGCCCAGTACAACTTTCTGCTCCTGGGACACCAGCCTTCTAAAGCTGGATCTTGACCCAAACACTCTTAGCTGTGGCTCTCCATAGCTTCCAAGCAGCAGTAGATTAGCCTACAAGATTATGAATACAGGGGATAAAAATTCCCTATATTCAAAGGCATAGAAATGGGGGACTTGAAAATTACCAGAGGTGTAAAGTTAAAATAAAATTACCAATAGCAGCAAAGGAGTAATGAAATCCTAAGAATTTGTAATTGCAACGATGATACTATTAGAGATTATTTTATTGCATTAAAAATTGAAGTAAGACTGAAAAAGAAATTAAAATATCAAAATGCACCTTTTAATACCAAATTACTGTAGATATCTGGATCTATAAAAGTATAGATATATAGAAGTTCTATACAAGAATCAGTGTGGTTTGTTTTATCTGTATGATTCTTAAAAGTATAAAGATTTATAACACCTCTAGTACCTGAGGAAAGCTCATCTTTGGTCAAAAAATGGGGAAATAAAACCCAGAATAAAGAAAGCACAGGCCCATAAAGATATTTAAGGACTTTTCTTCTAATACTCCTAGCACCCAACAGTAGAAGGTACATGCCAAAATGTATTTGTGTATTCAAATGCTTTATCGTGAAACCTTTCTGTGGCTGAATCAGAAATTGAACATAAGTTTTCTAAATCAAAGTTACATGACCGATTACAAGATTCAGCACCTATTTTACCTTTGTCCTCTTCACATCCTGCCTCTTAATGCACAAAAGTGCAACAGTTACTGCTTTACAGTAACTTGGTTTTATATACTCATAAACAGAAATAAATGAGCCCAAATGTTGTAGGGTAATTCAAAGTCTTCTACTAATTAGTGAAATATCATTATGACAACACTAAAAGAAAGATAAAAAGCAATGCAAAAGGTTTATTCTGACCACATTTTTCCAATTAAAGAAAGAAAATATTATTAAAAAAAAAAAAAGACAAGAAAACGAAAAGGCAAATTAGTGCCTGGAGGACACTCCAAAAGGAAAGGAATGATGAATGTCACTCAGAATTTCCTGCTTGATTTATCTGCAATATTCATAAGTGTATGTTTATCCAAAAGCTTTGTCTCAGATCAGGCAATTAATTAAACTAGAGAAGATCTCAAGCAGGGGAGAGCGGAGAGCTGTTAATAGCATATGGCTGATAATCAAATCTGGCTCTGCTGTTTTTCTTGGGACACATTCCTCTGCCCTTCTAGAGAGCTAGAGAGATATGAGATCCATGGATAAGCAGTACATCATGTAGGAAACAGACCCAGCTCTTCAGAATTTGAACAGTTACCCATAATGTTAGTATTATTTCTCTGTTTTAGCAAAAGGATGATTGCGCATGAGCATATTGTTTTGGGCATATGTGCACAAAGGCTTTTATCCAGTCTGTTGTACTTGAGGATGAGTGAGAAAGTAGGTGACTTTTGCAATGTGAGGTCAAAGCTGAAAAATAGTAATAGCAGAAATGGCAAGACAGGACAGAAACAAGATCAGGACTGGTAAAAAGCTTAAGGGTGAGGACGAGACTTCAGTTTCGTTTGGTGCTTCTGTACCAAATCAAAATAAGCTACATAAAGCCTCTTCTGGAAATATATATTCAGGCAGGATTTGACTCCAAACTTCAATACTAGAGGATCTTTTTTCCAAACTTGTTCAGAGTTATATTTCTAAGTTACCACCAAAGTGTCTAACTGTTAGAACTAGTCACAGTATTTTGAAAGATATACTTGACGTATTTATCTCTCTTCATGTTAGGCAGTATGAATCCAGAGGTACAAATTTTACCAAAACCAGACCTCTCTCAGTGATCCATGGGAATTTTCCCACCTTTGGTGGAAGACAATACTTCTTGTCAGTAAAACTTTCCTGCTCTTTTTGACTAATGGACCAGCATAGCTCATGACACTTGAAATGGCTGGCTTTTCATTGGAAACTCAGTGATTGAAATTCATTAAAATCCCCCTCATTTTCATTTATACTGGTAATTCCAAAAAAAAGAAAAAACATTAGTGCACATGTACAATCCCGAATATGGAGAGCAAGTGCTTACAGTAAACAGCTACTCCCCCTTCATAGCTACATATGCAGTTGGCAGCTACACTGTGGGATGGAGTCTTAAAATTAGAGACAGATCACAAATTAAGATAAAAACACTTGCAACTCTGTGACTGCTATAAGTGGAAACCATCCAACTCTAGGTTTTTTATATTCATAGTTCTTATAAAAAAAATAAAATCCCTGATTTTAATCTACCATCTTTAAAATGTATCTCAAATGTATGTCATGTATTTTTATTTATATAAATATATTTATCATGTAATTTTATTTATACAAAAATGCAGACTACTGTTTGTCTCCTGCATTTGGAAACGTGTGCCTGTTCAATGATCTCAGAGGTTTACATTAAAAATTAAAGCAGATACAAAGTTAAGTAGTCCTTTTAACTGCAGGTGTCACTCACATTCCCCGTACATTACACAGACAGAATTGTTTCCTAAATTTGGGACTCACAAGAACATGAAGCTGTACCCATAGTCTCCTTAGATACTCTAAATTGTCGGTCATCTGAAATGACAGAAATCTGAAAAGCCCTCCTTTTGGCTGCTTTTTGTGGAAGTTCCAGTCTGATAGTCTCCTGTTGGGAAATGATGTAGTACGTAAGTAGTGAAATAACTAATTTGTGAAGCCTGTTGAGACTTACGCATGAGCTCCGTTGTCCAAGAAGCTCCAGGGCATCAAAGACATATGCGCATTGACAGAAGCTACACAATATGGGATTGGAACATTTAATTTCAAGGGGAAGGAAGTGGCTCATGTGGTAACTCTGTGTCTAACTTTTTCTATAACCAGTACTTCAACTTAAATACATTCCATCAGCATCCTAATGGAAAACCAGTGTGCACTGAAGCACTTTCTGTTGCATTAGCTATGCAACAGGAATAGATGCAAATTGGTTACTACTAAAATAAACTTACCACTTTATCGTTGTTGGAGAAAGTGCTGACCATTTATAACAAAGTAATTACTTACTCACCTAACTAGTGAAAATGATATTTTGTGATACTCATCTGGCTAATCCTGTAGACATGTGATAACATCACATTTTTTGAATCACAGTAAGAATACTCGAATGTCAGAATGTCAAAATCAGACAGAAATCAGAAAAACCTAAATGACTAGAAGAGACTAAAAATGTAAAGAACCAAAATTGTTCATCCCCTCCCCAATATTTGTTCTGAATAAATATTAATTATTAAAATGCCAATCATTAAGCTAAAAGACTGTGTAATATTTTTACCTTCCTACAAGTGTCACTAAACAACAGCTGAGTCAAAGACAAATTCAGTACTGTAAAAGGATTTCCTTTAATTTTTCCTGCAGGGAGAAGCTCTGGCAGTATATAAGTCTGGCACAGGGCATCTGCTTGTTTTTCAGATAACCAGAAGAGCTAGTCCATACTGCTTTGTAAGTGAAAAGCATCTCTCTGCTCATTTCCCCACAGAAGCTAGAGCAGAAAAATCCACAGATAATGATGCCTAGATTTAGGTATCTGTATGTAGGTATCTACCCATGAATTAGCTGTCTGAGCTCCCATTATAATCAATGAAGACTTCGAGTTCAATTCATTTGCACACAAATAGGTATCTAAGGCATTTGATGTGCCAAGACTATCATACTTGGCCTATACATAGGACATTTCAACCATACATGAATGTTCTGTACAAACTGTGTCATTTGCTAGGGCTGTGAAAATATTCGTAACATGCGTGTCGCAATAGCAACTTCTGTTTGGGAAAATTAGTTGAATTCCAGGCATACATCAAGAGCAGCAGGAGCTTAGACACACAATTCATATGTGTGTATCTATAAGGTGGTGCCTAACCCTCCTTGCAAGACACTTTAGTGCCTGCAATATGGAGAACAGTTCAACTTTAGGTGAAGGGCTTGTTTACCTAGATTGGCACCTAGCACCATTTGTGAAGCTTATAACACCTATGCAGCACTGGTAGATAGGACACAAGGCTTACAGCAGAACTGCAGTCTTCTGGAGAAGCACCCAGAGGCCAGGAAAGATACCCTAATGCACGGTATCCTAGGCTATCCTATTCATACATGCAACAAAGGAATCCCACCAGAGCTGTTTGCCTTGTATGACTGTAATTCCTTTTCTGCACTGTGTGGTAGTGGCTAAACTAATTCTTGTCCCTAAATAAGGTACCTACAACAAGTGGCTGAATAAAATTGTAAAGAGTGCATGCACCTGTGTTCCTGAATTAATGATGATGGCTCTATCCTCCTCTGCATTACTTCAGAGTGATGCCAAGTAAATGTCTTATCTATATGCCTGGCACAGTTAGTATTGACAGTTTTAGTCCTGGCTAAGTTAAATTGATACGCTGCCCCTTGTCCTTTACACACTGAGAAAGCAAAGCGTCTAAATTACTGCAAAATTTCCTAAGTGTAAAAAACCCACAGTTATGCTTGGAAAAGATTTTTTTTTTTAATTGATTTCTGCTGCCAGTAAGAGGCACTGAAATCCGGTTTTACAGTCAAGAGAACTAACTAAAACAATGACTCTGATGCCAGCATATGAAATAGCATATTGTTTTCCATTTGGAATTAGTTGTCATATGAAAGAGATGACCCATTTTTGACCTTCCTGTGTGAGCATGATCGTTTAAATTTCTCATCTGTTTGTCTGAAAGTAAAGGGCAGTTCCAAACCTAGCATACACACCTTGTCCACACGTGGCTGTTAGGATAGCCTGAAACAAATGTAATGAATTTAATTTGTTAAGAGATCAAGTAACTTCAAAGACAATTTGCAGTATGAGCCTGGGAGGCAAGGCATAGCATTAATTTCCTCTCTCATAATTAAGAATTCCAGAATCAGCCTCCAGCACTGTAAAAAAACTGTATGAAAAGATAAAGGGTGTGAGAGCTTTCAGGGCCAATTGCATATTTAGGTATTGGTCCTAACACCCATACCTATGTGAAGTATTAGCAACACTGCATGTTTTACACCACACCTTTCCTGTTCTCATCCGGAATATTCTGGTGACATGAATACCAAGGGTGACCTTCAACTTAGCCTTAGGAGGTAAGAGCAACATAGTTCACAAGTTTTCAGCCTCCTTAACGTGAATCTTCCCTGCACTTGTATGTCATACAAGTGACCAAAATCCTTAATCTTTCAGTCACATATGGCAGTTATTTAGAATAAACTGGTCACAGAAAGCAGGGTTGAGAAGGAACTCGTCCCATCCTTTGCTCCCTTCAGCCAATGCAGGGAGAGACTCATCTTTAAGCAACCTACTTAGAAATTGAAAGAGATGATCCAATAAGATCAAGAGGACACATCCCATATATGTCATTCCTGATCACAGACATGCGGTATTTAGCGCTTCTTTATCTTTAGGTTCTGTCCAGCAAAAGTAACAGGCATAAATCATAGAGAAGAAGATTATTTCTCTAGTATCTTCTGTTTCTGAAAGAAATTATAGTGTGAGTGCCTAGTGATGAAATTACAACAGAAAAACTACCATATTTCCTTGCATGCAGCCTGCAGGTTGTCTGTCAAAAAGGAAGAGTATTGCAAGTAGTAAGTACACGTTAGCTACACTCTGACGCAATAGATACTTACCAAAGAGGAGTCCTTTCTTAACCCTGAGAGTAATAGGATCCTTGAATCCAGCATCAGCTGAAACGTTTTTATTCCCAACCCTGAGCTTGTCAGGTAATAGAAACCTTTTTCCTCCACTGGCATACAATACAGTTCAGTCCTTCCCAGTGGTGAATCATCTTTCAATGTGCGTAATTCCTCTGTACACAAGGAATGGCATTTTTTAAGCTCTGGGATTGCCTGCGAATGTACTATACCAACATCAGGTACACTGGAAAAAGAATTGCAAGCATGGCAATACCCAGGCACTGTTCTGGGAGAGCACTGTATGGGGACAGGAACAGTTCAGCCATGCCCACCTGGACAGATGGCAGCAGTTCATCTACCCATGAAACCACTGAGATTTATTCCTGTGTTCTCCTCTCCATAAAACCACTTGCAAACACGCAGCTGGGCATCCACTTTGTAACTAATGAGCTTAATGGCTGAGGTGGATTGAATCGCTACAGGAGGCTTTCAAGTGCGTCTCTTTGTCCATTGAGTAGGCACTCAACAAAGACAGCTTCACCAGGCACTGAAAACTGAAATGAAAATTCACAGCACCATGCTGTGATATGCACCTTTTTTTCTGTGACCACTAGCTATCATACTGTTCTTACCTTGAACATGGTCCAGAATTACTACCTAAAGCTGAGAATGGGATTAGTTACTTGGCAAGTGCAAATTTCAGAAGCTCAGATGAGATTTAGAGTAGCTCCTTTCAGCTGCCCAGCTTTAAGAGAGATTTACTGGCTCCACTGGCAGAGACAAAGTGACTAGAAAACTCTTGGGATTTTTGTGTTACAAATCAGGCTGTTGATGGGTTATCTTCTGCTTCCTTTAATTTAACAATAATAGCAATGAATTTGCTTAACTTCTACCTTTTCAAATACTTTATGAAAACATTTCAGAGGTAAAAAAAAGGAATTTCCCCACCTCTTATGTCTCTGTCAATGACCTCATTTCAGTCATCCAAAACAGGATAACAATTCTGATTTGTAAAATCTTTCTGTGGAATGGAGACACCAAATGGAGAAAGCATAACATTGATCCCTAAAAGCAGAGCTCTTGAGTGGATTCGAGAGTCTGCTGATCAGCACCCATTCCTGAGAACAACAAGTTCAATACTTTTTTTCCTTCAAACTCTTTGCATACTAGGTAGAGTTTTATCAGGGCAGTACATGAGTTTATCTTGACAATGTGAACATTTGCGTCACCTAGGACTCTTTTTACTGGTTTGTAGGCTTACTGCCAATACAGCTGGATAAAACTCTGTGATACAGTGAAAGTCACTTAAACCAACCCAAGAACACCTTCTTCCCCGACATCTTTGGTAATGAATGAGAAAGTAATGAGGAAACTATTAACAGGTTGTCAAAGAGCTAAGACCAGCTATGTTTTAGCTGCGCTGTGACCAGCTCTGAGTAGAAGGAAGATAGTGGGTTAAAAACAGCAGCGTATATCTTTTACACATACCACCTCCTTTCATTCAGGCATACACACAGAGCTGTATTAACTTTGGGATAGATGAGAACAGATCCCTCTTGCCTTGAGCTTACAACAGTCACAGTAGATGCAGTATGTCTTGTGTAGCAGGCTCAGTACCCTGGCAACATCATGTTACTCCCTTCATCTACTGCCACATTTTATTTCTGAGATCCCTGGCTGCTGGCAACAATGGAGCACCTTTGTCCTGGTCCTACAGTGCTAAATCCAGGCCCTTCATTTTGTATTCAAACTTCACCCTGCCCCTATTAATTCTAGTTTAGTTCTTTTAGTTACTTAACTCAAAATTCCAAAGGCCTTAAAAAAGTCAGTTTGACCAAACAAATGGTTTGAAAGGGTACCACATTTTTCAGGTGACAGAAATGAAGTCAATAATAGCATGTATAGGTAAAGTCCATCAAGGTTGGAAGTAATGATACAGAATAAGTAAGAGTGGCTTGTGTAAATACTTAGCTGAGGAGAAAAGCACCATAAAGCAAACTTACAAGATTAAGCTGACATGAAGCATAGTCACACAGAGTTTTGTAATATATTTCCAAGACAATGTAAAGTGGGAGTGTGTATTATGAACCCATAGCATCACCCATAAAACTACATGATATCAGAAGCAGTGGGCCCTTTTATTTTGAAAACAGGGACAGACCTTTGAAGAACATTAAGGATTAGAAAGGGGATTAATCATTCCTACATTCCATCAGGATGCTCAACCTACCAGAGAAACATGGTATGGAATAGGAAAGTTCTGCCACTGACAAGAGATTCTGTGGAGCTCAAGCAAAATAGTGGTAGCACTGCAAATAAAGACTCACCTCTATTCAAACAGCCAGTAAAGGATTACTCCCATTTCCTTCCTACTGTTGAAATCATTTTGCATTTTCCAGGGCTAAAGTTTCCCATATAAATCATTAAAAGTCTGTATTAAAAATACTGCCTACATTGTGTCAGAAAAAAGAGTTATTTGATTTCAAGGTAGGTTTGTGCTCTTGAGGATGCTTCACCCTTGAGGAAAGCCAGGTTGTTAATATTTAAAATAAGAAGTTCCTTTCAGGCATGCTGTGTTTCCTTGCAAACAAGCCAGACCACTTAACTAGCTCACTAACTATCTGACTGTATTTTTCTGAGGCATTTAATTTAAAAGTTCTATCAAGCAATGACACGACACTTGAGCATTTTATTACGTACAACATCTTTTCAATAAATGCACCCTAACTCACCTTGTAGAATCAAGGAATATAGTAAGCTAAATAATGAATGATAACATCATGAGTCAGGAATAAAACAGTAAAGAAATAAGTGAAAGAAATGGTAAAGGTCCAAGTGAGGGGAACTGAATCCCTTTGTAATTAAATACCCAGGGTCACCTGAAGGAATATGTATAGCTTCAGAGAAATGCTTAATTTCTCATCCTTAATGCACTATCATACTGATGAGATGAATTTACTAATAGAAGATTTCCAAAACCATGAAAGAGAATGGGAGACAAGACATGAAGGAATGTCATCCAGCCACCAGTGGCTCAAAAAGCCCTCAAAAATATCTAAAGGATACTTTCCTTATGCTACCTACTGTGATTAAACATAGCAACTGCAGGTGCAGGGTAAATAGTTGCATTCAGGAGACTTGAGAAGTAAATTTCTCAGGGTCAAGTGTTAAATAAAGACATGAGGTTTGTCTGCCACCTTGTTGATGGTAGCTGACAGCTTTTGCCATGTCAACCTAAAGGAATACCAGGGAAATATTCGGGGATCATTAGGGAAATGTTTAATATGAGAACCCCTATCTCTACTGTGAAAGTCAAAAGACTAAACCTAGCGCTAGATGTGAGGCTTTAAAGAGAATGAAGCTTTAAATTAAAAGAGAGTAAATTTCTCTGAACTCCAATGGATTGCAGACTAACAAGCATATCATTCAGCAGATCTAAGATTGGCTCTTTCACAGCTGTCACTATTAAAGTAAATGATCAGTGCTGTCTAGAAACAGTACTTCTGCTCTTTCATAGCTCTTCACAGGGGTCTCTGAACCTTGGAATCTGCTCAGGAGACTAGGAGCAAGACTGCTTCCACCTTGCATAGTGCAAATCCTCTCTGCTTTCATCTCACAACAAAAAGTTTTAGCTCAATTTCATCTTACCAGCAAAGATATGGAACATACAATCTAGTTGATTCTATTACCTGTGTGAAGAACACGCAGACTCAGGGACTTCAGTCCAGCCTGTCAAATACACAAGCATCTTAGGAGTGCATATCATTGCCATATAGATTACAGATAACAAATAGGAATGAATATAGGTCTCATTTTTTTCTCAGTGAAAGCAATGACATTTGGCACTTAATTTAGATTTTCACATCTGGAGGAGAAAAGTGAAAACTAGACCTGAACAATAACTACAAAAGACCCTCAGGTCCATATTTACCAAGTTGCCTAAAGACCTTCTCCTTGTTAACATTGCAAAGTGTGGTACATTTGTGTTTGATTTCTAGGCAGCAATAGCTCCTGGTCCTTCCAACAGAGAAAGATCGGCAGCTGTAGACCCACCCAGGATGTCTGGTGTTCAGAAGACATAAACAAATAGACCCAGTCCTATCCAAATGATATTTCACACAGCATGGTAATGGATGCAGAGTTTCTTCACATAATCTGAAAGACAATATGACTTTCTGTCTTCAGTGCCTTGAACATGACAAGTAAAACTGCAACTCTAATGCATCTACAATGGAGGGAGACTTATTTTTGGTCTTTTTGTCTTACAGATTCAAGGAACTATGACTAACGTTTAGTTAGTGTTTCCACAGCACTTAGATGCTCTGAATTGGTAAATTAGTGTGACACTGCAGTGTTTCCGTGAGGCCTCTTCATGCAATTACAGCTAAACAGTAGCACTGTCTTCAGCTTATATTTGGCCAGAACAGAGAGTTTGGAGAGTTTGCTCTTTCACATGAATATAATAATAAGCTTGAATCTAGAACAAAGCTGTTTATTTGCTTCTAAAGAACTAGCACACTGTTATTTCTTGATAGCTAAGAATGATTACCGCTGAACTTTTCTAATTCATTTTATTTGCAATCACTTCTTTGGCGCTTGTACTGATGCTATTCTTGTTTAACAGAATAATGACTGAAGTATTAATCCCTGGGTCTTAAGGCTCCAGCTAACAGTGACATTTACTGCAATGTCTTTAAGAAAATTAATAACCTTGAGTTCTGCATTTCAGGTAACAAAACCCTTAATAACATGAGACTTCTGTAATGAACTTAAGAAGCATTCTCTAGTCCTTAGAAAAAAATGATGATCCACATTCACATTAACATTTTTAAAGTTTCTAAGTGCTGTTTATAGGGTATAGATAAGTATGTACTTGTATGTACTTGTTTTTCAGATTTTCTCAATGACCATTAGACATGAAAAAAGTTACATTAACTCCAGTATTTATCCTTTTCCGGGAAAAGTTGTGATTGCAATGGAATTGCCATCATTTTGGCTATCCATTAGAAATCAAACTGAGATAATAAATGATAAAGACATCTCTCCTTGAAGAATCACTGACATGTAAATTCTCTATGCAATGCTTTTGTAGGTTCACAGATAAAAGGCAAATATGTCAATTTCCTTACCTGCAGAGAATCTGTAGAGCTATCCAGTAGCTGAAATAAGTTTCATGCACCCTCATGTAACTCTTTCCACATGCAGCAGCAGAAGGAGAAACTTCTGGAAAGAGCCTCCTCTGTCCTAGCACTTATACTCACTGCATGCTCAGTTAAACTCTTGTACACTGAAACTTCTTGGCAATGCCTCAGAATCCTATACCCCAGCTTTCTATAACCCATGGAAGATACAGCGTAAACAGAGACCTAACAGGGGATTAAATAGATTTGGTGCTCTGGGAGAAATGATATAAGATCATTACTAGTGTCCCATGGTACCTGGGATTCCATGACTATATTTTTTGTTCTTGCAGTCCACTATCTGCTTAATGCTATAGCATTAAGCTACACTGTCTCAGTTTTGATTTTAACAGAAACAAGAGAAAAATCTTCAAAAAGCAGTAATGAGAACACCAAAATTTACAAAAGACACTTGTAAGTCTTACAGACAGCTAGGTTCCTCCACTTTCAACTTAAATCCAGCTGAAATGGTTAGCGAGTTCACTGTTCACAAGTTACGGACAAGCAGACAGTGATCATATAAGCATGATTCTTTAGAAATCAAGCTGAGAATGCTGGTATTATTTAAAGTTGCACAAAAACCTTTGAAAATATGAATACTATTAACTAATTAAAATGCTTCCACGAGTTAGCAGAAAACTCAAACCAATAATTAGGAACTTTGTTTCAGGTGGTGTTAGCAGGAAAAAAAATTTCCTTTACAGACTTCAAAGAAACTCTTCTTTCCTTTTCAGATGACCTCACTATGAAGAACAAGATGTCTAACTTCCCTTTGATCTTTTCTGTAGTGCAGTTGCATGTTCAGAGATGAAAAAAAAAGATCTTTTGTGCTATGGAAACAGGAAGTGTTAGGACAAGTACAGCAAATTCACTAAGACAGAGGATGGTACTGACTGTGACATTTATTTGGGTCATTAAAAAATCTTCTTCATGGTTAATTATTGAGATGTCAGTTGATAGCAACAGGTAATTTTGGCTTCTCCTTTATCTGAAGTGTATACTGTTATTTATCATAGAAACCAGCATATTAATTTGCATTTACAATGATGGAAAACAATTACTTCCAGAGGGCTTCATAATTAAACACTAACAGTAGAGGTTTTCTTTGTAGCTAGAAATTAAAGAAACATATTACTACAACTGGGAACATTCTGAAAACGGTTAAGGTTTTTATGTGTAGCTGATGTTGATGTAGGTAATGAAATTTACATAAGAAAAATCATTTAATTGTTTGATACTTTTCACGTTTCTGCTTAGGTATCCAGCTATAAAACAGTGCATGCTTTCCAGAGGAAGACAAATTCTGAGCATCAGTCCCAGATGATTTACTAGATTATAGAAATGTGCAATACCACTTCATTCTCTGCAATACCTACAGCATCGTCTGGTTGCATTCAATAATCATACTATTAATTCATTTATTTATTATAATGTCACTAGTTCTACCAACAATTCATAGAAATGATGTTTCTGTGACTTCACAATTCTTCAACATATTACAAATTGTAGCCAGTAGTTTTCTGGAAATGTCAAATTTCCTCTTTCTGCAACATACTGTAACAGACTGAATTACAGTGCTAAGTGTAGGCAAAGCTAGCTTATTTCTCACATGTGGGGGGAACGAAAAACATTGCTAGTAGCAACTAGACACTTGTCTCATAATATGTAAAATGTCTTCACAGTTATTAGCTTATTTGAAATAGAGAAGAAATTTCTGGTTTGGAACTAAATATATCATAACCAGTAAAAATTTCTTGGATGCAACACAGCTAGATTGACTGCCTTTAGTGCTTCTTGTTCTAAAAATGATACATACATTTGGTTGAATTTGAGACTCATGTTTATGAAAATTATTGTACTGTTTCATATGGTCATAGTTATCTATACATTTAACATGCTTCTTCCTTCTATCCTACATTGATTGTACCAAGGCAACTTCTTCCTGTTTTTCTGACCTTGAAGATACAGCATTGTTTACATCAGCATCTTTTGATCCTGAACAACATCTGTCAAGCTAAAGAAGTTAAGCTCCATAAATCTGAGGCAGCAGCTCTAGCTCTTCAGATAACACAGGATTTCATTCACTATGAAAAATGGGATTGTACCTAACACAGCTTTGCATCAAGCTAAAAATAAAAGAACTCAAACACGTTGGTTTTTTTTTCCTTTTGACAGTACAATTGAAAAACAGGCTTATTAGTTTTACAGATATGGATCACTAGAGTCACGACCACTGGAGACAAAGAGTCTCCCTGTAGTATCTTTGGGCTTTGAGCTGTTGGGGCAGGTGCCTACTCTTCCTTTTCCTGAAGAGCAGGGTATTCCCTATACAGATGCTTTCTATTATCAGTAACTAACTGGTTGTATATCTTTACATGTGTATTCAGTTGACATACTGACAGGGAACACAAACCCTAAAATATCAGGCTGATTTTGAGTAATAGTAAAAGAATGAAAGAAATTATCTCTAAATTTTCATGTCACTACTAGTAGTAACTCAATAGTAGCTCTAAGGAAGACCTAAGGTTTACAGCAATGCACATAGTTAGGATCAGGAACCACCAACATGTGGAAGTTGGGGATAAAGCTAACAACTTGAGCAATATAACATTTGAATGCTGATTGAAAATGAGGGAAAGTCAGTTTGTGTCCAAAAT
Organism: Pezoporus occidentalis; assembly: GCF_034315485.1. Lineage (NCBI taxonomy): Eukaryota > Metazoa > Chordata > Aves > Psittaciformes > Psittacidae > Pezoporus > Pezoporus occidentalis. Next base: position 12,564,372 of record NW_026915835.1, read on the forward strand.
GCTTAGCAGCTATCTAACTACGATGGATGATGATGAAATGTAGAAATTAAAAACATATGACTACTGACTCCTTCACATTTATCAAGATCTCTGTTTTAATATGGTATACAGACTTACGTTCTCCAGAAGGTCTGACAGCATTAGTTACTGAATTTACCACTGACAGACTGTTCAGCTGCTGTTGATAGGTATATCAGGGTACATATATGACCAAATGCCTATGTATATTCACCTTACACAAATGAATATGCATTATTCAGCTAATAGAGTATATCTACGGGGAATGTGCTTCCAGTCAGAGGACGGAGGATGAACAAGCTCTTTGATCCCTGGCTGTGTTTGAAGGCCCTTAGAAAAAGAAAAGCAAGAAATCGGCTGAAGACTAGACAAATTGTGCTGGTGAATGATATTTGGCTGGCAGGCTAGGTTTATACTGCTGATCCACACTGTGAAGTAATTCCTACCAACAAGAAGACCGTAGTACTGTGGAGCTTAAAAAATGAATGCAAATTAATTCTTCAACTCAGGTTTTCTTCAGTGGATTTTTTTGAGTATTTGTGCAGCAATTCATTTTCATGCATATATATAAATACAGCTGAATATATATATGTACTAAACAAGCTATTCTTTTGCAGCAGGAGCAGGAGGAAAAGAACAAAGGAAATCGATTTTCCACAAGTTGAGGTTGTTTTGCCCACAGTGGTAATTGGTAAGCAATCTCCCTGTCTTTGGCTCAACCCATGAGCTTTCTCATTCCTCTCCTCTTTATTTCCTTCCTGTTGAAGGTGAAGGGCAAGCGACTGTGTGGGTGCTTAATTGCTAACCAAAGCAAACCCACCACATAACTCAAAGCCCCAGAATGAGTGAAATAGGAGCATAAGAGATTGAAGGCATCACCAGTGTCCTAAGTCACCCAAGTGATGCTATGAAATGAAGCAAGGCCTGTGCCAAAAAGGAAGCTGGAAAGCCAGCTGTATCCTGGGCTGCATCAAAAGGAGCGTGACCAGCAGGTCGAAGGAGGTGATCCTGCCCCTCTACTCTGCTCTTGTGAGACCTCACCTGGAGTATTGTGTGCAGTTCTGGTGTCCTCAACACAAAAAGGACATGGAACTGTTAGAACAAGTCCAGAGGAGGGCCATGAGGATGATCAGGGGACTGGAGCACCTCCCGTATGAAGACAGGCTGAGGAAGTTGGGGCTGTTCAGCCTGGAGAAGAGAAGGCTGAGTGGAGACCTCATAGCAGCCTTCCAGTATCTGAAGGGGGACTATAGGGATGCTGGGGAGGGACTCTTCATTAGAGACTGTAGTGATAGGACAAGGGGTAATGGGTTAAAACTTAAACAGGGGAAGTTTAGACTGGATATAAGGAGGAAATTCTTTCCTGTTAGGGTGGTGAGGCACTGGAATGGGTTGCCCAGGGAGGCTGTGAATGCTCCATCCCTGGTGGTGTTCAAGGCCAGGTTGGACGAGGACTTGGGTGATACGATTTAGCATAAGGAGTCCCTGCCCATGGCAGGGGGGTTGGAACTTGATGATCTTAAGGTCCTTTCCAACCCTAATTATTCTATGATTCTAAACCAAACTCAAGAACTCAATATTCACTGCCAGCTGGGCTGAGGATGAAAGTCTTTTTGACTCAGAATCTGATGGTCACATTAATCATCAACGTGAACAAAGCACAAGTCATGTTCCTCAGCCTTTTAGTACCATGAGGAGTGCTAGCACACCTGCCTGAACCCCATCTCTGTCCATAGCCTGTCACCATGGTGCCAGGGAAAGATGGTAAACACTTCCAGAAGCCAAAATACTCTTCAGAGAAGATGGGAACTGAAGGAGGAAACCTACCTGGCCTTTGCAACACAGAACCAGAAGCCTGTTGGATTAACTAACACAATAAGAACAAGATATAGCAAACACAGTCATAAACAGAAGTCAATTATCTGTAATTCATTTTCAATATACCATTAGAACAAAAAATGGACTGCAGTTTTATATTATTTAATTGCTTTCAAAAGGCTCTTAAGCATGACACTGATGAATGTTACACAGGTTCTCTGTAATATAAAGTTGTTGTTAATTTTATGTTTAAATATTTCAAGATGTTCACCAAAGAGATTAAGTACCTCAGTGGCAACAGGTAATTTAGTTGTTCTGAAGGTATTTTAGTTTGACTGCATTTTAATTTCAAACTCTTCTCAGCCATTGATTTCTTTGGGATGCCAATAAGATAAATAAAGCTGTTAACTAAATGAGACTTTACTTACAAATCAAAATGTGTGTGATAAACTGCAGGCTTTTTGTGTTTGATAACAAATATTGTCAGTGTTAGAATATCTATGAGCTTTGCTTCTGGTAGGCACTATCTAGAATTTAAATAAGAAACAACAGCTCCCAGAGAAGGAGCTTTTCTATAGGAAAGCAAATGATTGCCAATGTCTGATTTTTCTTACTTCAAAAGTACCACTGGAGATTTATTTTAACTTATGTTTACTGGGCAAGCTACACTACATATTTGCATTGGTAAAGGGATGGCATCTGCTGTTCTTATGCAGATTAACATATACCCTCTTCTCCATTTTTTTCAGGTTTTATTGGCACAGTGGACAGAATATGGTATTGTTTATAATCATCAAATCATAGAATCATAGAATAGTTAAGATTGGAAAGGACCTTAAGATCATTAAGTTCCAACCCCCCTGCCATGGGCAGGGACACCTCACACTAAACCATCTCACCCAAGGCTCTGTCCAGCCTGGCATTGAACACTGCCAGGGATGGAACATTCATAACTTCCCTGGGCACCCCATTCCAGTGCCTCACTACCCTCACAGTAAAGAACTTCTTCCTTATATCCAATCTAAACTTCCCCTGTTTAAGTTTTAACCCATTAGCCCTTGTCCTATCACTACAGCCCCTAATGAAGAGTCCCTCTCCAGCATCCTTATAGTCCCGCTTCAGATACTGGAAGGCTCCTATAGTAGGGGTTACTTTTTATGATTAGAGGTGGAATTAAATCTTCTGAGAAATAAACCACAGAAAATAATGATTGCAAATGTTCAGGAAGTTGAAAACATGTGATTGTTTTAGAAAATAAATAAGTCAGTGTGTTTGAAAAGAATAACAGGATAATCAAGGAAGTTATGTTTTACTGTTGCAGTCTAAGAGCCTTTTGGTTTCCAGCACAGAAGGCAATTTATGGATCATCAATCTATTATTTCTGGAAGCAAAAGGAAAAACATCCTTTTGTCTGGAAACAATAGTCTTGATTCTGATGTTTTCGAAGCAATAAAAGTCTATGCAAGTCTAGTTTATATTTTTGCCTTTTTTATTATAAGCACCATTTTAGAATCCCAACTTACTGCTTACAAATATTATTTGTGCATATCAGTTCAATAAACAGACATCTGGCTGCTAAATCTGCTTGGTCCTTTGGCTGTGCCAAATGAAGCTTTTAGAACTAGTAAATATATGGTTATCATACTTGCAAGATCCATAACATGCCAGGTCCTCAGAGTTCATAAGATTTGTCATTTGTGAATAACTGCTTTTGAAGTGGAGGTTGGGAACTGAAGCCAGAAATGAATTGACGCTGGCTATAGTTTGTAAACAGGACTCCCTTGCCACGCTAACTTGATTGTCCCTGTTGTTATTGCCTTTGACTTCATTTTAATCTTGTTCAGCTGAAGTAAGAACAGAGAAATTAAAAGACTGATTGGGTTTGGGGATACATATTTTCTCATATAAATTTGACAACTTAAGAAAGCAGTTTAGGTTCAAAGTTTTTCACCTACATCTGGGGATGTAACTTTATATTCAAAGGTATAATGTGGTTCTACAAGTTCAATAGATATGTAAGAAATTATTGCAGCATCTTATTTCATTAGAAAATTCAGAAGTAGAGTGGCTGTGAAATACTGCCCTCTCTAAATTTATTTATCTTGGTCATCTAATAGCTAGATTTTTATAAAGAATATTGTGGTTACAGAACATTAAAAAAAATAATCAACAAAGTAAACTTTCATTCTCTGTTCCTAATCTTTTAGGCCAAACTAAAACCTTGAGAAAACTTTGACTTCAGGAAATAGCAGTTGTCATTCCAGTAAAAGCAAACAAAAACTATTTAGATGAAACAAATGGTGACATACACCCAAAATCTTGTTATTAGCAAAAAAAAGATGTACTGTACATATGGAACTAAGAGAACCTTGTTTATCCCATCATTATTTTAGCAGTGTAGTTATTCAAATCATTACTCCAGTTTTGTTGTTATACATTTAGATAAAATTATGCAGAAAAACATCACAAATTAAATCCTTATAGTTGTCATATGATAAAAGTATTATTTACCTCTTCTCCTGGAACTCAATGTCCCTTTGGGTTGGGCTGACAGCGCCAATCTTCTTTCTTCAGCAGTGAGGTGTGCACTTTACAGCACCTCCCTTCACTGGGAAAGGCATGATGTCCATGTTAGCAGGATCCCTTTCTCCTCAGTCTTGCTGTCCACTTGGGGTTATTTTTATATGTTTCTTAACAAGGTCAGCTTCCAGCTGTAGTTTGAAATTTGTCCGGTAGCATGCCTTAGTCCAGTCCAACACAAAGGGCTATCAACTTGTCCCACAATGCCGCTACCTAGGTTTGTCAGACCTTTGCCACATGCAGTGGACATGAAAAAGCTTCAAGTGGTCAGTCAGAAGTCACTTGCCCGACCACTGGAAAATTATTAAAGCAAGCTAAGACCAATTCAGGCCAAGGAAAGAACAAAACCTCCCAAGATCCTGCACTGCAAGTCAATACAAAACCAGTGACCTTTTACTGGCAGTGGCAAGAATCACATTTACTGTGCTACTACAAAGAAAACAGTAGGAACAACAATGAAAATCAATAATATAAACAACATATAAGAGAGAATGTAGAAATGAGTCTAGACTCTGCAAAAGGAGAGGTTCATGTAACAGTGTGGCTACAATCATGTCGTGTCACTTGGAGTTCATGAATCACTTTGGGTACTGCTTTTTTAAAGGCAACCCTTTCAAAAGGTTGAATGTTTATATAATGGCAATACCCAAGCAATGTAGTCTCTTTCAAAATAATATGATGGAAATAAACCTTTGCAAGCTTGTGCTTGCAATGAAGATTCCGTGGAACTGATGGCAAACTAGCACTTTAAAACATATATAGCTTATTTGGAATAAAATAGTGAGTGCTGCTTTTTTTTTATTTTTAATAAGTCAGTGTTTTTTCTATAACCAAGTATTAGAATCTGCTGGTTGAGAAAGGATTTTTCATTACATAGGTGCTTCAAAAGTAATTAGAATTCTGCAATGACCAGTTGCAGTTCAAAGATTAGGGTTATGGAAAGCTAATTAAGATTATTTTAGAGAAGCAATGAAGTGATTTCATACAGGCCTATTGCTTCCTTATATTTTAATATCATAACTTCTTACGTCAATTTTCCACACTGGATCTTGAGAAATCAGTTACATGAGCTTGCACTGGCATAAAGACAGATTTAATGCAATGCTCAAATGAATAACTAGTCATAAAAGACAGTGGTGTTTGGTAGACCTGTGATTAAAATTGGTATGAAAATCTTTACTGTAGCTGTATTTTGTTATAAAAAGTCAATTTATCAAAGTGAAATCTATCTAAATAAAGACAGCCTTTTTAATTAAATGCTAAAAAAAAGTTTTGATTTTTAAGTCCCTCCAAATTAGATTTATTTTTTTTTTTTTCATTTAAAAAGTATTTTCTTTTTAAGACTGTACTGGTTCATAGTGAAAAAAAAACACATGAATTATTTTACAAAGCAATGAAAAATAATCATGAAAAGCAAAACAAAAGAAGTGTTGATTTATATTTAATGAACATTTTTAGGCTGCTGATTCATGAACATTTTTTTTTTTGCATTTTGAATATTTAATCCCTATCGAGAATGGGAATTTCCTGTGATAAGGAAACATTTTCCTCCCAGTTCTATTCATGACTGTCCACGGGGAAATTGCAGTAAAATCTTGGATATAGTGCTTACTGAACTTCACATTTCTCTAGGGGGAGGGGGAAAAACCAAGGGAAAGAAGTATTCTAAATTCAGTTATTACTAAAATTTTAACTATTTGGCTTTCTCATCACAAAAAGCAGCCCAGCCAAACTATGACACCCTGGCTGGCAGAGATCAGCTTCAATGTTGTTCTGTCATCTGCTGCAGGAATCTCTGATTTATCTCTCAGTTTGAGGTACTGTATTTAGGTCCAGGCAACATGGCTAAATGTTCGCTTTCTTAACCTGTTTTTGCTGCATAAGTATAGCAAATCATTCCACATATGTATGTGAAGGCCTGAAGCATATGCTGCTTCTCAGACAGCTGAAGTTGAACAGAGGAACACAGTTTTGATTGCACACATATAGTGACTTTACTGAGAGTGCAACGTGTTCTGACCTCTACGGATAGTTTTCCATGTTTAGCTTCTTTGCAAAATTGTCATAGAAAAATAAATAAATAAATAATTTTATTAATTAATTAATAAGTGGATAAATAAATGAAGGTGAGGGAAAATTGCGAGGGAGCAGAATGTCCCTACCTTCAAATTTTTCCCAAAGAAAACACCTGGACTTTAGCAGGTTTATAAGGAGGGGGCTGCTCATTAACACAGATACATTTCTTGGGATAGAGGTCAGCAGCTACAGGGAGAAGATTTGCCAGATGAGTCTGGGTGGTAAGCAATTCTGGTCTGTAACAGCTGGCATTAGTCAACTGCACCAAATTGCTTCCAGTGACGTTCTTCCAATCTAAGATGCACAAATTAAAAAAACAAACAAACAAACAAAAAAACTAAAAAAAAAAAACAACAAAAAAACCCAGCTCTTTCTCATATTTAATTTTTTTAAGCCAAGTGAAATTAATCCTGCACTCTTGATGAGGTACCCCATCATAATTAGGCTCAAAATGAAAGTCTCCTATGTCTCTTCAGCACTTAATATAAGTGCCAAGTAATCTTTTCCCGCTATCTGATAAGTCAAGTAGCTTTATTTAAATGCCAGCAATCATCTTACGTCCTGCTATCTCCTTACTCACAACACACCCTGTCTCCCCTAATCCACAATGTCAGTCAAGAATTTTGATTCTAGCACAGCTGCTTTGCATTTCTTTATTCCACCAGGAGTCCTCCACTCTTCCTTCCTTCTCTGGAGAATGAACTTTTGTTTGGTCAAAATAAGTCAACCCCTGTTTGTCTGACCAGGTGGAGAATTAATTTAACCTGCTCTACTCTTCCTCAGAATCAGTGGCCCCATGGACCTTATGCAATGTGAAAAGAAGCAATTAGGTATCCAGAGATGGTGTCTTATAGCTTGAAATATGCTCTAATGCATATGCTTCTTTTGGTTTCTCTCAAAATAATGAATTCTCACCCTGTCCCTTACTCACCATTTCACATGTATTCACAAAGCCTCCTGCAGTGATAGCACAGAAAGTACAGTCATTCTAGCCTCTGATATTTCAAAATGATACACAGGTTCAGGACCCTTACATTTTTAATTTGGGGCAATAAGAGCCATCTGTCTTGTAGCTGTGTGCGTTGCCTAAGCCAAAATAGGTCCTATGACATTCCAAGCAACTGAACACACTCTATAACATTTTAAAAGTAATTATGGTCGTTATTTATCACCAGCATCTTCAGTGCAAAGAAAGATACTTTGCCCTTCAGGAAAGAAATAGAGCATGGTCCCAAGCAACAAACACCAATCCGACTATGAAATTCTCTAGTACAGCCCATTAGCAAAAGAAATGCAAACAGTTGAGCTGTGCTGATGCTGTGATAACTTAGGACTGTCTTCTATTGCATATGCTAATTTTCTCCAATGGACTTTTACTCAGGATGTATTCAACCTATGCAATACTACACTATGCAGAGATGTCTTGAACTGGTACTTCTAGAAATAGTAACTGGAATTTGAGGCATGGGCAAGGGGTTACCCCTGGGCTAGTTTTCATTTGCTGTTTTTGTAACTCAGGCTAATGTCTCCGTGTATCAGCATCAGTGCTGGGTAGAAAGAGGCAGCACAGCTCTCTGCCCAGTGCTGAGCTGTACAATGTCACCAGTTCCAAATTCAAGCAACATATGGCATTGCTCACAATATATTACCTGCTCACTGTTGTTGCTTGTGCACCAAATGTTAGATGGAGATGGAGAGTGGTTATAAAACCATAAGGAAAACATCATTCAAGAGACATCTGAAAGAGGAAAAGCTGAAGAATCAGCAATAATTATTTTAACCACCTCTGCCAATTTATATTCAATGTCAAAGATACATGTGTGCTCTAGCACATACGCTCCTTTGGCTGGGTAAAGAGCACTTGTATTTCTTTAAAATGTAAACTTTCTATGGTTTGTTATAATTGCCAGAATTATGCTCCACGGAACAGCTGTGTGACTATTAAAATGCCTTCACAGATACTTTTCACTGAAGTACACTTACGCCTGTCCATTTAAAAAATCTAATGTGTGGAAATTCTTCGAATTTGTAGCCAAATGTCCTCAATATAGAGAAAAGACAGGGGAGAGGAAGGGAGTGGTGTACTGGCGTGGTTTAAACCCAGCCAGGTAGCTTGTTCACTCACTCCCAGTGAGTGGTGCCGAGCTGACAACAATATAGCAGGGCTCTCCCCTTCCCCGCTCCCGGAGGAACGGGGACTACGGGTTGAGACAAAAACAGTCCAGCAACAAATCACCACCGCTACTATCAGCTAAAACAATGATAAGGGAAAATAACAAAAGGATACCACATGGAATACCTCCCCGGCTAATGGCAGAGCATGAGCCTCACAGAGTCCTTGGCCAAATCAAAATATCCTTGTTATCAGCTCTGTTCCTGAGCTGAAAGTCAAAACACTGCACTGCACCAGTTAACACAAAGGAAAAACATGACTGCTACTGCGGAATCCAGGACAGAAAACAGAAAAAATATATGCCAGGTGTACTTTAAATTCAAAGGTCACATCACAATATTGAGCGCTTTTTTTTTTCATGGTGAATATTCACAGAGCTTAAATCTCACCTAATTCCTGGTAATAAGTTAGGAAGGGAGTCAGCAACTCCCCTTGAAGGCTTTTGAAGGGCTCACACACAGCTCTTAGAGGGACATTGGATCAAGCCAGTGAACGGGAGGCAATACCTCAGGTGGAACTTCAACTGTCTGAATATAACCTGCAGAGAATTTCTAAAAGCGTTCAACTAGTAAAATTTTGATCACAAATGACCAGAGTTTCCGGGGGCTTTGCAAACATCAAAAACATCACTTCCTAAAGGTGCACAAAGATCATTTTCACACTATTAGGAATCAAAGAGCATTGATGTGGTGAGAGGAAAAAATGAAAATCTTGAAACTGGTGGTTTTACAAACTGTACTTTTATAGTGTCAGCCCTAATATGCTAATCTGATCATTTTGTCTACAAAAAGAGAGGGAAAGAGCTAGGCAAATTTTCTTCATTTCAGTGTTGTTATAGTTGGAAGGAATAAGCAGTTCATGGAGTTCTACACCAAAAAATAAATTCATTACATCTGTTGCAAGAACATGTGGTACTGAATGATCACAACCAGCATTTGTTTGATACATTTAATAATGAGCAGCATATACCTATAAAATATTTTTGATAAAGCTGATTTTCAAATTTAAAAGACACTAATAGCTTCTCTAATTAAGTGCTGCTAAAGGATCATTTAATTTTTACAAATAGATTAGAAAAATAAAACCCTGGCAACTGAAGCACTTACTTGAAGCAGATTTTTGGTTTAGGTTTCATTCAACTTAATGGAATTTTCCATTTTATGACTTGCTGAAAGATGCATGATATGATCTGAATGACTGGTGATTGACATGTCCCAGGGAGAACAACTTTAACTGTGCCATATGAAACAGTTGTCTATCTGCCATGGACAAACATAGTCCAGCAATTTCCCAACCAGCCACAAGCTTAGGGTAGTATTATGGAGGTAAATTCTTAACTTACTGAACATTTTTTTCTTTTAATACAAGCTTCCCGATGGTAACAAAAAGTTTCCCTTCCTTACAAAGACTTTTATGAAAGTTTGAACTAGTATTTCCTTGTCACTTCAACCTCCTTTGTGTTTAAGAGAAAAAGGGGCAGATGAAAAAAAAAAATAGTTACTTCTCTTTCCAAAACTAGCTATAAAGTAAGAAGGAAATCTAGAAGATAGTGTTTGGGGAATTATAAAGAATATCAAAATCCCAAGAATTTGCTGTTAGTCACCTATACTGAGGGACTATGTCCTTCAGGAAGGACCTCAAAAGTTCATATGTTGACATAAGTAAGCCAAATTTTTCTTCTTCTGGTTCCACACCTTGATAAGCAATTTTCCTGATCAGTCATGTTTGTATTGCATTTTCCATCCCAAGAAATGCCAATATACATCATAAAACAAGACCATATGCTACCAAAATAACATATGAATGTTTTGAAAACAGTTCTGTTCTGGAGCAATATTTAGACCCAATTCTTATAATAGTTTTCCAGTTATAATTTTGCCAGGTAGAATATGGAATATATATACCCAGTAACCAGTTTGTTTATGCCAGCATGGCCCCAGGTGCCAGTACTCTTATGCCAACAAAAGCTCCACAGTTTAGCCTCCATCCTTCAGGAGGGTGAATGTCAGCAGGGAAGAGTTCCTAGTATCAGCTTAATGATTCTCCGTGATGGGCTGTGACTTGTCAAGGGCTGTAATGGAACTTAGCCCTAAGCACGGAAAATTCCAGTCGTAAAGTAATTGATTTGATCAATTTGCAAGCTAGTGATGTTGTGAGAGGCGTGCGTAAGGAGGGAATCAGAGAAAAAACTGGAATTCACCCTCTATTATACAGCATATCATCTATTTGCATTACAAAAATAGGCTGCTTCTTACACATACATTCTTACACTGAGCATCATTAAAAAAATAATCCAGATATCGACTGATATAGAGTATCACAATGTAATTATTAATCTTGAAATGACATAGTTATTAGAAGTAAAATGCAAATTTTACTGAGAGAAAAGTCTCAAAACTGAGACTAGAGATCAAGGGCTGTGGTAAGAATCTTCATCACTGCTTTTTAAATTGAGACTGCACGTTTATCTAAAAAATATGTTCCAGTTCCAGTAGGAATTAATTCAAAATCTTATGGACCATGTCATACAGGTTAGGCTTTGTAATTGCAAATGTCATATTACAATCAGTTAATCTACTAATCTGATTTTATCGTATGCATTTTGTATACATTCTCATAGCCAAAGAACAGTCATAATAAATGAGTGAGAAGAATACCAAAGGGGTAGAAAAACACAGTAGAAAATGTAGGCTGTAAAACAAAATGAAAAGGATCCCAAAATTATCAACTCAATAAAAAAACTCTAAAATCTATTACCTAAGAAGCAGATAGCTAACATTGTAGACCCAAGCTTTCCTCTTGAGATGAGCACCCTATGTGCTAGGCTACCTTGTTGTTTCCATATCTGAGCTTTGCATTTGTGGCTTCAGAATTATTCTGGTTTAATAAGAAAAAAGGAATTTGATCCATCTTTTTCAGCTGTTAAGACTGTTTGATGGGATTTCTGTGTCACTGTTTCCTCCTCTGAAGCAGAAGGAGAGATCTAATTAGTCAAGAGACAGTCCTGAACTGCTTCTTCCACCCATTTTTTAAATGACCGATCTCTTGGCCACTGTGTTTTGTGACAGATGTTGATGAGTGTCAGGTATGTTCTGACTTCTGTGAGAAAAGATGCAGGGCAACAAACATTTTGAAACAGGGAGCCTTAATCATGACAGGTACATGCTCAGGCCATCACAAATAAAGAGAATTAGAAACTATTATTAAAATACTTACTATTTTTTCCTAAAGGATTGGGTCTGCAATCATGCAAATGCCTAAAATGTGGCCTTTGGGTATGTACTGTACTGGGTCTGGCTGGGATGGAGTTATTTTTTTTCACAACAGACTATATGGTGCCATGTTTTTGACTGGTGATCAAGAATGTATTGCCACCACACCCGTATTTTAGTTATTGCTGAACTGTGCTTGTATAGTTTCTCACTGTTTCTCACTGTGCTCTCCCACAGAATAGGCAAGAGGTGGAGAGAGGACACAGTTGCGACAGCTGACCCCAGTTGACCAAAGGAATACTCCATAACACATAACATTATGCCCAGTGATAAAATGGAGAGGGAGTTTTTTCCAAAATAACCATTGCTTGGGGACTGTCTGGGTATTGCTCTTTTGGTGGTGAGTGATTGTGATTGCTTTATAACATCACTTCTTTTCTTTTTTTTTGTTTTTTTTTTCCCCTTCACTTACTGAAGTGCTTTTATCTCAACTATCAGCTTTTTCTCACTTATACCCTTCAAGTTCTCTCCATCAGCCTGTTTAGAAAGAAGCGAGTGACTGTATGGGCTTTTAGTTGGCTGCTGGGGTCAGCCCATCAGAGACACAACATTCAATCTTGTGTTATTAATGCTAGGTTTATACCTAAGTTATTATAAAAAACAGCCAAATTTTGACAAAGATTTTGAAAACTATATTTCAGAATTGCAAAATAATATGAAGTATGTGCTCATATGAGTAACATATATGCTAAATTCATACTGATAAAATGTTCCATCATAAGGCAGGAGAACATCTAGCTGGAATTTCAAGAGACAAGCAAAATTTAAAATTCAATTCAATGTAAATCCTTTACAAGGAGATTCTTGAAGGACAGAAAATGCAGAATCTATTCTAAAGACTCATGCAGATTAAGGACTACAGACTTGCAGAACATTGTTAAATTAATATGCGCAAGATGTCTGTTCAATGCCCAGTATATAGTTCAAAACAATTTTTTGACAGTACTTTTTTTTGCCAGGGTATTTTTTAACGTACAAGATTACTCAAAATATTATGGAAACACAAGTGTTTATGCTTACAGTATATCAAATTACAGCATATGTAGCAAAGATCTGGCATGAAAAACTGTAAAGAAGCTATGCATAAATGTCCAAGTTTGAAAAATATTTGTTCACAATGACAAATGTTAATACCAATAAAAGCTAAAACTGTGAAAATAAAGAATGAGTCCATTTTCAAGATATTCAATGAATATTCTGGGCAAGAGGTACTGCACATGAATTTGCTTTTTCAGCAAGAAATCCAGTCTTTGTATAAAATATGCATAAAGACAGAATAAATCTTCAGATATGTAAATTTCTGTATCTTTTTTTCATTATTCTGAAATATGACTTACTCATTGTCAAATTTTTAAATCTTCAGATATGCAAATTTTTGTATCATTCTTTATTTCAGTATTCAGAACTATCAGTTACACATTTTTAAGTGTTTCTGGTTGATACAACCAATATTTTTCTGTATTTCCTGATTTATGAAATGTCACTATATTCCATGGCAATACAGAAATGAGAAAGTAAAATAAAATCTTGTTGTGAGCAAAATTCACATTTTCTAAAATATTTCCATAATAACCTTACAGGTTTCATCTCTTTTTAGCTGTGTTAAAGTACTTTTCAGGGAAAAAAACCCAAACTTACAATCTATAATTCAATCAAACAACATTGTTGGGTATAATACCCAAGGGTGATGATGAAAGTTTATTTTAAATGTGTTCATAGTAATTTCAGGCTAATTTGTGCAAGGAATAACTTAATCTTTTTCAGTGTGATCATTGACCCTGTTGAACAAGTAACTATTTTCAACTTACTGTTACAATGGAAATGGGAAACATCTTGATTTTTCTAGTACTTATCTTTTTTATTATAGTCTGACGTTTTTATCTTTTTTTAACTTGCTTTTTTTTTTTTTTTTTGGTCTCAGAGAGCAGAAACATATGCCTGAGCACTACATTCCAGAGGACATGTTCACGCTGCAGTTCTCATTAGCCATCTCTTCTTCCACAAGCACTGTTCTGTGTGAACAGAGGAAAAAAGTAAAGTTTTCTCTTTCCCTGTGCCCCAGTTTTGGCTGGGTCAGGGTTAATTTTCTGCCTAGTAGCTGGAGAAGTGCTGTGATTTTGGATTTAGTCTGAGAACAATGCCGATACCACACCAATGTTTTCAGTTGTTTTTAAGTAATGCTTACTCTGACCAATGACTTTTCAGTCTCACGCTCTGCCAGTGAGGATGGGCACAAGAAGCCAGGAGGAAGCAGAAACAGGATACCTGATCCAAATTCGCCAAAGGGGTATTCCATACCACAGCATGTCATGCCCAGTATATAAACTGGGGGGAGCTGGCTGGGAGCTGCTGCTCATTTCTTGGGTTGAGCTGAGTATCATATGGTGAGCAGTTATATTGTGCACCACTTGGGTTTCCTGACTTTTATTCCTCTTTTTCTCTTTTTCCTATTGTTATTGTTATTATTATATCTATTATTATATTTTACTTTATTTCAGTTATTAATCTGTTCTTATGTCATCCTTACTCAGATTCTCCTGGGAGAAGAAGAGAGGAGTGTGTGAGCGGCTGCATAGTACTTAGTCACTGGCTGGGGTTAAACCATGACAACTGAAAACACAGATGTCTCAAGAAGTACTTAGGAAACTGTGAAATTCACCATACTGAAATAAAGACTTGTATTGGCATAACTTCTTCTAAATATTAAGAATAAAGAAAAAAACTCTGATAAACCCCCAAAACACCATCTGATATAAGTCAAACATCTATGGAACTGTTACCATTACATCCACTGCTTTTTCTGGAAAGAAATGCAAAGCTTAGAATGACAACAGGAATACCACAATAACCTGTTCCCAGCATAGTCACACAACTTTCTCCAAATTTCGCTTTTTACCAGAATGACAACACTTGCCTTGAGGAAAAATTGCTAAGCGCTTTAGCTGACTACAAGTTATAATCATAGAATAGAATCATAGAGCCACAGAATAGTTAGGGTTGGAAACGACCTTAAATTTATCTAGTTCCAACCCCCCTGCCATGGGCAGGGACACCTCACACTAAACCATGTCACCCAAGGCTCTGTTCAACTTGGCCTTGAACACTGCCAGGGATGGAGCATTCACAACTTCCCTGGGCACCCCATTCCAGTGCCTCACCACCCTTACAGTAAAGAATTTCTTCCTTATATCCAATCTAAACTTCCCCTGTTTGAGGTTTAACCCGTTACCCCTTGTCCTATCACTACAGTCCCTAATGAAGAGTCCCTCAGCATCCTTATAGGCCTCCTTCAGATACTGGCATAAGACATCTGGGTCCTTATAGCCCTTACATGACCACTGCAACTTAGTGCACTGGTGCTCCTAAATTACCTCAAAATCTACTTTAAACCAGGTAGAAATTACGTGTAATCCATATAGTGTGCCTATCCACTATAATATGCAGGTAAACTAAAACAGCGTTTTGATCACAAATAAATTTGTGAATATCCAGAAATAAAGTTGTGCATATTTTATTAAACTGGCTTGTTACAGTAAATTACAGTATTTTTTAGGTATAAACTATACCAACATAGGATGTCTCTCCATAGGAACTAGGTTAAATTAGTGCTTCTTTTATATATACTTTTCTGTCTAGGAGTTTGGCTTGGGGTTTGTTTCGGGTTTGGGTTGGGGTTTTTGGGGGGCTGTTTTCTTTGTGGTTTTAGGTTTTTTTTAGTTTATTGCATTCAGAATGAGAATATTATACCCTGTGAAATAAGTCTGGAAATTTCATTTAGTCCCAGGCTGAGGTGCTCTGGTACTGTTTTGCTAGCTCAGCTGTCAGATAGGTTCCTACATTCAAAAGCAATGAACAGCTGTGAGAACCTGAGGTAACCCCTGAAAACTGCCAGAGCCATGTAAATGTAAAAAAAACATCCGATGACAGCCCTTGTTCTGTTTGCATTTTGCTTGTACCAGCGTGAATCAGAGGAAACCCTGATTTCAAAAGAGGCTCTGGGCCTCTACAGGAGATCAGGAAGTGCAAGACCTAGTTTTTGCAAAATACCCCTGACTCCTTTGTCCCCATCTCTCCTGGGGCTACAGCATTTGACCTTACACATAAAAAATCACAGAATCGTAGAATAGTTTGGGTTGGGAGGGACCTTCAAATGTCATCTAGTCCAACTCCCCTGCAATGAGCAGGGACATTTTGAACTAGATCAGGTTGTCCAGAACCACATCCAGCCTGGCTCTGAATGTGTGCAGGGATGGTGCATCCACCGCATCTCCTGTATTTTACCACCCACACTGTAAAAAATTTCTTCCTCACATCCAGCTTGAATCTCCTGTCTTTCAGTTTTAAACCATCACCCCTCGTCCTGTCACAACAGGCCCTGATAAAAAATCCCCATCTTTCTTATAAGCTCATTTTAAGTACTGAAAGGCCACAATAAGGTCTCCCCAGAGTGTTCTCTTCTCCAGGCTGAACAACCCCAACTCTCTCAGCCTTTCCTCATAGGAGAGGTGTTCCATCCCTCTGGTCATTTTTGTGGGCTTTCTCTGGACCCTCTAACAGGTCCATGTCTTTCCTGCATTGAGGACTCCAGAGCTGGATGCTGTACTCCAGGTGGGGTCTCATCAGAGTGGACTAGAGGTGCAGAATCACTTCAGATTAGCAGCAGAGTATTACAGTTTCCACTCTATTCTCAAATCCCCTAAGCAGCCAGTTATACAGCCCTTCCCCTGACTAATTTTTAAATTGACATCCAGAATTGACTCTGCACTAGGGCACACAGCTCAGGCTTTTCACTCTGATGTCTTACTTTTTATTATCTGTGTGTATATTTTATCCTTTTCAAAATGCACTAACCCAATTATATCAGAGGGAGGCAGAGGAGATTAATTTCTCATATTGACTGTTCTGTGAAGCAAAAAAAAATCAGTTGTAAATGTCTCACTTTCCAGCTTTGCTGGAAGTCCCAAGTCTTTTATATATTAGGAGAGAGTAATTGCAATGCTTTCTGTACAATTTATTTTTTCTATGAGATCTTATGGATTTCTTCTTTAATTTAATGATACTCTTCAGATTGCTTCACATAGAGGTTTTCAGCACTTTTAATAATGTCTCCTGCTCATTCTCAAAACCCTATTTATTTCTAATATAGTCACATGCATGTTTTAAACAGCATTACACTAAAATGTTGCTCAGCAGAGCACCACAAAGGGAAGCGAAGTGGCTTACAGTGTTCTCGAGTGAAAGAAACACCTTGAAGTTTATCATATCTGACACTTTATTATACAGAGGGAACATCTGTAAGCAAGAATCCTTGGACAAGGTTATGGAGCATTGCATTAGCAAAGAACTTACACAGCATGAGCTATTTGGGCAAAAATTGGAAATGAAAGAGAAAAACCTGAGAGAAATTTTCTTTCCTTGCAACTGTGCTTACTTTTATCATAATCTGTCCCTGAATGCATAGGAATTGGACTCTTATTCTGAAACTCTTAAGCCTGACAGAGTTTAAGAGGCACTTGGACAATGCCGTTAATAACATGATTTAACTTTCAGTCAGCCCTGAAGTGGTCAGACAGTTGGACTAGATGATTATTGTATATCCCTTCAAATAGAAATATTATTCTATTTTACTCTGAACAAAAACAAATTAGATGCTTATCTGGACAGGAGTCAAGTAATTTTTGTCATTTCAAACCTGTCAATAAAGTGAATTTTAAGCAAAGGTAAGAGGAGAATTTACCATACATAATGCATCTGAATCTTTCAGTCTGTTTTTCTGCCCAGAGAAATTCTGATTTTTTTTCTCTGTTCTTTGATTTTTTGACAATTTTTCATCATTTCCTTGTAATCTGTGACACATTCAGATCTTATATTAGCTGGTAACTGCTGTCGTTTTTTTAACATGCTTTTTTAATGATGCAAACAGTAGGCATCCATGATTTAGGTATGTGCATATGTGCGTACATCTGTCTGTCAGTATGTGGATCACTACTTTCATCCGTGTCACTTGTGTTTTATGGAAAAGGGAGGTAATCCAGCCACTGAGGGAAAGCTGACCCATTTTCCCAGGGATTTGTGTTTCAAGTTTAACTTTGAACTAAGTTATGCTAGTGCAGCAGAATGTTCTCAGTTCTTATTCCCCCTCAACCGTGTGCCACTCTCATGAGAGCACTCTGGCAATAAAGGGCTGAGCTCAGCCTTCATCCTGAGATTAGTTTAGTTGAAAAACTGACCAGACATAACACTAAACATAAAGTGTTCACACTGATGCTCTTTGTGGGATTTGCTTTAAATACATGTTGTTGCAAGAAAACTATATCCTGAGTATATTCTGCTCTGAGGGTATCATCTGGTATCACTTATTGTGTGAATGAAAGGGCTCCCCTGTGAACCTTGCCTGCAGGTTAGGCAGTTCTGAGTTTACTGCGGGTCTGTGATGTAACACTATGCATCTCTTACAGCACATTAAAGAGATAGTCTCAGTTATATAGTGTTCCCTCATCAGAAGATTTTGAGTGTAACATTTGTTAACAGATGTCTGGGGTTTATCTGGATTCTCCATAAAGGAAAAACAACCCACTGTTCCTTTTCTTTTTTTTCCCCAAGAGCATGACAGTAAAAGATTTTTTTTTTAAAAAATCTGCCTACTGGAACCAGATTTTATCATCTGAACTTGCATCATCCAATGATAACTAATTTTTTTCAGACACTGGACCTTTTCTGCTGTCTTAAATGAACCTTGCCTGTGAGAAAGCCAGATGCATAGTGTAATTTAAATCTTCTAAGATGAAAAGGAAAAATACCTTATTCTTACTTTTGCATAGGTGATAAGGAACTTCAGTCTTTGAAACAAATAATGTCAATGTCCTCTGCCAGTGTGATGCTAAATAAAGTGGATAAGGAGCATTTATCCATTAGAGGTATTCTGCCCCTTGTCAGATAAATCAAGGAAAGCTGAAGGGTTCGTTTTCTGATCTTTTTAAATAACTGACTACAGATGATAACAGATGTCAACAAAATTTCCCAAAATGAAGAAACATGAGAGAAAAACAAATCCTGACATGTATTTCACTTACCTAATGTGAAGCAATAAATAAAATACAGATTGTGATTCTGCAGGTTGGAAAACCTAGTTGTTCTGAAAAACTAAAGGTTGCCTTCACCCTACTTAATTACAGTCACCTCAGCTGAGCTGAGTGCTTTGGCTCTCCCTGCCCAGGGACTCAAGGGCAGTAGGTCAACGAACCTGTCTGAAGTGTCTGTGCCAATGTCTACTTATTGAACTGTTCAAGTGCTTCCTTGACCACACAGGGCACCCGAAATTTTAGACAGTTAACGTTCTTATGCAGAGGCATAAGAATTTTCATTCAAATTAAGCATTTTCAGTCCTCTAGGATTTTCATATCTTCTTTAGTGAAGGAAAATGTGGCTAACAAAAATGGATTGTATAAGAGCACTGCGTGATCCAAAAATGTCACCAGCAATAGCAGGGGGCGCCTGAGTGTTTAGTACCAGTTTTCAGCTGAGAACTTGATATGTACCTATTACATTACTCTGCTTTTATTTTGCTTAAGCCATTGTTGAACTATGACTGAGCATTTGTACAAGCTCCATCATTACCCATAATCAAAACTGTCTCAGTATTTCACAACAAATGAGAATTAAAAAAATACAAAAGCAACGATTTTTTTGTTTATTTATTTATTTATTTTACTTCTATAGATTAGAGGCAAAGAATAAAAATACTTTCTCCATTGAAGTCTGCAAAAGTAATTTAAAAGGATAAATGAATAAACCTCAGTGACTTTACAAAGTCCTTTTCTTAGTAAAAGATGACTTCTTTTTCTTAGAAATGCAAGTATCTTAAAACAAGATAGAGTTAAGTAAATATCCAAACTTCACATAAAAAATGCAATTATATTTCAATTACCCCCTGGGGATTACACTGAAAAGAACATTTTGATGCTGCTGCCCTTGGCTCCAAAAGAAGGAGAATAATGAGAATTCTTGGTATTTGCTACACATAAAAGAAAGCGGCAAAGCTTTTTAATTTCAAAACAATAATTCTTGCTTTTTGCATATTTAAACATTTCTTGAGATTTGTTTTTCTCATCTATCATTACTTCTAGAACTGACATCCCATCTGAGTCTTTTTTTTTTTAATTTGCTTTGAAATTCATGCTGAGGTCATCTTCTGTGTAAGCAGCATCTTGACACCCAGTCACTCCAGTGAGACTTACCTGAAATTCTTTTCCTCCATAGCAAGTAATGGTCCCAAAGCAGAGGCTGCTTCAGCACTCTGTGATGAGGAAAAAAAGATTATTAACCACTTTCACAGATTGCTTCCTATTTGAATATTTACTGGAGACAGAAATAGCCTTGATTTCCAGGTGACTGTCCACTGCTGTGTCATTCAGTTGATGCCTCATTAATCCTTTTATTACTTTATGCAGGGTGGAACACCACTGGAAAGGTCTGGACAAAAGTTATCACATGCCAGAGAGTCCCAAAATGCAAAGATTCCCGCAGACTACCATTTCTAACCTAAAAAAGCCTCTGTAAGCGATCTTGAAGAAGACATTATGTTGCAGCTCTCCTGAAGAGAACAAGACAGTCAAGGCTGTTTGATCTCATCTTCTTGCACTAGTATTGGAGTGAGTGTCGGGGAATTTGGATATCTGTAGCTGCCAGTCAATGCAGCTATGTCCAGTATTGCTAGTAAACTTGGGCCAGGAGCTGATTCTTGGCTCTGTGGCTTCACAGTGTGGACCAGCTCATGTCTATGTTATACTTACAATATATGCATCTATATCAGAGCTAGACACCTAAGTACTTTTTTTGTACTCACTGTAGAGACATATGTTTATCTGAATGTGGTTCATCCCCTTCTATAATAAATGTCTGAGAGGCGAGAGAATGGGATGGGCATTTTTGTTACTTACACCTATTATATACCTTTAAAATGAGTCAGACTTAGGCATGCATCTCTGCTGATTATAAAGGAAGCCTAGGATATCTGGTTTTGTCATATGCAGTTAAGTGATTTAAGTCCCCTTATGAGGGGAAGCAGTATTTGAGGTGTACGTTGCATGGAATAAGGTAAATCATGCAGGAGCAGCATAGAGAGGAACAATACACTTGGGATGCTGCCTTGGGATTTAGAGAGTGAGGAGGTGTGTAGCATGGAGTCAAAGAGACTCAACAAAGGATATGGATTTTACTTTAGAGCTGCAGGTTAATAGGTAAACTGTTCCCTTGAACAAAAACTGGAAGGAAACCTCAGCCTACAACATCATGGTTTACTAAGCCACGTAGACAATGGGAGGTTTAGGTTCTCACCAGCCAAAATGTCAGTGGGATTGAACCAAGGGTGGGTATTTCAAACTCCTTTTGAACAGAGGTGTGTGTGGAGGAGATCTTACTGGCAGCATATATGCTGGGATCCCCTCTTTCCCTGCTTAATATAAAAAGTATATATAGTTTGCAAATTGTGACACCATTGATTCTGAGCAACCAAATTTTATTCTTCAGTGAACTAAGTATAATTAAAAAATTCATTTAACCCTAGCTTAAAGTCACAGACCCCCCCCAGTTTCCCCAAAGGCTATGAATTCTCACTAGGGATTCCTAGAAAAAAGAAACTACTTCTGTCTTTGGCAAGCTTTAGATTTGTGTTCATTTCCTTTCAAGTCACTAGCTTTCATATCTCTTGTTAGAGATGATATATTTTAAAATATGAGATGATAGTGATTCTTATAATTAAGAATATCAAATTGATCCAGTGAGAAGCCTCTTGTTTCGACCATTTGCAGGCTTTTGAAAGTTTCATTTGTTACCCTGTTTTTTCCCCAGAAATCAGTATCTTGAGAAAGCCGGAGAAAATGGCTCTCTACCACTCCTGACTCCGGAGCTATGAAAAAATATTTTCACTCATTTCATAACATTTGTGTGAACCACTGTGTGCAAATGCAGCTGTATATAGAGAACAAACTTGCTCAGTATTCTGGTATAATTAAGCACTGTGGTGATATAATTGAAATTCACATAATAAAGTACTTTTGCAAAGGTGGCAATATATGTGAGAGAATCTGATCCATAAAAAAGCAATACTTACTCTGGTATAGTATCAAAAGCCTCCTGACTGGCGTTTCTTGGCAACATCAGATGGGGGTAGAGGGGAATCAGCAAGGAAAATCTTTCAGTGAAGTTACTCACTGCAAATATTTAAATTCTGTTCGGGTTAAAATGCAGTTAATTTTTGAGTTAAGGAAAAATAAAGGATTCAAGTAATGCCAGAAAATTAAAGGACAGGATACACATGCAATTAGGAGCTATGAGTCACCTAACCCGATGAGGAATCACAGTAAGGAACTGCTGCATGGGGTGAGTGGATACATCTGAGGAGGCTGCTGCTGAGGACATGGTTCTGTCTAGTGTCAAGGACTAAATTAAGGGCTCTGTATGTCCTTCAATCATTGCTAAAGAGCATGTACTCTAGGGAAGCGATTTGATTGTTATAGATGCTGAAACTGCAGAGGCGGCACACACGCTGAAAGGGTGTGGAGACTACTTCAAAGTAAGCACACGTACTGACGTGGAGGGCAGAGCTAAGATTGCCGGAGCTGTGGTTACACAAAGCAGCAGGAAGCTGATAACCTCTGCCCTGGGCATCAGAAGTGTACTTACTTCAAGTAGATTCCTCAAAGCTTCATACAGCCAGATGGTGGAGCTGCTGAATTACTGGGTTTCAACAGCCCTCAGTGAGATGGAGGGGAGCTGCTGACATAATACATAATTTTGATGGCAATGCAGCACTAAACGAGGACTAAAGTGAGTACTCCTCAGTTCTTCTGAAATATTGTTATAGTGGTTTTCCATAGTTTATTCTTTCTTTTCAAATATTTTCTTAGTCTTTTACTCTTGGTGCTTGTAAGAAGAGCTCATAAGGGCAGCCCAGCCCTGGAATTCATCCATCGAGAGTATTCCCACTGCAGCTTTCCCCATCACTCAGTTTCCAGTGGCTTTGCCAGGGTTCAAGATGGTTCCTTCAGAGGGAAAATTAAACCCAGCCCCTTTCCTCCTAACAGACTTGGCAGAAGAACTGCGGCTAAACTATTAAACAGAAAAGCAGTGGGCACGCAGTGTTCAGAGCAGGGAGAGAGCTGTAAAAGAGCACCAATGGAAAGCACACCAAAAACTTCTTATTAAAAGAAAAAAAAAAAAAAGCAAAGAAAAAAAAAACAACAAAAACAACTCATGTAAAGGACTGCCAGGAAATCTCCACACAGAAATGTAGCTGAGTTGCCATTACCATTACTAAATGCAATATAAGGGAATGACTAATATCAGCAAAAAACAGAACCCATGGGAAATATCATACTGAGTGTATTCAGTCACTAGCCTCAATACTGAATTTATGCACATTGTTTCTTAGAAATATTAAACATTATCTTTTACCAAAATATGAACTTTGTGTTCTTACAAATAATTATAATACTACAAATTCCCTGTGAATCTTTCTATTCTCCATGGAGCAAGAACACTGCGACAATACCCACAGCTACTGGGAGATTTAGAAACCAAACTGCACTTGTTAACCAGAATTCAATTCACTTTACTGTATCCTTGTTGTGCCTATTGTAAGTTCACCTTGGCTGGCTTGTCTTTTCTTTGTGCTTTTTTTTTTCAATGTCTGTGTAAAATGCAAAATCTAAAATGTATGTATGAAAAGTATTTAGCTCCATACTGTCCTGGTTTCAGCTGGAATAAGGTGAATTTTCTTCCTAATAGCTGGTGCAGTGCTGTGTTTTGGTTTTAGTTTGAGAACAAGGTCAATAACACACCAATGTTTCAGTTGTTGTTAAGTAGCACTTAGTCTTGATGAAGGACTTCTCAGTCTCTCATGCTTTGGCAGTGAGGAGGGGCACAAGAAGCCAAGAGGAAGCAGAGACAGGACACCTGACCCAAACTAGCCAAAGGGGTATTCCATACTACAGAACATCATGCTCAGTATATAAACTGGGGGGAGTTGGCCATGACATGCAGATCACTGCTCAGGGACTGGCTGCGTATTGGTCAGCAGGTGGTGAATAATCGCATTGTACATCACTTAGTTTGGGGTTTTTTCCTATTTTCCTTGGGTTTTATACCTCTCATTCCTTACTATTACTATTACTATTACTATTACTATTACTATTACTATTACTATTACTATTACTTACTATTTATTACTACTACTACTAATAATAATAATAATAAATCATTATTGTAAATATTAAACTGTTGTTTTTATCTCAGCCTGCAGGTTTTACCTTTTTCTGATTCTCCTTTGCATCCCACTGGGGGGGAAGTGAGCAAGAGGCTGTGTAGTACTTAGTTGCCAGCTGGGATTAAACCAAGAAACACTCTCCCTCTACACCCCCCCCCAAAAAAAAAAAAAATGAATCTGTTGCACCACCTGGCAAACATATGAAATTTCAAATACAAATCTCACTGATCTGCATTCATCTGATTTGCAGTTGTCTTTAATTGAATTAATTTGGATTACAGGAGAATCAGGAATAATTTTAAGCTTTTCAGAGCCACACTGCTGTCACCGGTTTAGAGGGAGTGTGAGCAACAGGATGGTGTAGTGTCCTACATTTGGTATCTTGTTCGTTATTAGAAAAGGGTATTCAGCTCACACATTCAGCTTCTGAAAGTCCACATCAAGCTTCTCCCTGCTGTTAGCATGTAATCAATATAAAACATTACTCTGGAGTTTCCCACTGGGTAGTGTTTATTACTTGTACTATCTAAAGCATTTCCACAAGTGGCAGGCAGGAAGCTGCTGTAGCTTCAGGGCTCCCACAACTCAGTCAGATGCCAAATAAAGCCAGTTTGCAGGCACTTTTTCAATAGTGTCTCCTTTTTCAGAGTCTCAACGATCTGACTATCAATGAGGACTCTATTTTTACCCAGGCAGCTCCTCTCAAATGAGCACTCCTATTGAATAGTTTTACTTGGAATTTTAGCACTATAGAGGGCAAATTTCTAATAATTCTCCTTTCTGAGATTTTTTTTTCACTTTTATCATCGCTCTGGTAATGATCCTCCTATTGCCTGTCACCTAACAGAATTCAGTCTGATTGATGAGTACTTATGAGATGTCTGTATGACACCTATAAGACTTTCTGTATATGTGTCCTATTGGCTTCAGTGAAGCTTAACATGTGAAAGCAGTGATATACCTGCAGTAGAACTCAAGACTCTGGGGTTAAGCTCATAGAGTGTATTTACCCAGCATAATTAAAAGAGGTCCATGGAGCAAGCTTCAGCACTGGATCCCAGCCTGTCCCCAGTGTTGGTTAGCTCACTTACATACTCAATTTTGGACTGCTCAAACCAGTTCAATCCAAGAAGGGATAATCACAAGCAAAGCAAATTAGAGAAATTTCTCTGGTTGCCTAGAGAAACTGTGGATGCCCCATCCATGGAAGTGTTCATAGTAAAGTTGGATGAGATTTTGAAAAACCTGGTCTAGTGGAAGGTGTCCTTGCCTGTGGCAGGGGGGTTAGAACTAGATGATCGTTAAGGTCCATTCCAACCCAAACCGGTCTATGATTCTATGATTCTCTGAAAATCAGTGCAACTCTACATCAAGGCTGAGGTTTGATCAGAATAGAGGTGGCAGAGGATCCATGGACAATGCCTGAGGACAGTCGGATATCTCCAAATGGGAACTGCACATAACAATATATTGAGTGGCAAGGTAAATCCATTATATACTCAGCTGAGTAAAATAGATTCATCCCTCCTGAGAAGAGCAGTGGTCAATAGAAAGAGATAGGCACTTAGGAGAGATTGAGTTCACTTAAAAATCTAATTGCTCTCTTAAGCAGGCTGTTTTGCACCATGACAGTTACAATGACTTGTGACAATAGTGTGTAAGTTAGATATCCAAGTCCATAATCCTATGAATCACAATGAAATGTAACTCATTTCATCTTGTTTAGGGAAGATTATGGGAGACAGAATGCCACTGCAATCAGTGTCACTTCAAATCAGGTAAAAGAGGGGCGTGATTAGTCATGCTTCTACATTATACTGTTCGGTAAATTACTCTCACTTGAAACTGAATATTCTGGATGTACAATATGATTGTCTATAACAAAGAATCATAGTCTTTCAGTTCAGGCCCCCAAAAGCTGAATTATTACAGTTTTTAATATTGTATGAATTTGTATGTAGTATTGTATTTCATATTTAATATAATTTGAATATCATTCATATTAAAAATTACTCTAGGTGAGCTAGAAACAAAAGAACGTTAAATACTATGACTAAATCATGACACTGCACTGTTTGGAAAAACTGTGGGTTGCCATAACAGTTTTAAAGGCTGAAGTTTTACATAATGTTGAGGAATGTACAAGATGTAGAAAAGCCTCCATACCCCAAAATAAGTTCTTAATCATAAGCATTTTGACTGTGGAAAAATACAAATACAGGGACCATTGCCAACTGAATCAAGAAAATAAAAAAAATAAAATTGTGATGAGAATTTCAACAGTTTCAGCTAATGATGAGACTTTCATTAAAATACACTTCCGCTTGACCTCTTTCCCCCCTGTAGCTGAGGTTTATTCAATTTGTTGTAAATATTTTTCACTAGCTGTCAAGTCACTAGGTAAGAAAGGACATACTTTTGAATAAAGAAATGCTTGTGGGTGGATTGTGTTATGCATATTCTTCTGCAGAACCATAATATGTTCCTGATTGGCTTCAGCATAAGCGCAATGAGATTAATGCCCAGTGAATTACAGAAATTCAAAATTATTTCTGAACACCAGAAGGTAAAGAAGACAGGACCAGAAGAAAATAAGGTATCAGCTGAAGACAGTGTTCACTTCAGACAGTCAGAAATCTTGGAAAAATCTTCTAAATTATTCTATCAGTCTGTGCCCAGCTGCGTTAACAACGAAAGCAGTCTTTTTATTAAGAAACCTAAGGAGATTGATAGAGGCTGAAGAGATATTTGTTTTTATCAAAAACTAATATTAATTCCCAGAGTAAAAAAAAAGCCTGAAGAAAACTATCTCCAAGTTTTCTGAACTGACTGAGGGATGTAGAAGGAAGATGAATCCTCAAAGAAAGTTTCTGAAGTTATGCTTAGCAAACTCCTGTATAAGTGATTATCATATATATGAGGTTAAACAACAACTCTGTACTAGAAACACACACAAAGTAAACCTAAATCTATAAGCATGGTCTGACTGATCACATAGACGTTTAGGCAGTTCAGAGGCCTAATTTAGGAGTGCAGTCACCCTGGGATCGGTATGGTGTCAGTAAAAAAATACACTGTCAGAGCGTGACTTAGGTACTAAGTCATAAGTCTTAGACAAGCTCTATGTTTGCCCATACCTCTCTTTTAGAACCCTCTTAGGCTCATCTATTTTCTAAGACACTGTGATTCTGCTGAGATTTCTGCTTGACATATTTTATTTGCAATGTCTCTTATTCTACATACAGTGTATGACATTCTTATCAATGGACGTTATTGCCTGTGAGCCAGGCAATTGTGCCTTACTTAGGTTGGAAGGAGCTTATCATTCCCCCTGAAGATGACAATGTTTCAGACTAACCCTTTTTGAGTTGGGGCCTAAAGGGTTGACAGTGTTTCTACAAGGGTAATTGATTCAGGATGTATAAAGAGTACTTACTATGATGCCACATGCTTTATCAGTTCTATTCAGTGCTGGACTAAGACTCACTGAGAGTGAGAACTAACCTGTATTCCTGAAAAACACTTTGGTGCAAACTGTACCTCCAACACCTTTCCTGCAGAGCAGTCCTCTGGAAGCAGCTTCTCTGCCACCCAAGTCATTCTTCACTTCCACACAACCACCAAGACTCCACCTCATGCTCTGCCTTTTCTGAGTTCTGCAGCAAACATCCAGGCTGACAAGCAAGGGAAGAACCTTAGTAAAAGGAAAGAGGCTTGGGTTTTTTTGCAAGTAGCACAGCCTTAAAATTCAAACCTTCCTGAATCTCAAGCCACCCTCTTTGTGAGTCTGACATCTGGCCAGACCACAGGCAATCTCATCAGTCTTCATCCCTTCTCTATGCCATACCTTTCTGACCCTCTGTCATTCTGTCTTCTTGCTAATGAGCCAACTGCAGCTTACCTCGGTCTTTGACCCTTGGAACATGTCCTGCAATACAATTTCAGCATTTATCACAGTATCACAGTATCACAGTATGCTGGAGATTGGAAGGGACCTCAAAAGATCATCTAGTCCAATCCCCCTGCCAGAGCAGGAACACCTAGATAATGTTACACAGGAATGTGTCCAGGCGGGCTTATCCACAACCTTTCACCCTCACTGAGAAGAAGTTCCTTCTCAAGTTTAAGTGGAACCTCTTGTGTTCCAGTTTGCACCCATTACCCCTTGTCCTATCATTGTTTGCCAAGTAGAGCCTTCCATCCTCGTGACACTCCCCCTTTATATATTTATAGACGCTTATAAGGTCACCCCTCAGTCTCCTCTTCTCCAAACTATAAAGACCCAGCTCCCTAAGTCTTTCCTCATAAGGGAGATGCTCCACTCCCTTAATCATCTTGGTTGCCCTGCGCTGGACTCTCTCCAGCAGCTCCCTGTCCTTCTTGAACTGAGGGGCCCAGAACTGGACACAATATTCCAGATGGGGTCTCACCAGGGCAGAGTAGAGGGGAAGGAGGACCTCTCTCGACCTACTAACCACCGCCCTTCTAATACACCCCAGGATGCCATTGGCCTTCTTAGCCACAAGGGCACAGTGTTGGCTCATGGTCATCCTGTCGTCCACTAGGACCCCCAGGTCCCTCTTACACTGCTCTCTAGCAGGTCGTTCCCCAACCTATACTGGAACCTGGGGTTGTTCCTGCCCAGATGCAGGACTCTACACTTTCCCTTGTTATATTTCATCCCGTTATTCCCTGCCCAACTCTCCAGCCTGTCCAGGTCTCGCTGGATGGCAGCACAGCCTTCTGGCGTGTCAGCCACTCCTCCCAGCTTAGTGTCATCAGCAAACTTGCTGATAGTACACTCAATTCCCTCATCTAAATGTTGATGGACAAAAAATCTGAAGTCAGTCAATAACTGTCTTATTCAACATTTTCTTACTGACCAGATCGGGCTCTGAAATTGAATACATTGTCAGGGCTATTTGTTCTAACATTTAAGACAACACCTGTAAGATCAGGATGTGTCGTTCACAGTTGCAGCTGGCAGAAGTTTACTTGCACTCCACATCTTCAACAGTCTTTTGCAATTTATTACCTTGCAAATCCCATTCAGTTTTTTGATTTAATAAAAATCCATTGAGATTAGCTACACTTCCATGTGTATGGCCAAACCATAATCATTTCTTCTGAGTTTTGCAAAACTCAGTTTAGTTGGTATTTTTAGTGGTTTAGCAAGTATACCTTTTAGCTAAAACGGCTGATGATTGATGGAACAATCATGTTAATCTCTTCAAAAATGGTTTTAAAAAAATAAAATCTTCTATGAGAATTGTTATGCTACTTTTCTGACCTGTATATGAATGATTAGTGTGCTAATGAAACAGGAATAGTAGCTATTTAAGTGTAACGCACACTGTGAAGCTGTAATTAACATTGCACATTGTATATATTTACTTATCTTCAACCAAGAAAGGGAAATATGTGCTTTCTATTTTCATTGTGCATGTAAACGTATTGCTTACACTAGTGAACAATATTAGTAAACGCAGAAATGAATTGCCTGTGCATTGTCATCCTACAGCAAATTTCTTACGATTATAAAATCATTATTATGTATTCCTCCTACAGTCCAAAACCACCTACAGGCAGATGAAAATGAAACTCCTGCTGAATCGATTCCCACATATCCTCTGTCTGTTCCTGATGTTTATGAATGTCCATGACTTCTAAAAAGGAATCCTCAATTTTTATTCCTACTTTCATGCAATCCTCTCACAGTGCTGGTTCAATGACACCATTCTTAGGAAAGCATAGGTTGGGAAAGGGGTCAAGAAGAACGTGACGCAGGCAGTCTCTGGAGGGGCTCCAGAGGCTACCTGTTGTAGCTTTAGGATAGTTCAAAAATGCGCATTCAGATACAAAGAGAAGCGATTTCATGTTACTGATATTCAAAATCAAAAGTCAGTTATAAAAATCAGACTTGAGCTGTAATTGGTATAAATTCTTTGAAAATTTACCCAATATCCTTATAAATTAGTTATAGCCACTGCTTCTTAGACAAGAGAGCTCTTTAGTCATCCTTTCTTTTTTTTATCCCATTCCAACCTGCTGTGAAAGAGCAGATCTGGTGCTGTACTTGCCTTATATCCCTGGAGGATTTTCTTGAAAATAAAAACTCTTCAATAAAACAAATCAATTGTCTTCCAACTCTTCCATAAATTGTCTTCCCAACTTCTTGCACTACACATCTTCTTGTACTGGCAAATAGCAGCAGTACAGATCTGGAATTTACGTAGGAGTTCAAAGTGGTAAATAGTCAGGCTGCAGGAAAAATAAATCTCTCCAAATTGAAGACAAATTTATGGCCTGAGATAAATATATATTTGTATGATGATTTCCACAAGCATTGTACAACAGCATACCTGAGGGCAGAACATGATCCTGAATTTTAAGCAGCACTCAGCTGTATGCTTTTTGAACCTTTTCTTGTGCTATATAATCTTATCTTTGCTCAGCTTATCCCTGGGAAAAAAATGTATTTTATTTTCCGAATGATGCAGTGCTTCGTTTGCCAGCAGGATTGGTAATTCCGTGTAGCTTTGAAAAATTGAGCATGAGGTATGGCTTCTACTCTCCCTCTCACCTGCACGGATGCATACAGTTGTGGTACAAGCAATTAAGGCTGCGATGTCTCTTGCAATGATTTATCTGAAGGACAACTGGGCATAGCCTTACACAACATTTGATTTCTTTCTTTCTCTAGGCCTTAATGAAAAGTGAAGAAGAAAAGCAACAGCTTTTTGAACCAGTCCAGCCCTTGCTAGAAATGGATAATGTCTTTTGTCAATTTCAATAGAAAAAAATCCTTCAGACATCCCTCCCATCATCAGTAAGCCTAAAATCATCAGTAAGACTAACTCCTCCTTATAACCAACGTGGATAAACAAATGTAAAAATTGCCATTATACCATCGCAGCTCAGAATTAATGCTCCCATAACTCTACCATGAAAATCATTAGCTCTTACATTTGCACTTTCTGCAATGTAACCTATTGACCCGATGCATCAGATGTCTGCATGTTAAGCACACAGCTGAAACTAAGTGCCACAGTGCATCAAAAGGAGCATACACAGACACCTGATGAGGGATCAAAATACCCAGATAACCAGGAGGAAGACATTTCTCACCATACAGCTTCTCAGGTACTAACCTCATTGTTAACATCACCAAGGGAAACACCTCTCCAGTTTCCAAACTGCCTCCAAAAGATGGTCTTTAGAAGTAAAATTACTGACTCTACTCAATATTAGAAATCACAGCTTTGATAAAATACATTCTATTTTTCTCACATTCCATTTTCTCACATACCACCATTTTTAACAACAGAGAAAATAATATCTTCTCTTTCCCTCATAAGCTACAACTACTTTATCACATCCTTCTGTGAAAGTTCATAGTTTTGTTCAGAATTATTCTCCTCATCTTGTGCTTAGACTTAATTTTTTTCTGTTTCTATTTCGTCTGCCCATTTTTCCAGTTTTAAAAGACATTACCTCTCCCTACAAACTTTGACTCATTCACACAGGAAGTCATATACCCAAAGAGGCAATGTTCCATGAAAGTATGGTTCTGGGGCAAACAACTCTTTTTCGTCTTTTGAACCTTTCCTTTTTTTACATGGACTTGCAACTGCACAGCTCTTGGTGGGTTTTGTTTTTCAAAATATAATGTTCATAAACAATATTACAACCTGACCTGCTTCGGCACATGGCTGTATGCTTTCTTCTTAAGAGAATCCCAGTTTTTCTCCATTTCAGTGAAAATTTCCATATATGTTAAACTGTGGGCAGTGAGCAAGATGCTTTTACGTCAGGCTCTTGGGAGCACAGAGCACAAAGTATTTCCCAGCTATGTGCTCTGAACGGCATAAAACAACACCCTGTGAAAGAGGATGGATAGATCCTGTCCTGAGTGAGCGATTAATCAGGAAATTCTTATAGCTTCAGTGAGCTTGCCTGAGTGAGACTCAGCAGGCCTAACGGTCAAGTCCCATATGTCAGTGAGATTGTTTTGATTTTCACTACTGCATTAGCAATGCTGTACTGATATAAATGCTAATCAACCAGTAATTTTACAAAGGAAATGTTACAAACCTCAGCAATAAACCATACACGAAACAATGCTATTGGCAACATGTTTAGTTGCAGTTACATCTCAAAACAGGTCAGAAGGGAACTGACTTAAGGTTACACAAGCAGAAGCCAGAACTTACAATACGCAGTATGCTAAAAGAGCATTTTTACAGTTTTAAAGCATGAGGTTTCCCCAGCTTGGCTGTCAGCATTGTTTTCCTTACCCTTTCACTTTCCCTGGTTCCACCGAGACTTCCCTTCAGCAGGTACCACATTCTCTCCTATCCTAACCACCTGTTCCAACTTTTGCCTTTCTGACCACGCTGAAACTCTCACCTCTACAATCCTGAATTCTATTAACCAACCTTGGTTTGTGAAGAATTTGAGCCCTGTAGATCTTTACAATGCTAGGGCAAGGGAACCTCAAAGCTCTGTTTTCATTCCCGATCCTTCTTCTGCCCATGCCAGTCTATAGACAGTGTGAGTCACAGCAGTACTAAGATAGAAGACGATGTCTCCTTCATTCAGGATCACAGTTTCAGCTCTCGAAGTCTTTTCTGTAACAGTCTGCAGCAAACATTCACTGTACCAGACCTTCACTGTGGCTAGACATTCCCCTTAACTCTGTGATGTGCCTGGCAATCCCCAATTATTTTCCTCCTTTTTCAAGATAATAATAAACTAAAGTAAATTCTGCTGGAATAACAGACATTTTGAAAACAGAGACTACTCTTCTGGCAATTTTCAAATTTCTGCTCGAAAACATGGCAGCATTAAATCAATGAAGACATTGTCCAAACGTTGGGCTATCACAAAGTATTTTTGCCTATGTTCATCCCCAGGTGTAAATCACTGGATGACAGCTGTCACCAAGAAATTGAAAAAAGGGTCTGTTAGCTATCAGCTTCATATAGCTGGCTCTGTGTGTGGTTATAATGGTATCACAGTGTTTTGGGGGGCTACTGAATCACCCTGTAACAGGAGGTTGTCTACTTCTCTGTGTGCAAAGTAATGAAGCTGTATACAGAAGAAAGTACTAGACAGCTATACTCCTTGTGCCAATTTGTCTCGCAGCTACACTACAGTAAATCAGAAATAACTCCACAAACCTCTGTAGAGCTATTATAGATTTATGTTTGCAGAACTAAGAGTAGAATCTAGCTCTTTTAGTCTCACACTATAGTTTTATATACCCAGCTACTGAAATGCTGACTTACAGTAGGAATTTCAAAAAAAAAAAAATATCTGTTGTCAAAGCACATTTATTTTTTGCAATAGTTTTGACAGCTAAAAGTAAAACACAATGGAATAGTGTGAATATACTGGCCACTTCTAAACTCTTTGCTGGCTGTGTATGAGACATATGTGAACTTTCTTCATGCATTTAATGTGCAACTTATGCAGTGGTGTCCCTGCTGATATCTACCCTGACACTGTGCATCTGTGCATACTCTGTGCATTTTCAAGGAGTAGCATTGTTTCTTCCCTCTTTTTTCTCTGGATCACCTGCAGGAAGAGTATTAAAAAAAAAAAAGAAATGAAGTCAAAAATTCCCAATAAAAAGCATAAGCCCTCACCAGATCTGCTCACCTGAACATGTTGTTCTGGCCTTTTCAGAGAGCCAATGAACTACACAGGTCCTCCTCCAAAGAGCAAGTAAGCTAGATGTGGTCTCATGAGCTGGAAAGCGATTATTTGAGAAGTCCGGCCTGTGCTCTAATATGACAAATTTCAGAGAAAAGGACAACTTCTAAATGTTGCCTGAAATTAGTATGGATTTTATCTGAATTGAAAAGCAAAAATTTGAAATTAGTTTCAGGACAGCTTATAGTGTGGTTGAAAAAAACCCAATAAAACAGTTTTCCATTTCAGAGTCATTGCACTGAAACAGTAACCTGGTAACTGTAGTGCATGCCTTATTACATGATATCCCACTAAGGCAGCAGTCATTCTAATAGCTGTCACTGACATAGATGCACCAGAGTCATTGAGATTCTTTATTTCCAGAAAAAAATAAAAATAAAAATAAACCCAACTATTTTTCCAGCAAGATTTAGTGCCTTTTTCTTTTTTTTTTCCCCTCAAATAGATGTAGTAGGTGAAGATGACTTAGGTTGTGAACACTGACAGGCAGCAGATAATTTCATGTCTGTGGGTGAGTGCGTGACTCTCTGAAACTGAACTTTTGAACTCATAAGGAAGCATGAGCCTGCCGCCTGCTAGCTGCAACTGATAAGAGCTAGCTGTAAATTTTGATAACACCAGGACTAAATAACTGTGTCACATCCTGGTTCCCCCAATTAATAAAAAGATGTGAGGAAGAACCACCAATTAGGAGCTGGTCATGCATTTGCTTCTGCGCATTGACTATTTAGATTGGGAAATATGGGGACTGAAGGACGCAGAAAGTAGTGAAGGTTACAACAATAAAAGATTATGGAAATGGAGATCAGAGCACTGCATGGAGGCAAGTACAAGAGGGATGACCAGAAGCCCTGGATGCTAACACTTGAGCCTGGTACCAGTGAGCAGTGGCACAGCGTCACACGACGGGGCTTTCTGTTTGTCCTTCCCGGGCCAGCAGCCACTTCCCTGTGGGGAGAGACATTGAAACCTAGGCAACATAATGCCAACGAGGAGGAAGAGGAGTGTGTGAGAAAATCAAGCAGGGTAAAAGCTTTAACCTAAATGATTCTTAAATAAAGTCCAGTATCCAGATCCATTGTGTGTTATTGCTTGCTCCATCTCACCTGTGACAATGTAAGACATAATTTGCACGACTGTATAATTAGACCCTCAGCAAACTGTATACTTACGTATGTAAAACACAGTAAATATATTCACTGCAGAAGACCATGCTACTTGTGACTCACCAGCAGTATAGTCTTCTAAATTTAGTCTTGTGTCCTATTGAGGAGTTACTCTGACAATTTACCATGGTGATGCTACCCTCATGAGCTTATTATCACTATGTTCATATTCTCCCTCTTACTGCTGCTGAAAAAACATAGGCTGGAAAAAAATGTTGTCATCTGTTTTTTCTTCAAATTCTAACTTCAGGATTGCACAGAAAGAACTGAAGGATGGAAACTGAACAAAGGTCACTTAATCTTGTTAAACATGGCAGCAAATCACATTTGTGTCAGAGTGGTGCAACAAAAAAGATACATCCCAATACAAACTCCTGTAAATCCACTACCCAATTATTTTCAAACATGATAAATCAAATTCAGCGCCAATATATCTATATATGAAAGAACAGACTGGCTGAGTAAACAAGGAAATTGTGCAGAATTACGTGAGTTGTATTTGAACCAAGCTCTGTTTATAATGAAGCCATCCTTGTTTGCTTGGGCTTTTAAAGATATTTTTTTAAAGGAAATGAAAACACAAGTTATTAATAAATATTTTCATGTAATTAGACTGTGGAGAAGTCAGTAGAAATAGCGGAAGCTCTTTTAAATACTCAAAGAAGTATTAGAATAAAACTAGGCAAAACACTACAGAAGAGCCTGCATAACGTCAGTCATATTGGTAAGTAACTGAAAATGACTAATGTCTTTTTTCAGACATTAATCATAAAAACATGGGCTGTGATTAAACAAGAGTCTGCTTTCTCATAAGGGAGGGACAAATACCCACTAATACCTGAAGTGCTTATTGAATTTCCTTCTGCAAGTATGGCATGACACAGCCAGCACAGGCGATTCTAAATAAAGCAAAGGCAAGTGACGTCAGAACATCGATCTGATGTCAAGTAACAATTTCCACACCCCATCTGCTCTCTGAACAAAGTGTTACTACATTTCTTTGAATCTGCTACCACTGTCTGTTGTCATTTCTCTATCAGCTCCTGGGCAGAGAGCTCTGTCGGGATAACCTGGGTGCCCTCAAGAAAAAGACTTGATGTCAGCCAAGGTTTTACCAAGATGTTTTCTGCTCTTTATGAGTCCAGTTTTGCAGATCGTTGGCAGTGGCAAAACACTTGTTGTGGATTGGGACTGTAAAGCCACTTCCTGTTACAGCTCTAACCGTCTCCTTTTAACTTCTCTTTTTTTCTTTCCCCATACAAGTCTTGTGTAGTTATTTCAGAATTAGTTCCCCTTGGCTCAAGCAACTTGGGAAGGGAAGGGAAGGGAAGGGAAGGGAAGGGAAGGGAAGGGAAGGGAAGGGAAGGGAAGGGAAGGGAAGGGAAGGGAAGGGAAGGGAAGGGAAGGGAAGGGAAGGGAAGGGAAGGGAAGGGAAGGGAAAACAGCTAACAGCAGGTTGGATCCAGCAAACCAAGCACTTGGAGCCTGCAGTAGCTAAATGGCTCCACTGCTACACCTAGGGGGCAGAACTGGGTTTGCATGCACTTCACTTTGATAAAACAGTACTGTGATGGCATTTCATTAGAGAGCCCACTGCCTTAATGTCTTTAACAGCAACAATCCCTTACAGCTTATTTGGGTGGAGGCAGCTATTTCGGAGCACATCAGGGCACTGGTTCTCCTTGCATTTCGTCAATACTGGGTTGCGGTACATGAAAAAACTCAATTCTCATACAGTTCTCTGTTTTCTAGTTTCTCAGGAAGGATCAAAAGCTGAGCTGGAAGGGACAGCATTCTGCTAGATGCCACACAAACAGCATAATAGTCTTGATTTCAATATGTCTTGATTCAGGCAAGACAGGCAGAAAGTGAGGGAAAGAGTTAAGACATATATCTCATGTCAGTGTAATGGAATTTCTTGAAAGTTAAAATCCAAAGACAATATTCACATTTCTGCTCTAAGACTTGCTAACAAGTCTTTTAGGTTTCCTTCTGGAAGCTGATGGATAAAAATGGACACCTCCAGAATTATTCAGAGTATATAAATTAGGTTTTATATTGTAGCAATCTGTAACTCCTAAGTGTATGTCCTTGGCACCTCACAAAAGTAGTCTGTACCTCAGCTTGTGCAATGGGAATACCTCCTCCTCCTCACCACACTACATGTTTTCATTTAAAATTTTCAGTGAAAAAGCTCTGGGAATGTTTTATTCCAGAATTTCAAAATCCTTGTCCTTTTGGAGTCATCTCCACAGATAAGCAGACTTGATAATTGACTTCCTCAAAGATTGTATAAATAATTGCACATATGGGATTCCCTCATAGGTATTCAAAATTATTTTACTGTGGGCTAACTTGTTCGTATCATGCCTACCCATTCCCTGCTTTCATATAACAGTTTGTACCCCTCATTATGATGTAAGCCTCTGTACACTGTTACAGCAGAAGGAACACAGCATTTGGTGAAAGCAAACAGCAAGCAAGGAGTAGATTCATCTTCCAGCTGTGTTTAGGCTAGAGCTTCTCCTTTCCTGTTTACTATCTGCAACTTGCTTTTCTGCATTCAGCTTCTAAAATGCAATTACCTGGCAGCTGCCTTCTACCACCTGTTTATCTGATTTCTGGAATGGATGTTTATTAAAATGTCTACATAATTGGGGACCTGCTAACCTGCCACTCATGCTGGGGTCAGTTTTCATTTTGCATGACAATAATTGCAATCATTTTTGCATTTTTCTTTTCCCCCTGGGAATTTTTCAAACCAGTGAGCAGAAAAAAATATAGCTTATTTATCTGTAAACAAGTACAAGCAGAAGTATGCAGAGAATAGCTCTAGGATGTCTACTGCATTACCTACATTGTATTCAGAGTGAACTATGAAAATCAGAATGTATGCAGCTGGAAACAATCCAGAATAAAGGAATAAAAATGCAATCATAGACAAGGAATGACATTTCTGTGGGGTTTGGGGCATTTACTTGCTGAGGCTAGAGCTATTCAGAATAATTTACTAAAATCAGAAATCCCAATAGTTTTGCTTTTTACTGGTTTCTTTGCTCTGGTAGGCTATACAGTTCATCACTTCATTAGCATATTGTTAGCTTTTGGTTTTGGAGACAGAGCTTAAAGTGTAGTACTTGTGTTTTCCTCCTCCAAAGCAGAAAACTGTAGAGATCACATCCATTCCTCAGACACACACAGACACACACGGAGTGTGTTCTCAGCAATTTACCCACCTCCAGCCTGACAGAATCACCCTGACAGAATCTAAACTATGGGTGGTGGAGGAGTAAAAAAGGTTCTCAACCCCCAGCTGTCAAGCTGGGAGACAGCAGCAGGAAGATTGAGGAAAACAGTAAGATATTATAAGCATGAAGAAGAGACTGAGTTGTTTGCCCTTTCTGTAGCTACTTAGTACAACTGCTGGTAGATACCACTTTTTTCAGCAGAGCAGGAATGCATCCTTCCTTTTTTTCACATCAGTTCAATCTTCCTTCTTCCTGTTATTTATTTAGTTTCAGTATTAGACCTGGTGAAAAAGAATAGACACTAAGCTGACAATTGAAATTGAATCTACAAATGCAGAACAGAAATACCCTCCTACAGAGGGTAGGAGAGGAAAGAAGGAAAAAAGGACTTGAAGGAAGTACTGCAGAAAGGAAAGTTTAAGTGCTGACAACATGCAAGAACAAAATAAAACAATCATTGTCGTAATGGTACAGGAAATAAAAAGCAATAATAGAATTTAGGAAACTTTCAGTAGCTCAGACTCCCATTTAAAAGCGTTGCTGGCCAGAGCTGTATGAGTCCACAGCCAGAATTAGGTTATGCTTCTGCAGCAGGAGGTCTGATGGCAGCACGGAGGCAGGCAGACACCAGCTGTACTCAGGCACCATTCCCTGCATTGCCATAGTCTTTTGAGCATCACCACAAGCTGTCCAGTCTAGTAGAGGATTACGCAAAGACTGGCACCCCAGCTACTCTATGACATGGTAGCCAAGATATCAAAAATTAAACTAAGCTGGATCCCTCAACACAAAACTCTGACAGCATTAACCATAGAGCTGTATTGCCTTATGCACATAATGGATGCAGGCTGAGACCACATGTTTGCAATGTAAACAGGAACCATTATGTCACATGCAATAAAATTTTCCATATATTCAGATGCAGTTTCTTACCACTGAAAGAAACAAAAGCCTGGTCTTGCAGATTTTTCCATTTTAGAAAGACTTTTTACAAAAAAAAAAAAAATCATTCAACTGAAAGTATTTCCTTTTGGCCAAAAATTTTCTAAATGGCTAACAAGGTATCTTGGTGGCACTTTGTTTATCTAGGAGAATGACACTGGTCCAGGAAACTAAATTAATGCTTGGGAAAAGAGTACAAAAATATCTCAGGGAAATATTGGCTGAACTTCACTGCTAATGTAAAGGAGTGCAAGACTGTTGAGCCCACCTGGGTTGTAGTTCCTTATGAGAGCTGTAAATTTAGACTAATATCTTTCGTGAGTGAAGCTGGTTTAATAGATACTGCAGTTTGTCCCTTATTTAATGTAAGTGTGATAATTTTAATTCATCCCAGAAGACATCCAATAATGGGAGCAGCACTTTTACTACACCAGTATAAAGTGCACTAAGCGCTTTGTTCTAGGAGGAGTATTAGTGTGGCATTATTCTTCTACAAGATAGTTTCTTTACATTCCAGCCTCTGGAAGCTTCTCAGAAATACACTATATAAACCTACACTCCAGGTATTCTGGCTTATAGCCTATTGCCTCTCATTTTGGAGGCATCTTAAAGTCCCCTTCTGTTCAGTGTGGGGGCTTTCTGTACAAGGATGCACATACCTCATCAGATCTTTTAGCAAAATTTGTTTCGAACAAAGAGGCTCTTGATGCAATTATGACTAATGCAAGGCAGCTTGATTACTTCAAATTTTCCCATTGGCTCACAAATGTAATTTGACTGGATAGAAATATGTTTGGGATGGCTCTGGACAGAAAGGAAATGCATCTGATCCTATGTGGGCCACCACTGTAAAGAAATAATTAGATTGTGTCAGCTCTTTTGTCTTTAGATTTCAGAAAGGTTTGATGGAAGCTATGATAGCTGGGTTTGAGTGGGTGTTTGTTGCCAAGATGTATTTGAGTCACTTGTTCAAAAAGACTGCTGCTCCTGAAGTCATTTTGGCCCAGCAGATGTAAACATGCCTGGCACAGTAGCACCTCGCTCAAGGATACCTCAATCAAAAACATATACTCTCTGAATATGCTGCTTACTATTTCCCCATCCTACCTGTGACCAAGACAGACACTACAAGAGAGCATGGCAGCTGAAATTTTCCCTTCAGTCATATCCTAAATTCTTCTCAAATGCAGTGGTAAGTCCTTCATTTTTGAAGTCCTTCATTCCTTCTATGTTTTGTTTCATTCCACATCTGGGCAGCGCTACCAGCCAAATGTAGATAAGCTAAGACCTCATTTTGGAAAGCAAGTGTCACTACAAACACAGGCAGTGCTTATCTTCTTGGATTGCTTTATAGCTAAACACAGGTACAGGTATATAAGCAGAGTCCTTACATAACCCCATGCATATGTAATCTATTCCTGCATTTCAAGTGGAATAACAGAAACCACTGGGGCAGTTTAAATTCCTATGCTACCATGAGATTGTATGGTGAGTTCCACTTGTGTGAAAGTCCTTGCAAAAATACAAGACTCAGATGAACAGGAGCCAGAGGGACTGAGTTCCACAAACAGGTTTCTATTTTCATGTAACAGTTTAACTAGAAATATGTATTTCAATACAAAACAGACCTCCCTCCTGCTTTCATA
Source organism: Pezoporus occidentalis (assembly GCF_034315485.1). Taxonomy (NCBI): domain Eukaryota; kingdom Metazoa; phylum Chordata; class Aves; order Psittaciformes; family Psittacidae; genus Pezoporus; species Pezoporus occidentalis. Next base: position 12,605,293 of record NW_026915835.1, read on the forward strand.
TTATCTATAGAGCCTCTGGCTCAAGGGATTATCCTGTATTGCAAATGAAGGTCTGGACTGTGCCCTTCCATTTTAGCTGTATTCAGTGGCACTACTGTTCTCCACTGAGTCTCCTGCCCTGCAGCTAGGCAGGAGCTCCTTCAGTGGCCACTATCATTCAGACCCCAGTCTGATCTCACAACCATTTATATCAAGACCTAGCCTTGAAAAGGAAACACCATCAGATGTGGCTTCTAACACATCAGGTTTTGAAATGGAGCAATAGAGTTTAACAGAAAGCAAATGATCATCAATATAATTTGTTTACAGAGCGGTTTAGCTGCGTTGGATGTAAAGCTAACTTTAAACTTCCTGAGTTCTGTTTCTTTTCAATATGTCCTCTGGGAAATGGCTTTCACTGCAACCCCCATGAATTTAAAAAAGTGGGTGAGCTCACACTGGGACCATTTTGGATTTTCAGAAATGAGATGGGTCACAATATTGCCACAGTCAGCAAGAGCTGTGTGCTCTCCCTTGCCAGCAAGATCATCACCACAGAGCTAGATTCTGATACCAGAGCCTCTTCAGTGCGGAGTCTGCATCTGCTGCTTGGTTTGCCTTACTTACGATTGGGTGCAGCTGAAAGACATTTATTAGTCCACACGTGGTACCACAGTGAAAGAGCCATATTACTTTTGAGACTCATACCTCTCCTTATCATTACCCTTGCACTATTTTTAAGGGGCATGATGGCTTTTGTTAATATTAGGTAAGGAAACTTTGCACATTATGTTATTGCATGGCATAAACCTGTCCATACACCTTTTGGGGAGTCAGTCCTCCACCTCAGAATTCCTTACAGGAGCCAAAAACAGTTTGGTGCTCTGCAGGCCATCCATGAATTACGTTTTTCTGGAGGCAGTGCAGACACTTCAGAGCAATGGTAGATGAGATAGCTCTGGTGAAAAAAACCTAACACAAGTGGTTCCCTCTTTCTATTCTTAACACAGACAGTATCTTTGTATGGCTCTGAAAAAGGTCATGCAAACGCACCTTCTTTCTCTCCATTCATCCCTACACTGCGCTTGTGTCAAAAAGAGACAAAATGGACTGAGATTCTTAAAACCAAAGTGCCGCACCCTTTCCTGTTCTACCCTTAAAGAAAACAGAAACACTATTTTAGCAAATGTTCCTGGTGCCACCATAATGGCCAGTCAGGTCTTTTGATAGAATGCTCTGGGGTATGGTGCCAGAATCCTACGGCTTAGCTACAGATACGCTTTTTCTATTTTCCAAGCTGGAAACACTCTTGATGGTATAAGGCTATAACCATACGTCCCCCATAAAGTGAAACAGATAAGAAGAGCTGTTCAAATGATGTCTTTCACTGTAAGAACATTGCCATGATTTATGGTCTGGTTGTCAACCTATATTTACTTCTTTGAAGATCTTTACTTTTAAAGTTCTGTTTTGGAAAAATGGGATGAGGAAGAAACATGCTTTTGAAAAGTCTGTTAAAGTCTGCAACTCAGACTAGTGAAGGCAGAAAAATATCCAGCCAAGCCAGGCATCACAACCTGAACTCTTTCCATTAATGAGGGGCTGTCAAGGCCTGATGCTTCAGATCAGTTCTACACAGAATGAGTCAAGGTTGTGCTTTGCACAAGCAGATGAACTGGAAGGATAGGGCATTTATAGTCCTCACCCAAAAGATGTCGGGTTACGTGAAAATCAAATCTGGGCTGTAAATTCACTGTCTAGGAAATAACAGTGCTGAAAGAAGGGAGAACAATGCCACACTGCATGTAAAATCACACATAATAGATGACATAAAAATGTGGTGTGGGAGGGTGAAGCTCTGCTTTGCAATCATTTTTAGAGGCTGACTAAGCTACTCCAAGCCATAGCCACTGCAGTCCATTCAAAGTAGGGTTAAGTGCTTTTCTCTTTGCCAGTAAACAGGTTTACTGTTTGCTTTAATGAGCACACCTGTTCTTAGGAGGACTCTTACCCCACTGGTGAAATTAAGCACAGAGGAATTTCACAGGAGAACTTTTGGAGAGGAAAAGAACAAACTCCTATGAAGGAGGCAGGCCCTCAACCTTTCTCAAGTAGTCATTGCTTCACACTGCCCTTGCTAGTGTCTGTAGCATCCTCTCTGCAAAACATATTGACAAGGCTGTATTGTACCAATCTGAAACAATTTTTTATCTCTGTGAGTCTCTATTCAGGTTTTGAGCATCAGGATTGAAAAAAAAACCAAACACAGATTACATTCTCCTTAAAGCTGAGTGCTGTCTGCTCTCTCTAGCCTTTGACAAGGTGCATTACCTGGCATCAGCTGAACTAAAGTTAAGGAGTAATTACGTCCAGCAGGGCACTGAAGTTGCATGACATTAGGAAATGAAGGACAAGAAGGAAGAAGGAAGGACAGTGAAGGAAATGAAGGGCAAGGCTGGAGCCTTTGCTTTGGTTTGTATGGGTAAAAACTTTTCAGTATGTTTTCTTTGTGTCCCCACAACAAGACATAATGCACATCTACCATGTATAGACATGCTGCTGTCTCCCTGCTAGGAGGTCAAAGCAGGCTACATCTTTCTAGTTCTGGACCTGTAAGCACAAGGAAACCAGGTCTACAGACAGCAGAGCTGACTGGGCACTACCAACCATTTCAGCTCTGGTGATAATCCAGTTCAGCAAGAGAGCCCTGCTGACAGTAACATTTTACTCACTTAGGTGCCATTGCAGACCTCAGGAGCTAGAAGACTCCCAAAACTAACCATTGGGCCTAACTTTTAACTATGAAAGTAACTCTTTGCAATTCAACACAACATCAGCCAGCAAGGTCTGTGGAATAGATGGGCTCATACACAGAGGAGTCTTTAATGCCAGGAGTGATACAGACTTGTTGAACATGATCAAGTATTGACAAAGCAAGAAAAATAACAGCACACAGAAAAAAAAAAAAAAGTGAGTTCTGAAAAGCATGGGTAAGGATTAACCTGAGGCCAACTCCTAACTAGACAGCTATGTGAGAAAGAAGGCTAACGCGCTCTGACCCTTGAGTGGTCTTCAAGAGAAAATGCATTTTACAGGACTTGAACAAGGAACCTGATAGCACTTCCTGATACAGAGATTACTAAAACAAGCTCGTCATGGAGGTGATGTAAGTGATAGTCTTATCACTAGCATGTGCAGCATGTGCTTTAGAAAGGAAGTTCAGGCAGTGTCAGACATCAAGTCCATATTGATAGGTCAGTGTGCAGGGTACAGAAAAGATTTTAGCATGGCACTTCCTTTGTATTTCAGTTTCAAGTTTACCTTGTTTTCCATCTTCTCCAGTCAAATCAAGATTCAGAAAAGAGAATTTTTTGACTCTGCATTCTCTGTTCTTTCTGTCTTGACAATGAAATACTCCTTCTGTATTTAGCTCAATAATGCCTTTCTTTTAGATATGTTCTGCCCCCACCAAAAAAGAGAAAGAAAATACTTGCTCTGTCTTCATAAAGCAAACAATATTCACATATCAAAATCAAACAGTGTGGACTGTTTATGAAAAGGGTTATTTGGCAAAACAAACTGCAACTGCTACAGATGGGATTTAGTGGTACAAGAGGAGCCAGTCCAATTTGATTTTTAAGGTTTTGATACATTTCAGCTGCAATAAATCTGTACTGCTGTCAGTAAGACTGCTTTGATCTGTATTGACTGAGAAATTACACCGATATTTTCATACAAGGTCTGCTCAAGGAATACCCAGAAACTGTTTTGGTTTTATTTTTTTCTTTTTATAGAGTCACTATGGGAGAGGAACTGAGACTTTCTGACAGTGTTATCTGTAAAAAAGGTGAAAAGAAGCCTCTATTCAACAAAGACCAGGAAGTCAGCTTTATTTTCCCCTTTTACCAACATATATTAACAGTGATTATATTTCAGCTAACAAACCATAACCTCCATAAAAGGCATGGAGAAGGGAGAGGGTCTACCCACCATTTAGGCTACAGTAAAACCTCAGCAAAGTCTATACAGGGGAGAAAGCTGTGGCCCAGTGCTTTAGAGGAGTGCTAAAAGGTGTATCCTGGTACCATCATGTAAGGCTGAATCAGATAGATTATTAGATTACTATGTTTTTTTAATATGGTATTATGATAGCACCTCTATCATTTTACCCCACCTTTTACCCTCTTAGATCCTCTCACAGACAAAGGGAGCAATGATAAAAGCCAGCTATGGCCAAGGGAAACTCCTTCTCCTTGTAGAGGCAATGAAAAGCAAGATCTGCTCTGCACGGAGGGTGGGGTGGAGAGGAGGAACAGGCACACACCACTGTCAGGGCTTCTCTTAGCCCAGTTCTTTGTCTTTTTCTGGGTCATGAATGGAGAAAAGTAAAATTCTAGCAAGCAAGGGTTGGTCTCTGGACCTCTTGCAACAGAAGAGAACTCAGAAACAAACTTTCATGACAGCTGCTTCGGATAGGAAAGGGAAGAAAGTCAGCTTTCTTCAAGGACAATTTGAGCAGCTCCCCATAAGGGAAGAGTGAGTTTGGCATAGAGGAGGCTGAGGTGAATGTTGAGTTTTTATCAGCTGTGATGATGACCCATATATTCCATGCTGCTGTGTGTCATTCTGAGCAAAAGCCAATGCTGAAACTGTATGGCAGAAGCAATTTAGGTGGCAGAGCATTATCATCAGTGCTGCAGCACCAGTGGAAGGAAAGTTCAAAGACAAAAAATATCGTGTATTTCGTAGGTGTTGGGAAGGTAATTTCCATACTGTCATCTGGGACAACGTGTCTGTGACACATTACTTGAATAGTATGATGTAAAACACCAGTGATTTAGCCCCTGCTTTTCTGATGGATAAAAATGAATTGGTTGCTTCTTCATGCCACTGTTTGTTGAAGTGGGTTTAATGAATTAGGTCCCAGAGGTAATCTATTATGGGTTTTTGAACAAATACAGTGAAGTACAGTTTAACTTCAGTGGCCCTTTACACTATGTTTTTTAAGCAAGGCAATATATTAGCTACAGCTAAGCTCTTCCTTACTCCACCAGAATTGTTCACATTATATTTGGGGTTTGTTAAAAAACATTCTTCAGGAGAAACATGAAACCTTATTCTTTAAAATTTGAATTTTGATATAAATTTTGACTTCTTAAGGCTAGTTATGCCAAAGTCTCTTCATTTAAGCCCCTTCCAGTGTTCACTTGTTCAATTTTATTCAGCTGTGTATGTGTGAGCAGAGGTGGTAATGAATAAAAGATGTGGGGTAATGTTGGAAGGGGATGGTGAGCAAAAGTCACATGAGTAGTAAAATAAGAAGAAAACTAATATTGCCTAGCAACCTAAAGAAAAAAAAAATGTGCCTGGCAACAGAAAGGAAGGACTTAGCTGCAATGAGAACACTTGCCAGGAAAGAGAGACAAAGAAAATTCATAACATAAAAAAGCCTCAAAGTTGGGGGATGGGAAAGAGCAAGAATGGTTAGTTCAGAAACTTGGAAAAGAAAGCCATATCAAGCTTGTCTTCTACAGAAATGGCACAGAGCTCTATTGGAATGGCTATTGATAATTATTTGCATTGGCTTTTTGTGGTGCCTAACCAAAACAGGAGATGTAGCAAATATGCAGTCACCCTTGCCATTATATTTGGAATTTAAAAAGGAAAATTTAACTCAGATAATTCTGTTTCAAAAACATGCTGCTCATTACTTGGTCTAGAAGAAAATATCCATTCATGCTCCTAGCAGAATAAGACCTTGTCCTGCCAAGGACTCCAGGCTTCTGAGAGTGTAGACAAAATTCAGCTAGTAAACAGCAATGCACTATCAAAAGTGAAGATTTAGATTATCTGGTAGCAGCAGAGCACAGGCAAATTCATCCTACCAATTAGATCTCCCTTCAGGGGAAGCTTAACTGGGGATTTAAGTTGCCAGCACATTATGTTGTTGGCTTTGTGTGTTTCAGAAAAAAAGCAAGGTGATGACCATCAAAGCAGAAGAGGGGACATTTGTCCTCAGTCCCATTAAGAGCAATGGGATTGAAAACCTCTTTGAGAAGAGAGTTCCTTGATAACTTCACTGATGGGAATAGTCATATACAGAGGAATTTTCAGCTATGCTAATCTTGGCACCAAATGACATGTAAGCTTAAACCTTCTCAAAATTCTTCTCATTGCAGCTAAGGTGCAGAGGTTAGTGTAAAAGAATCAAAAATAAAACATAAAAAAAAAAGCAAAATTAATTTATTCTGCTCTGGGACTGCAGACACTGAGAGGCTTTAAGCACAATCATATGGCTATTGCACCATGGGACTATGGGACAGAGTTAGGGTTGTTTCAGCAGCCTAATTGTCTGCATGTGGGTATTTTCTATTATTTGGGATAACTGCAACAGTGATGACATACCATGCTGTCAATCATCATGTGTTATTCTGGACACATCTTGACTCTGTTTGGAAATCCTTTCTTAATTTTATTTTTTTTTTTTTTTAATTTGGTTGTGTTAGCAGGTTGTTAAATAGAAAATAACTTTAAAATATTCCTCAGAAACCACAGTTATTTCTTCATTTCCCCAGGAAAGTTGAAACTTCAATATCCTAAACATTTTGAATGATACTTTCAAATGCAGGAATGAGGAGGATGTTAGACCTGGGGCATAAGTAAGAGATTAGTAGTTTATATTAGCTCCAGATTAGTTAGCAATTTATAAAATTGAAACTCCACTCCCCTCTAGCTGTTGGAAGGGAAAAGGACCCTTCTGCTTTTCTCCAATTTCAGAAGATTAGTTAAAGAATGGTTATCACTGTTTATAGTCTGCCCCTACTTTGAAGTTACCTTCAGTTGCAGCTTCACTGATATCCTGAGTTTACAACCAACTCACCTGATGTATGTCACAGGTCCCTCCATTGCCATTATTTTACATGGGCATTTGATGGTTAACATTTTATAGTCTCTGTAACAGTCTCCATTTCTTGTCTTTTTTTATTGTAGCTTCGTCTCTGCTTACTATGCGTTATTTTAGCTATTTGTACATACTAGCTACTTGTCGTAACTGAATGCCCTAGCAGGAAGCAGAGCCTTGATTTTCTGATGTATCTCTGCTGATCTCTGCTCTGCGCAGAGCAATAGTGCTGTGGATAGGTAACCCCTGGGGCCTCTTTGCCCTGTTTACTTTTTACCCCTTTCTTATAACTTTTGGGGAGCCTTGGGAATAAATGATGCATTGAGAATAACAACACTAGTATTTTTAATGCAATGGTCTTTGCTGGTTTCCTTATTTCAGACTAGAAGTATGTGATTATGGTCATGGTTTTCCTTTAATGCATTCTTAAGTTTTACACCAAAAGATAGGCTCAATTATCTCTGTGTGAAGGCACTTTCATTTCACAGGTCTTGAGACTTATTCTTCTGGATTCCAATTACATACCTATTTCATTTTTGTTTCTTAAGAAAAATGTTACTATTTCAACGTTTCTGGGCATGGCAACAAAGCAAAGGTTCTTTTTTGAATTCTGTCACAATGTATTGCAGCATTGTGTAAGAACTAAACATCCTTACATGCCTTTCATTTTCCATACACCTTCTGTTTCCTGGCTTTAGTATCTCTGGGAAAGCCCATATTCCAGATGATGGAGAAATAACCTTATACCTTAGTTCTCGTCTGTAAAAGTAAACTGATATTTCTGACAGCTGGGCTGGGATTTCTAAAGGGTAAAATATTCTTCACTTTCCTTGATTACTGTAGTCTTTGCACATCCCATAACGTTTGTTGGATGTTCATTCCTCAACAGTGTGTTTATTTCCAAATTTACCTAGGCTTTTTAATATCCTAGGTATAAATTGTATGTGTTTACTGCCTAGACATTATTCCACACATTACTCCCCAACCAGCAACAGAAGCATATTCCTATGATATTGCCTCCTTATGGACTGGGCAGTCTGAGAGCATAAATCATTTTCTTTTCCTAGCACTCACTCAAGGTGAGCACTCCCTCCCTTAGCTGCTCAATCTAAACTTTCTTGCCAGAAGTAGGAAAAATTCAAGTGCAATGCTTTTTCTATTTGCTGAGCCACTTAAGTTGCACAAGAGGAATACATCCTCTTCAGTTTATCTGTGACAAGGAGTACATTTCCTGGATAATATTTGGTCAATGGCCTCTACACAATACTTTACAGTAGCTTGTGATGGGTTTGTATCATAGTGAAGAGCTAAGATAGAATGACAGAACTGTTCCATGGTGGAAAGCTAGCATCTCCTCTTTTATCCAAGCTTATTCTTCTCTGTGTCACTCAGAACCCTAATGACTAAGTTTGTTTTACCAGAGTGTTGCTCCCAGGTCTCTTTCAGATACTTTATTCTCTTGCTCCAGCTGCTGCACAGCTTTGTGAAGCATTTTTGGGGGGGTTGTTTATTATTGAAAAAGGTATTCTTGAGTCTCAATGGTGCCATCATGTAATGTTTCAAGGGCAGAGCATAACAAAATCTGAGAGATTCCAATAAACCTAAGATCTACCAGATCACTCTCACAGAAGCCTGGATGTTTCATATATTTTGATCTAGAAAGTCCCTTGTGGTTTATTTTCCCTGGGGCTGTCCATATTTCCTCAGAAACCAATAGATTCCTGATTAAAAGTATCTGAGTTTTCCTCAGCTTCAGTATGCCTATGTTTAGTCTGATAGTCACTTCTCGACATTTACTTTGGCAGTGCTGTGACTTGCCATGGCATTATTGTGTAGTATGGTCTTTTCACAAGCCATACAGTATTCAAATATCGTCTTTGATAAAGGGAATTCTGCTCAGCAATTCCATGCAGCTATGAGCTTCTGATACAAAACTTCAGCTTTCCTAAAACTTTTCTTGACATTTACAGGGCCACTGATCTACTCAGTAGTGTATAATAATTCATTTTCTTTTGCCAGCAATCTCATGATTTCCCCATTAGCATCTGTACATCAGCACCATGAAATATATCTTCATAGTCTGTTAAAATTCCTAATAGGGCCTAAAATTACTATTTCCCTTCTCAGTTTTGTTTTGAAATCAAATATGTGAGGCCAAGCAATGAATAGAAGAGCTACTATGATTTCCAGAAATGTTTCACTGTGTAGTCCTCAACAACTTACATTTGGCTGTTGGCACTGTCATAGTTGCGTAGTATATCCCTAGTAATTGCACTTCTCAGGTCAAACACCACTTATGTCCCTGCACATTCACACAACACTTCTGGATGCTCCTGCCTGGTCAGCACTTATATGCCTGACTCAGCTCCGTTTGCTTCTTAATTACATCCTTTTTCTTGCTGTGAGGCTCACTAGCCCCTGGCCCATATGTTTCATAGACCACAGGCTAGACTATTTCTGTAAGAAAACTACCCCTTTTCAGAGGTGCTATGGGCACAGGGAGCATTCCAGCTAAATACAGTACAGTGCATCTTCTTGGTGCTTCCTCCAAAGCTTTCTGTAAATTGTAATCATCTTCCCAAGTGCTTTGCAAACTGTTCATGCCTTTTTCTTGCCTATACCCTCAAATGAGTAACAGCATAATGACAATGAATTGTTCTTGACAGTAACAATTCTAAATCAGTGATTTTAAGTGATTTCTCACTGTATGTGACTGAAAATAGATTTCTTTTCCCCCCTACAATATCATAAGGGATGGAGACATTACTGGTTTTCATTGAGATTCTTATAGGACTTTTGGCTTGGGTTTTCCAGCTGCCTATTTAATCATTTTTTTAACTTGAATGAGGAGAGAGAGTTTCTTACTCTCACATTAGAGCTTTCCTCAAAAGAACTGGTATAATTTTACAAGCAGGATACAAGAGGACAGTGTCAAACAGAACAGGTCTCACCTGCTTGATCAATACAAAATAGGGGTAAGAAAGATCGGTATTACCCATGTTAGATTTTGTAATACCTGGTCTGCCACATAGCAGGAAATGTGTCACCTCGTTGTTCAGTGGAAGTACTGTGGTAACAATTCAGGTTTTCAGAGCTGCACTGCAGTCATCTGCCCCAGGATAAAATAGCTTTTGTAGGTGTGGGTGGCTTTGTTCAAAGAAAATGTCCACTTTTGCTGAGCAATTGGGACTTTGATCTGAGCTCAACATTTAAACTTATCTCAGCAATCAGCCTTCAGATTAAAAATGGTTGGTTTTTTTTTCCAGGTAAATCACAGCTAGATTGTGGTGTTTTTTTCCTGGCATTTTCCTCATTTGCTCCCATTTTTAAAAACCTTTGATATTTAGACAGACTACATATGTCAGCCAGAACTGTATGGCACGAACAGAAATGACAACAGGAAAGAAATAGATTGGTCCCAAGGCACTGAGTCAAAATTAAAAGCCAACTTATTTAATTAAAATTACACAGATGACAAAGAAAATCATCAAAGAATTAAAATGAGAACTAGAATGAGTAATAAAAAAGAAAATGGAATAATGTGAAACTGACAATCCCATCTACACCAAGGATACTGATTAGTCTCAGGGATATCCAAGTCCTTACAGTCTTAGTAAGACCTCACATATTGCTGGAAATTCTTACACCTGCTCTGTGGCTCCATTTCCAGCCTCACGTGATAATTTCTTTGGTAGTAGGTATCTTTTACCGTGGCTCAACCTCTTGTTACACATCTTCCCTCATTAAAAACAGATGCAATTTATCAGCTGGGCAGCTTCACCCTGACAGTAGGTCATGGCAGGTACCACTGATAAACAGAAGAAGCAGACCCAACTGTTTCTTCTCCTGGTGGTCCCAGTGCAGCCCTGACCTGCACAGCTATCCACCTCATCCAGCTCTCTCTGGAGAAGGGTTGTCCTCCCTTGCATGCATTATAGTCCTGGAAGTTTGCAGGGCAGGTGTAATACTGGTACGACTGGAAAAGTTACACATTTGCATGGTGCACACTTTGGAAGAGCCGTATGTTCACATGGTGCAGAACTCCCTGGCTGGATCCATGGGGAGACAGGGCAGGGACCTCCTCCAGGGGAGTCCTGGCAGAGATGCATCCAGATCCTCACATGGATGGGTGAGGAAGTACTCTCCTGGGCGTACTTAAGCATGGTCTCTTCAGCATTTGCAAGAGATTTATTCTTCTTCCTACAAGTCCGCTGTCCCTCCGCAGCCTGTTCTTTGCACACAAGCACAAAACCTCAAAAAAGCAACAGCTTGCCCAGCAGCTCTGACATCAGCACTGAATACTGTGGTTGTTTGAAACACCATCATCCAAACACTGTTTGTGAGCTGTCAGTCCATAGTTTAAAAACTTTCTCCACAGGGAAGTTGGACAGAAAGTGGAAGAGAGAGAGTAGTAGCTATATAAAGGTTAACGGAGTTCTTTGTTTGATATCTCAACCTCAATAATAATAAAAGAAGTCATAAAACAGCTAATAATAATATATCTCTCTGCTCAGACTCCTGAGGACTTCATAGAGACACTACCACAAAGACTCCTTGTGGTAGTTCAGTAATACATGTACCACTAAAGTCAGATGACAACACAAATGTCTGGTAAAGGGTTTAATTTCTGACAAAACTGACAGAAGTAACCCAGCAATGTCTAATTTTTTATTTTTTTTCCTTCTGTATCCTTTCTTAAAAGGTTCTTTTTTTTTTTCCCCTGTCTTTTATAGGGATGCAATCTGCTTCCTTGCAGGTTTTTACCCTTCTGCTCACTTCCCTCCCATTTTTCATACCCCCTTCATTTTTCCTCCCTTACTATTTCCTTTCTTCTTCCTACCCAGTGCATGAATACACACACATGACCAAACACTCAGAGTCCTCTGACATTTCCTTTTCTTCCCTCTCATCCCTTGTTTTTCCTACCAGATGGCCAAGCCAAAAACACAAGAACAGCTTGTTCTCCTGATATGTGAATACTACAAAAGCAGCCACAGTCACTGTATTTTCACCAAGAGGCCCAAAAGATGGGTCTTTTTTCACTGACCACAGAGGTTTCTGCTCCCTTAAAATTCACAATGCTCTCCTGCTTCATCCTCTGTCACTTAAAAGTAGGATAACTACTCCATAGCTGGGTGACGACAAGTTTCATAAGGAGTACCGTTCCCAGATGCATGTCTGAGGCAAACAAGTATAGATCTGCACTCTGTTTTATAATCAAATGAGGTTAAAAACCAGCAATCCAGCAAATGTTCACCTAATCACACTATCTCATAAACATGGAAAAAACACCTGTCACAACGCATTTATAATCAGAGTTAATCTAAGCAGAAAATAAGACACACACTGGATATAGATAGAACGAAGCAGTGAAAGGGAGGAGTGAGATGTTATTTGTCATCATGATGGGACCCAGGCTCCACACACCTGCATTATAAACAGTGTTGGAGACTGGATGCTAAGCTCCCTGAGAAAATTGCTTTTTCTATGATAGTTCTTGTTTTTCTAGGAGATATGGAAACATTAACAAACTAGAATAAAGTCATCCATTGCAGTCTGCCCTGAGAGGTTAGGTTCTGCCTCTGCCTCCTTTACCCAGGGACCTCCATTCTTTTCTGACTGAAAAGCCTGCAGACTTTGTACTGGTGGGACAGAGCTAAGCAACTTTCAGTTGAGTGCATGCATATCTTTAAGATTTGTCTTTAACATAGGAGAGATATTTGTTAATGCCTTTCTTTTGGGGAAGTCACCTTTCAAGTCAGACTTTCAAATCTTTTGTGCAGATCCTATATTGGGGCAATAACATTCCAGTCCTGGCATGTAGGTTAACAGATACACATTTGGCACCTCTGTTTACAGCACAAAGTCTATAGTTTAGGTTACCTTCCAAATAGATCTAGCTGTTTAATCCTCCAAATAAATGTATAATGAGACAACCTCATGGTCTGGCACAGCCTCCTGAAAGTAGCCTCCCATTAAAACATGGAAATCTAATTTGCCAATTTTCCTCTGCTATGGTGTCTGGGGACAGAATAGGCTTCATATGATCAGCTTTCAAACTTAAATAACTGTCAGCAGGAAGTCATGCAATTTTCCTCAGGATTGTTCTCAGACTGAAGTCACTCCACTTGCGTGTCCAGGCACAAGTGAGTTCAGAATCATACAACCAGGGAAAAAACTAAGTTGTGAGGGACCACTGGGGGCCACTGGGTCCATATTCCACCCAGAGCAGGGCCCACTTTGAAGATAGAGCCTAAAATCTGATGTTCCTAAAAGCAAGGAATAATACTGGAAGCTATAAGACAGAGGTGTAAAAGTAACACTGCTGCTGCATGCAACCAGGAGGAGGTTGAACTTCAATGGATGACAGAGGCAGTGAAGAATTAGATGTAAAAGGGTGCAGATATGGCAGCACACTCATTTTCCTACATGTCAGAGGTTTTTCCTCTCCAGCACCAGAAGTGAAGGTGTCTGAATTCATGTCTGATGCTGACACTTCTCTAATTTTGCCAGGAAACACTGCAAGGCTGTAACATCAGCCAGAAGATGAAGGAGAAGGGGAAGTCCTGAAAATAAACTTATTTCCTGAGCTTTCATTTCAGTAGATGAGAACTAAGCGGCATGCTAATTGACAAATGCATTAGGGTTTTATCTACCACTTGAGCATGTCAGTTGCCAAGGGATATTGGAGGCTTTTGGGGTCATCTGGAGTTTTCTTCCATAATTCTGGGATGGAAGGAGGTGAGGCAACACCAGGAGCCAGATGAGAAAGAGACAAGAGAACAAGGATTTGTGATGTCACACTGAATGGGCCTTGGCACCTTGTCCTAGAGACTTGCATGTTCCAGAAACATCCTGACCCTGCAGCCAAGTACAGAATCCCACTGAACGGGCAATCTACTGAGTCATCACTCCAATTATTTCTGGATTCAGTGAATCGTTCTGGATTTGAGCAAATCCTGATTTATAATTCTGTAAACTCACCCCTAAGTGTTAAACCTGGCCGCTGCGCTGCCAGCGACACTCAGAACTTGCCTTTGCTCTTTCATAAGCTCAAAGCTGCAGATCAAAGGAAAAAACCTGTCCATCATCCCACGACCTTCATCTTCTGCCTATTTGTAAGATCAGCACTGAGAAAGATGGGTAGGGAAACTATCTCTGTTTCTTCTCTATCTCCATCTCTTCCTCTGTCTCTATCTCTGTCTCTATCTCTGTATCTCTATCTCTTAATGACCTCTCCATGAGGTAGCAACTTGCAGAAAGCAGTTATGCTAGGATATCCATTCCCACTCTCTGAAGGCTGAAGCTTCTTTGACACATTAAGACTGGCTCCAGTAGGAGCCAAAATAACATTATATGGAATGTAGTGAAATAACTGATAATCTGCATAAGGCAGGGAAGAGTGCTGCTGTCCTAGCAGGACAGCTCTCATTAGGCCATTCTTCTACTGGCTGTGGAAATAATCATTTGGTTTACTGGAAAGGCCTACATTAAAAGGTGGGTTTTACAGCTCTTTCTAAAAACTGCCCATGTAGGAAACAGCATGACACTAGGGAGGAAGGAGACCAAGCTGAGGGAAGGGAGAGTGTGAAGCAGGCACTAGGAAATCAGCTTGTGTACAGAGCTGAAAGAAAGAAATCTAGCTGCTGTGGGAAGAACTCAGAAAATCCTTGATTTTCAACAGAAGTCATTTTTGCTTTGTTAGAACGTGGTCCTCATATTATTACCCAGCATGCAGCTCATAAATAAAATGGCTTTGAGTTTCAAAGTATTTCTTCAGGGGAGATCAAAATGCTCTGGGAAGAAAAAGGAGCAGATGAAAGAGCACAGCAAAGCTTCTGAACCTACAGTTCCAGTTACATTTTGTGTCAGCAAATAATTTGCTTAAACTGCAGACTGTCACAAACAGAGATCAAATAAATGATTTATGATTTACATAAAACTGCAAAAGCATCACTCAAGTCCTCTGTTTTCTACTAATGTAAATACATAAATTTCACAGGTGGCTTCTGTATAAAGCATCTACGGCATCCTTTGCTATCTCTGTGTTCTGCAAGGGAAGAATACAGGACACTTCCTAGACATGAAGCACAGTAACACCATAAAAAAAGGGAAATTATGCAAAGGCAATGAAATGGAATATGTTTTCACAGTGAACTCAGGCTGTCATAACACCACAGTTCAGGTTGCAGAGAGATAATGAATTTAAAACAAGAAAAAGCTTTGTAATTCTGTGCATGAACTTAATCATGAAATTTTGGGTGCAAAAAAACCTGGAGAAAATTGAGCCTTTGAAACTTTGAAAAAACAGTCTTCAAAAGGTATTTATTAATCCTTGCAGAAGGAATATTTTAAAATATTCCTTCTTGTCATGATTGGGGTTGGTTGGTTTTTTTTCCTAGTTGCTAAACTCTGCATTCTTGGGCATCTTCTGTCATAACACCCCATATGAGGGTGGCTTCTAAATAATATACAAAGAGAAGTTATTATTAATCACAATCTGACTAATGTTTACCAACAAAAATGAGCTCTTTCTTCAGTTCTCTCTGCTACTTTCTTTGGCTGTGCTTCAGGGAACAGCTGCCTGCATGCTCTGCTGCAAGCTGCATATTGCTCATCTCTGAATTTTGGGCTTTACTTCTTCCTCTTTCCCTCTATCTGTTTCTATTTCAGTCCTGGGTAAGTGGAATAAAACAAGAGCTTGAAACTCTGGCCTACAGGGCAGTACTCCACTGTTTTGACATCTGTGAAACATTTCCTATTTTCAAAGAATTATAGAATCATGAGTTAGAAAAGACCTTTAAGACCACTGAGTCGAACTGTAAACCTAAGAGAAAGTCCAATACTAAACAATATCCCTAAGTGCCACATTTAGACATCTTTTAAGTACCCCCAGGGATAGGGACTCAACCACTTCCCTGGGCAGCCTGTTCCACTGATCGACAACCCTTTTGGGGAAGATTTTTTTCCTAATATTCAATCTAAACCTGTATTTGCCTTATCACTCCAGTGTCATAATCTTGAAGACTTTCAACTTTACTCAGTCTACAGAGATAGATCAGTGCTGTTATCTACCTGAGAACTCAGAGGAAGGCTTAACAACTGTGGCTTGCTCAGTTTCAGGATGTACATTTGACCAAGGATGGCAGTTTAACTCTATGTATGAAAGTGAGTTCAGGAGACAAAGGACACTCTTGTAACTCCAAAGGTTTGCAACTTTAAAAATGACTATAACTTCAAGCCGTTTTAGTAGGCCACCAGCTGCATTGCAAAAGAAGAGCCAACATTGACCCCTTCTGCTTGTAATCTTCGAATATGGGAATGCTTGGATTAAAGTATTTTCCATAGTGCTTTGATGCCTGCATATCCATGCCTATCTATAAATGTTTATTTGGCAAACAGAAAAAGGAAAAATAGCAAAATTAAAAAATGTCTGAGTTTTCAGCAAAGTCATGCAAAAGCTTTTTCCCTACCAGCAAAAGTGGTCAGGAGTAAAATATAACACAAGTTCAGAGGAAGAAAAACCAGCTGGTTAGATAACTGATGCTCAGTTTCCCATTTTCCTCTACAGTGACTGAACAAGAAAGAGCACAGTATTTCTGAAAGATGGGAAAAGATGCAAGGCACTTTGGCAGGTCAAGAATTAATGGTTTTACCAGTGTGGTGGGATGTACTAGGAGATACCTTAGAGTTTTCTGACATAGTGATCATTTTCTTTATGTAATATAGCCATAGTTAAATACACACATGCTGTGTGTACAGATATAACAGCATGAAATTCTAATTCCAGGTACATAAATAATTGTGTGATTGCACTGAAGAAGAGAAAATAAAGGTCAGATAAAATGGATAACTGCTGTCTATCTGTGCACATGCTGAGAAAATTTTCTGCCACATATCATAGCGCTTTACCTACCACTTACTAGGCACCTTGTGGTGATTCCATTTCCTGATCCTACTCTTTTTCCCCCAGATTTTAATCTCACTTTCCTGCTTTCAGTGTGGCTGGAAACTGCCATGGAAGTGAAAGAAAAACAAAGTGAAAATGAGGAAAAGCTGACACCATGTAAAGCTGTCTGACAAATGTTCCAGAATATTACAAACGTTCCTAGTGCCCAAGGCATACCAGCCTCCATGGAGTCACACCTGCTGCCGTATCAACTGGTCTGATTTCATCCCCACTTATATAAGAATCACTTCTTCCATACCAGCACAGCTTTTCAGTGTTGGGTTTGTTGTGATTGTAAGAAGTCTACATAATTTAACTTCACTTTTGTGGCTTCAGACTTTTGGAAACTGTCTTTAAAAGAGTTGATTTTGAAAGTCACTGTGAGAAATTACTATATCAAAATGGAAAGGAGTACACATGCCTTTTCCTATTTTATGTTGCAGAAGATATAGTAACCATGAAAGTAAGAACACGAATTTATTCTTCTTTCTTTACCCTTTGGATTACTCCTCATTCCGTTACACTGGGAAATCCTCAGCTAACAGTGCTAGTCCTTTTGCCAGGCACAAAAGGCAAAAGTGAGGCTGAAGCACAGAAACCATCGTAACCCGGGACTTTACCTGCAAAGGCAAGCGAAAACTGCTCCACTGTCCTTTACAAGACAAAGACATCAAAGAAGAAAGAGTTGCATGCACTCAGCTCAAAAGAGAGGAGACAAAACAGTGTTTCCACAAACAGTTATACACTGTTAGCATTCAATATTCATTTAGTCTGAGAACAATGCTGATAACACACCAGTGTTTCAGTTGTTGCTCAGTAGCACTTACCCTAATCAAGGACTTTTCAGTGTCTTATGCTCTGACAGTGAGGAGGGGCACAAGAAGCCAGGAAGAAGCAGAGACAGGGCACCTGACCCAAACTAGCTAAAGGGGTATTCCATACCACAGCACGTCATGCCCAGTATGCAAACTGAGGGGAGTCACCTAGAAGGGACCGATTGCTGCTTGGGGTTGAGCTGGGTATCAGTCATCAGGTAGCAAGCAATTGTACTGTGCTTCCCTTAGGTTCCTTGCAGTTTATTCCTCTCTCTCATTATTTATTATTTATTATTATTATTATCATGGTGGTGGTTGTTGTTGTTGCTGTTGTAGCACTTTATTTCGATTATTAAACTGTTCTTATGTCAACCCATGGGGTTTACCTTCTTGTCCAATTCTCCTCCCAATCCTACCATCTGTGTAGTACTTTAGTTGCTGGCTAGGGTTAAAATACGACATGCCTTTTTATGTTTTATTTAAAAGCAGATTAAATAATGCATAACCTACTTCAGCAAAGCAGGTTTTAGGTTAGAGGGAGGCTAAGCTTACAAACCAAGTCAATGAAGAGTTTTCTTGGGCCAGATGACAGCACACAAGATGCATCTAAATGTGAAGACAGTCCTGCTGCTCAGGCAGAAACGAGTGTGTTTTAACCACCCAGCAAAGGCACCGTAGCTATGGCAACACAAAACTTAACACAGACTATGAAATCTACCCCAGACCTTGGGTGAATGCCAGGATGGTATTTAACCCACACTTAGTTTTATCCTGCTGCTTCCAGATCCTAAACCAGATTACACCTGCCTTGGTTCTGTGCAGGTTTTTGACTGCCATGCTCATCCATTTCTTATGATGTATGTCCAGTTCTCAGAGGAGAAAGATATGCAACTACTGTGATGCTCCTCCACAGGGAGCCCTTGCAGGTTTCTCAACAGTATCTCATCACCAGATTGTCACTGCTCCAGCATGGTAGGTATAAGTAAGGATGCTTCTCAGGCAATAAGCAAGCACACAGATTTCTTCATGAGCTTCAAGTGGCCTGTGCAGTCTGAGTCACGTTTTCCTTTTCCCAGCAGTTGGGTCATGAAGGACTAAAGAAACAATGAAAAGTATCTGGAGTTGAAAACAAGCAGCTTTTTGTGAGGGAGTCTTAGCAACTTGTCTGAGTAGAGAAAAAGGAAAATTTCCCACTGGGTAACAAATCAACAGATGACCTATTAGTGCCTACTAAGGTGCAACCACTAAGATGCAGTTTTTCAGAAACACTTGTCACATGTAGGAGGCCAGCAGAAATGCTTCAGGAATATCTTTCCTAACACCATTGAAAACAGAATTTGTCATCTTGCAGTAAGCACAAACACCTTTATATTTCTGACTGCTCACTGAGGCTGGCCCTTGGGGTCTCCTTTGGGGTAAGAGCTGAGAGTTCAGTTCCCCTGGATGTCAGACAATGAAATAATATCCGCCGTAGGCTCCTAGAGCTGTTTTAAGCAGAATTATCTACCACTGTTTCTACAAAACCAGCCTTGCCCACAGTCCAACTGATGATCATGTGCTTATCAGCCTACTGGCCATGGTTGCCAGTGGCTTGTGGAGAATTTGCATAACAAACCTTGAAGCATAAGATATACATAAGTAAAAAAGGCTCTTTCAAAGATTGTTAAGAGGGCTTCAGGACTAGCTGGACCATGAAATGTTGCAGTATTTATCTGAACAGGAAAATTAAAACTCAAGTACTCAGCACACTCTGCACCAAGCCTGAAATGCCAAGAGAGCTCATTCAGATATATTGAAAAAATGCACGACTGATATTTTATTCTATTTGAATAGTAGAGCAGCAGAGAATAAAAGCCAGTATTTGTGCCTTTGTCAAAAACTCAGGAGGAGCCCAACACTGCTTTTTCATTATGCTGACTTTATCCCATCTGAATACAAAATAGACATCATGCAGGTTTGCAAGAATATTTTTTGCTGTGTCAATTGCAATGTGTCCTGGGAATTCTGTGCAAGCCTGCATTAAAAAGATTCTGAAGAAACAGAAAATCTTCTTCCTGCCCTTCCACTAATGGCCACAATTATGGTATTCCTAGGATAATACCAATATATGATACATTTTCACAGGCAAATGTTTGCAAAAAAACTCTGCAAAAAGCTCCATGGTTATTTCTCTGCCAGCAGCAATACCTTCATATATAGCAGTGATATGGGCAGTGTTTTCAGATCACATGAGGATTCCTGGTTCAGAAATAATTGTTTAGTCAAAGAGCAATTATATACAACAGCAATATAAAATTGGATTACATTTTTAACACGTCAAAGCAAAAACAAGTATCCTTGAAGGATTTTGGAGCTGCTAACACTGCAGTGTGGATCAGTTTTGTTCTTCTACCTTTCATTGCACAGATTAACCAAGGGGTAACAGAGCTTGCCAGACAATTCTGTACTAAAAATGAAAATGATTGCCATCTCCTTTCTATGCTGATTTGCTAAATACAAAGAGAAGCTTAATGATTTAATATACTGAACTTCTCAGGCTGTATCAGAAATACAAGAGAAGACCAGCTGTAACAATCTTCATTACCAATAGGGAGGAGAAATTACTGCCTGTAACACCACTTTGGTGTTTATTGCTCAACAGAGAAAAAAGGGTGTACTTAAAAACCACATCAAGCCAGAAAATCACCCAGCATTTATTTCTCCTTTCCTGTCAAGAGGGTCACCTGGGAAAGAGAGGCCGAATCCATGCCTGAAAAAAAGAAGCACTGTGACATGAACATCTTGAAGAGACCATTCCCAGCAAAAAACTTTTGACAGTCATGTTTCACAGAATAATGCGTGATCTGGTGCTCACTAGAGGCAAAACAGCTGAGAATCTAAAAGCTTTTTCGCTGAGCATGTCAAATTATCCCAGACCTGATTTGGTGATAAAGCACAAGGATTTAGCCACTGTTTTAGTCAGGAAGATAAATAGTCTAACATTTGAAAATCTTCGTGTTGGTATCATTGATTGTATAGCACAATTCACATGCAAAATGTCCTTATTACAAGCATCCTTTGGAAACCATCATTAAATAATTGCAACAGTCAAAGCACACAAGGAGATCTCTTATCTCAAAAAAATGTAAAGGAAGTTTTAAAAACTGTGGTATTGCTTTTGAAAGCAATATGTCTTCAGGGGAAATATCAGGAAGTGACTGTTCCTTACTGAAAAAGAAGCAGCACATCTGTTTGGTGGGTTTTGATAGATATTCTGGGTGTATAGAAGTTCCTCTTTTCATTAGTTCCATAGGCAAACAAAAGCTCTCACAGTATTATGTTTAGTCCAACACTGTAGCTGGAAAAACTACTGATAAAAAGCATACAATTTCTCATTTGGATTTCCAAACGTTATGCTGTTACAAGAGTTGCACTGGGTTTTTTTAATTATTTTTTCCAGCCTATCATCCACTGGGAACAAATATTGAGACTAACAATTAGGGATTCCTATGAGGATTTCAGGGATAGAAGGGTATGATACAGTAGGATTTAGGTAGAGAAGGTTCTCCAGAGTTTCTTCAGTTTACCAGTTTTCAAGGGTAATTTACTCTCCCTGTTTTATGTTGTTAAATCAACTTAGTTGCATATGAATATTTATGCTGCTGACCGTTCATTGTTACTAGCTGTCAGCTGTTAGCTTCTGCAGAGATCTTTATGTTAAACTCATGAATTTGGACAGCTGTCAAACTTAATGTCACTGTGCATACTTCCCCCTAAATCCTGGGTTTCCCTTGAATTTAATTTCAAAGGTGTGCTATGCTTTTTTGGTATTTCACAGTAGATGTAACATCCAGTGTACAGTTGATGGATACCTCAATGGATCCATGGCATGCTATTGGTTTCTCACATGTTCCAGCAGTGTGGCTGGGCTCTTGACATCCACAGAGAGGCAGCTGATGGGAACTCTCATCTAGGAGGGAATGATGCAATTTAATGCGTGTGGGAGCTTGGTCACAGCGTGAAGAGACTGGGCAGGATGGCTGCTGCATTTTTTATTGTGGAGCCTGTGTCAGTTGATGCTGCAGTGAATGGCAGAGATGTGAAGAATGGAGACTGACAAATCTGTTTATTTAAGATATGGAGCAGAAGGCCTGGTCAGATCTTGTTTTATCGCTGGTGATTCACAGTCCTGCTAAGCAAGACCCTTTTAGAGTATGTGCTTCTGCCATTCAGGCAGTATCAATTCTGCAGCAACTCAGACATGAATGGCCAAATAATGTATCTAAATCAAACTGCTTACTTTTGCAGCACAACTGCAAGTTTTCTACTTTTCTTCTTTTACTCCCATGCTTTTCTAAAGTGTTTTGATATAAATTGACAGACATGTCTGCTGACTTTACAACAAGAAAAAGAATTCACTGAGTGCTAAACCTATTCTGAATTATGCCTAATGTAACCAGATTTTATATTTTTCTGCCTTCACTTTCCTAAATTTCATTGATAAAATTCTTACACAGTAGACTTCAAATGCAATCTGAAAGAAAAATGAATATAATTATGAAGTATTTCTATAGATAGTCAACAGTAGAATTGCATAAGACTTTTTTATAAATGTAGAACAAACAAATCCATTTGTAAATTTATCTAATAGCATCTGTAACAAGAACCCTATTTACCCTTGCACTTACCAAACATTTTATCATACTGTATGCATGTTATTAAGTCCCAAGATGCTCTTTCATGAGATTGACTTGCTAAATTGAGTCAATTTTGTTTAGATCAAATGGAAGTGCTCTGCACCACCTAAGCCAGAGTTTCCATCATAGGGAAAGATGGTGGCATTATGCACCACTCAGTACTAATAATGTGCAAGCCAAGGTTGTATCAAACTATGATTGCAACTCCAGACTACTGTGATGTGAGTCTTGGAAATCCTTAATGGAAAATTCACTCATCAGACAAATGAATAGCTATTATTTAAGTCTGAAATAACAGTATTAACAATGAATACTCATCTCTTCTCAGAAGGGTTGCAAGTTAAATGTAAAAAAATTTAGCTGCAAAGCAAGAAACTCATATACAGCATGACAAAACATTTCCGAGCAGCTCATCAGCTCTGGTTCTTTAGCTGATGGTAAACATATGGAAGAAATTGAACTTGAAGATAAATGAATCCTGAAGATTGAAAAGCTGTGAGGGATAACTTGTATTTAAATGAAAATATTTCTAAAAGCATACAGTGTAACTTGGAGGACATTTCCTGCCGCTGTGGTGGATTTCTAAGTAAAAGCCTCTCTTGAAAACCCTCTTGTCCAAACTGCCCTGCCTGAAGTGCCTGATTTTTAGGGTATGCTGGTGAGTGCCCCAGACATGCAACACAACACCATGAATGTTCCTGGCTGTTCAATGTAGGCATAGAAACTCTCTTTCTATAACTGTACCCAGGGCTGCTTTTCTGTACTGTGCACATATGAATAACCCACTCTGCCAGCATCTACTAACTTGTATTAGCACAGGACAGAGAAACCCATGTGATGCAGAGGACTCAACTTTACCTACTGAATCTGGGTTTAGCAGGTGATTCAAGGTAAAACAGAACTGCCCCCCAGAATCAGCCTGCTGCCCCAGAACCTTGAGAAAGGGCACACTGTCAGGAGCTGTGGTCTCTCCACAGGTAGCATGGATCCAAGTGTCCCTTCTGAAATGGAAACCTCCATGGATGCCTTCTTCCTGTCCACTCTGTAGCATCCTCTATGCTGGCACAGTGGAGAAGGGGAAGTGCAAAGTGGTCTGGTCCTCCTCTGTGGCCTTCAGTTTCAATCCTTTGGCCTTTTTTACACAATCACCTGGAAGACAAGACACATGAGACCAGCGTGACACACTTTATTCCAGTGAGAGCCAAAGACCTGACAAGATTCCCACACAAAGCACACACAAGCTGCCGACAGAAAATGGGACCCCATAGCTCTGCTGCAGAAAACAGTATCCTCTTGCTGTCTGTGCCTGGTATTGGCACCTGTACTAGAAGCCACACAAGAATCAACAATTTGCTTACCAAGGGAACTGGGCAATTCACTATCAAACTGGACAGTCCTGGCAGGTCCAGAGGCAAGGACTATGTGAAAGACAGACAACATGCATAAGAGCATTTTCAGACCACTGAATACAAAGCATCTTGTAGCTTTGGGGCCTAAACTAAGCAAAACTCCACCCATGAAGGTTATTCTCTTTAGACCCTTCAAGTCTAAAGAAGAGGATGACTTCCTTGCCACATCTCTTCATGAAAAATCTCAAAAGAAATAAATATTCCTTCAGAACATTGGATCTGTTCCTGCTTTCCCTTTTATATTCCTACAAAAGGATGGGCGTGCTTGGTCCTGCATGCTCCTCCATGCACAGCTGCCTGCTTCGGCCAGCATTGGAGGTGGTTTGGGGAACCTCTTTAGTGAAGCAAAATGGGTTTGGGAGGAGGTTGGTAGGAGCATCTTATCAGTCATCACAAGCCTCTCCAAGTGCCAGTGTATGTATAAAGAAGAGATGCATGCCTCTTATTCCTGTTCTTGACAAATGTCACTCCTTTTAATCAGTGCAATCTGGCAGGCTGCAATATTGTCCTAGAACTGTTACAGACACTGAACTAGAAACACCACACACAAAATAAGAATGAAATCTGCAAGGGCATCCAACAGGCCCCAGAGCTGAGAATTTTACAGCATGGATGTAGTTGGGTTACTGAAGTGCACGGTAGCCCTAACCACATCCCGCTTGGCCTGCAGACTCAGAATCACTGTCTAGAGCAATTACATTTGTCAGGATAGAGCTAGTCCTTCACTAGACCAGTGAAATCTACATTTCTCTATTTTCTCTTTCTCTATTCATGTATATGTCTACCACTGTTTTATCTTAACTCCAGTACATATAAAGAATAACTCCACTGCAGTCAACTGGAATATAATATTTTGAAGAAAGCATGAGAAGAGAATCAGGTCTGTGTGGTTTAACCCCTGTTGCCAACTAAGCCCACACATCCACTCGTTCACACCCACTACATTCAGATGGGGGAGTGAAGCAGAAGAATAAAAGTGAGAAAACTTGTGGGTTGAGATAAGTCAGTTTAATGGGGAAAGCAAAGGCTACACACACAAGAAAAGCAAAACAAAGAATTCGTTCATCACTTTTCATGGGCAGGCAGGTGTTCAGCCATCTCCAGGAAAGCAGGACTCAATCACATATAATGTTTTTTGGGGAGACAAATGCCATCACTCCCCCCCTTTCTTTTTTCTTCCCCCAGCTTTATATAGCATGACACCATATGCTATAGGATGTACCTCGGGTCAGTTGGAGTCACAGCTGTCCTGCCTGTGTCCCATTCCAGCTTCTTGTGCACCCCCAGCTTACTTGTTGGTGGGGTAGGGTGAAGAGCAGAAAACAACTCTAAGTAAGCACTCCTCAGCAGTAACTAAAACATCCCTGTGTTATCAATACTGTTTCCAGCAGAAATCCACAACATAGCCCCATACTAGCTACAATAAATAAAATTATCTCTATTCCAGCCAAAACCAGCACAAGATCCAAAGTCTTCATTGTGTGCTTCTCTTTGTGTTGATCCATTCTTTAATATTTCAGTATGAGGCTATAAATACACTAAGAACCTCACAAGCCAGAGTAATGATTTTTCTAATGCAAACAGAACCAAAATTCCATTGATTGTTTTAAACCATGCAAAAGAAAATTGCATAAAAAGACAAGTTTTACCAAAACATGAACACCTGTAACCAGCTGAATTTCTATAACATCATTGCTTTTAATTGTTTTTTGTGAAACTTGTTTGCCTGCATTTTAGGCAGCACTGGTCTACAGCTAGCAAATAGAAAATTAAGCTGCCGTCTCTTCCCCATCTGAATGGCTTGGAAGGGATGGAGCATACACTGACTTCAAAATACTACAAAAATTACTTCAGTCAGAAGGGTGCATCCACTTCACAGGGCCTCTAGTATTCAAAATCCAGACTTCAGCCGCAGCTTTTTAACCATAGTCATAGAAAGAATTTATGTTAGTAATAGAGCATTTTAAGAGGTTCTTCACATATTATGACATTTGATATAAAAACTGAACTATCTATTTATTTGCTCTTATTTTCCTTGTTTAATGTTATTGATTCACTTTTAATATGAAAGTTAGTGGTGAAATAACTTTACTTATCTAGAGCTGCTTTTTCACCTTCTTGGGGGTTAGTTTCCTTTTTTCTCTCATGAGCACATCTGATATTATAGTAGAGGTATTCACCCCAGAAATCTGTTAATCAGTTTTGTGAAGTCTGGAATATTTTTCTTCTCTGTGAAGGCTCTCTTATTTGAATACTGCTATATCATCTGAACTAAAAATGAGTTATAAATTAGTTTTGCAGAACAAAGCCTTTGCTTTTAGAAAAAGTGAAATTGCTGTAGGTCACAATATTTTGAAGAGAACATTACCTAACACATTTATGCAGTCTTCATTTTAAACCTTTACTCAAATTATATCAGTTGAATACAATGTTATACTGCAAATATTAGACACACTATTTCAGAAAGCACATATAAACATTTATTTTATTTTTTTTTTTTAGTAAAGACCTATCTAATACAAGTTTGTGGCCTTTCTAGTTATAACCATAAAATAATTCTTTTCTTAAACAGGAATGTAAATGACTGAATATCACAGATTTTCATATATTTTCATACTTGTATTTTCACATACATTTGTCAAAAGAACTCATATCTCTGTGATGTCACTCATATTTAGTGATGTCACAGTGATATGGTTTAGTGGTAGACTTGGCAGCCCTGGGGTTGGACTTGATGATCTCGAAGATCTTTTTCAACCTAGTTGATTCTGTGATTCTATTATTCTCTTTTACACTGGATTTATTCTAGACAAAATAATGCATGTCATCTTGCTTTATGTTTTGCTGACTTTCCAATAATATGTCAGGGTTTACTCATCCCCCCTTTTTGTTTCAAGTATTTTTACATTATAACCCCTGAAGACAGACTGACAGCTGGTATATTGTAGCATAATCGTCAAACCTATGTGAACTGACTTATAAGCTTAAATATCACAGAGCTAGAAGGGAATAGAGGTAGTCATTAGTCCATGCAGGCCAGGTCTTTCAATGCAGATCATATTTTGTACATTCGTGATCACTCTTAATCCTTTCCTCTGAACTTGTTAGTTGCCTTTATTTAAAATGTATTACCCCAAAATTGTATACTGTTCTGTAACCTTGATGATAACAAGTGGTATTTTATGCCTTACATACTAAATTTGCTGGGTATATAAAAACGACTTTTGCCTCTTTCCATCTGTGTGTTATGCTTACCTTATCATCTAATGCCACCCCATCTGCTTTTCTGAAGTATTGCTATTTAACTGGATATTCTATTCCTTTATGTGTCTAGTTGTTTACTCCTGCCCAAGAATAATCCATTACACTTGTCCCTATTCAGTTTCATTTTACTATTTTCAAGCTACTTATTAAATTTTTAAGGTAATTTTGAATTCTATGTTCTTCTCATGCCACCCAGGTCCATGTAACTTGAAAATTGAATGGCTTAAACCACGACAGCATATTCTTCAGATCATTAAGAAAAAATATGAACACAGACTGAAGAAACATCTCTAGGGAACCATACTAGACACGTGATTTCTCTTCTTGCAAATCACTGATCATTATTTCATGGCTTATAAAACCTACCAAACACTTCTGTATCCATACTGTGTCAGTGCTTCAAGGAATTATAGCATAGCATGGGTTGGGTTGGAAGGGACTTTCAAAAATGGTCTAGTCAAACACCCCAAATACAGATCATATTTTCCTATTTTTTAGTATAATATGATACATAAAGGCATTAATGTTCTCAAATCCTGTTGCCCTGCTATAGGACGAAGTCACATGGATTTGAAATTTTTACATTGGCTGCTATTAACATCCTTGTTGTCTTCTAGTGCTAACAATTAGGTTTTCTCAGTGGTTCAAACATTTTGGAGGAGAAATTATGCTCTTTAAGGACAGATACTAGCTTTCCCTTCATTAACCTTTCAAGACATTACCTGTCCATCACACACTTTCAAGTACAACAGTAGTATCTAATATTTCATCATGAAGTTCTTTAACTTCTTCATTAGGAAACTCATAATCCCTTGCTGACTTGAAAAACTAACCTCTAAATTGTTCCTTTTCCATTCAAAGTTGAGGTCTTTACTTATATCACTGGTATTAACTATAATACCCCTCAATTGCAATTGATCATTCCTTTAAAGACTGAGGCAAAAAAGTTATTACAAAATTTGACCTTCTGAGTATCATCCAGCAGTAGCTTTTCCTCTCTACTGAACAGCAGACCAATTCACCCATTCCTTCACTTTCCCTCTCTTACAATTGCACTTCTGAATTGATTGATATCTCTTGGCAGATGCATCTTGTTTTGAGCTTCGGCTTTTTTAAATTTTGTTCCTACATGTTCGTGTTATATTTATCACTTGTCTTCAGTAGTCTGACCTAGTTTTTGCTTCCAGCTTGATTCTTTCTTGTGTTGGAGGTTCATGCACAGTTCGTGCTTTAATCAAACTGATCTCGTACTGCATTTTCTCTCTTTCATCACAGTGGGATAGTATATACCCAAGGATGGATATTATGCTATTGTGTGCATTATTTCTAAGGTGCTAAATCTTTAACAGCATTTTCCTTGACACGAGATCTTGCTTACCCATTCTGTGAATATATTGAAGTCTATCTTCTATCACTCACCTGCTCTTTCTCCTTCTGTCCTGAATGATCATGAACCTTTTTTCTAATGGCCACTCTTGAATGGATCTTCCAGACTCAAATTCTCATCCATTCCTCACAATTGTCAATGAATGCAAAAGAATCTCCCCTTTATTTGCTTTCTTTACTTGTTGAATCAGAAGCATTCTCCCTGATGCAATCCAAAAGTTTCCTGAGTAATCTGGAAAAGACTCTCCCCTTTATTTGCTTTCTTTACTTGTTGAATCAGAAGCATTCTCCCTGATGCAATCCAAAAGTTTCCTGAGTAATCTGCTGTATTTCTTTCACAGTAGGCATTTTTGATTATCTCCAGTCACCTTGTGTTTAATATAACAGTTCTTGCAACACATCACGTATAATTTTTTCCTCAGTTCTTTTCTGTTTATGCTACAAAACTTGGAAATAGCATGCAATTCAAAGACTGAGTTTTGGGAAAATTTATGTTGAGCACATGTTTTGTTTGATAGGCAGGCATATAAAGGTCATCATCAAAATAGCTTCAGTCATTGACAGCACCACCCAGAGCACATGTGATCTTGCAAGTAAGGGCATCTCACATGCTACTGATACGGCATTTGACATTAGGGAATGAATATGTCAGCAAGAAAGTCTAGATAGTCCATCTGCCAGTCCACAGTCAATCTGGTGTTTGCCTACAGGGTCTGAACACTGGAAATAAATAGTGAATCTAAGAGTATGCCAGGCTGCTTACTGCTCATGTACATCCTGTTTAAACTCACGATAATCTCACTGAATCACACAAAAGACAGACCTGCTAAAGAAAAAGCAAGCCTTCTTGAACATAGCTGGACCTTCCCCGGGAAATAAAATTTTATTATCAAATTCCCAAAATATATATATAGGTAATTATGCTATCTTGGATGCTATGAGCGGAAGGAAGGAAGGAAGGAAGGAAGGAAGGAAGGAAGGAAGGAAGGAAGGAAGGAAGGAAGGAAGGAAGGAAGGAAGGAAGGAAGGAAGGAAGGAAGGAAGGAAGGAAGGAAGGAAGGAAGGAAGGAAGGAAGGAAGGAAGGAAGGAAGGAAGGAAGGAAGGAAGGAAGGAAGGAAGGAAAAAGGTAATGTAAAAATATGGTAATTTTATGACACTAAATGTAAACTCCTCTATTTTATTTAAACAAAAGGGGGTTTCTATAGTTCATAAAAATGCAGCATGAGAATAGTAATCTCATAAGATTATATATGTCATCTACCAGCATACAGGCCAAATGTCCATAGCAGGTGCAGATGTGGATGTTGTCATTTTAAGTCAAATAAATATTCATCAAATGTAATACAAATGATAAAGCATACAGCCTGGAAGCTAAAGTTAGATCCTGAGCAGACTTCTTGCATGCAGTGAGATAAACAGGATACATGAGGTAACACTGGGTTTCCATGAGATGTAAGGGTTTTAACAGAACGAATATGAAATTACCCCATTTCAAGCTTGCCAAGGAGCCACAGATAAAGTAAGTGCCAATGAGAAAGGTATTTCAAGGGAAGGCAATAATGCTGCTCAAGCAGAACAAAGTGATGAAGAGTCTTCTTTTTCTTGCTATATATGTAGCACAAATGAGTTTTATAACAGAGCCCAGAAGAAACCTTATTCATACATAGGTCTTGGGACTCTATCTTAGCATTTCAGTTTTCATCCTAAAGAAGTGTTTAGGCATTTTAAAAAAAGTTTTAAAATTTCATTTGAATGTAACCAATGTCTTGATTTCTGTCTGTATCTGTAAAGATCTGGAATTTATAGATGTGAAGAACACAAACTGGCCTATATATTATAATAAGGTCTAATTTTCAAGAAAGGTAAATCAATCTTTTTGACTTTTGACTTCTAAGTTTTAGATACATTAAGTAAAGATTTTTAAATCCTAGATAGCTTCAGAGACATAAAACTTAAGAGAATATTACCAACTGTATCATAAAGCATGGAGGCCTCACCAGGGTACTCTTAGGGGTAAACATTCCTTGCAGGAAACCAAACCATGTGAAGGATGCAAGAGATGAGCTAATGTTTTCCGGAAACTATTTAAACCAGTAAATAACAGGTATATGCACTTGTCTTAGTGACTTAAAGACAAGTTTAGTGCTAAAATAACAGAATGATTCAGCCTAAAATGGCTCCTTCTGTACGGAGCAAAGAAAAACCTCTCCCTGCAGGTGTATTATGTTGAAATACTTTCCTATCAAAGAATAGCCCCTGCCCATGGTAGGGAGGTTGGAACTAGATGATCTTAAGATCCTTTCCAGCCCTAACTATTCTATGACTCCACGAATAAGGAATAAATTGAGATTTCTGCTCCTGTACTAAGAACCACACATATTTTACAAGAGCTTGAAAAGCATAGTTGTTCTATAAGCAGGAAAGAAAATGAAGCCCAGATCCATTATAGATGAACAATCTTCCCCTTCCGAGTGCCCCAACACTTCTGCATAACTTTAGTGCAACCCAATGAAACAAGAGGCAGTAAAGACATTGTTATCCTAGACAAATGCATGTGCTGAAGCATCAGTTAGATCCTTCAAGCTTTCTCTTATTTGCACCATTAGCATGGACCTTCTTTCCACTCAGACATCAGTTTTCATTACAAGGGTGGTAACACAACTGTCTCTCTTTGTAAATAAGTCTTACTTGTCTTCAAATTTGGCTTGAGCTGGGTCAACAGGCCCTAAACTTAGCAGGGGGAGGAATGTGATCTCTAAGCAACAGTTAGCGTTTTTTTCTTTTAAAAAAGAAATAAAATTTCCACTTAAAAGCCTTATGTCCTCAAACCGCTTTTCTAAAATCACAGATAACACAAGCATTCTGTACACAGGTAGTACATACACTACAGAATGACAGAATATTTTAGCATTGTCCAGGGACGGTTACCTTAAGGTAATGTAACACTGGAAAACCTTGCTTTCTGGCTATTATTAAAAATGATAACATCAAGCATTTCCTTCCATTTTATTCTGACTATTTTATGCTTTTCTAAGAATTTTTATCTCTGATCCATATGAGAAAGATTTGATCTTATACCTTCTAGCATGACACAACTCCTTGGTGCCTGATCTGGTTTTATAGCCTGAGAAGAATGAAATTTTGAATAAACAGAAACAATTAGAAGAGATGTTTGAAATGCCAAGGAGATTTCAGTACAGATGGTCAAAAATATGTGATAAATATGATTTGTCATACCACATGCAGACATAAAAATAAAGGAGCTGCCCCATCTGAAAAGAATTCTTTGTTTTATTTGGATTTGGAGATTTGGTTGTGTCTAATTGTAAAGTATCTACCTGTTGGACCAGTTCTTCAAGTAGATGAATCAACAATTGAGGGAGTAAGGTGCTTTTGAAGATGTCCAAAAGGGGCTCAAATTCACCAAAATTAAGCGCTTGGTTATTGACATTATTGAATTTGAAAATTCATTTTAGTTGGAGTGGATCTCCCTCTGAAGGCCTTCAAAAGCATCTGACCTTTCTCCTACAATTAGGAAGGGTATTTAGTTTTTACAATAAAATATTTATTTATTTGCATAGAGAGAGATATAAGGGGGAATCACCAGGCACCTCGTATGAAGACACAAGTGCTGGAGCCAGATAAATGGGTTTCCAACTATTATCTTTCCTTTTGGAAAACAGAATTAGGGAAAGTTTTTAAGAAAAAACTAAAACAACAAGCTAGCCAGGTTGTGGAACAAAATAACGTTCCATTATTTCATTGCCTAACTTTCTTGTCATTAATGATATCTGTTGGCAAGCAAAAGTGAAGGTAAAATTAATCCCTTTCCATGGTTAAATACTGATAAATGCGGTCCTTATTAAAGACAACGGTTATTACATATTCTTTATCTAAGGGTTTGCAAAACTTATCTCTTCTCCTATCTCCATGTAAGAAAGCACCCTAAACTTGTCCTAATAAGTTCCCAAAGCTTCGTGTTAATGTTATAATGCAGAAAAGGAATATGTTAGCCAGGCTGGTGCACAGAAGCAAAGGAAGAGCTGACAAACAACCACTGTTTCTTGAGGCAGTTTCAGTAGTGGGAAAACAATACTTGGTCTGAACTCAACTACATAGGTGCAATGTCAAAAAACAAAGTTTTTAAGGTCCATGAGAGTCACTAGAAAACTTCCCCAGACTTTGGATTACACTGTAACATATTTTCCAATGTAAATTGCTGAAGTGGCATTAGGGAAATAAACTCGTTTTCCTGATACACATTACCACCAAGACTAAGGATCAGTCACAATGTAGACCTGTAAAAGATAAAATTTCTTTTTTAATGCATACATACAGTTTTGGAATATTAAGCTGGAGGATAATGATCATACCACTTTTCAGGCTAACAGTGGAGACACTGTAAGTGTAGTGTGGTATCTGTAATACAAGACAGATGTGTATCAGTTGCTGACAACTAAGAGAAGAAATAAATGTTTCCCAGGCCACAAAAAGAAGATATTGAGTCTCTTGAACCATTGTCGTGGTTTAAACCCTAGCCAGACATCTTGTCCACTCCCAGTGAGTGGTGCCTGGCTGAGAGCAATCGAGCCCCCACCCCACCCCCCCACCCCCACCCCCCCCCGGGGCTCTCCTCTTCTCCTCTCCCAGAGGAACAGGAAGGAGGATCGAAAGAGTGCAACTCCTACGGGTTGAGACAAGAACAGTCCAGCAACCAATGTACAACACAAATCACCACCGCTACCACCAACGACAACAATGATAAGGGAAAATAACAAGGGAAGAGAATACGATACCACCGGCCAAGAAACGAGTCCCACCCAGAAGCCCATGTCCTTCCGGGTAACTCCCAGTTACCCCCCACCCCGGGCATGATGTGCTGTGGTATGGAATACCTCCCTGGCTAGCCTGGGTCAGGCTCCCCATCTCTGATTTGTCACAGCTTCCCCTCCTCGCTGGCAGAGCATGAGCCTCACAGAGTCCTTGGTCAGGGTAAACATCACTTAGCAACAACCGAAAACATCGACTTCACCAACACTGTTCCCAGGCTGGAAGTCAAAACACAGCACTGCACCAGCTACCACGAAGGAGAAACATGACTGCTACTGCTGAACCCAGGACAGCCATCTATGAAACAATTAAAAGGCCTGATTTTTGCCTCAAAATACGTACTAAGAAGAAAATCATGCAGAATGCTGATTTTCAGTATCTATGCCCTAATATATGGAGAATATGTTTTAAAACTCTCCCTTTCTGCGTCCTCATTGGAAACTATACACATAGAAGCCAAGGGAATGCTACATTAATGGCACAAAGACCTCTGTATGGTGAACATGTTTATTACGGATGTAATTAATCCCTCAGGCAACTTTAGAGGGAAATAAATGCTGCTCCTTACAAGGTGCAGCATTGCAGCAGACAAGGACTGGTCCTTGACCACACACACTGCTTGCCCCCCTCCTCACTCCCTGCATCTGCCTGGGACCCTTCCAACCTGCTCTCAGACACACTGTCCATACAGGTGGCTGGTCCCGGACTGTACAGATGCAACATTGCCTTAGACATTTACTTTAAATCAGCTAAGTCAGTCTCAAGGTGAAACAAATACCACACTATAAGCAGAACCACTAATTTGGACACAAATTTATTGAAGCATGTGGGTACAAACTAATGCGTGAAATTCTGTCTGAAGATGAAACTTATTTTTTACTGTGAGGGTGGTTGAACACTGCAGCAGGTTGTCCAGAAACGTTGTGGAGCTTCCATCCTTGGAAGTACTCAAAAGCCATCTGGACATGGTCCTGGGTAACTAGTTCTAGGTGACCCTACTTTGAGCATGGGTTGGAGGGCAGCCTCCAGAGGTGCCTGCCAACCTCAGCCATTCTGTCATTCTGAAAATCTCTTAACTGATGACTCCAGTCCTAGGCCAGCTGTTGTGATGCAAGCAGCATTACCAGTCTTGGATAAAGGGCATACAAAATTATCCAGCTATACTGCAGGTTAGTTCTGCAGTTAGTGTGCTCAACTGCATACAAAGGCAAAGACCAAGTGAGGAGAGAGCTGCTACTACTCTGGGTAGTTGGTGATTATTGTCTATTAGCTCAGCACTCCTTATCTGCAGTCTCCTTATAAGAAGGGTTAAATGCTACCTTGTTTTTCAGACAGGTCATTTGAAGCCCCTGGGATATTCATGATGCTGATTTTCCTTGGGAGACTCACCTCAGGATTGCCATATGATCCATGGAGTGAGCAGCAACTGAGAGCAAGAGCCTAAAGGAAAGCGCTTTGCCTCACCAATGACAGTGAGTCTTTTACTGTGCTGACAACAGAGGAAACATAGGAAAACTAACTTCCCTAGCTTAAAATCAACTTCTGCAGGTAGAAAGGGAAATGAAGGGAAATGTCAAAAGCTACAAATCCTAGATAGTTAACACAAAAGCAATCCGTAGTGCTGAGAATGAAGTCCTTGTTCATGGATCAAGAATCCAAGAAGGCTGGATTTGCCAAAAGCAAAAGCCCTAATAATCTCTAAATTGAGGGTGGAAGTTTCCTTTCTGGGCTTTTAGACCATCTGAGAAAAACAGCTTCTTGTGGAAAAAAAAATTGCCTCTGTCACATTCTGGTTTGTTGTGCTAGCCTAGACTTGGAGGTTGTGTAAAGCAGGCCCTTCTGGTATCGGAAGAGTTTCTTAGAGCCTGTAAACTTCTCATAAGCCTATCTGTTGTTCTCAGCACTTCCTACTTCTCAGGTCCTTCCTTTTCTATATGAACAAATTTAACTTGTCTTTTGAAATCTCGTTACCACAAGATTGTTCCTTCCTGTGTCATCTGAGTCTTACTGGCTGATAAAGAGAGAAAACAAGTTTTAATGAAAAGTAAGATTATTAAACTGGAAGTTGCTTATACACAGACTAGTATTCCCAAATTAGAGCATGCAATGCCAGTTCCCAACTGCTGCTATGCCGTCAAGTCCTGTATGTGCCAATTGCCCAGACTTTTTTGGCTAGTAAGAGATCAGATATGGTGTTGTGGATGATGAAATGCCTCATGAAAAAAAGGAAGTGGTGAAGTGACACAGATAAAACTGGAACAGTGCTAATGTATTAAAGCAAGCAAAAGCACCTTAAAACACATGCATCATAGTGTGTAGAAAGCTTAGCTTCACTCCAGCAGAAAGCTATTCTGGTTAATTCACATGATCATTTTGCTATTACTTTATCATACCAGCTCCTAATAACAGAAAGGCTTTTTTTACATGTCTGATGGAAGATACTGAAAATAAGTACAAAAGCAAGGGACCCTTCAGGAAGGGATCCTGCTAGCTGACATTCCAGAAATTTCTTCTTGTTAGCTAAGTAAAAATATCAGCTAGAGTGAAGATATTTATCTGACATGTATTATGTGAGACATATGTGTGACATAGGAAGGGGGGGGAGACACACTATCATGCATAATTAGTGGCATTTTTCTGCAACTAATTTGTCTTCCTTAGTTTGCTGTCCTCCCTGTATACTGGGAACAAAATGTAAAAAGGCTGATAATAGAGATATGAAATCAAACAATGTAAAACAATTTGTATTGTCGAAAGTATTCTGTAGGAAATGTAATCTTTGGCTCCTTCTGGCATCACACAACTTGTTACTTGCAAGGCTAAAAGCTGGTTCCAGGAAGAACTGGAGATGAATATGCTCTTAACAATCTAAGGATTATGCTCAGATTGGCTGAAACCCATAAAAAGTCAGAGATCATGATGTGAGCAAGACAGTCTGCTTTTCTAAGCTGAAGTGGGAGTTAACTGTGCTGGGAAGAAATCAAAGAAAGGAGAAAATGCACAAGAAATTTCTCAGATTGTTTTTCAGAGTAGATCTATAAGAATCTGTAAATAAGTAATCTGTAATTAAGATATAACTAACTCTTTCCTGCTGATTACCGGAAAAGTTAGGTATTTTTGTGCATGAAAAATTTTGAAACAAAAAACCTGATGCAAGCAGCATGCTTTTTGTTATGTGGATTCAAATTTATGATTATATACATGTTCAATTCAATGAACAAATAGTTGTTTCCCAGAGAAATGAGAATATTATGCCTACAGTGTCCATAGACTCTAGACACTATCTTTGTTAACTGGAAATCAATAGGACTTTACACACATACTTAACCTCCTGTGGCTTTATGATTTCAACAGGAAATCTGGCAACCAACAAACAGTTTATGCTTTGGTATTATGCTGATTAGTACTGCAAAAGATGGAAAGGTCTGACCTGTGAGATTCTTCAGGGCTTGCCTTTCATAAAATCTTTTCATCAAGAAAGAAAGTGTTCAAAATATGATACTTCTTAATTGGATATATGCCAGTGAAAATAAATTACGTACACAAAGAGGTACTGAGGCAGAGCATCTATCGGGTGGTAGCAAAAGCAAGCAACACTCTCTTAGCTCATCTGATACCCGTTAAAACTGTAGTGAGCAATATTCTTAAAAAGAGGTCATGTAGATTATTCCAACTCTGCTGAAAGATTAATCTCTTCAATAAATCATCATGAAGTTAATTATTTCTAGCCAACTTAAAAGATGTATGCTGAAGCAGCATTTTAAGTGATTAATTCCTTTATACAGTCATTAAATATTTATATGGTAGTTTCTTAGGTCACCAAAATGTTAATCAGTGAAGGTTTATGAGTTTAATAGAAGGTCTATCAGCAGGAGCTACTTGTCAGTTTGCCCAGACCGTTATATTGCCCAAAACTAAGCTTCAGCAAATATTTAACACAGTCATCAGCTCAGGATCTGTTACATTAATTGCATTTTGTAGCATTCTGTATTTATTTGTTACAGCAGAACAAATTTGGAGCAGGGCTCCCTTCAGATTTCCAAGGTTTTTATCCCCAGGAAATTACTATTCAGGGTGAATATAAAACTTTTATCCTTGAAATTAATAGTTTTGAACGATTATTCTGGGCTTATTTACTTTATGGAACTTTTCATGGCACCAGGCGATCTCTTAATGGGGAAATGTCTTCCTGTTTTTAAGATCCCCAAGAAATAGAACATGCAGTCAGCAGATTGAGCCATCCTTTATTATTAGACAGTAAGGGTCAAAGCTGGGGTGGGGGATGGTTAAAAACTCTTTTTTGGACAAGTCTAAATTTTGCACCATTCAAAAAAGGAATGAAAAAAACTTGCAGCGCATGAACCTAAAATTTAAAGCGCAAATCTTCTTGAAGAACAGTCTAGTTTTATATGCTTCCTTAGATACCTATTGATGGATATTGTGACACAAGACAGTAAACAGACTTTTGGTCTGACTCATGTCAGCTTCCCGCTTCCAGACCCTAAATTGCAGGACCGTATATGAAGGAACCAGTGATAAGAACTACAAGCTACCAAGAGAACAGGAAGAACCATACTGAAGATGAAAATAGCAGAAGACTGATCAGAGGCAGGGAATGACAAGGAATGACCAACTAGACAAGGGCTTTTACCCTGGGTAATTGATGACTAAGGAGACAATATGACAGAGGGCTAAATAAAGTCATGGAAGGGAGCAGGTGAATAAGGAATGATTATTCTTTTTCCATATAAGTACTAATGGTCATCAAACAAAATTATGTGGCAGGTTGAAAACAAAAAGGGAACAAAGATTTTTAGCGTGATATAGCTAAACCTTGGAATTTGCTGCTGCTAGATGCTGGAGATATGAAAGGTTCATAGGCGTAAAAGTAACTACATATAAAGTCATGGACTAGAAATCCACTCATCATAATTGGATAGACACGGCCACTGGTTTAGAATCTGAGAATGGTAATAGGAAATACCATTACATGTTTGCTTTACACTTATGGGCCTTGTATTCTTCCCTTGCTTCACCCTTTCTTCCCTAAATTTCCCTATTGCTCATTTCTAGAAAGACACTTAGGCTAGGTGAAACTTCTACCTGACCTGGCATACTTGTTCCTATCTAGAATATTCCTCCCTATCCCCTCATTCCACTGATATTTCTCCCAAGTTGCTTTTCCCCCTCACTGCATATACAATTGAACAGTTAAGTACTTAAAACTTCAGAAACTAAAAAAGGCAGTATGTCTTTCCCTGTCACAATACATTTGGAAGTTTCCCCCTCAGATGTTAGGCATCAGCTATAGAAAAAAATAAGAGAATTGTAAAAGATGCGGACAGAGGAAAAAACAAAAGGTATCTGTGGCTGCCTTAATAGATCAATAAACTAAACACAAGCAACAATCTTGGGGTTCTTTATCCAAGGGCTAGGCATGGTCATGTAAACTCTGTGGTCCCTCTTAGTCCCATGGCTCCTAACTAGGTAATTGCCAGCCTTGCCTACTTCTACCCTGGTCTATGTTCAGCCTCTGTTGGGATTACAGTTTCCTTTGCTAAACCCTTCAATATGGGTGGGTAAAAGTTGATCTAGGGTACAGAGCCCTGGCATGCATTATTCAGCAGCAGTAAGGGCCAAGGGACTCTGCTGGAGATGCTAGCCTCACTAACGCTGCCAAGAGTGAAGGGGAAAGCAACTAGGCTACCCCTAATCCCTCACAAAAACTGATGGGTAGTGAGGTTACTGACAATTAAAGGAGAGGAAACCGGACTGCAAGAGTGAAAATATCCCAGAAAGTCAAGCTCTTTTTCTACCCATATAAAGGAAGAGTTCTGTTATGATAATCAGAGTAAGTTCTGATTTTCACTGCTCTGCTATACAGCTATATACTGTAAGGATTTACTAAAAAGTGATCATGTTAGTGTTCTTCCTGGTTATGCACCCACATCTTATAATGAAAAAATTATGTTAATGTCTTTGCTGTACTACATTGTTCTGTAACTGAGAATTAGGTTGTGTTTCACTTTAAGCATTTTCAAAAAAAATACAGAAAATTAAAGCTTTTGCTAGCAGCATTGAGGTAAATTTGAATTCCCTGGTGGCCATTTAAGCCTCATCTCAGCATGTTTGATGTAGGAACAAACATTAAAAGTACTCTAGTACTTTTTTGTCAATGTTTTCCTGCATAAATTCTATTAAAAACATATATTATTTTGATCTTCCATGCAGAAAGTATAGTAAAAATAATTTTAATATTAAAATGACTCACTGAGATGTCAAAGATTAAATTACAAATATCAGCTACCTATATTTTCCTCATTTACTTGCAGTTGGTCATAACAATCTGCAGACAATATTATGTGAAGTCATCCCTATTGCTTTTATTCCTGGGTTATGATACAATTTGGCATGGATTTTTAGCTCAGCTGCAAAAAGTAATGCTGGGCCATACATTTAGATTGATACGTGGCCTCCAGCAGATTTATGGGAGCAATGAAAAAAGTTTGGCAATTTTCTGTAATAAGGAAAACTGCATGCATTATGTAAATGATAACTTAGTGTGGTATTTGACTGACAAAGGGCAGGTCCAGTTCCTTTGCAGCTACTGCACAGATATTCTACTATATCAAATGAGAAGAATTTTTAAGGAAGGAGATGTTTCTGAGCTGGAGAAAAGGCAGATGTAACAGAAAAGAGACAACTAAAATCTGAGCCAAAATATTGTCTCTAAAGGAAGATATTTTTTTTTCCTCTGCATAAACACTTACATAATTATTCTTCAGTTCTTCAAACTGAAAATTTGCAAAAAGCTTTTTAGTGTGGCTTTCAGTAGTATAAAGCGCAAAAGGTCTTCAGGGTTTCAATTACATCTTTGCAACAGCTGTAAAGAAGGTAAACATGAAGATTTTTTACAACATATGAAAACACCCTCATTTACGACTTATTTGTCATATAGGGAATAAGCTAGCATTGACAACAATTTGAAATTTTAGATAAATTAAAAAAACTCCAAAGTGGGAAAAATACTGTGCTATCAGGTAGCTGCAGCTTTGCCATGTGAGCTAATCATTCACATAGAGATATTTTCTAAATGTGTCACTTCAGACAGTAATGGCTTCTAATTCTAAAAAGCTATTTGCCTAGAGCAGTAGCTGCTATTGCTCTAACTTAACAACAAACCCAGTGCATCCTCCACTACTTTAGATGAGCAACGATACTTCGCTCTCATGTGCTATACTTAAGATATTCACAATAATATTATTAACAAAATTTCCTTCAAAAATTTTCCACCTCTTTCCAGAAAATATAACTAATACCTTGTCTCATTTTCCTACTCCACCACATTTTGCTGTATTTCAAAACCAAAGTTAACCAATGGCTGGTTATTAATGGAGGGCTCAGTCCAAATTTTGCTTCAAACAGACAATTTCAATTTAGCTTGAACCCAATGAATTGCTGATGAAAATAAAATAATAATTAAAAAAAAAGAAGGTATATGCAACTTCAGATTC
The DNA here is from genome assembly GCF_034315485.1 of Pezoporus occidentalis. Taxonomy (NCBI): domain Eukaryota; kingdom Metazoa; phylum Chordata; class Aves; order Psittaciformes; family Psittacidae; genus Pezoporus; species Pezoporus occidentalis. Next base: position 12,646,017 of record NW_026915835.1, read on the forward strand.
TCTAGTAAAACAATAGAAAGAATATGAAGAAATAGGTTTTGTCTACTCTCTCTCCTACATGTACTGATCAGCTCCCTAGAAAACAGAGGTTTGGGGTGTGCCCATGAATACACCAGCTGAGTGGTGGGCAGGCGCAAGGAGAGCACTAGAAAAAGAACAGACCCTTTTTCTGACCCAGAACCACTATTCTCATGTTCTTAACACATTTCAGGCTGGTTAGTGTTTGTGGACATATTTATTGTAACATGGGACATTAGTCAACAGTCGCAACACCAGTCAGTCACCAGCACATTTTTCATATGCTTCACAAGTGAAAAAATCCTTCACTATGAGGGTGGTAAGACACTGGAATAGGTTGCCCAGAGAATTTGTGGATGTCCCATCCCAGGGACCAACTGGGCATCAGTCAGCGAGCGGTGAGCAATTGTATTGTGCATCACTTGTATTTTTTTTTTTTTTGAGTTTTATTTCTCTTTCTCTTTTTGCTATCTCCCTTTTATTACTTATTATTATTGTTATTATTATTTACTTTATTTCAATGACTGAACCGTTTTTATCTCAACCCACAGATTTTACCTGTTTCCAGTTCTCATTGCCATCCTACAGGATGCAGACAACAAAAAAGAGCCCCAGTGTTTGCTCTGAACTGCACAAGCTACAAAGACTGTATGGAGAATGCTCCCACTAGGTCTCAGCTGTGGGAATACAGAATGCAAACCTCCTTGATTGAAGAGGGAACTAAAACTAGGGTGGGATTTAGCTCACCCTAACCTCTGTGTCTCTGTCTGGACTAGGTGTCCACACAGCCATTATAGTGAATGGATATCAAGGGCTTGATGAAGCAGCCTACTCCTTGGCAGAATCTGGGTACGATCTGAGATTCTATAGGTATGTCATCTGGCTTCCAGCTGTCCCCTCCAAAGGGGAAGACTGTGCATAGGTCCTATGTCATATCTGCTAGGCTTTAGGTGCTAGTGTCATTAAGGCATCTTAAATGGCATTAAGCTGCCTGTGTGTAAGAAATCAAACTGAGGCTTTAGACAGTATCTATCTTCACCTAAGGTGTCCTAAATATCTCTGCATTTAGGACAACATGAACAACTTGATAGTCTGCTAACTGTAATTGCATCTTAGCACATTTTTACTGACTCACAAATTGCATATATTGTATTAGAGTATGTGGTCTCTGCATGGTTCCATACTAAACCCGTATTTCCATCATGATTCAGGTCACTATTTTCTCTGGTGAATCTGGAAGTTATGCAGACAAGCTTTATTGTCCCTGGTGCAGAATGGTGAGAGATCATCACTGCTCAGGAGGGCCCAAGAGGCTCTGTCTACTAGCAATCACCCAGCCAGGAGGACAGCACTGATGAGTTATTCTATAGCCAATTAGAAGAAACCTCTGAAGAGGTAGCCCTCCTCCTTATGGGAGATTTCAATTTCACACACCTCAACTGGGAATACCATACTGTTTATTGAAGGTAATTTCTTTATACAAGCACTCTGAGCCAACTAACAAACATGCCCTCCTAGACCTGCTTTTAGTGAATCAAGGACTCATGGGAGAAGTGGTGGTGGAGCCTGGCTTGGCCACAGTAATCCCAAAGACTCAAAATTCTGGGTGTGATGAGAAAGAAGTTCAGCACAAATGCTTCCCTGGACAGCAAGAGGGCAAACGTCAAGCTACTCACGGAGCTTATTTCAGTGTCCCCTGGGAATGTGCTTTTGATGATTTAGGGGTCCATGAGAGATGGTCACTTTTAAAGAACCACCTTTGGAAAGGCCAGGAGCAGCAATCCCATTGTGCCAATGGAAGTCGAGCAAGTGCAGCAGAAGACCAGCATGGAACTCCTCCTGGAACTGGGGCAGGAAAAGCAATTACATGGTCTCTAGAAGCAAGGTCAAACTTCTCAGGAAGACTACTGAGCTGTGGCTCACACGTGGAGGGAGACATCACAAATGGCCAAAGCTCAACTACAGATCAAACTGGCCAGTGTTCTGTCAGACAACAATAAAAGGCCTTTGAAGTATGCTCACAGGAAGAGGAGGCCTAAAGAAAGTCTCAGACTGATACTTGATGAAGATGCTCAGTGAAACCTGGGGATGAAGAAAAGTCAGAGGCATTTAATGCTTTTCCTTTGCCTCAGCCTTAAATGTGCGTGGTAGGCCCTGGGCTGCCTGGTGCCATGAGTCCCATGGCTGCAGGAGCTGTGAATTTCCATTGGTGGATACTGCATTTGTAAGGGAGCAGTCCTTGGGGCCTGATGGGAGCATCCACCTCTGCCACAGACTGGGGCACACACAAACAATGTTTGTTATCATTCTTTATTATTATTATTTATTAATATGTTTATTACTCTATTACCCTATTACTATGTCTTTTTGAAAGAAATTTTAGGATATAGTTTATGAAACACATTATACTACAGTAGTTATTTCATATTTTTTTTTAGTACACGCTTCATAGGATCATAGAATAGTTAGGGTTAAAATAGGATAGCTACAGTTGGAAACGACTTGTAGTAATTTCATGTTATGTCACAGGACTACTCTTAGAGTGACTTCTCAGCTATATTAGTAAAAAAGCAGAAAGAATTACAAAAGTCCTATCTCTCTACCTTGCCATCTGCATCCTGCAGAATGCGAAATGTTAAAGAAAGTATACTGAGAGACTCTATGGATTAGGAAAGAAATGACAGAAAGAGATTTATGAATGGAGAAAAAGAATGATAGTTTATCACATACCCAACTTGACACTTCTGAGTGAGTGTCAAGAAGGTGGATAATGCCAGCCAAGCTACACTGCCTTTTGGTACAGAAACAAACCACTACACCTTGAAAAAGATTCAAATAAGCTGCAGAAGAGTAATGGCCTGCTATTGGAATACAGTTCCCTGCCTTAGACATCTGTTAAGGTTCAGAAGTACGGAGAAAATTGTTTCTAAAAGGAAGTGCAGACAGGCAGCAGAAAGGATCTTTGAATTGTATGACACCGTTTTTATTTGCAGCTGCTCATTCTGGTCAAAGAAATGCTGAACAAAAAAAAAAAAAAAGAAACAAAACAAAAAGCAAAAACCAAAAAACCTCCAACCAAGCAAAAAACAAAAATATAAAATATGAAAGGGTAGATCTATCTAGTGAGTCACCTAGGGCTTGTCACTCATCCCCATGCCTTAGAACTTCCTCAACCAAGAAGAAAAGAAGAGTAATTGTGGTGGGTGACTCCCTTCTGAGGGGAACAGAAGAGCCCATTTGTCGACCAGATCCATCCCACAGGGAAGTCTGCTGCCTACCTGGGGCTCAGATTAGAGATGTTAAAAGGAAACTCTCTGATCTGGTGCAGCCCTCTGACTACTATCCGCTGCTGGTTTTTCAGGTTGGCAGTGATGAAATTATTACAAGCAGGGCAAGGGCAATGAAAAGAGACTTCAGGGCCCTGGGACGGCTGGTTAGAGGGTCTGGAGAGCAAGTGGTGTTTGCCTCCATACCTGTTACAAGCAAGGGTGAAGAGATAAATAAGAAGAATCTGCAGATTAATGTATGGCTAAGTGACTGGTGCCAAAGGCACAGTTTTGGGTTTTTCAATCATGGACTGCTATATGAGACGCCTGGTTTGCTGGTGGCAGGTGGGATACACCAGTCCCAGAGGGGGAAAAGGTTTTTGGGGCAGGAGTTAGCAGGGCTCATTGACAGGGCTTTAAACTAGATATGAAGGGGGAAGGGGAACTGTTAGGAACAAGCCCAAGAGAAACATGCTAGGGCTTGAAGGATGGCGGACTAGGGAGGATTCTCAATCTATTGTTTTATTTGGGGTAAAGGATAGCTGTTTAGACCCTGTCCTGCAGGGGGAAAAGGGTACCAGGGCAAGAGTCAGCAGAACTCACTCATAGAGCTTTAGGTTAGAGTCAAAGTGCGAGGGGGTTGTAGCTGGGTTTGAACTAGTGGGGCAATGTTCTAGTATTAATGAAGACCAGAAGGCCTCCCGCCTTCAAGGGTGCCACTAGTGTGCTCAGCTCGCTCCCCAAAATGCCTGTACACCAATGCATGCAGCATGGGGAATAAACAGGAGGAGTTAGAAGTCTGTGTGCAGTCTAAAGGTTATGATCTGGTGGCAGTTACAGAGACATGGTGGGACAGCTCACATGACTGGAATGTGGTCATGGATGGCTATGTCCTTTTTAGGAAAGATAGGTCAGCAAAGCGAGGTGGTGGAGTTGCTCTTTATGTGAGAGAGAAACTACAATGTATTGAGTTCTGTCCAGGGGCAGATGAGGAGCAAGTGGAAAGTCTGTGGGTACGAATTAAGGGACAGGCTGGTACGGGTGATACAGTTGTGGGGGATCTATTATAGACCTCCTGATCAGGACGAAGGAGTTGATGAGGCTTTCTACAGGCAACTGAAAGCAGCCTCATGACTACATGCCTTGGTCTTCATGGGGGATTTTAACTACCCCGATATTTGCTGGAAGACTTACACAGCCAATCATTCACAGTCTAAGAGGTTCCTCCAGTGCATTGATGATAACTTCTTAATGCAAATGGTGGATCTAGTACTCACCAACAAGGAGGGTCTGGTTGAAGCAGTGATGGTCAATGGCAGCCTTGGCTGCAGTGACCATGAGATGGTGGAGTTTAGGATTCTGTGTGGGAGGAATAGAATACCTAGCAAGGCCACAATTCTGGATTTCCGAAGGGCCAACTTTGGCCTCTTCAATCAATTGCTAAGGGAAGTATCATGGCAAAGGGTACTAGGTGGTAAAGGCGCTCAAGATAGTTGGTCAGCATTCAAGGACCACTTCTTCCAAGCTCAGGAGCAGAGTATCCCAATGGGTAGGAAGTCAAGTAGGGGAGCCACCAGCATGGTTAAACAAGGAACTACTGGGCAAACTCATAGGGAAAAAGAGAATATATGGATTATGGAAGGAGGGGCTGGCCACTTGGGAGGAATACCAGACAGTTGTTAGAGAATGTAGGGAGGCAATTAGGACAGCTAAGGCCTCCTTGGAACTTAATCTTGCAAGTCGGGTCAAGGACAATAGAAAGGGCTTCTTTAAATACATGGCGAATAAAACTAACACAAGAAGCAGTATAGGCCCACTGCTGAACGAGGTGGGTGCCCTGAAGACAGAGGATATAAAGAAGGCAGAGGTGCTGAATGCCTTCTTTGTCTCTGTCTTTACTCCAGCAGACTCTCCCCAGGGGACCCAGATTCCTATAGCCCCAGAAGGAGTCAGGATAAAGGAGGAGTTTGCTTTGGTGGATGAGGATTCCATTAGGGATCAGTTAAGTAATCTGGACATCTATAAATTGATGGGTCCGGATGGAATACACTCACGGGTGCTGAGGGAGCTGGCGGAGGTCATTGCTGGGCCACTCTCCATCATCTTTGGTAAGTGGTGGGAAACAGGAGAGGTGCCTGAGGACTGGAGGATGGCAAATGTCATGCCAGCCTATAAGAAGGGCAAGAAGGAGGACCCAGGTAATTATAGACCGGTCAGCCTTACCTCCATCCCTGGAAAGGTGATGGAACAACTTATTCTTGACACCATCTCTAGACATATCAAGGATGAGGGGGTTATTAAGAGCAGCCAACATGGTTTTACCAAGGGGAAGTCATGTTTGACCAACCTTATAGCCTTCTATGAGCAAGTAACTAGGTGGCTGGATGATGGTAGAGCGGTAGATGTGGTTTTTCTTGATTTCAGTAAGGCATTTGATACTGTCTCCCACAGCATCCTCATAGATAAGCTAAGGAAGCGTGGGCTTGATGATCAGGTAGTGAGATGGATCAAGAACTGGTTGGAAGGAAGAAGGCAGAGAGTTGTGGTCAATGGGCCAGAATCTAGCTGGAGGTCTGTGACTAGTGGAGTCCCTCAGGCGTCGGTGCTGGGACCAGTGCTGTTTAATATTTTCATCAACGACCTGGATGAGGGAACTGAATGTACCCTCAGCAAGTTTGCTGATGATACTAAACTGGGAGGAGTGGCTGACACACCAGAGGGCTGTGTTGCCATTCAGCGAGACCTGGGCAGGCTGGAGAGTTGGGCAGGGAGAAACTTGATGAAATTCAACAAGGGCAAGTGTAGAGTCTTGCATCTAGGGAAGAACAACCCCATGTACCAGTACAGGTTGGGGGTTGACCTGCTGGATGGTAGTGAACAGGAAAGGGACCTGGGGGTCCCGGTGGATAGGAGGATGACCATGAGCCAACAATGTGCCCTTGTGGCCAAGAAGGCCAATGGCATCCTAGGGTGCATTAGAAAGGGTGTGGTTAGTAGGTCAAGAGAGGTTCTCCTCCCCCTCTACTCTGCCTTGGTGAGGCCGCATCTGGAATATTGTGTCCAGTTCTCGGCCCCTCAGCTCAAGAAGGACAGGAAATTGCTTGAAAGAGTCCAGCGCAGAGCTACAGAGGTGATTAAGGGAATGGAACATCTCTCTTATGAGGAGAGGCTGAGGGAGCTGGGTCTCTTTAGCTTGGAGAAGAGGAGACTGAGGGGTGACCTCATCAATGTTTACAAATATGTAAAGGGTGAGTGTCAGGATGATGGAGCTAGGTTTTTTTCAGTGATGTCCAGTGACAGGACAAGGGGCAATGGGTGTAAACTGGAGCATAGGAGGTTCCATGTGAACATCAGGAAGAATTTCTTTACTGTGAGAGTGACAGAGCACTGGAACAGGTTGCCCAGGGGGGTTGTGGAGTCTCCTACATTGGAGATATTCAAGGCCCGCCTGGACAAGTTCCTGTGTGATGTACTCTAGGTTACCCTGCTCTTGCAGGGGGGTTGGACTAGATGACCTTTTGAGGTCCCTTCCAACCCTTGGGATTCTGTGATTCTGTGATTCTATTAGCTGGCAACGATAGCCAGCTATCCTGGCTATTCCTCAGGGAAAAGAAAAACCCCCAAAACATACAGGATGTTGAGAACAAAGGGTTGAATGAAAACTAAAGTTCCCATGCTCTCACTCCAGTAAGAGGCAGCAAGACAGGGGCAGCTGAAGGGGGGTTGAAACATGTTCCCTCATCCCTATGGATGTTTTGTACCTATTGGAGCAAACTGGAATGCATGATCCGGAGCACCCAAGTTGACCATGATGCCCTCTACATGGTCATTCTCAGTTACAATGTGCTGGGATGACTGAATTATGCTAAGAACTATGCACTCATACTTACAAAATGTGCAATTCTGATTTTAGTCCTAAAAATAAGCACATACTTGGTAAACGTGACTCACTGCCCTTTTCTTCTGTCTTGAAAACTGTATTTGCTCCCCATGTGCTGGGAGAGGAGGGATATCTGGGAAATGGATGCTTATGGTATCAAAGCCAACATCAACAAAGACCCTAGGTACTGCTTATGCAAGTCCATTCTGCCTTCTTATCCCTTCCTCATCTATTCCAGTAACTCAGGAGACCTTCTTGCCATTGTAATACTCTGTGCCTCCTAAGAGAGGTCTTGTGCAGAAAGCAGCACGTGTGCCCCGTGAGAGAATTTCAGAAAAAAGAAACTCAAATAAAATGCTGAGAAAGAGAATTTTAATAAAAGAGGAATGAAGTAGATGCACCTGTGTATGAATTTGAATTTGCCTGGTCCCATAAAGCCAGTGCTGGCTGAAGGTTCTAGCTGTTCCAGGAAAAGCCTCAAAATTACTCTATAAAGTTCATTAAATTTGACTGAGAGCAGATAACAGGCAGATAAAAAGTCGTCTAAACATCTAACCATCAAAACTGGTAAATTTGTAAAATAACATTAGAGATGATAAATCATAGAATCATAGAATCATAGAATCATAGAATAGTTAGGGTTGGAAAGGACCTTAAGATCATCCAGTTCCAACCTCCCTGCCATGGGCACGGACACCTCACACTAAACCATGCCACTCAAGGCTCTGTCCAACCTGCCCTTGAACACCTCCAGGAATGGAGCATTCACAGCTTAACTGGGCAACCCATCCCAATGCCTCACTACCCTCATAGGAAAGAACTTCTTCCTTATATCCAATCTAAACTTCCCCTGTTTAAGTTTTAACCCGTTACCCCTTGTCCTATCACTACAGTCCCTAGTGAAGAGTCCCTGCCCAGCATCCTTTAGGCCCCCTTCAGATACTGGAAGGCTGCTATCAGGTCTCCACACAGCCTTCTCCAGGCTGAACAGCCCCAACTTTCTCAGCCTATCTTCATACAGGAGGTGCTCCAGTCCCCTGATCATCCTCGTGGCCCTCCTCTGGACTTGTTCCAACAGCTCCATATCCTTTTTATGTTGAGGACACCAGAACTGCACACAATACTCCAGGTGAGGTCTCACAAGAGCAGAGTAGAGGGGCAGGATCACCTCCTTTGACCTGCTGGTCACACTGCTTTTGCTGCAGCCCAGGATACGGTTGGCTTTCTGGGCTGTGAGCGCACACTGAAGCTGGCTCATGTTCATTTTCTCATTGACCAATACCCCCAAGTCCTTCTCCACAGGGCTGCTCTGAATCTCTTCTCTGCCCAACCTGTAGCTGTGCCTGGGATTGTTCCAGGATTGCCCAAGGAAGTTGTGAATGCTCCATCCCTGGCAGTGTTCAAGACCATGTTGAACAGAGCCTTGGGTGACATGGTTTAGTGTGAGGTGTCCCTGCCCATGGCAGAGGGGTTGGAACTAGATGATCTTAAGGTCCTTTCCAACCCTAACTATTCTATGATTCTATGTTCTTGGGTCACTCTGTAAATGGAATTTGGGAATAATATAAATAACGGAGAAGCAACTTTTAGATGCGTCAAAACAATGCTAGGAAAGAGCTGTGAACATACTCTTCTGGTACATTCTGTAGATATTCTTTGGATGTGCACCATAATAGATAGAACGAGATTAAACAATCAAAACAGAAAGTAACATTATGGCATAAATTCCCACTAACTGCATATCAAGAAACTTACCTTTAAAAATACTATAATTCTAAATCCTCAGTTAGTTTCAGCAAATAAATGTAAAATCCAGAATGTAAAAGAGAGAGCATGGGTTTTGTCTAGATCCTTATGTACATCTTGCAGTGACAGCACCTTTTATTGAGAGCAGTAGGAGTTACGCTTACACAGTACACCCCAGGACAGGAACCAGATATCTGCTATTAAAAAGTCAGATACAAACTCTAATAGGGAAAGAGAAGGCTATCACAACCCGTATGAGTCAAGAGATAAAAATTCCAAATGCTGTACTAATTGCATTATATAAATTCAATAAGGTAAGGAGAAAAGAAGGCAAAGAAAGTAGTAGTCAGCATGATTAAAAATAAAATTATTTAATTTTATTAGGAACAATGTGAAAAATTGCATTGATTCATTACTAGATGGAAGTTGGAGGCTTGTTAGTTCAGGAAAAGTATAAATATTTTGCTCCACAGGTCTGTGGAGAATAATGAATAATTTCTGTTCTGAGCTTAATCAAAAAAGAAAAGCAACAAGTATTTCTTTTAACCAGGTCTGGCCAACTTACACCCGGTATCTTTACAAGCCTGTGTAGTTACTGATGCAGAATGTCTCAGAAGCCTGGGGAAGCTCCAAAGCAAGGAAAAAAAATGAGCAAGCTGTTTGTGTTTGAAGAGAGTAGTTAAAAACTTGAGTAATTTGAGAACTTGAAGGCTCCCAGCCTGTCATCAATCCTCAACAATCCATTTATCTAGCTGAAAACTACCTATCCAATGTAATAACTAGTAAGAAACTAGACTGAACATTCATGTGACCCAGTAATAAGGTTCACCAATATCAGTGTGTAGAAAATAGATCCGCTTGTTTTAGATTTGCTTTGCTTTTTAAAGCTATTTAACTGGTAGATGTTAAACAGTGGTATAATGTTTAGTAAGAAAACACCTTAAGTACTGCTTTGCATTTGGACTGATAGACAGCATTTAGAGGACAGGTCCTCACAGTGATGGTTTACTGAGCATAAACTCCAGTGACTTAAATGCCCGGACTGCCAATGCAAACCTTGGACAGATGAACTTAAGGGGTAGGACAGGGAAATTTTACTTGCTTTAGTGCATTCCCTCACTAGAATGTGCAGTACCTGAAACCAGCATTTCAGAAGATGTAGATAAATTGAATTCACTTCAGGCTTCCATCTGCACCATGTCCCTGAATTGGTTCACCCCATGGCCACATAAGCAGTGCCAACACAGAACTGGTTTCAGGGACAAGTGGCAGGGAACTGAAGAAAAAGACAGGATAGTTCATCCCCAGATTTAGATCTAATGAACTGCCTCTCTTCATACATACCCTCCTACAGCACACTCTCTCCAGCCTCGTGGTGTCCATGAGGAAGGCCCTACAGACCCTTCTGGGTGTAAGCCAAAGCTGGTGACATTTGCAGAGAAGCAATTAATTGAGCACTGCTGTGTCTTCTTTTTCACCAGCAATATCATCCATGAGACTAGGTGACACTCTAACAGATTTCTCTGCCTGATTTAAAGGCTCTGCTCAGGGAAGGCCTGCAGTATATGCTATGCAGAACAGTAGACTAGATGATCTAGAGATTTCTTACTGTCCTCAAACCCTTGGAAGTGATGTGTTGAAAAACATCCAATCTTCGAATCTGCAAGTAACCTACAAACTTTTATTTTAGAAACACAAAAATGTGGGTCCTGATGAGATCCATCTGCGGGTCCTGAAGGAGCTGGCAAATGAAGTTGCTAAGCTACTGTCCATCATGTTTGAGAAATCATGGCAGTCAGGTGAAGTTCCTGATGACTGGAAAAAGGGAAATATAACCCCCATTTTCAAGAAGGGGAAAATGGATGACCCGGGGAATTACAGACCAGTCAGTCTCACCTCTGTGCCTGGCAAAATCTTGGAGCAGATTCTCCTGGAAGGCATGCTAAGGCACATGAAAAACAACAAGGTGCTTGGTGACAGCCAGCATGGCTTCACTAAGGGGAAATCCTGCCTGACCAATTTGGTGGCCTTCTATGATGGGGCTACAGAACAGATGGACAGGGGTAGAGCAGTTGATGTCATCTACCTGGACTTGGGCAAAGCATTCGACACTGTCCCACATGACATCCTTGTCTCTAAATTAGAGCGACATCAATTTGATAGATGGACCACTCGGTGGATAAAGAACTGGCTGGATGGCCGCACACAAACAGTTGTCGACAATGGCTCAATGTCCAGCTGGAGAGCAGTAACGAGTGGTGTCCCTCAGGGATCGGTGTTGGGACCGGTCTTGTTTAACATCTTTGTCAGTGACATGGACAGTGGGATTGAGTGCACCCTCAGCAAGTTTGCCGATGACACCAAGCTGTGTGGTTCGGTTGATATGCTGGAGGGAAGGAATGCCATCCAGAGGGACAGTCCTGGGTTCAGCAGTAGCAGTCATGTTTTTTTTTTCCTTCGTGGTAGCTGGTACAGTGCTGTGTTTTGACTTCCAGCCTGAGAACAGTGTTGGTGAAGTCGATATTTTCAGTTGTTGCTAAGTGATGTTTACCCTGACCAAGGACTTTGTGAGGCTCATGCTCTGCCAGGGAGGAGGGGAAGCCGGGAGGAAGCAGAGACGGGGCGGCTGACCCGGGCTAGCCAGGGAGGTATTCCATACCACAGCACGTCATGCCCAGGGTGGAGGGTGACTGGGAGTTACCCGGAAGGAAACGGGTTTCCGGGTGGAACTCGTTTTCTTGGCCGGTGGTATCGTATTCTCTTCCCTTGTTATTTTCCCTTATCATTGTTGTAGTTGATAGTAGCGGTGGTGATTTGTGTACATTGGTTGCTGGACTGTTCTTGTCTCAACCCGTGGGAGTCACACTTTTTTCGACCCTCCTCCCCGTTCCTCCGGGAGTGCGGGAGAACCCCGGTGGGGGGGGGACACAGACCTCGATTGTTGTCAGCTCGGTGCCACTCACTGGGAGTGAGTGAACAAGTTACCTGACTGGGTTTAAACCACGACAGGGACCTTGACACGCTTGTGAGGTGGGCTGATGCCAACTTCATGAGGTTTAACCATGCCAAGTGCAAGGTCCTACACCTGGGTCGGAGCAATCCCAGGCACAGCTACAGGCTGGGCAGAGAAGAGATTCAGAGCAGCCCTGTGGAGAAGGACTTGGGGGTATTGGTCGATGAGAAAATGAACATGAGCCAGCTTCAGTGTGTGCTCACAGCCCAGAAAGCCAACCGCATCCTGGGCTGCAGCAAAAGCAGTGTGACCAGCAGGTCAAAGGAGGTGATCCTGCCCCTCTACTCTGCTCTTGTGAGACCTCACCTGGAGTATTCTGTGCAGTTTTGGTGTCCTCAACATAAAAAGGATATGGAGCTGTTGGAACAAGTCCAGAGGAGGGCCACGAGGATGATCAGGGGACTGGAGCACCTCCTGTATGAAGATAGGCTGAGAAAGTTGGGGCTGTTCAGCCTGGAGAAGGCTGTGTGGAGACCTGATAGCAGCCTTCCAGTATCTGAAGGGGGCCTAAAGGATGCTGGGCAGGGACTCTTCACTAGGGACTGTAGTGATAGGACAAGGGGTAACGGGTTAAAACTTAAACAGGGGAAGTTTAGATTGGATATAAGGAAGAAGTTCTTTCCTGTGAGGGTAGTGAGGCATTGGGATGGGTTGCCCAGTTAAGCTGTGAATGCTCCATTCCTGGAGGTGCTCAAGGGCAGGTTGGACAGAGCCTTGAGTGGCATGGTTTAGTGTGAGGTGTCCCTGACCACGGCAGGAGGGTTGGAACTAGATGATCTTAAGGTCCTTTCCAACCCTAACGATTCTATGATTCTAAAAATTAGAGCATTAGTATACATGTGCTCTTCCTCTAACATTTACTAAAGAAACATGATTGTTTGGTCCAGGTATCGGCAACTTAGTGCTCTCCAGCCTTTAACATGACACAAGCAAGTCCAAGTGGATAAACATGTTGGTGCTCCAGCAAAACTAATAAAGCCTATAGAAGAAAAGGTGCCTTCACCCAATTTTATTCTAATTTATTCAGCATTTTTCATGATTTATTCAAACGCCAACATTTTAAGGAACTGTAAAACCATTTTTAGCTGAGTTGCCTTTATCACTCCTTCAGTGCCACAGCAGATAAGCTATTAGAAGCCTACTGTAAACAGCTGAATCTTTCCCATGTTCCAATCATACCCTGAGACAGCAGATAACATAAACACTGTGAAAACAAAACCTGGAAATAAATGGGTCAGAAGACTAGAAAAAGTGCCACTCTGTGGCTGTTGGGATGCACAGAATACAAATGCTGCCCTTTTAATCAGCAAGGAGCCAGAAGCAGGGCTATGCTTGCTTAGGGACTACTGAGACACTTTGGTTATGGCCGGGGAGAAGCAAGTCAGAAGGGGCAGTTCAGTGAGCCATCCTGGGGCCTGGGACACAGCTGGCCACCAAGCTTGGCTCTGACATCTAGAAGGACCACAGCAGGAAGAGACTGCCATGTAGCACTTGTGAGTCATTGCAAGACCTTCTGGTCTTTGCAGCTTTTTGAAATACTTTGAAATGACTTGAGCTGTCAGCCACAAGAAGATGTGGATGTGAATTTTACAAGGTGAAAAAAATTCGAGTGTTTGTACAAGATCACAGATTTGGGGGAGGGGGAAAGGAGGGAAATCCATAATTGGGATCCTTTTCTTAAAAAAAAAAAAAAAAAAAAAAAGTCATATTCCTGGAACAATCTCTGCCCTTTTAAAAGAAAAAAAAAAATTAACTTCAGGCTTCTAATAATCACAGACTTTGCTGTAATTTGAGGACAGAGACTGTCACTAAGCTATCTGGAAAATCTGAGTCAAAACCAGACTACATCCACATCTATGGAAGTCATATAGTTATGACAGTATGTTCTGCTAAAGGACACTTTTAACTGTAGGTGTACCCCTAAAGTTCAGCCACCACCAGAAAAACTGCCAAAACTGAGGTGGCTGCCATCTCTGAAACAAAAAATGTTGTTCCCATCACACCAGCACTGCATTCCCTCCAGAAGAATATGTGTGCAGGGAGAGGACTGGAGGAAAGGGCTCTTCCTTTATTTTACATTTATTTGGCTTTTTTATATCACAGCCTGTTCCTCAGTAAACTAACCAAGATTGTGACTTTACCTCAAAATCACAAAGGAAAATAATAGATCATGTGCTCTCTATCGATGGATCTGCTTTTTGATCACAGTCTAGATACGCCGTTCTCATCCTCTCTGGCTGAACTTCAGTGAGTCAACGCTTACTTAAAACTCCAGTCTGAGGAATTTTTTCAACCGCAGAAGCCAAGTCAGAGGCTATATGAAGTTGGGCATCATCTGCATACTGACACTACAGGACACACCAGCTCATTCCTATATGCTACTGTGCAAACTTTCCACCCATTCATAATATGTTGAACTAAAAAGCATGATAAAATACTAACCCACATTCCTAAGCAGGATGTACTCCTAGCTGTCATTTCCCAGCAGCTAATCACTAAGAGTTTTTAAAGGAAAAGAAGAATATTTATTTCATCCTGATGGTATCAAGTAAGACCTAGAACAAAACAAATTACATTAAGGACTATAGTCTTTCTGAGGTAGGTGCTAGGGCATGGGTGGTGTTACAAGACAGGAGTAATGCATGAATGTAGTATTTGCACTAGACAGAAAAATACCTTGGAATTTCTTGTGACACCAAGAATTTTTCCCAAAACTGCATGAGGCACCTCCCACTTTGTGCAAGGATTTTTCCTAGGTCATCTTTCCTCACAAGGAAATAAACCCACTTCAAAACACTGACTCTCTGTTACCAACAGTATTAATGGATGTATCAAATACTCCATAGTATGTGCTAAAAAGCTTTTAGAACAAGAAATGGATAACAGAGCTTAATTTTATTCCTTCTTAAACACAGTAGAGAGTGAACAGAGAGGAAATGTGATAATTTGTGAACGAGTTACCTGACTGGGTTTAAACCACGACACTGCGGTTATGACTGTCTCAGCAGTTGTGCTGCATGTTTCCAACAGACTACTTGCAATGGCAGTATTAAGGCTTCAGCAATCATACAAGATATCTCTGTTCAGCAGCAGAGCCTTACATCTAGCACAGTTCACTGCAAGGAGAAAACCACATGCAGCTCATTACCATGAAAAACAAAATTAGCATTCACTGTCATAACACTAAATGATAGTACTTCTTTAATAAATATTTCTATTTTTCATTGGCAATTATGGTGAAGGTTTTCAATAACAATGATGATAATAATAATAGTAATAATACTAATAATAATAATAATAATACAACAACTTAGTCAAGGCTGGCCTTTCCTGAACATTTTGATCCATTTCTGCCAGCCAAAAGGGCAGAAGGAGTCCTAAAAACTCCATATTCATAACAGAAAGTCCCTCCAACAGAGGCACCAGCTGACAGGTTTAAGACAGGCAGAGAAGAATGGCTGTTGCAACAAGTCTCAAAGGTGTTCAGGCTACACTTGAAAACACTGAAGAAATTTGGAGGATGGAAATATTGTTAAGACATTCTAGGCCACCCATTTGCTTGGCTGACTGGCCACTGTCACAAATGTAAGCGTGACTGCTCGCCTCCCCACTCTGTAGGGATTTAGTGCACTCAGGCTACTCTGTCTTCCTTTGACAAAAGGTTTTATACAGACAGTGCCAGACATTAATTGCAGCAATTTGTTGCCAGCCTTGCCTCCTAAAGGAAATAAGGCTTATACACTTGCATTGTCTATTTGGGTGGACATCTGTCCCCCTTAACAACTTCTGAGTTGATGGGTAGTTTCAGACACAATCGAAAGCTAAAAAAAATCACAGATGGAAAACAAAAGATGTCCTTGTGGGTGTCTACTAGCAACCACCCAGCCAGGAAGATAGTGCTGATGAGTTATTCTATAACCAATTAGGAGAAACCTCTGGATAGGTAGCCCTTCTCCTTATGGGAGATTTCAATTTCACACACCTCAACTGGGAATACCATACTGTTTCTTGAAGGTAATTTCTTTATACAAGCACTCTGAGCCAACTAACAAACATGCCCTCCTAGACTTGCTTTTAGTGAATCAAGGACTCATGGGAGAAGTGGTGGTGGGAGCCTGGCTTGGCCACAGTAATCCCAAAGACTCAAAATTCTGGGTGTGATGAGAAAGAAGTTCAGCACAAACGCTTCCCTGGACAGCAAGAGGGCAAATGTCAAGCTACTCACGGAGCTTATTTCAATGTCCCCTGGGAATGTGCTTTTGATGATTTAGGGGTCCATGAGAGATGGTCACTTTTAAAGAACCACCTTTGGAAAGGCCAGGAGCAGCAATCCCATTGTGCCAATGGAAGTCGAGCAAGTGCAGCAGAAGACCAGCATGGAACTCCTCCTGGAACTGGGGCAGGAAAAGCAATTACATGGTCTCTAGAAGCAAGGTCAAACTTCTCAGGAAGACTACTGAGCTGTGGCTCACACGTGGAGGGAGACATCACGAAAAGCCAAAGCCCACCTAGAGTCATTGGTTCTGCTGCTGCGGGTCCAGGTGGGTTCCCCCACAGCTCAGGGATGCACAAGCACAGCCGGGCCCTGCAGCAGCCACCTTGCTCATGCCTGACGCTGTCTGTTCTGCAGGGACGACCCTGGACACGAGCAGCAATGTTACCCTGACCCGGTGCTGCCTGAGACACTGCTGCAGGAGTGACTGAGGGTGGCCCAGAGTCATAGACAGAAGAGGGACCTCCTCCTCTTCAGGGACACCACGGTCATCGCCAAGACCAAGTAAGACTGGCAGGGCCCAGCTGCCTTTCCTCCCAAGCCCTGGCCCTGGCACCAGGGCACCAGAGCAGGGACAGCCAAGGAGCAGCCCCAGGCTCCCCAGCACCCTGGTGCTGGATGCACCCGTGGCTGTGCCCACGGCAGGCGGGCGCCAGAGGGGAGCCAGCGGGCTCAGCCACCGCCAGGTCACTCCCTGCCACTCCTCTCTGCACACGCGCCCGCTGCTGTGCCTGGCCCTGGGCGTGCTCCAGGTGCTGAGCGGCGGGAAGCTGTCATCCGGGTATGCTGCCGAGGAGGAGGAAAAAGGGAAGAGCAGCAGCTTCCTTGTCTTCATGTGGCCCTGCGGCTCCTGCATTGTCACCTACTGGTGAGTCTCGGTGCTACATCCCACCAGAGGGGTGGGCAGCTCCTCTGTCCTGTCCCATCGATCATCATCCTGCCCCTGTGGCTGTCCCCATGCGGCAGGGCTGTGCCAGCACCTGCCTCTGCGCACAGGCTGGGGCACAGTAGGCACTCAGGCTTTTTCTCCTCTCTTTTGGCAGCTCGCGGGCGGTGAAGGAGATCTGGGTCAGCGCCTTCTTTGGATAAACCCTGCCCCTGGCACTGCAGCAGTACTCCCATCATGGGCAAATGATCCACATGTGGCATCCAAAACATATGGAAACACCTCTGCTGAGCTGAGCAGAGGTGCCCCCACAGCTGCAGTCGGAGGTGTCCTACAGCTACAGGCAAAGACATTCCACAGCTGCAGGCAGAGATGTCCCCACTGCTGATCAGGCACATCTGGCAGAGCTGCTTTGTCCAGCTGTGTCCAGCCAACACCTGCCCAAGCCCCATCCTCGCTGCTCCCACTCCGCTTCCAGGCGGCGCTGGCTGGCTGTTCCAGCTGTTCCAGGCTGGCAGCAGGGGGAAGAGCTGGCTTGGGTCTCACACAGCTTCTTCTCTGCCTCTTTCCCAGGCACAGACCATCTGAAGGAGTGCAGGGAGCCCAGCTGCCCTCTATCAAGCTGGTGCTCAAGAAGCTGAGTGGCCACAGTGCTGTGAGTGTCCCTCCTGCCCCTGCTCTGCCCCTAGGGGCTGCCCCAGCGCAGCATCAGCTGCATTGCTCCTCACCTTCTGCTCTTTTTCCCTTGCCCAGGCAACAACACTGGTCACCGGCAGCCTGGAGAAGATGCTTCAGCGCCAGGCTCAGATCAGGGTCACTTGCAGTGCAGTCTCTCCCACCCCCACCTCTCACACATGGCCAGGGGCTGACACAGCTGCTGTAGGGCTCCTTGGTGAGCACATCACATTTCTTGCAGGCTGGTGCCAAGCAGAAGCCACCTCCCATCCCCTCCCGCAGTCGAGGTAGATGTGGCCATGTAGATGGTGAGTGTGGAGAAGACGAGCAGGATGGCCCTTCTCTCCTGCTGCTGCAGGCAGGCACGCATGCTGCGATGGGGCTGCTGCTGCCCTTCCCTTAGGGTACGTCCATCCTTATCCCTCTGCAGCAGGAGTGAGCTGAGCCCCAAGGCCCCTCAGTCCCAAACTACACCACCTCTCCTGTGCCCTGGGAGTCAGGAGTACAGCAATGAGGGAGTCTGGGAGCGTTCTCCTGGTGCTTCTCCTCCAGGGCTCTTTGCTCTGTTTCCCTTGGCAGCAGGTGGGACCCGCAGGAGCACGAGGAGGCTGCCCTGGTCATTTGCGTGGCCAGGGACCTTGGCTGCAGCAGAGGTGCCAGGGTCATCGGGCTCTGCTCGCGGGGATGCTCTCTTCGGCCAGCCCCTGGCCACTCTCTGCAGCCAGGACAGCATGCTGCCCTTGACCATCCAGGTAAGCCAGCCTGGCCAAAGGGGTTCCCATCCCATCCATCGGCTCCTCCGGAGAGGGGCTGTCAGCAGCACCTGCCTTAGGACCTGTCTCCAGCCCAGCAACTCTCCTTCTCCATGCCCTCAGGACCTGCTGGCTCTGCTGAATGAGCACTGACCGTCCACAGAGAAGATCATCCATCTGGCAGCCAGTGAGCATGCCTCTTGCAAGATCAGGGAGGCCCTCGAGAGCGGGCCGGAGGTCCAGCTGCACAGCTGTGGTGTTCTGTTCTAACCCAGGGTGGCCCAGCAACGGCCCCAGTGCCTGCAGGGACAGTGCTGTGCTCACAGCACCAGTGGCAATGGGGGTGCCGGTCTCCTGTAGCGGAGCAATCCTGCTCTGTGTGTTTTACACATGCGTTTACAAGAGACTCTTCTCACAGCCCTTCCAGGATGGGACGGTGGTTCTGTTACTGCGGGTCCAGGTGGGTTCCCCCACAGCTCAGGGATGCACCAGCACAGCCGGGCCCTGCAGCAGCCACCTTGCTCATGCCTGACGCTGTCTGTTCTGCAGGGACGACCCTGGACACGAGCAGCAATGTTACCCTGACCCGGTGCTGCCTGAGACACTGCTGCAGGAGTGACTGAGGGTGGCCCAGAGTCATGGACAGAAGAGGGACCTCCTCCTCTTCAGGGACACCACGGTCATCGCCAAGACCAAGTAAAACTGGCAGAGCCCAGCTGCCTTTCCTCCCAAGCCCTGGCCCTGGCACCAGGGCACCAGAGCAGGGACAGCCAAGGAGCAGCCCCAGGCTCCCCAGCACCCTGGAGCTGGATACACCCGTGGCCGTTCCTGCGGCAGGCCAATGCCAGAGCGGAGCCAGAGAGCTCAGCCACCTCCAGGCCACTCCCTGCCATTCCTCTCTGCAGTGAGCGTGCCTCCTGTGAGATCAGGGAGGCCCTCGACAGCGGGTTGGAGGTTTAGCTTCAAAGCCAGCCCATGCTGCTCCTGGCTGTCATTTTCAAGGTGAGCCCTGCTGACCCGGAGCCCAGCAGCTCCCGGCTCTCTTGGTGCTGATGGGCACCTGCGGGAGCACAAGCAGAAACCCAGCCGCCTGCTCATGAGCCAGAGGGCTGGGGATGTTGTGGGTGCGCCTGGAGGCAGCAGTCAAAGCCTCACACGGAGCCCTTGGCACTGCAGGACCTGCTGTGCAAGATCCCCTCCAAGCTCCACGATATCCAGCTGTACAAGGAGTGGGTGAGAGCCATGGAGAAGACCAGCAGGCAGGAGAGGCTGGCAGCACTGAGAGAGTAAGTGTGGCAGCAGCCTGCCTGCTCCACAGGCACTGGCACAGGCTGGGGAGCACCTGCAAATCAGTGGCCTGCCTGAAATAGCCATGGCTCCCGCAAGCCACCTCCTGCTGCTGTGGGGTTTATGTCTGGGGGGAAAGGGGCACAGAAATGTGTTTCTCTCCAGGGATCAATTCCCTCAGGCACTGGAGCTTGCTCCAGCAAGGGCCTCTTTCTGAAGGGCAGAGAGGGAGGGAAGTGGCAGCAGCAGTGAAGGCAGTCCCCCTGCTGTAGATCAGGCAGTGGCCTTGAGTGAGATCAGTCTGGGAGACCTGTGTTGTGAATACTGACTTCATTAACGCTGTGCTCCTGTTCCCTCAGGGTAGCCTGTAAGCTACCTGAGGCCAGCTCCCACTCCAGCACTTGCTGTCCCTGCTTCATAACATCAGCAGAATCGTGGCCACGACCAAGATGTCAGCCAGGAACCCGGCCATCTGTTTGTCACCGAACCTGCTCAGCCCTCCCCAGAAGCTGCCCCTGGGTGTCCTGGTGCAGGAGACAGGGAAGGTGCACTGTGTTCACTGGATGGCTACAGCCTCCCCAGCCCGCCGCAGGTTTGCTGCTCAGAGGGCCCTGGCTGCCTCCTCCCATCAGCAAAGCCGTGGGGCAGCACCCGGGAAGAGCAGCCCCACGGCTGCACGTTCCTGCACAGAAACGTGGGTCAGGCTGAGAAAGGCTGTTTGAGCCCGTACCAGCCCCCTCGGTGAAACCAGTGGTTTGCTGTGTGCAGGTCACGCAGCTCATGGAGTTCCTCATTGACCACCAGGAGCTTCCTGGGGAGGAGGTGGCCGGGCTGTCCAGTGAGGGGAACGAGGAGCCACCAGCACTGCAGACGGCACCAGAAACAGCAGAGGTTTGTGAAGTGTACAAACAGCGTGACAACAAAAGCCTCCCCCCTCAGAAGGTGGGGCTGCTGCCACAGGGACAAGCACAGTCATCCACCAGGCTGCAGCTCTGCCCAAGTGCAGAGCGAGGCTGATGCAGGTTGGCCATCGCTCTTTGTGCGGTGATCCCAGCATAGCTGGCTCAGCTGAGCTGAGCAAACCCATCCAAGGGATGTGCCTTTCAGAGCCAGGGTAGCAGTTGGGCAGGGAGGTCCTTGCCCCCTGCTAACTTGCACATTGCCATTGTAGGTGCCTCCTGTCACTCCCTAGAGTGAACACCTCAAGAGCTGTTCCACGGAGAGAAGGTAAAACTACCTAGCTTTGCTGGGTTCAAGTTTGTCATGGTGTCACCTGTCTAACTATACTATTGAACGGAAAGGTTGCCAGGCTCTTCAGGGGACACCAGGAAGCAAAGAGCAACCTGTGAAGAGGGGAGTTGCAGGCAAACCCATCAGTAAGAACAGAAGGCTGGCAACCGAGCTATCAGGGGTGGGCAACTGAGGGAATCCAAGCAGGGGAAGAAGAAAGAGGCACCCGAGTATGTAGCAAACCCTGTTTTCCATCTTTCAAAGCTCTGAGTATAGGAAACATCCCTGAGGCTCATAGGATGGTCCTAGACTGGAGGCATGCACATGCCCTTGGTGGAACATGAATGTCAGGTGCCTCTCTCCTGTGCTAGAAATGACCCCTTTTACAGCAAAATAAACAGGGGTCAAGTCCCGCCTGCTCCTGTCCTCATGGCTTCATCAGCGCTTTGTGACTCTGCCCTTGTAGGTGCCCATTTACTGCTTGGATTCCCCGGATGAGCTCTGCTACCAGCACCACCTCAGCAGCATTGAGGACAGCATCACTGTGTCCTTCTGCTCTGGATGGAAGGCTCCACCAGCTCGCCCCAGGGCCAGAGCACCGCCCTCAGACCCGTCTCAGCCCTTGCAGGAGGCCTTGCTGGCTCACTCCTCAGCTCCACGAGCAAATGCCCACCCGCTGGCACCTCCCCAGGTGGGGAGCTGGCCTCTGGACTCCATCTACACATGGCCATAAAGATCATTTGAGCAGGATAGAGGACACAGCACTTATGCTGGCCCACATGTTTACTACGTTTATTACTACTATGTTCATTGCTGTGTTTGTTACTGGTATTTATTACTGTGTTTATTTTATGTGAAATAAAATTTAAGTTTGTGTGAAATTTCACCCTGGTCCCATCAGTCTGCAGGAGCCGTGACTTTCCGTTTGTGAATACTGCAGTTGTAAGGGAGCTGTCCTTGAGGCCTGAATTTTCCTGAGGCCTTCAGATTCCTGAAGGAGTTAGCCGATGTCACAGCAGGATCCCTCTCAATCGTACACCAAAGGGAGTATACTTGGGAGCCTGGGGGAGTCCCTGCTGGCTGGAAGCTAGCCAACCTTCATCCAGTTTATCAGAAAGGCATGAGGGGAGACCCAGGAAATGACAAGACACCTAGACTAACCTCTGTTTCACAGTAAAGAGAAGATCATCTGGGTGCTATTGAAAGGCATTTTAAAGGACAATGCAGTCATGGGGCACAGTTCACAAAGGAAAAGTCCTACTGAACTAATTTGATATCCTTCTCTGGTAAGGTCACTTGCCTGGTGGACCTCAGGAAAGCAGAGGATGGTGTTGTTCTGGATTTTTTTAAAGCTTCTGGCACTGTCCCTCACATTAGCCTTCTGGGCAGGTTGCGCAGCTGTGAAAAGAACAAGAACCCGGAGTTCTGGGTGAAGAACTGGCTGCACAGGAGCACTGCAAGGGTTATGGTGAATGGATCTACATCAGGCTGGCAGCCAGTCCCCAGCGGTGTTCCTCAGGGATCAGTTCAAGGGCCAGTTCTCCATATTTTAGTCAATTATCAGGATGCAGGAGTTGAACGCACCACAAGTAAGTTTGCTGATGAAGTTAAAATGGAGGGAAACTCTGGTCTGCAGAACTTCAGAGCTCTTGAACACACTTAGAAACTCCTGGCAGGAGCCGTGCATACACAGAAACAAGGATGAATGATTATTTGTGGTCCTGTTCTCATTCCAACATAGCTCTGGCTGACTTGAGCCCAGGCCTGGGCTGCCCAGTATAACAGAGAAATGGGTGTAGAGAGGGGAGGCCACCGGGGCCCCTGGGTTCCAGAACCGAGGTCACCGTGGTGTTCGTTCTAATCCGCAGCTGGCCCAGCAACGGCCCCAGTGCCTGCAGGGACAGTGCTGTGTTTACAGCACCAGTGGCAATGGGAGTGCCCGTCTCCTACAGAGGAGCGCTCCTGCTCTGTGTGTTTCACTCATGCATTTACAAGAGACTCTTCTCACAGCCCTGCCAGGATGGGACGGTGGTTCTGTTACTGCGGGTCCAGGTGGGTTCCCCCACAGCTCAGGGATGCACCAGCACAGCCGGGCCCTGCAGCAGCCACCTTGCTCATGCCTGACACTGTCTGTTCTGCAGGGACGACCCTGGACATGAGCAGCAATGTTACCCTGACCCGGTGCTGCCTGAGACGCTGCTGCAGGAGTGACTGAGGGTGGCCCAGAGTCATAGACAGAAGAAGAGGGACCTCCTCCTCTTCAGGGACACCATGGTCATCGCCAAGACCAAGTAAGACTGGCAGGGCCCAGCTGCCTTTCCTCCCAAGCCCTGGCCCTGGCACCAGGGCACCAGAGCAGGGACAGCCAAGGAGCAGCCCCAGGCTCCCCAGCACCCTGGTGCTGGATGCACCCGTGGCTGTGCCCACGGCAGGCGGGCGCCAGAGGGGAGCCAGCGGGCTCAGCCACCTCCAGGTCACTCCCTGCCACTCCTCTCTGCACACGCGCCCGCTGCTGTGCCTGGCCCTGGGCGTGCTCCAGGTGCTGAGCGGCGGGAAGCTGTCATCCGGGTATGCTGCCGGGGAGGAGGAAGAAGGGAAGAGCAGCAGCTTCCTTGTCTTCATGTGGCCCTGCGGCTCCTGCATTGTCACCTACTGGTGAGTCTCGGTGCTACATCCCACCAGAGGGGTGGGCAGCTCCTCTGTCCTGTCCCATCGGGCATTATCCTGACCCTGTGGCTGTCCCAATGTGGCAGGGCTGTGCCAGCACCTGCCTCTGCGCACAGGCTGGGGCACACACAAACAGGGTATGTTTGTTTCTATTATTTATTACTATTATTTATTAATACGTTTATTACTCTATTACCCTATTACTGTGTCTTTTTAAAACAAATTTTAGGATATAGTTTATGAAACACATTATAGGATAGTAGTTACTTCATACTGTTTGAGTATACACTTCATAGGATCATAGAATAGTTAGGGTTAGAATAGGATAGGTAGTGTTGGAAAGGACTTCCCGTAATTTCATCTTATGTCACAAGACTACTCTTAGAGTGACTTTTCACCTCTATTAATAAAAAAGCAGAAAGAATTACAGAAGTCCTATCTCTCTACCTTGGCATCTGCATCCTGCAGAATGCAAAATGCAAAAGAAAGTATACTGAGTCCATGGATTAGGAAAGAAATGACAGAAAGACATTTATGAATGCAGATAGATACAGAAACAAAACAAAAAAAAAAGAAACCACAGACAAAAATTAAAAAATAGACACACAAACATTGCTCCCCCCCCCAAAAAAAAAAAACAAAAAAAAAACAACAACCTAAATCCTTTTTTACAACTGCTCATTCTGGGCACAGAGATGCTGAACAAAAAAAAAAACAAACAAACAAACAAACAAAAAGTAAACCCAAACAATAACAACAAAAAAAAAAACCCTTCAGATCCCTCTGCACTCAAAAGGGAGAAATACCAGCTCTCAAGATCTTAGTGTGATCTACCACAGATGTCCCAGTCCATACTGTGATACTTTATAAACAAAGACTATTTAAATGCCATTGGGAAATGATAGCAGGCATCCCAGTCATCTGCAAATAAAGCTGTCTCAAATCTGAGTACCAACAGAGTGATTTGGTTGTAATAGGGCAGAGTGACTGATAAACACGTATTCCCCTTGCATTTGCTGGAATACATTGTACACACCGCCTGCAGTTCTCAGCATTTCTTCACATGGATTATGCCTTCCTGAATTTTCTTCCCATTTACACACAGAAATAAAGTGTCAAATGTATATCTGGGCAGTCTCTGTATTTGGATGTGTCCCTTCCCTTTTTATTCCTCTCTCCATCCCTGGGTTTCACTTCTCTCTCTCTGATGTAAGCCTTTTCTTTCTACCAGGAACTTTGCTGTTTCTCCTAAGAAACCTGAGGAGACACTTGCAACCACGTAAATGTCTTGACAAGGAAAGAACTTGAGTATGTTACTGGTTCTCCTAATCTGAGAAACAAAAACCACTACTTTTGCCCAGAAGGCCACTGGTTACTATGCTTTCATTCCATACTTCTTTACATTCAGTACCAAAGCCCCAGACCTCTTGACCATATTGCTGTACCACAGACTCTGTTAGGAGGAGAATCATTTAAAGACTGTAGGGAGCTTCCGTTTATAGAAAGGAGATTATTTTTTGCCACCTGGAAAAGCTAGAACTGGTAAATTACATGGGAACGGCCACTTAAATCTACCTCGTCTAAAAAGTAGCTGATGAATTAAAAGCTGTTCTCTATTAGCTGGCAATGATAGGAAAGACTCATCTTCCTCAGGGAAAAGAAAACCCCTCAAAACATACAGGATGTTGAGAACAAAGGGCAATGATAGGTAGCTGAGGGAGAGTTGACCATTAGGCCCTCTAGGTGGTCATTCTCAGGTACAATGTGATGAGATGACTGCATTATGCTAAGAACTGTGTGCCTCATGTATGCACTCAAACTTACAAACAGGTTTAAGACAGGCAGACAAGAAGGGCTGTTCTAACAAGTCTCAAAGGTGTTCAGGCTACACTTGAAAACACTGCAGAAATTTGGAGGATGGAAATATTGTTAAGACATTCTAGGCCACCCATTTGCTTGGCTGACTGGCCACTGTCACAAAATTAAGTGACTGCTTGCCTCCTCAGTCTGTAGGGATTTAGTGCACTCAGGCTACCCTGTTCTCCTTTGACAAAAGGTTTTATACAGACGGTGCCAGACATTAATTACAGTAATTTGTTGTCAGCCTTGCCTCCTAAGGAAATAAGGCTTATACACTTGCATTGTCCATTTGGGTGGACATCTGTCCCCCCCTAACAACTTCTGAATTGATAGGTAATTTCAAACACAATCGAAAGCTAAAAAATTTTGCAGATGTTATGTTCTTATGAATTCCATTAATACTGCTGGCAGTGATGGAAAGTGGAAAAGAATCCATAGCTTGCTAAGGGAGAAAGGCAGAATTCAGCTATATCCTTCAGCACAGCAGAAGCTGGCTCTGCCAAAGAGCATGCCATCTTTTGCCTGGTAGACCTGAAGTAAAAGGGATGGGGTTAGCAGAGTTATTGAAGTGGTAGTGTAAAGGAAATGAGACCTAAGCCCTGAAGAAAGGCAGACTCAAAAGTTTTGTTGCTCATGGGACAACCTCCCTTATAGTATTGTATGATAACAAAGCCCTCACATACTATCAAGCCATTAAATAAAACGGTTGATTAAACTTTGTTCAGCTGCTTCCTTTTCATTATAACCATGCTACCCAGGAAGGCTCTATTAAATACACAGATGCTTCACACACTTACACTAAAAATTCCTTACTAATTTTCTATGAAATTTACCACTGGTTTATTATAAACTATCAGGTTTGTAATAGTTCACTAGATATCACATAGTACCTAACAAGATCACCCCTGGTTCCTTAATAGAATTGCTAAGTGCATTTCTCTTGGATCATCTATATCCTTTGGTATTAATGTTTCTTTCATTAAATGAGCACTATATCCAATGTTATTATTCTTTGGCTTCATAAAAAGCATTATCATTTTATTTCAAGAATTATTCTGTGCTACTCAAGCTGTTTAATCAGTACCATTTCCTGAGGACTGATTTATATCGACCAGTGCTACAAAAATTCTCAGTGACACTTAAAAGGAAAGTCTGAGCATTATACATTTCTGTTTATCTTGCCACAGGTGCCACTAGAAATCCCTATATGCACAATATTATTTCCTGAATGTTTCTGCTTTACCATATTAATTTGGAGTCTTGATGAAGTTATGAATATGATACTGTGTAAGAGAGAGCAAAGGCAAACAACATTTTTACCAACAGTAAAAAGGACAGCATAAACCACACAACTGAGTTACTATTTAAAGAACAAGAATTTAATTTGGTATGCAGTGTTTTCCTAGGAGGATCTTTATTTCCAGTGTTATACATGTGAAAATAAGAATGAATGTGACTCATTATCTACATGTATAAAAATATAAACATTCTATCAAACATTTGCAAAGTCACTGTTCATGATATGCATCACTAGACCTATGCCTTAGCTTCTAATCAAAAGAGACACTGCCTTTTTTAATAGCACTTGCAAAACCACTGCATTAAATAAGAACATGAAATGAGAACAACAGCTACAAAATGTACACAGGACTCCAGTATTGTGCCTTTAGTTTCCTGTCCTCCTGCATGTCAACAGGTTAGCAGAGTCGTCATGGTTATCCTTTACTTGAGCTCTCAGTAGAAGAGACCAGCAAAACTCAGTGACTTTGCCTTGAGCGTTTTACCTTTAAGAAATTTTACTGAAATTACTGAGCAATGTTTAAGAAAAATATTGTATTCTGTGGCAAACAATCAAATTACTATTACATTTATGGCAGCATCCTTTTAAGCCTAGATGTAGTGAGTTATCAGTAAATGTAGGGCCCCATTTCCTAATACTAGTAATGCTCAAGAGTTTTTAGCACAAACACAAAGGTTAAAAAATTGTCAGTGTATGGTTTTATTACACCCATTTTCACGTAAAATGTGAGAATTTCTGGGTCATCAGCCAGCAAACAGATAGGCAATCAGTCATCAAAATACAGGAGATCACTGTTTTAGAGATGCATTCAGGTACCTGTAAGTTTAGCTATGATTCACATTCAAGCAAATATGTAATTGATTTCAGTTCTACAAGCTGATATTCATATTCAATTTTTCCATAGAAACAGGTATAGGAAACAAGTAAAACATTACGATATTATGTACATAGTGTAATATGCAAATGCTCAGCTAGATATATTATGAAATTCTGTAGCACTAAAATGATTAAAAAACTAAATGATTCGTGTAAAATGTTTATATACTGTATATATATATATATATACACACTAAATCCGAAGTTCAATTTAAAACTGCCCCTATTCATAGTCCTATGATGGATATAGTAAGCTACCAGCTTCTTTAAAAAAAAAAGAAAAAAAGCTATCTAGACCAAATTTGAACACTTTACTGAAAACTGATTTTATATAAAATCTTAAAAAACATACTTCAAAATTACTTAACAGAAACTAGAAAAGGATGGTCATTATTCTCAAGAACGGCATTGTAAAGACCTAGTAGCTGTGATCAATGTCCTTTCACTTGTGGTATAAATGTTAAGCACAAAGAAATCTTTTCAGAGTAAGGCATGGGACAAACAGGTTTCATTCTGTCTTCAGGTATATTGGCCTCTCACTCTTATTGCTCATGTAAGTTGGCAGGTATACGTCTCTCCTTTTAAAAATACTGCAACTATCTACAATACCCATTGCTTTCATATGTGTGTCTTCAATTTAATCAAATTGACAAGCAATCTTGACAGTATTAAAAAAAAAAAAAAGCAAACAAAAACCAAACTGGTGATGCGGATTATTTCCAGTTTTATGCATTGTGCATAATGAAAGACCAAGTGGTGAACACAGAGGCTGAGCACTGAAACTCAATACATATGTAGGAATAGCTCTTTTCAAAGGAATTAAGGTTTTAAAAATAAAACCCTACTGTGAAATTCTTTGGTTAGAATACAAGTGCTGGAAGTATTTCTAAATTTGGACTTAGAACAATTTCTTATTTAAGAGTTTTAAAAATATAACTTCAAGCCTTTACTGTGTACTGTTAAATCCCTCAATGCTCCAGATACATTTAGGATATTTTTCTGTGAAGGTCTGAACGGACAGTATAGGATTTTTGATCAAGTTCAGGTTTCAAAGGAAAATTCTTTTGTACCCTAATCTTCATTAATTTATTGAGATTGAGCAGCTTGCTCAATCTTCCCTACCGTAAACCCTGCTGCTCAGATCATCTGTTCCAAAGCAAGCTATTGCTGCCTCCTCTGGGAAAGAAAAATGGTTAGATAATGCAAACAAAATACAGCTTGGAAAGGGTAATTTCCTCTGAAGAAACTTGGCATCACTCTCAGTTTTGTAAGGATGGGGCTTAATTCTTTCTAAGAAGCACTAATTTTGGCCAGGAAGA
The DNA here is from genome assembly GCF_034315485.1 of Pezoporus occidentalis. NCBI lineage: Eukaryota > Metazoa > Chordata > Aves > Psittaciformes > Psittacidae > Pezoporus > Pezoporus occidentalis. Next base: position 12,675,065 of record NW_026915835.1, read on the forward strand.
GGTACTTAACTCTCAGCAGTGTCACTGCCCTGGTAGTACTGCCATGAAATCGAAGAAACTGGTTCTTAAAAAAGTGGTTTCTGCATCAGTTCTGTTGGCTTCCAAGTCTTACAGCACTAACATGACCAAAACTAACAAGCAGGGTGCTCGTGATTACACTTGGAATGTACATCTGCATTAATTAATTCAATGTACATGATTTTAGCTTCCCAGGAAGCAGGTCCTACCTTCACTCTGGCAAGCCTGGCTTCATCTCACCCCCCTCATTCTGAGGGTACTTAAGGAAATATACATTGGGATTTCTAAGCATGTTATGGCCAGTAACTTCAAGAGAATTTTAAGGACTTCACCCATGAAAATTACGATTCACAAGCACTCTAATTTTTCAAAGCATCGTTGTTTTACTTCTCAAGGAAATATACATGTGTCTCTGAGGACACATTATAGTTCAAATGGTTGATTATCCAGAGAACTTGGCCTTTCATATCAGCCTTATGAACCTGCTTATGCAAGCCCCAGTCCAATTTAAGAACAGAGAGGGGAGTTCGAAAAGGTAGGGAGCAGGCAGGGGAGGTGGATGCAACCAGTCCTGAAGGGCCACACGCATGTGCCTCCTGCAGAATTGCTCATCTCTATAGATGAAGTCTGAGCAGGAGTGCCAACCCCTCACTGGCAGGTATCACTTGAATGTGACAGTCCTTCAGAGACAGGCATCATTTTGATGGGGTGAGAGGATAAAATGGGACCACTATGGGTCCACCCACAAAGGTGAAATCCCACTTAAGGATATGGGGATGAGAAAAAACAGCCATTTGTCATGCTACCTTGAACAGAAATTGCTGAAAAGCAACTGGAAGGTTCCTCAGCCCCTAAATGGGTGGGTTTTAAAACACTCCACCCTGACAGAGGTATCCCTCAGCTTCTGTGTGCAGACAGGGGCAGGGGCTGGACACACACACACTTTCCTGGGACAAGTATTTGTGTACTCCCAATACCTCTCCTTCCTCACTACCAACACAGCTACTGGGAGGCATTGGAGGGAGGATGACAGGATGAGCTGGCATACAGAGGTTGAGCAGGGACACGGTAGACAAAAAGGGACATGGTGGCCAAACCAAACATGATGACCTCCTGTCCCTGCGGCCATCAGGAGCTGCGTGTAGGAGTGATGGGGGCTGTGCTGGAGGCTGACCTGCACTTGTGCATGGACGCATGCACCAGGGTGAAGAAAGTGCAGGGGGACACTACCCCCCTCCACGTCCTCCTTCCTCCATGACGGGAGGGGACCATGAGTGTGAGGGTATGCAGGGGCCACCGCCTCATCCCCCCGCCACGGGCTGGGCAAATGCTCAGTCCCGGCAGAAGACATACTCAGTGTAGCTGGTCCAGATCTTATCCTCGGCAGGGCCGCCCTGCTCAGGGCCAAAGGCGCAGGTGCCGGTGGAGGAGCAAGCGGCCATGCGGAAACCAGCCTCGGAGAGACGGTCGAAGGCTTGCTCGAGGAAGTTGAACTTGAGGTAGTAGCGGGCAGTGTAGCGCTCAGGAGGGCGGTCGGGATCGCGACTCTCATTCAGCGTCTCTCCGAAGACCTCCTTGGCCAGCGCCGTCTTGCCGCAGACTGTGATGCGGGCTACCCGTCGGAACTTTGCGTCTGCCTGCGCCTCCCGCCCTATGGTGTAGGACCCCCGGTAGCCGATGGTGATGTAGCCCGAGCGCCGTCCACCCGCCCCGTCCAGCGACTGCGAGGGCGTGAGCAGTGGTCCGCCCGAGGGGCTGCGGCTGGCGGTGGGAGACGGGGCGGACGCCGAGGCACCGCCACCGCCGCCTCCTTCCAGCGGCTCGGCCTCCAGATAGCCGAGAAGCGGCTGCGGCGGCTGCTCTTCAGCGCAGAGCGAGCCGTCGCGGTGCAGTGCGGCGGGGCGAGCGGCGGCAGCCCGAGCCTGCGCCAGGCGACGGGCCAGGTCCGGCAGCTGGAAGTACTCGGCCTCCCGCTGGAGGCGGCTGCGCTCGGGGAAGTGCTCGGGCAGCACTAGCTGCAGGTCCCGCAAGTAGTCCAGGATGTACCGAAAGAGGAAGCCGTCGCGGTCAAGGAAGAAGCGGCCCTTGCTGTCCCGGGGCAGCTCGCTGGGCTGCTGCTGCGAGAACATGCGCCAGAGCAGCGAGTCTCGCACCGAGACCACGGTGCAGCGCCGCGTCACGTACACCTGCCCTCCCACGTTCAGCTCCACGATCTCGGGGAAGGACGACCAGCCGCCCGCCGCCGCAGGCCCGCTCCCAGCCGTCCCGCTCCCTGCCGCCGGCGACACGCCGCCGCCGTTGGGCAGCCCGCGGGCGCTGTCCGCCAGGGCCATACCGGAGCGAGTCCGCCGCCGGCGTAGAGCCGCTGCCCTTTCTCCTCCTCCTCCTCTGGCCGCCTGGGCTCCGGCGAGGCCGCCGCCGTCCGCGAGGGACCTCGCAACCCTCCGCCGCTGCCCGCCGGAGCCTCCCGCCCCGTCTGTCCCCGGAGCCGCGCGGCCGCCGCCAACCCTCTCCCCGCAGCCGCTCTTCTGCCCGATGCCAGCCAAGCGCCTCCGTCGGGCTGCGTGCAGTAAGCCCTGCCGGCGGCGGCGGGGCCGAGTTTATGTAGTACGGCCGCACCTCGCGGGAGGCGGCGGGGGGGGGGGGGGGGGGGGAGCTGGAGGGAGGCAGAGCCGAGTGCACGGGGAGGGGAAGGGGACGGCCCCGCACTGACGCAGGGTCCCCCTTCGTCGTGTGTGACCCCCCCCCTCCTTCCCAGTCCTCCTTCCCCAGCTGCGGCGGCGATCATCTTCCCACCCGGTGGACGGGCACCGCTGGATGCAGCCGGCGGCGTAAAACCTTGCCCCTTCACCCCCTCCCGCACCCCTGGGGCTTTCGGCTCGCTGCCTGGCGGCTTCTCAGGGGCGTCTCGTCTTTTCGCAGGCAAGAACCTCCCTCCGCTCGCCCCGAGGTGCGGGAGCGGGAAAGCCGCGAGACACTATTGTCCCTCCGAAGGAGCCGCGCTGAGCCCCCCGCTAGTCTTTCTAAGGCTTGTCCAAACCCTCGCCGAGCGAGACCCCGACGAGGTAGCCGTGTCCCCTCCCTCCCATCCCCTTGACAGGGGATAAACGCTAGCGTGCGGTGCTACCGCACTCGCCTCACCCTGATCCGCCGCCTGTTTCTGGGCTTGCAGAACACTCTCACTACGCAGGTTTTAAGGACCCCATCAAAACTTCTCGCTGACCCGGGACACCCCTTGGTGGCACCGGGAGCTGCATGCTGGAGTGTCCGCCGTCGGGGCTTGGGGGGAGAGGGGGACCCCGGAGCGGATGGGGTCCCCTCGGGCTGCCTGTCAAGCGGCTCTTTGCCGTGAGAGCTCCTCGTGTCTGCGTGAATACGCGTGTAATTGGGTGCTCTTGCAGCTCGGATTTCATTTGGATTAATTAGGTAGGGGATCTGCGTGAAATATTAGCACCTATTTAACATGCATTGGCAGAGAGCATTGAAATTACGCTTCAGGCTTGAATTTTATCTACATTTCTGTGTCTCTTTGCAAGTAACAGTAAAGAGCTGCTGCCTCGCAGTACTCAGTTGCTCTCTTCTGGGAGTTCAAGTGTTAGTCTCCTCGAAAGAGCAGCTGAAAGGACAGGAAGGTCTGAGGACTATGAAGGCAACGTCAATGCCTTCCTCTCTGGACTGCCGGCTGCAAACGTCCTAATGCAGTGATTCACGAAGTAGAAATCAAAAGATGCAGAGACAGGGGGGGAAGAAGTCCTTCGAAAATTGAGAAATGGGAGAGTAAGGAAGGGCAAGTTCTCAAGAAGCAAGCTAAGTTTGCCCAAGAGAAGAAGAGGCAAAAGAGGAAGGAAAGGAAAAAGAGGGGGAGTTAAGAAACAGAAGTTTTAAAAAGCAAATGGGTGACAGAAAAAGCGTGTGTGGAGGGAGAACTGAGAGGGAGATACTGTGGTCTAAGGAAGGAGATGGGGTGGGGCTTGGGGCATGGGACGCTTGGAAATTACAGGAATTTAATCTCATCAGGACTCAAGAGTAGGATAGCAAAGATGCAGAACATTACTTTTTCCATGTGGGAAAGCCAGCTGCCAGGGCTTTGACCACCAAGTGTTTTCAGCTGTGGGAGCAAAATGGAAAATCAGGTTAATCTGATGTTTTGCTGACATTTTGTAACAAGCAGCTTGTTTGTCTCCTTTTTTTATTTATTTTTATTTTTAGGGGAGTAGGAGAGAGGTGAAAACAGCTCTGAAAGATCAGGGAAAATTAAAGTAAACCTCAATGAAGTTGATTTGTTACCCTTTGAAATACCCAAGTCTGTTGCTGTAGAAAAGAAAAAAAAAGGAAAATAATGTGATTTAGCTGCTAGCACAGAGGGAGTCTTTGTTTTCTTCCCTTATACTATTTTAGGTTCAATTCACCAGCCTAAAAGTGCACGAAATTTTCACATGGCAGTTTGCTGGTAACAGTTTCATGGAGTTACTTTTACCTCTCAGTCTCTTAATGTGGCATCTCCCCCCACATCACCCTGCTTCTGGCCGTTCTTAGCAAGCAGCCACCTCAAGAGCCTCCCACAGATCCGTATTTTAAACTCTACTTCCCTAGTGTGGGCTCTCTGTTGAGAGCACTGTGATTAAACTGTGCACCCAGAAGATGAAATCATATAATGTTTGTACAGGCGCTTATTCAGAGCAGAATTTGCACTGGAGTATTTTGTACCTACCAGCAGGTGAGACTTAGAAATGCTCCCATATATATATATATATATATATATATATATACACACACACATACACATATATATATATGAAGGGATAATTAATCTATTAAACAATTTCTTTAGCATTGAGTATTAAAGTAGGCTAATAAAAACAGCACTAACATATTTATTATGCTTGAACTTTTTATTTGCCCTGAGATTTGTTAGATTTAAGACCAGACTTGATAAAATCTGAGCTTAATGGATCTTCCAGCTCGTGTTTTCAGAAGCTTCACAGACAAGTAAGTTCATAGAAGCATAGAATCATAGAATAGTTTGGGTTGGAAGGGACCTCAAAGACTGCCTAGCTTCAAGCCCTCTGCTGTGGGCAGGGACACCATCCACTAGACCAGATTGCGGAAAGCCCTGTCCAACCTGGCCTTGAACACTGCCAGAGATGGGGCAGCTTCTCTGGGCAACCTGTGCCAGTGTCTCACCACTCTCAGAGTAAAGGACTTTTTCCTAATGTCTAATCTAAATCTCCCTTCTTTCATTTTAAAGCCATTCCCCCATGTTCTATCACTTTATAGTCCCTCTCCAGATTTCTTTAGGCACTGGAAGCTGCTCTAAGGTCTTCTTGGAGCCTTCTCCAGGCTGAACAAGCCCAGCTCAGCCTGTCAAGTTATGCTGCTTCTTCAGACACTGGCTCTCCAGAGCTGCCCCTCCACCTGCCTGTCAACTAGAGGAGGCCAGATAAGAAGGACCCACCACATTCTCGTGCAGCAGCATGTCCAAAGTCATGCACATTAAGGGCGGTGAGTGGGGGGACGACACAGGACACAGACACACAGCTTTAACAAGCACCTTATTTGGGCCCCTATCCCAGATCTTTCTGTAGTGGTACGAACCGGCCCATCCCATTGCAGTGTTCTGTGTGCCAATGTACAAACTGACGTGACTCCCCGGGCCACCGGAACAAGGAGCCTTCTCATAGGAAGATACTGCTCATACAGCCTGTTCAACAGTCCTGGGCAAAGGCCCAGCTTGCACTGTTTGTCTCTGAGATAGCTGTCATTTTCTGGGCTTAAAAACAGGCCCAGCACTGAAATAGCTGGTGTGAGCCAACCTCTCTTCAGAAGAATTATCTTCTTTGGGCATCTGACTGCTGCTTTATGCATGTGAGGATACTTCGCTTGGCTGCAAGGCTTTGATTATTGTAACTTCTTTCTTTAACAGATTTTTTTCTTCTTTTCACAAAATATTCAACTAACTTCTTCTCTGTTTCCTATCTCTATTCATTTGGCTGCATTGGTTTCCAGTGAGCACAACTGGACTTCATCTGGGGGTATTATAATGGATATCAACTATTTTTACTTACGTGTCAGTTACCAGATTGTGTAATACAGTCATAATCTCAGTAGTTCATTTTTGTTTTGTCTGGGAGACAATGAAATACTAGTACATGTCACATTCAAGGTTGCCACAAAATGCCTCGTAAGGCATACACTCCTCTCTAAAGGGCACCATCATGACATTTCTGAGCAATAGCTCCTTCAGATAAGACAGTTGCAGTTTGGTGTTTGCTGTTAGCTGCCAACCAGAAGTAGCTACGTGTTGATGCATGCTATCTTAATCTGATGGGATCCAACAGTTTTTAGTATTTTGAGAAGTTTACACTGGGTTTTGGGTGTTTGGTTTGGTTGTTTGGTGGGGTGGCTTTTTTTGGGAGGTGGGGGGCTTTGGGTGTTGTTGTGTCAGTATTTATAAACATGTTTCCATCACGATGGGATGAAGAATGAGCTCCTATTTTGCATTTTGGGCAGCGCCAACAGGTTTATTCAGGAGGGTTTCCTTCACAAACCATAGAGGAAGGGTAACACCTAGTGGGAGTAAACCTACATTGCAATTAAGAAATGCAAAGAGCTCCGAAGATTCTTAATAGAGAGAAAACTTTAATTTTTCGGTCATAAAAAGTAGATGTAAACTATTTTATCCCTGTTCTGAACTAAAAATGGTGGTAAGCATTTATTAGTTCTTTTTTTCAGTCTGTATTGTATGAAATGGCTTAATATTGCTTAGAAAAATGCCTAATTAGATATGACTGAACTGTTTGAATTTTTAATACTAAATTCAGTGAAATATTTAGCCTCCTGCATAAAACCAAAACCAGGAGTTAGTGATCTAAACTGAACCAGTGGCTGAAATACGCTCTTTTTGGGCTTCACAATCTTGCTTAGAGGGTATAGGAAAAAGAGTACAGTTAGTCCCACAGCAGGGTTTATTGCTGAAGAGTTGGGAACTCTTCACATTTTTGGAGCTTATATGCTCTCTAAAATGTGTGTTCTGCAGGTTTGACTTTGTCAGTCAGTAGCTGGCTATTAGATGAAACCTTTCCCATTTCTGAATGATTGCTCAGGGTGAAATTATCCAGCTCAGCATTATACTGAAGTGATACCAAGTAATGCTGCCAAAAACTTGAATTGTTATTATTCCACCCAAAGCCTAAAGAACTCAACTGCTTCTAAAGAGAGTTATCTTTCCCTGCAAACTCAGTCTCACATGCTGTATATAGCTGGACAACACAAATTCAGAAGTTATAGATTTCCATATTTCATGAGAATTGTAATGAATGTTGTTTTTGAAGTTATATTTGATAATATCTGTTCATAACCTGTATGTTTGTATATGCAGTTGAATATGTCTAGCTGGAACTGCATGTTCAAGAAGTCCAGCTGCTATGAAAATACGTATGTTCAAGCATGAAAGATACTGAAAAATCATAGAATAATTCAGGTTAAAAGCAGGTCATTGAAGTGCTCAAGCACTTTCCTCCTGCCAGTGTGATACAGACATTGCTCTGAATAATTTTGTGACGGTAATGCTTTGCAGTGCCTGGAGAGGGAAGGAGGAAGGCAGAGGAGGGAGGGAAGACAGCCATTAGCTGTCTATTCGATGTCCTTGGATGATACAGAGCTGTGACTGAAAAACATAATCAAGTGAGCAATCAGTGAAATTCAGAGCTGTATTAATTTCCTTCAAGCACCTTTGCAAGAATTGGGAGACAAAATGCACCCTCTCAGTGTCATGGTGTTGGCAGGTTGTTTCTGCCTCAGTAAAGAAAAGCATTGAAGGGAACACCTTCCACACACATCTTGAGTGTCACTGAATTTGGAGGACACAAGAAAAAAGGCTATGCACCTTATGCCAAATGTACTCCCAGCTCTTTATTTTCAGGTGATATCTATGAAAATCTGATGCTTGATTTCCTGTTTCCCTTCTTTGGTTCGTTATCAGAAAGTTACAGCTCTGTCTGATGCCAAAAAAGCAGAGGACAGATAAGTCACTTTATAATATGTAGTGGTGTGGTATTTTACATGCACAACATATGAAGTTTTTCTCTTGTGCTAAATTGCTCATAACCCCTGTGGAGCAGTTTTAAATCAGGATTCTTTTTCTGAGCCTTGACTCTGAAATTAATCTTCTGTATCTCTGTGAAACGTTTCATTCACATCTTCAGATCTCCCCTTGGTGATTTTCCTATCTGTGGATAAATAGCATTCTGACCTAGCTTCTACTACAGCAACAGCAGAAAGACAACCAGACCTTTGCAAATGTGAGTGGCAACTACGTTGATCTTCTACATGAATCATCCATGTGGACCAACAACCTTAAAGCCATCTCCTAGAATTTGGCAGTATGAGGATTCAGGAAAGGAGCCTCCTGTTCAGGAAAATGCAGCTCATTATCTAGCCAATTAGGTTGTCAAATACAACCTCTACTCCCACTTATCAGCCTGCTTTCGTGAGGGGTCAGTGAGGCTTCGGGATAGGTTTCAGTGGGGAAAAAGCACATATTTTTTGGAGGGAGCTAAATCAGAATCTAAGAGCATTGGTTTGCAGAGGAGCATGTTAAGAATTGTCCCTAATACTGTTCCTCTGAGAAGCTAATCACAGTGGTGGTATCATTCCTGAGCAGGAGCTCTCTCCAATAGAAAATGCTTTTTAAGGAAATTTTCAAAATTCACTGGTCTTGCTTATACCCTTTTCTTGCAAAAATGTATCTTAACAAATTAATTCAAAATATTGGATGTAATTATTCTTTTCAGCAGAGTGATTCTTCAAAGGTAAAATAGCTAATAATAATGACATTGGTGGTTGTGTGTTTCCAATGTATGCATTTGCTTTAGCTGTGATTATTGGAGACATAGTACTCACTAATCTAATACATTTCAAAATCATACCTGTGGTCAGTGAACAGTAATTAATGCATTTGCTTTTTCTTTCTGCCACTATGTACCAATGCAAGCTCTGCCTAACCAGTGTTAACTCTTCAATTTAGATTAAACTAAATAAATGAAATGTAATCATTCATTCTGACAGACTCATTTGAAAGTTCTCATTGAACTCATTGAATGTTCTGCATTGTTCTCTTTACATCTTTTTTTCTGTTGAGATCAATTTAAAATCTGTTATGTTTAATAGAAGAAATATCAGAATCCTTACCAGGGATGCTTACAGCATCTGTAAAAGTATGAAGGAGGTAAAAGCCTCAGGTGAAAGTCCACAGAAGGCACACTAGTATAGGTAAGTTGGCAACTGATTTTTTACTACCTCATCTACCTTTCTTCACTACCTAAGAAAACTATGTTTGCACTAGTTTGATTTTTGGTTCTTTTTTTCTCTATGAAGACATAAGCTCATATTCTCAATGGCAAAACTGACTGTATTGGCGTCAAACCCTGCTTGTTTCACAGCCCATGTAAACTAACAGGCAATATTAAACTGTCAAGGAATGGATACCTTCAAGGAATGAATGGCTGCACAACGCTTGTATACTGTTGTTAAGTCCCCTACTTGCTCATCTCCCACCAGGGTAGTAGTCCCAAAGGATGCTTTGAATATGGTAGATGTGGTTCTAGCTTTCTACTGGAGCTCGACAGCCAAGTATCTGTCCACCAGTTTTCATAATTTCTTGACACAGACTGGAATTAAATTAATGAAGTCTCATTACAGACTCAGTGTTCATCTTCCCACACAGAAGATGAAAAACCATTTATATACACATAAAGGGAGAGACTCTTTATTGTCAAGATACTCAAACTTGTTTCTCCTTTGGCCTCTGAGGACAGATGCTTGTGTGTGGAGGATGCAGCTCCAGAAGCTCTTACTGCTCCAGGCATCCTGGAAAATATCCATTCTGTCAAGACCTTGCCAAAGTACATGTCACCGACAGCTATAACTAGGGTTCATGCCACTGGGGACATCTGTGAATGAAGGCTGTAATTAATCTTAGCTCCTGCAGGCAGCGTAACACAGCTGTGCAACCCATGCCAGAATGGGGTGCTGGACCTGCTATTCACTGATACCCTCCCTGACCTGCCACGTAAATTAATGTGTCATGGAGAATACATTTCTTTTCACTTACTTAGCAGGGGAAATTATTTGCTGCCTGACTGCCAAAAATCTCTGCCTAGAGAGTAAAATAGCAGAAGTCAGCCTCTTCTAGGGCCAAAGTTGAGTTTGCCAGAACAACCCTCATCCTCAGCAGTGTTTCCAGAACCTTTACCCATTATCCACTGCATAACCCAACTTGATTTTCTGCTTGGGCTGAGCCAAGCTTGAAGAAACTTAGAATCAACTTCATTAGGCATAGCTGATGATTCCCCAGCTTCCTGAATTGCTATGCTAATGAGATGTTACTGCCCAAAGTAATGAAAAGCAGCTGTTTCTTACCTGTAAAGAAAAACTGAGAGTTGCTGTGGTTCATATGGAGGTGAGTTTTATAAGCCTGTCTTCCTTCTTAGAAAAGCTCACTGCACGTATTTTGCTCTTTAGTTGCAGAGGCCTAAATAGGTTTAATTTAATGTGTCTAGAAAATTCTGAATGTGCTTTCCTGTTTCAACTGTTCACATAGAAGGATTACCAGTCTGCTTTGCAGGAGTTTCCTGTAAGATATCGTCTGTCTACAATATGTGGGGGTTTCAGTCATGTATGTAAATAAAATAATAGATTATTACTAAAAATTAACATATTGGCAGAATAAATGAGGGATTTTAAGAACATTTAAGAAGTATATGAATGAAGAGTGCGTTTAGATTTAATGAAGTTTTAATGAAGCAAATGGCTGAAATCACAGACAAATCACAGCCACTTAATTCCAGCTGCCTACAGACTCTTTAAGCCCTCGAGAATACAGGAATTAGATTTTTAAGACTCCCCTCTCTATATACCTGCAAGCTGTTGATAAAATAAACATTATTTATTATTTGCTTATGAACTAAGCACAGAAATTATATTTTTTTGTATCTGCAATGGCAGGAGTATATGCCATAAAGTTTTGCTAGCCTAGATAAGAGTTATGCCCATGAAAAGGAAATTGCTTGTTTGTTTTCACCCTTTAATTTTTCATGTGTGTTGTGTATGTATGGTTTTTGCCAAACTGCCTTTCTCATAAAATGGAAACCTCTCTTCATTATTGTTTGTGTTTTTTAACTGAATGCCACAAGTCTAGATTGTATCAGAACTTAGTCCTCTAAATAAAATCCTTTCAAATAAAACAAGCAAAGGAAAATCTATTTATCTCAAGGAGGTTAAATTACATAGAAATAGGTTGAGATTATAGGATGGATCTTAGTGAAGGGGGATTTTATCTGAGAGGCAGCAGATAAGTGTAAGGCCTGCAGTCATAGTGATAAATAGGAAAAGATCTCTTTATAAGTCAAGATGCTGCCTGTGACTGACAGTCTGAGAAAGGAAAAAAATTAAAATTGCCAAGCATAAGGCTTGTTAGAAGAGAAGAAGGGAAGAAATGAAATATGTAGCTAAGGAAAAGCAAAATAAGTACAGAACAATTATTTCTGTATTTTATAAGCCCTGAGGTCCAAATTTTCAGTATTTTAGAGGAGTACAGTAACTATGCAGCCAGGTCTTTAATACTGTATATAGATAATAAATGTGGTTATTCAAATCTGTTTGATAGTGGAGTGACTATCAACAGCAAACTGCTCATCAATAACCTACCCAGGTGACTTCCTAACCTCTTTCTCAGCCTGTCATTTGCTCGAGGCTGATGTTTCTGTTCCCTTGATTTCTAGAGGAAAAAGATGATGTTTGGATGACTGCCATTTAACAACATGAGATGTACTAGGAGGGCATCTTTCAATTGTTTTCTCCAGGAAAACTCTACTTTCTTCCTTTTTCTGTGCTGAAGCTTTTTTCCCATCATCCAGAGTGAATATATTCAATGCATCTGTTCCAAGTTTTCTTGTTTTGTAGTAGGAAAAAATGTTTGGGAAGCCAGAGGACGTGCTTACATACAACCCTAAGAGCTGGCATCTCTGCAGGTACGAGAGGACAGATTATCAATAATGCCAAATTAAGTACGCACCATGTGTCCGGAGAAAGAGTCAAGAGTAAGATGGAGTGGAGGAGCAGATGAATGGAATGGAAAGAACAAGGTCTTCTGGTTGCTATACAAAGGAAAAAAAAATATTTGTAGCTATGTTTAGTAACTGTATCACCCACAGAAGCTCTTCAGAAGTGAGGCGAGCACATTCCAGCAATACATATTTGGTAGACAGGTCAGGAAATGTCAAGATAATCCCATCTGTATGTACAATAATGACTGACACTCTGCAAAACTGACTGTGTAACTACTGCCCAACTAGTTTTTCTCTGCTTCACGTAATTTATTCTTCTGCATAAACCTTTTATTCCCATCCACTGAGCAAAAGTCATTTTTCTGATATTGTGCTTTCTCTGTGAAGAACGAAATTTGGTTTACCAATCTCAGCTGGGTATTGTCAGGAAGCTTATTGAGCATTTAAACCTTACAGATCACACCATCTTAAGCTAGCACTGGTTTTGTTCCATTCACCAGTCTTGAATCTTATTTTGAGTGTTCTTGTAGGTTTTAAGCAATACTTTTTTTATATAATATTCCTCTTACCTGGAGCATAAATACTAGGTTCTGTAAGAAAATTTATGATGCTGTAAATATTCTTGGTTGAAGACACAAAACCAATTAGCAGTCTTAGCCATGCAATTCCCACTTACATTAATTGGAGCTATTTGGCTAAATCTTGGGGTGAATGATCATTGTAGGACCCTTCCAACTGAAATATTCTGCTCTGGTTTTCTCAACTCTTGTTATGCAAATCATAAATCCATTCATACTTCTGGCAAATTGCCGCACAGGAAATGCTAATTTAATTCATTAATCCCCACTCCTAAAGCACGAACATCTCTCACCTGAGATAGGTAGTAAGTAGTTTTATGCTCTTTAAAGCACATACTGATACTTTAAAATGTCAGTGAGAGACAATATACTGGTAATGCATATGAAGTCGGTATGTTTTTTCTGCTAACACTGCATGAATAAGCAAATATGAACTAATTTAACCTGTATATTTTTTTCCTAACTTCTGCTTTCCATCCTTGTTAAGTTTGAACTTCATAGTAGCTACTACCTCAAATTATATTCAGATGATTTCTTGATTTATCTTTTTATTATTTTTTGTGTGTGTCATGAGCTTTAACTACTCTGGAAGTATCACATTCAATGTCATAATTTGTGTTAGGATTCAGAATAATTTTCTTCAGAAAGGACTCAGCGCATTCACAGTGCTTTGGCTGGGCAAACCTCCTAGCCTGATGCATCTAAATGAGGACCCAGTCAAATATGCCACAGCTGGGAAATTCAAGGAACCTGGCTATCCAAGAAGGAATGCTGTTAGTCTCTTTCTTACAGCTGAGAATCATGTCTGGCTGTGGAAATATTCCTTAGCTCAACTCTTGTTCAAACCACATAGTAGAAGCCAACCTGTTTGAATTTGCACCAAAAGGGGAAAGAAATACATTAGCATGCATTTGTCTCAGTTGGCTTTTTTTCTGACATCCAAAGAACCTTCAAGGCATAAATAAAAATGACTAAAAGCAGTAGTAGAGCAGGGCTTAGGTTCAGGGATTTGAATGACTTATGAGCAAGGACTTTAATAGGTACAAAAAAAAACGGGCTTACAAAGCAGCATTAATAAATCTCGGGTAGTGCAGCAGTAGGCAGCTCGACTTGCTAAGGAAAGATGATCCTGATTCAAAGCATTGGAAAACAACGTATGAGCTGGTTTAATGCCACACTGTGTGCCAAGTGCTGTTTTTAATATGAAAAGCAGTTTTCTTTAGAATGAAGCACAAAGAAGTGATGTTCCAAAAGCCAGGAAGTACATATTTCCTGGTGAAATCCACATGCAAATGTAAACACAGAAGTTGAAATTTTGGTCTCTCTCAGCTTGGTGGCAAACTTCCATGTGGTTTGAGCCAGGATTTCAGACCGCATGTGTGACTGACAGTATTGTATGCAGGCCTTTCCATATACGCTTCTCTACTTCATGAAAGCATTTCTTAGGGGAAGAGCTGAAATTTAATTTCCCAAACAGTTCAGTGACTTTCTCTTAAAATTTACATATGTGTTGCTGTAAGAAAAAGTCACCACCTGTTTTGCAGTTTCTGGCAACCTTTGCAACTCAGTATTTAAATCACAAATTCTAATCAAATTCTTCAATAAGGTGTCATCGAAAGCTTCAGGGCTGCAGGGCCAGCAACCCTTACAACGCCAGTTTAGTTTCTTTAGCACCAACTTTATAGTCGCCTTAGAATCACCGTTCACTAGAGAGGTCTGTTGTGATTGAATTAGTGTGGATGAACCACGTCATTTGCTAGCTACAAACATCAGTGCTCCATTTCCACAAAGCTATTAGCTTGTCCTATTAATGTACCATTTCGGTACTACAAATAATGTGATAGTTTCTATTATGACCTTAAATAGTAACTCCTTAGGTGCATTTCTGGTAGTGTTTTATCAAGGACAAGACTTCTAAGACTCAGGTTAACAATTTCAGATATATAGGACAGGTGATGCAGAAAAAATAGAAATATGTGCACTATCACTTTTAGGTCATGCATTTTAATATGATTTTGAAATAAGTTTTCTTGTGTGTTATTCTTTCTATTATCACTAATGTCTATTGTCCATCATACCTTTCTTTAAGGCCAGCATTGTTAATATAAAGACTTAGTCTGGCAAGATGCTAATTGCCTCAGTTTCAGTAAATTCCTAACAAAGCTCTTTACATTGAACTAGCTAAAAATAAAAGTATCAAAGTATGTGACTAAGCTACAAAACAGGGTGGCAAGATGGAGTTTGGTTTTTTAAATTGTGACAGGATCATAATGGTAGCTTCTTTTATTCCCTGATGCTTTGCAAAGGGAAAATTGGGTATTTAATTTTACAGTAAATTTTTTTTTAGCTATCTATTTTAAAATTAATTTTTAACATTTGCTTTTATAGTAAATGTATTTTTGTGGTACATGCCAACTTTTACTACCCAAGCTTTTGTTTCCTTGCTGAGTGAGAGCCATGTCCCTGGTAGCAGTAGGTGGCAGTGCTGTGTCTGCACTCTGGTTTTGAGGCAGTGCAGTAGCACAGCTCCAGAAAGCCATTTCACGAGCAATGATTGTAAGTTCAGGTTTCTTTAAACAGAGGCACTTTTGCTCATGGGCAGTGCCAACTAGCCTTATCAGGTGGTATGAATTTAATCTCCACACTACGAACAGTATCATTCTCCATGTGAAATTCCCCCAAGTCATGTATATAGCATTTGCAATAGTGTATGTAGCAAGGAGTATAGGTGTATAGGTATATAGCAAGGAGTACAAGTGACTTTTTGTTACTTCTATTTTTAACCCAAGATTTCTTTACCTAAAAGTGAACAAATTGTGTATCTTTAATGCTGCTGTTGGCAGCCCACGCTGGCAAGCGCAGTTGCCTTCTGTTTCTATAAGTTAAAAAAAAAAAGAAAAATGGTACTGCTGTTGTGCAAGTAACAAAATGTTCCAGAGCCATGTGATTAAATTGTTCCAGAATCACATCATCAATTAGTGATCGCTTTTATTTTGGCTCTTATAGAAGCCTTCCAGTACCTAAAGGGGTCCTACAGGAAACCTGGAGAGGGCCTTTTTGCAGTGGCATGTAGTGACAGAACAAGGGTGATGACTTTAAACTGAAAGAAGGTAGGTTTAGATTAGACATTAGGAAGAAATTATATACTGCGAGGGTGGTGAGGCACTGGCACAGGTTGCCCAGAGAAGCTGTGGCTGCCCAGTCCCTGGCAGTGTTCAAGGCCAGGTTGTATGGGCCTTTGAGCAACTTGGTCTAGTGGACAGTGTCCCTGCCCGTGACAGGGGATCTTTAAGGTGCCTTCCCACCCAAACCACTTTAGGATTCTATGATTCTTTTCTCAGCAGTAAATACAGTAGCAGTGTCATTGACAGGAGTAAACACTACTGATGCAATAAAACTAGTGCTTCACCATGTACCTAGAAGAGCATTAAGAAGGCAGTAGATGGGATGCCTGACTGTGCCTTTGTCTTTTCCAGATCCGAAACTGTGTTCACAGTCCTGGCTCTGAGGTCAAGTGAGAGTGGCTGGCTCATGCCTGCTCTGCTAATGTCTTGGGAACAGGTTGTCTTGCAGATAGAGCTAACTGCAGTGGTCCAACAAAGAGCCAAACCACAAGATTAATGATTAAGCAATGCAGACAATCAGGGGTCCACAGCCAGAGCTCACTGGCTCACTCTCTTTTGTTTATGAGTACAGATATGCCAAATAGGACCTCTGTTACCTGAAAGGACTGGAGGAGGAAGGGAGCAGGGACAGAGTGACAGCAGCTGCCTTAGCTTGTTTGAGAGTGGTGGAGAGAGCTTGTTGCAAACACATGGGAGTAAGCTGTGAGACCAGGTCTTCATGATGGGTTTGATGAAGTGTATCAAGCTGGGTCATCCTTTCTTTTCTTTCTTCTTTATTTGCCTGTGATTTGAATGTGCAAGACAAAAGCAGAAGCAGGAAACAGGAAATGTCATCTGTGTGGCTTCTGTTACCCCAAGAGGACTCACAGAAAGGACAAATTCAGCCTCTGGAGTTCAAGGGAAGTAACATAAAAGGAACAACTATAAGATAGTAAGTGAGGTACATTATTTTTCTTTGAAAAGATGAGATGTGAATCACTGAGGTCAACAATTTCAATACATGCTAAAACTAGATGTGTGCATAATGATCAAAGCATTTCTGTCAGCTTATTTTTTACATAAATGTGGATCTGGTTTTATCTTTAATATGGACTCCTCAAATGGGACGTCTGAGTTACCTGATGGCAACATATTTGATATTGTCACCAAAATAAATTAAAAAAAAAAAAAATCCCTGTTTTTTAACATTACACCTTGAAAAGACAAACCTGTCAGAGTGGAGGCACTTGGAAGTTCTCTCTGAGATTGGCTTTACAATTTATTCCTGTAAATACGGGCATCTGTTGAAACACATTTTACAGAAAGGGTTTGGATGAGAAGTGGTATTTCGGTTGATCAGCTGAGGAAGTCATGCTTCCAGAAGGCCACACAGAAGCAAGAGAAGGAAATTAACAGAGGGTGTTGACCCATGGGTTACTTCAAGGGCTGAGAAAGGGGAGATTACTTGTGCATCACCCTGCTTTGGACTCAAACTAGATGGGCTGCATCTGGCAAGAGGAGAACAGACAGCATCAGCACGGTTCAGCATTAAGTGAGTGAAATTAAATTAAATAAACACACACACACAGGCCTGGAGGAATTGCAGACCCATCTTCAGGATTTTGTTTGCATTTTGTTCTTTCCTATTCCATGTATCAGTTATTACTGCCCTTCCCATTGAATTATCCCTATAATATTCTTCTCATCAGTCAGGCAGTCACAACCATTTATCACACTGCTGAATCAGGATTACAATGGCTTTAAAAATGTGTGACTGAGAAGAAAACTTAGGAGCAAAAAAAAATACATGGAGCCCAGAAGGGAGAAATATAGGAAGAGTCCCATTTAAAGCAGAGGAACTGATTATTTTATGAGGTGTCTGCAAACTTCAGCATTCTCACACAAAAAAAGAAAGAAGATGCTAATGTTAAAGGGCAGAATGGAGAACAAGTTAAAAAATAACCTCTGGTACATGTCACAAAAGGATGTCAGTGCAGACTTCTGACTATTTAGCTCACAGAGGCAGCGAAGCCTTTTGAAGTTTCCTCTCCCTCTGTAATCAGTCTCATTAGAACAAGCAGATCCCAGCTTCAAAGGTAGCAGGGCTTATAAAAGAAGAAATCTGCCTGCTCCTCAAACTGTGGATGGCAGCTTTGTGTCCCACAGTGGTGGTTCCCATATGAGGCTGCACTGCATCAGCAGGGTGGGCGTGATTACACGGCAAGTTCTGTGCTCAGATTTCTTTGAAGGGTTTACGAAGCCTTCCCAAATTATTATTGATCCTCTCCATTTGACAGGACTTCCAAAGACTTGAAAAGACAATCGACAAAGCTTACTTCTTAGCTTGATCCCTCACCTGCAAAGTCATAGATGATTCCACCGGCTTGCTGCATTTGAACTGTTTTGCGTAGTTACTTAGATAACAAAGTTCTATTAATCAATTGGCATATTTTCTTAATAAATGCCTGTAAAATTATTTGGTTCTATTCTTCCTACAGGGCTCTTCCCAGAACTTCCCTGCAGTAAAGGGAATAGAGAGTTCTGTGTAGGAAAGCTGTGGTGTTTTGATTGTCCACAAAACAGTTCACTAGAGAACATCACTAATAATTGCATTTCTTGACTATGGGAAGACAGAAAATTAAGTATATTTCAGTGTTTTCCCAATGAGATTCTTTGATTCTGCAGTCTATTATTTCTGGAAGTTTTCCAAAAAGAAAAAGGTAAAAAAGAAGTCCTGAATACAGCACATCCCTCTACTTAAACTTAACCCCAATTTCACACTTCTGCAGATTGAATATGAACATCACTTATATTTCAACAAAAAATTGCTGTTTGTTATACTTCTGATATGTTAATGAAATTGTGTATCTTAGTGTACCCATTTCCCAGTTGGTGACCTGATTTCCAGTGTCTGCAACTGGTTTTCCATCATGCTTGAGCAACTGCCAGTGTTGCGTTCCCATTTGTGGAATGAGCCATAAGCCTGGGAATCACCTCTGAAATATGACTTATTCTCACAGGATTATTTTCATGCTGTGTTTAGAAACCAGCTGTGCCAATCTAGGAAGTTTTCCAGAATATAAAGCAGGTCATGAGCAGTGTGTCTGATAATGCAGCCATAAACAGTGTGTTCATAGATGCTTCTCTGGTCTTCAACAAAATATTAGTCAAGTAACAGTATTAGAATCTGACGCTGCTCTTGTTAAAGCCGTTTTTCTAAGTAGTACTGAATTCAGTTAGAGCTAATTCAGGCAGAATTAGCCTGAATTCTGGTGAACTCAGTAAATCGTGAAGTCAGAAAAAGGGAGGGATGGAATCCTCCAGTTCACCTCTGTACCAAGGCAGCAAGAAACTTTGGACAGTCCCAGCAGACATCCACATAATACACTGGTAATGATTCCAGTGAAGGCATTCCACAATATTCTTATTTATGGTGTTTTAATGTTTCAGTACCCGGTACCATTCCTGTTTTAAAGGCGTGATTCGGTTTGGGTTTTTTTTCACATAAACCAAGAATCTTTGATAAATACTTAGCAGATTTCTTTTTGTCTTCTTTCTCAGCAGATAGAGCAAAGCTGCTCAACATCCTTTTCTTCCTAAAATACAGATTGTATTTCTGTGTTGTGTGCCCGTATATGGTGCACTTTCATATTAAAACTAAGCCAGTCTGAAGGTTAGCTGTTGCCAGAATTAAACACCTAAATTCTTTTCCCTGTTCAGCCAGCCCTTGTGTGATTGTGATGAACCAGTTCAGAGGACAAAGTGGAGAAGCTTTCAGTTCTTTTAAGAAATTCATTTTCTGCTGACTTAGTTCAAGCCCTATGAAGGGCATCAAAGAAGTGCCAGTGGTCAAACTGGCTTATCTGTGATGTGAAACAACACAATTTCTCTTTTCTAGGCTAGGCAAACTCCTTGCACCTCTTTTGCAGGCGTATTATTGTTTTTATGCTCTGAATCCTCTCCATTTTTCTGTATTTTTTTCATACTTAGTGCCTTTAACATATTTCTGTATCCGATGAATGTTTACAATGTGCAATTCAGTTATGAGTGAACAAGCCGTCAGGAGGGTTAAGAAGAGACGTTGCTGCTCATCTCTCTTCTGCCCATTTTTCCATGCTTAATTTGTGTGTGCCATTACTGTGACTTTGCCTATATGCTTAGTAATTGTGCTCACAAGATGGGTGATAAACACAAGCATGTCACCCCATGCCGTGCTTTTGCAGTTTAAGGAAAGTCATTCCAATCTCTACTCATAGAATCGTAGAATCAGGTTTAATTTTAACTTAGAGCATCATCCAGGCAAGAGTTTCTCTTGGTGAAGATAATTTCCCTTTAGTTTCCTTCAGTTTTGCCATGCGTATGCACTGACCTACATTGAGAGTAGGCACGTGACATTCTCAGTGAGTCTTTCATGTGATCTGAACTCTTTTGGGGTTAATGGCTTCATGCAAATATAGTTTTGTGGCAATGTGTATGAATGAGATGTTAAGATTTCCTGTATTCTGTCTTTTAGATACGTATAAATAATTTATATTTCCCAGTATGGATTCACTCCTGATTCATATTCATATAGTTCTCTCAACACATGATCTAGAGTCTTGAAGTATTTGGTTTTTGCTTTTAAAGCCATCACCACCCACAGTCATGTACCCAATTAAGAGTTTAAGTTTTTACTATTATAGTTTCACCATAAAAATGTGGAGAATGTGAAGCCTGAGGATACAGAAACAGCAAAGTTTAAGTAATAAAGGTCCCGAATATAAAGGTCTTTTAAATCCCATCACTCATTAACAATAGTGAGCTTGGAGTCTGTGCTGAGGTGTCTGCTGTGGATGAAACCCACGCTGTAGAGAAGGATGCACTAATAATGATTACATCACTGACTGTGCAGCTGAACTCATATCCCACCACAGACTGTGGTAACCTGTGAGTTACATTATCCTTTGTAACCAGATCATGACTGACATGAGCCAGCTTGTTCAGAAACATTCAGAAATGCATGATCTGAAGGTAAGAATTGCTGGTCTTTCCTGTCCTTCTTGTGAAGGCTCTCATGGCTCTCAGAGTATGGAATTAGCAGAAGCCTATGGGCAGGCTTTGGTTACTGCCCTTCAGGCTCAGAGATGATATGGATAATGAACAACCTTCAAGCCAGGTCTCTCCATTACAGGCTTCCTTATACTGTAATGACACTCACCTTTATATGCTGCCCACCCTCTTGAGCTTTTGAAGCTCATCTTTCCATATCCTTACAGGGATTTCTCAGGGACTGGCCATACTTTTTTCACATCCCAGAAGCAGATCCTCCAATTCAGCTTCCTCCCCCAACCTTGCACATTTTTTCTTGAATGTTCCCAAAGCTCCAGGTCCTCTGTCAGAAGCACCCACCCTAATGGAGATTGTTCAGGCTGATGAATTATGGGACAAGACTGAAAAGAGGGCTCACCACTTTCCAAGTGCCACCTCCAGCACTCACTGCTGGTCCCATCATGATCTTATTCCAGCATTTGTCACTGTCCTGTTATCAGCCAGTCTGACTGAAGATCACCATTTTTTCAGCATCAGTGTGGCATCCACATCTAGGACATAAACTGGAGTGGACTTTTTCTGATAAAGTTATGGGAGCGTGTCACCCTGCACTGGTTTCAGGTGGGGAATGATCTCAGCTGACCTATGAGAATAGGAGTGGAAAAAATGAAGGAATAAAGGATGGACAATCCCTCCACATAAAGAAGGGATATAATACCAGGCAATAAATAGCACAGCATGCTGAGGGTGGCCAGAGATCTATCGGTATTTTTCACTTGGATTCAGTGAGCAAGCTCATTATAGCTCTGACTCTGTCTGGAAGCAGCATCATGTTAAATGATACCGCATTTCATACAACAGATATGAACAGATACTTTCCTCCCTCTCTTAGCCATTGCTTTCCCCACCATTTTTATGGCCACATGGAGAGTATGCAGAAGTTTGACCACAAAACCTTTCTTCCTCTCTGTCTCTTTAACGTTTCCCTTTGCTGACCTATAGAGTCGAGGAGGGCTTCACAGCGCATGTCCTTCTATTACACAGGAATGAAAGCCAAGTTTGGATGCGTGATTGCAAACTTTGGAGCATCTGCCTTAACAGCTACTAGCTAGGAAAGATGTCGACACTTACAGGAAAAGACTGTGGATACAGACTATATGGGGAAGCAATCTAATCCTAGGAAGGAATTATGTGCTTGGGATTTTTGTTTGCTTTGGGGTTTCTTTCTCAGCCACAGCTCAAAAGCAGTCATCAACATGGTCAACTCCCATGTTGCATGAAACCCCTGAGTCAAGAAGTCACTGGCACAAAGTCAACTCACAGGCAACCTTCTTACTGCGTCTGGGAGAGGCAGGCAGCATTTCTGACTAGAAATGAGAGCACTGACAAAACCAAGTCAGGAGCAGAGGACAGATAGCACAAAGCTCATCTGCCCTAGGTCCTTGTGTGCATGGCCAAGAAAACAGAGGGAAGGAGCTGCTGCCATTATTGCTGGGCATCTCCTGCTCCAGTTGTGCCAAACAGCTGGACACAGCCCCAAGGCTATTTTGAGTTGTGCTATATTGTCCAGGGGACCAGGAAGAGGCAAGCCAAGTGCTGCCAGCAAGGAAAATGAGGGCAGACAAAAAGCCATATAACCCTGGCTCAGAAAGCTGTGCAGAGCAGTCTGTGTTAGTGCCTGCCAAGGCCCAGCACCAACTGAATGGTCACAAACCACTTGTAGACTATGGCAGAGGGTGGGGACCTTACTGTAGTGCCAAACTTGGTACTGATCTGCAGAGGCTCTCTGGGCTGACTGGTTACTCCTCCATCCAACAGCTCTGTACACATTGCCCTGCTCCCTCTAAAACACTGACATTTTGGAGCAGTTTTGCCCTTTATTTCATGGAGGTTGGTTAAGCAGAGGGGCCTCTCTTGTCTCAGCCTGCTGCTGCTGGAGACATAGGATTTGATGCAATTGATTTTGACTGGATAGTTTTCCCAAGTTCACATGGAGTAGAAGAGTGTTGGAAAATACATCTGGGTCTTATTAGCATAGGAGGAAAAGGGGCAGTGCAAGGCTGGGTTGTGCTTGGAAGGTGGAGGAGAGTCTGGCTGCCAAGGGTAGTGGGGCAAGACAGCAGGAAGCTGTGAGGAAAAACAACTTCTCAGCATCAGTCATCCTGTTCCTCCTTAGGAGCCCTTCCTTTGGCTGCAGTGGCTGCAGAGGAATGCAGAAGCACAAAGCAGCAACGGGTAGGTCAAGCTGAGGAACAGACAGCTTTATTTTTTCATTTGTAAGCAGCACAGGCAGCAAGCTGCCTCCTTAAAGTTGATACCCTCAGAAGCTGCCTGCTTTTCTTATGCAGTGAAACAGCATTGCATTGTGTATCTCTGGTTGAATAGCATGCTTTGTGCCCCGCTGCAATTGCGCTGGCATTTTAGGGTGCGCCATATTTCAGTATTCGTTCATTTGCAACCCTCCCCAACCCCAAGTTTAATAAAATACTATACCAAATATAGGAAATAAAAAATCCAAAAAGAAAACATGAACTTCAACGTAGACTTCAAAACTGCCCAATTTGATAAAGAATGGAAATAGCGAGATCACAAAAATGGAGAAATCCTCTAATTGTAGAAAGGAGGACTCAGATTAGTTTATTTGCTTATTTTATTAAAACCATAGTGCTGGCATTGCGCCACGCAGAACAGTAACCAAAGTCAGTAGGATAAACTGTGTGAGTTGGTGGTAGCACTAATGTCATATATTCTCTCTGACTATGACCTGAAGAAACTTTATAAATCAAAAATGCCATGACTCAATGTATTATTTTCCTTACAGCTAACTCTGTTGCTCCTGCAACATCCAAGGCCACATAAGGAGGGACATCTTCCAACTATGGCTGCAGAGCAAAAAGGTAAATAAAATACTGTCCACTACCTCTGACAGTAGGTATCATTTTTAGGTGAATAGTTTTAAACCCTGCTGATGCTGAAAAGTCAGCATGGATGATCAAATCTTACTGAATCACTCCTTTCATTTTGTGAAAGTATTTTCCTTGATTTTTAATGCTTCCTGCATCTGTCTCAATCTACTATGCTGAAGATGAGTAATGTTAGGGAAAAAAATAGTGTCATTATAAATTCTAAAAGCCAAAATTCTTCAAACGCTACTTATGTAAAAAAGGGCCAATTTAAATCAAATAATTAGCTTCTGCTTAAATGTTCAATTAGAAAATTGTAACAATGTAAATGTTCTATATATTCACTGCTCTCATCTTCAAATTTAACTTCTCTTATGGTTTTGCTTTTATTTCTCCCTTTCATAAATGTCAGTGTAATTACGCCCATTTTCTCTTTAGAGGTGAATACACAATCACAGCTAGAAATTCTCCGGTATGTTTTACAGTCTGAGACGTGTAATACTCAATCTCACAACTAATAACTACCATGGCATGTTTTATAATTGCACCATAAATCAGAGGCTGCCACATTTAAAGTATAATTTTAGGCCATTTTGTAATATTTCCTCTCACTTCTGAAATATATTGTGGTGGAAAATACATGATGTATCTACGTACAACCACAGATGAGGAAAAGGAATCTTTCTCCAGTTGCTGGAGTTCCCCAAAGGAGATTTTAAAGGGCACTGACATTCGTGTAGCTCATGGGATGTCCAAGGTACCTCGGGGACCCCAGTGAGAGCATATTTTTTGAGCAGGTGTTGCAGTCCATGTATTAAGAGAGGGGGGTGGAAGGGAATCAACCCATGGCCCAGGCTTGCAGAGTTAGCAATCCATTAGCAACAAGTACTCTGTGGCTTTTCCAACATGGCTGGCTGTCTGAATCTTTCCAGGGCCTTTATGTTTAGGAGGAACTAAGCTGGGAGGAAGAGAGAGAGCATCTGTGGTGAAAGCTGGAGAAACAATTCCGCCAGCTCGCATAGCATCTCCCAGTACCTGTCTCAAGTGCTTCTGCATCTGCTGACAGGATGAACTCCCACAAAATTAGATTAATTTTTCTCCCAAAACCTGTTTCTGCTTGAAGGAGAATGTTTTATTTTTCATTCTGGGTTTGCTGTATATGCTTTAGGTGTTATTTTAGCCCTACCACTGCATACAAAAGTTTGTAATGGCATGTGGGATAATTTCCTAGTGGTTCAAAATCCCTGAGTAATAGTTTAGATGCAGAGAGGCTCTTTTATCCCTCAGTTAGTGTTGAAGCTTGTTGTATACTAGGACTCGATACCATATCTGCCCACTGGACCACCATTGTAGGCTTGCTGGGACCTGATACAGCCCAACATTTGGGCTCACTCTGAAATGATCAGGAGGGTCTCTTTGCTGGGTACCTTTGCATGTACGATGCAGCAGCCCAGCACAGTGACTAATGCCACATTTGCACCACAGAGATTTGCTATTAATCTAATTAAAATTGCCACATCCTTCATATGTGCTCACAGTAATGTGGTTTCCACTAATCAAACTCTGAATTTATGTTAGTTAAGTTTTAATGTCTCCCCAAATGGCACAAGTCCTATAATGACATCTGGACGCATTTTTGGCCGAGTACAGACATCATGACTGCTTTTTGATTAAGAGAGCAATGTGTGCCCCAAGCTGCCAAAACCATCAGCAAGGGGAAGTTACAGCAAAGTCTATGCACATACAGAAAACCTACGTGATCTCCTACACTTGCTGCTATATTCAGAGTGGAGGTCATGCCATACAGAAATCCTACAGCCACCTGCTAGGTAACCTTATTTCTTTAGCAAATAGGGTAGGAAGCTACAGCAGGATAAAGAAAAGCTTTGGGAACTTGCCTGTGAGGCATCCCAGGGAGAAGAGGTGGTACTCCAGGGTGCAGAGTGGTTCACAGGGGTCTGGGCCTGGCTGTGTCACCTTCCGCTACACCTCCTCCTCCTGAGCTGTGAACCTGGGGCAGGTAAGTACGGTGTAGCCCCTTGCACTGTCAGTATCTGAACACTGGCACTAGTATCACAGGTAAAGGCTATGGTGTGGGTGAGACCTAACATTTGCACTGTGCCAATCGGAATTTCATAGAAATGTGGTGTCTTCTCGCGCTGTTATAGTTCATGCCCCTTCACATTACTCCATCAATTATATCAAAGGGACTTGCCTAATCATCCTGCAACACACTCTCGCTTCAAACATGCTTTTGCCTCTACTGCAGTTGCTTGAGGCCTGTTCACAATATGTCTATACTGAAATGATTGATCTGCCTTCACCAAGATCCTACATGATTATCCCAGCTATGTCTGGTACCTCTTACAGCTCGTTTAAGCAAATCAACATCTGCATTGCAAGTTTAAATGAACCGCAAGGACTTGCCTTAGGAATAGCACAGCTAATTTATGAAGGTTGTAAGGACTGTGTAATGTAGACCTCATGTGCTGACTTGTAGCAGCTTTTACCAGAATAGGGCCTGGCACTTCCAAGGCAAGTTTGAGAAAAGGAAACAAGAGTGTTGTAACTTCTCAGAGACTGTACTGCTGTTGTCACTAGCTGTGGAAGTAAGGAAACTGGGCAACTACTGTAGGCCAGAAATTTCCAGAATTATACATTTTATGGTGCAATCATTGCCTATTACATATGCTGTGTATTATGGCTGGCTGGCTCAGTAGCTGCTGTTGAACGTGAGATGGTAGGCTTGTGGAAAAAAGAGGCACAGAAGACTGTAATGATAGTGGTGAAGAACTGTGGGATCCCAAAGTTTATGGCTGTATGGCTGTTAGCAGCATTCACATTAAACCACCTATTCCAGGCCATTTGCTAAGATTCTTAGCTCTTTATTGAACTTAAAATATCCCAGCAGAGGGCAGAGGAGCAGGTCCTGCACTTGTAAGGTGCTTTCAGACCCTAAGCAATTCGAAAGGTTCTGCAAACAGAGCACATTGGCACCTGCCTCCCATTTTCTCATCTTAGCATAGCCCATGAACAAAGTCACATCTTAAAGGCTGGCTTAAAGAAAAGGAAGCTTGGACTCTGCATTTTTGTCATCATTTTTTATATTTCTTTAGAACAAAAGAAGCACAAGGCTACGGCCAAATCTGCTTTCAGTTGCAACCATACAGCTTGCAGGTGTGGGCAGAGTTTAGCCTGAAATAACGGGAGGCAAAAGAAAGAAAAAACAGCTTAAAAATGTGATGTCAGCATGAGAAAATAGACTCTGTGGGGCACTGGTTTTCTAAAGCCTTGTTCTGTAATCAACAGAGCTCATTACTGTAGCTGTGCACGATGTTGCAAATGGCATTTGGATGAATGCATTTTGTCTTTCCATCATGCTCACTAGTTAACAAATTGTCTGCCCAAATTGCTGAACCATGCATAGAGTGTCAAAGAAGAGGAAAGCAGCAGATTCCCTTTGTCAGGGTGGACAGACTGTTCCAAACTCTCGGTCACTGCTTTTCAACCTTCTTCTGTTTCGACCCCTACGAATTCTCCTGTGGATGTACAGGACTTTGTATAGATGCCTCTTCCCCCTACAGTGATAATCATATTGCTTTCCTTTCACTCCTAAGTCTACAGTGTCCATCTGACTCTGAGGTCTTCAGACCACATTTTGGAAACTGGTCTCCCAGGTAACTTAATTATTTGCATTTACAGCTTCACTTCATTTTTTGTTTAAAGAAGTCACTTTCTCATATCTCTGTCCAGTCCTTAAATAGTACTGATCCTCCTATTGCAATACATGGGACAATCCATCCTGCAATCAAGGTTATGTAAGGAAGTGGTCATGTATCTGAGATCAGCTAGCAGCATGTGACCACGCATCACACTGCAAGGCACAAGTTCTGGATCCAATCTGAATTCACTTGGAGTCTTAACATGGGATTAAAGGCAGCTATGCACTTATTACTTCCACTAACAGTGTTTCAAAGTGTTTGGGGGGATGTAAGGCATTGTAAACTGTAAGCTGTTGTATGGACCTTGTTTTGAGGAATAATGAAGGCTGAGGACACAGTCCTACAGGCTGACACTACACTGTGCCTTCTAGAAATAAAATGATTTATGGGCCATTTTTTCTCAGTTCTGATTGTGGGCTTTCCAGTATAATGCCAGCTGTATTAGAGCAGTCATTAAAATAATAAATTAATCAGGAATTGCATTACTGCATAGTTTTCTCATGCTTTTTAGGCATTCAGATGTATTCACTGTTCCGTCCATTGGAGTTGTCAGGGGAAATAAAAAGGGTCCCACATTGCTTCTTATGTGGGGAAATTCTCCTGTGGGGCGGTTGTGTCTCCTTTGTGCCATACAGAAGCACAGAGGGATCAAGGAGATATTAAAACTTTCACTTCAGTTTCACTTGAGGAAGAAATCAGAAACAGAATGAGACTGTAACAGATACCCCAAAGGTAAAGGAAGCAAATGACTGAAAGGGGACTGACTTTAGGGTATGAATATGCAATTTTTTGGTAGTCAAACACTGTCACAAGTTTCCCAGAGAGGCTGTGGAGTCTCCATCTTTGGAGATATCCAAAACCCAACTGGACACGGTGCTGGACAACCTGCTCTGCGTAGCTCTGCTAAAGTACGCAGTTTGGACCAGATGATCTTTTCCACCCTCAGCCACTCTGTGATTCCGTGGTTCTGTGATTTACATATTTTCTTCCATTTTCTGGAGGGAAAAACAAAAATGAAAGTTAAGAAGATGTTTCCGTTTTTCAGACTAGTAGCATTAACTTCTACTAGCCTTTCTAGCCATTGCCAAACTTGTCTATGTGAGTAATCCTGTTAGCTGGGCTGGATTTTATCAGCACCAAAGGTAATCCTTCAGCACATCCAGGCCACCTGTGAGGTTTTCCTTAGCATGGAAATGAGGGGGCAAGGAAGACACATTGATGAACACTCTGGTTCTGTCTCCCCATGGGCTCAGGATTTGGCCAAAATGCACATCTCACCCAGGAACTAGTAAATGCTGCTTGGATATTGTACGTAGATGCAGGTTATGCATACATGAGTGAAGAAATATGCATAAAAAATGTGGTATACTCAAAAAGAAATGTGTGTGGGAAGAGGTTTAGCCATGCCATGCTGAACAGCTGCTCATGCTGAAGAGAAAGGATAAGATTTTTAAATGGAGCTTACACATAATGCAGATTAGCCCATACAAAAGTGTGTATGTGTTTGTAGGGCTGGGGTTTGGGCCTCCTGGGCCTCAGCCTCTTTGGCTAAATCTGAAAAAAGTCACATCACTGCTTCTATCATTTAAGGCACTCTTAAGCTTACCCAGTGCAATTTTCAGCATCAAGTCAGGCACCTGAAGATGACATCCATAAGCAGAGCTGGCTCGAGGCACAGGCAAAATAGGCAAATGTCTGGGTTAGAGCTTGCTCAAAACCAGCTAATGCCCTCTCACCTCTTTTTACCTGCACATGCCCTCCCAGAATTTCCTGGAATACTGCTAGCCCTACTTCTGTTTCCCTCCACATGTGCTCCTAGATTTCATTTTGCATTTCTGAGGCAAGAAACTCAGTTTTGCCTGGCTGTTGAGAATCCCTGAGCTGGCTCTGGAGACAGGCTGGACCAGCTCAGAAAAGGGTCTGCTCAGCTTCAGCACTGGCATAAGGAGGATGAAGAGGACTATGTGTCCAGGAACAGGAGAGGGAAGAGGATGCAGCCTAAAACAGGACCTGTTAGTATTAATAAAAGTTACTCAAATCAATGTTTGACTTCATCTACAGACCTATGCCAGTCTCTACCTGGAAGCACTCAGGGATTAGATACAGCTTTACAAAATTATTTGAGGCTAGGCTGGGTAAAGGGCTGAGGTTCCTACAGTAAGTTTTAGGCAGTGCTTTAGCATGGAAGTGCAAGACTGCAATCCTGAGAAGACTTGATGCTTTGTTTCCTAATCCAGGAGGTGCCAAACTTCTGACATACATTACTTTTTCACTTCAGAATTACTCAGTGGCCTCTACGCCTGCTCCTCTGGGGTCTGCTCCCTTCCTGATGGGATGGGCAGGGATTTCCGCCTCACTATCTCGTAGCAGTCTGGGATTCCCCCAGATGCCTAAACCGATGGTGGGAGAATTGCCTCCTTCTTGAGAGAAAGCATCCTTGACTGAGATGCAGAAAACCTGCTAGTAGAAATTATGGTCTCACATAGTGATTCGTGCTGTTAAAACACTGTTAAATACCAAGAACCACAGAATAATAGATTCATAGAATAGTTTGGGTTGGAAGAGACCTTGAAAGGTCATCTAGTCCAACCCCCAAGAGCGGCCTTAATATAGCTTATGTTCTGAAGTTCTTATGCCATACATTTCCCTTGTCTGAATTCTACATATTATAGAAGAGACATATAATGAAGGAAGAAAAAAACAAAACAACAGATTGTTTAAGTTAAAACAGCTTCTGCCATCCTATAGTCTAGTACTGGGCTGATTGCTCACTCAACCAGTAGAGTTATCCGTGGACTACTGTGGTTGCCCAAGATTAACCTGACACACCTGATGACCTCTTCTGTCCATACTAACAAATGTAAGACACTCAATATACTGGTTTCTATCTGGTAATAAAACATCACATGTATCAGTTTACACAACATGTGAACGTGACTGGTAAAGTCCCATAGCACATGTCCCAGCAGTTTATGCTACAGTTAGAGGAAAGTTGAAAGAAAGAAGAAAAAGGAACATTTCCAGGCAGAGGAGGAAATGGGCAGGACATGATGAGCAAGAAAAAAGGCCCAATATTTCTTTCCCCACCCCAGACTTACCCGTATAAATAGTGAGAGAATTATTTCCCCTGCTCACTGGCTACCGCTTATTTGCTGCATCTCTCTGGAACCTTGCACCATCCCTCCGTGATGTGGGCAAAGGTACTGTCTTGTTTCTTTGCACTGTAAGATGCACTTTTCTGTTCTAGCTTTTGTATCCTCACTCTCTATGTTTAGGTAACCACTGGGGTATGTGGTTCACCTCCTTTAAATGACTTCTGTTCCTCAAGATAGTCTTAATGTTTTAGTACAAAGCTGAGTGAGAACTTGTCTGTAATAATGGGTACAATTCTGGTCACCATTGCTATAGAATAGAAATCAAATGTGAACAACGCATTGAAAAGCTACTAGCATAGTTAGGGGTGAGTCTACATTAT
The DNA here is from genome assembly GCF_034315485.1 of Pezoporus occidentalis. NCBI lineage: Eukaryota > Metazoa > Chordata > Aves > Psittaciformes > Psittacidae > Pezoporus > Pezoporus occidentalis. The sequence continues at coordinate 12,705,958 of NW_026915835.1, forward strand.
AAAGGAGAAAGCAGCACTGTTTGGTTTACTTTAGCAAAATGCAGGCTAAGAGGAAATACCACCTTGTGTGGATATGTGCAGGGGAGTAGAAGAAAGGTTAGGATGAATGGAAGGAGACAGTTTCCAAAAGGGACAACAGCTATATTCAGTAATACCAATATGAAAAAAAAGCAAGTGTGTGTGTGTATACTGGTTGTAAATAATATATACCTCTATATGGGGATGTTTCTAATGGTCAGAAAAGGGAAGTTCTAGATTTCTAATAGATGTATTAATGGCAACTAACAGCTCCAGCCAAGAAGCAGGCTGAACTTACATAATAGGTTCAATAGGAAAGCAAAGGAAAAAAAAAAAAAAAAAAGAAATATAATTCCCAGATCAGCAGGAACAAAGAGCCACTGCTTTCAAAGAGGTGAGATCTTGTCTTGGAGAAAAGCTGGGACCCCAGCTGAGTATGAATTCAGTGAGAGCTGGGAGCTAGGAGCAGCAGGTGCAAGGTAGAGATGCCAGTCCTACTGAGCTGCAAGCTCAGCAAGATTTGGGAAAGTAATTCTGCTACTCAGGGAGATTAAATATTTCCTCCTTGTGTGGCAGTGGCTGCACGGGATTGAAATGCTGCTTTCCCACTGATTGCAATAGCAAGGTGCTATAGAAAGCGAGGTGGGTTTTGCTTCTATTTGTTTTATATATGTTCGTATGTGTATAGAGGTGGAGATGAAGATATCTTGCAAAGTTACATCACCTGCAGTACTTACCCTCAAGGACTCAAGGAGGAAGCAGCAGAAATACAGAAGAGAGACAGACACTGATGAAAGTATAAATAAAATATAAATAACACTGTGGCATTTCTGGGAATAAAAAGAGGAAGAATTCAAACCTTAGTTTTGCTGATGCAATTCATGTAAGAATGGGCAGGGCAATAGAAATGGCTGGTATGCTAAGTAGTAGTCTGAAACTGAAAGAAAGAGGAAAGAAAAGGAAGAAAAAAAAAATGTGTTTTCTTTACATTAACAGAAATACCTTTTTTATTTTTTTCCCCCTCTCCCAGACAATTACAGGAAATTTTGCCAATGTTATTCATGGTTTGAATGCAAACCACTTGACAGACCAAGTCATTCAGAGAAGCAAGCGAATGATTCTCGATACTCTTGGAGTGGGGCTTCTGGGTACCAACACTGAGGTCTGCCACAAAGTGACACAATACAGCAAGGTAAGATGCCTGGCATTCATAGCGTGCCCTAAAGTTCAGCTTTAAGGATAGTAAGGGAAAATTTGGGCTATAAGGGGAAATTTCCTCATGGTGAAATTCTCTGGGGGACGGAAAGAGAGACACAGGGTTCTTCCCACTTCACACAGGGAAACTTCATTGCTTGAGTTATTTAACTCTGGATAGGCAAAAGCCTCTGTAACAGAATGCATGTTAAGATAACCCCCTGCAAGCACAGATAATTAAGAATTGTTGCTATTTCGCCTGTGAGATTTTCTCAGAAACATCAGCAAAGTAAATATCCCTTATCATCAACTTTCAAAAACAAGAGACTGTTAATGGGATGGAGAGCTATAAGTGGCTTACTTCCCAAAATATAATTATTGCCTGGAGTACACTGGTTATGTTTCTCCAGTCCTGCTTTCCCTAAACTTGAGCAGTACTTGACCCTGAGGAGAAGCCTTCCCAACAGAGGAGCACATGAGGAGGAGTTTCACCTGCTGTTTTATTGATCAGACTTGCCCAGCTGGACTCGTGCTCCAGAGTTCTGTGAGTCCATTTGCAAAGAGCTTGCCCCTTCCCAAACCAGGGGGGTTTTGTTCTATTTAATTCTGTAAAATCTTTTTATTGGCTACAAAGATCTGCAGAGCAAAAGGAAAGGAGCTTGGGGCTACTTGCTCCAGGAGCCTGTATAACATTTATTCAGGGTCTTCTGAAAAGTAGAAAACCAGAACCTTTAGCTGGAGATCTCCCTCAACAAGATGATGACAGTATTGAGACAACTGCAGATGGGCTGTGGGAAGGGATACCAATGGCCAGAGGTTGTGTGAAGGTATTAAATGGCCGGGTGCATGGTGTTGGTCTGGCACCTGAGGTCTGTTCAGGTGGTAAGGGACATAAACCAACAGGAAAGTGAGTTTCTTTTCATACTTTCTAAAAAGCAATATTTTTCTCATGAAAGGGAACAACTGGGTCCCAAGAGAGTACAGCCTGATCTGGGTTACGTCAGAGATACGGCACACATTTATCCTTGGGTTCAGGATTTTGAATTAATTTATGACAATTTCTTTCAGATCTACAGCTCAGATATATCCAGTACCATCTGGGGCCACTTGGATTTCCGACTGCCTCCTCTGTATGCAGCTTTTGTGAATGGAGTGGCTGTAAGGGATGCTCTTTTGTTTGCTCTTAAATCACAGTAATTGATGCCATTCTTGATCTAGAGAGAACAGAAAGCTCCTAAAATCTTGGTTTACTTTATTCTTCTGCCTGAAGCCTGCTACAAAACTTTCCTACACCGTTCTCCTAATGCGCTTCAACTTTCTCCCTATGAAACTGAGATCACGGTATAATACATATCTGACCCAGCTCAATAGCATCCCTTACCTTTAATGTGGGCCTCAAGGGTGTTTTCAAAGGTCAGAACTCCAGAGCTTGTTACAACCTTGCTAGAGCTGCATTATAAAGAGATACTCCTAGCTCTGGCTGATTTCACTGGGATCCAAATTTCATGCCAGCTGGCAAAGTACAGTTGCAGAAAAACACAAATACAGACAAATGCACATATACATACACACATAAAATATCACAAGGCAATTTAATCTTTGGTTATGCAGTTTGCAAAAGCCAACCATACGTTTTGGACACATACATTGTCATTAAAGCAGTAACAGTTTCCCCATACATTTGTCTAAACTCAGATTAAGGTTGAAACCATTTGAAACTGAAATATGCACAAGAGGTGGGGTAGACAAAATTGGCAATTATGCAAAACTAGGGAAGGTGACCAACAAAGGAAATGGTAATATTAAACCTATCTGAATTACTGCAACAACAAGATCAGAGGTCCAGTTTGACACCTCATTTCCAATGTAGAAAAAATTACCTTGGAAAAGAGATCTGGAGCCTCCCAGCAACTAGCAGCCCATTTGACATTCAAATGTGGCTTTTAACATGTGTATGATCATTTCAGTTTACATCTCAGTCACGGGTTAATTCTGAGTGCTTATTGAAGATGCCAAGAACACAGCTTACTGGCTATTGGGCACAACTTTTCCAGCACTACAGGGCATCTTTCCAGCTGGCATCCAAGTTTTTCAAGGTAGAAACTATGTTTTCTTATGCCTGTTCAGAAACACGGTCCTCAGAAGTGCATGTTCCCTGTATTATGGGGCAAGACCTGAGTGCTGGTGAGACTGACCACCTTCCCAGTTGCTCTGAAGTAAGACATGGGTGAACAGGCATGAAAGTTCAGCTTCTGAGATACTGTTATTAGAAGTGCTGCCCCTGATGTTCTCAAGTCCTTGGGGATTCTCAAAATCTTGGGGGGAGGTGTGGGGGTCCATCAAGCAGTACATTGCAAACACTGACTGCACTGCTGGCAGTAGTCTCCTACCATGCTGGGAATACCCAGTCTTCCCAAGCAGCTGGGCTGTGGGCATGGGAGAGAGGAGGCACCTCTCTGGACACTCTCAAGGACTAAACGGCTTATCGCATTTTTAAGACCAACATTCTCCAAGTCCTAGCAACCCCAGGGAGTCTGGTTCTTCATGTGATAGGTCAATGTGCTGAGAATTCAGGCTAAAGCCTCTTGTACATTTGCAGGCTTGTACCTGTTGCCTGCAGAGGGTTGCACTGAAGAAGCTGTTCCGATGGTATAACTTAAGAGTTAGCAGTATGGACTGGACTGCTACGGCTTTAATGGTGTGAGCCCTAATGGCAGCATCAGTTGCAGCGCTAGGGAAGTAGTTTCAACATGTTTATATACTGTTTTGGGGGAAGTGAAAATTCACCATTCATATGATGAACCTAGAACTGCTGCTTTATGCTGCTTTAATTATACCAGTCTAATTAAAGCAGCAAAACCCTATTGTAGGAAAGATGAATCGTTGTCATATTGGTTTTAGACTGCTACAACTTGAATTAGAATTCCACTCCTTTGAGGCAAGATTTGTATTGCATTGCCACTTCTCATGGAGCCATGTTGGGAGTAAAGGTCTTTGAAAGAAGGACTTCTGAAGATTTGTTTTCTAAGGAAAATTTAGTTCTTCAGCCCTTTTTTATACTGATTTCAGTAGTTTCATTTGACTGAGCCAGTCTTGCCAACTCAGAGTTTATTTCTGATGACACGTCGAGGCTTTTCTTTCCATTAGGTGCACTCAATGGATTTTGACGACACATGGCATCCTGCCACGCACCCATCTGGGGCTGTGCTTCCTGCTGTGATTGCACTCTCAGAGGCCTTTCCTCAGAAGAAAAAAATCTCAGGTCTTGATCTGCTCTTAGCTTTCAATGTGGGAATCGAAGTGCAAGGCCGGCTGCTGCGCTTTTCCAGTGAAGCCAGGAATATCCCCAAAAGGTACAAAGAAATGCTTCAAGTAGAAAGTTGAGTGGAATGGGTTTGTTTTCTCAGTGTTAATACACTTAATTAAATGCCAGTTAAAATACAGATGGCATAGCCATTCATATTTTCTATGTTGCTTGTCTGGAAAGTTAAGAAAGGTTCATCTTAAACATAAATACACTTACATAACTCCTTATGGCTTAGCTAATAGCTGTCTTTATGAGAGCATTGAGCAGTTTACAAGAAGGAGGTAATGATCTCCCTATCTATTAAAAACAGCAGCAAAAAGGCAATGATTAACAGCAGAGATTTCAAGCTCTCATGAATACATACGATCACGCCTCTACTGCAAACAGTGCCTTGCTCTCAGCAGAGGGGAGCCACTGGAGCTGGGCCCAGAGCAGAGCCCAGGAAGATGGGGTGTGCTTAGGGGAAAGCCTTGAAACATGGGACGGACTAGATGTCTTCTTGCTTTTTGTGTGTTTCTTCTATCAGTTTTACAAAACTACTTCAGAATGACAAAACTTGCCTCCCCCAATATAGAGAAGACTATAAACTGTGATGCTTTTGCCATTATTCTGCTTGGTGTGCCTCAAATTATGAGCAGTTCTAAAATTTCAATTGCTTTCTGGGGAAGACCTATTGGAAGTAGTACTATTCCAGTTTAACTTATTCCTGGGGAAAACCAACAACTTTTTCCACTAGAGCCACACATGACTTTTGAGTGTATGTTTCTTTATGGCTCAATCTGTCTTCCACAGCAGTGCTAGGAAATTGGAGCTTTTGTATATAGTGAGTTCAGATGACTTTTTGAAATATGGTAATGAAGATATTTTTGTTTTCTCAGGTTTCACCCACCTACTGTGGTTGGTACAATGGGGAGTGCAGCAGCTTGTGCTAAACTGCTAGCTCTTGATCAACTGCAATGTAAAAACACCTTGGCTATCGCTGCCTCCTATGCAGGTGCCCCACTGGCTAATGCAGCAACCCAAACGAAGCCCCTCCATGTTGGCAATGCTGCCAAGCATGGACTGGAAGCAGCTTGCTTAGCATCACAGGGCCTTCAAGGAAACAAGCAGATCTTGGATATGGAGTCCGGAATAGGTGCCTTTTATACAGATTACAACCCACAGACTCTGCCAACCTTGCAGTCCTATCCGTGGCTGTTGGACCAGCAAGATGTCGCCATTAAACGCTTTCCTGCTCACCTTGGAACACACTGGGTGGCTGATGCAGCATCTTCTGTTAGGAGGAAGCTTGTGGAGAGCAGCAACTTGCTCCCCCTTCATAAAATTGAGAAAGTCATTCTCAGAGTCCCAGACGTCAAATACGTGAACAGAGCCAGCCCTACCTCAGAGCACGAAGCTCGACACTCCTTCCAGTTTGTTGCGTGCTCTGCTTTGCTGGACGGCAGCATGTCGGTCCAGTCCTTCACCAGTGAGAACATTCACCGTCCGGCCTTGAGGGAGCTCCTCTGCAAAACACAACTGGAGCACCCTCCTGATAACACACCTAGCTTTGAGAGTCTTTACTGCGAAGTGAGCGTCATGCTTCAGGATGGCAACATGATCAGCGACCGCTGTGACACGTTCTATGGGCACTGGAGGAAACCCCTGAAAAAGGAGGACTTGGAGAAAAAATTTCAATCCAATGTCTCCAGCATCCTGCCTGCAGAAGCCACAGAAGGCATCATAGAGACCGTGTACAATCTGGAAAAAGTAGAGGACTGTTCTGTGTTAAGTACATTTTTATCAGGACAGTCAGCTAGAGCTCTTCTGGAGAAGCTGCGCTTCCTTTAGCTGCTTGAGCCAACAGCAAGACTGTTCACAAGGCAAACACAAAACTCAGGACAAACTCTTATTTAGTGACTCAAGCACTTTTGAACAGGACTCCTGTAACCCAAGAGCCACACTTAGTCAAATACCATGGGTTTTGACTAAGTAAGTAATTTAGTGATTATGTACACAGCTCTGGCTGAATAGAAGATCCTCTGCTGGCATGATCAGTGGCACTTCCATTATCTTTATACCTCTAGAGGCAGAGCACTGCTTGTGCATGACACAAAAACATGCCAGCTCTGCTGCCAAAAGTGTCTGTATATTCTGCTTCTGCTAAGTAAATCCATAAAAGAAATTCTGGAGTATAGAAATGCTGTGTCCATGAGAAACATCCCTGAGAAGGACAGAGAATAAAAGCCTTTATATATTTATTTCTGTAGATTTCGCTCTAAATCCTCCTTGAAAAAGCCACCAGTTACATCTGAACTTTGATGTTTGTGCTAGAATAAACACAGCACACATAGAAAGTAGTAGCACTCAATGCTCTGCAACATGTCAGGAATCACAGGTAAAGGTTAGTGCCCTCCCTGACCATGCCAGCTGCTGAGCAAGAGGCACAACTCAATGCTCCCCATCACAAAGGCATTATTTCCTAGTCCCATCTTTTGGCTGCTCTGTGGTACAGGTTTGTTCCTGCTGTATTCCCACTCCAGGCCCTTGATCATGATTAGCACTAGTGATGATGACATGTTTAGATTGCTTCAGGCACTGCAAAGCATGGACTGCAGTACATTTGCTGTGAGTAGTGAAAGAGATCTGCAAGCATCATACCACTTCTTATGCTGAGACAATTAAGTGTCTACAGTGACTCTCAGCTTACCTTAAACAAATTCTGGGAATTTCTAGTTCCTTCAGGAGTACAACACCGTGCCATATTGTGCTTATTAGAGAGGCTGGCCACCTTTGTTCACATTTGTGAGATCAAAGCACGTGTTCTAGCATATGTGAAGTGTACCTTCCTTAGGGCAATAAACTATGTATAAAAAAAATCATAATATAAAGCTATTTCATTTTACCAACTGAACCTCAAGTAATTTCATATATTAGAGCAAAACTTGCGTGTTTTTCTCAAACAATGTATTAATTTGTACTTAATGTGTACCTCTGACTCTTGGTTTCTAAAGTTAAGTCCATGCTAAAATTATACGTGCGTAAAGACTTGCATGCTTTTTTCCTTCCTATTAGAATTTAATTACTCACCTACACTGAAGGCACGGAGACTCATTTAGAGCTATTTCAACAGTAATTATAGCTGGGTAACACCAAATACGAATTACTGATAATCACACCGCTGGGCACAGAGGGGTCCCACATTATCACAGAATCACAGGATGGTTTGGGTTGGAAAGGACCTTAAGATCACCTAGTTCCAAACCCCCTGCCACAGGCAGGGACACCTCCCCCTAGACCAGGTTGCTCAAAGCCCCGTCCAACCTGGCCTTGAACACTGAAAAGGATGGAGCAGCCACAACTTCTCTGGGCAACCTCTTCCAGTGTCTCACCACTCTCACAGTGAAGAACTTCGCAGTATCTAATCTAAATCTACTCTCTTTCAGTTTAAAGCCATTTCCCTCTTGTCCTGTCACTAAATGTCCTTACAAAAAGTCCCTCTCCGAGAAGTACTGTCTCATCATGACTGAATACATTGATTCATGAGAAAAAAAAAAATGCTGACACCCACATACACAACCTTCAACACATTTTCTATTTTAAAAAAGAAATAAATAGGATAAAATTAGCAATAACCCTGTGATGTACAGATTTTAAAACTAAACAAAACAAAACCCCAAGAACTGTGAAGTTTAGTAGTTGCATTATTTTATTACTACGTTCAAAGGAAGCTAAATGCTTATTCTCAGTTACACTGATTTCCCTGTAGAAGTCTGTATGATTCCAGTCATGCAAGTTTCAGGACTTCTTGTACCATTGTTCCAATTCCATCAAAGATTTCATGCAGAGGAGCCTTGCACATGAAGGCACAGGTAGTAACTATTTTATTGGCTTTGTCCACATGGGATTCATTTACATTTTTGCAAATGTGCTTACATCCAAGCTCAACTATAGCAGATGCTGTTTCAGCATCAGGAAATCTGTAAATAAAAAGGCTGTCATTAACTTAAAGAGAAAACACAGGCATAAAGTTCCACCAACATAACTTGAATGAGAGAACTACAATAATATTAAAGTGACTCTTGATGATGACAAGGGAATCAGACTGCTACTGCCAGGTCCTTCCAGCCCCTATGGCAAAACAGATTATCTGATAGCTTTGAAAACAAGGTAAAAAATGCAGAGCCACAGATTGGCAGAAGGCGTAATTCTGGTTTTAACAATCTTTCAGTAGTTTACAAGATGATAACAAGTGATCATAACTGATCCTCAAAAGTTTGAGAGATGCCAGCTCAACTTGCAGACACTTTAGACCTTTTCCAACACCTTCATGTAAAGTCTTTTGCTGGGATTCTGCATAATTTTGTTTTCTTTTTTTTTCCCTAAGAATAATGAAGGAGCAGAGACAAACCCTCGGTATCACTGCTGAGATGAAATTCCATTCAGAAGTTTTATTGGAGTTGACAGTTCCTGAAGCAGCACATACTTCTGCCAGGTCCTGTTCTCAACTACTTCCCCTAAACTGGCCCCAAACCACTACTGACTGAAAAACTAAAAATCCCTGAACAGACAAAAGCCCACAGACGCAATTTAAACAGCCGCTCCAATTACCACAGGGTACCAAGTTTCTGAATGCCAGCTGGCCACATGCCTGTTCTTCATTCCCACATTTGCAATATGAATCATGGCCTTCAAAGGCATTGGGTAAGCACATTCTGTACCTCCCTCAGTATGAGCTAAAAATCCATCGCTCAGTTACCATGAATATAATGCAGAAAAAAATTACTTGATATCCTTGGTCATCTGCATGTTCGCACAGCTATGATTCCATAAAAGTTGCTTTGTTCTGTCACTTTTAGGACTGACAGATGCTACATCCACTGACTCATTAGTGCCCACACTGCATAATAAAGCCAGTGCAGGAACTTAAACTACCTTCAGTGGCTCACAGAGTGACAGCTTACGCAAGAGATAAGGCTACCTAGAGTCGCCAAACTACTAATCGTAGTGTGCCTGTGGATGTTGGTATCAGAACACTGGAGGTATGTAAAAGACATGTAGATGTGGTGCTTAGGGACATGGTTTAGTGGTGGACTTCCCAGGTCTGAGTTAATGGTTGGACTCAATGACCTTAAAGGCCTTTTCCAACCTAAATGATTCTGTGATATCACAGACCAATGTATTTCTGAATTTAGGGATAAATCGTTCCAATGCACAAGTCACCTGACCTCACAGATTCAGTCTGTCTCCCCTGAGAGCTCTGCTCATTATACAAGAACTATTAGGCAAGTGAAAATTATAAGTAAGTAAAAAATGTCACTCAGAAGTTACCCAGGGCTTACTGGCACTAGAGACCTCAGAAGACTGGCCATTTCCTAATCTGAATTCCCATGTAAATTATCCATTTCCTTCTTACCTTCCATCTACATCTTTATCTTGGCCAACTGTAACCTCACAACCAGGAAAGACTTTAGCTGCCAGAACCGGTGATATGCAGCACAAACCAATGGGCTTTTTAGCACTGTGGAAAGCCTGGAGTGTGGAGTTCACGTGCTCATTGACAGTACAGTTCTTGCCATCTACAGCCCAGGAGCACAGGTTCTTTGCTACACCAAAGCCACCTAAAAAAAAAAAAAAAAAAAAAAGGAAAACAAACAAAAAGCTCAAATATATGATAACACTAAAAGTCATTCAATTCAATGACAGAATAGACAGAAGTTGTTTGTTTTTTTTTTTTTTACAACATAATCTTGGCATGACTGCTAAGTTACTACACTGAAAGCTTTTAGCACCTGAAACATGACGGGTTTACAATGTTAAAAGTTTAACTGTGCTTTTTTATATCACATATGTTACATAGGCCAGAAAGCTTAACCTTGAGCAGCAAACAAACAGGAAGGCTCACCTTAAATGCTAGTCACTGGAAAAGCTGCACCATCTGATATACATCCCTCAATAAGCAAGAGAGGGATCAGAAAAAAGACCAATGACAGTCAGAAGTAGAAAAATGTAAGTCACAAGAATAATGCAAACAGTGATTTGATGCTCAACAGTAATTCACTCTCAAGTTTTAGCTGAATACTTAAGCTTTTTTACTCCTCTAGTATTATTTTTGGACTTAAAAGAATGGGTTAACACAATAAAACCAAATGAATATTACATAAAAAGGAAATTACAACATATGATATTCTGAGACACACCACTTGTGAATGATAATTTCCTATTAAAAATAATGCAGGATTTGTCTTTCTAGAAATTAGTTATAACAATAATAACTACATATCTATAACAATAAACTTGCATTTAATCTTCATTTAATTGTACAAGCAGATTGTATTTTACAGCATCTTCACTTGCCAGATCAGAATAATCAGAGAAGGTTATTAATAAGAGTAACCATCCACTATATTTGAGTCCTTACAGGATGCACACAACATCAGCTTTTCTACAGTAAACAAAAAAATTTCCACAAGTATTTCAACAGACAACACCAAGTAGCTTTGCATTTTTAATATTTTTTTTTTCACCCTTTGCTCACTTTCAAGTGCTATCAGGAATCTCTAAAGTAAGATTTTAATTTTCAAACTTCTCATAGAGTTTATTTCCCTGTGACAGTTATTACAGCAACCCTTTTGAGCCTGGGTTATAACAGCATGGAATTAAAGTGGAAAATACTTGCTAGCCTCTACTCCCTCATCAGCAATGGTGTCACCCGTACACTTTGGCGCTGGAAGTATGTTTCCCTTGCCTTATAGACACGCTCCCTCTGCTGGCTTTACAACAGAAGACAGTGTCACAACTCCAAAATTAAAGCTCAGGCACAATCATGAAAGCAGTATTTAACAGTACTGTGAATATTCTCGAAAGTGATCTTCAGCAAATCGTAATTTCCTCGTGACACTTTGGTTTCTGCATTTCTAAAATGATTACAATTAACTCCGTCTGAAAGGCAATTCTGTGGTCTATAAATAAGAAATTATCCATAAATATGTTTAGTGTAACTTGATCAGCAGCAGATCAGATACATAATTAAAACAAAATGTACTCACATCTGACAGGAAACATAATCTATTTGGAAACCTGCTATTTTGCCAACAATTTCAGAGGTCCTAAAATCAAGGCATTGCCATGTGCTGTCAAGTTCTGGCCCTACTTTTGTTTTTATCCACAAGTAGGTATTCAAGTTTTCACTATCTTTAGAAAGAAGGAATAGTGTGATGTATAACTTAACACCAAAAGAACAGTCTGGCATTTTAAATTACTTAACTATAAAAGAATAAAAAACTGATATGACTTAATCAGCCCGTAAAAGCTTGCTGAAACATTTTCTCATCCTTGAAAGAAAATAAGTTTAAAAAAAAAAAAATAACACCCCCCCTCCATACCTCTCAAATCAACAATTTATTCTCTGAATGGATCTAAAAATAGAAAAGTAACTGAGGAATTTCAATTTGCAACTGAAAAATCACAAATAACTTTCTTTTAAAAGCACCTACCAGGGAAAATGACTGCATCAAATTCACTAGCTTTCAGTTCAGCCAAATCTTGAATGTTTCCTCTTGCCAACCTGGCACTTTCTACTAACACATTTCTCTTCTCTTCTGTTGGACTTCCTTTTAGGTGATTGACTACATCCCTTTGCTCAATATTTGGGGCAAATATCTTCACCTAAAATAGAGAGATAAAGCAATTTTGTGAATGTAAACAGACCTCCTACATATTGATCAAAATAAACAAGAGAAGTGGATTCCACAAGATGGATCTACGGCATTAAATAACTAAAGCGATAGGTGGCATATTAGGACAGGTAAACCTGTTCATCTTCCCCATCTTATTCCTGCAGCTTTTTGACAGGACTGCATTCTGACACCAACATTAAGCTTACTGATTTTGCCACAGCCTGCTTTCCTTCTGCAGATAATCCCAAGGACAAACAAAACACAATTTATACCAGCAGGCTGACCGGGAACACAGCTGAGTCTGAAGAAAGGCTGCTCTTAACAGCTAGGGGATCATACTGCTAAAAGTTTTACAGAAAAAGTTTAAAATATAAGGATGCAAACTTCACAAGCATTCCTAGTGCAGACATTAAGAGTTAGCTGCTTTCTCAAAACACTGGTAGCAGGAAGGGAAAACAAAACATGGAAGAACATATTTTGGTTAGGCACAAGAGGGGAAAGCTGCATGGAAGTGCAAAGCTTTGTGAGAGGTATACTGCAGGGCCTATTTTCACATATCTGCTTTTCAAAACAGAAGTCTTGCTTTGCAGACTCCAGTTAATTTTAGAGAGGATAATTTTGTGCTAAATATGAGGGTGCTGTTGTTACCATCAAACACCTGAATGCAGCTATAAGCAGACAGAAAGTGACCACCTTCCACTGTCTGAAGCCACAGACAGGACCACAACACACCACCACATCACTTTGAGCAGCCTGGTTTAGTGGAAGGTATCCCTGCCCGTGGCAGGGGGACTGGAACGACGAGATGTTTAAGGTCCCTTCCAACACAAACCATTCTATGATTCTATGATCTTGGCCCACGCTCCTCCGATTGCTTGAAAGAGTAACTGTTACTGAACTAGCCCAGTTACTGAAAAAGCCCAGAAACAGGTAACAGAAGGCATGCAGGTGAATGCAAGCAAAGGTGAGCCCCCGATCTCTGCAAAAACAATCAGAAAACAGATGAAGAATTTTAACTGGACCCAATCTCCAGGACCCTACAGACAAAGGAGCAGGGCAAGGCCTCCTGCCACCCGTCACAACCGGGGCCTGCCTGGCGCCGCTGCTCCTGTCAAGGGGACATTTACGGCTTCGGGGAGGGGCTCACTAAAGAAAAGGGAGAGGGCAAGACAGTAAGAGAGATTATGGTTGAAAAGGCATTGTCGTGTGCTGTGGCGGGGAAAACAAAACCGTGAAGCAGGGGAGGCTCGATCCCACACACACCAGGAGCCACGGGATGGCATGGCTCGCTCCCCGGCACAGGCCAGAGGGTGGGCGGCCAAGGCGGGGGTCCCTCGTCTGCTGAGGGACACAAAGAGACGGCGGAGCCGTACCCCGCCCCAGAGAGCCTGCCAGGCCCAGCTCCACACAACCCCGCGGGGTGCCGGGGAGCGGCACCCGCCGCCCCCTACCTCTGCGCCGCCGCGGCTGAGATGCACCAGTGCCGCCGAGGCCTCGTGAATTTCGCTGCCATCGAAGACGCCACAGCCGGCGAGAACCAGAGCTACCCGCTTGCCCATAGCGGCCGAGCGCCGCGCAGAGCCTGTCCAAGCTGCTGAACCCGGGCCTCGCAGCACCCTCCCTTTTCCACGTCCTGCTGCTGCGCCTGCGCCGCTGGGCTCCGGTTGGCCTACGTCTTACAGGCGGCACCGACGGGTGCTCGGCGTGCCCCGGAGGTCTGGCACGCCGCATGTAACCCCCTGCAGGCAGCTGTGCGGTACGTGCTTCCTCTTCTGCCTGCATGTAGGTGAGGGAGGGGAAACCTGGGGAGTGATGTGAAATAAAGATGTGCCTTTTGTTTTAAATTAAACAGGCTCAGACGTATTTTCGGTCTCACTTTCTGGCCTGCTTACCGTAGCGGAGCAGTAGCACTGAGCTGGTGCTGTGTGGTGCTGTTACTTACCTGTATTGCTGCAGCTCTTCTGGAAGTTGGGTTGCTTCCAGCAGGACCTCACAAAGGCTCACCAATGTGTTTTTTTGGTTTACACACAGGACTGTAATGATGTAATGAATATACAGCTTTGAAAGCAAGAGTAAGTGGAGTTTAATCAGAAGGCTTCTGGGTTCTGATGCTGTTGAGGATCAGTGGTACCCTCACACATCAGGCACCTTTTGTCTATCCTAACCTCAGACTGTGTTCTAGGGAGTGGCTCCATTTTGCCAGGAAAACCAGATTTTCTTTAGAAAATGAACCTACGTTCTTTGATCTGCTCCCAGCTTCACAAATTTGTAGTATGGAGGTTCTGCAGGGGAAACAACAGGGCTTACACTGGAAATGGCATATGAAAGAAAGCAAAGTCCCTAGCAAAATGCATTCAGCTATGTATTGAGATGTTGGAAGTCTGTGCAGGATGATGCATAGAGATGCTTGAACAGCAAAGTGCTGAGATAGTGAAGGTCCCTGCTTGAGGGCAGACTGCTGTCTGCTGGATAGTGTTTGCTTCAGTCTTGTTTTTTTTTTTACAGTGTGGTGACTCCGGTAGATGTTCAAAACCAAACTAGCTATTCAAACCCACAACCTTTGGCTGCAGCAGGGGTTTGTTTTCCCCTTTCTCTCTGTTCCTTCCATCCTGTTGCTCTCAAGAGTAGAGATGGAGAAGGTACTTCCATAATTGGAAATCATACTGAAGAGTCTTCTTCATTGTATCAGGAAAATGTTTGGTTTTCACTAAACAAAAGAAAATACTCCAGGAAATGAGAAAAATATAGGAATCTTGTCAACTCCAGAAGCTGATTTTTCACAGAATCATAGAATGGCTTGGGTTGGAATAGACCTTAAAGCTCATCTAGTTCCAATCCCCTTCCCATTGACAGGGACACCTCCCACTACACCAGATTGCTCAAAGCCCCAACCAACCTGACCATGAACACTGCCAGAGATGTGGCATCCAAAACTTCTTTGAGCAATCTGTTCCAGTATAATCTTTATAGCCAGTCTCAATCTTTCCTCTAAGCCTGCCAATGGGCAAAGATGCAGATCAGTTCTGTGGGTTTATAAAGGACACTTTGACGTGTCTGGCTAATAGATAGCTGCTGATTCAGAAATAGCTAACAGTAGCTTTTTAGCTCAAGTATATTTATTAGTTTATTTTCTATGTTAAAATATGTTTCATAATGTAACTTAGGAAACTTTTGCTGCAAAGTACACCATTTTTTTCTTCTCATACAACCTAAGGGGTGCAATGAAGTGAGATACAGAAATGCTACTGAAATGAAAAACATCAATAGCTTGGCCATCTTAGCCACTTGACCCAACACTTTCAGCAACCACAGCAGTGCCTGAATAGAGACTTTAATATTCCAGACTGCAAACCCATGCTGAGCCAGGGCTAAGAACCAGTTCATACTGTATTTCTAGTTTGGCTAATGAGTGATTATGGCACCTTTATTATGTCATTTCACTTCCCTCCATCCTGGCTTTGTGGAAAGGATAAATTATCCTTCCCTTATTTCATAAAGTACTTCCAAGGTTACGCATCATAATCTGTAAAAAAAGGAATGACAGCTGTATTCCACACAAACACATAACCTTTTCAAACACATGAAAAAGCTGGCATCTTGTACTACACTGAAGATAGAAAAAACATGAGTAATAGCACACTTTATTTTATAAAGAACAAAACCAGAGCTTTACTTTAAAGCAGAGACAAATAACATGCATGAGATTAAAATGAAACACTGAAATATAGGTACCAGAATCCCATAGAATTATGGTAGAATCATGGAATCATTGAGTACCAGGTTGGAAGGGACCTCAAGGATCATCTGGTCCAATCTTTCTTGGCAAAAGCACAGTCTAGACAATATAGATCATGTATACATGCATTAAATTAATGTATAGTGCTGAATGACATGGATTTTAAACATAAGCAGTATAGAATCAGGCAGCAACGAACTGAGAGAGAGAAAAGTGGCTGAAATGAAAGATTTCAATAGCTGTGCCATCTTAAGGTTTTTTGAACACCTCTAGTACCTCCAGCATTACAGAGACTGGTATTCAGCAGCCTATCATGCATATTTATGTAGGATGCAGGGTTTTCCACCTCCAGTTTTGTTTGGAGATAGGCTAGCATAATGCTGACTAGAGAACTGATTGTTCTTTAGGGGCTTATATGCAAGGAATGAAATGGTATATTTCTCTGCCTCCTGGTAGACAGAAGTTCACAGCACAGTTATTATTTATCCAGTGAACAGCATACACCAGCTCTTTCACCGTGGATGCTAACTACCAAACATCCTCCTGAGCTCTGATGCTAGCATAGCCGGTTTTGAACTTTACAGAGCTGGAAAGATCTCTTTGCTGCAGGGATGCAGCTTGCAAAGCTGTAGTTGCCGTTTCCCTTAGCCAGAGTTCCTCTGATATAGTTCTTGCTATGTTGTAAAAATGAGAGAATAAACCTCTATCTAATGCCCATAATGTAAGCTGTTACAACCTGAGTTAAGTGTTCTAGAGTGGGTGACTGATGTATAAACTTAGCTTGAAGCCCTGAAAAGCTTCAGACGAGACTTCTGGGCAGCCAGAAGAGGCTCAGGACACCTCTGTTTGTCACAGCAAACGACCTTCTGCCACTTGGTGAGGCCTCAACTCATCGTCCTGGGTCCAGATCCAGGTCATCCCTCTCGGGGCATTCCGCTTGTAAGAATGGGAGTTTCATGTGTGTTTTAAAGTGGCCCCAAAGCGTGAAACAACACCCCGAGCTGCTAACAAGTGCTTCGGATAAAAGAATGCATAACTGTCTCCAGAAGACCGAAATCGTGGCTCATCAAGTGACGTTTTTAAAGGCCGATTCACCACACGGCAGGTTTCCTTCGGAAAGAGGTTAAAAACTCCCTGCGGTTGGTCGGGACCCCACGTACAGCGCGAACTCGCCCTTCCTGCTTCACGCCCTCCGGCCCGCGGACTCCCGGGCCACCACCGCCTCCCCGGGGACTGTGGGCGGGCTCGGGGGCGGCCTCACTCCTTCCCTTCCGCCCGGCCGTCTCAGCCCCGCCGCCTCCCCCGCCGGGCCGCAGGACCCGGGCCCGCAGACCCCGAAGGGCGCGTCGCCATGGGCGCCGCTCGACGCTACCGGCTGCTGCTGCTGCGTCTGCTGCTGCTGGCGGCGGCGGTTTGGGGTCTGTGTTTCTCGGCGGGGTCCCGCTCCCCGGAGCGGCGGTGGCCGGTGCCTTACAGGTGAGTGAGTACACGGACGGGGCCCAGCGGCCAGAGCTGTAAGAGGCACGGCTCCGCGGCTGCCCGCACCTATCCGCCCCCCCGCCGCCGCTTCCTTCGCGACCCGTCAGCTTTCTGCTGGTTTTCTTTGCTTATTTAATTTTTGTACTGAAATGGCCATGAATAGTTTCCCCTTTCTAATCGCGGGGGTATTTGTCATATATATGCAATACTGGGTGTATTTAGCTCGCAAGGGAGTGGGTGTCCCATCCCTGTGAGCTCTGTCAGCAGTGGGAATGACTGCCCTTGCTTTAAAGATGATCCTTTAAATCCCATTCTAGCGAAGAGTTACAATGAGGAAGTCAGGCTATGATTTATTGTATTTTTTTTAAATTTAACTTTCCTTCATAGTTCCGCTCATATTAAATGAAATCGTATAAACACCCTATTTCTGCTGCAGGGCTTTTTTAGCTCCAGAGGAAGATGTGGTGGTGCTGGGGAAAGCAGAAGAGTTCGTGTTACTGCATTTTACTGGAGCAAGTAGCTGCAGTTTGAGTTATGCCGAGGAAATGAGCTCTTCAGAGAAGAGCTATGCTTGTGTGTGTATTTTTTGTGGGTTTGCTGTTTGTAAAGGGAGGTGTTCCCAATGTTTAGCTGCTATCTAATACACACCTGAAGTTTTGAAAGCCTGTTGTGTAATTACGAGCAGTTATGTTTGTATCAGGTGATGCCTGAAGGAGCTGATCTTGTAGTCACGAGTTGTTCAGATTTTCCAGCAAGTTCAGTAGTTGCAAGACTGGGTCTTGGGGTGGTTGAACTGGAGTGCAAGCCTGTCAGTGTGAGAAACTCAGAAATGTGGTATTTTAGTGCTTCTTAACATGCTTGTTACCTCCTTGTCACATGCAAGGTGCAGTGGGAGGGGAAGTTGAAAACACAAGGTGTGCAATTTAGAAACAGGATTTAAATGTGTGGCTGGCATAAGTCTTTGCTTTGTAACTGTGTGTTCTTTTTTCAGCTTCCTTTCCCTTCCCTTTTTCCCTGGACAAAATAAAGCTAACATACTGAAGTACCCAGCAAGCTTGGGGAAGTCGGCACTGACAGTCAGTCATGTCTCAGCAGGGCTCCTGGCCTTACTATGGCTCAGGAAGTCCCATGTCCTTGAGTCATCTCATGGCTGGGCTATTTGTGTCATTCAATAGCTCTGGGTGACTGTGTTCAGTTCTCAGGCTGTGCCCTGTGCAAAGCTGTGTTTGCCAGTCTGTCTTGGTAACAGGAATATAGGAACCTGTGTTTTAACTGAAATACAAGGAGTGAATCTGAGGGAAACTGGGGAAGGGAAGACTTGTTGGAAAAGTGTTTTGCTGGTTTTATATAAAGTGACAAGTAACCAGATTCGGTCTTTGGTTTTTGAGGCTTAATAGGAATGGTGGATGGAAACAGTGATCCTTGGGAGGTTCTTAGACCTCATTATCTAAATTAGCATTGAGGAATAGATTATTTTTTGTTATTGTTCTGATATTGGCAATATTCTAGAGGAAAAATAGCTCCATGGGGGGAGCTCTTACTGTGTGATAGTTTCCCAGAGCAAACTGGTCAATCCCTGTGTAGACCGACTGTTAAGAGGCAGATCTCAACTGCTCTCTCCCCAGCATCTGTGTGTCTTTGATTTTGCGGGTATAAGTCACCCTTTGTAATCTGCATCGTTTCAGCTCCGTCGCAGAATCAGCCAGGTTGGAAAAGACCTTCAAGATCACCATATCCAGCCATTACCCCAGGACTGCCAAGTCCACTACCAAAATCAGTCATTAACATTATAATGTCCAAGTCATATAATCAGTTAATTTCTTCCATTTGAGCCATAACATGAACATTTTCATTAACCTGTTTGAACTTGGGACGTTAAGTACACAGAAATAGTTACATGTTCAATAGATATCCATTTCCAGTAGTGTTAGTTAATAAATAACTGTGCTTACCAAACTTGTTCTTGTCCAGGTTATATAAAAGAAGTTAAAAGAATTCAATGCTTGCTGTAATTCACAACTGGCCATATGTGCTCCTTGCATTCAGGGTTCTTCACTGAATATTTCTTATAAACAGTCTTTTGTCAGTTGCAGAAGAGTTGTATTTCCATTTGTATTGTGGTCAGTACTGTATACAACATGGCTGGCATTTACGAGTCTGAAGTCCTGTTTCTGCAGATGCGCACCTCAGCATCTGACCAACTTGTGTAGCTCCAGGTGTTGCAGTGTCTGTATCACAGAACCCATCTTTGGGGTGGCTGGACACTTGGACTGTCCCACTCAGGCCCTTAGGAAGCCACAAGGCAGTTACTCCAGCCAGGAAGCTGTGCTTATCGTTCTCTGTGCTTCTCTTTCTCAACACAGGCGCTTTGACTACCGTCCAAAAACCGATCCTTACTGCCAAGCTCGTTACACCTTCTGTCCCACTGGCTCTGCCATTCCAGTTATGAAAGAAGAGGATGTCATTGAAGTGTATCGATTACAGGCTCCAGTATGGGAATTTAAATATGGGGACCTACTAGGACATTTGGTAAGGTGATGTTTCTGTTTAACAAAGTTGTAGTGGCAAATTAAGCTGAGTTCAACAGAAGTTGTCAAGAAGGGGAGCTGTAACATTGGGATGTGTTTGCATGGAAGAGTATTGGAGCACTCAAGTTCAGCTATCTATAGGAAAGATACCCAAAGAGCTATAAGTTTTAAACAGAAGTTACAGAGTTTAGCTCAGCTAAAGAAAAGAGCATGACCAGCGCTGTTGGTGGGTTTGAATGTGTTCCCCCATGAACCTTTGGCAGTGTTTTGTTTACTCACACCGTTACATTTGTTCTTTTTTCTGCACCAGAGCTGCATGAAGAAAATACATTTATTTATCCCCTTATATCAGATGAAGTGCATTAAGGAATCACAGAATGGCTTGGAAGGGACCTTTAAAGGTCATCTAGTCTGAGCCCCCTGCCATGAGCAGGGACATCCTCAATTAGATGAGGTTGCTCATCTTCGGTGAGATGAGCCCTGTCCAGCCTGACCTTGAATCTTCTTTGACTTCTTCTGGCAATTCAGGTGAACTTAAATCAAGCATTTACCTGTATCCAAAAACTTGTTGCCTCCTTCAAAGCAGACCTAAGAAGCACATCTTCCCTCTGCAGAGGTTTTGGACCTTTCAGATACCCTGCTTTAGCCTTGCTATTGGTTCAGTACAATAATCCCGTTTTGCAGTGCCAGTGCTGCTCTGCTTGCTTGCCACTGTCTAAGTTGAAACACTAGGTTACAGACTGCACAGTTAGTTCAACACTCTTACTTTAGTTCCTTTACACCTCTTGGGTGAATACCATCTGATCCCCCTGGTTTGCACCTGTCTTATCTGTGTTCATGTTTAACCATGCTAAGTGCAAGGTCCTACACCTGGGTTGGAGCAATCCCAAGCACAGCTACAGGTTGGGCAAAGAAGAGATTCAGAGCAGCCCTGTGGAGAAGGACTTGGGGGTGTTGGTTGATGAGAAAATGAACATGAGCCAGCAGTGTGCGCTTGCAGCCCAGAAAGCCAACCGTATCCTGGGCCGCATCAAAAGGAGCGTGACCAGCAGGTCGAAGGAGGTGATCCTGCCTCTCTGCTCTTGTGAGACCTCACCTGGAGTATTGTGTGCAGTTCTGGTGTCCTCAACATAAAAAGGACATGGAACTGTTGGAACAAGTCCAGAGGAGGGCCACGAGGATGATCAGGGGACTGGAGCACCTCCTGTATGAAGACAGGTTGAGGAAGTTGGGGCTGTTCAGCCTGGAGAAGAGAAGGCTGAGGGGAGACCTCATAGCAGCCTTCCAGTATCTGAAGGGGGCCTATAGGGATGCTGGGGAGGGACTCTTCATTAGGGACTGTAGTGATAGGACAAGGGGTAATGAGTTAAAACTGAAACAGGGGAAGTTTAGATTGGATATAAGGAGGAAATTCTTTCCTGTTAGGGTGGTGAGGCACTGGAATGGGTTGCCCAGGGAGGTTGTGAATGCTCCCTCCCTGGCAGTGTTCAAGACCAGGTTGGATGAGGCCTTGGGTGATATGATTTAGCGTAAGGTGTCCCTGTCTATGGCAGGGGGGTTGGAACTAGATGATCTTAAGGTCCTTTCCAACCCTAACGATTCTATGATTCTGTGATTCCAAACCGTCTGTTGCCAGTTCTGTCCCATAACCTTCACCTACTGGAGTTGAAGGTGTTTTGTCCTCAAACTGTGATGCTGAAACCTGAAACAGAGCCATGAGCTGAGACCTTGTGAGTGCTAAAGAGAGCAGCAGTATTACCTGATATTAATACACTTTCTTAGTGTATTAACTTTTCTGTTGTTAAAAACTTACGTGTTTGCATGGACATGAATACCTGTCAGGAGTGGACAGCCATCTGGTCTGAATGGTGGATTGTGGGGAGTTGGTTGCTTTCATGGTTCTTTCTTGAATGTTATGATCAGTATTTAAGACTGATCATTAGACTTTACTTAAGACTGATCATTAGACTTTACTTAAGACTGATCACAGACTTTCATATTTGCGTGACTCCATGAATGAATACTTTAATTAAAGAATCTCAGCTTCAGTGATAGTTTTATCAGTAGCATAATTAAGCTTCAAAGCACAATCCCTAGTGAATAAATACTAGTGAACATGAAGGAGCAACATCAGAACCAAGCACACAGAGTCAAAAATTGAAATAGCTTCAAATATCAGAGTTGCTAAACTAAGGTTCGATTGATTTATTTACAGCTTTTAAAAGAAATACTTATCTCATTCCTCTTGTGGCTTTAATTACTAAGATCTGGTTTTGGCAACTCTGTTCTGGTCTTTATTTCTTTGATACCCCTTGTGATGTTGATTCAAAAGTGAATTTGAGTTTTGAAGATGAGCTCCCACAGAGTATCTGGAGGCAGAATTCGTAATGGATGGATAGACAACCGCTGAGACAGTATGGTTCTATGATAAAAGTATGTGTGTGATACAGTCCAGTATGTTGTGCACCTGTGCTGAATAATCCAAGGTGTTATAGGACCCTCTTTCTGTCTTCTTGCCCTATTACACAGCAGCTTCCAGGTGTCTTATTTTCTGTACAGCTCAAGCTGAAGTAGTTTTTATGTTAAGTTCTGGGACTTTAGTGGGTTTTTTTCTTTTTCAGAAAATTATGCATGATGCTGTGGGTTTCAAGAGCTCTCTAACAGGCAAAAACTACACAATGGAGTGGTACGAACTCTTCCAACTTGGGAACTGCACGTTTCCACATCTCCGGCCTGGCATGGATGCACCGTTTTGGTGTAACCAGGGCGCTGCCTGCTTTTATGAAGGAATAGATGATGCACACTGGAAGGAAAATGGAACTTTAGTTCTTGTGACCACAATATCAGGTAGGTTTCAGATGCTTTGGGTAGTGCTAATATAAAATATAGAGTCAGCCTTGTCTTCATGTAAAGCAGTATCTTTTATGTTTGTAGGTTATTTACAATGTTAGTCACCCGTGCTAATTTTGCACTGAAATACTGTCTCTGCACTCTATACAAAAAGTGGTCTGAGGCTGCTGGTTTTTGAACAAAATACCCTGAAGAGTTGTTAAATGAGAGTCATTTGTTGTTGCTGTACAAAAACATTGAGTCTCTTGAGTGTAAAAATGGAAAACAGCTTGTACAGAACCATTATGGACTTGTTCACATGATTTCACCAAAACAAAATCTTCTATTGTGAAGTGACAGATGACTGCTGAGATAGAAAAACTGGTGGAAATGTGTAAATTACTGGGCAAACAAATAAGGCATATTTAGAAATTGTCTCAGAAATACAAAGAATACTAATCCCTTATTTCTGTCTCCTCCATTATGTGTTATAAAAACTGTGCAAATGTCCTCAGTAATAGGTCTCTGTCATATGGTGTAGAACAAAACCAGGAATTACACCTCTAAATAAGTGGATGATCACCATAATAGCTTCCTTGTGTATATTGAACACTGAAATCCTAAAATAAAAAGGTCCTTTATATAAATCTGACTGACTACTGTAGTAATACAGTGAATGACTTACAAACAAAGCCCACTGAGGACTTGGAGAATTGCAAATTTTGTGATAAAATGACTTACCCTGCAAAGTTAGCTGTGTACAGGGCACAGTGGAAAGTTACAGATAGAGTGATGTGCTGCTTTATGTTTGCTCGCATCCACCTTCAGCAGCTTTACTGGACTTGGTCTCTAGGTAATTTATCCAGTGCTGAAAGTTACTGTGGAAGAAGATGAACGGGTGCAAGTTCAGATGAGACGCTGGAAGAGGTTGCCCAGACAAGTTCTGGCTGCCCCATCCCTGGCAGTGTTCAAGGCCAGGTTGGATGGGGCTTTGAGCAGCCTGGTCTAGTGGAAGGTATCCTTGCCCATGACAGGAGTTTGGAACTAGATGATCTTAAGGTCCCTTCCAACCCAAACCATTCTATGATTCTGTGACCATGAGCTGAACTTGCTTTCTTCAAAGAGCAGGCAAAAAGCATCCCATCTTGTGGGAGAGGGCTTTAACGTATGAAACAGCTGGTCCTCTTTGCCTGTGTGAGATCCTACACTGCTTTTTGTCAGCAGACCATAGTAAAGCAATCTCATTTTCCTTTAATGCCTGCTGGCTGTGTTAATGTTACTTAGGGGTATGTTTCTTCTGTAAAATAGGTCAGGAATAGCCAAAATCAGATTTTTGATTGCTTAGGCATCTTCCAAGAGATTATCATGGAGATACGCATTAACCTGTAATAATTTTTGTTTAATTTAAGAGGTTAAGGCCAGAACTCCATATGAAGTTCATCTCAGTCGTGTTAGCAGAGACAAATCCTTCTCAATAACATGCCTTAAAGAATACACACTTGGAAGGTAATCTGGTAGGAATTCGAGAAGCTGAAGGGGATCTTCAAGTCCGTGTATAGCAAGCTGTTTGACTGTGTCTTCTGATGTGTTGTGCAAGAAGAATCTGCAAAATTTGGTCATGCTGTGAATAAGAGGTGACAGATCTGAGTCATGGATGGTTGTACTGTGCTGTGGCTGAGGAAGGAGAGGGTGGGAAGGACTCAGATGAGGTGCAGTGCTAGGACTGCAGGAAAAATAGAAGGCAAATTAGCCCTGTGCATCAGCTGTATTTTGGAGCAGAGGCTGGTGCATCACCCATAGCAAGCTGCCAGAGAGATGAGTTGAGTTAGAGATGTTTTCCTCATTCCAGTTGTGAAAACACCATCATCAGAGTACTCCAAACATGTATTCTGAATTAAAAAATAATCCTCAAGGGCTTTAAGTTTACTGGTCTTCACACCCCACTCATCATTTGGCTTTTAGTTCAGTTTGCTGTCTGAGGAGCTGCTAAAACAGCAGGTATCCCAGTCTGGAGTTTCTTGTGTGGAGACATGAAACTTCTGCCCTGAGGCTCATTAAGATCCTTTCCAACCCAAACCATTCTATGAATTGCTGAATTTAGGTAAAACTTCAGGAAGTGCAGAAGCACCTGTTGTGCCGGTGAGCACTTTGTTAGCATCTCTGGTAGGTTTTGCCACCTGTACTGCTTGTCTGCATGGATAAAACAAAATCAGAACTGTCATGGTTCCCTGATGTTTGGATGTTTTGGCATAGTAGCAGGAAATAGGGCAGAAAAAGGAATTACAGTTTAAATAATTTACCCAGCTGAAAAAGCTATATTTACATATATTGCTTCTCCCTCCAACTTACGCCTTGTATGGTCAGGTAATGTGTCCTTGTATGGTCAGGTAATGTTGCACATAAACTTCTTCAGGGAAGGAAAGGCGAACCTTGAAATAGATGGAAAATATTTTGAGTCATGTATTTGTTACGTTGTCTCTGTAATACCTGTTTTCATCTCTTGCAGGAGCCATGTTTAATGAAATGGCAAAATGGGTAAGACACGACAATGAGACTGGCATTTACTATGAGACCTGGACAGTTCAGTCAAGTCCTGACAAACGGTCAGTAGTGTGGTTTGACTCTTACGAATGCTCTAAATTCATACTGAGAACATACCAGAAGCTGGCTGACTTAGGAGCTGTCTTTAAGAAGATACAAACAAACTATACAAGCATAATTTTATTTAGTGGTGAGCCTGTTTATCTGGGAAATGAAACATCTATTTTTGGACCGGTAGGAAACAAGACATTGGCAGCAGCTATAAGGGACTTCTACTACCCATTTAAACCTCATCAAACAGTCAGGGAGTTTTTTGTGGATCTTCTAAAAATTATTGATCATGTCATCTTGAATCATCAGTTTTACTTCTTCTACAACTTGGAATACTGGTTTTTACCTATGAAGTTCCCTTATCTCAAAATAATTTATGAAGAGGTCCCTTTACCTACTGGAAGCAAAACATCCTTTGATGTGTAGTGGCTTACAGAAGAACCAAACTTGCCCTTATGACAGAATAATCTTAAGGACGTGGGAGGGCTGCCATGATGGAGCTCAAGTGTTTCACTGCCAGCTGTAAAAGTTGTGTTGGGAAAGCTTTGCTAGACCACATGAAAGACTCTGCCTTTTTTTTTTACTTGTTACCTGTATAGCTTCAGTGTCTCTGACATGGCTGGCTTCTGTGTGACGTGTTATCTAACGATGGGCCAGCGTGGCTGCTCTTGGCTAGACTGCAGTGCCAAAGGGTGCATGGGAGGCAGCCTGCCTGCTTTAGTCTCCACATAGGTGGCCATGTGGCCACCACCAGGGGTGGACGTGAGCATTACAAGGACTTTCTGGTCTGACCAGCTCAGCTAATCCATGTGTTGGAGCTGACAAACCTGAGTGCCTGGATGTGCCCAGTCCCCTCAACATGTGCCTTACATTGACATTTCCATATTTCTTTGGTTTGTCCAACTGGGACCTATGAACTGTTCTCTGATTTGTGACATAGGTTTTTGTCAGGGTGTGAAGGGGCAGAATCTACTAGAAGATGGCATGGGTGGTATCTTTTTCCCACTTTGTTTCCTTTACTTGCACTGTAAACATAATATATATGGCTCTTCCCAAGATTCGTGTGTGTTTTCTGGCACAAATAGAAGGCAAACAGCCTGTTCTGATGTCGGCATTGATGCATAACTGCAGCATTCTACAAGTCTCCTGTCTTGAAATCTGCTGGAGGCTTCAATTAGGTCAGTTTCATAGAAATCGTGTTTATATTACTTTTAAATGTCTTCAAAAAGCACCGAATCCTTACTGTGAAAGAAGCAGTGGCAGTTTGTGGGGTGTCAAAGTCAGTTAGAAATCCATGCTGGTGATGGATTTGCCTGTGGGAAGGGAGTGCTGTGTGCTTAGTGCTCAGTGCTGTGTGCAGTGATGGTGCTGTGCCAGCTGCAGTGTCCCTGAGTCCTGTTCCAGGTGATCACGGTGGAGCAGCTTGGCAGTGGGTTTCCTTTAAACTCGATTGACCAAAGCAAAGGGAACACCGGTTTTCTGGAGACCAGCAAGGTGCCTGTACCCTAAACACATCAGCAGCGTAATCGTCTCCAAATGTACACTGGTCACTTTATTTTTCTAACTAGCTGCAGAATGATTAGTGCTGCTGCAGAGGTTATTGCCACATCATGGCTAAGCAGTGACACAGGAACCCAGCTCTGCAGTTTCAGCTGGCTTGGGCCAAGTTAAGAACCTGGTGCAGGCAAAGAGGGGAGTATACAGTGATTTGATTCAGTTCATAAGAATGGCAGAAAATTAACCTTGTGTTAAAAAGTCAGTAAAATTAATTAGTTGAATTGCATTATCCTGTAATGGGATGAGCATGACAGTGGGAGATGAATGAGGTAAGCACCTCTGTGCTACAGGGGAAGGCTGCTCATCAGTTTCACATACGTGAGACTTCATCTTCTGCCTCACCCTGAAAGACTTTACTCTGCAACCAGCTCTTGCTTTAACCAGCTGAGGGACTCCTGGGAGGAATTTTTCAACTGATACTATGCCATCTAGCATAATACTATCAAAATGGCTATGAACAGTTAGAGCAAAGCATCATCACCTCCTGAAACTTTGAGGGTTCATACCACCTCTGAGAGTCAAAATCCCTTGAAGGGCTTGATGCTACAGGCCATGGGGAAGGGACTGTTCTAAAGCCTGTCTCTCTTCTGCTGCATCAAGGCTGTTGTAGAGTGCAGAGGACAGCTTTTGGGTGCCTGAGCCTCGAAGGGAAGAAAGACACTGGCCATCAGGTAGGTCTGCAGGACCTTCAGCCTAGATATTCTGTTACTGTCAAGAGATTTCAGCATACAGGATTAGGAAATTGACCCTTTTCCTCCTTATCCCGCACCTTAAATACTCAAGCCTTTGTTTGGGGGAGGGTTCAGGGGTGACACTTAGATCTTGCTCCTTGGGGATAAGGCAGCAAAAGGGCTCTGATGCTATATCCACCAAAGTTCTTGCCTTACTAGTGTTTAGATCAGGCTTTGAGATCCAAGTTGCCTGGTTGCACATCACAGTTCTTTATCTTATAACCATGTAAGACTGTACAGCAGAGGAGGTACCAGGTATAACAAGTCTCCTTATTCATGTAACAAACCATGACAGCTGATCTTCATGCAAGAGCTTCCTAAAAAGGGAAACTATGCATTTTCTGTCATGTTGCAAGACCAGAAGGAGCAGGTACTTTCCTGTGAGAGGTCTAAAGCTGTTCTAGTTGCTCAGCATGTTGCCAGGAAATGCCAACTTACAAAAGCCTGGGTGGAAAGCAGTCAAAAGCATACAGCAGTCTCCATTTCAAAGCACGTGAACAACAGCCAGCACTGGATGTGATCCCGCAGAAAAACCTTATAAAAAGTACGAACAGATGAACAAGATGAAAATACAGAACATCTGAGGCTAATTGTGGTCTCACCGTCCTAGTTTTGATGCTATTAAACTTCGATCACACCTCCAAGGAACTTGTTTCTACAGCACCTGTATTTTAGGAGAATTAACTTACAGTTTGTAGTCTGAGCTACAGACACTGGAGTCCCTTTAAGACTTCACTGATTTCCTCATAAAACAATGTTCCAGTTGAACATACAGCAGCAGCATCCACACTTGTGGGTGCAACCTACTAGACCAGCCAGAGGTGAAGACAAATCTCTGAAGTAACATGACAAATTCTAGGTTTAGAGTCAGTCTTGTTTCAAATCTGAAGAGACCTTGTTGAAACCTGCCTTAAATTCACAGGAAGTTAATTTGGCCCACTGCAAAATTTTACCAATGACTGGGATATACATAGCTGGTGTATACCTGCGTAGATACATCAGTTTACGTGAATTTTAGTGAAAGTTTCTGACTAAAAAAAATAAAATCCTAACCACCCACTTAAATTCTCAAGTTTGTAGCTTTAGGTAAACTACAGGAAATTACAGGAAACGACAAAGTTAATGTAAACAGCTGCTCTTACATTACTCACCTTTTCACTTTCATTATCGCATGGAGCGTGACTGGTCAGGATTACCCCAGCTGCAGTGATCGTGTATCAAAAACCTCAAATGATGTAGCACTTATGTCAGAGGTGAGATTTGTGACTGCACATGTTAACAGCTCCTACACAGAACCAGACAACCAAGCCAATGCTGGATTGTCTTCTGGAAACAAGAAGAAATAAAAGTGAACCCAGGGAAAATTATTTTATACAGCTGTAAGACACCTATGTTCATGTTCCTAGTGAACATCATGACAGTCTGTGGTACTCTGGTTACTACGTCATGGATTTTTACTTATTTTTTTATTATTATTAATTTGTTCCAACATAAGAATTGGCAAAGTAAGAATTGTGCAAGATGACTGGCTAAAAGGGAGCACTGTAGCTTTTCCTGAAGCCACTACATAGACTTGGCCTGGGAAGTTTGTTTCATAGCTGCATTATTTGAGCTAAGAATGCTGTAATAAAAAACTGCTGACCTTCAGTGGAAAGAAGAGATTCAACAGAGGTTTCTCTGTGGGAAGCAGAATGTTGGATTTCAAAGACATGAATTTCAAAGTGAGGGAACACTGGCATGGAGGTTGTGCATTGCCTCTAATTATTCCCACGACCACAGTAGTAAGCAGTAGGTTTGCTTTGCTGACATCGGGGCACTGGCCATCAAGGTTCAGAGATGTTCTGCCTTCATTATGGGCGAGATTACTTCACATGCACATTTAGTGATTTAGTAATTCCTAGGGGTAGTCCACCATATCAGGCAGGCAAATCCAGGAGTCAGAGTATAAAAAACACTGATCTTTTTTTACTGTTATGGACTAAATATATTGACACCTTTTATACAAATAAAAGCAAATTATACTATTACATTGATTTAACAAATTCTAATACAAAAAAATGCATATTTCAGAAAATGTGATTCTTAAATCAAATCTCTAAAGAAACACACAACTCCCCTATAAAGATGTCCAGTCTGCTGAGCTGTGCTTGCTCAAAACAGTTATGAACTTAAATACGCTCATGAGTGTATTACACTTGAACTGTACATTTGGATAAACCTTCCCAAGTCAGAAATGAAGAAAATTTACTCATTTTCAGGAATAGCTGTACTGCGCATATGGGAAGAGGCTGCCTGCTCAGCTGAGCCTGGCCCATGGCTGGAGCAGCTCCTCCTTGCTGACGGCTTCCAAACACGTTCAGCAGCCACGTGAAGACGTCAGTGTTACCCATCAATAACGGAGGAGAGCAAATAACGTAACTGGCGGTGGTAAGAAATGAAGTCACAAGCCACATCCAGATCACAGGCAATACACTGCCTACAGCACTTACAGACTAAAAACCTTCTTTAATAAAACTGATGAACCAAATATTCAAAACAAGGTTTTGCCTATTGCTCTACTCAATGCAAGTTTACTGCTGTTAGGTTTTTTACATACGAAGTGATCGAGCTAGCTGAATTCAAAGTATACAAAATGATCATCTATCAAACATTCACTTTATACATAAACGTTTCTGAAACAGATTTACAGTATACAATTAGTTTATACAGCTTAAGCAACTGTTACAATGTCATTTTTCTCAAATTGAAAGCAGCCAAAAGGTCTAAGGTTTTGTTAGAAGATTCCTGGTCACCACTTAAATTTTAGCCTTCACATCTCATGCTCTTCACATCCACGTCATCACATTTAACACTTCAGGGTTCACTTCATAAACTACACCTTATTCCATCTGACCCTAGCTGCAAAACTGGTTAATGGGCAAGAAAAGCTCATTAACTCTAATGTGGGTTAAATACAATGTATCTACATTTTTCCCCAGAATGCTTTCGCTTCCTGAGCTAGACATAAATACCTTAAAACAGGTTTAGACATAGATCTGAGGCCCCATAAGCAGACTACATTAAAATGCGTAGAGGGTAAGAAAAACCACACCACTTCTGGTAGCTCACACTACTACTGCACTCCATTTTAGATGGACTTACTTAACAATCCATTGAATAAGGTAACAGTATTTTAGTAGTCTAAACTATGTTATTGTGTATTGCTCCTGCCTTTTATGACTTTGATATAAAAGAATGTATTATTTCACAGCCTACTAAATACGCCTCTAGGTGTATTTATCTAGGTGTACTTATCTATTTATCTAGGTCTTGCGAGCTAGGTGCCTGGGCTTAGAACTGGTGTCTGCAGCCTGCACCAGAAGCATGCAGTTTATGTGTGGCTTTGTTTTGCTTTTAAGATCACATCTGATCCTGTTCAATAACAATATCTAAAGGAAAGAACAGCCTATTGAAATTGACATTTTGTAGGTACATTTCCATATTTTAAAATACATTTTTTATTTCCATAAAAGTTTGAGGTCACTGACAAAGAACAAATTCAGAACAGAAAAAGGATTTTCATTTGGATAAAAATCGGGTTTGGAGCTATCCATGATTTCTATTTTTGAATGTGGATCTCATAAATAATTCTGAATGAAAGATTAATTTTCTAATCAAATCATTAAGTAATTTACAGTAAAAGCTGTATTATTAAATATGCTTATACAATAAATTGCAATATGGTAAGCTTGGGCTTAAGGTACTATTCCATCTGCCCTGAAGTCTTTTAAGGACTTTACCATGTAGGCATCATGTCTGGGAACCAGACTCTACCAAGATGCTTTGAAACTTCCCAATGAATCTGCTCTAAGCTGTATTTCTGATCAGGAATCAAAACTTCCTCCATAATAGAAAGCTGTGAGAGACGACCACCACACATCTTCACAAACTCAACAAAGGCACTGCAAGAGACTTCACATTCTCCGAGGCCAACAGCTGATAGATACTTGCAATGTTCTGCAATACGGATCAACTCCTCATCCAGTGGCCGTAATCCGTTGGCGCACACAACCAGTTCAACCAACCGAGGACACGTCATCCCAACGCGGCCAAGTACATCTTTGCTTACTGATCTTCCAAAATAAAGGTGAGTGACAGGTATTTCGTAACGAAAGAATGGGTCAAACTCTTCTTCGTACAAAAAAAAGTACATGACTAAATTTACTTTAGGAGAATGCTTGATGAAAGCGTCCCAGCTGCTCTTCTGAATTGTGTGGAACTGAGTCTGTCCGGGGTTCTCACTGACAACATCGATGCGCAAGTGTTCCAACCTGACATGTTTTTCTGAAGACAAAGCAAGCAGAAGCTCATCGCTCAGCAGGTGGTAGTTCAGTGCCAGCTCACGTAAGCCATGACACTGGTCAGCTACGCAAAGGATACCTGGGAAAAGAGAACACAATCACAGAATGGTCTGAGTTGGAAAGGACCTTAAGACCTGTGGGAGCGGATTCTCATGTGACAAACTCAAGAACTATCATACTCTGACTGTTCTGCCCTTTGGTAAGGCTGCATATACTCAACTTCATTTTTGTAAAAGAGGCTTATACAGAAGTATTTCCTTAGCCTGCTCTGGAGGAACTGCTGTGCCCCTCTGGCTTACAAAGCCACCATGAATGAGATCTGTCACCTGAGTGAAGCAAATGGAAAATGCATGCTGGATATTTAATTAAATGTGGGAGTTGCTGCTGTCAGTATTTGTTCTTTCTAGCAAAGCACTAATACTTAAATTTGGAAAAGCAACAGCAAGAAGAAAATAGAAGAGGCAAAACACTAAAAATTAGAAGCAGTAATTCATAGAACAGTAATTTCTAGACTCTCCCTTTCATCAATCAATATAACCTGCTGCTCATAGCAAAGACATTAACAAAAAGAATTCAGTTCAGCCTTTAGGCTTCCCACTCATCCTATTTGCAGACATAAGCAATGGTACCATGCTGGTAACAGTACTAAAATAAACCCAAAAGTACTAAAAAAGCATGCAGTCCTCTGTATTCCATGTGACCCAGAAAATTGTGTGAAAACTGGGATATGGTCTTTCCATTAATAGGAGAGATGGGAACATCACGTTTAATACGGAGCTGAAAAGCTTGAGCTCAATACACTACAGCTTTGAAGCAATGAGAAGAAATACAGAAAGACAGCAGTTATTTTAAGATCTAGTTATTAAATTCAAAACAGAAGCCTACACTGAGTCTAAAAACACTTTATGAAATAAATTACTGTAAAAATATTGCATAACTGTGTACTCCAAAGAAGTCTGTATTTTCCACCTGAGGATCTGCAAGAATACATGCATCAGAAGCTCTTTTAACTATATCAAATACTATCAACTGCAAAAAAAGTTAGATAAACTGAAAAAAAAAGGGGGGCAAAAAAAAAAGCAGAATTTAGGTAAACAGAATTTTAACCCAACTCTGACAGCAACTATTTCCTATAAAAACAATTTCTAGATGTAACAGTACTCATCAGTTCATTCAGGAAGGAAAGGATGGGATCCAAGATGAAGAGAAAATACGGATTTTTTTTATATATATTTTTTTTTTCAAGATTGGAGTACAAAATGAAAACTAAGCATAACTACAAACTTGTGTGTACCTCCTGCACATTCCAGAGATAATGTCTTGGCCTGAAATAGTAATGAGGTTATTCTTACAGCAGTACTCCTGGAAAGGCTATTCTGACCACTCCCCATCAGTTGACTCAAGCATGCTGCTTCGTAATACCTAGGGCTGTTGGCACATGAAATATTTTTCAGCAGAGTTTCAAGATCCACATACACTGTCACATCACTCACTAGTGCAACGCACAAAAGGGAAGAATGGGGGTCAACTTGCTGTGATTTTTGATGGGTCAAGGACTGAGATATCCACATCGCATTCTGTCAATGAAGTTACATAGCCAATGAAGTCACATAGAACTGACCATTCATAGTGTAGACAGTTACTGGAGGGCCTGCCTGGAGCCCATGCTGTTCACAACATCCCTCAATCAGCACTGCCTAAACCTATGTGTCACTGAGAGGTAAATCAGTCTTGATACCATATAGCACCGATCTGCATCAAAGAAATCCCTCTACTGAACTGCTAATGCAGACGCACCCAACAGCCACTCTTCTCCCCTACTCCCCCACCCGAAAAGAAGCAACTCCCTGCCCCCAAAGCAGAGCAGAAAGGCTTTCAGTTCACGCTGTTTCAACAGCTAGTATTTCTGGAAATAAAAAACAGCATATCAATGTGGATTTAAAAATTACCATTATTGTTTTGACAAGTTACTGTTGCAGTTCTAATGCAAGTTAAACTTCAGAGAGGAAACAGCAAAGAGCAGAAACTTCAAATATGCTCACAAAGATTAGAAGTACATCACTGCCTTTGTTTCTCCAGCTCAAACCCAAATATGCCTCTTTGTACAGTAACTATCCAGGGACTATTCAGAGCATCCTTTGGAAGCAATTCACAGTTTGGTATCAATCTTTCTCCTTTATCCCTGTAGTACTGGAGTCTCCCCCTTGCACTACCTTGCATTACTCTTCTCTGTCCTTCAGGAAGAAATTTATTGAGAACTAAACCAGTAATGAACATATTCCATCTCACCCTGATCTGCAATCTGAAGGCATGTTATACCATCTGAAGTGCATCTGTAAGTAATTAGTTTTGCATATCTCATGGCCCTTTCGGTTCAATTCATATTTTTCCAGAGTCTGCAAATTATAATATTCCCAATAGAAAAAAATCCAGGTAGGTCTCAGTGCTCAAAGTTTCTAATTTTCCTTCAAGAGGAGTCCAAGTCCAAGGAACTGACTTACTCTGCCTAGTTACAAATTACTGCTGGAGCCTCTTCCCCTGGACAAACACGTTATAGCTCCTGTACTTCTCAAGCACAAGGATTCTTAAACAAAATTTTAAGTCAGAAAAAGCAGTCACTCAAGCTAATTTAAACAACCTACGATTACAAAGCTTTGAAGGAAATAACATTCCAGTTAACATGCTGGTGAACACCTTGTTGGACAAACCTTCCAGAAAACAAACCTGCATTTTCAGAAATTCTGTATACAAAACCAAATACAAGGTTTTGTCCGAGACCGTTGCCTGCAAAAGGTATGTGTTTGTGTTTTCTTTGTTATCACTATAGTAACATGCCCTCTGCTACAGTATCATTTTCCCACATATTAGGAGGTGAATTTTACATATACCTAATATTTATAGTTGCAATATACTTGCATGAAGAAAGCTATGGTGACTACAGCAGTTTCTACTTATCCTCAAATGAGGAACTGAATTAAGTTGCCAGCATCTCATTTACAATTCCTCTTCCATTTCTCAGTGAAAAATCTGAACTGTCAAGTTAATGAGCTGTGAATCAATCTTAGATTTGTGGTGTATTGCACACGTTTTCCACAAATGTTAATTCTGTGAACTCTGACAATCCTCAGCTATTTCATTCCGATACAAACTGGCTTCATTCTTGCCACAAACACGCTTAGAGTGCTAATGAAGTACATCTGATAATGACAGAAGTTCTGCACATCTCAGTCTCATCTCCCTGTTGTCGATACTGTTTGCACTTACACTCCAGTAAAAGATTAAACTGCTTTCTTTCAGAATGACTAAACCAGCATCTTCATAATCCAAAACATCGCAGCACTCAAAACCCATACTCAACCCATACAAAAACTGCAGAAAAGGAACTTATGTTCC
The DNA here is from genome assembly GCF_034315485.1 of Pezoporus occidentalis. Classification (NCBI taxonomy): domain Eukaryota; kingdom Metazoa; phylum Chordata; class Aves; order Psittaciformes; family Psittacidae; genus Pezoporus; species Pezoporus occidentalis. The sequence continues at coordinate 12,741,320 of NW_026915835.1, forward strand.
AAAAAGTTTAATTACACTGCAATACTTAAATAGTCACTGAAGAAGCAGTGCACTATCAAGTCAATATATATGCCTTTAAGTTCCACAGGAGGTTAGTTATTTGTCCAGAACAGACATGCACTGTTTTATTATTAGTTCAGTAGTCACTCTGCAAGCGGTAGGATGGATGGATTGACAACCAGCTGAATTACTATTTTATTCAGTGACATTTTCTGTAGATACCACATTCATCCTTGCTCTCACCCCACCACTATTTTTTCAGGGCTTTATCAGTTTCAAACAGAATTTAATGAATGCATTTCATGTTTAAAACCAAACCAAACAAAAGAAACAAGTCACAGTAGCTTACCAGCTGGAGAAACATGAGGACAACTGCTCATTTTCAGTAGTTTCAGTGTGTCGCTGTTGTTAGCCACTAGTACTTTGAGAGATGGATCATCTACTGGTGTATCATCAATCTTAAGTGAAGAGAGGGATTTGGAGTTTACGAACACCACTGTCAGTGCAGAAATAAAGTGAGACTGGAAAAAAAAGAGTGTAAATGAAACACTAGTACTTGAAATAAACATCTCAATGGTTCTACACTGTGCACAGCAGTCCTAGTTTTATTTTACTTATTGACAACATTTGCTGGAAAAGCATTCCCTTGATATTGCATAATTAAAAATTAATATTAAAATTTACATTTTTTGAGTAGAGAAAATACAGTAACTTTTTGCTATCAGTCTATGTATTTGGCAAATCAGAATGTCTAACATTAGACATCAATCAAGAACCTGGCCCAGGACAATCCACTACACAAACCTAACTCTAGGAAGACCACAAGCAAAGAGAAAGCCTACAAGCCCTAATTTTGAGGGTTATTTGCATGTCACACTCTCAAAGAAACATCTTCGAATACAAATTTCCATGTGGCAAATTAAGCTGCACCAGTGACATGCAAACACAGTCAAAATTGGCAGCTCTATACTGTTAAGGTATGTCCAAAGTCAAATACTACTACTGCCTGCCTAACATCCACGCAGAGAATTTAGGGTCTGAATGGATTTGTCTTGGAAAGCAGAGTGGTGCAGTCTAAACAGAGCCAAGGAGCAGGAGATCAATTAACTATTCAATGATTCCAAGTAGCACAGGTAATGGAGTTCCAGGTTGGTCCTCAGCATTTCTATGTAACCACTGAAACGTACCAGTAAAGGCAGAGCCCAGAGCACCTGAACTTGATAAACAGACTATGGAGCAGCTGCAGCAGTGCTTACAGAAATCATTGAGGGTATGAAGGAAGTGAATAATAGGCTTATCTTCATGATTTCTTACAGGATTTACTGAATAGAAGACTTAAAAAAAGTACTTCCTCCATGCACTACATTAAGTATCCCACAAAATTACCTGCTACTTTGACTTCAATACAGTTTCACTCTGAGCCACATGCACTTATAGAATCCTGAATAGAGTTATGTGAAAGAAGGCCTGGCAACAGTATTAGCCCATTCTTACGTGATAGGTATGTGGTTTTGGTAAAACTCACACACACTCAGAGCAGGAATTAATATTTTCACATAAACTGTCAAAATCAGCCAATGCAAATGGAAACAGAAAGTTCAAGTCAGAAGTATTAGGCATTTTGGCTTTAGGGACCACTCCCAACTGTACTGACAAGCTGAACAGGATCATAACATATCCCTCCAGTGAAAACTAAGTAAAACAGCTAAACCAGCATTCAGATTAAGAAATAAAACAAGAATCAAGAGCTGAAAGGACAAAGTATTTACAACACACTATGGATTGTTTTCACCATGTTCAGGTTTTCTTACAGTCACTTCTCAAAGCAGATCAAAAAAAGGGAAAAAAGCATACAGAAAAGAGTTAAAGATCTGGAAATCCCCTTTGAAAATTAAGGATTAAAAATACATGTTCAAGAGAACTACATGATGTGGCTGTGATCGCTGCCAAGGATAGTAATTGATAATCCTTCTGTAACTAACCTTGCTTAAGCCCTATAACCTACTTCCTTTCCTGAGGCTGTCCCTAGTTCTTCCTTATCCTTGTTGCCGTCATTAGCAATGACGTCACTGAGATCCAGCTAATAGTCTAGCTCTGTTTGGCCCTTCATATATAGGCGAGACTGGACTCAAGAACTGAGGCTGTAAGACATCCAAGATATCACTGCCATAGAACAAGCAGTCCAGTTTACCCCAACCACTCTCCTGCTCCTCAGCAACAGCACCCTTCTACCTCACTAGCAGGAATTCTTGTTTAGAAACACATATAAGAGATTTGTTGTCATCTACAGCAGATGCATTTTAACAAAATCTAATTTTTGGTAAACATTCAAGGTAAAAATCTGACAGAAAATTTCAGAAATACAGTGCACTTTGCCTAAGAATCTGACATTGTGTGACATGAAGTACTGAAAATCACGATCATATTGCTTTCTGAACAGAGCTCATTGAAAATATAATCCCTACAGTAAGCCTACATGTATAAAACTCTACCACTTGTTTGACTGAAATAGTCTCCTAAATATCCCCACAGTTCCACAGTACAATTATACAGATGCAAATCGTCTACCCTCCTGACTTGCATCATGTTGCTCAGTGTTACATTGAGGTCAATAGACAAAAGGACTTAGGAAAACAAGGTCAGAACCAAGTTCTCACATGATGCAGAGAACGAAGGAAACGTAACTATCCATCTTAGTACAACACCTCAGTTCCTTCCTTTATAGAGCTCAGTAATAAAGCTTTCCTTAACCAAAGATTCATATTCTTACAATAAAGCTTTTCATAAAGTTGTAGGAATACTGCATGAAACACTGAAATACTGCACTATAGAAAAAATATACATATCAAAATACCTTTGGTAAATCCATGAAGCTTGGCCGCGCAGTTGAAATTAAGCCAAGCGTTTTCAGAGAGCAATTCACAAGCTGTGACAAAATATCACAAGCTGCTTCTGCAGATTCTTTGCTACTGTCCACCTTAAAACAGAAAGATTTATTATTCAGAAAACACTGTATCAAACACACCCTTTTTACAAAAAGCAAAGTAGAGCAGATACACTTTAATGGGTTTTTTTCCACTTTACCTTCTGAATCGTGATGTCAAAAAAGCCCACAAACCACCTCACTGAGAATCCATCAGTGCCATTCTTTTTGCCCCGAAAAGCACATACCAAAAATCCAAGATAATTTGCTGTAAATTTGCCACTCTCCTATACACTTTGGTAAAACATCACGGTGAGGGATCAGCTTTACAGTTATTTCAAGATATTCAATCTTGCAATATTGCAATATATCATCAGGCAGAGGTTTGTAGCCCGAGCTACCAACACGCTCGTGATTCCTACATTAAAACTGCCAGATCTCTGACAGATCTAGTATGTCCACTTGGCTGCAGAAGTAACTTCTTTTGTAAATTTGTCACTTAGCTCATGCATACACAGCCATGACTCTTGCACAGCACCCTTCCAGAACAGTGACATGTAAGCCAATGTTAAAGGTTTTCATCTGCTGAAATTAATTCCATGACTGCAAAGACCAAGCATCATCCTGTGCAAATCCCATGTTAACTGAAATGCAGCTGTGCTAAGTAGATGCCATACACAGATAACCACACTCAATTCAGTAGTAAAACCAATAGTTGCTTATTAGTAGTACTGAAGTCACTCTCCGTGCATTAGATTTTTTCTAACGATGAATAGATTCAGCTCCCTACAGAATGCAAGATGGGAAAACATTCAATTTATGCATCCCGATGAAACTTAATTCTGAGGCAGGTATACACCTGTACAGTAGTATCAGAACTGAAGTATTGCTTCCCACTCATTGATGCAGAATTTTAAACAGCTAGAGGCGTTACAAGAAAAAACAAAAAAAAACAAGCACCAAACAAGAAAATCCCCACGTAACTGAATTAAAGCAATGAAAAGTTATGCTGAGAACTGTTATTCCAAAATTTAGTCCTAAAAATATATCCAAATAAAACAAATTAACTGGGAGGTAACCTCCATGTCCATATGCCCATTTAGAGAATCCATTTCTGCAGTAGGCCTGAAAACAAGGCTACCACACTGAGAGCTGTCATTTTTCTTTCTAAATAACTGACAATCCTAACCACAAAAATAACACCATAAGCCTTTCTTAACATTTAGTGATGTTCTTTAATTTTCAATGTGTTAAAATGTTCTGATCGCAGTTGTCAATTACACTTTATCATCAGTTTTTCAATTACTGGGACAAACCATACGTCTCATGCTTTGATATTTATTATAGATGAACCATCAGTACTGTCTCAAAGTATTTGAGATGTTTCTTAAAAGCACTCTAAATAGAAGGGGGGGGGGGGGAATCAAGTTTAACAAATGCTTTTATTTTCATAAAAATTGTTTAAAAGCCTATAAAATACACTACCTTGAAGCTTACATACTGCAGGTGATTGGAATGCCTCTTTATTATTTGCTTGATTAGTTCAGGATGTGTAGCCCTCAAGTAAGATGTAGCTGGTTGATTCAGTTCAAACTCGAAACACCTCCAGAGATCAGGCATATGAAACACTTGGTTCCAGCTTCGGCAGACCTGTGATGCATGAGCACGATCCAGAAGGGGCAAGTACTGAAACACCTGTAGGATAATGTCTTGAAGCAGGTTTGCCCAGTCTGGACTCTGCACGATTACGGTTTTCTCATCTGTGACCTTGTGTCTCTTGGATTCTTTCTCAGTTGTCTCTTCAGATGAACTGCTGTTGGCCTCAGTAGTTTTCCTTCCTCGTTTCATTCTACAAAAAACAGTAATAATAAAAAAAAAACTATACATTTTGTAAATGCAACAGTATCAATAAAAAAGCGATGAGGTGAGAAGGTATGTTTTCCGTAGACACCCTTTTGCAAGGTTTTTCCTCCCTTACATGGAGAAGAGAAAAAGAAACAAAAATTCCTCAAACCAATCCACAAGTAACTATGATTCTGAAGTGGTAATCCAAAAATAACAAGGAAGGGAAATGTCAGGCAAGAAAGTAAATAACAAGTGGATGCATGTTTGCAGGCACTGCATCTTGCAGAAACTGTATCTGTCAAGTTCATTTTATTCCCAGAAAGAACCTTTATTTATTTCTTTTTAAAAAGGTTACTTTGAATGCACCTATTTTAAATCAGTACCCTTAAAAACATATTTCATTGAGAACACTGGTGTCCTTCTGGTTTTCCAACTAACTAGTGAAGAGGGATTATAAAAGATTTCCAGTAACTGTGGAAGCTTTAACCCACAAAAAGAAAAAAAAAAAAAATTACAAAAGAGTTCGAAAACTTTCATCAAAATCATACTAAATTCAACAAGTCTGAGGCAAAAGGTTATCTCATTCTCAAGAAGATCCATAGTGGTTTCACACAAGTTCTACCTTAAGCTACATTATTAAAGAGGGGAAAAAAACCCCACCACTACATAAATCTGGAATAAATCTAGCACTGAATTTTGATCAAAGTGTATTCTTTTATACATGCCAGCTTACAATTGAATTTAGCAGCCAACTGGTTTTTTTTAAAAGCTCAATGCAATGCATACCATATCCTAAAGGGTGATGAATGAGACTCACACTGAACTAGAACACACTCAATTCTAGTTTCTAAAAAGCTGAGAGAATCCAGAGGAGGGGTGGGCTTCACACGCATAAACACCTCCCAAGCCCCCATGATTTCTGTAAGACAAACTTAGTTCATACACACTGACTTCATACAAACTTACTTCATACACACTGACATCATTCTGGTTTAACATTCAAATACAATTACACATATAAGATTATCACATCCCAGTCCATGGGTGACATGGACACTTAATTTTCCTTGCTATGTACTGCAACTAAACGGAAGTTCAGAAGCCTTTTTAAAAACAAAGTGTAATAAAAGTGGAAAATTATACTGTTTATCATCCAGCGCATCATAGGTTATTTTTTCAAAGCCAGCATCTCCTTACCTATCTTTAAAGCACTTTAACCTTACCTACTCACATGACAAAAGCAAACTGTCACTTAAGATCTGAAGCTATTCATAAAAGGATGTAAAGAAACTTGAACAACTGTCACGAAAGACTGATAAACAGAATTTGTATCTTGATTTTCTTCAATTTAATTTTCTAATCCCAGTGGCACTTGGGGGCAAGCACAAGATGAAAACACTACTGCGAAAAATACCTACATTTACTGTAATTCACAGCTCATGACTATGAGACGATGCAAAACACGACTCCTGTGCTGAAACAAGCTTTCCACCTGGCAGAGAGTTCTGCTGCTGAGCCACTAACTTCACTAGTACAGAACAAAAGCAAGAAAAGTGAATAGTGACTAGAACCATCTGCAAAATAAACTTAAACCTAATCAAGAATTAGATGAGCAAATTAGATGAGCAAACCTGCCACGTTTGTCTTTGAGACAACTACTAAGTACAGTCCCAGAATATTATTTGTAATAAACTAGTCTGAAATGTAATATTCCTTTAAACATTAGGCTAAACAGATATTCCTAACAACTAGGTTATAACGAGCAATTGCCATGTGCAAGCTATTCACTTGCCAAATTTGGGATGTCTTTAAGTCTTTCCAAAGCCATCTCTTGTCAATCTGTCAAAAACTAAAGGTAACGGAGACTTGGCTCTCCAAGTCTTCCTCTAGCAAGATCCTGCCTCATCTTTTGCTAATAAGGTAATACATGTGCATAGATTTTTTAGTTAGATAGGCTGCTTTTATCACTGCTTCAGGGGGACAAGTTCTGTATTTTCTCCCTTACCACATTCTAGGTGTTATTGTGCATGTACAGTAGAGCCAATCCACATATGCAGCATGCTTACTATAAATGATCTTTTCAAAGACAAGAGGACTAGATCTGACACCTTCATTTTCTTCTGAAAAGACTAGGAGTGAGCTGCCACTGACAAAACTGTGAATCTGTATTAATTTTTCAGCTGGAAAATTAACTTCTGAGAGATGGCTGACAGAAGTGGCCCAGGTCACCCACAGCCAACTTACAAGCTGCACCTCTGAGCTAACTTGTGTAAGTTCTAAAGTAGTTAATTTATGATGGTTGCAGATCAAAACCCACACTGGAAGTTGTGGGGTACTATCCCAAGTTAATTTCTTATTAACTTGTTCATCTAATTTTTGTCATCTTGTTTCAGAAATTAAAGTATTAGAATAGCTTTTTAAAAACATAACTGGTTTCAACTTTTTAATATGCCTAACAATGAAACAAATGCAAAATTGAAAGAATGCAGATTTGCCTACAAGTTTCCAGTCTTATAAAAATTATTAAAAAAAAAAAAAAAAGACCAATTAAAAGAATAAACCTTTCTGCAAATTTAATATAGGAAGAGGCAGATGCAATCAGGCAGTTCAGTTCATTTTATGTATATGATAGTCTAAACACATAACTATTTTAAATCCAAGGCCAACAGAAGTAAGTTTTCAGCAAGAAAGACAGTGATGCTGACACATTACTGTATAGGCACAATAAATTTTCCAAACAATGATTGCTTATCACTTCCTACAATGCCTGAACCATCAATCCTGCTTTTAACTCTCTCAGGTACATGCAGGAGACACTTATCAGTGATCAGTTTTTCCACGTCGCTGCTATAATCAACTTTGCTTTAAAATCTCAGGAAAGGAAAGCCAAAAAACAGGAATAGCCAACTCTGCCAGGACAGAAAGACGAGTGAAATCAGGATGCGTGACTCTTTAAGACATTCCAAGTACATTTCTCAACCTACTGTAACGACTGGTTTCAGAACTCACTGTTCTGAACTCCGCACCTGGGTGCAACCCACTCTATCTTGTTTGCAATACAGTCATGTTCAACCATAATCACATAGTTCAGTCAGCAAAGAGGAGGAGCAAAGCACATGCTTAACATGGTTTTTATTGCTGAGGTGCAGACGAGACAGTTCCAAAAACAAACAAAAAAAAACCAACAAGCCCAAACAAAACCCCCAAAAAACAACCCCCCAAATAATCAAACAGAAAAAAAAAAAAAACAAACTAAAAACCAAACAACAAAACCCAAAGGCCAAAACCACAAACACCCTAAAACCACAAAGCAAAACCCAAGCAACTGTGCACGGTTGTTTCCATCCTGCTGCTAACGCTTTCCCACAAACAAGCCTGAGATCGTGGTGTTGCTTTACACCTGAAGGCTGTTCCAGAAATAAAAGGACCGCGTTAATGGGGAGAACGTACTTAAAGACCCCTACCCGCCACGAACCACCAGCTCCGCCGAAACAGTCTGTTACTGTTATCATTAGACGGCTGCGAGACAGCGACACCCTATAAATATGAAGGGATAGGCTTTAAGCCCCGCTACTCTCGGAGAAGCTTCACCTCAGGGTCAGCTACTTCCGGCCGAGCCCCAGCCCGCAGGGACTCCGCTCCCAGGCAGGGCCCTCCCTCGGACAGCCCCCCCCACCCCCCCGGCACCGCAGCCAGGGTACAGACGAAATCCTGCGCCGCCCTTCCAGCCCCTTCACCTGACGGCTCCCTGCTGCGCTTCGCATTAACCGGGACTCGGGCCGCGCTGGCGCCTCAGCTCCGACCACATCAGCTCCCTCCACCGAAGCCTACCCACAACACCTCCTCCGCTCCCCTGTCTGTCCCGCGTCGTCCCGTCCCACCCACGTCGTTGTTTCCTTCCTTCCTTCCCTCTCTCCCTCCCTCTCTCTCTGTTTACTTCCCAGCAGCGGAAGCGACGCAAACCGGCCAAAATGGCGGCGAGCGGGCTGTGAGGCGGAGCGCGCCCTTCCCTTCGCAGGCGGGAGGCGGTGCGCTCGGGGCGGCGGGGGGCTGCTGCCCGCTGCGGTAGTGAGGCCCGGAAGCGTTAGGGGTCAGCGATCGTGGTCTGTTCCCGCCTCCAGAGCAGCTTCAGTTCCCAGCTCGGTGCCCTCTGCCTGGCTGCTGCACTGCGGAGCGGCAAGGCCCGAGCTGCAGGGAGGGGTTTCGGTCTGGTGCTGAGCGGCCGGGAATGGGGGAAATGAAGCCTAGAGAAGTGTAGTGGGGGTAGTACTGATAGAGGAGTCTCGTTGCTGATAGAGCCAATGATCGCAGCAATTTGGAAGCTCCATGTTAGGTTACCCTTAGAATCATAGAATGGTATGGGTTGGAAGGGACCTTCAAAATCACCTAGTTCCAACTGCCTATCTTGTATCCTTCCACTCAACCAGGTTGCTCAGAAAGCCCCATCCAGCCTGGCCTTGGACACTGCCAGGGAGGGGGCAGCCACAGCTTCTTTGGGCAACCTGTTCCAGTGTCTCAACATCCTTACAGTAAAGAACTTCATGTCTAGTCTAAATCTGCCCTTTTTCAGTTTAGAGGCATTCCCCCTCATCCTGTCACTACAGGCCTTTGTAAAAAGTCTCTCTCCAGATTTCTTGCAGGCCCTCTTTAGGGACTAAAAGGCTGCAGTAAGGTCTCCCTGGAACCTTCTCTCCAGGCTGAACAAGCCCAACTCTCTTAGCCTGTCTTCATCAGGGAAGTGGAATAAGAGAGGAATAGATGGAATGGGGAACACAAGCAGTTCTCCCTGCGTCCAGGAGGCTTTGGGATTGGAGTGCTTGGGTTGCTCCAGGCAAAGGGGACAAAGCAATGAGTGACAGTTTCTGTGTGTTGCAAGTGCCTCTGCATATGTGGTGCATGGCGTATAGCTTGGTTTTCAGTCCTCTGTGTGACTGAACTTTCTAACGTTGAGATCCCCCAAACTTAACTGTTTATTTACTACAAGATATAATAAATTACTGCTTGATTTTTCAGTTTCAGGGTAGTGGATTCTGATCACAGTGATCCCCATTAAGTTTCTTAGAAACAGGCAGATGCGATCCAGTGCTCTCCCCAGTCTGGAAATGACTTTGAAACAGGGTGCTGGTACTTCAGTGATCTCTCAAATGTTACCATGCCTGACGTTTTTGAGAACACTATATAAAAAAACTTGAGCGTTTTCTTGCATACTTAAAGTCTATTGAAAAAGAAACTTTTTCCCCCTCCTTCTGTTTTAAGTCTAGGTCTTCGAGGCTATTAGTGGGGAAATATGACTTAAATAGAATGTTTTTCAGTGAGACATGTTCATTTTAAATTTGAATTTCGATGGGAGAATAATCTGTTCTTCTCCAGTTCAGAATGTCTGGAGACATTTAGTACAGCTCAGCTGTTGCGGGTCTGTGTGTGTTTATAAATCTATGTATGTCCAGCCTTCAGCTTTTTAGGAAATGCAACAAAAGTCGGGCAACAAGAGGTGGGTTATCACCTCACCTTGAGCAGATCAGTGAGCATCTTGGATATGCTTGTAATAGCAAATATGTGACTGTGTAATTTGTTACATGGAACAGCTACACGGACCTTGTTAAATAATATGTGTTTGAGGCTGAAGCACGTACTGTCAAGAAAACTGTAATAAGTGTTTTGCTGTCTCCACCTGGAAATGTTTGATGTCTTCCATTCTCACTGTTTAGGAATTCTCCGTTCAGTCCCATGTTCTGGTTCATAGCTGGTTCTCTAAAGGTGGGAAGATAACAGCCCAGAATTACAGTTTCTAGTAATGAAAAGTCATATTTTCATGTGTATAACTTGCGAGGTGCTGGAGATGAAGGTAGACTAACTGCAAAGGATTGACTCAGACCTGGGCCTGGTATGTGGGGAGAAGGATCTCGTATTTGTACATGAATGCCTCCCCCACTGTTTTCAGGCAGCATTATGTTGATGATGTGCTGTAACTGGTCCATGTCAAGTGAAGTCAGTAGAAATACCTTTTCACCAAGACCAGTGCTGTGATCAAATTCTGGCATCTGCATTAAAAGAGTGGAACATCTTGTAGCAAAAAAAAATAAAAAAAAACGTATTTTCTGGGTGTTTGTGGCAGTCTTGGGAGATGCAACAGCTGCGATTTCATTATTTTGAGGTAGCCTTATTTTAAAACCGCTACTGCATTATTTGGGTTTAGATGTATGGAGTTTCCGGGGGAGACTTCTTAACAGTGCCTTGCAGTTCTATTCTGCTGCCTGATATTTGGAGTAAAGAAGATCTGCTTGAATGCCTGTGCACTTACTTGCTTTGTTGTGATTGCTTGTGTATGTTTTAGGCACACTAAGAGAAGAGAACAAGTGCAGAAGGAGCTCTCTGCATTGCATTATTTGTGAACATAGTGTTCAAAATCAGCAAGAAAGGCAGCTGCAGCTCTGCGCTTGGAGCCAAATCAGGCCCTGGACATGGTACAGAGAGCACTGCCAACAGTGTCCTTGGCATGTGTTGGCAAAGCATGAGAACTGAGGGATTCACCAGAACTGAATCAGAAAACCTGTGGGCAGCTGGTGGTGTGGGCACCCTCTCCTTGCACCTGGGGAGCCCCCATGGCTGTCTTTGGCTTAGCCAATAGGCAAACCATGCTGTTTGTAGAGCTCTTGGGCTCTGAGGTAGTTGGCACTGAGTGAAATGACAACAGGTGAAGAAAAGTCCAAGTAGCAAAGGTCCAGAGACAACATTGAGCAGTCTGGGCTGGTCTGTGAAAGAGCTGTGTTGTCGCCAGCTGTGGCAGGGCATCTCAAAGCTTTAGTTAGTAACTTGAAAATCTGTCTTTATTAGGTGGTTTCTCTGCCTTACCAATCACTTATCTAACAGCAAATGAGTTTCAGAGGGGAATATTTTAAATTACAAAGGTGAAATTATTTGTGTACACTTTTAATAGTACCAGAAGTCCAGTGTCCAGTGGCCTGTACAGAGCCCTGGTACACAGAAACAAGACTACTGAGGAAACAGCCTCGTAATGTTTTATTTGTCAAAAAGAGAAGGAGAAGCATTCTGAAGTTTTATTTTTTCTGGTTGGAGGGTCACGGCAGAGATTTGAAGCCAAGAGAATGGTAGCTGGTAACAGCCTAGCAAATGGGACATCTCATCACATCAGGCTGATGTAGTACAGGTACACTTCTTCCTATCTCATCTGATAGACTACCTGTCTGACGAAGCCTGCGGCAGCATTGCAAATGGGAGGTCTTGGCTGTAAATGTTACAGCTTTTAGCGCTGACAGTCTCATCTGTGCCGATTTTTGGGCTCTATTCAGGTAGGTCTGAAGCAGTCATGAAGCAGCTGTCCTCCACCCTGATAAGCCTGGCTTGCATCTGGCTAGGAAAGAAAATGCATAGGGGAAATAATAGAAGCAGGCAGAAGAGAGTTGAGTAACAATAAAATGGAACAGATCCAGCTATGATGAAAAAACATGAGTCTTGCAGGGCACGAGCAGCCCATTCCAACTGAAGGAACATACAAGCTGTGAAGAATATGGGGAGGTTAGTATGATGAGTCAGTGGCTGCAGGACCTGTTCTAGGCTGCCTGTGACAGTCTTATTATTTAGCAGGCTCTGCTGAAAAAGGAAAACAAAGGAAAACAACTTGTTCGTTAATAATGCCAAATGAAGTTATTGTTTTCCAGCTATAGATATCATTAGGGAAACTTCCCTTTTTTATTTTCTTAATATGTCTATACAGGAAGATTTTCTAGGGGGAAGTTTTTATCATGTTGCAATACGGTATTAGGGACTGATGAAATAAGCATAAATTATCTGTCATAAACAAAAGACTACAGAACAAGAGCTGAAACTCACCAGTTTTTCAAAACGAAGCCACAAGTAAAATGGTCCTTAAACCAGATGACCTCAATTTAAGGCCTCATGGCCACAGAAAAATAAAAGATAAAACCAAGGATGAGTGACAGCAGGGTAGAATGTTGCCTGCAACAGGCTAATTGCTAGGTGGTGTTGCTTATGCTTCAGTAATGGAGATAATTGCTTTAAAAGGTTCCTCAAAACTCACTGTCTGAAATGATTTCTGTCTCTAGAGTCTGTAGTGGTTCTTGCCAGATGAGTGGCTCAGATGGTTGCTTCGTTGGTGAAAGCTATTACATATCATTCTGCTGTGTTTTGTAAGGTAACTGTAAAAACTGCCATTTGCTGGAGCCTCTCTGATACAGGAGTGTCATGGCCTGGCTTTCAATAGGAGTTCTGCACAAATGGGCTGAACGTGCTGAGCGGCGCAGCTGGCAGCACAGACAAGAACTGCACATTTTCTGGTGTGGACCATGGACCACCACCTGAGAGGAGAACAATACTGCTGGAGAGGGGTAGTGCCATCCTACCAATAGGTTGACCTGACAGCAACCTGGTAGAGGAGCCTCTTGGTCTTCAGGGGTTTTCCCTGTTCTGTGGCTCTCCCTGCAGATTGGTTCAGCTGTCTCTGCCAGTGGGTGAGGAGTTAACAGGATTAGCAACCTAGCAGTGGAAAAAGATCCCAAACAGACTTAATGCTAAGAGGGGGCTGGCATTGTAGTAGGATTGGCCTTGGTATCAAGGCACTGAAGAAGGAGGGTACCTTATGTGGCATGTGAGATGACTCCTGCCAGACACCCTAATGCTGGTTTTTAAATATGGATGTTTTTAACTCTTGTGTCCCAGAACTGGAGGAAAAACACAGATGTTATTCACCAATTCCTTCAATGTAGGAGTGTGCTGGAAGAAGAGACGCAATATCCTGCCAGTAGGCACATATTCATGTGATATGTCCACTTCAGTCAGCAGTAAGGTACTTGGGGCTTGCCAGAATGTTGGATTTGACTGGTGGGGGAGTATGTAGTTGTGCCTAGCCTCAAATGGGGGGGGAAATGAAGATTTATGGGCCCAGGTCATAAAACACCACACCAGGCATATGGAAAATCGCAAAGAAATAGAGGTAGAGATGATAGTCTTAGGAGTAACAGTGTCTTGAACTAGGATGTGTTGCTCAAATCCTGTTTGTACTGGGGAAAACAGGCACAGAGTTGGATGCAGATGCAGTGTATCATTTAAAGTGTGTTATGTCTATTAGAGCAAAACCTACAGGGACTAAGTAGCATGCACCTTGTAGTTGGGATCATCCTGTTGGTGTTACTGCTCCTTGACAGAGTCCACTGATAGAACCTGCCTCCAGACAAATGCTTTTAAGTTCATGTTCCTGGGTCAAATTTCTAAGTCTCATTAGGAATAGGCATTAGAATGGTGAATTACTGCTAGTGAACCATACCCTTCCCATCATGCGAAATCACCTGAATCTCCAAGTGTTTGGAGGTGGTACAGCATTAAGTAATGTGACAATGCTGTGCATGTGGCCACAGTGGGTTATGCATTCCCTTCATGTGCCAGTGTGTTTAATGCCGTCACATGGCTGCTTAGATGGAGTGGATGACACTCCTAGGAGAGACATAGGAATGTGGTTGGGTGTGGGAACCCTTTCCAGGGCAGCTGAGTCAGCAGAAAGGATAAGCTGTGCAGGGGAGGATGTACACAAAGCCACATCATGCTGTCTCAGGAGAGGAATATTAATGAACAGAGGGGAGTTGGGAGTAACTGGCTGAGAGCTGCCGTGGGCTGAGGGTGTTGAAATCGCCTGGTCCATGCTCAGACAAGGAGCTTCTCCTGTGCCAAGGCGTGGTACTCGATCATGCCCAGAGCTACAGCAGTAGAAGCTGAGTTACAAGCAGGTAGCTGCATGGGGCATTCATGCAAAAAGGGAGCTGTTTGGCTAAAGGGCACAGCCCTAGTTGATCCTCAGTGGTGCAGCATGCTTTTCTGGGCCTCAGGTGGAGCAGTAATGGGCCACAAGTAGAGGGAGGGGTTCAGGGGCTACCTGCATCATTGCCGTCCCTGCCAGATGGGGCTCCTGCAGGCTGGCTTGCTCTTCTGCCACAGGTAACTGAGAAGGTCCACAGGCACAGCCCTGCATTGGTGACTGATGTCAGAACATATGGGAGCTGCAAGTAACAACTGACCCGTCGATGCTACATTTGTCATTCTGATATTGTCTACCTTATAGAGCCTAGTTTATCATCCAGTTTGACTTACAGACAGGTGATGTGCTCTAGGGTAGAAGAAAAAGTGCTAGTGACCAATGGAGATGGTGCTTTGTGTGTGTCAGCTTTTATACCTGTATCCAGGAAGGATGGTGCAAATGGTTATCCTAGTGGGCTGCAGAAAAGAGTGGGAGTGTAGAAACAATGCCATGACAGTGACAGCAAACAGCACTGTGTGTACTGCTGAGCAGCTGACCCAAAGCAGTGCCTCAAGTACTGTTCAAGGTTTCGGTGGCCAAATACCCTATTAGGTACAACATGGGAAGACACTCATGTCCAAAGGGGCTCAATTTTGAGTAGCAGCAGACAGGCTGCACAAAATCTGGTGGCAGGAGCACAGAGCGCTATATATCTCAGATGCCTCCTCAATCCCAGCAGACTGCGGAGGTGGCTGTTACCTGAGGAGACTGACTAGCTGGTGGGGAATATCTTTAGGGGATTATTAATGACTTGTGATGCCCTGTTGCACTCAACTGCTGTGCTATATTGTTACCAGTTTATTGTTCTGTACTCAATGGCATCCATGTAGGTGTACCTAGTGAAGAGCCTGCCACCTGGAATGCTTAGTAGTGCAAGTCATCACTGCTAGACCCCAGCAGTGACAGTGCAGCTCTTCCAGCATGCCTTGGGCTTAGGGGCATGGG
Source organism: Pezoporus occidentalis (assembly GCF_034315485.1). Lineage (NCBI taxonomy): Eukaryota > Metazoa > Chordata > Aves > Psittaciformes > Psittacidae > Pezoporus > Pezoporus occidentalis. The sequence continues at coordinate 12,756,859 of NW_026915835.1, forward strand.
GCATCTATGCTACAGCTGCTGCACTCTCAGTCACCTGCAGTGTCTAGCGTGGGTTAAGGAGGGGCTGTGGCAAAAAACCCACAAAGTTTGAGTTGTATGGCAAATGACTGTATGGTCCTGAAGCTCCTGAGCTAACCTCTGTTTAGGTGAAACAACAAACTAAGTACAATGAGATGAATGAAAACTGTTTCATAAGGTTGGTGACTGGTTATTTGTCCATACCTTATTAACTTTTACTGTTCATATTGTGTTTGGATACGCCCGTGAAAGTTTAAGCTATTTGTGCACTAATGATGTATGATCTGCGTGGGAGTACTGTGGACTCGCCTTGGCCAGGAGCTGAGTTTGGTAGGAGTTAGCTGAGTGTGGTGGCAAACAGGATGGTGCAGGCAAGAACTGAGTATTTCTGTTGTGTGGGCTGTGGCTCAACAGCTGACTGTAAAGCACGTGAGGTGCTGAAAAGGCACACAACAATCTGACAGGGGACTGATCTCATCAGTGGCCTGCGCTGGCATCTGGCTATGATCAGCAGTAGAGACTGGTGGAGGGGGAGATGTGGTGATGTGAATGTCTGACACTATTACAGCTGAGCTCTACCCAAGAGCCTGATGCTCCTGCTCAGCTGTGCTGTCTCACTGGGGGAGTAATTGGGGATGGTCAGTTGTGTGTGAAAGATGTCCCTGACATTGTCTACCCCTGGCTCAGCCCACTTAATAAACTGAATGGAGCAGTATCATGTCCTTTCCCCACTGTAATCTCAGTTTCCTAAATTAGTACTCATATTGATCTAAAATGAAAGAGAAGGCTAGAAAATTAAAAAACAGAATTTAATTTGATTTAGTTAACTATGGTGCTACACTCAGAAATGTTCTGAAAAGGATAGTGGGTCAGAGACCTCATTTTTCTGCTCTCTGTAACTCAGTTTTCTAGAATTTAAGACCCACAAATACCTGTTAAGAACTCATGCATAAAGATATAACCCAGTACAAATTACATGCATTATTTCATTTTCCACTGTAGTTTGTGTTTCTTCAATATCCTTTTTGGGCAAGAGCTTTCTTGTTTTGTCTTCCACTGATTCCTCATCAGGTCAGCTTACAATTAGATGACTTTTCTAACCATATACCCTCTGAATTCAATTTCTATTCTAATCCATGACCTAGGAACATGGAAGTGCTGAAATCCCTGGTGTAAGTGCAGCCATACCTTCTATATACTGGTTGCACCTGCATTATGAGCACTTAAAATAACCTGCCTTGGTGCTGCCTTGTGATGTCCTGGCTCCAAAACATTGCTTCTGCTCCAGACTGCAGAGTAGGCTGTGGTGACTTACATTTGGAAATGCACTTTGTAGTCATCTACAGCCAGGCTATTCAGGTGGCTTGTGTTTTATATTAGGATGAGATGGAATGAACCACATCCTGGAAGGGCTTGTCCCTCCCCACTGGAGATGACTGTGTCTGAGGTAAACATCTACAGTATGGACATCGTTTGGCTGTGTGAGTCACACTCCTTGTTTCTGTAAGTGATGTACAACATAGGAGGAATCTTGACTCTTGAAGATGCTGAATAACCCCCCCCCCACATTGGCTTCCTCCTGACATGCAAATAGAGGGTTTAACATGATTTGAAGTTGTTGTGGTATGGGATGAATCCTTGTCTCACCTACTTGTTACTCTTTATGTCCATTGCAAATTGAGTTTTATCTTGTACCTTCCTCTGCCTACTGGTCATCTGTAGTTATCTGTGGGTTTCCCCTTCCCTTTTTTTTTTAATATGTAATTCCTGACTTGGCCAAGCTGACTGCTTAGTACAAGTTACATCCCTTGTTTGCAGTAGGATGGCTGCTGGCTGTGATCTTAGTTGGTTGTTCTAAAGAAAATGTCGGCTCCCATAAATCATTTTTTTTTCATTACACTTGATTCCCACAGGATCTTACACAAGACTTCTGTCAATTTACTGAATGCAGTTTCTTTATCTTGTTTTCTCCTCTCCTTTTCAGCCTCACCAGTGCCGAGTGCAAGGGAATGATCACTACCCTGGTCCTGCTGGCTATGCTATCTCTGATACAGGCCAAATGCTGTTGGCCTTCTTGGCTGCCTGGACACAAGCTGGATCATTTTCAGTGGCTGTCAATCAGGTCCTTTTCTGCTGAGCAGCCTTCCAGCCACTCTTCCCCAAGCCTGTAGCACTGCATGGGGTTGTTGTGGATAAAATGCAGGACTCAGCAGTTTGCCTTGTTGAACCTCATACCACTGGACACGGCCCATCAATCCAGCCTGTCCAGATCCCTCCGCAGAGCTACTGTGCTACTCTAAGATAAATTGTGCTTCAGAGGTGTTTTCCCCCAGCTATTCTAAAATGCAGAATGCAGTCAGACTGAAGTTAGACGAGATGGATTACATGGGTCCAAGTCTGATGAAGGTCGCTTGACATGGATGCCATCTTAAATGTAAAAGCAGCTGCTCATGTCTACTGGTAATGCACATTTCATCTATGTGAAGAAGAAATAGTAGAAAAGGAGTTGAACATACCCAGCAGAGAAAATCTCAAGAGAAAAGTCTTACAGGAAAAAAACCCTTTAGCTGAAGTTATATTTTGCTTTCACTATACAGCAGCAGGTGTTTGGGGACTTTTATCAAATTAACATTTTGGGATTCATGGCAAAAGGCTACTTGTCCTAAAAGTAAAATATAACTGACTGTTAGTAATTTAAAATGGAGTCTCCTCTTGTGTTTTAAAATATTGGAAATTGAAATGGCAATACTTCACATGAACGCTAGTACATTTATCCAGCTTTTTTGTTACAGATTTGAGCAGCACTTTTTATGTCTTAAGTACTTCCATAACCACCAGTTTACCCAACAAACTCTACTACTTTTTAAGAGAGCCTACGAAAGTAATTATGACACCTCCTGTCCTCTCCTCCCATTTAAAAAAACCCCACACGTCTGAACACAGAAGCTTACACATTCATTAGACTTTCACTGTATAAAAATGTACAGTGGCTTTATTGACATGTACATTCCATTATGTTTACAGCTGCAAGATATGAGGCACACTCAGTATTGCACTTCATTAAAATTTCAGGCTCAAACATAACCCAGAAGTTTAAATGAAACTGCTGTTGTAATTTAATAATTCTTATACAGGACAAACATTGATACCTTTATATACAGCATGATACTTGTTACATTTATGTCTTCCTAACACAATTGTTTTTTATAACAGTCTAGGAAATAAACCAGAATATTCCTCTTTCCCATCCCCACTTGTGATGCGTTACAATTGTACAAGATTACAAAAAGTCAGTATACAATAATCAATATTTTTTTCTTTCTCCTGAAAGCCAGCATCATTCATAGTCCACAGACACACAAATCCTTTAATAGTAATTATTTATTTGTAAATGTCCAATGTTTCCTAGGCGATGACTGTAATGGCCACATGCAAACACCTCACAAGTTTTGATGTCTCGGTTCAAAAAATGTCAATATCTCACAGCAAGAATTATGTACATGGTATTTGGCATCCTTCTTGCACTGTAAATTGTTCCTTTTACCTGGGTTATGAAATGGTCCCGTCCTCATCCCAGCTGGACTTTATTTTCAGGACACTTGAGGGATGAGGGCACCTGCTTTGCTCTGGTAAAAAAAAAATGCTAGTCTAAAAAGTGTGAGCATTTCTGCAAACCCCACAACCCAGAGCAAATTCTTCACCAGTGGGTGGATGGACAACATGAAGTGGACATTCTGTTCCTTCAAGTTGTTTACCTTTGGGACCTACAGTGAATTTAAGGGTGAGGGGGGGGAAAATAGAGGAAAAAAAAAAAAACAGAAAAGATTAATGCTTGCAGACAATGGAAACAAACGTGTATATATATATATATATATGTATACGTTTCCTCAAAAAACACCATGCTAAGTGAATGTAATACTTCCATAATACAAATTTATAAGGCATCAAAAATGAAGGCTTAAGAAGCAGCAGGTAGAAAGGTGCCTTCACACAGTCAAAATCAAAAGTCTAAAGGCTTAATAAGCCATGAGAAACAATATCAATTAGATCTGACAAAACATGATCGAAAACTGTTAGCTCCTTAAAACACTTATGTCAAATGTTGAATTGGTATTTGAAGAAAAAAAACCCCAAATGATCCAAGTGCCACGGAATTTAAAATAAATCAAGTTCAATGTAAAAACAGCTTATAGGGAGAATCACCAAAATAAGCTTGATCTCATTAATACTGTGGGAGAAGTTCCACAATCTAAAAGCAAAACCAGTAAATATGAACAGGGAGTAACACTGCAGAAAACAATACTTAATAAGGTTATACCAAGAACTATATTTTTTTGTTTACTTCTTTCATGTAAATACCTTTAAAAGATTGATCTCTTTTTTTTTCCCAACAGCAAGGTAAATGATATGATTAATTAAGATCAATTCAGTGGTACATGAAGTTAGAAACTAAGGCCTTGGGGCAAGTTTGCACACGGCAGGTACCTAGCTACAGATACAGCATTTAATAACATTTTAACTTTTTCAATATGAATTTAATGCATTGTCATACCAGGTTGGATGGGGCTTGAGCAACTTGGTCTAGTGGAAGGTGTCCCTGCCCATGGCAGTGGGGTTGGAAACAGATGAGCTTTAAGGTCCCTTCCAACCCAAATCAGTCTATGATTCTATAATCAGGAGTCTGAATTGCAATTGCGAATAAGGAATTTGAAATGTCTTTCTGTATCAAAATATCTAATGTTTAAATGATCAGTGTGATGACATTGCCTGTTTTATTGCCAGAAAAATGAAAGAAAACAAAAGTATGCATAGAACAAATTCTAGTATCATTCAAGGTACTGAACTTAAAATTTATATGCCTAACTCCGTGGTTTTCCTAAGAATTATCAGTATGAAGGGTATCGATTAGAACTTATCTCAGAATTCAGTGTGGTAAGTTTGCTTTGTAAAAATACTACCTGCAGGACAGTGTGGGAGTTCTTCTTTAGGGATGCTTGTCATTCTTTGGAAATCATCATGGCAAGCATTGCAAAAATGTGTTGTCCCAAAACAGAAGAAAACAGCAACCGAACAGCAATAGCGGCATTTGTACTCTAAGAAATCCGTACCATGTTTGGGACACATCTAAACAAAAGAAAACAAACACCAATAACTGAAGTACCCATGCTGCAACAATGCAACTACACACTTCGACATGCTGTGGTTAATATTATACAATACATGTAATTACAAATGACTGTGAATTGCTGTACAGCTCAGGTGCTTGGAACTTTGGAATGAAACAAAAACAGGCATCAGAGTTCTTTACTTACCTGAGCCCTCGAAACATCAGAGCACGCACCACAAATAAGCTCTCTCGGATCATAGTCATCTCCTTGTCCAGCCTCAGCATCACAACGAGCTTCGCCACCAAAATATGCCTTAATTTTATACAAAAATGATTGCAGATTAAACCAGAGACAACTAGTATTTGTAAGAGGGAAATGATGAGTAATAGCCATTACAGTTGTCTTCGCTATTTTAGTATCTCTTGACTATGATTCCAGACACGTTTTTAAGGCACTAAGACAGTATCTCTCGATCTCAGGATAAACAAGACAACAAATTGTGCAAGATACTCTGACCTATGCAAGTGAGTATAAGGCTTTTGAAACCGTTTGGATGCTCTATCAACTGTATGTAAGAAAGAGAGGACTGAGGCTGAAAGCAGCAGATAAGTATTCTACCAGGGCTTTTTACCAGCTGAAAGGAGTATCAGGTTTTATGCATATGTAGGATCCTTTATCACAAGATTTTGTTGTTTTCTACAGATTCTTTCTACTTTCTCATCATATTCTACCAGGACACACTGGGCACAAAAATGTACCAACGATGAATTTCCTCATCTACTAAAGTATTTTCACACTGAGTGGCGAGATGAGGCAATAAGTAACTAACTTCCTTCCTCTGTTATCATTTTATTAATAAGACAACACAGAAAGTTCTTGCTCTCAGCAATTCTCGCCTTTTTGCAGTGATTGTAAAAGGACAGGGAAAATGGTCTCAAGGCAACTATGAGAAAGGAGGAAGTCCAGCTTCCCCCAAACTCTGCAGACGAAAAAGGGAGAGTCCTATGGAACGTATGTCAGGAAATTAAAACTGTACATATATCACCCAGAGTCCATCAGGCTAGACCACACATTTCCTCCTCCTCTTTGATTCTTCTACCACTTCTCCCCCCCCCCCCAAGTCAGTTTACTGCAGTTGCAGTGAACTCCAACTTGGTAAAAGTAGTATTTCAGTGGTATCTTAGGTTAGGAACTTTCCATGTCAGAGTTAGAATGAAACCTGTATTTAGACTATTTTAATAATCATGTAAAGTGTAAGTTGGAAGTGGGAGAAAGGGACAGTTGGTATTCTAACACAGCATCATCTGCACATTGTTCTAAGAAGGCTACTGCCTCAATATGCTTTTGGTTTCTGACCTGCTCTGTATATACCTTTGAGCTTTACAAGGTAAGACATTATGTACATTTAATTTGCCCAACACTTTGTTTTTATAATGATTTAACAATGATCTCTTTTCCTGCTTCCCTCCTCGACACACAATACATTAAATATATGTTCCCTAAGACATCAGTTTTGAAACTATAACATTTAATTTGAGAAAGTACTAATCCTCATACCTTTTTGCACTTGTAGCAAACATAATAAGCATATCTGTTCATAGCGTAGCCAGCTGGATCATTATAAAATCTAACACCTGGTGTTGTGATGGCCTCGCTCTTGTGCAACCCTTCATACTCCAGTCTCATTAGTGCTTTTCTCCTTACATCTTCATAGAGTTCTTTGATTGGATCAAGCAAATCCTTTAATACTGTATGATTGATTTTGTTCTGAAATAAAAAAAAAACAGCTGATTAAAATATCTTGTATCTTTATTACAACAGCTGTGATAATCTGTATTATGGTCAAACACAAAAGCATTATGAATGTCATAAAACCTAAGAGCTCAGGTAATGGACATTTCATTTGTATGCTTTATTTGCTGCAAAATGCCTTTTTTTTCCTGCAAAAATAATAACCAGGAATGCTATTTATATGGTCTTTTGCTACATGAAATCATTGGCCCTTACAACAGGCTGTAACAACCACAGAGGGATGGTAAAGGGTACATGAAATGTGCACCACAGCACAGGAATATTCTGATTGTATGTCTTCTCTAATTTGGGTCCTTTTTGACTTACTGCTCAGCAATTAGGACTAATGACTAATACTGCAAGCTATTTATCATTTAATGATCACAAGCTATTGCCGCAAATTATCAAAACACAGCATGAAGGAAGAAACAGAACATGCAGAATGGCTGGTCATTCACAAATTTCACATTCCTAGGGTGTTAAGGTGCTCTCCCTTCCCTGCAGCTATCATATGCTTTTGCTTACAGCAACTACAATTTTGTAGAGCACAAGAGGAAGTTTTAGTGATTTAAGCTGAACCAAGTACACGTATTCTTTAGCTCCATCCTCATACTGAAAAGCAAAGCAGCTTTAAAAGGGTTTAGTAAAATAGAGAAGCCAAGTTTTCTGCTTCAGACAATAATGTGCATTAAGTTTACTTCCTCCCCTCCCCACTGTCCCCAAATATTGGGAATTTACAAACTGATGGTGCTAAGAATAAGTCAGCATTAATATAATGTCTCCATTATGCTTTCTTTATAAGAGGACCTTTACCTCAAGAAACAGTATAGAAAGGTTAAGAAGATACATCGAGGATACCATTTCTTTAGTGACATGAAAAATTAAGGAAACAAGTGACGTATAAGTAATTTATATTGTGACAAGCAATATATTATTAATAAAAAATAGAGACAAGACAGTATTAGGTAGCTTGTTTGACCTAGGCAGTAAGCACATAGCTCATTTACCTTGCAAATTGGACAGGACATAAACCCAAAAGTAATCCTTGGCCCAAGCCATCTGTTTTCTAGTACTCGTTGACAGCATTGCAAATGGAAAACGTGGCTGCAGTCCAGCTTTAGAAAAGAATACATGTGAGTGAACAGTTCAGTTAACCACTGAAGTAGAAGATCAAGTGTCAACATATATCAATTACAGAATAGAATCCTAGAAGACCCTTATTTTCTTAACAGAGAGAAAGAATATAAAATGGTCATTTAAATTATAACCTTTCCACTCCAAAACTACCAGTGAACATATGAAATATATGAATTATATCCATTAATTACCTCAGTTGTTTTACTTATTTATAAATTAGCATATATTTTAATGAAGCAGACACAGCAATCTAAATTGATACGATCTGCTGTCTTGAAACAGCAGTAATGCCAGACAAAAAGAAAGCTTTTTAAGTAATTTATGTACTGTTACAGTGTCTGTCTTGAATTTCTTAAGAGTATGATTTAAAGGACTTCATATTTTAACTTCTTCCACAATTGACATTTCAACCATAATATTAATCTCTAAATGGGGACAAAAAAGATAAACCTGGATAGCTGGTGCTGCTGAAAGTGCTTCGGTAAAGCAGATCATGCACATGTCATCAGCATCTTGTTTAAGAGTTGTAGCATTCTTATCACAGCCATGCAAGCATGGCAAACAGTGCTCTTCATTCTTGACGCCTCCACATGGATGACCACAGGGGTGTGTCTTGCTGCAGGCAATTTTAGCATACTCCTATTAAAAGTAAATGAAAGTAAATGATTAATCCCTTTTTTCCCCTCTGGAAAATACCAGACCACAGGAGGGTCTGATATAGTGTTGCTTTTTGAAGCATTACTGGTTTATGCAGTAAATGAAGAGGAAAGAATCATGATTCACACTGTTTTACAGCTACAGCAGGTACTTGAGAAAAACTGCACCTTTTGTACAGTGTGTGTATTAGGATACATTTGACAAATCTGGCCAAGCCCGAAATGTTCTATGCTCACATAATAAATAGATTGTTACCACAAACTACTTTTATCAAGAGTTCTAGTACACTAGACTTTACATTGACAGTGTGCATTTTACTTTAGAAGTCAAATGCTATTGTGAAAACTTAAGATACTTTTGAAGACAGTATTGAAACTACCCAATATTTTGGTCGACTACTGGTGTTTGTAGTGTGTAATTAAACATTTACAAACTCAGAAGTATTTTAAATTATAATATTCAGTATTAAAACCTTTTCATATGAAAACTCTGATTTAAAATGGACCACAGGGATGAACAAGGTGTACTCAAAAGAAGAAATCAATTTGATCGTACAGTCTTTTCTATTTATGTAATTAATAATGTTTGATACTTGTTCATACACACCTGGCAGTCTGTATCAGAACAAACGCTTCCCACTGCTGATAACTCTGTTCCACTCCTACATCCACAGAAACGACACGCTTCAGAACTGCTGGTGGTTGGCTTGCCTAAGTCCACAAGAGTAAACAAAACCAGAAACTGTTGTAATGAAACAGAAGAGACTGATATTCTAACTACAGACATTTAAACAACAATTGCAGAAAGCCACCAGAAAAACAGCATTCTTTTTCAGTTGAATATTTTATTTTTATTAACAAACGGTTAAAAGCATTGCCCTAAACCAGGTAAAAACCCCAACTGATTGATTCCCAACCCCTTTTCAAATGCTCATTTAAAAGATAAAAATCATCAGGATAAAGAGCAATAACAGTTGTGTTTTACCTGTCTGTTCTCTAAACTCCACCATAGCCTTCATAGTTTTAGAATCTGCTAGTGCCATCAGCCAGAAAAGTTTGGTCCTGCCACAACCCTCGTGGAGATCAACTTTGATAGCTTCTTCTTCTTCTTTGAATACCTGTCAGGTTAACCAAACAGGTAATAAATAGCATCTCTATATGTTATCTTTGTCACTGCTTTTTTGTGTTTTCATCAGATGTTCTACAGATTCTCTGGAGTTTGTCTACTGAAGGTGCTTTTCTTTAGGCATTCTATCATTTGTATATATTGCAGAATGGATAAAGGTGTTTTTAGAAATAAAAATATGTAAGATTAATGCTGCACAACATTTTTTCCACTTTAAAAATATGGACCTATGACTTCGTAACTACTATCCAACTCATCTAGTAGGCCACGGTATATTAAAGGCACAAGGTAACACTAGAAATATCTTCACATATCTTCACCATACTAGTAGCTGATCAAAGCAACATTGATAATTACGATTATAATAATAGTTACTATGCAGTAACAATTACTTAAGTGTGTAATATTAATATTTTTGACTTTTATATAAACAGTGGATGCTTTTGGCTACAATGAGGAAAATATAAAATTTTTGCAAAATGAAATCCTTAGTGGACTTCAACCAGTTTCTTGTTTTTCTCCCTTCCTAGGTTTTGAAGGCAGTTCTGTTCTCATTCATTTCACCTGCAATGCAATAAAAGTTAGAATTTTCCTGGGTATGGGGATGTATACACTCAATTTAAACTTCGTATTACTTCCTATTAGACTCATGAAATTAACCCCTAATTACTTCACAGAGTATTCACATAAGCCGATCATAGTAACTTAGAGGCTGTCCTTTCTTGAAGGGAAAGAAAATACATTAAAGAGAGGAATGTATGACAGAAGATGGACAAAGAACAAAGCTAACAGAAAACAGGAGACAGGGAACATGACAGTTTAAAGTTTAAATTAGGTGCTTAACATGAGAGATGTAAAGGTAAAAAGGTGGTGAATAAAGAGTAGACGTTTAAACATGCTTTTAGAAGTAAATAGGAAAAATCTGATAAGTCGCTATTTTGGACAGATTAAAGGAGAGATGTGAGGACTTCTGTGAGATAAGAACTTACTTTTTATCAACTGTAATCTGAACAGGCTATATAGGAGAAATCAGAGAAATAAATGAGACTAGACTGTGCTGTGCATGAAGGAAGAGTAGACATAAAAAAATCATCTTCTTGGGATAACAAAACAGGAAGATTTCAAAGGGGATTGCAAAGATTCTGGCAAAGAAATAGAAAGTAACAGATCCCCATGCAACTTCCAGGCTGAGTCTACACTGCCAATGCTGAGGCACCAAGGAGATCTGCAGAGTCAAACTCAGTGCCCATGACCTGATGTTTACATCACACGTGCTCTAGACTAGCTGATCCCCTGCACTGATGACCATTAGCAGTGTGTCCCTTCATCTATCTTGTTTTGTTGGTTTTAGTCCTACCAGAATGGAATCCAGTTCATGCACTCCGAAGCTGCTCTATAACACAAATCGATGCATGTTAAAGAGAGATAAATGTATGTTTGAAAAGCCCATTCCTGATCCTAACTAAAAAGCTGATGTAGATGTACTCTAGGAGAGGGAGAAGAGGAATGATTTCTATTAAATTAACGTTATTAACATGTAATTTTATATTTAGCTTTTGTACATATGTAAATAATCAGAGTAAAGGGAAAATAAAGGACCACAAAAGTCAAAAAAGGGGAAATGTTCAGTAGTTTCACAAGTAATAGAATCTTCAACATTAATTTCAATTAGAAAAAGAAAGATTCAAAGGAGAATGTGGTTTTAAGTTTAGAGATGAAGAGGATAAAAGAATAACACAAAATAAAACTAATTAGCAGAGTACACAGCAATTTATAAAAACTCATCTAAATCAAACAGGTGAGATGTTTCAATTCCAAAAACAAGACCAAAAGAATTCAGGAGAATTTCAAGGTTATGGATATGACAACATACTTAGCTGTGAAAGACAGTGAGAGCTGGAGGAATATTGAAAAATAAGAGAAGACTGACATAAAGGAACAAGTAGGAATATCTGCTGTCAAGTGGTCTTCCCGGATATTTAAAAAGGTATCTACATTGAAAACTGGGGGTTGACAAGTACTGACTCATATGACAGAAGTAGTAAAGGAGATGACAATTTAACAGAAATGAAGAACCAAAGTTTACTTAAGAAGTTCCTAGATTCTCCTAAAAATGTTCCTAAACAATGTCAGAACAAGAGAGAAAAAAGCTTACGTAGCGTAAGTGTCAGAATTAGGGACTGATACAGATTTTCTAATCTTCAGAAGATAAAGGACAAGGGAATTTAACTAAAAAAAAAAAACAAAACCTAAAAAGAATTAAATGGAAAATTATCCCATTTCCAAAGTGAGGGAAAATGCCATTTTCAGATTTGATACTTGCTACTGCCTGTTGGTTATATATTAATAGGGGAAATGTACACAATGCATGCAGTGCACACAACACGATGTCATGTGTACTCTACCTGTCTCTGATGAGTTTTTGTTCGCCGATGGAGATGAAGGAATCGGTCACAATCTGTACACAAGTTCCCACAGACATTACATAGAATGATTGCGGCAGTTTCACCATCATCATGGTTATCACACATTGGCTGGAGGAAAAAAAGAAGAAATAATTCTATTAAATCGCTCATTTCCTTTCTGCATCTGTTTTTATTCTCTCCCCATTCATCCCCCCCCCCCCAATCAATAAAGGGAGTAAAGAGCTTGTTTAGACTATTAATTGTATCTTTAGAATCATTAGGATCTAAATAACTACTCCAGGACACAACCCCCCCGCCAATTTACTACATCAGTTCTTCTGATATTCTTCATCTCTTATTTTGCATGATGTAGAAAAAATGTGGCTTTCAGTAGTATAGTTGAGACACTTTTCAACTAGTCTGAGAAAACATTTATGTGGTAACAATAACGGGTTATGGGCATGTTAACAGAAAAGTTCAGCTATGAGTACTTGGGTCAGTCAACAGGTAGGATATTTACCCTTCATTACTTTGATATGGCATGTTTACTCTGTTCAAACATTAATCAAAACTGTAGGCCACCTATAACTCAGAGATAATAGAGCTGTAGCAATAAACTTTAAAATCCATCATAAAATTGGGCTGCTCCACTGATACATATATAGAAATTTAACACAGTTCTGTTTTGCAGTTCAAAATATCTGTATAAATGACGAGTTCAATGACTGATTTGATTATGCACATACATACGTCTGAGAACAAGCTTCCATTGTACTCCCCAAACACTGATTTCCATGATACTGCTCAAGCAACTTAGAACAGAATCCTTTCAACAACAGTCATGGTAGGGGGACACACAGTTCACCTCAGCATCTGAATATCCTGGTACAATATAGGAGTGGGGAATTTCAGACTGGGTTCAGCATCCCTGCTTGATGATGTCTTGGATCACTCCTCTGACATTTCCAAAGCTCTGCAGAAGTCCCTTGACTTTCTTAAATCACCTCAGCAGGGTTTTAGTCCTTGCTGCTGCTGCAGCTCTGTGTCTCCTGTACTCTCATTCTAACTATACTAAACTGCTTTGGAAGCTTCGTTGCTCTAAGCATCCTCAGCTGCTAGTGGAAAGTCACAATCTCCCCTTGCCTCCCACAGGGATGCACCTAACCAAGTTGTAATGAGATCAGCTTCATTATTTTGCTCTTTCCAGATGGGTATTAAAAAAAAATCGTAAGCTTTTTGTGATACTGGAAAAATATAGACAGAAATTCAATCCATCATATTCCATATTAAAGTTATAAATTCTCTGGGTAAATGGTAGCTTTACTAAATCCAGTTAGACAGTTTCTTTCTCTTTGGGGTAATCACTCTCCAAGATGGGGAAGAGGAAGTTAAGTTACAGAGAAGTTACTGCACAAAGAAAGAACTGACTGCATTATGTGACAGAGATCCAGAGAGAAAAAAGCTTTGACAGAGCATGTCACATCTGCTGTCAAAAATCCATCCTACAGGTGTCAGGAAGGCCCTGCTCCATCCTGAATACCAACAGAATTGCCACCTGTTTTAAGGTGGAAATTTGTTTTTCTGAGCAGTGCTTGTTTAGAACAAATACTTCAAACGTATATGTACATCTCCACTGGGAACAATAGGGAGCAATAAGGTTAGGCCAAGTCTAGCTTTCCCTATCATTCTGAGTTCTCTGACTACTGAATAAATCAAAATAAACACAAAAAGGTATGATTCAGTCTCACCATCTGTTTCTGTTGTCCATCCTTTCCCATCCATCTTCCAGAGGATAGTCTATCAACATGATCCTGATCAAGTACACAGAGGGATGCTAATGCCAGCCATAGCTATTGAAAGGAAAGGTAGAATTAAATGTTTTAGAAATATATATATAGAAAAAAATCCAAACAAAACTCCAAGCAAAAAACCCCACCCAAACCCCAAACAAACAAAAACCCCACTCCAAACACTAAAGATACAAACTTTGGCAAATAAGAATGTCACTGTTACCTGTAAACAGTGTCATCATAAGCTGAAACAATGCAAGTTTTCTACTTTCCACAAGAAGTCAAGCACACAATAAAATTCACTCACTTTCTGGGAACTACCTTGTTTCTTTCAGGTATGTCAACAACAACAGAACTTCAGCTCAATGAGACTATTTGGTTTCCCTATGTTCTACCCTTGCTGCATGGGGTGTTTTGAGATTACCTAGAAGAGGGTTCTGAGCTAACTTCTTCAAAGGAAGCTTTCCTCTTTTCCTCTCCAATGACTACAGTGAAATTTTAGAGAGACGAGCTACATGAGGGTAATTTATTGGCAGGCCTGCAATCCAAACTGGAATACACTTGTCAGGTGCATCTTGCAATGGTTTTGCTCAAAGGTTTGATTTGAACAAAATAGGTTTTGTTGAAAAAAGTCTGTTGGACTCCCAACCCCCAAAACAACACCTCCATGACAGAACTAAGTTCACTGACAAGGAGAGCTAGGCTGGTGTTTAGGGCTCCTCTACGACCTGCTTGAACTAACACAGTTACAGCAGGAGCTGGTGGTACTCCGAGATTGTGTCTTCCAACAAGCAGAGAATATACGAATAATGGGATGAAAAGGGTAAGTGGCACAGCCTTTTAAGATGAAAAATAACATGAGTGTCAAATGCTTGTAACCATTGTGAACCTCTTCTTTTATGTTGTTATTATGCTTGAGAAGCCATGCAATAATTTACAAGTATGCTTTTCATGGTGTTTCAAGCAACCTAATAATGTTAAATTAGTCCCAACTTCTATAAGAGATTCATGGAAGAAGTAAAGGGAAAGAAAAAAACCCCCACCCTATGTAAATAATAATGGGCTCAGCAAATGTTTTGTCATTTTGAGACTAGACAGAGGTAAAGTTTAGCTTAATTGTCCTAGAGAATGTTTGATACTGAGTGTTTTTGTAACAGCCTTGAGATGTGGCTGATGACCTAGAAGTCAAACCACTTAAAATAACTGTGTTGGAACAAGACAGCTGACACATATTATGAAATTTTCTACACAAATGGGCTCATAAATTGAGTAAAATTTATCACAAATATCACAAACTTAAAGGAGAATTACACCTCAAGGATAAAACCCCAAATGTATAAGCATAACACTTCATTGGCTGGGAGGTACCCAAGATGCATATTTAATCACAACTCAAAACTGCATCTGGTGTGACACAGAGAAAGCAAGACTTATCAGGACAAACACTACCTCTCCATAATGCACACAGCTAGATTTGGAGACTATAAACCATATACTTTATGTATTGTTTCTTGAAAAATCCTGTATAAAGAAGGTTTTTCTAAAATATAGGAAGGCTCCTGGATAGGCTCCTACTGCACATTTAGAGTGAACTAATGTTAAGTGCAGTAAAATTCTTACCCTGGTTGTTGCAATGCACCTCACTGGTGATCTGTATTCTTCTTCCATTTTGGTCAGGGCTATGATGGTTTCAGCAATAGCATTCTTTGTCACACGGGACCAAGCTTCTGACAGATGGCCCTGTTAAAGAGGAAACTCAGTTTATTACAGCTTTGATTAAGAACAACTAAAACTGTAATTAGAGCTGCTACAAGCAACATCAGGTTAGCATCGCAAGATAAAAGAAGAGGAAGTCAGGGACGACTTTGACAATTCATGTGTTTTTAAATCAGACATCTCAAGTACCAGCCCTCAAATACCGAGGTGACTGACTAAGGTAGTCTCTGAGCAGCTACTGTAATAACCAACTTGGTGTAGGTAGAGGGCATATGATTTGAAGAATGAAAAGGCATATTCCTAAAGCCCCCCACCAAGAGAAAGATACAGAGCTGGAGCACAAATAAGTGACTGAACAACACACAGGTTACAATAGATCCCTAGAGAAACAGCTTCACTTGTCCAGTTTGGTGTTCCTGAACACTCTCCACAGTTTCAATATTTGAAAGAAATAAAGAGGAGTACACAGAAAACATCAGAACTATAGCATACTTTCTTAACCAGCCTTGAACCTATGGCACTGCTTCATACCCCAAAGGTCCTGAATTCAGAGATTGCTGAATCCTAAATGTGATCTCTAAATTTCTAAACCTCATGCTAAAAGTGACAAAAATAACTAAGACTCACTGGACTCTAAAAAGGAAGCTACAGTGACTAACTCGGATGTAGATACAGTTCTAAAAAGCTTCAGAGAAAGGTTTTTAAACTAGAACCCCTCTATTCCCCCACTCTCTTTTGGGTAACAGGGCTGAACCCCAGAACAAGTTTTGAGTATCCCTAAACCACAGAGGTCCCTGACAAAACATAATCAAAAAACATTATTACTCCCACCTTTAAATAGCCTTAGTCAGGTCTCCCTCATCTAGAATGAAAGGGAATAAAGTTCAGATCTCTTCTGTAAAGAAGAGGAGAGGAAGAACCTTATTGTTTTGCTACTGAATAATTCAGAGTAAACTCAGTCCCAGCCATTCCTTTAGGAGCTGTTACTCTTTAAGCAATTCAGAATCTACTGAAAGGGATTTATATCCACACCTGAGAGGACTACACTTTACCTAAGTGACTTGATCCCTCTCTTTTTATAATAAATATTTACATTCTCTTAAACAAGAGAATTCAAGACCCAACAGCCAGCACTATTGGAAAGCTATCAGGTATGTGGGAGATGGAGCCTAGCATACCCTGGATAAGCATACAAGTTGCCATATCTAACATCAGAGTTTAAGAACTTTCCTACTAATTCTACACTGGTTTTGGAGAACCAGGTATTAGCAGATACACAAGTTTCATTGGTGAAGGTCTTGGCTGGAGGAGCTGCTTACACAACCAATACAAGCATCTGATTCTAGTCAGCCAGCCATTATCTATTTCTACTAATCTCATTCTTTGATACCTGGCAGAAGCTTCTGCTCAGCTTAGTTTTAATCAGCTCTTGATTAAGGGACAGGCTCTCCCATCATCATGTGAACCAAAATCCCATAAAACAAGGACCACAGAGTTTCCTTTAAAAGACTTGCCTGAAACTATATAAAAATACAGCAGAAGAGAATCCAGCATTTGCCTGATGTTTTCCTACTTATCCAAAGCATGCCCACCAACAATGGCTACAGATGATACTGACAGCCCTTAAAAAAAGTCTTGAACAAGTTACCCCTGCCCCCCCCCCAATTAATTCCCAATATATGTTGCATCTTACACACCAGAAGAAGCAGGGTGCCTGAGAAAAACATATGGGCGTATACATACAGGTGCTCACCATCTTAATCCTGGCATTTACTATCTTCTGAGTACTTAATTGCCTTTACAACTGCTATTTTTGGGGGTCCTAATTTTTATATGCAATTTCCTAAAATGTTCATAAAGTAAGAAGAAATAGAAATCCATCATGCAGAATCACAGTGGCACCTACAACAGACCTTTTCTCTCTAGTCACTGGACCATTGGAAGCAAAGACAAAGTGATCATTTTATGCAAGGACCAGCACTGCTAAGGGATGAGACACACTTTAACTCTTAACGAAAGAAGAATTGTGAGATTCTGAAATCTTGGTCAGAATCAACAGTAGCAATTGCACAGAATTCCCATCCAGCTTCAGCAACTTTGAGAAGGGATCTGTTTAATCTAAACACAATGAATGGCTTAGAAAACAGGACTCCAAAGCTGAACATACCGAAAAAGCTTTCAAAGGTTAATCACAGGGGAAAATCTGGGTCATTTAGAGCATCTCACTGAAATAGGTACAGAATTAAGGAAAACAAAACCAACCTCCCATCTAAACTCTTTTCCCCATAATATATACAAAACCTGTTGTGTTTTGTTTTTTTGACTTTGGAAATAGGTGCATCACTTTCTATTGCATTCTTCTGCCAAAAAATATTGCCTGTATCAGAAATAACTATGGAAGAATTCAACCCGGATGGTTAAAGTAATAAACAACTATAAATGTAGATTTCAGTAAGACTGAAATGCAGCAATCTTAACATACAGTCTTTACCAGAAACTCCACATATAAAATCTACATACAGTGACATGAAAACAACACTATTATCTTACTCCACAGACACTTTCTGGTTCCAAGTGGAGTTCTGAGTGCTCAAGATTAAAAAAATCAGGCTTCTAAGTTAATAATGTAGAAAATGACACACAATTACCATTTACTTCTTAAGTTTCTGGTACAAGTGACTTCTTTAAAAGCTTATTTCAAAACTAGATTTCTCTTTAGCAGAATCAGAACTCAGTTCCTACTGCTTCTAGGCCTAGACTCTACCTAGAAGACTATACCCTTTTCTTTTTCAGACTGACTCACGTTTAAACAGCTCAACCCAGTACTAAGTGTAATAGAAAGTAATTAAAAAGTCTACTCTTCATTACCAGAAATATGTGAATATCCTCCACACATTTAAAGGATAGAAACTTACTGCTGCCATGTCTTTAATGAGTTTAATAATGATCTCTGAAATTTGTGTAGGTGTTGAACCCTTCATCCACCAGTGGCTTTCACCTCGCCGAATATAGCTGCAAAGAACATGAAATAAATTCAAGTAATTAGTTACTACCTGTAAAAATCCAGCACAGAGAAATTCATACTCAGTTACAATTTTTTTTCCCATTTATAAAACAAAGACAACATAACTGACTTCAAAGAATGTCATTATTTTGTGTTTTTAGCTTGAGAACATATACATATTTTTAAACAAACCTGGAATTGAAGATCATGGGAAGTGTGACTGTAGTAACTCCTTTGCCTGCAGTAGTGCCAGTTGTCCCTGTTATTGTAGTTCCTTTGGCTTTTAGCTGTACAGTGAGAGCTTTGGCAATGCATCCCAAAAACATGTCTAAGATACCTAGTTTGTTCCAGTCTCCTTTTTCTGTTGAGTGAATGATATCACTTATATCTGCTGGCGGAAGAGACTTCACTCCTGTAATGCTGGCCAGGCGACTAGGGGTTACTTCGGGCAAAACACGTCTTAGTAATGATGTTACCTGGAGAATAAAATCAGACCACCACAACTCTTACTGAGACAGCTGGAGTTTTCAAACAAAATCAAATAAGGTCTTTCTCCACAAGTTATTTCAGTAAGAAGGACTTAATCGACTTTCTGTACTTAAATCACACGCGTAAGAAATTCTGTAAGGTTTCTATCTTGCTTTGAAGTGCTTATTAATATACCCAACGAGACAATGCCGAAGAGTCTAGAACCAGTCTCACTCAAATAATACTTGGTCTTCATATAATAACAAAAATATGCTTGGTACTAGACTTAGGACAACAGTGATAGAAGTATTTGTACAACTCACTCTCAGACCCTTTCCCCACAGTGCAGTGGGCACGAGATTTTACTAAAAAATAAGCAGTCACCTCAGTAGTTTCCTTCCACACCTGAAAACTTAACTGCTTTTTATACAAAATTCTTATTTGCAATAAATAAACAAAACAGCTTTTAAACTTCATATATTTGAGATATGGAAAATTAACAGCTCTTATATTTAAAAGGAGCACCTCTGGTTCTTGCAATTACATGTAATAATTTAGAAATAAGGCAGACAAATGCAATGCATGAACTTAAATTTTGAAATGTAATACATAACACTGGTCTAAATTTAAGTACTGCCATCACAAGGCAGTGCCAACTTCAGATTTTGACCTTTCATATTAAAAAAGAGACTTTTTAGTCATTGTGACAGAAAGGAAATACCTGACAAACTGAACATACGTAACAGTACACGGATGAATTGAAATGTGAACAACTGGGATACTGTGAAGTAAGATTCACTGAATACTGTGAAGTTTAGATTCACTGAAGAATCCTTTGCAGCATCACTCCAAAATGAAGGCCATTTCCTTGTGAAAGATCCCCATTAGGACACACAAAATGATTAACTGCTTTTGTGCATCCTACTTTATTTCAGTAACAGCCCCTGCCAAGCAAACCCTATGTCCCTTTATTGTATGGTTTGAGAAAGCAATTTATCCTGCCCTATTCCAAATCCTTCAGAACAGAGACACAAAAGGGGAAGAGTGATATTACTCAAAGGCATTTCAGAATAGTTTGCTGACTGAGGTTCATAATGATATAAGCATTAACTAAGCAGCTCTGGTTTCCTACACCTGAGTTCTAGCTCTTGGAGACAATGCATTACAAACTTACTCAACAGTGAATTTGCTTCAATTTCATAACTGTAGCCTTCATTGTCTTCAACACTGTGCTTCCTACGAATAGTTCTATACTGTCAAATTTTGGTGATGCTGGACTTTATATGTATTTATATATCAAACACGTAAAACTTTATCATCTTAACCCCATTCAAAAACTGGGAAAAAAAAAACAACAAAAAAGATTTTGTAATTTGTTGTTAAAGGCTCACCAGTTTTGCCCTCTCCTCATGACTGCAATAGCAAAAGGGTGGCTTTTACAATTATTCTGTATGTGGAATACAGAGATGATCTGAATATGATTGGGAAAACATTTTTTAAAAGAAAACACACACGAAAAAAGAAGTTCAAATACATATTATACTATCATGAACACAATTACAGGATTTTCGAGACTTTTTTTTCTAGGAATACCAAGACAAGGAACAGTTAGCACTCACCTGTCTCTGCACCCTGGGAGAAGCAGTGTGTAGCAATGAGAAGAGATCCTGGAGCAGAGTCAGCTGCTGAGCCAGATACTGCCGGCCTACGTTGGAACCACTCAGTGCCAGAACCATTGACAGCAGCTCAAAGCAATAAGCATCAGAAGAGGCATCTTCATCGTTAGGCTGCGAGTTGGCGTTCTCTTTGCTGGAGATGGCGTGCTCCCATTCTTCACGCACACGGGTTGCTTCCATTCGTATGGCCTGGACTATATGAGCACACACCTATCCAAACAGAAGCCAAATATATAGTAGTAACTCTTTACAAAGCGAAAAAGATTGCATTTTATGTAACTTCACAACTATAACTAAAATGGGAAGCCTGTGAAATCTGGTCTGTACTTAAATTACTTTTCAACATAAATTCAAATGAAGAATAAAGTTTAGATTTAAATTCAGAGTAAAGATTAAAATTCTTCAGAATTAATATTTAGAATTAATACTGAATTTGCTTATCTTCATTCTGAAAAATTTCACTGAAATAAGTATTTTTTTATTGTAGTTTCTACCTTTTAATTTGCTTTTTGCATATAATTCAAGTTAACACTACTTCCTCCTTCCTCCCCCAAAAAACTATCAAAGAAATACATTTACTCAACACTCACGAAAGAAAAGGACTTACTAAAATACTTAGGCTCTTCTTTAGTTTACTCCTCAGGAAGCTTAAAAAATAAATCTTAGAAACTGTGTTTTCATTTTACCAATAGCATGTTAAAAAGCATATTGAAGATATTTGAAAGCTTTCTAGGATAGGTGACAAAAGAGGTAGATTAGACTTACTAGTCTAAAAAACTTCAAAATTAATCCAAAACCTCTTGTATTACTGTGAAAATCTTTACAGCAATGTCTGTCTCATGATAGGTTTAATGAAGACAATATCAGAGATGCTTTAGTTCGTGTATTAAAAAGTATTCAAAAAAAAAACAACAAAACCACTTTTTCAAGAAAAACAAAGATAAGTAAGAAGACCACAAAGCCAATCTTTCACTGGTTGCAGGAAATAATAATGATATATACATTGATTACTTTTTTTATGATTAAATTTTATCAAACCTAAATACTTTTTCATTCCAGAAATGGGCTGAAAATGTGCACACTTAAGAATCTAAACTGTCACTGAACCTCTCCTAGAAATCTGAGATGGCTTACTATAATGCTATTATTACCAGCAAACATGAATGAGTACCATTTATAACTCAATTATAAAGTTTATAAATTGAGTATAATAGCATAGGTTTTTTTTAATCCTATTAAAATGGATTTTTTTCAGTGTCAGTTTCAGCAGGTTTTTCATATAAAATACACACACATGCTATTTAAAATGTAAATAAAAATTTGATTATAAAGAACAACAGAAGAACAGAGTGTCAAATAAAAGGTTCTATATTCATTGAAAATGAGTTCATTTATTACAACACACAAATATTTAAACTACAAAGCATTTCAGAATGAACAAACCTGCTTCTGCAAATTTGTCAGTTTGCTCCGGCTGAATATGATCCCTACCATGTGCTCCTTGAGGTCTGCATCTGATGTTGCCTTTATAAAAAGTGTATTTAATATTAGATCAAAGGTTTCAAGAACATTTCCTAATTACTGTAGCAATTAGCATGGAATATTCAACAAGCTGTTGTAAAAGTTGGTAGCTTTCTGTTACAGAGAAATAAGGTATCTAAGCACAATCAATTTAACTATGGGTAACAAATACCTCTTAGATGTATTTACTTTCTTTGAGGAAATTTGATCATGAACTAAAATGCAACAGAACATAAATATAAAATAATTGATAAGCAAAAAAAGTCAAGTATAATTATCCAAGATTCAGCCTCTTCACGTAGCTTAATACAATCACTGATTACTTCTGTAAAGCAGTGCATAGAATATACTTTTCAGTTCATACATTTCACAATAAGAGAAACGGGGAACACATAACTAAGTTACCACACAGCATGTGTGAGAAAAATACACTGTTAGAAATTAATAATTCAGTTATGGAAGTTATTGTCACAAGGCTCTGGCTAGAGCAAAACCATCTATCATCTGAAAGCCAGAATTCCTTCCACTGGGGACAGGCCAGTTTTGGCTGTTAAATGCAACAGTCCGTATACAGGGACTTCTTCAGGAGCAATTATGAAACTATTCTTGCTGGAAGACGGAAGACTATGGGGTAAAAGGATACTAGTGTGGTTTCTTAATACTAGAAACACCAACAGAGCCCCTCCTGAGGCACAAGATAATAGGCAAGAAGGACTTTCAGGCTGACCATCGCTGCAGGTGTCAAGTATTTCTGTAATTGTAGGCATAATTGATGTTTCCATTAAAAGAGATGCCCTAATTATAATTTACTAATAAAAGCCAGTATCAATGATTAATTTTAAAAAATAAGCAATTGTGTCATTTTATTTCTGTTCTGATCTGAAAATTATTTAGCATAAGACATAGGACAAATACTGAAAATCATCCTGATTTTTTCAGCAAAGTATTATTGATAGAATACAAATAAATACATTGTGTACTTTTTCTTCTCCTTCTGGGGAAGACAACAATGCTTTTTCCTCTTGTTCTGGGGTTGGCTCAGCATCTCCGGAGATGAGTTTTCCGAATACCTAGAAGAAAGACTGTGACAATTAGCTAACCTGAAAGATAAACTTGTGCAAGTTTGACATTTTGCATTACAATATAAAGTACTACAATTTACACTGTCATAGTATTTAATGATTTCACATCATTAAATGATTATTATTTCACATAATTAAGTGATTATTTAATGATTTCACATCATTAAAATCCCACCTGGGATGTAATAAGTCGGAATACCCGCAGTGTCTCAGATTCACAGTTTCTTTGTTGAGCGACACTTGCAGAAATCTGGCCTGCTATTTTAATGCTTTCACCATCTTTCCATCCGAGAATTTTCACTTGTCGAACTCTTAGTGTGTTCTCTGGACCCTTCAATTCAATTTTGATGATGTGATTATCACCCCCAGGAAGTTCACTTGTTACCCAGCCAATATGTCTTGAATCCAAGTCTACCTATTAAACAGGAATATGGGAAAGATGGGAACTGACATTACATCAAACGAAGTCAGTCATTTACCTCTGAAACAAACCCTTCATATATCAATGGAACCAATACAGTTTCTGAAATGAAATTTTCATCCTGTGCAGTAAGACTATCATGTGTAATTATAAAAACATTCAACCTCATGAATTCAAATTAAAAATAAACTTATAAACCAATGACATACAGCCATTTATTTTTTGTTTGTAAAGCCTATTAGAAATACTGGCCTATCTACACCTTTTACCCTCTAAGCAACACTTCATGTATTCAAAAACACTTTGAAATATTTGCTCACTACTTTTAATTAGAAGAACAAAAAACCCCAAAACTGCCATAATTTAGATGAAAATATAACACACACTTATCAGTAGTTATTTTATTCCTGTTCACATAAAACCCTGCCACAGAAATTGTAACTCTGTGGAAGTCAGTGTCTGATACCCTTATCAAGAGATACAAGACTTAATAACTGAAAAAAGGACAAATGGACTGTATCAAATTCAGATTATTTTAAAATAAATATGCTTTTAAAAATACTGTTATATGATTTAAACTGTGATGTCATTACTCATAGCAAAAAACCGCACTGCCTCACATCTTTGCTCAGAGCAACCCAAGTTGGCCTAAGTCTCCCTTGGGTTGCTCTGAGCCCTCCCTCACATCCATAGGCTCAATGATAATGAAGGTAACATCTGTTCTTTCCCACTTCTGTGCTAATGCTCAGTGTCTGCACAGAAATGCGCTGCAGCAGAAAAGACTGACTATTTTTTTTAAATACCATGAGACAGAAATATGCATGAGTTAGGGGGTACAGTATGTAGGTGTGTTTGAAGATAAAAAAACCGTTGGAGAAGTGATAGGAGACTGTCCAGCAAAGAGAAGCAAAGCTTAATCAAGTCCCACCTGTCTTCTGGGAGTGAACCATCCCTGGAAAAAATGCCTGGGCACTGGGTTTGAGCAGACAGAAGTAAGACCAGGGAGAAAGATAACAAACAAGCTGTACAAATGATCTGGAGTCCAGCACTTGAGTTCTGCCATGGCCTTCTTTTATTTAGCTGGATGGCCAGGCATACCATGTCAGTATCCTCACAATAAAATAAAAAAATATTAATAAATAAATAATAAATAATATTTTTTGGGGGTGTGTATGTGTCCATCAATATTTTTCATCTACATTTATACACTCATAAGAAACACACACACACACACACACACACAAACTTTAGATCTGTTTGCTTATATGCACACTCACACTTCACTGTTTAATATGAGCCCACTATACCGAAGTTTTGTTTGTTCAGATTGGTAACATCTTTTGGAGCTGTATCTCTGCCTTAAATGCTTTCTGAGGCTACGAGGCAGAGAAAAGCAAACTGTCTCTCTGCAATAAGAAAATGTGTATTCCTGAAGAATTTTATCACTGACTGTCAATAATCCAAATAATAAAGTTTTGAGCGCTTGCTTGCTTGAAACCTTAGGTATCTGATGGGTCACATCAGTGTCAAAACACGCTGTTCAAAATACATTGTTCTATGTGTAAAAACTATGCAACTCTCACATGGCTGAGCAACAGAAGTACAAAGATTGAATACCATTCTGAACTTGAGTTTCAATACAGAAGTCTTCAGTTACCTGAAGAATTAAAATGGCCGGATGTGTGCTATAAATATGTATTAGATCATGTAACTAGAAAAACTTGTGCTGAGGATAAATGATTTCTCTTTTCTGATGGCATTCTGCTAACTTTTAAACTGCATTTCTCTAATGAAAAATGATTCCATGAAGCAGATAAAAGGCAAAGGCAGTTTAACACTAAGCCGGGCATCAGAATATTGAATAATGAGTAGCACTACTTAGTGCAAGTATTTTAGGTATATTCAAATAGAAGTACCCTAAAAGAAATCAAACAGCTTGTTGATCCTTATAAAACACAACCTAAACAGTCTTTTTTTTTTAACTTTCTAGGTGATCCCTTCTCCTTTCTTTGATGCTTTTTCTTCCAGCTATAGTAATTAAAAAAAAAAAAAAAAAATCTAAGGAAGATTTTATATCACCCTGTTCTGTTTCAGTAAAAGAGTAAAAGCTTGATCAACACTTAGTAGGTGTCCCTGCCCATGGCAGGGGGGGACTGGAACTAGATGATCTTTAAGGTCCCTTCCAACGCAAACCTTTCTATGATTCTATGACAATATTCAGTATATATGATTGAATTCCATCATTAATACTACCGTATTTTCCAAGAATATTACAATGCCTGATAACCTGTAATGTAATTTATCTACTGTAAAGAATGGAAGCAATTTACTTAGAATTTTCTCTGCAACATACAGCCAAAAAAATAACAGCAATTTTTCAGTGTCAACTATTAAAATGTTTACCTGCTTTATTCTGCACAGATCTTCTACCGCCTTGCCAGTTAGGAAGGTCATTGAAGTCACTTTGTTCTGCAACAGACAAGCAAAATAAGAACAAAACACTTCACCTGGACCATTCTGACTATTTCTTCTGTATTGAGAGTACATTCATAGAAGAGACAAGCTGTTTTGTTAATGAAAAATGATTAAAAATGATCAAAACCAAGACAAAGAATTCCAAAGCACAGCTCTCTCTCAAAAAAAATAAAGAGTGTAATCTGCTCCCTTATTAAAAGCTGTAGCTGAAATAAAGACAGACTTGTAACATCACTGCACAGATCAATAAACATGTAAACATGAAGTAAGTCTAGAAAATACTTTGGATTTGATGAAAACTCCTTATTTGAATGTTTCTATAGAAATTGTGAGCAGGAAAAGTAACTTACGAAAATATTAAATGCTTGAGAACACATTTGAAATTGAACATGCCACTGAGAACTAAGTTTCCCAGTCATGGGTTCATGCAAACTGCAAATTCAGTTGGATTGGTCTGATTCTACCAGGTACTGCTTTCAAAACCACAGGAATTACAAAGTTTATTTTGAACTGCGAGGTTCTAAATTAGAATTACAAACTGAACTGGACAAAGAAAATGGTGGTTCTTGATTGATAAATGCATACAGCTTTGACTATGCACCTTCAATTAAGAGACATTTCATTTCATTCTCCTCTTACCCCAAGATCTCTGGAATTGTCTACATGAACACACACATAACGTGCATTAATTCCTTTTACACAGTTAATTGTGATGTTTTTAGTTTTGTTTTTATCTTCATCTCCTGACTCCCAGAACGTTTCTGTAGATCCATCTGTTAAACTACCAATCATGGCAGGTCGGCTTGATGTTTTAATGTCAACAATGCTGGTTAGGTCTTTTAGACAAACCACTATACAGAGTTCCTGTGAAAACAAATGGAAATTGCTACAATATCTGAAAGTAAGCCCAAATATAGGCATTATTTACAATTCTTAAAACTATATAGACACTTCTGTTCTGAGGAACACACCCTTTGATTCATAGAATAAATTTGTCATTTATTGGTTCAAATTATTCAGCCCTTTAAACAAAGGAAGTATTAATACCTAACAGCTGAATATATTAAGAAATGCCTAAATGTATTAATAAATACATTTATTAATATAAATATAGGAAGAAGAAAACATTTTAAAGATATTCATCAGGAGTATTAATTTGTGCTCCTCAGAATAACAGAAGAAAAAAAAAAAAATCTAAGCAAGTACAAACTAGAAGTACACAGCATTTAAAAGATGAATTAAACTCAAAGAACCCAAATGAATTACCTAAATGAACTATAAGAGATCCCCAATTACTTTACTTGCAAACAAACTCTTACGAGCATTACTCCAGAGTTTAGGTTTGAGTGACATACATGCTAAGGGTCAATATTTGAAACTCTGAAGCCAAGCATGAGAACCTGAATATCAGCAACAAGATTCCAAACTAAGACACATTCAAGGAAATACTACAGTGCAAAAAAAAAAAAAAAAAAAGTTTAATTTAAACAGAATTATCATAAGTAGTACAGGCTGTTCACAACTGATCTCCGCTTCTGAGTGCTGTAATACTTGCCTGATTCATGACTTCAAAACCAGACTGAACACTGATACTGAAACTTTCTTCACTATCTCCATCATCAGATTTAGACAAAATATTGTTGATATGATGAAAAACATTGCTCTGGTGCAGGAACTGGTGATCCGACTGTTTGAATTTGAGACTCCAGCACCTGAAAACATATTAAGTGCAATCTGAAATTTTACATATTGTTTAAAAGACACAACCCACCAGTGGAACAATTACATTTTTGTTTCTCAAAGTATCTTCTATAAACCTTTAACTTCAAATATTTGCAGTACCTTAAGTGGTTCCACGCATCATTTTGAGGAAGACAGCAATAAACTTCTAAATTTTAACAGTTGGTCATTGGTTATGATGTTTTTTTCTTTTTATAGTGGATATAATAAAGAATGTAAGAGCAAATATGTTTTTCTTTACACAACTTTTTATACAATTATTCATATGTATAAACACATACAGAGATCATATATCTTTCCTACATGTAAGTAAAGACATGCTCCTTTTTACACATGCACACAGTTGCCTCAAACTTCCTATCTACATTACAAAATCTTTTCATATATAATGTTACAGTGTTTCCAGTCTTTTAAGATTTTTCTTCATTTGTGCTTACCTTAAGGCCATTTGCTGCAATGCACTACCACTGGGAAGAGACATCATAAGATCAGAGATTGTCTGGAGCAGGCGATGAAATGTGTGGGGTAATGGGTGGGCTGCTTCGCCAGCAATCACTATATCTGACAGAGGATGTTCACATACTCTTGTGTCTTTTTCCTAAGATGCAAAGCAATTTGTATGTCAAGAGACTTTAGAGAAAATAGGTTAAATAAGTAGAAATAAAAATATTTATGGTATTTGGTTGAAGAGTAACTGCAACAATCCTATAACGAATGTAAATTTCAAAGCAGCTCCTGTCAGAGAATTTTTACAATAACATTTCATATATGAACACCTAACAAGGAATTTGGGAAGTATTCTGCATACTGCCATATATTTGTCATGAATTAAAGATGTGAAAAATTGTGTTGCAAAAACTTGAAAATAAACAAACTAGAAAAATAGTAACTTATTCCAGCTGTTCATAACAACTTTTTTGAGCAGCAAATCCCAGCCATAACAAACTTGGTAATGAAGCTAAGGTTATCAGATGCCTTATTTCTTCAGAGCTGTGGCAATTATGATTCTTAATTAAGGTGTGTCAGTATCAGAATGGTTGTGCAGTGGGACAAGTTCCACTGAGCAGCAAGTACAAAGGCAGAGGACTAAGGAGTATAAGGTCCAACAAGATGTGTTATGAGGAAGATTACCAGAGAAAGGAGAAGGAGGTTCTGATCATGATATCCTATTTCAAAAGGCAAGGACAGACTTATCTATGAAGGATAGAAACTCTTTCCCCTGCTACTCTATTAAAAGAAAATCTGATCCTGCTTGAACCACAAAACCCAGGGGACTTTTTTAATTCTCCCCTTCATTACATCAACAGAGAAGCAGCATTCTCACCAGAGCAGAAGTGACTTAACACTCCCTTCCAGTATCCTTTATCTTTCAGTCAGTAATTATCCAAACTACAGCTAAGACAATATTTCTTTTATACAGTAAAGACTCTTATTCTGGAGGCTGACCACGATAAGGACCGGTCACAACACATCTCCCTCACTCTAGCTGTGCTTTTGATGTAGCAGCTGAAATTATTACAGGCAGAAAACTGTTGGAGCCAAGCATAAGAACAATCTTCAGAATATAATACACAGAGCTACTGCAAATCAGCTTTAATGTATACATAAAAGAATTTGGCACACTTGGTAATAAGTTGAATTATAATTCTGCATGTTGAAACAGTAACATTGGAAAGCTGATATGCCAGAAAAAAATCAAGACAAGAATACAGTTGTTCTGTAAATGACTACAGAAGTGTACCAGGGCTGCAATGCTGAAAAGACTCATTTCAGAACTTCTCATTTCAAAGATGAATTAGATTTGAAGATAAAAATTACCCTGACTTACTGACAACACAAGCATGATTTCTTCAGCTATTAACTGTGGACATGATTATGTTTTCAATCAGAGCTAAATCTAGAAGAGATTGAAGATACTTTTTGGAAGAACGACATGGTAGGCCATACCTTTTTACATGCAACATTAACTGTAGATTTTTCTGTCTGTAGTGTATATATAATTAAAGCACTGTAAGACACAACAGACCAAAGAACAAAGCTTCTCTCAAAACATTTTCATCTGGTCTTTTTTTTGGGGGGGGGAGGAGAGGGGAGGGACAAAGCAAGAATAAAAAGCCAACAGTAATTTGTTTTGTTTCTGGATCAGCAATTGCTTATGTTTTCGCCTTTTGTTTTGTTGTTTTGTTGTTTTTTTTTCCCTAATCTGGCAATGTAAAAGAAAAAATTATTTATCTGTAACTATCAAAAGACTTCAACTACAATTTGAGACTAAGAATTTTTATTACATAATTAAGGTTCTGCTTCACAAAGAGAGGATTAGTTTTGTTGTTGTTGTTTGGGTTTTTTTCAACACATAATAAATAAACCACAAAATCAACAGAGACATTGTATTTTCGAAATGAAGGCTCACTTGTTCTGCATTTTCCTTATTTGATTTATTTTCTTCATCTTCCTCTTCTTCAGGCTCTACAGGTGCAGGAGTCAGGGAAGCCACAAAATGCCACAAAATATCATGAAGAGAAGTTGTCTGAATGACATTACAAAGAAGCCAGTTGAAAGCCTAAAATAAAATACACACAAAGAGTTATCAATCGGTTAAGGAAACCTGGAGTAAAACCATTTCTTAAACTATTTATGTAAGTAAGGAGGTGCACTGCTGCTTTTGGACACTCAAGTAAAGTCTTCAAGTGAGAGGCTGAAACAGTTTATTAAAATGACAGCTATATTACAGGGGACATAGCAAAGTAATGGAGAAACACCATACACAAAAATAAGTTCTTTGTCAAAAGCTCTAAGGATAAAAAAGGCAAAGTTCTTATGTATTTTTAGGCACAATTACAGGATGAAATAAGCACTCCTCCCTAACCAAATTGGCTAACAAAGTAAATATCCTTTTTAATTTAGAACTCTCTAGGCTGAGATTTGGTTTCATTGTCTGGTCTCTGCCATTGACAAAATTAATAAAAAAAAAATAATCAGACACAAAAAAATTAACATAATGGGGGAAAAGTTTTTTTTTTTAATTGTAACATTCATATGTTCTTCTAAAAGCTGCAATATTGCTGCACATTGATGTTTGGAAATTTGATGGGTGGTGTTTAACAATAGAGGTGTGGTACTTTATCTGAGAAAATCCACCTATATTTTCACATGTTACAAATGCCTGAAAAATACCCATCCTGTATACAGGTTCAGAAGAAATGCTACTAAAGCTTAGCTGAAATTAAAAAAAAAGATGGCCTCAGCTTTTATTGAAGCAATTAATCTTTAGTTAATCTTTAATGATTTTTTTGGCTGCTCATTCACTATTAAGTAACACGGGTAGCATTCACCCTTATCAGAAGGAAGTTATGAAGTATCTAGATATTACCAACATCAAAACAATTCTAAAGAAAGAATACTCAGTCCAATATTTGAAAAAGGAAAGACCTTAAAAAGGTAAGTAGAACCAGGAAGATGTTCAGCAAGTGAGGAGAAAACAGTATTTCTGTAACTGATTAATAATATTTTCATCAGACATTTTCTACATGACAGATAAACAACTGAAGGTTTACAGGCCATACTTCCCTATTAACAACACTTAAGAGTGACTAATATTAGTAAGCGAACTTTCAGAATAGGGTTACTGCACATCAAAAGTTAATTTTTAAAAGAAACCTGAGAAAAAGTTTAAAAAATGTCTTATTTTAATCACACAAGATCCATTAGTATGTTGATACCTCCATGGCAAAGACTCGGCAAGCAGATTTCCGTAAGGCTTGTTTCATTGCTACTTCAAGTCCTTCCAGATCATGATGCTGGATTACAAATGCCAATACTGGCCACTGGAAATTTCTCTCTCCTTTGGAAAGAGAGCTGTGGGCGGAGATTAACCGAGAAAGTTCAGGAGATGGATGTCTCAGGAGAGAGGACCCCACTTCTATTCAAAAGCATAAAAACATGCATACATTAGATTCTTTGCGCATTTTAATTGTATAGCTACAGTAAAAATAAAAAGCAACAGAGCAATCTTAGGATTGATATTTGAATTAATTTTTTCCATGAGGAAAACGCGTTAAAAAAAAACAATGTGGTAAAACAGTGTTTCAACTGAGAAAGAAAATACCACTTTAACTTTTTACATCAAGCACAAATGATGCACCACAAATTTCAGAACCACAGTAATTTCTCAACTGTTTTTAGGCTAATTCTGTGTGGATTAACAAACAGATAAGTTTATTAATAAATAAAAATAAAAGTCATTACATGTAGTTACAAAAACCTCTATTTGTCTACAGTTTCCAAGAAGAACTGCAAACCCAGTGCCATACCCTTGAATACTTTTTCTCCTGCTTCTGATGTCTGTGTTCTTACCTGCATCTCCACTGTTGACTCGTCTCCTAGGGATTGCCTTTACACGTGCTGGCAAAATTGAGTGCTGTTTGTCATATTCTGATGCAACGACTGAATATGATCTTTGAAAGACTGTACGCTTCGCAAGATCTGTGTCTGTTATTGGACTGGTTTCCAAACTACAAAGAAATCAGTGAAGTTACAGATCCATTAATGAATATATAGGGTATACCTGAATTTGACATAACTATTAAAATAAAGACACATGCATTTCATAATGGCAATGTTACTACTTCATGAAACTTTTTCTTATGCACCTAATAACTGTTTAAATGCTGGAAAAGAAGGAATAAGTATTAGAATTACACACTGTGAAAACGCATGCAAAGTGCTTTATAAGCAAATGTAATAATGTACATGGTAAGTTCCAAGAATTTAGGTATTTTTTAGAGAGAACATAAACATTCAGATCATGACTAAACCAACATGACCAAATTTGCCCTGAGAATGCACATGAAAATATCTATGGGGTGAATTTTTAATATGCGAGCCAACTGAAATTTAGGACTTTATGTGAAGCAACATTATTAGCCTTAAAGACAATATTCAATTGCTATGGCTACGCCTCTGACATGTTTTACTCCTTACCTTCAGTGGACTTCTTACAGTCTGCAAAAGAACTCCCAGCTTCTGCTG
This sequence comes from Pezoporus occidentalis, assembly GCF_034315485.1. Classification (NCBI taxonomy): domain Eukaryota; kingdom Metazoa; phylum Chordata; class Aves; order Psittaciformes; family Psittacidae; genus Pezoporus; species Pezoporus occidentalis. Next base: position 12,790,021 of record NW_026915835.1, read on the forward strand.
TCCCTATAAGCCTCAGGAGACCATAGTGTCCCCAGTTTTAATAAAGGAATATACCAATATGATGCACTCTTAAGGAGTTTTGTCAGAAAAGTTCTATTTCTGAAAAGACTACATTGTAGATTGTAGTATTCCAATAAACTGTTCTTGCAATCAGTATAAAATGTAACAGATTGAAATAAAAACAGATTAAAAGCAAATTTTCTCTTCATTACATCCTCATTATGAGGAATCGCTGTCTGACACCTGAAAACACAGAGCATCTAAGTTGATTTCGGGCTATTATTAAGAAACAGTAAGAGCCTTATTTTTTTTGTCCCCCTATAATTGCTTTAATTAGATCAGAGTAAATTTAATGAGGTAAGAAACTGTCTTAACCTGACAGAAACCATCTAGCACTCCTGGTCCCAGATAACACAAAATTATAATTTCTTCAGTGTTATTTTAACTTTTTACAGAAAGAATCAGCAACATTTACTTTGGAAAACATAAGGTGATGAAATTTCCTCGTCTTCAAACTTCCCTTCAGAATGAGATCCTGAAAGAAAGATAACTGCCACTTCCTTTCAAAAAAGCCATTAATCTGCACTCCAGCCAGTTATGTTATAGAAGTACAGGGGGAAAAACACTGCAACAGCTATGATCCTTGGACCATTGCTCTTTAGATCAGTTCTTCAGTTCTGTAGTTCTGAAGATTCTGGAAAAATTGTATTTGTGTCTACGGGGAAATAATCAGGCCTGGAATGGATCGATTGATAAATTTCCCTGAGGTATGCTAAGAGACTGTACCAATTTCTAAACAAACTTTTTTGATATTTAGGTTGCAAACACAAGACTTTACTACAGAGAAGCGATTTCAGACATGGATCTGGGCTGCTCTTTTTAAAATTGGTGTTATGGTAATGCTTTAGCATTTGTATGTAGTACCTAGAGTTACAAGGAAGTACCTTGGGGGCATAGATTTCATATTACTTTCTGGCTCTTCAAAGACATTAGGGCTTGCATCAGGAGTAACTGAGATGTACGGTGCAGGTACTGAAGTTGAGCGCAGGTACCTCATCTCGTCCTGGAAGAGGTTGTCATCCTGGTACCCAACAAAGTTTTCATGATGATGCCTACATCAAATTAGATTTTTAAATTAGGATTAAGGATTACAGATTCCTGAAACACACACACGCGCAAGGCCTTTGTCAATACATTTTGCCAGCCAACGTCACTCCTTAACTCATCACCTAATGCATTTAAACTGATTGTGACTTAAAGTGCCAGTGGAAAACACAGTAACATTCTCAACCAACAGGGAGAAGGAATCACCCTTTGCTATAATTTAGTATTAGGCATTTCCATTATGTATTGTATGCACAAATGTCTATCCATCAAAAACATGAGCCACTACAGTGAAATCTACTTAGAAATACCAAGTAAGAACAAGTCTTCTGGTTTCCTTCTTACTATTTTGTGAAGAATGAAAAGCAGCACATATGTCTGGTACTAACACACTAAGTTAAACTCTTCAGGAAATTCTAAATTCTTTGAGCAGAAACTAAACTGTTGTTAAAAAAACATTTAGCATCCAAAAGGTACTCCGGGTATATTTGATCATTGAAGCAAATATGTGTAAGAAATTGAACAAGATCATGGAAAGGGAAAAAAAAGAATAAAGATAATTAAGAATTAGGAAAATACCTGTTTTTCTATGTACGCATTAATTTAGTTTATACACGTATTTTTATCCAACACTATAAACAGTTAAGTATTAAAATCTATTCATAAATGTCCTTTAATTACCTTGCTAAAGTCTGTAGATAGAGACATGGCATTTTAATGGGAAAGTCTTCAGAAATTCCCTCTTTGACACTGGGAAGTTGAGACTGGAATGCCTTTGCAGGGTGATAGCAGAGGATACTGGGCTCAGCAGCGCTACTCAGTGACAGTAAATACAGTGCATTGGCTTTAATCACTTGATGAGCTTCCATAGTTGGCAAGGCACGAGGAGTTTTAACTTGCATTGGTTTTCTCCTAGACTGTTTAATCTAGAGAAAATAGAAAAATGTATATTTAAACTATACTTCATCACAAGGAAGCTGACAGTGTCACATATACTAAAGTTGCTTGATTCCTCCTGTTATAAAATATTTTATATTACAAAATGGCACTTCCACTATTTTCATTAACTTTGTAAACTTTTAATAAACAGATGGAAGTTTTCATGTTTGCCTCAGGATGAATTTTGTGTGCAAAAAGTTTCAAAAAATCTAGTTTCAAAAATGAAGTTAAATTAGCATTCTTCTGCTTATCTTAAAACATCAACTTGTTTATATGCTTTAAGCATGAATTTGAAATTGGTCATGGAAGATGAATACAAGCAAAACATCTTTTGTACTATTCCCATTAAAAACTGCTCTATTTTGCCCAGTGTTTGGCATCTTATATCCAATCATATTGAGGATTAAGTTCATTAAAGAAACTATAAGCATATAAAGTTAAAACAGTACTCATATTGCAATAAACAAATAAAACAAAGGTTAAATGAGCTGGCACATGCTTTAAAAAAATCAGGTACTGCATTCTATACTGCAGTTGTACTGGGATAAGAAAATAAAATTACTTTACAAATTTGAAAACACTACTGTCTGAAGGGAAGAAATCCAGTCAGAAGTAACAAGCAAAGTTTCTTAGTATTTTAAACCTATAAATGACACAAGTGGATATTCCAAAATCTTCTGACATTACAAATTTTTTAAACTGGTCCTGCCTTATTTTCAAGTTGTGAACACAGTACTATTAAGCAGATACGAGTGCTAAGCATATGAAAACCAGATTAAAATACCTTCTCTCTTGCTGCGGCTTGCTTTTCACGGAGATATTTTTCTCTGCATCGATCACAAACCAAATACCAAGTGCTTCCTCCAATACCACCATCACCGCAATTACCAGCCCATCCTCCACAAAAGTGCCCAATGCTATTATAACCTTGGCCACCTGCGTAACGGCCACAACCTATATTGAGAAAAAGATGGGAAAAGAGTTATTTCAAAAGAAGGTTTATTATTATGTTATCTATTACTGTCAAAGAAGGATGGAGAAGGGGAAGGAAAATGCTTTGTCTTTTCCTGGCCTTTCTCTTTTTCTGTACGTCTGAACTGATTAAAAAAAACCAAACCTGCACGTCCATGTGTCCCACCAGTACCCAAAGAATCCAAATACATTTTAGTTTTTTAAGTTTTTATTATGAACTTATCCAAAGTACCAACAGCTCCCTATTCAGACAGCTAAGGGATCGTAAGATCAGTATATTAGTCAAGATAATATATAATTTAGCACAGAAAACCTACCCCCTGCCTAACAAAGCTTAAAAGAGAATTAAGTGCATTTCTTTGAGATTACCGTTTCTCAGAGAGGTTCACGGCATTCATAACTCTGAATAATAAGGCTCCTTAATCTTGTTTTACTTTTCATACAGTGCTAAAACAAGCTCATACATCTTCAGCCTATTAACATAATTAATGTTATGTTTACAAACTAGAAAACACAGAAACAATTTTGTCTTTAACGAGGTTATTTATTAAGAGCTACACTGTAGCTAATTCCTTCTATTAGCAATCTCTTTTCTAAAGAAAACACAACTTACGTAACTTTTGAACTCATTTGACTGGCTAAGATAATGCCTACCTAGCACTGATTTACTCCATTTTCCTAAAAACAAAGTCCTAAAAAAAAAATCAGGGACCCAAATCCAGAGACAAAATGTGAGACTGAGGTTGTGTTTTACAAATTTTCTAGAGGCATGGACGGGATTTTTTTAAGATACATTTTAAACCCCCAAAATGAAGTTACTGATACCCAGTGCTGACACAGCAGATAAAGAAGTTTTCTACTATTTACAGTAGAACAGTAATAGAAAACATTTGGCAGTGTAGAAACTCTAATTAATCAATCTCATATTTTTTATTTCCAATTTTCTCAGCACAACTTCAAGTCCTAAAGTTTAATAAATGGCATGTTTCTGCTCTGAAGATCTACTGTAAAGTTAGCTTGTTATTTTGGCCTTGTTTCAAACAACTTGCTTGAGCATCTTTGAAAGCTTAGATCCATAACTACTTAAAGGATAACATACAAACATGTAATTTCTACATTTAAGTTTTACTTTAGTTTATATAGTAAAAATGTGTTATAATGTTAAACAAGACAGCCTGACACATTTTCATAACAGTAACTAATACCAAAATGTGCATGTGCAATATATTTTACAGATGGACTTGGGAATTAAAAAATATGCACTCTTACCTGGATGAGCTTGTCTCATGTGGTAAGTCACTGGATATGGATGGGATTCTCCACACAACTCACAGATGGTATCTTTTTCAGGTCCTCCCACTGCAAGCTGGGCCATCTCGCCAAAAAGATTTCCTCTTGGCCTAGTCTCAACCTTTTCTTTTTTCTTTTTCTCTTTTTTAGTTTTCTTGTTATCTTTGTCACTTTCCTTCTTCTTTAACACTGCACAAGAACCAGGACTTGGAAAAATCATGTTTTGGGAAGCTGCTTTAATAGTTGCTAAAGAAATATCTTCCCAGAAAGCTACCAAGTGCTGCAATGTTAATGGAAGAGGAGACTTGGATTTTATTGTGTGGTGGCTCGATGTTTCAAAGGAGGTAGTTTCAGGTTTTCCATCTTCACACTTTTCATGTAGAGGTGGTTCTTTTAACATTGAGAGAACTTTGTTTTTATTGATGCTACCCATTTTAGATATATCTGGTCCATGAGGTGAGATGTTGAACATGTTAAGAGCAGATGATATTTCCAATGAATGTCTGTTTTTCAACTTTGTTTCTTTTTCCTCTGCAGGTTGTTGAGTAAGACTGCTTCGAATCGGTGCATGCTCTTTGGAGAGCTCTGGATTAAACTTCAAAAAAGATGAACAAGCCATAGCATCATGAACAATACCTTCATGCCAGAGAAATGCAGCAAATACAGCTCTAGCACATTCTGCAACAGAAGGTGACATTGCTTGCTTGGCAGGCTCTACAGGCTTGGAGCCATCTCCTTTGAAAAGAAAGCTGGATTTTTCCTTTTTGGGTCTTGTGTGTCTACCAGCACATTTACGGCTCACTTTTGGAGATGCTCTCATGTCTTGCTCATCTTTCAGTGGTGCTTTTCCTATGCTGAAATGAACTTTATTAGAACCATCGTCCAGACTTCTGAATTCTGTGTTGTCTTCACAGGTACTATCTATAATACTGTTAGTCTTTAAAGTACTTGAAGTACATACTTCAACTACCTCACTGTGAAGATTTTCTTGTACAACATGAGGGGAAGGAGCTCTATTTTCAGTTTCTGTAACAGGTTTTCCATCTTTTGCAGTAATTTTTGGTTTGGGTGAAGTGGACCTGCCCCTCAAGGGTTCTGTTAGCGGTACTTTCTTTTTGCGAAGGGTATCTGGATCTAACGTGTAAGAATCTGATTTGGAGCGTTCTCGAGGAGGATCAAGCTTTGTTTTTACAGGAGAAGGAGCTTTCTGAGGTAGAGTTTTGTCATGTGGTGATGAGGATCGTGGAGAACTAGCACCAGATCTAACAGCTGTAAGTGTCTTTGTCTTTGGAGAAGATGACCGGGTTCCTGGCCCTGGAGATTCAGCTCTCAGACCAGTAGTTGTTCTACCATCAGTTTTTAGTGTTTGCAAAGTGTTATGATTTGGAGACAAAGACCTGCTGTGAGAGTCTGATCGCAATTTTGCAGTATCTGATTTCAGCATAAGAGACTCACTGGCAGATAAGCCATCTGTGTTTCTAGGTTTCTTCTGGTCAGCAGCAGCTCTATTTATTCGCACATCAAGCTTGGGTGACCTGCTGTCAGCTCTATGCTTTGATGACATGTCTGATTTTCCTGATGGAGAAATTGGTCTAGCAGCTCCTGTGAAATTCATTCGGTCACCTGTTTAGTATATTTTATAATTATTATACTTTGACAGTTATACCTTTAATAATAGAAAACAGTAATACAAAAGGATTAAAAAGATCTGAACACAAGATAAAAATCAAACACATGCTTCTGTTCACAGCAAAATGAAAGGAAATAGAGAGGGACCTTCTTTTCCTCTAGAATGTTTTCAACACATTTCTTGTCCCAAAGATACATGCAAACAAGTTTTAGGAAATATTTACAGAGAAACACTACTATGAAAGTATCAAAAGGCACAGTTCTCTGTACCCAAAAACACTCGTAAAGGAAGCACAATCCTTAGGCAAATGTCAGGAGTTATCCAAGTTTACCAGAGTTGCAACAGAAAACAGGGATTATTTATTATCTCTGTGCGTTACAGCCTGACTGCAACAAGAGACTTGCAGAAAGACCAAATGTATTAGCAGACTTATTTTCTTTGATGCTCAAAAGTCAGGAAACGTAGAAAGTAAATACAGCTATAAGGCAAATCAAGTTAAGAGGTTTACAGACATACCTAAAATGATTCACATTGATAATCTGAGGTATACACCTTTTAAAGGCCACAAACTATCAATGTTGTGCTACCAGAACACAACCTACTAAAAAACCACCCAACAAACTAATCCACCTTTTCCAACCACTAAACTATCAACTATGGTCTATGATGTCCTCTTACTTTGATGCATTAATTTATTGTTTCTGTGCACATTGATTTTGTACATATATTAATCCACAGAACTATAAAAACTATGGGTAGCTAATATAAATACATAAAACCCAAGTATATGCAAAGTAGCAGCTCATTAAAGCAATCTGCTCCTAATAATTCTGTGAAGACAGTCTCGGAGAATTGTATTTTGAAAATTAAGACAAGCAATGTTGAAATTACTGGTGAGCAATGCAGCAGTTGTGAATTAAATACAGCTGTTTCTCCACAAAGTGAGACTTTACACTGCAAAGTCTTGAAGGTACAGTTAAGTCCTTCTGATCTGGATGGGTTTTCACTAGTTAAAGGTGGGAAATCTGTGTTTATTTCCTTTTGATTTATGGGATCTGACTCATCTTCTTCCAGTTCTCACTCATGAAGCCTTATATGTATGCTAGAAAATATACAGGAGCAGTTTCTCCTACTGTTACCTCTCATAATACAAAAACAAACGTATTTTTTGGAGCAAAGCCTAGCAACCCAGATGTTTCCTGAAGTTACAAAACAATAGTTATTTTTCTACCTCTGTATTTAAGTAGCTTATAATAAAACAAATAGTAACAGGAAAAAGTGAAGGATACCTATACTGGAATATTTGACAAGCCTGAAGGCTAGGGTACTCTCCTGGCTTCCCAGGAGATAGGACATGGTAGGAGTTAATACTTCTCCAGGCAGAGAAGAAATATTTTGTCTACGATTCAGAAACAATATGCCAAATATAAACAGCAGAATGAGAACATCACAAACATGAATAAATTTTGAGAGCCTAATCCATCTTTATTCTTTTTTCTTATGAGTTCTGTAATTATTTTTTTCATCGGAAGGAGGGGGAAGAGGAATGGAAAACATAGCATGGTACATCATGATTTATGAAATGATTGTTCATGCTAAAAAAAAACCCAACAAACAAACCCAAAACTAAAAGGTTTCTTTCCAAGCATTTTGCTCATGCCAGCTCACTTATTCACCAGTTCTACTGACAAGCTATTTCGAGATGTCTACTTTGTGATACACAAATTCAGAAATGTAAACAGTAATTACTTTAAACACACTTTTCCCACAAACAAATAAAAAGATTAATTTAAGGTCTGGTCATCTGCCAGATGAGAAAATTCTCTAGATAGAAACTTTTTACAGAATTCCTTTTAAAGGAAAGTATAGTGAAAAGTCAACAAGGGCATAAAACATTGCAAGCCATTCAGCAATGTATCAAATTCAAAATATATGCATGACTAGTGAATATCAAGTAGGACAATGTTCTGGAATGAAACTGCTTATGAAAGACATAGCTTAACAGCAGCTTCCAGCAAGAAAAAAAAAAACAACAAACTTAAAAAGCAAAGGTTTGGATTTGTACATATACAGATAAATAATCTTAATTCTACACTATCAGAAAAAAAAAAAACACACCAAAAAACCCCAAATGAAAAGCTGCATAACCATGTAGCAAACTGCTTTAACTGCAAGCAAACAAAAACACCCTGTATTTTTTTCCCCTTTCTTCTTCTATATTTCATTTGCCTGTTGTTTGAAAACAGGCCTTATTAGATCAGATTAACACTCATCTTTCTGTTTGCAAAGCAGAAAGAATTAGCCAGATCACCTATCATGAAGTTGAGGCAACTCAGAAAGGCAACACTGAATGGTTATACCAAACAAGCTCCCAACAAAGGCCAAAGCTGAACATTTACTTTCAAAACATTATTTTATTAAGTGAATGAAATGAAAATGAATGGAAGGAGGAAAAAAAAAACAAACCAACAAACAAAACCAAACCAAAACCACTAACCAAAAAAAAAACATTTTGAATGTAAAAATCTGAATAACCTTGCTATGTTGACATGCATACCCACCCTTCAGTTTGTGAGAGAGAGATGAAATAGCAGAGGCAGGCCCAGCTACATCACTAGTTTTGTAAATACGCTCACGAGAAGCAAGGCAGCAGGATGGAGTTTCTACAGTGGAAAACAGTTGCACAGAAGCAGCACAGATTCAATGGAAAAAGCAGTAAAGGCAAAACAAGCACTTCAAATGATATGCATCTTCTTTGTTAAGTATTTGGATTTCATTGTTTAAACTCCTGCATTAGTGTTAACTGAGAAACAGTTACTTCAAAATATTTTCCCTGAACTAAATTTTAAAATAATAAAAGATAATCTGTGATTTCAGCATTAGCTTCTAGGGTCTAAAAATATGTGAAGATTATTCAATGAGAGTTCTGGTTTTGAGAAAATTAGAGACAATCTAGGTGTTTGTGTTGGAAAGTTTCACTGGAAAGAATGAAGAAAAATGTATTAAACCCATCAAAACTACCTGTTTTCAAGTCTGAATGCACCTCAATAACGTAATGTTCTGGAAAAGTTCACGTACATAATGTGAACTGTGGATTCTCAGTATTATCAAGAGGCATAACTAGCAGACGAGTTTCTCTATCAAACAGTATAGACATAAACCCAAGTCTGTACCAACCCTTAAAAATAATGTTGCCTTAAGCTAAAGCTAAATCTGATGCAATCCAAGATAATTTCAGTAGAGAGGCTACTGACATTAAATCTGTTAGAGGTACAGCTCCAAATGAAACTTGGAGTGAGATAACAGCAGGAACTTTTAAGTTTCAAATCTATCATTTTGCATTCCTATAATGTAATTTTTAGTTGTAATTCCAATTCCTGTTCCTTCATTTAGAAAAAAAATAAGTCAAATTCTCACTGCGTTAATAATTTTAAAGAGTTTTGTATGTTAGAAGACACTTTTTTAGAGAGACCCCTTTGTACAACTGGAATAAGACAAGTGTATTGAAAATAAGTTATTGCAATTCCTGCACTGCTTAAGACAGCTTTTTGTCTGGTAGTACATTCAATAACTTGTACATATAAACATATTAAACCCCCTATCTCATGCAATGAGCTATATTCTATAGACTCTTCAACAAGATGTTCACACATTTGAAGTAAGAATTTCAGTCTTTAAAACAACAAAATACTCTCTATTTTCTTAATCCAGGATTAACATAGATTTAAGAACAGTATTGCCTACTTTGATGCCTAGAAATGATTTGGAGAGATCCAGTACTAATTACACAGCTTCTGAGTAACAGGATGTCACTCCACCAATTTTTAAAGGTTAAAATACAGAAAAAACACATTAACACCACAAAGTAGCATCAAAAGCAAACCTAAAATGTCAAACTGATACACTAGCATTCTAGTCTATGAATAATTAAATGAAAATCCATACTAAATCCATCTTCATGAATCCACATTTACACTTTATTCTTTCATTCTATGTCTGAGAATACTTGTATTGCTGGAATCTAGTTTTATACTGAACAATGTACTACTACTCAATCATTTCAAGGGGACTGGCTCAAAGAGAATGAGTTTCCCACATAACTTCTGTGCTGCTTTGGTGAATGATCTGCATCTATCCATGACAAATAGTGAGCAACAGGGACCAGCTTTTTGGTCAGCATGCCTTCTTTTTGAAACACCCTCAAAGACTACAAAAACTAGACATACAAGGTAGGCAAGGTCTGTCTCACATCACATTTGAATGTGACAGTGTACCTTTAGTCACATGCTTTCCTTCAATATGGAAACAGCTCCAGCTTTACAAACCATGCAATGTAGAGACGTAAGAGTTCAATTCCTATGGCAGGATACAGTCTTGTAACAACTATGCTTACTTCCTCTGAGGAAATGCTGGTAAACCAGTTCAGGAGCATGACATACCACCAGCTGGTCCACGTTAGCCTTTTTTAAACAAACTGGTAAAATGTCTCTGGAGAGCGAAGTTAAAAGTTTCTTTCAAAATGCCACTGCTTTTCTGCATGATGATGAAGGAAAGCATTGGCCTTCTCTTCCCTTTCGCCTAAGCAATGGATACCACTTCGTAAGAACACATTCCTCTTTTACTCACTCTTACTGACATGGAAGCTACAGTAAGGCCTTTAGCTGAATTTCCTCAAGCACTGCAATCAATGTTATCTTTTTCACGCCCTGAAATGCCAGATACCATAGGGACAGATGGAGAAGGAAGAAAAGGGGAGAAAAGTATTAAATACTGTTGCAGTAGGGGTATGAGCCTGTGAGTGAGAGCAAAAGCTGAGACACAGTATCATTAGAAAAATATTAGCAACTTTACCCAAAGGCAGGGCTTGGAGCATGAACACTTGAGCCACTTAAGGTTATTGACCAAATTAAGTATTCCTGTGCTAGAAAGGTAGATAAAAAAGATTCTATGATTTTATAAACGGTAACTACAATTTTTGAAGATGTGATAAGCCATATTTATATGCTTCTAAAGCATGACACAGTTTGTGCTCTTCTTACCATCCCAGTCTCCCAGGGATGGTTTCGGATTGACTTGGACAATGTACACTTCACACATATCTTTGCTAATCAAGTCTGTAAAGCCCAAGGTATGAAACATTAACTTAGCTCAAATTTTCAGGAATGATGCGTCAGCAATACACAGCATCTGAAAAAAAAGTTAAACCAATACTCTGGCTGTTCTGCATGACAGTTGGGTCATTTCAGCATGATATGGAAGAGATCAGTGTGCCTGGCTGAGAATATTCTCTCCCTTCATTTTACTGAAACACTACTGAGAAGGGTTCTAGGCTCCATATGTGTGCTGGTCTTTTGCCCTCCCCTCTCCAACTTAAGAAATGCAGACAGAAACGCTACAGGCAATGCCAGTGGTTCCTAAATGCTAACTAGCACCTAGAGAAGAAAGGAACAAAACCAAAAAGCAAATGGTCACAGTACTGCAGGGATGCATAGGAAATCCTAACATGAATGGTAAGGGATGATCATGTATAGTGGGGCTATATGCTTGATTGCAGCTCTCCAGCATGGCTTGGTGAGGAACCAGCCTGACAGGACACTCACTATGAACATACTGAACAGCAGTTCAGCTTCTGCCTGGGCTGAGATGAGTCAGGAAGCACAGGCTGTGCGAGATAAGGCTAACATGGGGGGTCCAAAACCTCTTCAGCCTAAAAATCTATTCTTCATTTGCAATAGGAACTCTTATGCCACGTTTCCTCACATCCAAGTCAAAAACTGGTGAATTCAAGGTCTCACACTTCCCAAGTTCAGAGTTCAACAGCCAACAGTGAAAATCTGGTAACTGATCCTGGACAGCATGGCAAGATCCTGTTTCCTTGACTTGTCACGTCTAAGGACTTTTATGACACAGCACACACTGCTGAAGGCTGAGAAACAGATCTTTATTGACCCTTTAAGTTTCCACACTTCAGTTATACTCAGAATTCGAGCAGAAATTTGAGTCTTCTGTATTCTTCACAAAGTTCAGAGACAAAGTAATCAAGCAACCATTAATAATCTTGCAGCTCTGTGAGGCTGCAGTCCTGAGAAATCTGTCACTGATAATCCTAAAAACTTCTCAGAAGAAAGAATTCAGAGGGTGCAGTAATTACAGGCTGCTTTGTTGAAATAATCAAGTTTGTGCTCTTTCTACCATCCCATCCAACTTTGTTGAAATAATCCAATAAACCTTTGCTCTTTCTGAAAAAGAAGTCCTTCCTAAGTTTCCAAGTCAACACAGCTGTTCTTGAACTCATGCAGGTTATGCCATCTTTTGTAGCTTTTTTTGACTTCTAGCTGTATAAAAGACTGACAAGGAACTAAACTACATGGCAAGAGCATCTTAATTTTGTCTGTCCCTGTGAAAAAGAAAACAACCTCCCAGCTTTTTCCCCTTGTGTGACTATGTGCGAAAATTAGCAAAGGAATTAAATAGTACAGAACAATCAGCCCCTCACAGAGTTCTAGTAAATGACATGAAACTTTTAGAGGAAAAGTACGATCTCTCAGTGACACAGACCATATTTTATAATCATACCAATGTTTTTCTTCCGATTGCAAAAATCTAACTTAAGGAAATAATCCTAGAGGACATTCAAGATGATCCTGATTTTCCTCAGAATCATGCTTCCGAATAAAATTTCTCCCTAGGAGGACAGATACCTGAGGAAGAACAGAAAAATCTAAGTGGTAGACTATTTAGGCAGATTTTCAATCAAGACTGGAATTTAGTATAAAACTTCTACAGCCATAAAAATCTAGGCTGGCACAACTTCTTTTAAAACCATTAAGACTGCCATTAGGTGCTTTAAAATAGCAGTTATCAACTACAAATGTTCATTTTAGTTTTTAGATCTAACTTTACAGCAAGAAGCACTTAAGGATGGAGCACATAATTTGAAACTAAAAGCAAGCATATCTAGGGCACAATCCAAGTGATTTGATATGGAGCCTTGGGATGCATCGTTTAATGGATTTAAATTTTAATTACATGTTTGCTAACAGGAGACTGAAAAGTACTTTGGAAATAATGAATGAAAATTGAACAGTTATGGACAGTTTCCATTACAGTTCTATTATAACTGCATCAGCACTGAACATGGATTAAAACCCACACAGCAGAATTTGACCTAAATAGAACTTTTCTGTCTCGATATTTTTACTGCATATATGCCCTGCTATTCTAATTAACCTTATATTGCAAATCAATCCATTACTTTCTAATATGTGAAGTCACAGATATAGTCATACATAGTTATACAGTCATAGTAAAACAACTGCTTAAAACACTTAATCTAGAGTCCTATATCCCTCATAATTTCCTTGACTGTTAAATGAAAAACTGTATGAATTTAGTCTTAGGACTCCCTAACAATATTCTGAATTTGGATGGAGGAGTAATAAATTTGCAAAAGACTAAAGGAAGTTCAAACTGGAAATTTTTCCTCATATTATTCTTAAATTTTCATAGCAAAACCAAAACTTTTACTATTTCTCTCCTTTATGCATAATTTACATTATCTGCATCAATCTTAAATTAGATAATAAACTGGAAGAAAGACCTTGTATCAAGTCACAGTTAGTACAACAGTATATCCATTCTGGTTGATGATTTTTGACCTGCTAAAAGGGCAAAGAACTGTACTGACTGAGATCTTATACTAAGCTAAGATGCCAAATCAGACACAAACTTGAAAAATTTTTCCAGTTTCATTATTATTTTATATTCTAGACTACCAGTGCTTTCCCTATTTAACAAAAAACATCCCCTTTTGAATAAAGGATCCTTACTAAAACACAAACCATGGATGTAAGCTTACTGAATACAGTTTATCTACATCTGTTGGAGAGACAAATCCATTGCGCAAGATCTTGTTGGGCAGCCAATGAAAAAAAACTTTGACAGCTTTCCTCTTCATACAGTATAGGTCTAAATGCTAATGAGCAAATAATCTGAAATTTGAAAGACGACATTTAGGATTATTTTTGATGCAGAGCTGAATAAGCTCTGACTTCATTACTCTGAATAAGAGAAGAAAACTAAAAGTGATGGGAAAGAATATACAATTCACAAGCTCTCAGTGATGGTGAGCTAATGCCACTGGCAAACAGCTGCTTTATTCGAGTAGGTTTTAGAATATCCTGCTTTCAGGAATTGTCTTTATAAATGTGAATTAGATATTTTAATCCAGTTATTATCTGAAGCATGTCACTGTCACTTCAATAAGATGAGCTGGCTAGATCCAGGACTGCAGAGACATGGAGACTGAACTAACAGGGTGTCACAGAAAAAAGCTGAGGCATTTCTGAAGGACAGTTTATGGGAGACAGAAGAAGACTAGTATTCCTGTGACCCATGCTATACCTGTTCTGTGTATAAGGAAAAATTTACTGCAATACGTGATATCCACCATGAATGCTGAGCTTTTATTTCTCACTAATTAAAAACTAAACAGGTTTCTGTCCTCTCATCAGTAATAGGTTAACTACTATTCACCTCAAGGTGAAAACTTTCATGTCCATGCCAATCCCATGAGCACTAAACTCACAGACTACAAGACAGAAGACTACTTATGAGTATTTAGTGCTGCGTTGTTCCAGCTGTCCAGCTATATCCCCAAAGGAGTGATGACAAAAACAAGAATTCAGAAGGTGAGGAAATGTAATACCTATGAATTTACTGCAGTCCATTCCTGATGTTAAAAGAATTATCAATGCTTTGTACCATATAAAATATTTACCTTAAGGGTAAACCCAGAGTTGCATACAATACTGAAAACACTCTCATGACTTATCCACGCTCCAGAACACATACAAAAGCAAAATACTATCAATATAGAAATTTAAGTTGAACAAGTATACTTCTTTAGGAGCATTACACATCGCATGCTTTTGAATCAAGAAAAACTTAACAAAATAAAACTAAAAAGGTGCACTGAGGGATGATTAGTAACTGGTAAGCAACTGAGAACAGCAATGTCAAAGCTGCAGAAATGGACTGATGAGGCAGGTAAGACTGACAAACTTACTCTGAAGCTGTGGCTGAGGCTGCTGGAAGGAAAGGGGCTGTCCGAACACAAATGGACTGTGGACTAGGGAAGAGGGAGGTTTTGCAGCTTGATCAAAGATGGAAGGAGCTGGGAGATTTGGCCGTGACTGAATGGAATTCAGTATGGCACTCAGTTGGTCACCTGTAGTGGGCAAAACAGTCAAAACTACAACCTGTTACCTATCATTCTCCAGAAAGGCAGAGTAAAATGGTGCTCATTAAAGTTTAAATGATGATAATAGAGAAAGATTACAAATCTCATTTAGCCACATAAAACTCTGGTTATGGCTAAACTTAAAAACCTCACCCCATGCATGGTGTTGTGGTTTAAGCCCAGCCAGTAACTCAGAACCATGCAGCCACTCGCTCACTCCCTCCCCTTCTTTCTCCCCCCACTCCCAGACAGATGGGGAGGAGAATCGAAAGAACTGACACATGACAATAAAATTACTGTAAATTACAAGCAGGGTTCTTAAGGATCACATGTATTTTATTTCAATTATTTAAAATAGAGATTTATATTCACCTTACTAAAAAATGAAGAGCAGCCAAAGGAAAAAAAACCAAACCAAACAGAAAACCCTAGCATTTACAATAATACACACATGCAACTGAACATGCAGAAAAAGATTAGAAAAACTGATGAGAAGGGAAAGGTAACATGTAATTAGGCTTTGGCAAGTGTATTTCTGTGCCAAGGATTTGGTTAAGTATTTGCTCATTTTGCAAATATCTTGAAAAGTATCCCATCATGCTGTTTTTCAAGATCAGACTGAAGATAATTTAAGAAAAATCTAAGTGCCACTTACAAACTGGAAGTGGTTTTTTGAAGAGCTACATATATTTGTTGTGAGGCACAAGAAGGCCTTCAAAAAACTAGCATGTTAGTTTTTAACTTATGAATGCCAATTCTCAACAAACTCTATGTAAGCATTAGAAATACATGAAGCCTATAGTAAGAAGGCAGTTTATCATCCATGTCATAACTTGAAGTATACTTAGAAATATGAGCATTTTGCAAGAGTTTGAGAGCATTTCAGATTTGAACCAAGACCAAGAAAATCCTAACAGCATCACTTTATTCTGCAAATTCATATAACTTTGGCAGCATTCTAGAAATCCTAGTAAAAAATTAGATGCTAATACAGAATTTACAACTCACTGAATTTACAGCATTTTAAGGTGATTATCAATTGTCTTTTCATAGAATTAAGAGAAAGACCAGAGGGTGTATGGAACCCTGCGTTACCTGAGAAGTCCAAAATTTAATTTTCTTGATATTTTGATTTCAAAATTGAGGGAACAAAAAAACCCAGAAAATAGCTGGAATGCCTTTCTAAATAATCATCTAAACATATCAATAACTGTTTTGGAGGTAGTACACCTCCAAACATACTGGAATCAGTACTTTAGCAGGGATCATTCCTACCTTAACAATCCAGATAATAAGTGACAAGTTTGAAAAACCACTACAGCATTAAATACATCAGGCCTATTTCCTAAAATGAGTAATTATTTTAAAGGGAAGCACATCTGAGAAGAGGTTGAAAGTCATTTGACCTCAAAAATTGAATACGAAGGTGAGTAGGGCTATTTATGAGGAATACTAAAGGCTTGTCTGCAAAATGTAGAAGGCTGGAATAGAGAAGACACAGCTAAATCAAACAGAATGATTCTGGAAATTATGTCTTCTACCTTACAGGTAATACTGTAAACACAGTCATACTACATGGGGATCTTCACATTTGACCAGCAGTTTGAAATGCTTATGGATGGTGACAGAATTTTCATTGAAACTAGTGCATCTCAACAGAAGTTCTCATAACAAACAAGCACCTAAAAAAGGAACTGCTTCATGCAGAAATTCTCCTAAGAAACTGTGCTTGTGCCTTCAGTTTTTTTGTTTTCCACAAAACTCAAAGCTTCTTAGACCTGAGAAGGCAAATGACTGTATGCAAAGTAATGATACAGATGAAGGCTTCTATTTTGGGGAAAATAATGTATTCTTCCAATCTAGTTGCCACCAACTCTCCACTCTTGGGCAATTTAGAAGAATGACAGTACACGAAATGAAGTCAATCATCTACCCAAATTGCTCACTCACACTAAATAGCACAGCCTGAGGGCATGTCAAGAGAATATTGTGAATAAAATGGCATGGATTTCAATACCAGGAGTAGCTTCCAAACTTTCTGTAACTAATATCCCAAAGAAACACCTTAGGAACTCTTTAAGATAGGTTCTATTAAAAAGAATCATGAGGTCTTCAAAAAATAAGATACCTGTTAATACAGCAAATTGATCTCCAAGATTTTATCTTTGGACAACAGAAAATAAAATATTTTCATAATATGCTTCTGCAGAAAAAGAACAATTGATGCTGAGAGACAACCTGTAATACTGCCTCACACACTGAATATCTTAAACACTTCTACTTCTGTGATTGAACCATCACTTTGAAAAGAATATGGCTGAAGTGGGAAAAGTAGTTCTATAAAAAAAACCCTATAAATCGAAAACACTTCAACTTTTCCAGCTTTTGTTTAAAAAAATAAATAAAAAGTGGGTTCCTATAGGAATGCATGGACAAGTATGAACTGCTTCTTTATGCAGTAAAACACTGAAATGATATAAAACTTTGCTGCTATGGAAACATCAGACTAGAACATAGAATAATCTTCTCCCCTTCATATTTTTTAAAACAAGTCTTAAATCAAGTTATTTTATCTAGAATACCACTAGAAAGATATGCTGGTGTTAGAAACACATAGCACACTTTAGGCCCATGTTTGTAGTGGCATGGACAGACTACGGCAATGTAAGAGCAGAATGACAAAGCTCCATGTTTCAGTAATATTTCTCAGGGACATCTGCCTCAACGAAAGTCCCTTCTGTATTATTAAATCTTCTAAATCTAATCAATGAATAAATAGTATGCAGTTTCAGTTTACTGAGACTGAAAGGTAACTTCAGTTTTACAACTTAAATCTCAGATGGTATCTTTTTATCTTGCCATCCCATTAGAAGCTCTTAAAAATGTCAGGACAGGTGAGAAGTGTTTACAGATGTTTCTCACCAATGTAAAGCACAGCCTTCTAAATCAAACGATTTTCATTATCTTGTTTTACAAGTATGTATTTCTGATTTCTGCGTTATAGTTTTGTATCTGCCGTTACAGAAAGCCTCAACTGTAAGCTACAGATCTTTGATGACCCTTTTGATACAGAGTATTTAGACTGATATTAAAGCAGAAAAAAGGCAGTTATAGCACTAACTATGTGCTGAACTACTGCTTATGTCTTTTGGAGATCATCTCATAGGCCCTAAAAGAGTAGGAAATGAGTAATAAAAATATACGCAAAGTTAAGAAAACCATGATTTTTTAAAATATGAGCATATAAACATACCTTTATTATTTCCAAGGCCATAATCAAACCCTTGTCCATTACTACAGCTTGTCCCCTTACTGAAAGCTTGTATTGAAAAAGGGCTTGGGGGAGGAGTCTGAACATTTTGATCTAGAAGAACTTGTTCTGTGAAAAAAAACCAACATACCACTTCAGAATTAGACCTTCTTTGTAACTGGTTTACATTGGAATGATGAGTCACAAAGCAAAGGAGTGATATTTTTTTCCCCAGATAGCACTCTTCCACTTACGCTCAGTTCTCTTCAAAAACAAAAGCACACCTGTCTTAGGAGCTCATGCTCTAAAAACATAAAGATGAAGACTTAATACCATGCAGACTGCTTTTACGTTTGACCGAGTTGCTGCCAATTTTGCTGTCATATGCCACTCTGGAACAGGCTGGACACTTTGTTTTTCAGTGACATCACACCATTCAATGTTTATGCTTTAGAATGCAATTGTTAAATTTGCTAGAAAACTACATTTCAGGCCAAAACTGCATTTCAGAGTACAAACATTCACAAGATACACACAGCCAAATTAAAAGAAAAAAAAAAAAATTAATTATCAGCTCCAAGAAAACAGCTGGAATTTTCTCAGTTGGAGGCAAATGCAGATCTTGCTGTGTTTCAGCTGAAGTATCTGGATACCTGCCTAAAGACTTGTGGCTTCAATAAGACTTTTGCTTTGTCTCTGACAGAAATCCTACTTCTTTTAGAGAATTCATTATCATTTTATTAAATAAGGAAAATACAAAAGTAATTTTAAAGATGGTATTATTTCTGGATAAAAACAGAGATAGCTGCAAATGCAGTTGGAGCTCCTCCAAATACTAATTAATTTCCTCTAGCAAAAGCATTGAAACAGATGACAAAGAGTAGTTCTAATTAATTTCACAGTAAATAAAAGCAATTAATTAGAATAATTTTCAGATGTCGCTTAAGCACATTAGTTTCACCTGGTACAAAAATAGACTAGGAACATAAAATAGGTTGAAACATTAGTAATTGCACTAATAACTACTGAAACTGTGCACAAGAGACATCTATCTTCACCCTACTTATAAAAACATAGATTCATCTAGAAAGGAGTAATACCAGACATGTCGAGGTTTAGGACAAATTTTCTTTAACAGGCTTAGGAAAGATTCTAAAATGGTATCCCTATGCACTGGATTGTAAAAGCCCTACTGCAGGGTTTTGACCTCAAAGTCTGGAGCTTGCATTTCTGTTTTTCTGTGAAACCAATTATGTACTTGAAGACATCTTTTGGTAACGGTAGAGAAGTATCAAGAATCTGAAGACAGACCTTCAAGAAAGGGTCTTATTTAAATTCTTCCAAACTTGGGAATTCTTTCATAAAGCACCGAGGAATTTCAGAAAAGATGAAAGGACATCTAAAATTACTAAAATTAGAAAAGACTAAAAATACACAAAATACTGTGAAGTTATTTAAATTAGGTTATATTTACTCTAAGTACTCTTGAGTGGAAATTTCTGCACACTGCTTAATTTATTAACTTCAGAGAAATAATTTTCTACTGGAAAAGCAAACAGCCTCATATTAGAACAGGAAATTTTAAGTTTTGAATAAATATGCTTTCAACAGCAAGGTATTGTTCTAATTCACAAATAATTTCTAGAACCTACTTGTGCTCTTTGAACTCCTCAGAGCTTGACATTATTAGACATAACAAAAAATGGAGAATCTATGACTACAAAAAAGACACTGCGCTAAGTATTAAGAAAACGCTATTCCCCTGTCCATAATTTACACATTAAAAGCTCCTGGTTATTCCCCTTCTTCGTTGAAAGAAGGACGGTTAAAATTATGATTGGTAGCTGGTACAGAAGAAAACATGGAGAAATATTTTAACTATTCTTTTAAGAAGTATTTGAAGTATATACCTAAACAACTTTGAAGTCCAACTGTGTAAAGTGACTCAAATGAAAAAGTGTAAATTAATGTTATACCTGTTTAAAACTCAGTTCTGTCTTTACTTCTTTGTCGCATTTAGATTGCTTAATTTTTAATAAGTTAAATAAAAAAACAAAACAACAACTTGCCATCTTCATGTCGGAGATACTGGTTTCCACCTCTGTCTCTAGCTAACGACCATGCCTCGCCTTCATCACTTTCACAGAACTCTACCATGCTGTTCTTATCCATTTGCACCCATGTACCTTCTGAATTAGTCACCTGATGCACACACATAAAAGAAGTGCAATTTATTGACTTTTCAGATAATAGCATTATTCAGCAACTTCTTATAGTACATGAAAAACACACTCATTCCAATCTTTATATTACAAAGGAAATGAAAAAAAAAAAGTTTCTTAAATTAAGGCCACAGGCTGAGGCAGACTGAAGTACCAAATCTACTTATGGCATATTACAGTTAGGAGTTATTTCCAAAAATCTTAGACCTGTTTATGTTCAAAAGAAGCAAAACACCAACACCACAACTTCAGAACACCCAAAAAAAGCCATATAAAAACTTGAATGAGATATTCACCAAAACATGCCTTTTTATTGGTGGCTGCAACAGTAGAATTGTAATACCAAGTTCTTTATACAAAGTTTGTACAAGCACTAATTTTTTCCCTGACATTATATTTAGGAAATAGCATGACACACTTCATCCTTAAGCCCTTCTTAACCATAAAATACCACAGCTGGGAATAGTAACAATAGTTCAGCAACTGAACAAATGAATACAATCTATACAGAGAAACAGAATGTGTTAACTGGTTAGATCCTAGAAAAAACATCTTTTCAATAAACAAATTTCTATCAAAGAATACGACAAGGAGTTGAACATGAAATGTAGTTTTGTAAGGAATACTGTAACGTAACAGTAACCGTAACAGAAATACATAAGCAAGCATATGCAACTGCAATACAATTTTAACATTATTCCAATCAAAACACATAGCTAAAAGGCAAAAGACATAATTGCATTAGTACTTATAATATAAACCAAGTTCATAGGTTAGTATTTATCGTGAGGGTTAGAAAAGCAAACCTGTACAGGGGCAGATTCTTTTGTTGTGTTTACTACTGTTATATACTGGTATCTATGAAGACATGAACTGAAGCTACAAGGATCCATACCTCGCCCACTGCCTTGACTTTGTTTCCCAGAACTAACATTCCAATTGGGATACCTCTAAGGTTAGGGCAGCTTCTGATGTTGTGACCTGATGGGCCAGTCTTCACTACCTTGTACAGTCCAGGTCCACCTCGAAGGAATGGCATATCTTGTCCTTGCATCACTGCTTCCTGTGGGCAGTGTGAATTTAGGTCTTTGAAAAAATCATCAGTATTACACCTAGATTCCTGAGAAATTTAAAAAAAAAAAAAAAAGGCAAAACAAAAACAGAGTAAAACCTATTAATAATACCTTTGAACTCTTTAGATAATAAATACTTATTTTAAGACTACAATAGCTAAATTTCAAAGCTAAAAGAGGTACTAGTTATATTGCTAATTTTAATGTGCAACGATGAACAACTAACTACTAGCAAATTGGATATTAACTGGAAAGTCACCATATTACTTCTGAAAAAAAGATGGTATAAACTTAACCATTTATATAAAAGTAGTATCTCATATCTACCACTATAGACAAATTATTTATTCTAACCCCTTTCACTAAACCTCATTTCATACTGACATTTATCACTATATCCGCTTTCTTCCTGTTATATTTCTGAAATTTTGACAAAAAGTTTGGGGCTGTGTAAAGGGAATTTGAATATTATCTCTTTCCAAATGATATGCTTTTTTTTATTTAACATTTAGAATACATTGTTAATTTAGAGTAAAGACAAAGAACAGCAACACCACAGATTCTTAAATGCACGTCAATATTAGTGCATATTTATTATTTTCACTATGAGAATAAAAATGGTCTGCAAATTTATTTCACCTGGTACTAATTACAGAGAAAATCTATACTGAAATCTGAAATGAGAAAATTTTTGAGTTTCCTACTGCGAAAAACTGGTAGTTACTGAGAGAAATATTAGCATAAATTTTTCAGCCAGCCATAGCCTGAAGAAAAAGGCTCTTGTACAGAAAAATACAAGGTACAGGAGTAAAGTAATGAACATTTTTTTTTTCAGAAGAAAGCAACTAAGAAGCAGGAGTGAGCTCTATTATGCTTATAATGCAAGTATTAGCTGCTTTTAAAGGAATAAGTGAAAGTTAAGAACTAAGAAATGCCCTACAGGATGAAGCTGGTGGATTACCTAGTCCAATTTATTGTGCTTAGCAGTGGCAATAGGAGATGCTCTTTAGAATTAGCATACAAGTCCTTAATAGTGGTCTGTCCTTTATACACCAACTACATTTAATATCTTTTTATTATGGATGTTGGAGGCTATTTGCTATTTTCCTTAATATTTATTTATGAATTTGATTTCTATAATTTCTTCTGAATGTGCTGACAATTTTTGCATCCACAGTCTGTAACACCTTCCACGAGTTCACTTCCTGCTTTTTAGAATACTATCACCTACTTTAAACCAAACTTCTCTATTAATTAAAAAGAAAATAACGTAAGTATTTTCTTAATCTCTTTAATTATCATACTTTCAGCTTTTTGGTCTGTGCACTACGTCCAGACTAATACTGCAGTCTTTACAAGAAGCCTTTATACAAACAATGAATCTGATCTGTAAGTACCTAACTCTCAAAGCAAGTTAATGAAAGCTGAGGTAAACTGGTTCAACGAAAAAAAACACATCAATCTGTATGTTTTAAAGACAGCTTAAATATTGTCTAGTTTTTGACATAATAATAAAGCAGTTTGCTATTTTGGGGAAAAAGATTCAGTGGAAAAACAAGTTTTTAAATCTCTAAACAAATACTGCGTGTCATCTTCATTACAATGTCGTCTGAAAAAAACCCTTGATTCTAAATTGCTACAGAGCTACAAAGTGATTTAGAGAAGCACTTCTGCAGATGATTTTAACTGCTTAACTGTACATAACTTAATTTGTTCGTATCATTTTATAATTTTAAAATAAAAGGACTAAGAATAAGTTAAGTATTTATTAAATATTTGTGGCTTTCCTCATAGGAATATCATCTTATTAAATGCTGCAACTTAATGTGAACACTCCAATGACAAAAAAAGAAATTACTAGGACATGGTGCATCAATGAGAATGAAAGCCTTCATTATGTTACTAGGCCATCACTGAATTTCTAATCCGGTTTGTTAAAAAAGGAAAATGCTACTTATGAGTTAAGGAAAATTCAATAATCTGCCCTGGTATTTCTTCTCATCCTAAAGGAAGAGACACAGATATAGCACCATATGCAAATCTGCCATTTCCTGTAAAAATAATTCAAAGCAATATTTAGTATGAAACTGAGTCATAAGGTACAACCTGAAAACACAAGATACAGAGCAACTGTTCCTGTCATTTAACTTACCTTAAGGGGTAAAGCTTTGGAAGTCCATGTAAAAAAGTCCAAATCCCTTACTCCTTGGCTAGCATTAAAGACATTCTGAGCAACAAAGTTTGGAAAAAAAGACATATATCAACAAAGAAATGGGAACAGAGAAACACTGGAGGAAGAAGTTTGAGGTACTATAATGCAAACTTTCTCCACATGTAAATTTACTGGTAGAATATTTTGGAAAAGGAGAAAAGTTTTGCTTTCCTGATCAAGTCACCCCAGTCATTGCTCACCATGGCAAATCATCCATTAAACAAAACCAGTTCAGCATGTCAAAAGCTCAAAATGGATGTAGTGTGTCATGCCATTTACTGAAATTAAGAGCCAGACATTCCTTATAAAGCTGGAGACTTCGTGCAGAGAAAAATCCCTTGCTTCTGTTACAATGAAACAGGAGTTGGTCTCACCACAAACCCCGGTTTTGCATAGAAAGATGGTCTGCTGTTCTGAAAGGTAATTTCAACTATTGTAAGACAAATGCACATGGACTTTTAGTCACCAAGTCAGAACTGAATAAATGTAGAAGGGCTAAGCTCTCTCTTGCTGAAAGCAATTCACTTGCACAGAATCATTTCACCAGTTTGTACATCAATATTGCACTCCTCACCAGAGCCAAAAAATTCAGTGCTGTAAGGAGAATACTAAGATTTCATCAATTTCATAAAATATAAAATGAATTTACTAGTTCGTTATGAACTATCATAAACTAGAGAGACTTCATTAACAAAAACTCTAGAAATGAGTACTGCTGTTCTGTGCATTTTTTCTCCCACAGAACAGCTAGGACAGCATTTATTAACCACTGGAAAACACGAAAAAGAAACCATTTTTTTCTCCATAAACTGGTTTCTACTAATTTCAAATAATTTTTCACTTTTCCTGTCAAATAAAAGGATTAATAGTATGGATAAAGTAGTACTAATAATAGGTATTTATGACAGAATCCCTTTGGCACATAAAGCTTTTTATCTCCACAAACAGGAAATGAAGTCTCATTTCCTTTCCCCATTCTGCTAGGGAAACCAAGTGAAATCACTGGACAGCAGTCACATTAAAATTTAACAGTAATTAAAGAAAAGGCAATGAACCCCTTTAAGCTGAAACAAGTACAAAACACTCTTGGCATGCCTTCCCTGTATTCCATGAAAGACATTCACGTGTTAAAAGTAAGTAAATCCATGCGTCTGTCTCATGATAGAAGTAAATCATTCAGTCATGTTCTGTTTGCCAAACATCTGCTTACAATAAGTTGCAGTAACACAAATGATTTGTGTTTTTGACAAACACAGAAACTGTCAAAACACCAGCATTTCTTCTGAATTTACAGTACCTCTACTTAAAACAGAAAGAGGTACCAATGCCCTAGTAAGATATGTTTGGGGCACCGGGGAAGGTGGGGAGGGTCTTAGATAGTAAGATTGGCAGGGTAAAGGCTTATCAATTTGAAATAAACCTACAAAAACTATAAGAAGCCCATGCTTGCCTAATGAGAGTGGATTTCATAAGCATCCAACATAGATTAACTGACTTATTTTTGCAGCATGTCTCGTATTTTGCCATAGACTTCTACAGAGAAATATGGACTACCTGTACATAAAATATTTAAGCATCACTTTAAAGATCTATTTTTGTATGTTGTAAAGCTGTACACGTAAAACACAAAGGAAACCAACAGTAGTGAAATGGGACCATGCTGGCTTCACAACACTAAGAAGTTCAAACTAGAAGCTCTCCTTTTCTCCGGGAGCTTTAGAGCTTCCTGGCTGTTACCACACCGTATGTTAGTTTAGCTGAACAGATCACGCATGTATTTTAGTTTTCATTCTGAAGAAAGTACTAAATACAAGCTCAATATTTAATCCTTATGCTACCATCTGCAGATTTAGGTCCTTCTTTTTCTTTTCAACATTTCCCTTTGAAAAAGAAAAAAAATAATTCAGGAATTCATATTTTCAATAAAGTTTCAGGGAAAAAAAAAAGTTACTTAAATTTGCCAGCAAAAAGTAGCACATCATTGAGAAGTATTCAAAATCTCAATATTATTAAGATAAGCCTTAGCTTTGAAAAAAACATCTCGACATTTTATTCAATATTATCTTACTTTCCAACTGCCTTCCACCATGCCTAAAAGATGGTAGAAATCTCTTGTAAATGTCCTTCAACGTTTCCACAGCACATTCAGCTTTCTGAGGTTATGTGACCAAACACTGCAGTCTATATACTAATTCTGGTTCTTTCCTCTACTGAAATAATGTTTTCTTTTAAAAAATGCAGTTTCTTAATCCTGCTTGCCTGGCGGGTGGTTGAGTAATGTAATGATGTAACTGGCCAGCAGGGTGCAATATGCCTTATAGTAAAGTTTTATATTTAAAATTAAGTAACAAAGCCATATTTAGAATATGATTTATTAGAAGTCACGTTCCAGAGTTTAATCAAGATTGAATTTATTGCCTCCTAGTGTGTACCAGTTTATGATGTATGTACCTTTCTACTAAGTACTGTGTGTAAGCATAAGAACATAAATGTTTAAGGAACTTCACAAGTACTTTCTCAAAAAGTTAACTGAATATCACAAGACAAAAAGGAACGTGACTACTAGGGATGGAAGCAGTTTATTCAAAGTCAGAGTCTATTAAATTCATAGTCTCATAATCACATTGCCTAAAATGGATTAGAAACGCAATTTCAGATCAATGGCTGTATAGCAGTTTCTCATGAAAGCACAAGAGCAACAAGAGGAACAGATTTAACTATGCAGATTTTCTAAGCAGGTAAATGACCACAGCTCAGATAAACAGTAACTACAATGGATCTCCACTATCGTAAGATCATTTGCCTTTAAATATAACAGCTTTGGTCAAAATATACAGAAGAAACTAAATATTTAGGAGATCTACCATATTCAAATATCTAGTTAATGTCAATAAATAAAATGTAGATACAACATATGTCTCAAGAGGACTAGAGGCCAAAATTAACACTGCTGCAAAATGCTGGCGTTTTATGTTCACTGTTCCATTAATGCAGTGACGAAGCATTACAGCTTGCTTTTAAAAATATACTTTTTTTACATATTTTAGAAAATGTAATGAGATTTTATTTACTTAAGGGATGATCAAGATTTAGCAGAAAAAAAAGTTTTAAGCTGAGCTACAAAAATCAGAAGCTTACAAAAGAGTTTCTTGAATTTCATAAAGTTGTGTGGTGCATAATGCTGGAAAAGCATGCAGTAAAGACTAAGGCACTCAGAAGTAAAGCCACTGAACCTTGACTTTTGTTCTGTGGCCTTTAAGAAAGAAAATATTAGAGAACAGTTTTTCCTTTTCTCTCTTATTATTATGAATCAAATGACAAATCTTAATGCTTATATATGGTCATAATGAAATCCAATAGTTCCAGGAAGTGCCAAGTCCTTTCAAAAATCTGAAAGTATTATGAGAGATGCAAATAAACCTTCCATCTAAAACTAGTTCAAAACACATCTCATTATATACAGCTACACTGTTACAATAGTTGCTTCTGTAAGAATTCTATTGTGCTGGCTACTGCTTATCAGAAACTAAGCAAGCATGCGTTGTTTCACCTTGGGTCATTTAAGATGTAATGCAACTGGCTACTTAAAAGAAAATTAGGCATATATACCTGCTCTTAATAGTCTAAATGGTATCAAAACTAACTTACAACACCACTTAAGAAAAAAAGAAATAAGAAAAAAAGGATTTTATTTGAAGTTTACAGGAGAATGAAATGTATGATAATTAAATGCTGTTTTTCACATTTGATTATACCTTACTTATTCGAATAAAATTTTAATTCTCAAGATTATATTATCAAGATTGCATGTTATTTATGACAGCCATTTCCTTTCAGGCTTTTCTCAGGGAGCACAGGGTATGTTCTTCTCTAGAAGTAAGAGTGTACTAGAGCTATCTGAAAGTCATGTATGTGGTTAGCAGAAACTGCTTGCTAACCACACACATGACTGCTAAGCTCAAAACTATTCCCTTCAGCAAGTAAAAAAGAATTAGAAATAGTTAAACTAAAAAACAAAACAAAAAAATAAAATCTATAAAATGTAATACCCATCCAGACTTACAATATTTACTGAAGTTGACTACTTAGTCAAGGTGATTTTACTTTTATCACAGTAAACAGGTAAAATGCAACTTTTATCACAGTGAACAGGTAAAATGCAACTGCTGCATACAAATATTGTTTTGTGGAAGTATAATACAGCAATTCTCATGTGCATCAATTTCTAAGGCAAAACATGTTAAGCAAAGCTGAATTTTTGTCCATGTTTTCATATATTCTACAACAAATTAGGTAAGTATGCGCACTGTGAGTGTTGAGTGTCTGATGGCTGACTACAGAAATACTTTGCTTCCCAAATGCAGTATTAAAGTAATTCCCAAAATAATGAATAGTTTATAGACAAAACAGTCAATAAGAAGATAAGCTAGTCACATCATAGATTTATAGAGTAGTTTTGGTTGCAAGGGACCTTAAAGATTATCTAGTTCCAACCACTCTGACATGGGCAGGGAGCAACAGTGTCAGAACACAGGCTGCAGCCACAAGGGATTTATGAACTTTCACAGTTGGCTACTAGCAAACAGCCCTGTTTCACTGGAACAGCAGCAGCAGCTCACTCATGTAAGATGACAAATCAGATCTAAACAGCAGTATTTGCAGTTAGTTCAGTTTCTCCCATTCTACCCTGAAGAAAGCAAGGTACTGCCCATTTTAGGGAATGCACAAAACTGGATGAGCCAGAAAGGCCTGCACTTTTAACAATTTTTCTGAGAAACAATGGTTTGGCTATTGTACTTTTTTTAAACTATATCTTGTTTCCAGAAAAGAAGTAATCTTTGAATTGTTGTGATGGTGATCACCATTAAAATTACTCAGTTACATTGTGCCTCCTCTTGCAAGTTCAACTTCAACAAGTCTTGATGCTCTGGGACTCTTTGATTAGTTAATAAATTGATAACTCAAGGAGTCAGGTGTGAAACTCATCAAAAATATACACAAAAAGCACCAAAGCCTAAAGAACTTTTCCAGTTTTTTAAGAAAGCCTCAGTTACATCAATTCACTGCTGGCTGCAATACTCTTCTGAAATGATGGCATCAGTGGAAAGCCTCATGGACAATGAAATCTTGCATCAGAAACATCTGGTGCAGATAACAAACTAGTATGATTATATTTTTGTATGCTGTTATAGCAGTCCTTGCATTTTTGTTTCTCTTCTAGGACAAGAGATTTCAACATAAAAGCCTCGCACCCTTCTACACTCCACCCTCATTACACAACAGCCCTCAAAAATGCAAACACATATAAGGTAGTATTTGGTAACTAAAGTATTGTTTACCTCAGGACTCATTTGCAGCCTTAATTAAAGAAAGTCTTGTAATGAGGATAGAGTGTACCTTTTGGATATTTTTCAAAGGCACCTTTTACTTACGTCAATAGGTACCAGAAGGCTCTTGCCAAGATGTTGGTTAAAAGACAGACACCAGGCTTCAGTGTAACCATTCATGTTAGGAACATACTTCTTTATTGTCTCATCATTCAGCCTCAGCCAAACACCATCATCATTGTGGATCTATGGGAAACAAGCAACAAAAACGAGCCATGCCCTTCTGTAACTGTTTCAAAGCCAGTAAGGATTAACAGACTTCAGACAAACAGCAGCAAGGAAGCAATGATCACCACTATGCTGATAGAATTAAGAAAGACGTAAAGAGAAGCATCAACAAAACCAGAATTTCAAAGCAATGGGAGGCATATCTTTTTAGAAGGCAAGATGCAAAGATAAATTTAAATCAGATTATGCAGTAATAAGAGTTGCTTTGAGAGAAGAGGAAAGTCAAGTCTTCATAAAGCTTTTTTAAGTTCCCCACTTGCCAGTTTTCCACTGTTTTTATAACTTAGTAAATTGCAAAAATATTCCTTATATGAAGTTATATTGTAAAAATCATATATGCACAGTAGTCTAACACACTAGTGATCTTTCAGAAGTGTAAGCGAAAGATGTAGTGAAAATAACACCTACATCTAAATTTTTATGTAGGGTTGAAATAGTAAGGTATGAAACACCTTAATTCTTAGAGATATCATTATAAGACGAACTCTAGGAATTTTATTTCCTCTTATTAGTCTCGAAAGTTTGTTACACAGGTTTTCAAGTAAGTAAAAGGAAATGACAGCTTGAAAAACTAAATTAGTAAATATTTAGATTTTTGTGATTTATACTGTTATGTTCTCAATTTCTGTATGTCAACATCTAAACATGAAAAAACATTATCTGCATGAATTAACTTCACATCTTAGCCCAATTTTCAACAGAAATCCCTTAATTACCTCGTCAATGAAAGTGATGGATCCATTGACTTTCACTATGCCTATTTGCTCACTCTGAAGGGAAGGGTGGCTACGGATACGAAGCCCTGCACTGTCCTTGGCCACAAATTTGCGAACCTAAGAGAAGCAAAGGAAGACAGTAAGGAAGAAAAAATTGGAACAGAGCTCTCAAAGAGTAAAAGAAGTAGGTTTAATAGATTCTGAAATGCCAGTGATAAGAGTTACAGTTTGTTGCTAGTTTCCCATGGCTGCTGTGTGTAACTTCACTTTTTTACCATAACCAATAAAATCATACAGTTAAGAAAAGCCCTGAAAGTGCACTGACTCAGCCTTAGAAAGATCTGCATTATACCACACAATATTCACTACAAGCTTCTGATTCCTTTAACTGCTGCCCTCCATTCATCTTACTAATTCTTCCAAGTTTCAAGGATTTTGCCTTTTCAAATTTAGTATTTCCAGTAACTGATCAACCTGCGATTACCACTTCTCATTTCTGCTGTGACAATATCCTCTTTAGTCAGCTTTTTGGCCAGAATGTGGATATTTTCTTTAGCTATAGAGTTTAAACAGCCATTTAAAAATAGAGAAATAACACATCTCTCTCTTTCTTTATTTTTCAAATAGCTCTTTCAATAGTTTCTCCCTTTTTCACAGGAAGGTTAGATCAGATGCTCCTTACAACTAGTTTGATTCACCACACCCCCCAAAAATCTCCTAGTTGTTATTCACTATCATTTTTTTCACCATTCAAACACTTCATCAGGCACCTATCCTACAGAGGACAAATGTAAGCCATGCTTTTGGTCTTTGGTTTTAAGAAGTGCATATATTCTATCCATGCAGTGTAAAGCTTTTTTCTTGTAAGGTTATTTTCAAACTCCACAGGCAAAAGTGAAAAAAGTATAAACTGTAGTATAAACCCTAACTTAACATACAGCACAGAATGCTATAGAAAGAATACACTCAGGAAAATGTAATGAAAGGTAACAGCTAAGTGCCTGATTTCCTACCTCCCCCCAAATAAACTATTTATTTTAAGAAATGGCATTTATTTTAAAGCTAATTTAAAAAAAAAAAAAGAAATGTGAAGGATTTCAAATGTAACTTACTCCAGAATGTGCAAGGTTTTGTTTACAAACAACCCTGTTACTCCAAAGAGCTAGATTTTTCAACAGGCAAAAACAGGACTTAGAAGGTCCTTGTAAAAATGTAAGGCTGAATCATTGCTGACAGCATTCTCAACACAAAAAGGCCCATAAACAGAGCCTTGCAAATTAGGGTCCCTGCGGTAAAAAAATGTTACTTCAGAAAATCATACGATAAGAAGCTAAAACTTTAATTAAAACCTTGAATTTAGAGGAAGAAGTACTGGCACTCAAGATGTGGATATGCACAGGCCAGGAAAGAGCATTTTTCCCCTTTGCAGCAGCTAACTAGTTAATAGAAAACTTCAAGCTGTAACTACAAACAGTTTAGTGATTAGATCCACTAACAGATAATACAACAACAACAAAAAAAAGAGATGAAATTATATTCCATTTCTGAACATCATGAAAAACTTAACTGTCTGAGTCTTCTTCCTGGTATAGCACCTCTTTGCCTGGAATATTTCTCTATGGTTCAGTAACTCTGCCCTGTAAACCTCATAACCAGTTCATAACAAAATGGATTCTGACTAAAGGAGTGACTAATGTAGAAAGGCTCAGCAATTAAGGTACTCCAGTGCACGGCAGTTTTCAAGAGATTTGTTGCTGTGGTGCCAGTTTTGCCACTTGCAATACAGCTAAATCAGAACTGCTTTCTTCCTCCTGGTTCCAGCTACTCTGAATTACATTACATAGCTTGAAAGGTAACGTTTCCCTCAGTAGAATGTGGAATGAAATTTTCTGCATGTTAGTTAATCTAAGTTTCACAGCCAATGAAGAGGAAGCAGTTCCTATGGATCATATACTCCAGGCTGAATAGAGATCACTATGATAATCTCCTTTAGCAACTTGAATGGACAGCAAAAGTCTTAAAAAAATTGTAATACACCATGTATTACTATACACTATTCCATTTTCATCTTGCAATTCAAGTAAGGTTTGACGACAAAATTGGAATGTTCCACTTCCTTAATGAAAATATTTTGGCATTTCTAGTCAAGAACAGATCATCGCTGAGAAGACAGTGTTAGCGTCCTTTGGTTATATTAAATTTCAGGCTGACAATGAAGAGGAAGAAGCTTCTAACAATGTCCTTTCTCTCAGCAAAATGTGATTTGGTATATTGGACTTCCTCTGACTAATACATGTCTAATCTGTACTGTTGGCTCCATATACACGTAGCATAGTGCAATAATTACCTTTCTAGATTATTTCCAATGCTACTGTTCATACACAAAGAATTATTCTAACCTGGTTTGTTACGTGATTATGTGATTTACCATGAAAGGTCCAATGTATTTTTGCAGCAGGCTCTACAGACACTACATAAAGCACAGAAAGATGGCTCCTTTTTCAAAGAGACTAGCGCTTGGAACAAGAAACAAAACATGCGAGCAGAAGAAAACAGGGAGATTTTTAAACACTAAGTAATGCCTCAGAATACCAGAGGCCTAACTTTTATCAAGAATTTTTAACTGTCACAAAGACTATTGACAAAACGTAGCTGCTATTGCATGAACCAGTCATGTCAATTTCCACTGCAAAAATTCAAAAGAACACAGCACTTCCATCCAGCAATTTATCTCATCTTAGACCAGATGTCTCTCTCACTTTGGTAACAGTGAACAACACATATGATGATCAGCTTGGATAGATATCATTAAGTTCTGTGAGATGAATCTCACCCAGTAGGAATTGGAAGTTTTAATTAAGATAATAAAGTAACCAGAAGTCTCTCTTCCAACAGAAGGGAGAAAAACCTAAAAATATTTTTTTGGGGGAAAAAAAAAAAAAAAGGAAGAGAAATAATGTAATGAGGGATAAGAAAAATTTGTGTGGAAACTAAAAGTATTTTTATTTTGAGGTGAAGGTGCAGGGTAGCACAAGCAGATGCTGGATGCATGTACAGACTGGGGAACTGTACAACAAAACTGCTGACTAGATTATTCATGTAAATCACAATGTGCTGTATAGGTAAGAAGTTGGCAAACACCCAATCATTTTTGTAATCATGTATTTCTTAGCCCCCTTTGCAGCTGTACCAAGATGGGGAATGATAACCTTATGGTATTTCAGAATTCCACATCTTTTAATACAGGTTTCTTCATTTGAAAAAGAATTTAATGACTCATTTAATATCCTTTCCTTTGTGTTTAAGAGGAAGTGGATGATGAGGATGATCAGTGAGAAGATGAGGTCCCTGCATCTGGGTATTTTCCTTATAGCACTGCCACAGCACCTTTTGGCTTTCCTCCATTATTTATGTCAACTTTAGTCCCCCAGGGTGGAATGACAAGGTGAAATGGGGAAATCAAAAGCTACAGAAAGAGTAACTATTAAAAATAAAATAATGATGTTCTAAGAAAGGTATATATTACTAAAGAAGCTAATTTTGGATTTCATATTGACTCAAGAAGATCCTTATCAAAAAACAAAATCTTTGTAAAGCCCTTTATACAACTAATTTCATAGTACAGTATCAAAGAATTAATAATAGTGCATGCAGCCTGAGGCTTTTATAATAGTTGCACAATATTTGTGCGACAATCCAAGATTAAGGAAGTTTCTGTTGAGCTTCTGACGGTTTTATTCATGGACAGACAGAAA
The DNA here is from genome assembly GCF_034315485.1 of Pezoporus occidentalis. Lineage (NCBI taxonomy): Eukaryota > Metazoa > Chordata > Aves > Psittaciformes > Psittacidae > Pezoporus > Pezoporus occidentalis. The sequence continues at coordinate 12,824,040 of NW_026915835.1, forward strand.
GAAAATGGAATTAATAGCTTTCACTGTATCCAGTATATGCATTTCATTCCATTTAGTACATTAAAATGGTTTCAAATATCCTTAAGTCCTGCAGAACCATAACATGGAAAGTATGTAGTAAACAATAAAATCCCACCCCAATGTAAGTTTCTGTTTGCGTTTGATTGTGGAGTTTGTTTTTTTTTTTTTCAGTTCTCCAAACCTTGTTTGGCTGAGGCTCTGCTTTTGGTTTAATAAGTTGGGTTCCTGGAGGTATCATTCCTTTTGGAGGATCTTTTACTTTCACTTCTAGTCCAGCATCTATAAGCAAACAAAGACTAAGTTGAAAAAAAAAACAACAAACCAAAAAAACGCCAACCAAAACCAGATGGATATAACCTCGAGTAATAATCTTAAAAGAAATTCTCTCAGCAATCACTGTTAAAGCCAAACTACAAATTAATGGCCTCAGTAGACCTTTTTGGAGGGGAAATCTTTCCACAGCATGCTATAGTATCTCATAACGTAATCTCTAGGACTAGCAAGACAACTGAAAGACTTTCAGCAGGGAAGAAACCCAAAGCATTTAAAAATTAGTGCAAATAATTGAGACCTAGGGTAGAGTCTCAGTTAAGGCCACACTTTCTCAGTTTTCCACAGTGAAAGTGATATTATTTACTCCTGCATGGTCAGGAACAATTTCCCCTTTCCTTCAGTTCTTCTGGAGTTTTTTTGTTACTTGGGTGCTAAATTTTGCTACGAACTGTAATAAAAAGCCTTGTGAGCACAAAGACATACATTTATCAGTATACAAAGTGGATATAATATAAATTTATGCTTAAGCATAGTGAAAAATAAATACCTATTTCAATGCCATCTATAGTAACATGAATGGTATAGAGACCAACAGCTCCAGGAGTCCAATTTGCACAGTATGTACCATCATTATTGACTCTGATCAACATGTTTTCACTGGGTCTAGACATAAACAGAACAACTGAAATGATTAAACAATTACTATCCTATTGGAAACCATCTGTCCAATGTACTAAGCCCTTATTATTTATTATGAAGTTATAACTCTCTATGCCACATTTATTTACAGCAAATGATGGAAGAATACATTCAGAGAGAAGATAACACAAATAGTGAATCAACATTAGCACAATTAAGAATTAACAATTCTAAACAAAATCCCTAAATTTAAGAAAAAATACGTCAATTTTAAAAGAAAGAGAAAAGAAGCAATTTTTCTGCTTCTGCCCTTAAACAAGTTTATCTGGCAATCAAGCCTTGTGAATCTGGGTGTAAGCAGAAATAACAGGGCATTTTAATTAAGTCCCTATCAAAAAGGGGATTTTTTGGTGTTTACCTCTTTGGTGTTGGTGAAGCAAAGCGCAGTTCTTCAAAAGAATAATTTTCATATGCCTATAAACAGATTAAATTCAACAAACAAAATCAACAGTTACCAGTTATAGGACAGTCATAGATAAAAGAAAGCAGAGTACTGTCTCAAAGAACACAGTAATCTAACTTTAGACTCACCAGAAGCATTGGTCAGGGAACCAGAAACAAATTCCAAAGCACAGAAACATAGACAAATATAATCATAGAATAGTTAGGGTTGGAAAAGACCTTAAGATCATCTAGTTCCAACCCCCTGCCGTGGGCAGGGACACAGATATGAAAAAGGTACCTTCACTTTCTCTCTAAAACAGCCATTATTTAGATAATAAAGTATTGCTAACTAAACCTTTGTTCACAGTGAAGTCCTTGAATCTATTCTCACCTCACACTTGTATAAAAAGCCTTTGAATGCAGGTAGAGAACTGGAGACCATGTGAGGATAAAGCAAAATATGTTGCAAGTCAAAAACTGCAAACCAGGCCAGTGGATTTATCAATGGAGTTTTCTTTCTACTGAAAGTGAAGAACATATTCATTCTATACTGAGGTGGTATTTCCATGGATTCCCACTACAAAAAAAAGACCTGGTTCACTTGCACAGTTTCCTGTGGAATTAATCCACAGAAAAGCCCCACAAGAAGTAACTAATGGCAGTAGTCCTTGAAATGCACAAAGTCCCTCAGCAAGAATCTCTCTGGGCTGCAATGGTTATATGACTCCTGTGTAAAATTAAAAACAGGGGAAGAAGAGGTGTTTAAATGTTCAATAACATTTGAACATAGATGCAGCTTAGCCATTTTGGGTCTCTATACAACGTGTCATAATTTACTGTCATGAAGTGAGAAGACAGAGTCTATAATCATATTTGGATGTTTACATCAAGTACTGATACAACATGCAGGCTGGTATGAAGAAGTTAGACATCTGCATTTTATGCTAAAATGAATGTACTCGGTAACGCAGGGAGGGAAGTAGAAGAGAATGTTTACACGTTCTTGAATCAGTAAAGTTGTTAATAAGCTAATCAAATACAGTAGGTAACACATCTGCATTTCCCAAAATTTCAGACAGCCCTTAATTTAAGCAGCAAAATATCAGCCCTCTTGTGAATTAAATAAAGTTTTGGATGTAAAAGACCAACCTGAAAGGAACCTCTGGAAGATTCCCCAGGAACATGTCAAATATAGAAGTTAACCATGTTTCAACAAGAAGAGAGAGCTGATCCATTTGGCAACAGCTGATTTCAACAGATGCTGTTTAAAATTTCATTCATTGATACAGAAATCATGACTTTCAATAGCTGTTTTCATTTCTCCTGAGTGGTTCAGACTAGTTTGTTAATCAGTACAATTCAAAATCAAAGACAATTTTTCTTTTTAAATGCTAATCCAGTTTATAATGGCTTTAGAGTTCAGGTAATTGGCTCTTTTGATGCACCTAGTTTTCTGCTGAACTTAAATATAACCAAAGTAATTTGTAATTAATGTATTTATAAATTGTGACCAAAAACAAATATACTTTTTCCCCCTCTCATTTGCATGCCTTTTCACACTTTGAATGCTGAATTTTATAGTCACATTGATGAAATGACAGTAATTTACCTTCATCATTGTAATAGCAATATATCGAGCTTCTTTTACTATCATTGGCTCATAGGAAGAATCTAGCTTTGGTGAAGGAAGTCCTCCAAAGGTCATATCACTGCTAGGGGATGCAGCTGTTGCAGGACTCCCTGGTATCCGTTGTACCTTTTTAGCTTGCTCTTGTTGCAAAGATGTTTTTTTCTGAGAAACAGGAATAGCTTTGACTTCTACCTGCAGTAAGATATGGAATACAGAAGGTGATTCAGGGAGAAAACACACACACATTGTTTTTTATATCTAATAATGTACAGTGATAAAGTGCTCAGGGAAGTCACTATAAATTCAGCTGTGTCAAAACCCAAACAATTTGCAAAGCCAAGCACAGCATCTCTGAACAATGTAAATATACATGAGAGAAGCACCCAACTGACTTGGCACATGACTATTAAAGGGACAGGCAATGTGAGTTCTGCCAACCCCAGAGTATACCCTGGGAAGCAGCATGTAGTCTTGTTTGCTTAGTTAAGTTTTCCCACAACTGAAAATCCTTCCAAGAGCCTTCCAAACAAGTACACAGATTTCAGAGTGTATCATCAGGACCTGCAAGATGTGGGTCAGCACTGGTGAGATTGGATCTTGTCTAGCTCTGCCGCCCTAGTTTATCAGCACTGTACATTTATACTGTGCCCTTTAACATTATTTTAACTTTTTTTCCCCAGAGGTACCACAGACCTCCATTAGTGCAAGTAACATAGCAGCTGTACACAGTTTGCTGAGGGAGAACAGACTACTTGCAAAATAATGTTGTGAACTTAAGAGGTAAGAAAGTCTAACTACACTGAATTTATGAATGCCATTTTCTGCCCTATACAAGAGTATTCTTTAAGTATCTTCAACAAATACTAAAAGATGGCACAATGAAGTATAATAGTTGTCAAGATTACAGTAATTACCTTCATATTAGGAACATGAACAACATCCCCATACTGGTCTTTTGTTTGCACAGTAATAACAGTTGGCCAACCACATCGAATGTCATCTTTATTCAAAATCAATGATGTTTTCTGAGGATCAGCATATGAATCTGGCTGAAGCCACCTACAGCAAAGAAAACCACCTAACATTAAAATCCCATATAGCCCCTCAAAAGGTAAATTCTTACTCTGTGCAAATTTCACTTCCAGCTAAGAGAAGAAGGTCTGAATACATAAACAAACACTTTTACCCAATATATTAATAGAAACAATTCAGCCAAATAGTTTTATTTAACTAGTATTTACTATAACTGTTAAAAGTTCTATAGCTGGTTTTACAGACATGCAACAGTGCATAGGTTTTAAAATTTAGCAGGTAACGTAACATTTTCTACTTTGCTGTAAAACTTAAACAGTACAACAATGAAGCAATGGGTTTATTCATGCAGCACACAAACTTTTACCTTGCAAGTCGTCCACCACTTGATCCTGGTACACAAGCAATGAAATCCTCCAGAAATGACTGTTCATTGCTTTGTACCTGAAGTGGAAGATTTCCTTCGAGAGCTTCCAAAATGGTTGGGGAGTGAGACAGTGCCAAGCCCTTCCCAAGAATGCCGGAGTGAGATTTGCACACCTGTGTTTTTTGCCAGAGGTTGAGGTGGGAGTGACACGATGGAGACATAAAACAGTATCTTACATGTAGGCACCTTCCCATAATATGACACAATTACAGACACTCTGGGCACTGAAAACCATTCAAGGAGGAGAGGAGTGGATAAACTTTACCCCAATGCAAGTTATAAAAGTCATCTCAGTCTATAAACCAGTAATATACGTCAAAGGAGATTAAACAATCTTGAGTTAAGGGAGAATTTCTGGGGGAAACAAAAAGGTAATATGGATTTTCATCTTCAGAGTACCCTAAACTACTGAACTGTGACCAGAAGAATGAAGAAAGACATTCTGAAAATGTGACCAATGAGCATGTTCCAAAGGAATACAAAAGGCCACAGATACAACTTACAGAGAGGCAGATCTCTTAAAGAATTTTTTTAATAAGACAAAGTAAAATAAATGCTTTCTTTGCAAGAAGGGAAGTAAGATGCGAAGATACAGGAAATACTGAACAGACAGGACTAAAACTGAAAATTCATTATTTCCATGCACACTCCTAGCTCACAGTTTGAATTAGAAAATGGTGGGTCTAAGAGCAGACTGCTGAAAAATACTTGTCCAATGAACATCTGATTCTTCCTAGACAGTTTCTGGTTACTATTCTGTCATCTAAGGCCTCTGCAACAGTGTTATGCAGTAGCACTGATAACAGTGTTCCAACAACTACTGTGACAACTGAATTTCAAAACAGTTGCCCTGAAGATAATAATGGAAAGAGAGAGAATGTGAAAACTCCTTTTCACTGTTCATCATCAGCTAGGGACTACCGACAGGGAGTTACTGACTAGCATAGGCTCCCATTACAACAAATAAAATACGAACAAAACCAGAACTGAAATCATGTAATCTGGCGACTTGCTATGTGTCCTGGGTTTAAACCACGACACTATGTTACCACTCAACTGAGGAAGTGATTTTATTTCTCCAGTTGCAAGACATGTAAAAGATTAATTTTGGGAACATTTAAAATTTCCTGAATAGTGCGACTTCAGCCAAACAGGCACATTTTGAAATATACTTGGTAATATAACTTTCTATGTAATAATTGATACATTTTTCTCTAAGTGAAGTTATTATAAAAAAAGATTGAATGTAAATACTAGACTTCTGTAAGACTTTCTTAAACTGTTTTATAAAAAGGTGGATTCCCTCCTGTTATATAAAACTTAAAAGTGATTTGCTTAAGAATGTTGCAATGGATAAAAAGCTGCAGTATACCTGTAAGGCAGCCTCTTCAAGTATCTCAAGATCATCTTCAAATTCATTACCTGCTGTAAAAATATAAGTATCTATTTTTCATAACAATAACACTGACACTTATTTACATATTATATAATGTTAAATTCAACTCTGTTTAGTGAAACCTTTTATATCGCAAAATTTAAACTTGCGTGAGGATGTGTAATATTGTTTATAATTGAAAGATGAGTATTTTCAAGTAATACAGTAAACATGCAGTACTGTGTAGTTCAGTGCACAAGCAAATAAACAATTGTTGTTTGCCCAGAACAACAATATACGTTACACAAACCAAAAAACTGGCACTTATCTCCAACACAATATGTATGGCAAATCTTTGGATATGACTAGAAACTTTCAGAAAAAGATTCTGGTAGGTCAAGATAGTTTCTGGGAAGCAATACCAACTGCTCCCTTTGACAAGCTTACCCTAGTATTTGAAAACCTGAAAACTCTGCACAATTTTGCTAATTATGATTTCTCCTTAAAACATAAAAATTAAATACATTCTATTATACAATAATTCGTTCTCACAGATGCAACTTGAAATTCTGATTCCAGGGTGACCAGAATTGCCAAACACAGTCTCTTAACAAAAAAGTAAACCGGATAAGGTTACCCTATTTCTACTCTCTCTCAAAAGCATATCAGGAAATTCTAATAGGCAGAAGAGAGAAAGAGAAAGGAGCATAATCAAGTCCTAAGGCACTTTAAAAATTCAAAGAAATAGAGATATATAAAAACTCTGCTCTCAGAAGTAACTTCTACCAAATTTGAAATGCTAGTAATTACTTGCCAGTAATAATGTTAAATATATTTCCACATTGCTGTTCAAGTTCCATCTTTGACACAGATCAGATCTCTTTTGGAAAGCAGCATCCTAAATTTAAAAAAATCAACAGAACTGGCAAGGATGAAGTGTGACTTTCTGAAAAACCAACAACTGTTGTAAAAAAGCAGCTACCACTGTTGCCTAGAATTAATCTTATATTTATTCACAGGGTCTAGTGGTCATGTAGATTAATTTTATAGATGAAACAATATGTATGTATGTCATTGGCACTGTAATATTATCAGCGACACTAAGAGAACTTGGCTGAAGTCCTCGAGTTGGTGTAAATGGTCAGATGAATCAATTACATCAGTACTCCAGAAACTATTTGCAGGCCAATGCACCTATGCTTCCTCTTCTGCAGATCTTACACAAGCACTTTTATAGATGGCTGAGACTTGAGGAAACTTGACTGCATATTTTATTTCAGATTCCTTCCATCTGAAAGCATACAAAGCCAATCTATGTACCACCTACATTCAAAATTAGGACAAAAAAACCAAAACGCTTTAGAGAGAAGTGTGATGTTATTAGGAATCCTGGGAAATTAAGATAGAACCTTTTTCATTTTTCGTAACAGAAGTATAAATGGATGCTAGGTCAGTCAACAAAACTAGGGAGTTAATGCGGCTGTTTGGAGGATAAGAGAAGAGGGCACTATTAAAAATATAGAATTGCCTTATACTTTTGAGAGAGAAATACAGACCTACCAGTGCAACTGAGGTGCCTATTTCTGATATAAAGAAATTTGCATATTCAAATACACAAGCAAAATACGAAGTAAAAAAAATAAATCACTAATTCGGTTTTGTGGTTGTAAGTGGACACTGATCAATGCCTTCCAGCTCATTAATACACACTTCAGTCTCATAAATATTTGAGCTCTTGTTTGTGCTCCTAAATTAAAATGATCAAAAAGATCCTATTATATATTATAAGTGTTTTTCCTATACACTAATGTTAATTAGGAGGAATGCTATTACACAGAATATGGCAGCACCAGTAGGAGGTGTTCTAATTCATCTTCATATCCATTAGTTTTCATAAAGTCATATTTTTTCTTACATTTTAAATTGAATTTGGGTTACTGCAAGCTTATTTGCTGCATCTGCTGTAGAAGTGTGTGGGGTTTTTTGTAATTGTAAAAAATACCCCTACAGCAGCAATATTTTGGGCTATAAGGTCAATGGTCACTTTCAATTTTTAAACTACTAATTTTAAATCTTGCAATTCAATGCTGCAGGTATTTTACATTCAGAAAGGTGTGGAATGCAGGGAGAAAAACCAGTGAAAGAGAAATACAAATAAGATACCTGCACATTTGTGAAGTGCCACGAGAAAGCTGTAAGACATAGCTCGTACACTGATACACTACCTGTGGATGGGTGGAGTTGGTTCAGATTTAAATGACTAAGTTTCCCTCCTCCCCATACACACTTGAAGGGAACACCACTTTACTATCTTGTTTGCTTAATTCAGTTTTAAGAATTAATTTCATATGATTATCTCTAACTGAAAGCAACACTAAGTCTTAGAGGTGGTATTCAGAAAACCCAAAGTAATGATGAAATAGCAAAGTATGTTCTTTGAGTACTTACCAATAGGAAGTGCTAGATCCTTCTTCATCAAAGCTGCTGCACACGATCCTCCTAAATTTGCCAATTCCTTCTCCAGCTGAATAATACCCTTCAAATTGAAACAAATTTGAAAACAAAAAGTGTCACAGAGAATAGGACAATGAATACATTTCCTTGACACTACTTTACCCTAACAGAGAGAGTATGTGTTCCAGTTTGAACTTTCTCAGCAATATACTGTCATATTTTGCTATGACATGGGCCAGAGTACCAAAGTTTTTTAACATTAAAGAGAAAGGAAACTTCCTAATACAAAAAAGTGCTACTCATACATTTTCAGATTGCAAAGCAATGCCTCTTCTAAGCTGTACCACACAGGCTCACATTCCCATCTTGTTTAAATGTAGCACTGTTCAAAACCTTTTTTCCTTTCTCCTCTTTCCTCTTCCCTCTCTCTAGTTGGAGAGGCAAGGATGGAAAAAGAGTCCATAATTTCTCTTTCTCCATTATATATCCTGGTAATACCCTTGACGGTTTCTCCCTTCTATTTGCACTGAAAAGTTAATTCTTTCTATTGACGCTGCTGTTGTAGGGAATGAGAAGACTCCCTCCCACCCACCAGATTGTCACTGAAAACACATGAGAGCCTCTCCATCAGGAATACCATCAGACCATGCACATGATTGTCAAATACCTGGAGGGATGGAGGCTGGGTGCAAGGAAGGGGTGCACCTAAATGGCAAGGGAGGTTCTAGCTAGTTTTTACACCATGAAGAAATGTACCTGATATTTTTCCTTCAACTTGTCCCAGCTACATGCAGGCACAACCCCCTTAACTTTGCTCACAAAAAGGTGCTGACACTAACACCAATTTGAAATTTTAAAGGAATCTGTGGGTGGATCAGCACACACCTCTGACAGATGCCTCTCCTGGAGGAAAAACAAAAAACAAACCCAAAACCAAAAAACACTACCAAAAACAGTGGGGGATATAGGAAACCTCTCTACGACAGATTTTCTAGGCAGACTTACAGAAACTGGCAATATGTATAGTAGATAAAAATACTCTTCTTTTGGAAAGAGCCTTCAAAATCAGTAACCCTAGACTTGCCCTGTAAACTCCAAGATCCCAATCACACTGAAAAGTCTCCAAAACGCATTTTAAGCTAAACCCTTGGTAAACTGCATCTTTAGGACTTAAAACAGCAGGTGCTGAAAAGATGTGAAATGTGGATCATCCCACCAGAGGTCCCTGCTGTATGAACACCCCTTATGAAGAAGGCAGATTTTACATATATTTTACACACATTATGACCAGCAAAAAGCCTTCCTTTTCATTCAAAGCATAAATCTAAAATTTGTGCAAAAATCCTAGGTTTCAATGAAGTTTAATAGCCCAACTACACCCAATTCCTTGATGCACTAGCTCACAGTGTGACACCTTTCATTTTTTAAAGAGACTTCCCTAACAACGAATGTCGTTCAATATACTATAGCTTGGTAATGGTACCAAAAGCTTGTTCTTTGGAAAGAGAGAGAAACAGATGTGGAAAAATAATCCCACTGCCTTGAATTAGGTCTTACTGATTCCTTTTATCTAGAGAAAACGCAATGGTCATCAGAACATACTTTTCTTTTTCTACTAGTGATAACACTTCCAAAAATTATCATCACATAGTTCCCAAAAGAATGAGAAACTCGTGTTGTGTACCCAGTTACTTAACTTAAGGCTTTAGCGTTGAGATGCAAGGTAGCTTTTCTATTTATAAAACTTTTAAATTAAGAGGTTTTGGGCCATAAAAAGGTATGCTTGAAAACAATTACAACTTCTCTTTAGCTGGTATAGTTAATTAACGTACTGGCTGGCATATTTTAGCACTGACTGTGAAAAACACGCCAGCAGCTTAGTTTGTAAATGGCTTAAAAAAATTAATGACGTATATGATTCTGCAACCTTTTTGCCTGCTTAAGCAAGAATTATTATTACTCAAACACAGACTAGTTAGATTATTTATAGGATTTGTTAATCTGATTTGGTACAAGCAAGGGAGACTATTGTGGTTTAAGCCCAGCTTGTTATTCAGAACCACGCAGCTGCTCGCTCACTCCCCCTCGGCCTTCACAGCTAATAATCTTGCAGTATGTTTTACTATCTGAATACTATGAAATTCTTCAGAATTTCATGTTTTGAAAACCTGAAGACATGATTTAGCTTGAGAAGAATCCAGGAATAAGATGAGGTAAATCTTCTGTGAGGCCTGTGGTGTAAGCACTTCACAAGGTCTGCAATGGGCTCAAAGACTCCTAAGGTAAGGGAGGGGCTATTTTTCCAGCATTATTATAAAGCCTTTTATCATTAATCTCTTAAAATAACCCAAAATGATTAACTGGCCTAAGATTATGAAAAAATTTTATCTTCCCTTTGCAACAAGGCAACAGTGGTGGAAATGACACATGTCCTTAAAGGCAAGATGAGGTGACCACTGCACAAAATCTCAAGTAGCCTAAATGAGGCCAGCATCTCCAGGGAGTCTGAGAGCTCTGGTACGAGTGAACATGGAAAAATAATGCAAGTTTGTCATCCCACGATGGGCAGTGACAGCAAAATACTAATCACTGTGTATCTGAAAATCCCAATCCTTCGGATTTCTGATGGAAGAAAAGGTCAGAATTCTAGGAAATTTCACATCCCATTGACATGCTATTTATTTGCAGACCATCAGTTATTAAAAAACCAAACCAAACAAAAAGCCATTCCAATAATATTCAGATTAAAAAATTCCAAACAAATGTCTGTAACAAAACAAAACAAAAAATCCTTAAAAACTTGTACAAAATTAATTTAGAACCATTCTGCTAATGTTATTTAGTCAGAAGTGGAAATACAAATATTAAAAAAAAAACACAAAAAACAAACCAAAACAAACCCCAAACCAAACAAAAAAACCTAGCCTTACAGAAGAGAATTAATAGGTGCAGCAACTGCAGCCATTGCCCTTTTTACTTACCTCATCAGATCCTGGACTAAATTCATATCCAATTGCATAACATTTGAAACCATAAAAACAAGCCTTTTCATCTTTCACATAGTCTGATGCAGTCTCCAGAGAAAAAAGAGCTTCATTTCCTTATAAGGAGGAAAAGGATACATAAAATAAATACATAAACATTTGATACTTTTCCTCTTTTTGTATGTTTCTTCCATAGGATCATATATGAAACCTAGGCTTTATAACATGTAAAGTAAAACCATGAATAATTAGCAGACTAACACTTCAAACAAGAAATCTAATATAAAAATGCAATCAACTGATGTACAACAATGGCTCACAGTGTCTTGCCAGTTTGGATGAAGACACTTTTTCAACTTTGCTTTCTAAGATAATTTTGCAGAAAAATCAAACCTTTCACTATTTTAATAATTCACATTAGTAGAAAATATTGCAGTATCTATTTATTACCTGGCAATACTAATACCATGGTAGGCCATCCTGAAGATCCAGAGAATTTTTTCAGCTCTACCCATGAATTAAGGTTGTCATGAACAGAAGCATGCTTTGGTCCAAATCCCAGACTCTGCGCAATTCTAACAGGAATTAGTAAACGAAGAACATCCTCTGATTGAGCAGTGCCACACTGAGTGTCAAACTCTATTGTTATCCACCTGACACATTCAGGAAAAGTCACCTAGAACAAAACAATAGTCTAATTAAATGCTTTTTTACTTTCATTTGGTTTTGACTCTTTAGGCTAGAGAAGTCATTCAATTATGCAATTCTGTACATTTGTTTTGATATTCTTTAGATTAACATTATCCTAATTTATTCTTTGATGTTCAGATATACCCGAAATGCTTTACATCTTACTGAATTATAATTATGTCTTCTAACTTACGTTCAGATTAAGTATTTGTGCTCATGATACCATTTTGTGGTTGTTTTTAAGAACTCTGCACAGGACCATTAAACAGAACAGCCACAGACCATTACAAACATTTAATTCTCAAATAAGTTTTTAAATGCAAACTTCACCAGACACATTCAGCATCTGATTTGTGCAATCTTAGAAAAGTACACAGCAGCTGAACTGCACTTGTGAACATGGCCTGCATTATGACAGCATATAACTACAGAAATTCAAAGGCAGCAACAACTAAGCCTAAGGCTTCAGATGAGATCTATAAACTTGTAGAACTATAAGAATCAGTGCATCAAGGAAGATCATATGGTAACTACATTTTCTCCAGTGAAGGTCTTGCTGTCTTACAGGAGAACCAAGTGGATTAGTAATTAATGAACTCATCCAGCTCTCTAATTCCAGGTTTGCTGCCTCATGATTCACAGTCACGGAATCAATGTGACTGCAGAACTCACTATTTCAAGAACTGCAACATGAGATTTATCTCTCAGGCAAGTAATTTATGCCTCACCCCTTAACTAGAAAAAACACCCTTTCACTACTGACCTTGAGGAAAACCTAGTTTTATTGCAATGGTCATGGATGTAAGGTGGAACACATCCTACTCAGAGTGACCTAACACAGTTAAAGACTTCAGAGACTTCTGCAATGCCAGATCACGGTCCAAGTCAAAGTAATTGATGAAAAACTTAAATTGGCAGACCAAAACCAGCCAGCATAGGGATCCCTACACCATAATTAATTTGACTTGAACTGACACTATTTTACAAAGCGTTGTTTTAGCATTAGGTAAGAAAGTCTGAGATATGATTACATAATGTGTACATAAAGACTTCCAACTTCTACAGCCTGTACAGTTAGAGCAAAGAAACTGTACATGACAGTAGCAAAATCTAAGACTTTAGTCCTAGATACCTGCATTAGGGGGTTAACGCTACACTTGTTTCCACTCCAGTTTCCATTATACTTACTGGACAGAGTTTTCTCCAGAAAGCAGTACAGTAATTGTATATAAAACTGCCTCTGACAGTAGACAATATGAATTATCATCCATTGCAACAATTTTTCAGAGAGAAAACATTGACAAAACAAAATCCACATGTCAAAATCTTTTAAGAAACTGCATATACACTTGGAAATGGTGCTCACCTTATAGTGTGTAACACAGGCAGGTTTATAAGGATGCTCACTTTCTACAACAGCATAATGATTGGAGGTAGTACAAGCTGAAAGCCCTTGCTCTGGCTGGTTTCCAGTAGTGCTGTCTGTGGACTGATTTGGGTTAAAAGCTGGAGGAGCATATTTCTGATTCAGAACTGCCACAGAAGGAAGCAACTGCTGTACTAGGCCAAAGACCTCAACAGCAACCTGTAACAAAACACCACATATATAAAGTATTAGTTACAACTGGGTAAAAACAATGCTCACAAACACATTTATCTACAATGGTTGTTTTGGATATTCTCAGAATATCACTACTACTACAATTCATTCAGTCATTTTCCAGTTCTGCATCTACACAATCCTGACAGAAAAAGCATCACTACATTAATCCCAATTACTCCTCTTGGAGACTTGCCAAAGCTGAAACACAAATCTGCACACAGCTGCAAGATACCTTCTACTAAAAAGCTGATAACATTAACAAACAATAAGCATGAACTGACAGAAAGCAAATACCATACTGAAGTCATAGTCCAGTTATATTTTGTTTTATAATGACATTAATATAGTGTTTTCCAAATACTCAACATACTTTAATGCAGGTAGTGTTAAGCATTGCATTACTCCGTGCAATCTTCATGACATTTTAAAGGAAAAGAACACTTCTAAAGCAAAACACTTGGTTCTAAACACAGTTCATCACAGTAACAAGTTAACGTTGAAACCATTTTTAACTAAATGAATCTGCTAGATCTTATGTAGCCAGTCCTCTTTCCTCCCGCTTTAAAGAGAAGTGAAAAAAGAGCACGCAGTAAATGAAAAAACAGTAAAAGGCAACAGTGTCTACTACCTAAGTTAATGACATTTGTAAATCTAGTAACAGATTTGAAGAGTGCTCCAGACTAGGCACATGGAAGAATGCTATGCCACTGAAAAGTAAGGTTATTTTTTATTTATAGCTGACACCTTCCCATCTCTAAATTTGACAGAAATAATCTTAATTTAAGGAACGGCTACCACGGCTTTGGATGTTTACTGTAAAGATACATAATATGAGGTATATTTCATCCCACCAATATCCATCAATGAGTCACAAATACAGATCCTTCTAGCTTCTTGTCTTTTTATACTGTTAAAGCTCATAATCTTTCCCTCTGCTTCCTTATTTATTTCATTATGCCTTCAATTTAAGTTTTTAAAAAGTAACTTCTAAAACTTGATTATGTTGCTAAAATTCTTGACTCTGGAAAATTCATGAGTCACATAGTCAAATATAAACCACTACTTCATAAAATCATAAGAAATCAAGATGCTCAGATTTTCAGAGTAAACCTTTGTAACACTCTTAAATTTCTTCAGTAATTTCTTTTGAGGAGCGTACCTTGGGAATAGCTGCTGCTACTGGTCCTATGTAGGCTATTATGAGGGGAAGCAGCATTGAAAACAGACTGGAAGAGCTGAGTAGTTCTGGAATGTCTTCAGCTAAACAAAGATAATTACAATACAGGTATTATTAACAGATGTACCATGACTCAAAAAACATTTTGGTAGTTTGATTTTTGCAAGTTATACTTCAAGTTTCTACACTGGCTTTTACTTCAAATTATTTTCATCCTAGGCACTGTCAAATTCTAAACCTGCAAATTTCACCTGAGAGAAACATCATTATGTACAGTTTTCTGCTTAAAAATTTTCTCCTCTTAAGAGTATAATTTTATTGTATGCTTTACCATTTTGTGAAGCTGTGTTCATACTTTCTATGGTACAAAATCTAGCAAAACAAGCTCTTCCCAGCCCTCCAAATCAATTTCTATACCACTAGAGAATATTCCGGACATTTTGACTAAAATGGCTGAAGACAGTAGCTTAAAAACATTCAGTTTTAAGGCTAATACCTACATTTCTCAAAAATTGATGTTTAAGTGCTTGTATGCACTACATTGACCAGTTTTCCTGATTACCACCAATGTGCAAAACATGCAACAAAATCTGGAACTTACCCATCACAGCATATCATACAATGGAACTGGACTGGAAAGGACTTTAAAGAACATCTAGTTCCAAACCACTGCCACAGGTAGGGACAGAATTTATACTGTGTATCTTTTGCAAATAAAGAATCTTACCAGCTTTAATATGATACTTGCTAAATAGATGTGCAAATTATAGGAGGTATCTGCCTATGATATCTCAAGTGCAACTAAATTAGAAAGTTACAGTTTGATACCTACAGCAATGAAAGGTTAGAAGAATATTCTTTGGAAAGCAAAGAGAGATACCACCATTTTTGTATCACTGATACAAAACACTGATTCTACTATTATCTCTTGCTATCAAAGAAAGAAGCTTTGAAAAGCAAATTCTGAAAATCATTTTCAAAAGCCTTACCATCTACAGCAAGAGCCCTGTGCAACAGGTCCTTGGCTGCCCGTACAACAGCACTCACGACAGAAAGAGCCCTGCTACAATTTTTATCTTCTTCATTAGCTTTGTTCAACAGCTGTGATTGCAGATCTCCATCGTACTCACTCCTGGATGGTGGATTAAAGTAAGTTCACAAAATACAAAATCATATTTAAAAAAACCTGTGCCTGACTGATTTTTGGCATAGAATAAGCAAAACAATTTATGATGAAGCAGTAAAGGAAACAGAGAGACCACAGAGGATATTTGGGGGCAGTGCCTCAGTTTTAGCCCTCTGCAATCTTTTCATTTGGCAGAAAATATTAAAAGCATTTTTCTGAACTGTTTCTTTTGACTAGATGCTTTTCAAACCACAGAAATACATTAATTGCTGTGCTCTTCCAAGCCCAACCACCCATCTTGATGAAAACAGACTACTACTAAATGCATCACAGAAACGAGTACAACTATTTCAAAGGATACTTCTGCAGTAACATAACTGGGGAAAAGATTCTCCTTCCATATTCTAAAGATTAATTTTGATTTTGAAATACAACTGTAGGCTTACCCATAACAAATACGTTTTTTTCTTTGTAATCCACTCTATGTCAAATTAGGTTCTCATAAACAACGTTATCCATAAAATTATTTCAGTAAGGTATACAGAAGATCTGGTTTGATTACTTTTTCAAAGCAGTCAAATGATAATTGCAAACTAGTTCAAGCCTTCAATATGACAGTGATTAAGCCTTGACATAGACAACTGTCCTGGGTTTAAACCATGACAACAACTAAAACCTCTTAATCAACATGTAAAACAAAACTTCCCATTCTCTTGTAGATTTCTTGTGTTTGTCAAAAAAAAAAATCTGATCTTTCACAACACGATTCCAGAACATTAAGATTCCAGGACTTGCATGCCAGAATGCTCAAGAACTTTACTTGGAGCAGTTCTGTACACAAAAAGGATACCTGTCTTTCTCTCTGACTTAAATTAGCCACTCTGACAAAAAAGCTTTTATTTTTTCTTTTTGCCTTTTTTTTTTTGTCAGCGTGTCCTAGAATTGTAGTTTTGCTCAAGCCTTTTTAATTTTAATTTATTAGTGACTGACAGTGGGTGCAATTCCAACTGCGTACTTTTCCAACAAATCCTTCTAAAGCATTTCTGCCCTTATCAGAAGTGTGTTAACACATTCCTTTTCATATGGCCTTCCGTGGCATTTGCATAAGCAGCAATTCTATCTGTATTTGAGCATCCTTAAAAAAAATAAATAAAAAAATCAAGTGTGACTCTTACAAGCTCTGTTCTGTAATAATTGAGTGAACATTTGTTCCTTCCCTATGAACAAACCAAAACCTCAAATCATTATATATCAATCTGGGAATCCTCAAACAAAGTCCATGACTATAGTCACACATCAGGTAACATTTAAGTTTCTGTTGTCCAAGCAAATTTCAAAAGACATTCTGACTACAGGCAGCAGTATGCAATTTTTCCAAACAGAACTTAATTTATTCTGTAACGGCTCTTAGTTCTGCTATTATGGTCCTCAAAAGCTTCTCAGAATTTTATCACAGTTGAAACAAAAAAACCTGAGACTGTTCTGAAGAAAGCACTTCAGTGTGGTTTTTTTGCCATATGTTAGCTTATTTTTAAGTTAGAGTGCCTTGAAGCTTCCATTTATTGAAGTTTTCTGTCCTTTTCTGAAATCAAAGTAATTGTTATTTCTCCTTTATTCCCACTTTTGCTGATATAAAAGCATATATATTCTAGGAATGTGAATAAATGTTTTCCTTGTCTTTTTTCTTCCTTCTTACATAATATGATACTTTATAATTATGAATCTTCATAATAAAATTACTCAAAATGCTGGAGGAATTCCCTAAACATAGGTGGCCAAGGTTCAAGGAGACCAAATCAACAGAAGTATGATATACACCACTGCAATTCCATTCTTTCATAATCAATTACTGTTATTACGGACAGGCTGGATCTTTGAGTACAGCCAATCTCACGTTTTAGAAGTGAAGAACTATCTTTTATCTTCAAATAGACCCGTTACGACCATTTTATTGGGAATTTTATTTCTTCATATTTTATCTTCTTTAACACTTTAAGAGCAACGTTACTGTGATTTAGTCCAAAATATGTCACTTGTTGTAGCATCTTTTCATCTTATGTATGTACATCTCACACATAATAAAATAGCAAAGTGAATTACTATTTCTTACTCCTTTGTTCCTTGGACCTACTGTTGATTAGCCTTTTATGAAAAAAATTGAGATTTGAGTAAAAGATGTGACACCTTTTTTTTTCTGCAGAGATAGTAGTAATTCATACATTCAGGTGCTGACGTATTTTGAAAACCATGTCTTCATGCATATCAGTGTACATACACACATCAAAAATCAAAGTAATGCTTTCTGCAAAAGCATTACCTTAAGTGAATTCTTACTATTACCCTGAAAGATTAAATTAAAGCTTCCCTGCAGGACAGTCAGATGTTTCCGTTTATCTTTTTCAGGCTGTTGCAATTTCTCTTTCTACAACTTTGAACTCTACAGTACGAGAAGACAGTTCCTACATAAACAGACCTTGCTTCATTATATAATGCAATCCTTTCTGGGAACAGAGGAAGGAACTAAATGAAATCAGAGAGATAAACATTCCAGCAAAAATCTCATGGGTTATAGAAAAACACACAAGACTGAAGTGGTGCATCTTACCAGCTCCCTATACTACAGCTTTAAAGCCATAGACAACGGACCTTGTAATGGAGGTCAACCATCAAATTATTTGCCAAGTCAAAAAAAAACCAGAATCTAAAACAAGACCGGAAGAAGCACCAGTAAAACTGCTGTTGCAAAAATTGTCAAGTCTGAAACTACACAGGAAGAACACAGTACTACTGTTAAAGAAACTCTTTCCTCAAACACACTCCAGATGTATTTCTTTCTGTTACTTCTCAAAAACATATGTGGTATAATTGCACTACAATGGTTTTATTTACTTTTCTTAGAAATGGATTATGACAACACACAAACCTGTAATAAAGAATCTGTGGAATTTGTCCTCGTGTTTGGTTTGTGCCATTACTGCTCAGACTACATGTACTAAATGTAAATGTTACACCATCTGGACACTGAACTGTGGTCATTCCTCCATCTCCGTTGGCAGTCCGGCTTCCATAATTCCTCAAGCGAACCGCATATTTCACATTTTCCTTCAAAAGGAGAGCCAAAAATAGTACTGATTATACAACAAGTTAGACTTCATGGTATTGGGAAAGCTATTATTTTATACTAATAGTGAAGAGCCTGAAAAGTCCTTCAAAACACTATGAATGAATTTAACTGGGAAAGATCCAGCATTTTAACAAAAGTCAAAGCTGTTCTTTGTTCCCCACCAATGGGCCATAACTTAAGTAAAATATTACTCCTAATTACTTGAAAAGTGACCAGGTATCCAAGAAAATGAGCTATCAAATTGCATGCAAAAAAAGTTGCACATTCAAGAATATTCTGAAATTACTAAACAGTTGCAATCTATCTTATGCTATTATTAAAATTGAGATTTAATTTCTTTTGGCTGTTAAAATTTAAAAGAATTTGAACTTTTCAGTTAGAGTGAAACAGAGACTTGATAAAGCAAACATGTCAAGAGCAAATTTATACACAAACCCCCAAATTTACATTGAACATTCTGATTTTTGTTATCTAGAGAAGTCATATGAAACCTACAGATCTGCACTTCTTTTATTTACCTTCAGTGGCACAACTTTGTCAAGTCTGATTTCAGCTATGTCACTGGGAGAATCATCTGTGGTGTAAGTTCCTTTAACCAACTCTAAAGATGTCCATCTGTGTGAATGAGTTGAATCTCCAGTATGATCACTCTGATTCAAAGAAACAATACTTTTATAATGTAAATACATGACACATTTATGCAATTGTGCATGTTTTCTTGCATAAATTGTTACATACATCATTACAAATACACCAAAGCTGAAAAAGCTGTTCAGAATCAAGAGTAAAGCCCTTCTGCTAAAAAGGAAATTACTGAGCAAAGAAGTTAATTTACCATAGCAACCTATGCTTGCCCTCTGGAAGAAGTTAGAACAATCAGTTAAATTGAACGGGTGAGGTATAAAAGAACAGAGGTTTTTCTTTATTACAAGAACACACAATACAGTTTTATGCTTCTTCTAAGAGAACAACACACAAAACATCTGTAGCTACAGCCTGACCATATTGGTAACAACCCCTTTCTTCAACTGTTGGTTTAAATTGTTTTAAAGTGGTCCCCTTTATTTCTTAGTTTTCTTTGCAGCTGATACTAATTTACATTTAGCTCCAGGAAGTGAAAGACCCACTATACTTCAAATATTATTTGTCATAAATTAAGATTTTGAGACCATAAGAAGGATAATCTCTAATTAGGATAATCATAATCTGGATATGGTATGTAGCTAGCAATACCACAAAAATCACCACCACAGGCAAACAAAAACCCCTGTTACCAGTGTACCGTTTCACAGGTAGCCTAGACTGTAAAGTAATGTAATAATATAGTCTTACTTTCTGAAACGTACTACAAAAAACTCCGAGGTTACTTCTGTTCAAATTGATTTTGCAAATGCAGTACTTACATCATCAACTAACACTTCCAACTCATATTCATGAATTCCTCCTCCACCATAAACAGAAAATCCTACTACAACTACACCAGGTTTATCGACAGAGAAACATATTGCATCAGGGGATCCATTTCCAGTATTCCAGCTTCTTCCCTGACTTGTTTTAGTGAATCGGTTTGGAGTGGATTTCACAGAATGGAGAGAATTCAGCCCATCAACCTGTACAATGTTAAAAGCAAGCACCAGAAAAAAATTACATGCTAAAAATTAAGTAACTTTAATAAAGTGAACTAAATGATGAGATTTTCAACTGGGCAAATTTTAAAAATCAACTGACAAAACATAGAAGATGCCACTAATAGGACTTCTATTCAATACTGACTAAAAAGAAAATGTAATCTCTGGCAACTGGAAATTAAACTAGAAATAGTTAGGAATGTGATTTCTATTTTTTTTTTTTAAGAATTTAAATATGTATTTTATAGGATGAATTAGCAGCTATAAAATTTCTGTCACAGTGTGTATCACATTCATAATATACTTGTCCTGAAAGACTTCTAGGCATGATTTCATAGAATCTTTACCTCAGATCCTAATGCTGATGCTGTGAGCTCACTCACAATACTAGCAAGCAACCCACAGGTATTAGAAACCAGATGTGAAGAGAAAAGTTCATTTTCTCTTCTAAGGCTGTTCCGTACTGGTAGAACAACAATGACCAACATCTTTTCCAGCACTTCCCGAAAGCTTGTCATGCCTGAAACATTTTCTTCACTCTGCATTATGAAGAGAAAAATGACAAATTACATCATTCTTACAATGTTCTTTAAACAAAACAAAACACTGATTTTCACATATTATAAGCATTAGATAACTGAGAAACCAGTGATCTCTTAAAAATATGAAACTGTCTAGAGGGTAAGAAAAAAAAATTAATTCTCAAAGCTATTAGAGAATCTATTCCTTTGTCAACAGATAAATAGCTACCTTTGCTCTCGTGAGACCTCACCTGAAGTATTGTGTACAGTTCTGGTGTCCTCAACATGAAAAGGACATGGAACTGTTGGAACAAGTCCAGAGGAGGGCCATGAGGATGATGAGGGGCTGGAGCACCTCACGTTGAAGACAGGCTGAGAAAGTTGAGGCTGTTCAGCCCAGAGAAGGCTGCATAGAGACCTCACAGCAGCCTTCCAGTATCTGAAGGGGGCCTATAAGGATGCTGGAGAGGGACTCTTCATTAGCGACTGTAGTGACAGGACAAGGGGTAACAGGTTCAAACTTAAACAGGGCAGGTTTAGATTGGATATAAGGAAGAAGTTCTTTACTGTGAGGGTGGTGAGGCACTGGAATGGGCTGCCCAGGGAAGTTGTGAATGCTCCATCCCTGGCGGTGTTCAAGGCCAAGATGGACACAGCCTTGGGGTGACATGGTTTAGTGTGAGCTGTCCCTGCCCATGGCGGGGGGTTGGAACTAGATGATCTTAAGGTACTTTCCAACCCTCACTATTTTATGTTTCTATGATTCTATAGAATTCTTCATGTCAGTGTCCTCCCTAATGTCTAAAAATAAACTCAGAAGCTTTTGGCTTTGAAGTTAGCAAAGAGACTCTTCCATGCAAACAGGCAGAATAAAACCTATGGTGGGATGATTATAAAAACAACTGTTCTTTACTGAATGAAGACTATGAAAAAAAATCTAAGCTTAGGCATCTACTGTATCTTCTACCTAGCTATAACACCCACTATTTTTTGAAACAGTTACCCATACTGATAGTCATTCACAATAAGGAATCACCTTATTGATATTTCGAATAAGGAATCACCTCTACTGATTGTGTCTTTCTTACCATTTTGTCTCCCAAAAATATCCAAGTAGTAAACAGATAGGAAAGACAATCAGGTCAAACAAACCTGCAGAGATGCCTGCACAGAACTCTTTCTATCTTTAGCAGTTAAGAGGCAGCAGGTACCCAAGATGGAAATACTGTCTTTGCATTTAATATTTTGGTGATTTTCCTCTTCATTAATTTGCACAGGTGTTTTCTCAATCTGTGAAAACTTTTAGCATAATAATGGCCTACTGGAATACATTCCACAGCATAACTGTGTATTTTATGAAGAACAGCATTCTTCTGAACTTACCTTTTGCTAAGGTCTCTGGTTGCTCCAAACTTTTGTCATTGGAAGACTCAACAATTATCCTTTATTTACATTTCATAGATAACTAGTAATTTTGTAAGATCTTACCCCTCTTGTCTTCCAAAGTAAAGAATACTATTTAGTAGTCCCATATCTTTGATTATCATCTTTACCCTTTTTTTCCTGTAAATCTACTCTGAAATAACAGAACTGCAATACTATGACACTTGGGAGCCCAAAGGTTTAACAACCTTTGATAGAACTATATGAACTGGTCTTCTTTTGTCTACCTGCTTGCTGACTCCTTTAAAAAATCCAATTTGAGACATGACTCTATTACCAAAGCTGTGTTGACTCTTCCTAAAAACACTGAATCTACCCATATGTTAATTCTTGTGATTATGAAAAGAGCTAAAAATTGTTGCAGAAAACACTATGCAATGGAAAACAACTCCAAACTGTATTGTTACCAATTTAGTATTGCTCAGACATTCTTCAAACAAGAAATAATTGGAATACTTCCAAAAGATGAAATTTGGACAAAATAACAGGTTTCTAAAACAGGGTTTTTTTGGAAAAAAAAAAAGCTCAGACAAATTCAGCTACATCCTTATAAAGCTAAAACTTCAACTTACATAACTGGGTTTTGTTGCAAAGTAAAACAAGTCATTAAATTTTTAGAATATATCCTAACCTGACTAAGCTTTTCCATGTGGGCAACCAAAAGAGGAAAACGATGGGCCAGAGCAGAGTCATTCTCAGTGCTGACTTGTTTAACCATTGATCGCAGCAATGCTTCTCCATCATAAGCAATTGGAAAGATAGAGGTCAGTTTTACTGAAGTATGGCAGAGAGCAGACATAACTGCAGCAAGAAGCCGGCTATTGGAGGTTTTGAAGTTTGCTTCCTGGATGTCCTAAAAATATAAACAGAAATTAACAGACTGGTACCGTTGCATTCCAAGTAAATGAAGAAACTACTTTTGAAAATGAACTTTCCCGTTCTATCACAAGAACAATTTAGAGAAAGCATTTCATATACTTATAGCTTTCCTGTTAATTTTACATTATCTTCTCTCATGAGCTTCCACTGAGATCTTTCAAATTGGAGTAATTAAAATTTGTTGGTTGACATGTTTTAAAATAAACAACCAATTAAAAATTACTTCTGAAATTATGACACCCTTTGTATACAAAGCATGTATTTTAAATGCTTTAATTAGAATATATTAAAGAACTGATTCTTCATTGAATTTTTATATGCTAAATGAATTTCCATACAAATTCAAAAGGAAATTGTTTACATCTCACTTGAATCAATGCAAGCAAGCAACTACACTGTTTGAATGGCGATTGTCCATTCACAGTAAGCAAGACACTTAAAAAAAAAAAAGTTGTTGATTGTAGAATAATATTGCCAGCTTCTCATATACCTTGCTGGATCAGAACACTACTGTTAACATTTAATAATGAGAAATTATTCAACTATTAGTAATGCGTACAAAAAACGTCACATGTATGCTCCTAAGCAATATCCAGCAAGGGTAATCACATACAAGGCATGGTCTCAACACCGAAAAAGCAGGTGCAAACAGTTACCAGCACCACAAATTTTCTTCAGTGTCCCAGAGAGAATTTTACTGCTAATGGAGACAGAAGCTCCTAAGCTCCTATTGAACTTGTACACAACAGAATTTGAACTGCAAACTAGACTAAACACCCAAAAAGGCTTTAAATACTGCTTGGCTTCTCTTTGTGCTAAAGGGAAAGCTGAGCTGTAGCATTTATTTATGCCATTTTAATGTACCTGGTCCAAACAATTCAACAAGTCACAAAGACATGCCCACTGGAGAGCTGGTGTTGGGTAAAATGAGTGAAAACAAGCTGTGAATGTGTTATGACATTCTTGAAGAACAGCTTCTAAAAGAGTGAGAGGCTGACTGAGGTATCCTTGTGGATCATTGTCCAGCTTCACCATGCAATGATCAACTCCTTCAGATAAAATTTTTCTCAGCAAGGTCCTTGTTTTTCCAATGCAATCTGCTAATTTGCTTGTTTCTTCTACCACTGCCTTAGCTGTAGCTAGAAGGTTAGATGAAGAGGAGCATTAGATGTAAAATAAACAAAAAATTTTCATACTAAAATGCACATTTTACATGCTGATAAACCAACCAGAATTTAGCAATGCTGATAAAGCTATATTCAGGGAAACTAATTTCAGAAGGAAAAAAAGGGTGTTAAACTACATCACAGAAACCTGAATATCAGAAACTTCCAGTTTTTCAGAATCACAGACCGGTGTCCCACAGGCAGGGACACCTTCCTCTAAGCCAGGTTGCTCAAAGCCCCATCCCACTTGGTCTTACATAAGCACTGCTAACCTACAGGCATGAAAAACAGATACTGTCCTCAAATTTAAATTGTGCTCACCAGCAAAGCAACTACTATGTACAAAACCAAACAAACAAAAAAACCACTAAAAAAACCCAAAGCCCCAAATAGTCCAAAAAAACCTCAACTGTCAAGCCAAAAAATAAATTAACTTTTAAACATACAAAAGTTAGTGTAAACATCTGGTGTTGGATGCTTAATTATGCAGATTATTGCAAGTGTCCCATTTCTGACAGCAAGCCTCTTAATCGTTCCAATAAAACCATCTGTACAGGCAATTTCATCTGATAGCATACTGTACATGAATACTTAGATCACATTTTGAACCTTCTGTAGATTATTTGCTGATAAATATGAAACAAGCAAATTAAGATGATGTTCTGGTTTAATGAATACCTGATATTGGATATATTTCACAGGTGTAGACCCTCAGCAATCTCAGGCAGCAAGTGCCCACAAAACGCAACCTTTCTAAATCCAAAAGAGTAGCAGTGTATTGGAATCCTTTAAGTCCCCGAAGTTCTTCAACTCCCAGCACCAGTGTTGTCCAGCTCCAGTGAAGAATGCTCAATAAAGATTCAAAGCATTCCTATTCAGGTTATGAAAAATAGAAAAGACAGATTTTGTGTTAAAAACAAAAACTGAACTTTCAGCATCAGTGTAAGATGAGAAGCAAATAGCATTTATAGCCATGTTTATTATGAAAACATATTTATGTCTACACATCTACCGTACAACACACAAATCCTATCTGCTTGAGAATAAAGAGCACTGAGAATGAAGGGAAGACTGCACTGTAATAGCATACTAAAAGCAATTTATATCATATATGTTACGTATGTTATTTGTGTGTGGAAGTCTCCCAGTTATTTAAGATCTAGATTCTTCAATACATTTTACTTGCTTCGTCTACATATGACTAGTGTAATACTCACTTTTAACAGAATATATTTTTGTCATAACAGCAAAGACTTATCAGGCCCGTCTCTTGGTCTTTGAACAGTTAGCATTTGCAGGGTGATGGGAACTATATCACATTTACAGTACTTGAAAGTTCAACAGAAGCACATGATAGTCCACAAAAACTCAAGGACTTAAAAAGTTTTGTTCTTCCAAAAATTGTTTTCTAGTATTATTAAGTATGGTTGATAGTTTCATAAAGTTGTACCTCAGAAGGCAAACTACAAGTATTTGGTATTGAAGGCTTTCAAGCTGCAGGTATACCTTCAAGCTGCAACAGTCAAGTTAATTGTTCAAAAATTAATTATAAAATAATGTTTCAGAAAGCCAAAACTCTCCTCTTATCCCAAGTCAGATCATGAGGGATAACAGCACCAAACTAATGAAGGATGCAATACAAAGAATTAAAAGTAGTAAGAGTTCATAGCTTAGTGCATTTTTTTAAGCAAACATATATTAAGAGTAGCTATTATTATGCCAATAAAATCATTACTAAAATGATGTAGATAATATATTTGTAAAAGAAACCTGAACAGAAGGTAATTCTGATACTTAGAAAATACAGAAGAAAAGGAGAATACATAAATGAAAGCAAGGGGGCTAAGAAAACTGGACTGTGTGTGGCCATATGGAAGCAGTAAATTCAATGTAACTATCTGTGGAGAATACTGACAGTACTGTAATACAGTATAAAATATAAACCAGGACAGAACTGGAAAAAAATCATTGCTTGTAACACATAAGGAAGGGACCATACTTTAAAAAAACACGATGATTGAATTTGCCTTGTCCTGCACACTAATACTGCATTTCAATTAATGCAGTATTTCACACAATTTGACTAACCTCCTTGTATGTGAAGAACTGCAGATTATCTTCTATTAATAGTTGCAGTTCACTGGGCCTATTAATAATACTCTTTTCCTCAGCATATGGAAGTTAAATTGAATGCTATCTGATCCTCAGCATACACTGGAATGCATCCAAGAGGAAGACAAATCTCACCAGTGACAGTAATTTAAAAGCCATGGAAGACAGCATATAGTAAAGCTCCCTCAAAACTCAAAAAAACATGCTAATATTAATTGACTGCCAGGGAGTAAGGCTTGCATACTGACTACAACCAGCAAGTATGAACCCCCAAATCTAAGTAGGCTCAACCTTGTAAAACAAATGTATTTCTAGGCTCTTACCCTCACGTCAATATGAAGCTTAACATCTGAAATATTCAGGAAAAGTTAAAATAAGATAAATACATAAAATTGAGATATAAGATACATATATATTTCAGTTTAACTAACTTCTGCCTGATAAAGCAGACACAAAAATATCGTTATTTCCACATTTACATCTTCCTGTTTTCCAAGTATGAATGAACTTGCAGGGAACACAGATTTTTGATAATACTCACCACTGAGACAGTTCTTGCAAAAGATCTCTTTAAAATATGCACAGGTTCACTGGTTTGCTGTTTTCCTTTAGATGCACTGCCATCACTTGTTGGCAACCTGGAAGAACAATTTAAAGAACTGACTTGGAAGTCTGCACTTTTTACTTTTAACAGTTCTTACTGTTTGTATTGTTCAAGTGGAACACAAGTGAAAGAAATTTTAAAGGTAATTAACAAA
This sequence comes from Pezoporus occidentalis, assembly GCF_034315485.1. Taxonomy (NCBI): domain Eukaryota; kingdom Metazoa; phylum Chordata; class Aves; order Psittaciformes; family Psittacidae; genus Pezoporus; species Pezoporus occidentalis. The sequence continues at coordinate 12,851,546 of NW_026915835.1, forward strand.
AAAATATTCAATTTCAGTATAACTTCTTCCAGTTCCTAATTGTTCTAGAACAGTAATGAAATATCTAAAATTGTGTTCAATTGGCAGGATTATGACAACCAATAATAAAGTTCAGATTTAATAACACATGAAATTATTACAAGTATTTACTTGTAATAAGATGACATTTTTAAGACTAGAAGCATTATTCCTTAAAGAACAGTAGTTTTGTGGAGGTAAAAATATATATGGAGATATAAAAAAATACAGACAGCACTTATTACTACAGCAGTTCTCCTTTTGTGCCACTCATGGCTCTTCAGCCATATCCTTCCTTCAGAGGCACCTACTGCCATCTATCCATGGAAATCACTCAAATGATAATAGGTTATGCCAAGAATTTAAGTGCATCAGTCAAAATGAAGCTTTGCTCTGGAGAGATAGAGATCTATGGACACAAAGCTTATCAGTCAAAGCAAGCTGCTCTGATAAGAGACTCTGAAAAGGACATGCTTACAAAAGACATAGCAAAAGAACTGCTATGAAGAAATTCCAAGCTTCAGAATTAATGTGGGAGCAGGTGGCTACATATGTGTGTATATACACATATATATATACACACACATATATATATATACATGCATAAAATATAAAATTAGGGTTTGTATATATCTGAGGAAGTCTGAAAACTATACCAGCAATACAGCAAAAGAGCTCTGGCTTTTGAAAACAGAACTACATAACGTTTAACATGAGAATAGTAAGTTTATGGTAACTTATTGTAAAGGACAATTAGATGTTCCTTTGCTTCTTTGGATCCTTTTTTTGCAGGATTGAGGGCTGGTGTTCATTAAGTTCATCTGTTTGACAGTATACTGCTCCTAAACTAAGGCCTACTAAATAGAATACTTCCTAACTAGTAAAAAAATGAAGCATATTAGGTGAAACCATGAGGCTTTACAGAACTAAATGAAAGTCTCAGAACACAATATATGAAAAATGGCTGCAAGAAAAACTGCAAAGAAAAAAATGTTGTTATAATTGGTTTATTACATTTCTCAAAGAGACTAAATTTTCCTCAAAAATTTTCAGATACTGATTTCCTTAGCCTAATACAGTAATAATTTCATGAAACATACACTTACTTTAACTAGGCTTCTATTTAAAAAACATGCCAATAAATTGTTCTAAATAGATATCCAAATGTTACCTGTATAGTAACTGTGGGATCTGCCCTGCATTAACATCTGTACCATTATTTGATTTCTTGGAACTTTTAAACTGAAATACAACACTGAAAGAGAAATAATCCAATTATTAGTCCAGTCATATTAGATACCTCCTTTTGTATTAAAAAAATAAAAAATAATTAAAAAAATATACCCATCATCTGTAGTAATAGAGGCCTGTCCATGAGATCCACAGTCACTGCTGGGTCCTGACACTCTTGCCCAGGCAACATACCACCAGCCAGCTTGTAGGAGTACTGGTTCATCAAACATCATTGCATACTTCTCTCTGGGATAAAGAGATTTTGAAAAAGATATACATGAATTAGTTTTCAAATTAATTTTTAATGAATTCCACCCTGCTTGTAAAAATAAATTGAGAATTAATGGAATTTAGTTAGTAATGTCAATTATCTATTAATATTTAGAAAGTAAAAATATTTCATTGAAAAAAACTTTAATAATTAAAAAGATAAATCAGAAGGACCTACAAATGCCTAAGTGTAGCTTGACCTTGCATTTTGAAACAATCAGATATCAAATACCAAACAGAGTAAAGAAAGATTTAGTTAAATTAACATACACAAGCATAATTACATTTAATACATGATACTGCAAATAAAATATTAATTATAAAATATTGTCTATATTATTTTAATTCAATTCCATAAAGTTTTTGTAAATGACAACAGCTTATATGTGAATTCTTAGGAATTACACATGAATATTTAAGAAAGTATACATTTAGGAGTATTGGTACATAAGAATTAAACCTAAAAGAAGTAGTCATGGATGATGTGAATGTTAAATTATTTCATAACAGGGAATGAAAAAGCAGCTAAACATGGCTAATCCCATCCTTAAGCACAAAATCTTTCAAACAATAACTGCTTGTATTCTAACGAGCTGAAGCACAATAACTCTTCTTTTGGTTATGATAATTTCATACTGCAGTAAGTTTAATGATGAACTGTTTAATGAACCCATTTATGCTTGAAGGCATTTTTTTGATAGAAGCATTCAAAAGATCTGCTGCAATGTCTTCTCTTCTCATCACAGGAATACGTGATTTGACTTTGATTTATATAAGAACAAGTGAGAAATGATTTTGGCTGCTTTTAATTTAATGTCATAGTGGTCTAGTGAGGTATTTGGTGTTTTACTGCTTAACCCAATACACTTCGTGTGCAAGTTTTACATCACCTGCTACAAAATCCTAATGATACAGATCATCTCTGATATTTAAAGTGATTTTAAAATGTGCATAAATAGAGTAAAAATAAAGATCAAGAAGTAGGTAGCCACAGGTAAGGAAAACATCTTACCTAGCAGCACAATCATATGCTAAGACATCTGTTTCAGCAAGAAGATCTCCATCAGTCTCATGGTCTCCTCCATCTGGACCCAATTCAAACAACTAGTGGAGTAAGAAGAAAAGGTAAAAATATGTCTTAGGTGTTAGAAACCTTACAATACCACTTTTTCCTGTCTGGCATTCTGGAAACTGTCTACTTCTATTCCTTCTCCCCAAAAGTAACTGTCAGTTACTATCACTAACAGACTTGTGACTCACACAAATTCCCACCCGGAAATCAGGATTTTTTACTATCATTAACCGTCAAAAAATAGCAACTGACACTAACTTCCCCCCTCCTCCCCTCCCCCCCCAACCTTATGCCCAGATATATTCTTAAGTGGAGAAACTCCACTTGCAGGCAGGTCAAACAGAGCATTCAAGAAAGGCAAAGATGTGCAGAAGGGGCAGGCTTCTGTCACAGACTGAAATGCACTAAAGATCTACTCAACCTCTCTGGAAAAGGAGAGCTTGACTGTTTAGCAGAGTTAGTCAACAGTGTCATAAACGGTGACTAGGACAAAAGATGATACCTTTTGCAAAAGAACTTGGGTTTCTTCGTCAAAAATAATTTTTAGAGTTTGAGGAGTTTGAAAAAGGATCATGACGCATGACTTCCCTTGCAAAAACCTATTTAACACACATCTTATCTGCAGTATGACTGGCAATTCTTATTTTGGCTATAAGCTAATCCTAAACAACCAGAAACAAATTGAAAAAGTATTACTACTGTGATTTCACAGGCTTATTACCTTCAGTATATAAATATTAGTCATGGGTTATTTTTTTTTTTGTAAAGTTTCTCGGATTTTCTTATTCATTTGCAATATTTAATCACTGTGTTAAACTACAATAAAGTACAGCTACTTATTTTGGCTCTCCTATTGACTTATGCAAACACTACTGCTAAGCATATGCCATCTATTTCCCTAAAACAAACCTGAATACCTAGTCATCTGAAAACAGAAAAAAGATAACTCAACAACCCACTAAATGTCAAGTAGCAACAAAAAAGTATTCTGAATATATAAATCACATATAAATCTCAGATATTGGATCCTTCCCTTACATTATGTTTCACGGAGTTTCTGAAATCCTTATTAAATGCTGGAACAGAAGTTACTTATTGGAAACCAGAGTTCTGTCATCACACTGTGTGTTTATGTGAGGTTTTTCATACAAAGTCAGGTTTATTTATTTTAAGTCAGCACACATGCTCCAGCCCTAATCATTCTTACATTTGGCACAAACCAGAGTTAAGTATCTTTGGTGCCATTCACTCTCAGTTAAATAATCCCAGCTAAGAAATTACAGTTAAGCACTCTTTTCCTGGTTATGAGAAGCAGTCCCTCATGCTAGTTAGAACCAGATGCAATTCTAACTTGAAGCCCATAACACCAATTTTTTGCAGGTGGACCTCTGAGCTTTGTATAAATAGATCACAGAACCTTTTAGCCCACTGCCCACTGCACAAGACACCTGTAAGATGGCACAGAATTTAGTGAAGACTAGGCCAATTCTTGACAAGAAGATTCTCAGATGTCTAATTCAACCACCTTACCTGCATAGGTTTCATTACTTCTCACTGAAAAGATGTGTTCTAGCTCTATTACAAGTGCTTTTAATATACAGCAAACCACTCATTCATCAAGAAATAAGATTAATCAGATTTTAGCTGGCATTTCTAAAGTTTTGATTTGACACATAATATTGTTTAAAATCAAACTAAAAAGCTTACCTTTATTTTAGCGGTGTATTCACCCCTACCTCCAAATAGACCAAGACCACCTAACAAAATATCTGTATCAGCACAGAAACGGATAGCTTCTACTGAGTGGGCTGAATAACCCCAGCCTCCTCCATGACCTGCAGGGAAAAAAAAAAATAAGAGCAAAAATACAGTTAATCTATCTTAGTCTTTCATTCTGCAAGCTGACTGGCTTATGCTACGAAATTACACTGAGTACATACTTTCAAATCTGTTAACAACACTGTAGTCCTCTTTCGAGTAAACTTTCATTACTGCTTGAGTCTCTTCTTCCATATTTGCTACACCCATTTTTAAGTCCTGCATAGCAGCCAAAGTATCAAGACAACCTAAAAGAAAGCAAAACCAAAAAGAAGTCAAAATTTTTCACTGTTGATTATAATCAGCAAAATGGAAATAACCAAACATACGCTACCAAATAGAATTATAGCTTCGATCAGGTCAAGGGTCACTGCTGTAGAATCTCAAGGCTCACTACGGAAGATCAATTTCATTGATCTTCACATTTCTGGATTTCCGAAGGGCAAACTTTGGCCTCTTCAATCAATTGCTAAGGGAAGTATCACGGCAAAGGGTACTAGGTGGTAAAGGGCCTCAAGATAGTTGGTCAGCATTCAAGGACCACTTCTTCCAAGCTCAGGAGCAGAGTGTCCCAATGAGTAGGAAGTCAAGTAGGGGAGCCAGGAGACCAGCATGGTTAAACAAGGAACTGCTGGGCAAACTCACATGGAAAAAAAGAATCTATGGATTATGGAAGGAGGGGCTGGCCACTTGGGAGGAATATAGGACAGCTGTTAGAGGATGTAGCGAAGCAATTAGGACAGCTAAGGCCTCCTTGGAACTTAATCTTGCAAGTCGGGTCAAGGACAACAGAAAGGGCTTCTTCAAATACATGGCGAATAAAACTAACACAAGAAGCAGTATAGGCCCACTGCTGAACAAGGTGGGTGCCCTGGAGACAGAGGATATAAAGAAGACAAGAGGTGTTGAATGCCTTCTTTGCCTCTGTCTTTACTCCTGCAGGCTCTCCCTGGGAGACCCAGATTCCTATAGCCCCAGAAGGAGTCAGGATAAAGGAGGAGTTTGCTTTGGTGGATGAGGATTCCATTAGGGATCAGTTAAGTAATCTGGACATCTATAAATTGATGGATCCAGATGGAATACACCCACGGGTGCTGAGGGAGCTGGCGGAGGTCATTGCTGAGCCACTCTCCATCATCTTTGGTAAGTGGTGGGAAACAGGAGAGGTGCCTGAGGACTGGAGGATGGCAAATGTCACGCCAGCCTATAAGAAGGGCAAGAAGGAGGACCCGGGTAATTATAGACCGGTCAGCCTTACCTCCATCCCTGGAAAGGTGATGGAACAACTTATTCTTGACACCATCTCTAGACATATCAAGGATGAGGGGGTCATTAAGAGCAGCCAACATGGCTTTACCAAGGGGAAGTCATGTTTGACCAACCTTATAGCCTTCTATGAGCAAGTAACTAGGTGGCTGGATGATGGTAGAGCGGTAGATGTGGTTTTTCTTGATTTCAGTAAGGCATTTGATATGTCTCCCACAGCATCCTCATAGATAAGCTAAGGAAGCGTGGGCTTGATGATCAGGTAGTGAGGTGGATCAAGAACTGGTTGGAAGGAAGAAGGCAGAGAGTTGTGGTCAATGGGGCAGAATCTAGCTGGAGGTCTGCGACTAGTGGAGTCCCTCAGGCGTCGGTGCTGGGACCAGTGCTGTTTAATATTTTCATCAACGACCTGGATGAGGGAACTGAATGTACCCTCAGCAAGTTTGCTGATGATACTAAACTGGGAGGAGTGGCTGACACACCAGAGGGCTGTGTTGCCATTCAGCGAGACCTGGACAGGCTGGAGAGTTGGGTGGAGAGGAACTTGATGAAATTCAACAAGGGCAAGTGTAGAGTCTTGCATCTGGGGAAGAACAACCCCATGTACCAGTACAGGTTGGAGGCTGACCTGCTGGACAGTAGCGAAGAGGAAAGGGACCTGGGGGTCCTGATGGATAGGAGGATGACCATGAGCCAGCAATGCGCCCTTGTGGCCAAGAAGGCCAATGGCATCCTAGGGTGCATTAGAAAGGGTGTGGTTAGTAGGTCAAGAGAGGTTCTCCTCCCCCTCTACTCTGCCTTGGTGAGGCCGCATCTGGAATATTGTGTCCAGTTCTGGGCCCCTCAGCTCAAGAAGGACAGGAAATTGCTTGAAAGAGTCCAGCGCAGAGCTACAGAGGTGATTAAGGGAATGGAACATCTCTCTTATGAGGAGAGGCTGAGGGAGCTGGGTCTCTTTAGCTTGGAGAAGAGGAGACTGAGGGGTGACCTCATCAATGTTTACAAATATGTAAAGGGTGAGTGTCAGGATGATGGAGCTAGGTTTTTTTCAGTGATGTCCAGTGACAGGACAAGGGGCAATGGGTGTAAACTGGAGCATAGGAGGTTCCATGTGAACATCAGGAAAAATTTCTTTACTGTGAGAGTGACAGATCACTGGAACAGGTTGCCCAGGGGGACTGTGGAGTCTCCTACATTGGAGATATTCAAGGCCCGCCTGGACAAGTTCCTGTGTGATGTACTCTAGATTACCCTGCTCTTGCAGGAGGGTTGGACTAGATGATCTTTTGAGGTCCCTTCCAACTCTTAGGATTCTGTGATTTTGTGATTTAAATTACTCATTTTCTAGAATAACGAAGTAATGTGATTAAATCTACTTTGCAACTTTTACAATGGTAAATAAATTACCAGCAACACCTTATTTTTTTTTTCCGTTTTAGATTTCCCGTATTACAAAAAAAGAGTTGAAGTAGTAACAATTATGGGCAGATTTGAATGTCCCTGCCCATAACAGGTGGGGTTGGAACTAGATGATCTTTAAGGTCCCTTTGAACCCAAACCATTCTATGATTCTAACTTAAAATTTATCCCATATCTCATACACACTGAAGGATGCAACACAAGGAACAGATCCCTCATCACAATCGGTGAGCAAGTGACCCAAAATGACTTCCAGAGCTCTGCTTTGAAGCACTGTGTATGTTGTATATGGCCAGTTTTCGTATTAATATCATGGGATTATTTTTGTTTTGTTAGGCCTTTTAGACTACTTCCATCAGAACTCTAAACCCCTCTAGCACCATTAAGATAGCAGAAGATATCTATTTTGATTAAAAATAATGCATAGCAGCCAGATCATAAGTGTTAAAAAGCAACGGTGAAAGATTACAAAGTAAGATTTTAACTCAAAAAAAAAAATAAATCAGAAAACTGTTAGATTAGGATTCATGTATACATTAAAGAATGTTTCTTTATTTCATCTAAGCTTCTGACTCATCAACTATAAACGTATACCTAGAATGTGCAAAGCTGCATGAGATCTTGTTGTTAGAGCTTTAGAACCAGTTGGTAGGGCAAGTTCTGGACTCAAAATACTACACCGGGATTGCATGTCTGGAGCTGAGGGAAGTCTGGAATCCGCAACTACTGCATTGTAACTCCACAGTTCCCTAGCATTTGGACGAAACCTAGAGCAAGGCAAAACAGAGTTAAAAAAAACCAAACTTTCACCTACTAAAAAAATAAAAAATCTAACTGATAATTAAATTTTATAAGCTATTTAATGTAAAACACAAATTGTTACACCAAACACATACAAACTTTACTAGCACAACACACTAGGAAATGGAAAGACAAAAACACATTTACTGTACTTCAAGTCAAACAGTATTATGAGCTTAGAAATTTCTGAAAATGTTATATACTTTTCAAAGCTAATATTAATATGGTATAATCTATTAAGAAGCATGAATTAACTAGCAAAGCACTAGATATAACGGGAGGTAAGCTCAAAAATGAAAAAGATGCCAACTGAAAATGAAATGGTTACCTTCAAATAAGAGTGAAAATATCTTGAGAAATCCAATACATTTTGTTTGGGCTTTTTTAAATGGGTAACATCACTTCATAAGATTACAAGGGATTATAGAAAAGGGCAGCATAAACAAGGAATACAAAGACTTTCTATATTATAGATGAACATGGAGAAATTAAGATTAACATAGATTAACATGGAGAAAAAGAAAAAAAGAAAAAAATTATGTCATTGATGTCACTGTGTAAAACGAAGAAACAAAACCCCTGGGAATGTTTTGAATAAGCACAAAAAAGAATTTTCACTTGGTACGCTTTTCTAAATTGGGTTAAGATGGTCTAACTAACGGAGAAAGAAACGGTTTTGATGAAAAATATTACAGGAAACCTATATTCAGGATTTCAATAAATGTGCAAGTTTATACACACTGACCTACAAAATTATTTAACCACTCGAATTTCACTACTACCTGGAGAAGGTTATAAAGAAAATCTTTAAAATCTACACAATCAAGAATGCTGTCTCTCTGCACAGAGAAACAGAATTTAAAAAGGCATGAATAAAAACATCCAGGAATAATTAATATACCAGATACTTCACTACTGAAGGGCATATTCATTAATGTCTCTCTTCGTCTGTTTTAGTATTTTCTATTACATAAGAATGGAATTCTGGATGAATGCATCCAAAGTAGGATGTAAGTAGCCTACAGACACAATGATCTATTAAGGATCTGATCCTACATGACACTATAATTTTCAGATGAATACAGTTGGCTCTCTGCTTTATTCTGTGATTATTTTTGTTTTTTTTTTCCTAAGTCTTCAAACAGTTTAAACATAACTGATCACCTGCACTTGGACAAAAGTCAAATTTCATTCACAATACGTGGCTAACATAGCTTTTAAATCATTATAGAAGAATTGGATGTTACAATTCTGTTTTGGAACAAGCACTTTTGATCTATGCCTGCTCAAAGACTCCACTGAAAGCAACCATCCCGAAGAGCATGAAATAACTACAACCAGAATTTGAAAGTCTAAGCCATCTAAATAAATACTTTATGTTGACTTCCCAAAATGTCATAATTGAAACGAATACAATTACTCTACCCCTTCTCCTATAAAGTCTTAACCAATAATACCAGACAGAAGAATGAAGATTTAAGATATAAGGCTGTGGAAGCTGGGTATGGCAAGAAAATTATGCAGTGAAGTGTTAAGTGTATGGAGCAAATAAGGGAAGAGTGAAAACAGTAAATAAGCTGAAGAGATTGGAGTTCTCCAAACATCATGAGATGGAAAAGAAAATAATTAAAAAAAAAAAAATTAAAAAAGAAAAAAAAAATCAGGCAAGAGATGTTTGTTTCTGGCCTACCTGAACAGATCTTCCAGACAAAAAAAAAAATAAAAAATTGTTCTTCATTTTCTAGGGAAATGAGCATATCAATCTCCAGCCTCCCAAAATATTTTAAATAGTATTTCTATACTACAACTTTAATAGCTATAATCCACACTTGCCTCCAAATAACATCATAGACAGGATCCAGACACACACCAGAACCTTGAAGGTCTTCCTGCTCAGAATCATTAAATGTTTTGCAACTGCCATCTACTTTATTTATCAGAAGACATTTGAAAGGAGGAGGTTCTGATATTGAAGCTGGTACCAAACCTAGATCAGGGAGCAATAAGAGCAGAAAAACATGAAGATTCCACTCATTATGCGGCATTATTCTCAGACTAAAGCCAAAACACCATACAGTAACAACTATTTGAAAGAAAATTAACTCTATCCCAGCTGAAACCAGGACAAGCATTAACGTAACAGGGAAGAATAGATATACTGTTACTGCAAAAAATAAAACGCAGTAAGAATTAAATGCAAGAAAAGTTTAGATTTTTACATTCTTATTTTTAATAAAACTGATTTCTAAAGGAACTAGGATCACCATGTGCAGTACAACTAGACAGCCAAAATATTTTAATTCCCTCCATTCACATTTTTGACCTGTTGCTCCTCCACTGTTCACATGACTGAAGCTATTTTTTCCTCTAATACTTCCATACGCATTTAAATATTATAGAAGAGCTCTTGCCTATTATATGTCGGCTTGCAAATATCTCTGATGTAGCAAGCACATGAGAATTAATGAGAGCTTCATCGATCCTGAGAAAAGTCTGGTCTCCACTTGCTCCAATCCATGTTGCTTTGCGTCCATATTTGGAGCCTATATTAGGCATAGGGGCTGGTTTTGCATTCCAGTAAGGCATATCCAGAATTGGTCTACCAAGCTGACCTTTCTATAGAGAGAATATAGAATTAGTATGTGACATGAAGTCTCAAAGATTAACAAGTTACTTTGACAGTTACAATATACAAAAGTAGTAATATGGACGAGGTATCTTACCACAAAATTACCTTCACAAAGTAGTGGCTACTCTAAGTGAAGCACTACACATTTAAATACAAGGAACAAGTTATAACCACAAAAATATTAAAGGCGACATTTTAAAACATGACAGACACAAAAGACACGCAGAAGTCATAAGTAGTTCTGTAAGAACAAGTATGACCGGTTTTGAAAAAAAAAAACAACAAACCAACTTTAAATACTAGCATATTCCCATGAGTAAGTATTATTATTATTTCCTTACTGAGAAACTTCCAAATGTGAAAACCTGGCCATCCATTAGGAGAATAGCTGTATGGTTGCTCCCAGCAGTAACTTGTGTACTAGGACCCGGTAATGCCTGCACCAAAGTGGGACATCCTCTGTATCAAAATAAATTAATTCTGTATTAATATATGTTTATGCAACATTTAACACATACATCAGTATTATAAGGATTTCAATGTCTGTGAAATGTATTCACTATGTTCACATACTACATGGAATCAGAGTCAATCAACACCTTACATATTAAAGAAACACAGGTTTCAAACACTGTACCAGATACTCAAGTATGCCATCTTGTAACGAGGAAGCAGATCAAGTATACTCTCTTCAGCTAAGCTCAAATTAGCATAGAATAAAACCAGTTAATTTAATATACAGTTGTAGGATTCCATTAATATTACTGTACTTATATACGTGTGTGTATATATAGGAAATACATTGCAATGAACCGCAGCAGTAAAAAAATTCTTTTGTGAGGATGCTGGTGAAACACTTAAAAAAAACCCCAAACTATCTGCATTATGAAGAATCAAAAGCCTTATACAGTTAGTACACCAGTACAATTACCAGAAGCAGCATCTATATAGCCTTCCTGAGATCACTTTCTAGGGGAACTATAAAAGAGAGAGGACTACCTACCTTATCAGCTTTCTAATGAATTATTATAATGCAAAGAATAGTGTGTTATTCTCCATTAGAAATGTAGAATAATGCATTCAAAACCTGCTCTCCATTAAAATCACAGACTCAAGAAAGAACAAACCTCTCCTAATGGTTTTCCAGAAAGATCTGAAAAAGTCTAATCCATGTGTCTCACAGGTATAAGAAAATAAATCTATTCCAGTAAAAATAATGGAAAAAAAACTCAACAGGATGATCAAAAAGCAAAGAAAGAAAACCTGAAGTGATGACTTGTAATACAAATAGCAGAAAAGATAAAAAAAAATAAATAAATATGAGATACTAGAACATGATCTCAATCCAACAAAGTGAATAGAAGCCTACAAGAACTGCACCAGACTCTGGTGAATGCCTACCTAGACTCTGGGGAATTCCCATAGTGAATGCCTACCTAGACTTCAAATTTATTGTGCACTTAGAAAGAATGCAAATTTGAAGAAGCAGTTATTCCCAAATAACTGTGTTTGGGAACTCTAATCCCAGAGAACAGCAGCACTATTTAAACTTACTTTTAAACACACACTTTCAAAAGTAAATTAACCTAAAATAAGAACAGTTTGTCTTATGATGGAATAAAAAAAGACAAGTGTCAAACCACGATCATCTAGCGATTGCTTAGCAGCTAATGTGCAAAAAGATGGGTTGTCTGCATACTCTTATTTTGGCTGAATTGCAGGTAGAACGCAAGCTGAGAAAGTAGGAGGAAGGAGAGGCACTGTGTTCAGCAGGGAAAGACAGATAATACGTGAACATCCAAAGATGTGAAACAGAGGAATGTAGCATGAAGACAGGCTGATGACTTGAAAGAGGGGGAACACAGGTATACAGAAAGAAATTATTCCTTTGTGGTGAATGTACCTTCCAGTGGGCAGTTCTAGTGGGGATGGAGAGAGTGAAGAGCTGCACAAAATCTGGCAGAGGATGCACAACATGACATTCATATATATAGTAGCCTTTTTTGGACTACAGGCACATGGGTTTGGACATCAGTAAGCTTATACACAGACACACAGAGCAAGTTCAGCAGCACCAACGATGAAATATCTTAAAACCAGAAAAAAGTATCACATTTGCCTCCCATAAACTTTAAGGAAGCTCAAAAAAGCACTGATGCAGAAACAAAATATAGTTAAGAACTAATGCAAATGCAATCCTGTTAAAGCAAAATACTTTTATTACAGTTTTTTCTTCCTCTCCCTCAAAATTCTGATAGCTGCAGGCACAGAATTACCAATCCTATGCTTTAAAGAAAAAAATGAAAAGCTGTGCATGAAATTCCCTTGGCAGGAGCAAAACAAAAACAGACAAGCAACTAGTGTAAAGAGATGTTGTACATTATCCTCTTAAACAGCTCTTTTATTAAACTAACCCAGTTTTTAGAATGGCCAGCTACAGTGTATCAACTAAAGAACTGAAAAGGAAAAAGCTTAAGACACTCAACTATGTCAAAAAAAATAAAGTGAAATTACAGAAAAATCGTTTTCACTTCATGAAAGGAGAATGGATCTTGAAAAATACAGTAAGCCAGTTTGACTGGTGTATATGTATATTCAAAACCTGCAAATACAATTGGCTGTTTCTCTATAACTCTAAAACTCAACACAGAAGAGCTCAGCATAGACAAGACTTAAGAGTCTGAGAGACTCTTTGAACAAAGTTTCGATAACTAGGGTTTCTCCATTTGAAAGGGAGAGAGGAAGAAGAAGTTGTCTTCTGAGATGGAGTTGACAGACACACTGCTGTCAAATCACAGATTCTTTGGCTTCTGGATATGGCACAGGTCAATCACTGAAGACCAACCTCAACTATACAGAAAGTAACCCAAGATGTCTTGGGAAGATGTAAGATTGCTGAATGAAAACCAGCAGATACACATGCATCAGCTAATTCAGGATCCCACAGAAGGTCCAAATGCATTTTGGCTGTCCACACCAAAACTCTCTTCAGTCCTGAAGGGTAAGCATTCCTGGGAGCACATGTGGTCTTTGAAACCCCATCCCACATTAACTGTTTGGACAACTGCTGTCCATAGTACTTATCCAGGCAATAGCTGGCTGCCAGCTCCAGAATGATGTCACTTGGGGCAAATGATCCTAGTGCTGCTGCAAACTCAGGTTCACCATGGGCTGTTACTTTGTAGTGGGTAAAAGGAAACCAGCAGTGACTTCTGCCAGTTGCAGGCAGAGTTGGACATAATGGAGTTAAGAAGAAAATTGAGGTTTTTTACATTTGAGGTAACTGGAAGTCTGGTGAAAAAATGTAAAGACTCACACATAAGAATTAAAGTCAGACAATGTACCTATAAACATGGCCCAATCAAACAGATGATGGAACACTTTTTTTTGCTAGAGATATTAACTGGGTATAGTGTCTACACTTCATCTTCAAACAGAACGTTGCTGACTGTCCATGGAAGGTCTGCTCATTTTCTTCCATGCTATCGTTGAACTTTCAGAAGCAAAATTACTTCAGGATTGTCTTACTTCAGGTGTTCCATTTCTCGAACTTCACTGTCAGATCATATTCTTCCTAACGTAGTGCTGAAGACAACAGTTTGCACAAGAAATTCAGGCGATATTTGAACAATAACAGAAAGATCCTAGAGTTTTAAGTTCCAGCTTCAACAGCAACCAACAGGCCTTTGCTTACTTGAATACAAGACATGCAAAGCATTTCTTGCTTCCACTTTCAACCCACCAGCATCTAATTTGATGAGAATATTAGCAGACTGACAAATCCTGCATGTAGCGAATAGCTCATCAATATCTGCCTCGGTGGATTTTACAATAGAAAGCCCACACAGACTAGTTTAATGGCTCCAACATACTGGCAAGGAAAAGATGGACTCCCAAGAAACAGATCACTTGCATTTTTAAGTGGTCCATCTATGAATGGCTGAAGTGTTTGCTGGAGAAAGAAATAACACCACTTTGTGCATATTGCTTTTTCCTCCACATCATTTCAGTTCTATTAACGGTGTATTAAGAATCACATTTTCCTGTTCATGCGATGTTTTGTTTGTTTGTATGCATAAAAAATAGTAGTAAATCCTTCTAAGGTGTGTAATATGTCTCATTCCTACTGAAGTAAGGGAAGAATTTGTAGTGTTTACCATACTCTAATAGAGAAGTCCAAAATCCTTAATTAAGGAGAAAGCCATGCCGAGACAGGTGCACAAAATTCAAAATAGTTAATCATTTTCAAGACCTTAAAAAAGGAGGTCTCCCTATTAAATCTTTACACTGCAAGACAGAAGTCTCTGAAAGGATGTCATCAATCGCTGCGCAGGAACTTCCATAATTGCTCCATTTGTCAATGAAGATGGCTCACTCAGATGAAAATGAGAGCTCCTGTATTTTCCCTTACAGTCCTCGTTTTCAGGGGTCCCATATTTAGATATAGTAGCTAGGCTGTCTAAACATTAGTTCCTTTTTTTCTTTCTTTCCCTCTCTCTCAGAAATACAGCAGAGTATCAGTTCCTGGATTCAGAAGATGATAGTCTTCCTCAAGTCAATACAAGCAATGTGACACACTGCATGACTGACATACCACTGACCTGGCTGGAGCTGGCCATCTGAGCACCACTGCGTCCCAACTGAGGTGCAACTCTGCATAAGGATTCCCTGTTTCCTTCTCTGAATCCCTTACTGTGAGGATAGAGGAGAGATCTCTACTTAAAGCTGGAAAAAGAAGTACATCAATGAGGAAATCATAATTTGAATGAGTACGCTAAACAGCAATATAGTACTACAGCCAGTTCTCATGCACAGGACATACTCCAAATTTCTTCAAGGCTTTTCTCAGACACTCTCTAGGGTCTGCTGTAGAATGATATAACAGTCAGTGCCAGGTCGTTTGTACCTCCTCAGCTTCTAGGACTGGTCAAGCACCATCTTTTGGTACAGGATGTTTCATGTTCTCTTCTAGGATCTCACCTGGAACTACCTTTGGTCTCCACCCAGTCTCCATCTAAATAAGCAACAGATGTGGGGTTTTACCACCTGAAATTCTGACAGATACAGCAGATAGCTCCGATGCCTTCAGAAAAGCCAAGTGACTTCATCGAAGTTGGAAATGCCACTGTTATTTGTACCTCTTCAGTCTTTTAACACAAAACTGGCCTTATTCTAAGTAGTGACATGAACTGCCAGCTAAAAGCCACTGTAGCTTGGAACAAGTGTCCAAGAATTTCCAGGAATGAAAACAAGTGATATGGCTCTACCATGGGCAGAAACACAGACTGCATTCACCAGTCCAATGCAAACTGAACAGGTAACAGTTTAGAGACTAGCATTATGCACAGCAGTCAACGCAGAGTAACACTTCTGACAAACTTCCTTCCTTCCCTCTCCCCCTTTCGTTTAGTGAAACCAATGAAAACTTTAAGATGATGAAGATTTCTTCAGAAACTTGGCAAAAGAAATTATTTGGAAGTCTCCAAAGAGATTAGGAGGATAGATGTTTAGTCATTTTCATCTCACTACTAAAAGAGAAACGACAGAACTGAAGACAGGTCACAGATGCTCCACTCTGTATGCCTTTCACATAAGGATATCAGGCATTACCGGACATACGCAAACCCTTAGTGATTTCTACTATTCAAAATCCCATCTTACGTGTTATACAGTATATGTACATACCCAAGAACAACATTATTACATTTCGTTTTATGGCAGAACATTGATTTTTTACTTTAGGGTGTAGATAAGATGCTAAGGATGAGATACTAAGGGTGAGATTGAGCTTCACATTAGACGCCTATATTTAATTATGTCACTGTAGTCAATGGAGATCATGCCCATGAAGTTTACAGAGCTACACAGTATACCTAAAACAGTTAAGTACTGGGTGATTAGTCAAATAGCTCTCCGCACTCTGTCGACTTCTCTATTTCCACTGACAGCAAAGAAAGCACACATCACTCTCATACTGACATCCATAATAAGTGTCTATAAAATGCAGCTGAGACCCAAGCTTAGTAAACTTACTTTGGAGAGTAATAATAAACAAAAATAAGATTTTATCATAACTAAACTACTGTCAATGGTGTAACAGAAACAGGTTAATCTAGCTTTACAACATCATACTAATTATTGCATATGCAGTATTTTACAGAAATAATGAAACTTAATGAGATTTCAATGACATTCTTATATGTAGTGGGAAATTAAAGAGACAGAAGCATTTCAACTCAACTCAGTTATCAAAGCTCTGATAATAACTTTATGCAAAAGCCTTTACATATAAAATTATACAGTACAACAGTATTGTTACTGTATCTATATCCAGATGGATATGGAAAATTAAGTGCAGAACAAGAGCTTATCAACTTCATTTGCAATATATTTGAGTTTTCATGTTTGCTACTACATAAAACCAGAAATTCAGCCACTTTTTATGCAGCAGTACATCAATAAACAATCACATCTTTAATTACCAGCTCACCTGGAATTAACATCACCGTGTCCAAGTTGCCCATGCTGCCCATATCCAAATGTGTAAACATCACCATTCTCCATCAAAACCACTGAAAAACAAACAAGAAAAATATTTTTGACATGCACGTGTTAATATGTATTGCACCAGTGCTGGTTAGCCTTTCTGAGCAGCACAGTTAATGTTCCCTACTGAAACACTAAGGGATCTATACCAGATACCACAATCCTTCACAGCTGGCACCTCTATGAAGGGCTAGAACTGTGTCATGCAGATGTTTCCAAATGACTTAAAGATTACTTAAAAGCTGTGATACAACTCAATATATGACACTCATAGTCCTCTTCAATGTTGAAGGACAGTGTAGCAGCCTATAAAATGATACTGCAACCTTTCCAAACTTTATCATTCCTGTGTACATCCTTATTGAAAATTAAACAGAAAGCACTGAAAACACATGTGAAAACACATATGAAAATTTGAAAAAAAAAAAC
Organism: Pezoporus occidentalis; assembly: GCF_034315485.1. NCBI lineage: Eukaryota > Metazoa > Chordata > Aves > Psittaciformes > Psittacidae > Pezoporus > Pezoporus occidentalis. The sequence goes on from NW_026915835.1 coordinate 12,869,047, forward strand.
AACAAACAAACCTATTCTATAATTAACATTTTATTTTTTTTTTTACCTGAATGATGAAATCCACAACTGACTTGCACAGCTCGCAGTTCACAGTCAAATCGGACAGCCCCTGGTGGATAGGTTGTGATTTTGCTGGCATCTTTCTCACCTCTCTCTCCACTTCCGTCTATAAACAAAACTTAGTTATATCCGGTGTTATAACTAAAAGAGTTATATTAGAAGAATAAATAGAACAATGTAACTCCCCACCCTGCCGTTTGGAAGGCATGAGAAAGAGCTTGCAGAGGATTAAAAGACACAGCTCAAAACATGGTATCAAATTAGATGCAAAAGACGACAGAACCTCAACTTCTAAACCACCTACTACAAAGTCACACAGTGGAAAATATCACCTCTAAAACAGAAATTTCTGAAGAGCAGGCAAAAATGACCAGCAAAACAGGAAATTCAAACAACTTCAGAAGTTTTGCTTAATGACTACCACTTCGATAAGCAGACAGAAAGCCCTGTAATTAAACTCGATAGACACAGCTGGTTGTTTTTTTTTTAATTACTTCTTGTTAAGCATTTCACTTGACTCCAACTTGGCCACATAGCGCTCGTTTTTTGTAACTAACAATGCAGCTCATTTCTAACAATGTCAACATGCTCACTACTAGCATGCCTGTTTCCTATCAAAGATGCATTTTTAGACATCGTCTCTGTGACTTCTTTTAAGTGCATTATTAGTTCTTACAGTCAAACTGCTCTTACATCAGATTTAAGCACCAAAGTGACAAAGAATTGCGTCATTTATAAACTTACTTAAAACCACTATCTTCTCCAGAAATCAGAATATTTAAGTCATATAACAATTACACCGTTATTAAACTATATGATCACAGGGTCACAAAGAAAGGTGGTTTCCCAATAGTAGCTGGAAACCAACATGACAGAGAAACAGACAACATGCTCATCCCAATTAAAACACTTATACCTGTGTAGAGAGTGGGCAATGAAAGCTCTAAAGAAAGTGCATTTTTACAATGAAAAAAATCTCATGTATGACTTTAGTCACACCATCTCTAGTCTAGAGAAATGAGAGGAAAAACAAAACAAAACTGCTTTCAAGGAACAAAGAAAGAGCTTCTTCAGTCTCAACAGCGAGTAAAGTCATAAACTATAAATCAGAGTTCTGCTGGGAAAAAGAAAAAAAACAAAAAACCACACACACACACACAAAAAAACCACAACAACAAAAAAAGGAAAACATTTTGCTAGTGTTCCCGAGTTGCAGTAAGGGGTGATGGTATTTCGCTTCTCACTGACCATCTCTGAAGAACAGAGAAAGTGCTTCTGAAGGTATTAAATACATTTCTTCACCCCAAAGACGAAAAGTTTTAATGCAATATGATCATACACACACACACACACACACACAAAAAATATAATTCTTACAATAACTGTCCCTTTAGACCACATAATTTGCCAACAAATCTGTTTAGTTCAGCAGCAATTACCTAAGTAAGGCATATCAGCCAAGTTACTAGTTAACACCTGTGATGTTAATATGCTGATTATGTATGCTTGTGAGGTCTGACATACTCTCACATTCAAGTCTCAAATTCCAAAAAAGTGCCTGTCTAACATGTCTCCTTATTAATGGCAGTGTGTAAAAACCTAGCAAAAAAAAACAGTAGCTCTGAAACATTTTTGTGCAACTTCAGTCTTCTCAAGCAAAGAGCACAAGCCTTAAGTCATATGCCTTTAGTTAAATTTTGAACTTTTTTTTGGAACACTTTGCATATAGAACAAGACTATTGGACTATGTAAATGCCAATATGGAACATACTGACATACTCCAGTATCATTTATTTCTATTAAGTCTTAGGCACATGTTTTCATTGTCAGCTGTCTTTCTCCAATGAGTGATTCAAACAACACTTCAGATTCAGTATTTCACAGTTTAAAAGTAAATTCCAAATAAATTTTACTAAACATGTAATAAGTTTGTATTAGCATTTGAAAAAATGGTTCACTTCTGGCTTGTTCCATCAGCGCAGGTTCAGTTTCATGTAGCCTTTAACCTTTTGAGGGTTCTGGGTTTCATATTATTTAGAACATTGTTTTCCCAAATACAGGAAAAAGGTGGTATTTGCTTGCAGAATCTTAACAGATTCAAGGAGCTTACTTTGGTTTTACTTGCTATTCAGTTCATTTCTACAGCTGAGAAAATTATAGACTTCCATTAATCTTTTTTTACTCAGATTGCCAGTGATGAAGTCCATGGGGACTGGAGACACATACTGGGAATTCACTAGCTCACTGAAGAGTAAGGATGAAGCACAAGGTCATTTTCTTCTTAGTACTCAAAGCACTCCATGAATACCAAGAAGGTGGTATCTACTCCTTTCTATCTATACCTATAATGAAGGCACAGATATAGATCAGAAAGATTATACTTATGCTTAATATGTATTTTTAATAACAAGGATTTTGATACACAGAACCTGTAAGTGTGAAATGAGAAGATGACAATAGCAAGCTTTCCATAAAATGGGTATTTTGATGAAGTTGAAGGAGTTTTCAACTGAGCAATTCAACAGAAGAATTCCACTAATGAAAATCATGTAAATTTGACAGTATGTACAAATACATATAAAATACACTCTTAAAATTAGGCCACAATTGTTAGCCCTGAAGGAGCTGTTCACATTCAAGTTTACAGATCATTACAGAGAAGTTCTGCAGCTTTAGAGAAGCAGGAACGGGTACCACCAAGTTTAGTACTGGCCTCATCAATACTACCAGTCAAATTTTCTTTGCCCAAAGATCTTGAAGGTCTGGTTGGTGTGAAGAGTTACAAGACTACTTTAGCAGAAACATCTGAAGTAAGAATGCTGGTATGGAAAGCATCATATTCAAAAGTAAAACAAAAGAACATGCTGATTTCAACATCATAGTGTGCTTTTACTGTAGTCAACATCCCCATTTCAGATTGCTTGATAACTGCTTTTGCATTCTGTGTATAGCAGAAGAGGCATGCCTTTTAAGATGAGGTATACCACTTATCTGTTTCACAATTCCCACCTTTCCCATCATTTTGATAACATCCCACTTCACCAGTTTCCCCTTTTTCCCTTGGAAGCTCTTCCAGACGTTAAGGGGCATTTCTAGTGGAATTTATGGTTATCCTTTGAGTAGGAGTTTTCTGAGGCAGAGAAGGATGTCAAAGTTTACTTGTAAGGATGCTACAATCTTCCTTACGTGTTTAGCATGAGACACAAAGAACTAAAATAAATGTTTCTTCGCATATCACTTTCCTCAACAAAAAATAAATGCTCAGTTCTTAAGAGCATATCTGACAAAATTTTTCAGCACAATACAGATCTTCACATTGTTCTTGTAACTCCAAGAAACAACATAAACCTCAGATTGACACTAATGAATATACCTCTTGTAAGGAGAGTTGAGCTGAAAGCTGGAAAACTGCTAACACATACCAAAAAACTACAGATATACACAGAATGAGTATACTCCTTTATGCATTTGCCTATAAACTCAAGGGCTTGCAAGCAGTAAAACCAGCAGTAGTATCCAGCTCAAGAATACTGGTCATCGGCAAACTGGCACTCAAATGACAGCATTTAGGTTCTGTATGTTCTGTCTTTCAGCATCCACTCTGTCCCAGGGAGATTGTAATAGGATATTCTATTTAATCCATCAAGATTGAAACCTCAGATAGTAAGTTTTCCAAACAGATTGAACATATGTTATGCAAATAGAAAGGACCAGATTCTGCTTTCATTTCTGTAAACTTAAGATGATTTCATGATCCAGTATGTTCATAACTAGGTCGACCTATCACCCACACACTGAAATCAGATCCCCAAAAGCTTCAACCTGTCACACAATGTGTTTGCATACATGCCAAATACTACCACTAACTTCTGCTATTTCAACTGAAATGGCATTCCAACAATTCTTTTCATATTTAGCTGTTCTTCAGAAAATAGTTGAAACTTCAAGGCCCTCGCCATTTTAGGAGCTTTCTGCTTACTGCAGTCAGGTCAGTATTTTATGTATTTATCCTTTATATATACATGTATACAGACACGGCTATATACAGATATACACAAACTACAAACAGATTTAATACAGCTCAACTTCAATAAATTCAGCTGATTTTTTTTTTAAAGTGTACTATGTCTTCCTAAGTTGGGGGTGGGGAGGAATCACATCTGAACAAATTACACCTTTAGAAATTTAAGGTACAATGAAGTGGCTTTCCAGACACACAAAACCATCAGAAATATCAAAGACACCTCCTTACATACATTCTGCAAAAGAACATTTAAATCAAGAATATTGCAACATAAAATCTGTACTTTGATTTGTATTTTCCCCATTCAAAGCTGGTGAAAAAAAAGTTGCTATTTACATTAGTTTAAATATTTAATTTCTAAAAGAGGCTGGTTAAAAGATAACAGCAATGAAAAATTGTGTGCTAGAATTAACAAGTCTGGAATTGATACGTTAAAGCAATCACCCCAGATACACAACACAAAGGTTCAAAAAAACAATGTAAAAGTAATGCAGCAGTCCAAGTCACTGGAAGCTGTTTAAGTTTTGTACAGTGAAATTAAAGAACCTTAGGAATGAGGCAACATTAGAAATGAGGAAAGACACACAGAGAGACAATGCATATTTAGGGAAAAAAAAAGGAAAAGAAAAGAAAAAAAAAGATAATGCAGACTATCAAACATTTACACCTTTAAGAAAAGGTCAACATTGAAATGCATTTCTTTCTCCTCAGGTAACAAGATACTAACAAGAGGAAAGGCAGAACCCATTTTGTGCAGTTCCTTGAGAAGACAGATTCAGCGCACAGAAGAAGTGACTGGGAAGATGGGCTTGTTTCCACCCTAGCCAATAAGGAAGACCAAATACCTTTGTGCTTGTCCCGTTTATGCTTTAGCTGTGCTGGATGGGGTCTGATTCTGGCTAGAGCCTGTTCTCGATGGTTCATAAAAATAGGACCAGGAAATACAAGGGGGCCTGAGGAGAAACATTTTGCACATGCATAGGAAAGCTCACAAAATGGAAACAGTGTGTTAAACAAAAATCAAATAAAAAGCAATGAAACAAATGAATAGTAACTGTATAATAATCTTGTTTTCCTAAATTTGAAAGACTAAGTAAACAAAATTTGCCATTTCTTGGTAATAAAACCAAACTATTATGCAAAGAAATAATAAATATCCCATAGTGACAGCTCTACTTGAACTTATAAGTATGGAACTGTACTCCAAGCAATGAAAAACTGTACTCCAGAACCTTGCCTTTTACTCCAGTGTAAGTATTGCACAAATTTGACAGGAAATACCCATTACTGTCTTTAACAGTTAAAAAAATTACCATGCCTTACATCCTACAACATTACATTCAAAATACTGATTTGGAACAGTCTCATCATATCAATGGAAAATTTAAAAACCATAACTATTTGGTTTTAATTACTACAGTTAAAATGCAGAGTTATCACTTTTATAAAGAAAATAGCTACCCAAAGGCACCTGTTTCATGAAGAAAATTACTCAAATCATAATTATTGAAATCATTACTTTTTCCTTATTTATTACCTGTAAATTTTGAAGTCTATTTATTTTAAAATATTACCCATCTATGTGAAGATCGTCAAGAGAAGATTTGTATTTGAGGAAAGCAATTGTGTATGTATTAAAATTTTTTTCTAGACTACTTTTTAAAATCTAGACCCAAGCAGCGCTGTATGAAGTTTAATTGAGGCTGATTATATGTAGATCATAAACCAGCAATTTCTTCCTTAAACCTGTGTTTTTCATCTATTTTAAATGCTAAGCATGCCACCAAGAATTTCTCTGGAGGCATCGTCTTCTTCCAGAAGTCTCACACTCAATAGAAACCATGAATCAGGACCAGCTAAGTCTGCCAAGTGCCACTCTTACTATTCCACAGGCCCTCAGACGTTACATGGATGTCCAGTCCCTCTCCCCCGCCTCTGTCCAAATCCCAGAAAAAACACAAACAAACCCAACAAAAAGAAACCAAATCACCCAAAACACCCCAAATCAATATTTGTGTTATGTTAGAAACAGCTTATGCAAAACTTTGAAAACAAGTATTCCGCCTCATTCCTCCAAACCATTGACAGTCTATTTCCATAACTGAACTTTATTAACAAATTACCATAGGCTAACTTCACACAAATGCCCACTGCCTCAGGTTTCCTGCTGTGAGCTTTAGACCTTCAGCTCCTTCACTAATAGTAAACAGCATGGAAAGAAATCTAAGTGGAAGTTAGGCCAAATTTACCTAGTTGTAAAACCTTCTGATGAAGAAACTTGTTTTCACACACAGTTCCCAAATTTGAGCATTAACTTAAACACGATTTCTTTTGTTGTTTTTTTTTTTTTTAAATCCACTACTGTCCTGAAGTTTTGAGAGTCATACATCTGTTATATCCATATATATGTATCTATGTGCACATGTATTAGCTAACATAATGCCCCCAAACCTCATTAATCGTGTACATTTCACACACAGATTTTTTTTGGTTTTGGTTCTACTATATTTATCTGGAATGTCTTTACCCTAGAGTAGGTCCCCTTGTTAATTAAGAACTGTTTCTGATGGTAAAGGGTCATAGTTTGCTTTGGTTTTACCTTCAGTAACCACAAACTGAAGTACAACAACATAATTTCACAGAACCATACCTGCTGGCCATTAAGGACAAAAACCTATAGCTTTCTCTTGAAAGCATTCTTAAAAAAAAGTCATGTACAGGTTTGATACTGCTTCAAGTAAAAAGTACGGTGTTTTTTGACTGGCTTTGGTTTGTCTGAAGTACTCTGAAACAAATATAACCTCCGGATCCTAAAAGCATCCAAATAAACATTTAACTAAAACTACAGAAAGAAGCTGTACTAACATTTAATGAAAAAAAACCCTATTTTAATACATAGTTCTGCTGTATATTTAGGTGTATGTTCAGCAACAGATCGAAAATAGTGTTACTGACAAATTGATTCCAAGCTTATAGTGGCTTGGGCAGATGTAAAACAGATTTATATGATACTCAGCCTACATTACTGAATTAAGTGAATTGGGTACATGTCAGAAAAATAAAAAACCTGCCCAAATACAGACAGGCTTAGATTAAATAGTCTCAAAACACAGTACCTTTGATTGAAATTAACAGATCTCCCATGGGTTCTTTCGCTGTTCCGAGTAAGACTGATGGAAAATTATTTTCCCTTTCTGTAAAGGCATCAAAAGCTAAACCTTGGTTTTCTGGTTCATTACATATCAAATCTGTAATCTCGATGATTACCTAAAGGTTTTTACATCATACACTAAGAAAAAGAAGTAGTGAAATGTCGGTGAAGCACCAAGCCATTTATTATCACCATCTTAAGAGCTATTTCTTTGCCTATTAGTATCTTTTGCTTATTAGCTAATTTTTTTTTTAAATATATTTTCCCACTATCCAGCCTTCTGAAAAAGTTATCTTTTAAATGGTATGCTGAAATTTTTGACTACTACTAAATTCTATTACTTCAAATGTCAGTCTGAAAAAGTCACAGGAACAGCTTTCAAAATTAGCTCACTCAGTAAATGGTCAAGTTCGGTTTATTTCATTAATTGTACATGTAGCCCAGGGATTTCCATAATCCACTAAAGAATAATTTAATGGACTAAAGACTAAAAAAATAGGTGTATCTTAGAAAGGAAAAACAACGTATGTTAGAATGTTCTGAACATTCTGAGGAAACTTAAAGGGAAAAAAGAGGCTTATAAAACGTTCTGAGCATTCTAACATACAAAACTTCCTCATTAGCACTGAATAAGGTGCAATTGCTCCCACACTCAGCTCCCACTACTCATATCAAGCCCTAAACCAGCTTGAGAAACAATAAACATTTCTTCATATGGTACATCAGCTCCTTCACTTCTCACCAGAACAGAGGCAGCAGAAAACTGAGAAGCATACATCAATAATTATGTTGAGCTAGTATGAATAAGCATAGAAGTTGTGATGAATATAGCTGGCTTTATTTCTCAAAAGGTCATACATTAGACTCAAAAATGTGGCACTGGTTTTGAGCCCTCCTCACTGCCCATCACAGCCATTAAGCTAGAAGCAGCTGAGTGAAGCAGCTCTATTACTCTGGCAGAAAAGAAGCAAAACACCTGAAGACACTGCATATACTTGTTGCACCAAAACCAGCAAAGAAATATAAATAATATTAAGAAACTCCTGGGTTTTTTTAAATTATAATTTTATTGTCCCGAACTGAAACACTTTTAGCTGCTGTTAATTTTAACAAATCTAATTTGTCACAAATAATTTTTTTACAGAGTGAAGCAACACGAATAAATGATTCTAAACATAAAAATTATTTACTGCTTACAATTCTATCATAGCAAGTGATATCATAATCTGCTGTGACTCATTTCAGGTGACCAGTTAACAGAGTTTGTGGGTCAGGGTAAAAAGGAGAATAGCTATGGGGGACATTACTGTGGGGATCTGCTACAGACCGCCTGATCAAGAGGGCTCTGTGGATGAAGCACTCTATAGACATATAGAAACAGCCTCACACTCACAGGCCCTTGTTCCTCATGGGGGACTTCAACCACCCTGGTATCTGTTGGAGTGACGGTACGGCCCAGCACAAGCAATCCAGGAGGTTCCTCGATGGTGTGGAAGACAGCTTCCTTCTGCAAGTAATAGAGAAGCCAACAAGGAGAGGTGCCATGCTTGACCTCGTGCTCACCAACAGGGAAGGGCTCGTTGGAAATGTGACGCTCCAGGGCAGCCTTGGATGCAGCGATCATGAGATGCTCGAATTTGAGATCCTCAGGACAGTGAGAAGAGCGTGCAGCAAGCTCACTGCCCTGGACTTCAAAAGAGCAGACTTTGGCCTCCTCAGGAACCTGCTTTGGAAGGTTCCATGGGATACAGCCCTAGAGGGCAGGGGGGCCCAAGACTGCTGACTGATATTCAAGGATCACCTGCTGCAAGCTCAGGAGTGTTGCACCCAGCTAGAAGGAAGTGCAGTAGGAGGGCCAGGAGACCTCCTTGGATGGATAAGGAGTGGCTGAGAAAACTCAAGAGGGGAAAAAAAGAGGCTTATAAAAGAATGGAAGAAAGGACAGGCAGCCTGGGAAGAATACAGAGATGTTGTCCGGGAAAGCTAGGAACAGGTTAGGAAAGCTAAGGCCCAGTAAGAATTAAATTTGGCTAGGGATATGAAAGATAACAGGAAGGGAATCTATAGGTACATAGCGAATAAAAAACAGACTATGGACAATGTAGGCCATTTCCAGAAGCTATCAGGAGAACTGGCTACACAGGATTTGGAGAAGGCTGAGGTTCTTAACGAATTTTTTGCCTTGGTCTTCACTGGCAAAGGCTCTGACCACACCATCGAAGTCATGGAAGGCAGATGCAGGGACTGAGAATGAAGACCTTGGGCCCACTGTAGGAGAGGAACTGGTTCGAGACCATCTTAAAAATCTGAACGTGCACAAGTCCGTGGGTCCTGATGAGATCCATCTGCGGGTCCTGAAGGAGCTGGCGAATGAAGTTGCGAAGCCGCTGGCCATCATATTTGAGAAATCATGGCAGTCAGGTGAAGTTCCTGATGACTGGGAAAAGGGAAATATAACCCCCATTTTCAAGAAGGGGAAAATGGATGACCCGGGAAATTACAGACCAGTCAGTCTCACCTCTGTGCCTGGCAAAATCTTGGAGCAGATTCTCCTGGAAGGCACGCTAAGGCACATGAAAATCAACAAGGTGCTTGGTGACAGCCAGCATGGCTTCACTAAGGGGAAATCCTCCCTGACCAATCTGGTGGCCTTCTATGATGGGGCTACAGGGGTAGAGCAGCTGATGTCATCTACCTGGACTTGTGCAAAGCGTTCGACACTGTCCCACACAACCTCTTTGTCTCTAAATTGGAGAGACAACAATTTGATGAATGGACCACTCGGTGGATAAAGAACTGGCTGGATGGCCGCACACAAAGAGTTGTGGTCAACAGCTCAATGTCTGGCTGGAGGCCAGTAACAAGTGGTGTCCCTCAGGGATCGGTGTTGGGACTGGTCTTGTTCAACATCTTTGTCGGTGACATGGACAGTGGGATTGAGTGCACCCTCAGCAAGTTTGCCGATGACACCAAGCTGTGTGGTTTGGTTGATACGCTGGAGGGAAGGAATGCCATCCAGAGGGACCTTGACACGCTTGTGAGGTGGGCTGATGCCAGCCTTATTAAGTTTAACCATTCCAAGTGTAAGGTCCTACACCTGGGTTGGAGCAATCCCAAGCACAGCTACAGGTTGGACAAAGAAGAGATTCAAGAGCAGCCCTGCAGAGAAGGACTTGGGGGTATTGGTCGATGAGAAAATGAACATGATCCAGCTTCAGTGTGTGCTTACAGCCCAGAAAGCAACTGTATCCTGTGCTTCACCAAAAGGAGTGTGACCAGCAGGTCGAAGGAGGTGATCCTGCCCCTCTACTCTGCTCTTGTGAGACCTCACTTGAAGTACTGTGGGCAGTTCTGGTGTCCTCAACATGAAAAGGACATGGAACTGTTGGAACAAGTCCAGAGGAGGGCCACGAGGATGATCAGGGGACTGGAGCACCTCCCATATGAAGACAGGCTGAGGAAGTTGGGGCTGTTCAGCCCAGAGAAGAGAAGGCTGCGTGGAGAGTTCACAGCAGCCTTCCAGTACATGAAGGGGGCCTATAAGGATGCTGGGGAGGGACTCTTCATTAGAGACTGTAGTGACAGGACAAGGGGTAACAGGTTCAAACTTAAACAGGGGAAGTTTAGATTGGATATAAGGAAGAAGTTCTTTACTGTGAGGGTGGTGAGGCACTGGAATGGGTTGCCCAGGGAAGCTGTGAATGCTCCATCCCTGCTGGTGTTGAAGGCTGAGCTGGTCAGAGCCTTGGGTGACATGGTTTAGTGTGAGGTGTCCCTACCCATGGCAGGGGGGTTGGAACTAGATGTTCTTAAGGTCCTTTCCTACCCTAACTATTCTGTGATTCTATGGTCTCAATTAAAAGAAAGAAAAAGGGAAAAAGAAAAAATCTTTAGCATTAGCACCTAAAATTTCTGAAGATACTTATTACTCAAGGCGGTACTGCTGAACAGCCTAGATACATACAGATCCCTTACAACAGCAGCAGGCTACTGTGACTTGTAACATGCTTGAGAGATGATTTAACTGCTCTTCATTGAAAATACGGTAACATTTAAGTCGGTCACCGATATTGTTGCTATTCATGAAAGCTACTCTGCTCCCCCCCCCCCCAAGTCATACTTTATATTTGCAGAAAAATGAAAATAAAAATGAAAATAAAAATGATCATACTCATCTTCCATATGAGAGACCACAACTGACCTCGTGAAAGAGTTATACAACTGCCATACCTGTAGTCATAACCATCACATTCTCCCTTAATTCAAGTGGATCACTGGAACATATTTATAAATCAGAGGTCACTGTAACAGGACTAAAACACACAAATAATTAGACCACTTAAAAGCCTGCAGTGTGGAAACCAGGATACTTCCAGAAGTTGTGCTCTTATGCCTCTGTCCTAAACTATACTCAATTTCAACACATTCGGTGGCAAAAGGAATGAGAGGTTTCTTTATTTATTTTTGTTTGTTTGCTTGCTTGGTTTTAGAAATAAAATATTTATTTATTTAAAAAGCTTTCATAGTCCTCTTGTTCACATAACATTCAAGATCTGCTGAAAATATTTGTGTTAAATAAAGGTCACCAATTGTAGCTAAAGAATGATCAGCAACATTCAGTGATGGATCCTACTCCTGACTATCAAAAACTACACAGTTTGTTTCTCAGTGATCAAGTGTAAAAGAACAAGCCACACATGAACACGCTATAACCCAGACATCATAACCCTGACAAACAAAACACTGTGTACCCTCAAAATGCTAATCTGGCCTTGAACTGTGTAAGCAATGTTTGCAGAGAAGTGAAAGGCTGAAACACTTCTTTGGATTTCTAAACAGCTATTTCATTCTGTTAAGTTACCTATGCACAAATACTAGTTTTTAGGGAAAGCGAAGTTATACTAATGCTAAAAAGAATATGCAGATTGCCTTTTTTTTTTTTTCTTTTTTCAGGGTGCAAAACCTTTTTTGCATAGCAAAATGAAAACCTAGTAATTATTTAAATGTTCTTGGTCTCTCTCAGGAAGAGAGCAGCACTGTAAAAGTCCTCAAGAATGGTGTTATCTTTACAGCCACTCATGGAAAACTGCAGCACTTGGATGGAGAAGCAACAGAAGTCCATTTTTTCACCTGATTATGTAAATCAAGATAAATTATCAAATCAAATTTTCACACCTGATTATGTAAATCAAGATCTCTAAGTGTTTGTGAAAAACTATCCCCAGCTTTATCACTTAAGTCATTCTGAAGCAAAACAGAAGAATAATCTCCACCCCTTCCCCCTAAACATACCCCACTACCTCCAGTAGCCATATAGGTATGACATTTCAATGTTCTTTTGCTACAGAATGGATGTGTGCAACAAGCTCGCTAGCAATATCTGTTTAGCTATAGTCCCTACATACCTATCAAGCCAACAATAACAACACATTCCTGATATTGATTCCCTGAGACTCTGTTAGAAAAAAAACTTTGTGTGTGTGTGTGTGTGTGTGTGTACATGTGAGGGGCTTGGTGGAGGGAGAGGAGTTATTTGCTTCCAAAAGACAGATGGTACACAAAATAGGTAAGTTGCTCTGGTTTTACTTCTAACCACAGAAATGGAAGCAAAATGAGATGTTTCTCTGCTGCTTTTTTTTTTCCCCAACTGAAATTTGCCTCTTAGCTCTACCATCATTACCTTCTTGTGGTGAACAGCAGCAGCTTCAGTAATGTCCAGACATTCAGTGAGGATTTAAGAAAAAAAATGACTGCTAGCTGTACCTAATATTTGCCAGCAGTATGCAATGCAGCTCCAACATGACCCAGACAAAGGAAGAAAAGGCGGCTTCCTCTCTTCACCTCACAGCTAAAATTAACCACAAAGATTGAAGGAAAAAAGCCCTCCAAACATCCTTTTCCATATGCACAGGACACAATAATCTTTATCTCTCCTGTTGCTCCTTGTTTGTGACAAGACCAGTAACTTCTTACATGCAAGTGAAATAAAGTCAGTTTGCCTCACAAGGTTCACTGCCATCCTGTATAGGAGCCAGGTTTGATTACAATGTGCATTTTGTATCTATGTAATTCCTGAAAGAAGAATCAAAATGGTATTTTACTAACACAGCAGGAACTCGAAAAGCATAACATTCCAATAAAGTTGCTCCTCTTCTCAACACACACCAATCTTACCAACCACATCCTCATGCTTCACTAAAATACTATGATTTGTATCAGTCTAAATCACTCAACTTTATTTACTAGACTAAGACACCGAGGTATTTTAAAGAGAGTGCTGAAAACCTGTTAAGGAATGTAACAGCAACGTATTTCTTGTGGAAAATCAACAACAATTCCCGAGGCAGATAATACACAAGGTAAAAAAATGTTGAAACTGTGCAGTGTTTTCTTGTTTGGTTTTAACTCAGTGTGTCTTTTTTTTATGCTATTCAAAGAGCGAAAAGTTCATTTCATAAAACAAGAAATTCTGCTTACTATTATACAACAGAAATTCAATAATTTAGAACAGTAATCAAATAATGTGTATTATAGGTAACTAGCACTGGACAGGCTTGCAGTCATTTAAATTCTTTGCATAAAAAGGCATATAAACACTTCAGTTGAAAATATGCTTTAGCATTTACATTTTAGAAGACTATTACTCAGCTGGGAAACAAAAAAAAAATTACTATATGAAACTGATACAAAAATGCTATTCTTTACCATTAAAATTCTGATTCTTATGAGTAGACAAGCAAATTTTTCACAATTTTCCAAAAGCATGCTAAATAAACTAGCTATTTAGATTTCGATTTCTGGTTGGTTACTGTATTGGCTCACCAGAGCAAAACTAATCAACTGCCATTCTTATAAGTTTGCTTGAACTATTCAAACCTCTCATCAGTAAGAAAGCCACTTACCTCTTCCTTCTTCCAACCTATGTCTCCTATTTACACGTTGCCGCTTTTCTTCTTGCCGTAACTGAAGGTGCTCTTCAATATTAACTCCAGGAACAGGGACAGCTACGTAGATTAACAAAATAAAATATGTAAACCTATTTCTAACAACTGTTATGACAGTAATAAACCCTAGAAGAAGTGAGAGTAAATGAAAACCAAAGCCTACTTATTTCCTACTCTTCACATGGCACTGACAGTATTTAGAAATAAAGAAAGGAGTTGAGTAAATCTGAAAAAGAGTTTTAGGCCTCATCTCTGAATTGCCTGGTTTTCATGAACCTGCCCCAATTCCAACAACAATTAACAGTACTTAGTATTTTTTTCTATTAGTTATATATTTATATTTAGTTATGAGCTGTCACAGTTGTCTAAATTTTCAAAAAAAAGTTTCAGAAAGGAGAATTATTAAAACAAACATAAACTTTGTTATATTTTAAAAACATTTTAAATAGATCAGGTATTTTTTGGTTTTAGAATGCTATACAACTATATGCTTTGTGCTTACTAAAAAGTATGCAACTACTTCAATGCACATGTAAGTCGGTCTATAATCAGACAAACTAGCCAGCTAATAGGAATTTGAAGCAAACTGAGAAATCACATTTTTAAAACAGAAAACATGATTTGAATGAACACAACAATAAAGCTACTAGTAAAAGAAAAACCTTTTTTCCAACGTTTTTTCAGCAAGTTGCAACTTCCTAAAAAAATATACCTTGTTCCAATATCAAACAAAAACTCTATCTGGAAGCACTGCTTTTTTTCTCCAAACGTGGTCAATGCCCTCACCTCAAACTATGCCCAGCCCAACACAGGATCAGAGCTGTTGTCAATCCCATTAAGAGAGGAGTTAGCAAAGCAGGGGTTACCAAAACCACAAAACTCCTCTCTGGTCATGCATGAGAATAGAGCTGTGAAGCAGAGCTGGTATTGCCACAATCACCGTCAGGATAAATCTACTTCTATGATAGTCATACACAACCAAATTATATTTAGAAATACTTGTATGGAAGTATCAGGACTGCACGCTGAGGTTATTTGGGGTCCTGAGTGTTAACTTACCAAGAGAAACACTTCCATTTTCCATTTAACTTTGGCTTTATTTCTGAGGGAAAAAACCCATGAAAAATCCCATACTAAGTATTAGAATCTAATTTTCTGTTCCCTCACAACACCCATGATAAATTTGTGGTATAAACACTTTAAGCCACATATCTGACTGTTTTATAGTCCTTTTCTATACCAGATACTATATCCATACATCCATGCAGGATTAAGGGCTCTATGTAAATCTAAACATTACCAAAAAAAAAGAAAAAGAAGGAGGAAAGTCTGATCTCCAATTGCCCAGTACCAAAAATACAGTATTAAAAATGCTGTGATGATAGATCTTACATGGAAAGATACCAAACTGTAGTTTCCAATAATCATACCAAGTGGTATCTTTTCCTCTAAGATGGGTATTTTGGGGGAAATAAGCTGGGGTGGGAGGTGTTTTGGGTTCTTTTTTTTAAAGCAATTTTCACATTCCTGGCAGTTTTTTCACTCTGAAAATTTCTAAGACTAAAAAAGAAAGCATCTGCAAGAAACAATATTCCTAATCTTTTATGTGACTTCAAAAAAAACCCTGATAAAAGGATTATAGTAAAATTTTCAGGCTACCAAAGCAGGACAAGAACAACTTCACAGTATCAGCATTAGTATCATAATCACACAGGTCAAAATGGCACACGTCTACAAGGAAGGGCAAATTTAAAATATTTCACTTACCAGTATAATGCCACTTTGCTATATCACCAATAAACAAATCTCTTTGGTAAGAAATATTTCACCCATTTCAACAATTTTATACTAACACTGTCCTGTAATTCTAAAATTTCAGTAATTTTACTGGAAAAAAAGAACTGGATTATTTAAGATAGCTTTATCATACAAAAGAATCAAAATACTAACTGAAGAGAACAAGCCTATTTCTAAACTAATGCGTTATTCCAAATCATGTTTCAGAAGTCAGCAGTGGGATTGAGTCTATTAAAGAGTATAAACATATGTAAGGAGGGGGGGAGGGAAGTGTAGTAAGAAAGAAAATTAAAAGTAATCTTGCTAATTTTGTATCACTTACCCAGCAAGAGATCTAAAGGTATCATCTCTTTCACAGCATCAAGGATTCCTCGTTGCCTTGCTTCCTGGCCATCCAGTTCCCTAGCACACGCCTTGCAGCAGCCACATACAGCACAGCCCGACTCACCTGAGCCACAGCCACAGATTCTGCAGCAAAGAGAGTTGCTTCATAACTATCTTTTATTTTCATGCATTACTGATGCCTTGGTAACTAAAACATACATTATTAGTTTGTTCTACTGTGGATATGTCATTTTCCCAAGATAAACAGAAAGCATAGCAGTTTAAAATCTAGTTGCTGTTGGATGGTGCCAGGGCACACACACTGACTATACATATCTGAACTGACTTCTCAGCATTATCTTTTCTCCATTCAATTAAACATAAACCACATGAAAACATAAGAAAAAAATGAGTCTATGCAATGCTGAAGAAATAGTAATGGCAATATGTAAAGCAGTGGCCCTTTATGCAGCTCAACCCTGAGGTGACAGATAAAAGCAACCAGAAAAGCAAGATAAAAAAGCTTCCATCATAGGATTAAGAAGGTTATACCAAAGCCAGCAGCTCTGTCACGAGAAAGATTATACTGGTGCTCATATTCAATAACTCCTAATAAAGACCTATAGGCTAAAGAAATGTAAAGAAATGTGTTTAAAACTAAATCACCTACAACCATCAAGATATTTAGAAAAATTTTAGCCTACTTCTGATTTTAAAAGCGCAGTTTCTTTTTATATATGATTTCACCTCAGACTGAAGCTTAAGAATACATCAACTCAGTTTACAATCCACATACTATAGCAAGTGTATTTCCATATGTTTCCTTACCCTCCAGGGACTCTGTCAGGACGCCCACTACTAACACAGCTAGCTCCATAGCCTGTGCAATCTCCACATACAGTGCACACCATACACTGCTCCAGCTTCCATTTATGCATGCCCGGAGGACACATCATGGACTTCTCATCTTTTTCATCCAGCTCCTCTTCTAGATCTTCATCCATTGCTGTTGCCATGTTCTCAACTCCAAAACCTAATTAAGATATTGAAACAAGAAACAGCTGGTTTTGTGTGGCCAACATTAGCTACTGAGGAAGCTATGACAAACACTAACAGACCAGGTTTTAAAAGAAATGGCAAAGCATGCCTGATTTGCACCCTCTGCCAGCACAATGACACTTTTGAAACCTCTCTGAGCATGGGCATGGTATATAGCCAGGTTTTACAACTAAGAGGGAAATGAAGCATTTATATTAGGTATGCAAGTAACAGGTCATTTACTTGTCATATATAAAATACTCCAATCAGGCAAAGGTGAATCAGTATGATTTTTTATACCTATACTTAGGAGTAATGGGAAGGTTCAGTCGTGTAGAGAAACATGCAGATTTGCATTTATGCCTGTTTAGGCAAAAAAAGCCTCAAGACTAAATGTTGTTTGCAGGTAGAAAATTTTTTCTTACTAGGAAAACAGCACATAGCTAGACAAGAAGTGATGAGTTTTGGTTTCTTTTTTCTTTTTTTTTTAACATAAAAGCTTTTTCACACACTAAAGAAGAGTAACTGAACTTTGTTTTTTTAAATGTAACTAAGTTTATTAGCATGTACAGAACACTAAATAGCCAGCAGTTGAAGTGAAAGCATCCATACCTGTTGTTTTTTTTTTTTAAGCATGCAAGCTTGCTGCATATACTTAAGCTTTAGTATTGGAATTATAATAAAATGCTTAGCTATGGTTTCACTTGTAACCTTTTCCAGCAAACAGAAGTGAAAATCTAGGTCTCTTACCTTTTCCTCCCTGGCTCATGGAGCCTGTATCTCGTCCACACTGCCCTTTATTATTTACACCAAATGTCCAAACTTCACCGTTCTTCATTAACACACAGGTGTGAGCTTTGCCCATGGCTACTTGAGTCACAAAATGGCCTTTCAAATCTGTTACTAAACCTGTAAGACATTGAACAGTTGAGTGATAAACTGCATTTTCTACATAAGAAACAAACTTCACTGACTATAACAAAATTGCTGGTGGATGCTATAAATTTTTAGATCAATGTGAACGAAGAAAACCAGCAAATACAAAAAAACAAGTGCTAGAATAAAAAGTAAAAGGAGAATTAGGCCTGGACCATTTGTCCTGCAAAGGAAGGAAAGCCAAAGCAAACACTGCTGCAAATCACTTGTTCTGAAAAAACAATTCTTAACTTGTCATAATGCCATTGAAATTTATTTCTTTAATATTTCATTTAAATTGAAATGTACTGGATCACCTATGAAGTCAAAACAGTCTGTTTTGTGAGCAATGTATAAGACTTGGTTTCCTACAGCCTTTATTCATAACATCTCATTCCTGTGACATTTCCCTGTGTGGCCTTTTAGTGTCAGATTAATACAACAAATTATCTTTTTTTATCTTTTCTTCTTAGTGGAAGCATTCATTCAGGTATTTGTCACCAGCGCTGTTATATATTTTAACAGAATCTAATGAAACTCTTTCTATCCTTCTGTCACACTTGGCTGAATCAGCAGAAATGAGAAAATTCTATTAGGAGAGCAAGAAACACACAAAATTCCACAGGCTAAAACATTCCAGACTTAATTATTGTAGTCAAGAAATCACTTAAAAAACAAGTATTAACTTACTTGTGCTATCAGAGTAAATGGCATCTTTTCCAAACATGTAGAGTTCTCCATCTTTTGAAATTACAGAACTGCTGCCATTATTGCACGCTGTAGATATGACAATCTTTCCTTCCATTTTAATAATTTTTTTAGGCTTGTATGGTTTTGACTGCCGTCTGCTTTTAGCTTTAAATAAATAGATAAATTACAAGTCATTCTACAAAGAAAAAAACAAACAAAATAACAAACCCAAAACAAAAAAATCCCAAACTTTCAAAACCACAGTAACTTTTTTTCTTTTTTCTGATGTTTTTAATTAGGGGTTAGTTTTTGGATTGCCACTGACCAAAAAGAAAAAAAAAAACACCAAATTCCATCTATATGATCTCCTGGTCTAATTTTTATTGAATTATACTGGTTTCTCCCAAAAAATTTTATGGCAAATGAAGTCATCATTAGATAGGTAACTTTCAGGAATGACTCTTGAAGGTTATCTTTTTATATACATGTACACACACACACACATATACTGAACTAACTTTGGGAACTTCACAAAGCAGAGCATATTAAAAAAATCCTCACTGCCAACTGAGGAGAATATATATGGCAATATATGTACAATAAATCCACAAAGAAATGTGGCACAAGTTCTTTTTTTTTTTTAAGAACATACTAAATCCTCTATTTATTAAAACCCTGATTCAAAAACTTTCAGTCACAACATATTCCCACAAGAGAAAAAAAAAGGAGGAAAAAGTACTAAATCCCCCCCAACTCACCCCAATATTATTGTTTGCAATCTGGCCTCAAATGAAACAGTGACAACATAGCTGAAGACTGGATAAAACCACTCACTGCTGCGATTACTGTCTGCTAATTTTCATGCAAGTGAGAGAACTGCCAACTACTTTCACTTGATGACAAGTACCAACTTTCTACACAGAACGCACACACACCCTGTCTCCCAACACAAATTTAAAAGAAATTGGGGAAAAAAAAAATAAAACTTGTGCATTGTCACTTCTTAATTTGGCTCAGAGTGGATAAGAGAATTGGGTAAGTCAGAAGAGAGCTGTGCTTTCAAAAGAACTCAGACCTTGATCAGTTTCTCAGATGGACTTTTCAGTAAGAAGATCTAGTAAAGTACTAAATCTTCTCACCTAAATTTTGTTAGTTCAAACAAAAGCAGTGATAGCAATTTACTTCAAAGTGTTAAACTTCTGTTTCATCTGAAGTTGTAGCTTAATTAAATACGCAACAAAAATAATCAGTCCAATTGTGTTTTGGCTAACTTCCCAATAATGCCTCAAAGAAATCAGGAAATTTGTGCCTGTAAGTATATTTTCTGCAATCTTTTTCTTTCAATCTCTTAAATTGCGTTTACATCTACTGGAGAAAGTAGCATGATTTTGTCCCACATAGTTTTAAGTAGATTTGCATTTAAGAAGACTCAACAAAGTTACTATAGCACATACCAAGTTTGTTATCCAAATACTTTTACACACGTGTGTAAAAGTACTACTAGTACTACTATTAACTTCCTTCCCCCTGAATACATTCAAGAATCCACTCCATACGTATCACTGTACTTTAGTCACATTACATTGGAAACCCTGCACATTCCTGCGGAATACATTAATGTAGTTAATCAAATTAATTGTCTTCTCTAATGTCTGAAAAGTTCTGCTTGAAGACAGAAGACCATGCTTCTACAATTTCTAATCAATGTACTTCTCCATTATGGAGAGGCACTAACTGGCAAAACACCCATTTCCAAAGTTCTCTAAAAGAACTGTGAAGAGGCAAAAGTCTGGCTCTTCAGTACTTCAAAGTCCCAGGCAGACAGCATGGCCTCTTGACCACACGACTGCCTTTTCTCAGGAGAACTCTAAAATAGCATTCCCATCACACAATCCAAACTGTAGTAAAAGCAAGATCAGCAACTCTTGCTGGGCAACGTGGTGGCACTGGTAGTCAGGACCTGGAGCTCACATAAAATTCAAACCCAGTGGCATGCTTACCTGTTCTTGGAAAACGTTAAACCCTTTATTTTCCAAATTAAAAGTTGGTTAATAGGCTTTTATCAACCATTAGTCAAGCAAGCATAATACGTACTTGATTCACCATCCTCTCCTTTACTAGCAGAACCTGTGAAGAATATGCTCCCATCTTCAGCAACAAGTAAGGCATGTGAGCCATCATGTCCAACAGAGAACTGAATAATCTTTGGAGATTTTGTGATTGGGAGCTCCACCCATTTTCCTGCTGAAGGACCACCTTGTTTGATACCAAGGCTTTGATATTTACCAGTATAATAAATCTAGAAGAAAACAGTTTATCATTTTCAGTTACACCACAGTACTTAAAACTTGTATAATTTTTCAAGTTGCACTGTTTTTAAATCTTCTCATTTCAGTACCTCTACCCTAAACCCGTGCATTTCACCTTAATGGGGGAAACATTCTGATTAGATTCTGCTTGTTTTAAAAAATGCTTTCTACTGTGCCACAGTTAGTTTTCATATATAATTGTCTGGCTAGACAAATTAAACCCAAAAGAAAAAACTGCTCAGAAGAAACTACGTAGAGAAAACTAAGCATTTAGAAGACATCAGAAAAATGTCTGGTTTGCGGAAAACCAAAATGGTACTATAATAATAAAAAAAAAAAAAATTAAATACCAAATTGCTACAACTTTGAATATGCTTCAACACATTCTTAAAACTTATTTTCAGTAAATTCACAGTGGCCACAGAGTACATAACACAGAATAAAATATTCCACATCAACAAACAAAACTACAAATATGGACTAAAAAGTTTCCTCTACAACCATGCTTCTCAATAGTTCTATAAAATGGGTGTGTTAACCTATGTGGGCACTTAAAGCCATTTTCATTGTTTTATAAAGTGTATTTCATACCTAGACACAGAACTTTAGATATCAAAACTAGGAATTTGCTTATTTTATATTGAAGAGGCATTTGTGCCATTAAATGCCATTTCATGCCATTAAATTTTATTAAGAAAAATGGTAACGTTTATTACGAACATTTTCAGCACTTGCACTGTTTTGAAAGCAGCAGAGCAAGGCCTT
Organism: Pezoporus occidentalis; assembly: GCF_034315485.1. Lineage (NCBI taxonomy): Eukaryota > Metazoa > Chordata > Aves > Psittaciformes > Psittacidae > Pezoporus > Pezoporus occidentalis. The sequence continues at coordinate 12,891,064 of NW_026915835.1, forward strand.
TATTCCAATAAAAACGCCACAATTATGAACACAGGAAAACAAAGAACTCTGATTATACAAGCTAAATAACATTAGTTTCCCAAACCAAAACAGAAACACAGTAAATCATGTAAAAAGTCATAGTGACAGAAAGCAAAATTATTTTTACATTTCAATGAATATTCAAATGCCTCTGAAATACAGTCTCCACTGAGCAGAACCAACATATGAAACCGTTCCAAAGAGGTTTAAAGGAATGAATTGAAAAACTTTGCATAGGGAAATTCAGTAATTCTCTGAGGTATCAGAAAAATCAGGCTGGGATTGAAACAAGTTACAGGGATTAGACTTATGCAAAGTAATGAGGTAAAAAATTCCCAAATGTACATCATTTGTAGACAAAAGGTAATTCTGCCCTTCAAATCTAAAACAAAGCCTCATACTGTCTCTAAGTGAGATCGGCTACAGCAACTCCTATAAACCCAAGCCACAGATTTCTCAATGTTTCCAACACCATCTGTTTATGCTTTCAAATAACCATTTGTCTTTTTCCCTTTAACATGGGCTCCAAAAATGTTTTTAAATACAGTCATATAAATTCATTCTAACATACTAAAAAGGCAAGAAAGGAATTGGGGAAAATAAATTAAAAAGCATTTAGAAATACATTGATGCAATTTGTTCTTTACTACGGAACATTTTCAGTACCTTTCCACTAGCAGTTTTCATTAGAGCAAACTCTCTTCCAGCACCAAGGACAGCTGATTCCTCATCAAACCCTGTACCTGCGCAAGTAAGATTGCGTTAACTGAACAGTTTAGACAGGCACTTTCACAGACCAGTTTACAGACCTAAATCTGGCAGGGAGAACATCTCATAATGAAGGTTCTAAGAAAGTCACAAGTGAAACAAAGTTTTGCTGCCACAAGGTGGTTTACCAGGATAGACCTGACAGAGCTGTTCAAAGAGGAAAAGCATTAGCATAAGAGAAACTAGTCAGACAAAAGCTCCATGTAGCCAAAGATGCATTTGTTCTGATAGTGCCAAGAACAGACAGCTAACAGATAAAAAAAAAAAGCAAACAAAAAAACCCAAAGCAAAAACCAACTGATATTTTTCCAAATTACCTTCACAGACACCAAGAATTTTGCAACTGAAATTCTGATGCAAAGAATTTATTTCCACATATTTAGTATTTTTCAGTGCATTTCTTTTCCATTAATACAGCCAGCAGTACTTTGAACTTTTGTTAATTTTGACACACAGCAAAGAGCTCTGTAGCTTAAATACATGTAATAGGAGTGCTACTATGAAGTCCACGCTTCAAATAATATTGTATTTATTCCAGAACTAGAAGAAAACACTGTAAAACCATGGACAGTGCTATAGACAAAAAGGTGGTTCAGACTGGGCATATAGATTACCATGAGTCAAGTAAGTGCTTTCAAAACCCTCGTACTTCTCCGTGTTTATAACTGAGCTACACCTTCTTGCACATAATAAACCCAAACGAAGGCAAGGACAGTGTTTCAGTTTTATTATTTGAATTACTGGGCTTTTTATTAACCTTCAAAGAAGCGGACTTACTGATAATGTGCAGGTCTTTCTCCAGATCAAATAAGGAGATGCCACATGCATGTAAGCATTTTCTAGCAAGCTTAAGCTGCAGTTCTTGTTGCAGTACTGGCTCAGTACTTGTTGCAAATATTCGCACTACAAAGCCATCCTGCAATAAATAAATAAATATATTTTTTTTAAATCTACTTTATGCTGTGGAATAAATGTATTAATTTACTTTTCATGGCCTAAGTACATCCATATAATACTATTTCAGACTAAGTTATTAGGGGACATATTGATAAAGTAACATTTATTATAGAGGTGAAAAGAAGAAAATGCCAAACAGGATGAGCTAACAGACCTTAAATGTATTATATATACTGGCTTCTACAAAAATACTATGAACACTATGAAAATAGTACATTGCTATAGAAATAATTAACTTTGAATTTTAATACAGAAATCTTGCTTTTGCAACTATTTACATCTATCTTTCAAGCCCTCTAATCCTCCCAGTTCAGAACCCCAAATTCTGGCCACGTTAAAAACCCCACAACTGTTCTGTTAGCATGAAAATTGATTGATCCTGGTTTCCTTACAGATGCATGTCTGGCATCTCTTGACAACCCTGTCTCACACCATACCTCTTTTACAGCTTTCTCTAAAAACAAGGACCTGTCCAGAACTAAGAACATAATAACTGTCTGCTGAAGAAAACAGAGAACAGCTAAAACTGGTTTTGCCCCTACTAGAAACATTTAGTTAGTTTTACAGCTTTGGCCAATAGGCAATTTTTGTATTAAACAAAACAAAACAAAACAAAAAAATCTATTTGAACATAGAATCTTTCATACCTCTTGTATTAAATCTGGCTGAAATTCCCCAACAGGTACCAAAGCAATTATAGGGAATTAAATTAGAAAAAAAGAAAAATAATAATTAAGCTCTAAGAAGCTTATCCCATAGAGACCCTGAACAATAACATGTTAAGAAAACATTATTCCACATAAGATTATTTTCCTCAGGAAGAGCAACATTTTTTTTCCTGAAAACTTACCTGAAAAATAGAAAAATACCTGAAAAATCTATGAAAAATCAAAATGTCTGGATAGATACCAAACTACTGCTCCTTTATGCACAAATGAGGCAGTTTCTCACTAGCTATCTAGCTAGTTATCTCTAGCTACATGGATTTCAGTGTTAGTGAAGAAGAAGCCGAACAGGAAGCAGAAAGGAAGCTGTAAGTATTGTAAAATAAAACAATTCAGTTCAGAGAAAAGTGGTTCACCCAATACATGTAAGACTTACATCTCTAGATGCTGCTATTTGATTAATATATTCTCCATCAGTGAAAAGGATATTCTGCCCTTCAGTATGACAATCTGTAAGAGAAAGATGTAGACTGCAGTTTATATCAACATACATACAGACACTGTTCTCTGCTTCTGTCTAATTTATTCTCATTACGGTGAGACTATGAGAGTTCTCGTTTGTCTAAAGAGAGATCTTACCATTCTGATGTTATTTTATGCTAGGATCTCCTATCAAAAGCATAATACTCCTTTGTCCCCATAAAAGTTATTAAAGCACTCCCCACTGTATAAAAGTTAAGAACTTACCATACGATTTAACTGCAAAAGCATTTAGTGTTCACCTGTGAGGGCTATTCTAAACTATAACAACACAACTGAATTATAATTTTCTGAGAGTGTTAGTCTTTATCCTTCCCCAAAGGCTTTATTTTTTCTTTTAATAAAGCCATTCTGTAAAGAAGATTTCCCAGTCCATCATATAAACCCTACAGAAATAAATGAAACAGAAACAAACCTTTCATTATTCTTTTCATTTTTCCATTGTTTATAAATTATACCAAACTACAAAACTAGGAAGGCTGAAAAACTATAAAGCATATATGTGAATATACTGCACCTCTACTGAAAACAGGTCAGCTACTTCCAAGAAAAACAAGTAAGGAAAGAATTCTGGAATTCTGCCCATATTTTGGGGGAGGGTGGTGGTGGTGAGGACAGGGGAGTGACCACCACTTTCTCTACAAGTCTGAAAGTATGACTCGACACCATCTCTTCTTCCCTTCCTGCTCTGCTGGCAAAACTACTAACATGGTATTATATGGCTTGTAAGATGCTCGTTTCGTTGATTACACACAGGAAAGAGATCTCTACTGCAGGTCAGCTACTTTACACTCTAAATATCTGCTTCATAACCGAACAAAAATCCAGCAGTCATTTTATCTAACAAATTTAATGCTAAATGAAGTACATACAACATCTTTCCAGCATACGCAGCAAGTTTCCTAGTTTTTCTAGCTAGCTGGAATGTTCTAATAAAAATAATACAGCTGGAAAACCCCACAGGATTACATAAACCCAGAAACATGTTTACATTTTCCTGCTATACTGCCCAGTCTAATACAGTATCTTACCAGAAATAGAATATGCATTAGATGGCCTTCTCTAATTCTCACATCTTGAAGAAACAGACCTAAAGTAGTCAACTTCCCTCTTAAGAGCACACACAGGTATGAACCACAAAGGCAGTAAGCAGCAAACAGGATGGAGAACAGCAGATACACTGTAGTTTGAAATATTGCTGTCTCAGAAACAATCTCTGATAGACTCTGTCCAAAGTCAGTTCATGTCACTAATTCTCTATGCTGTAAAGTGGTACTAGTGATAAAACAAAAGAGCTGTCTATAATTTAAGTTCCAAAAAGAATGACATTTCTGAAAGGTTATAGAAAATTGCTAAACTTTAAGAACACTTCAATGGCTGAAAATTAAATGCTCACACAACAGTCACGAAAACAGAATATTCTGGCCACCAGTGGATCCATATTACACTGTTGGCCAATCTCTTGAGACATTTCAAGCAGAGGCAAGCCCCACAGTAAACTTTTTTGGGTGTTTAGATGTTTTGTAGGTATGTTCATATAGAAAATCTGAACAGGGATGTTTTTGGGGTGTGGGTGTTTTTGTTTGATTTGGGGGGTTTAATGTATATGCTCTTCTGAATCATTCCTAAAATTAGCACTTAATAAGATAACATCCAGGCGCAGCATTAATTATCAAATTAATGAGGAGAGCAAAAAATGGAAGGCAAGTGAAATATCTGCAAAAAGTATATTATAGTGTCTCAGCTAGCAAGGTGCTCTTACTGTAGTTTTATTCAATATGACTTTTGAAATTAGTCTGGGGACGAAGCTATCCAAGATTACTGTATGAAGATTACTGTAACCGAAAGGACTTCTGTTTTACCTAAAGGACATTAACTACAGACATCTGTTAATCACAAGCCTCCTTAGAGCTTTCAAGAGAAGATGACTGTCAAGCACCACCTTTGTATTTAAATATTTATGCACAGGGTGGTGAGACACTGAAACAGGTTGCTCAGACTAGTGGATACCCCATCCCTGCCTGGAGGTGTTATAAGTCAGGCTGAACGGGATTTTGAGCAATCTGGTCCAGCTGTCCCTGCCCATGGCAGGGGGCTGGAACTAGATGATCTTTAAGGTCCCTTCCAACACAAAACACCCTGTGAATCTATGACAGAGCATCTTGTGCCTGCTCGTAAGTACTCTTGAGCTCGTCCAGGCTAAACTCAGCAGTACTTTTCAGAATAAGTGACTAGTCCTGAGCACCGAGATACTCATGTGCAATTTCAAAGAACAATGAAACCACATAACATGTAACTTCCAGATAACATGTAACTTCAACTTCTTCAGCTTACCATAGCAACCTTTCTAAGCATTACAGTTAAGTTCAAGATGAAAACCTCCTCTGTAAATTCAGACTCAATCTCCTAGAAAATCTCATAGAACTCAGAGATCCCTTTATGGTATTTGGACTGGAAAGACAGATCCACAGCTCAGAGACAGTGTATGAAGCTTGGCAAAAGCATTAGATACAAGAATGCTGACACACAGTCTCATAGCTCCAGACACCCTGTCAGATTTGCTAGATTATCTATTAGAGCAGAAATACTGCCCTTTGAAATAGAAGTTTATGGCTTCAAGAAGCAGATGGATCATACTGCAAAAGGAAAAGATAACATTCCATAGCTCACTAAGTTTTCTAAGGTGACGTGACTTCTAGCTAGGATCAATTCCTAATTGTATCTCCTAATGAACTCCTCAACTCCCATGCATACCTCCATGAATAAATATGAATACCTTATTTAAATGCACTATCACCAACCCAGGCATTTGAAACAGATTAACTCCAGATACAGCCATGTCTGAATACCTTACCAAGTAGGAGACATATCAGTGTTCAGCTGTTGCCGAGGTTACTGCTCTGTAGTTCTACCTGGTGTGGCTTTTCAGAACTACAAGGTGTGAGTTATTAGCAGCCACCTCTATTTAGAGTTATGTACCTACTTAGGTTTCCTCAAGATATATACCTCCCATTCCCCTTCATTCCTTCTAACAGGAAATGGAAATAACCAGAAGTGGACCCCTTTGAATTCGCCCTAGACAAAAGAACAAGACCATCTCTGCTCACAATGTAACACTGACAGAAGTGCAGAAAGTAAAAATAGCAAGTTCAAGGGCTGAAATACAAAGGATAGGCATTATGAAAACATCTAGCATCCACTTCGACACCATCAGAAACCATACAAAATGCAACTGTGTGAAATACTTTGAGGGATTTATGATTGGGTATTCCTGCAGTTACAAAATTTCCTTTTGCACTGAAAGATTAATACATTTTTTTTTTAGCAGGCATGCTCTTGTTTAATTTGTGACTTTTTACAGTATAAATACAATACAGTCTGTCTTGAAGAATGACATTTGTCACTGAGATTTGCAAAAGAAAGCTAGCAGTTCAGAGGTGTAGACTTTCAATGTGCTCGTGTCTCTCAAGCCTTGCACAAATAGCAATGATTTGTTTACCAGTGGCAACATAATTGAGAACCTCAAAGGATCCTATTAGTTGAGGTGAAGAAGTAGAAGAACAGTTCTACAAAGCAATTTAAAAATTACTGTTTGTGTTAGAAATACAGAAAGCCTGGAGATTTTTTCCTGAGGTTTCAATCAGTGCCTTTTTATTCATGTCAGGATGCAACACAAAATCTTTCTTCTGATGTATAGAATAAGGCTGAAGTTGTTCAATCAACCAGTGTCTATAAGTATATAAAGGGGGAGTGTCACGAGGATGGAGCCAGGCTCTACTCAGTGGCAAACAATGATAGGACTGGGTTTTTTCAGTGAGGGTGAGAACACTGGAACAGGCTGCCCAGGGAGGTTGTGGAGTCTCCTTCCCTGGAGACATTCAAAGTCCTGTGTAACGTTATCTAGGTGTTCCTGCTCTGGCAGGGGGATTGGACTAGATGATCTTTTGAGGTCCCTTCCAATCTCCAGCATACTGTGATACTGTGATACTGTGATATTCTTATGCCTTTCTACTGTTTTTTGTGAGTGGCTAAGAACAGATATGTTTTTCCAGAAGGTCATTAAAGGATGTTCTGAGAACATCCTCATCTTCAAAACAGAGACCCAAGTTATGAGGCTCCTTTGCAAAGAACACCCCAAATGAAAAGCCCAAACAAAACTACAAAAAAACCCCGAAACAGGTAAATGAAAATCCACAATTTAAACAGCAGGAGCACAGTTCCTCAATGTTCATTAGCCTCCTTTGATTACTGAATACAAATGAGTTTGGCCACAGTTTACTACCTAGATGTAAGAGCTACTGAAAACAAGGTCACAGCTGAGCCAAATGCTCAAAGTTTAAACAAGTGGTGAAATAAAAATTCTTTAAGAAGGGAGTTAAGCTCTTGGAGTCTTTAAATGAAAATGAGCATACATTCTAAAATGTTGCAATATTTTTGTAGCAGTCAGAGTAAGATGGAAGACCTCTGAATGAAATACTGCAGTTGGCCTAGTGCAGCAAACCAAAGTCATAAAAAAGCAGTCTCTTCATAATCTCAAAGTCTGTCTCAGTTTCTCTTCTGCTTACCTGAAAACACATAGCATATAAACATGCTACGCTATATAACCATCTCATAGCTGGAGGTTCTTACCTGGCAAAGCAACTGTACCGTCTTGTTCCAAGGTTTCAGGGTTTATTCTTATGGCTGTCATACTGTGATTATTCGCATCTCTATATAATAAATAACCCTGGTAAGAGTAACAATACATATATTGTTATGGAAATATTCTTAATTACATTAAAGGGTATTGTCAAGAGTGAAAAAAATGCAATCATCTCAGTATTTTTTAAAAATTTTGGAAACCTTTTAGTTTTACATTAAAATTAAGTAATTTTATCAACTTTTTTCCACTAATCAAATTCTACAGTAAAAAAGGAAATTTGACCCCCTTCCTCCACCATTTTTACATGCTGTAGATCAGCATACTAAAGATCATATACAGCTTTTGAAGCCATACATAGTAATGCTGTTCTCCATATGTGCATATAATTACAGTTCAGATCCACAGCCACAGTAAAAACCAGTGTTCCTGTTCCCACTTTCCAAATCAACACAAGATTCACAGGAATTCCAGGAAGGAAATGCATATATTACCCTATATAGAAAGGTGATCATTAATAAATATGTGCATTAAAAACTAGAGAATTTTTCAAAACCCTTGATTAACTACTTCAACCCCCACGCTAACAAGATTCCATGTATTTATTCTCTAAGCTCTTCAAAGAAATGCCCACAAAGTATATGGTGATTTTGGTGACAGCAGCCATGACACAAGGTTACATACAATGAGTTACATACACTGCTCACTTCCTATCTCGTAGCCAGACCTAAGGGAATGGACATATTCAGGACTACTAATTTTCTCTTTCTGGTTCTCCATGTGCAGAATACCTTCATTTCCCCAAAATCACCTATTCTGGTCAGCAGTCCATGTCAGGAAGTCTCCTTTGGTACACCAAAATAGTATCCTCTCTGTTCATTTGCGTATATATTTGTAAGGTTTGATTCAGTTACCAGTTTAGAAAGCTTTTCAGTATAAATTTCTGTCTACCTGAAACTCACATTTGAGGTTTATTGTTTATACCTATAATTCTGAGTGCATGTTTAAAAAAAAATACTGTCAAGTGAGGTTTTCTTAGCTTAAACAAGATTGGTTCCATAAGCCCCCATGTGCACATAACGTGCACAGATCCGTAAGAGAGGCAATATGGCAACTTTGCTCTCCTATCTTTTTTGATGCTACAATGCTTGTGGACCCTTCAAAGATTTTGAGGGAGCAGGGCAGGAACACATTTGCAGAATTTACGTTTAGAAAGCACTTCAGCTATAAAAGCAGCTACAGAAGGAGGCTACTTAAGTGCTCTTATAAATACACTCATTCAAGGTGACTGAGGCCAAGAAAAAATAGTATTCACCTGAAGGAGCGTTGCAGAGGCCAACATGAAAAATGACTAAGTAATGATCCTGACAACAGCAGTGCCATAGCAGGAGATACAACAATGGCTTACACTTGCTTTAAGCACAACTGACCTCAGGTGGGCCTTCCACGCATATAAGAATGGATGCATTTCACAGGGAGGTCATTAAGGCTTAACCTCAGAATACCTTCATCTGTCAAACCTAATTATAATCATCAACAGAAAAATCCAACCAACCCTTTTACTTCCATCTAAACTACTTAAAATTTCCTGAATAAATCAATCTCCATGACATTTGAAAAAATCAAACCCACACAAACTAGAAAAAATAAGTAAAGAGCATCAGACAAGAAAAAGTTTCAGTCTAAAATAACTGATACGATGAAGTTAGAAAAATCATTTCAATTTGAGCTGACTTAACCAAGCAACTGAAGTGAAATGAGACTGAAGGCACATCTTAACCTCTTTTATGAACACATACTTAGCAATAAGTGCAATTTACACATCTTCCTATAAATATAGCCCTAGAGTGACATTCTTCCAACTGTGTCTTTGGGTACAGCCACTGGGACTACATACACCTGTACAAGCACTCAGAGAAGAATATCAAAGACATTTATAGATATGTACAAGATGTCCAAATGCGTAACTCTATATAGTGAAACTGTATAGATCCTATTACTTTCTAAACTGATAAAATGGGCTCTTGAATGAAGGCATCTGCATATGTGTATTGTGCCAGTATTGCTTTTGATGACCTGTTTTGATACTAAACAAAACCCGATGTTGTGTGTGTATGCATATATATGAGACAACTGCATAATAGAATACATATTTGTACCGAACAATTTAACTTCAAAACATGGCAAAGAGTGCACTTAATTTCACAATGGGACAATGAGATCACTCATAAAAATTACTTAGTAGTTATAAGATAAAGGAAATTATTTTCTGAAATTTAATTTGTATTTTGTTGTGGGGGTTGTTTTTGTTTCTGTTGCGGTTTGTTGCCGGGTTTTTTGAGCGTGAGAAAGAGAACACATATAGTGGTAATAACAGGATTCTAAACACCCCACAATTTTTATAATGAATGGCAAAGCTATAAAAAAGGTGGCTGACATTCCAGAAACTAACTCTAAGAAAAGAAAATATCTAAATATAGTTAACTCTGCAGTGGTAACATGAACAATTATCTCTACATACGGCTTATGCACCCTCAATCCTCCCCCAACCAAAACAGCATTTCCTTATTTTACTGCAAATGTTTTAAAGGCAACTTATTTTCATAAATAGATGTTTCAAGTATTTTTACACTATTTTTTTGCAAAAGCATACTTTTACATCCACTAACTTCCTCAAGAAACATACATCCACTGACTGTACAAATCATAAATTTACATGTTAAACCATCATATTGTGGGAAAGCCTAGAGTGACAACACCAGTGAAACTTTTCATTACACATTTCTATATGTTAGCTACATCAGATGTTCCTCATCTTCCGCAATTTAAAAGTCAGTACCAAAAACCTGATTTTTACAACTGAAGTCAAAACAATGGTACATTATCCATGTAAGCTTACTCTAAGCCAAGGTCTACTTAAATTACTCATGAGGGATGGGGGGTGGGGTGCATGTTTTAAGTATTCACCTACCTGAGCATAGCCTAACCAAGACTTTTTTTCCTTTCTATTTTTGATGCGGGATGTAGAATTGTATATATGGCCCTGGAAAGCAAAAAAATCGAATCATTTAATAAATATAGGAGTAACTATTTTACAAATAATCATTTACTATCTCACAATGTCTTGAACCATATGGACAAGCAAAAATTTTAAGAAAATATTGTAAAATTCTCATAGAAATAACCAGAAAAATTTAGGCAAACTGCAGCAGAACTGATCATTAGTAAGCTCAAAGATTCTCAATGGAAACAGAACATCATAAAAGTTATTATTTTAACTGCCATTCATCAGGGAAGAATAAATCACATTACCCTCACTGTCCCGCTATATCCAGAACCGATTTTGTAAAGTCCATCTTTACACAAGAGATAGAGGAAAAAGCCATCACTCTGAAGTAGGCACTGGTCATCATCATCTACAGATATTTCTTTCAATGGCCATTTGTGCATCAAGGCTGCCTTCTTTATCCCATTACTGAACCAGTCCTGGATTTGGATTTTGCCCACCAGAACTGCCTGTACACTCCGTTGAAGAGAGTTTAAAATGGTTGGCACCTAAATGGTAAAATGAAGAGTAAAAAACACAACTCTTTTTCAAATGGTGCATTTTCTGTTCTATCTCTAACTCAAGAAAGACAAAGAAAAACCTACTCTTATTGCAAAACTAGCAAGGGTAAACAAAATGACTGAATTTACACAACAGATCTTCTCAGAACTCATGTACGCATCATTTACATAAACCCCCAGATACAGAGAAGTTTTACTGCAAGACCTGAATAGTCTGACAAGCATGGCTGCCATTATTGGTGAGGATAGCAGAGATTGCTTGCAACGTCCTTCCTGTCTCTCCCCATGCAGCTACCAAACTGAAGAGGCAAGCACAGGAAAGTGCTGTCAAGGACTGTCCTGTACTGTCATTCATTCCTGTGCTACGGACAGTTATCTCCAGAAGAAGCTGGAACAGGGATTCTGCAGATAAAACACAGTAATTATACAGAAAAGTCACAAAAATCACACAAAGCAATTTGCCAGTCAGTGTGAAATTAAAACTTACAAAAAATACATCTTTCCTCAGCCATAAGTTTAGCCCTAGAAAAGAAAGCATCCCATTTAAATAGGCCTAAAACATCCTGAACTTTTCATTCTTTTTTCCACCAGAAAATGCTGAGTCCTGATTATCCCAACAGCTATAGAAGAAAATCAAAGCCCTTCTATTACAGCGGAACACATTAACAAGAAATGGGCCAGAATTATTTTACCTGCCTATTCAGTCTACCTCATCACTAAGACGATGTGTAGGTCTTTATGACCATGATCCATGTTGAAGCACATCCCATTTCTCAGAAACAAGCATTTCAAATCAAAGCTTGAAAATTACTGATCATGTGCCTCTTTTCAAGCACTGTGTAGTGACTGAACATCTGTAACAATCAAGGTGTGAACTGAAATCCGTATCAATTTTTTTGATTGAATACACAAATAATCACTAAGGCAGCGATCAAAACAAAGCCTTCTTTGCGGCTTTTTAATACTCTGGAGCATTAAGCCTTCTGGAGCAAATTACTATCATGTTCGGAAATGGAATACTGTTGAGCCATAATATAGGAAAACATACATAAAAACTCTGAAGATGTATTTTATTTTTTATTTTACTTTTAAACAAAAGATGCTACAGCCTAGCCTTCCTCACAGTTCTATAAACCAGTAAAAACTATGAATTCATGAAAAATAATTAGATTTTAACTTAGATGGCATAATTATACACTCAAAGCCATCAGAAGTTCAACTTTAATTTTCAGTATCATTAAAAACAAAATTAATTTTCAGGGAAGCTTTTGGATGACCAGAGGAAACAAACGCAAGAATTCTGACACTTTTCTTAATAGCTTTATATAAATTGCAACATTAATTAGCTAAGCTATACATTACAACAGCAGATGGTAAGTTCACTGTAGTAGAACTATCCTCTTTCCAGTAAGACCAAGTATTTTATATCTTCAGTAAGACAAATGAATTTTTAAGGTTGTACGGTTTACCATGTTTCACTGAAATGTTGCATTACACAGCAACAAAATCCTTCATATATATACACACACATACCCCAAGATTACTGTTCTACAAAAAAATTAATGCTGAGAAAGTACTGGTTATACCATAAGGAGTTTACCCTCCAGAATAAAGTCAGTCAGTTGAGAACAAGCACATTACTATCTCACAAAAATACCTGCAAGAAACCATTTTATTCTGTCCAACACAGTAACAGATACATATTAATACAAATACAGTAATAGATGAGACGTTACCTAGGACTTCAGGAGGTTCCGATTGCAGGCCTTCTGGTTGCTGGCCCTGAAGCACATTAAGTAGGGCTTGTAGGCTCCTGAGACACAAAGATGGATGAGAAAATCTTGTCTCCTTTATCAGTTCAAAGACTTCACATAATCCAACTTCAATGATCTAAGGAAGAACAGATATTTCAGAGTAACTGTTAGTATTTTCGCATCTTCACCAATAAGGGTATATCCCAATGTTCACAGAACAAGATAGTTATTTGAATAACAAAAATGTAATACAGAATACAAAGGCATTAAATACAAAATACAAAAGAATTAAAATCAAGAACCCACCTTACACAACTGTACTAGCAAATACTAGAAGTAATGTCATTACATGAAAGCACTTACCTAAGCAGAGTAATAGTTCCCTGAAAAACTTATTTTTTTTATAATGTAAGACAAACTGTGCCTCTGAGGACTTCTAATTTCTATGCAGTTCACACTTTGACAGACCTTTTTCCTTGCTCATTAATGAGAACCAGCAAGCTAGAATTGACTTGCAGCCTGAATTCCCAAATTGAGTAATGATGCATTTGACAGCTGATACTGGCAGAACTAGTACTTTCCTCTTCAAAGCCTCTGAGATTATTTTTTGTCACAAAAATGAGGATTAATTGCTCGTCACTGGAACTCCATGTGTACTTGGACATGCATTATGCCAACAGATACAGCATCTGTAAAAGCACTGTTACAGCCACTCCTGATTTTCCCTTTTAGAATTGATGAATATTGTGAGATTACAATTATTTTCTCCACTGAATGTTTCCTTTCACTTCCTTTTCAAAGTATGTAGCAATGATGAAGGTAAAAGAAGGTGGTTAACTAATTACAAATAAGCAACCTGTCCTGGGTTCAGCAGCAGCAGTCTTTTTTCTCCTTCTTAGTAGCTGGTGCACTGCTGTGTTTTGACTTTCAGCCTGGGAACAGCGCTGATAACACCAATGTATTTAGTTGTTGCTACGCAATGTTTACTCTGACCAAGGACTTTCTGAGTCTCATGCTCTGCCAGGGAGGAGGGGAAGCTGGGAGGAAGCAGAAACAGGACATCAGACCTAAAATAGCCAGAGAGATATTCCATACCACAGCACGTCATGCCCACTATATAAACTGGGGGCAGTTACCCAGAAGGGCTACATCACTGCTCGGGTTGGGCTGGATATAGGTCAGTGAGTGGTGAACAGTTGTATTCTCTTCCCTTGTTATTTCCCTTATCATTATTATTATTGGTGGTAGCAGTAGTGGTTTGTGTTATACCTTAGTTACTGCACTGTTCCTCTCTCAACCCATGGGAGTTACATTCTTTCGATTCTCCTCCCCATTCTTCTCGGAGTGGGGGAAGGAGGAAGGGGAAGAGTGAGCTGTGTGGTTCTGAGTTACCATCTGGGTTTAAACCATGACACATGAAAGAAAGTTTCCTACCTACAGTTTCCCTACCATTTTTTCTAAGCCACCCTCTTTTTAAACCTGCACCACTTTCCTGGCTTATCCTTCTGATAAGCTAACACCTTTAAACAGTATCAGTGTTTTAGTTTCCACATGCAAGTGTTCTTGGAACATCCTTCCTGGATCCTCTTTCATTTCAAAATCTCTTTAAGACTCCACTGAATTCTTTATGAATGCTAATAGCTACATTACCTTTTAGTTATATTTCAAATGACACATCTACAATCACTTGCTAATTCACTTAACACAATCCCCAAGGAGTCAAATGCAGCTCATAAACAAGGGGAATGGCTCTAAACTGCACGAGGAGAGACAGGAAGGTGAGATACTGGCACAGGTTGTCCAGAGAAGCTGTGGCTGCCCCATCCCTGGAAGTGTTCAAGGCCAGGCTGGATAGGGCTTTGAGTAACCTCATCCAGTGGAAGGTGTCCCCGCCCATAGCAGGGAGTGTTGGAACCCTCTATTTACTTTGTGACTTATCATCCATGAAATTTCAGTTACCAAATTGCAGTTACATGACTTTGTTTTATTCCTTTTCAATTCTCCACCACTATATTTGGGTGCCAACTCTGCCCTTCAGATAATGCTACCTAAACACAAGCACTTATAAAATTCTAATTTTCTAAGCAACTAGAACATCCTACATAATCACTGCTGCAAGAACATTTTTAATTCAGTGTTTGGTTTAGAACAAAGAAAAAGTTAATATGAATGCACTTTTTAGACTCAGAACAACAAAAGGAACCAGGATTCATAGCATCAATAAGCTAGCAATAATCAAAACTAGATGCACAGAAGTTACACAGTACAAAACCAGCAAATCAGCAAATTAAGAAAAAAAAAATCAGTAACTCCTATATAAATTATAAGCGCAGAAGTAGTGAACAGTAAAACACCTACCCTGTTGAACTGTAAGGTCCAAATTCTTAATGTGCATTACTATAGTGCCAAAAGGCACTAGAGCCAGAACAGGGGATGATCAAAAAACTAAGGTAGTAAGAATAATAGGCAATTATTGCAATTACACATATACCTGGCAAATCATCTTGGAAAACACTCTGCCAGTTGAATTCCAATAGGAGAGAGATTTATTCTTTTACAGGGTAAAGCAAAAGAAAGCAGCCTTTATCACTACAGGTAGTAGTCTCACAGATAAGAGCTGCCTTGTTTACATTTTTTGTAGACCTTTGAGGCTGTTGGTTATTTTCCACTACCAGTAAAGGAGTACATGCTTAATGTTTACCTGACATTTAACTGACTTAAAATTAATTACTGGGATATACAGATCTTCCTAATTCAACAAATCAGACGATTCTGGATTAGACTGACTACAAATAAACTATAGTTATTTTCTGAGCAGCTGCCTTGTAATGCCGTTCTTTATTCCCCACAAAGAACATACCAACACTAGATGAAATGCATGGCACGCTTTAAACTATATCCAGTTACTTGCCTTTGGGAGTTTAATAGGTGGCTCTTTGGATTCCTCTTCTTCATCACTGTCCGAATCCCCACTCTGTACACTGTTCTTTGAAGCCAGAGATACAGATGCTTCCTTTTTTTGCCACTCCAACACACAATGGCGGACATTGCAGTAAACATTAAAAGCTGAAGGGTTGCTGTGTAATTTGATATCTGGTATGGTTATGGTACTCTCTAGGTTTTCAGTCTGAAAAACAAGATTAGTTTTAAGTTTATTAGAAGTTTCATGCTTTGCTAAATGTAAGTAATCTCAACAGTCTGAAATTTTGGCCAACCAAACGAGTCTCAAGCTGGGGACTAAACTTTCCTGTTGAAGTACCAATTATATTTCAGGGAAGAAAGGAGGAAGATGAAGGTATTGCGCTATATTCCATCTGGCCTTAGTCTCTGCCTCTCATAACTTGTTGAGGACACTGGGACGGAAAATGAAAACGGCTCAGGCTGTGGAATGGTCCAAACCTCTGCCACAGTAAAAAGTCTATTCTCTTCTTAACAGGGTCAGTTGTCAGGGTTTTTTTAATTATCACTGGATTTTAAAAGCATTATTCTACTTGTTCATTTTAACCTCTTATTAAATAATAATAAAATATAAGCTAAATGTAGATTAGAAATTAAAAATACCATTACTTGTTTTGTCATTAAATGACAACAGATGGCAAGTTCAAAAACTCCCCTGGCAGGATGTTGTGAATAATAATTTTGTGACTAATAAATACCTAGTGGACAAACTACCGAATACAAAAATCTATCAAAGCCTATGGCATCACAAGACACCATCCGGTTTTCACAAGCCCCAGGCTGCAAAGTAAGAGTTGGGAAATTGTTCTGAGAAACTACCACTACCCTGCCCCTCCTGCCCTTGGCATCTACTAGCGGTACACTACTGTCAGCCATTGCCAAGACAAAGAGCCTCCACGAAGCTGTCACTAGACTTGGAAAATTATTAGGGAAAAAAAAAATTAATTCTAAAAGCATCTTTTAAATACTGACCTCTACTCTTCCTTTCTGCTACAGTAAGATGGGACAAGAAATGACAGACTTAAAAACCAAAATGCCACAACAACAAAAAATCCCTAGGCAGGGTTATACTTTCTCTTCCACTGTGCATTACCAAATACTAGGCTGGTTTGAACACAGGCTCTGAAAAATTGGACTTCAAGCATATAGGAGGAAGCAATTCCCTGTAATACCCCGATAGAAACAGAAGGAACAGAGACTACCTAAGCAGAAAAGGCCTAGGTTAAGCATGAATGACGAAAATGTTTCAACATGCAAGGAAAAATTTGGAGGGTAAAAGACAAATATGCCTCAACATGCAAGGAAAAATTTGGACATACATTAGGACAGACTGAGTCAAGGTCATGACTACTATCACAAGGCTATTTTGGTTTGTTTCTTGTATTCTTGCAGGGCAGTGAGGGTAGAGGCTTTCTGTCTTTTTATTGAACTGGTATTGTGAATGACAACCTTCATTTGGCAGGAAAGTATGCAACAAACTGTATCACAGTGATTCAGAACTGATCAGAGTGGAAATACACATCTATAAGAACAGTGATAGGAAAGAGGACTTTAATACAAAACAAGGGAAAAGAAGTTTGAGAACCATGAAGTGGATAATGTTTTAATGGGGTGGCTTATTCTGCAATATAGGAGTCACAACTTTGTATATCAAAATACAGCAATAGTTCACAACACATTTTTATCTGTGGTTATTATTACCAGAAATAACACTGGCTTCTAAGTTAGATCATTTAACAACAGATTTTACAAACCTTAAATAAATAAATAAATAAATAAATAAAAATAGCTTCAAAATATTTCAGTTTACACATTTCATTTTACTTTTGACTATATTATTATTCTAACTGTACTGGTACATATTTGCCTATCTTTCCTTTCCATTATTACTACAAAATTATTGCACGCTAAAACATCAAGAATCAATGACTTACTCTATACCCTATTTTATACAACACAGACAGTGTGTTAATTTTTTACCTGTGTCAGTGTTAGCAGTAAGCACAAAACAATAAAGATGGAATGGGGAGAGGAGGGGAGAAAAAAAGCAAGCTGGAAAAGGTTCCCTACAAACTTACTGGAAGTGTGGGGGCTTTCTCGCT
This sequence comes from Pezoporus occidentalis, assembly GCF_034315485.1. Lineage (NCBI taxonomy): Eukaryota > Metazoa > Chordata > Aves > Psittaciformes > Psittacidae > Pezoporus > Pezoporus occidentalis. The sequence goes on from NW_026915835.1 coordinate 12,909,035, forward strand.
TGCTTTTTTAGCACAACATAACTTCTGCCATTAGGGCTTGAAAGATCACGTAAGTTTGGTCCTTGTTAAGCATGAGTGTCTTTGAAATAATAAAGCTGATGTTAAAGTCCCACAAGAACTCAAACCTCACATTAATCCAGTATCACAATGCATCACAATAGATTTGGACTGATATCAATGACAATGAGCTACTACATACTTTAAAATATATTTGGCACCAGAAAACTAAACAGCTGTAACACATGACTCCTCTGTATGTCAAATATCCATACATATACTCCAAGAGTTTTTCCAGCTGCTGCTAAGGCAAACACACAAGGTAAGCTTTCAGCTTTAAAACTAACACAGCTGAACTCAGCTTAAAAAGAAAGAAAATTTAGTAAGTTTCCGATGCATTTCCTAGTTTACTGTCAGTTACAGGAAGACAAAAGTATCTGGAATCTCTTAAATATCTCTGTCTGAAGTTCACTTATCTAATTAGTATCAGATATTGCAAATATAAAATCTGTGAAGAGTTTCCATTCTGGTTTTCTTGTCAGGAGTTCAGCTTAGCCTTTGTTCCGGAACAGCCTCGGTTTTGTAGCTCCCATAGCCTCTTCTGAAATAGGTTGGTCAAGTTAACCAGCACAGATCATTTCAGACATGACAGTGCCAGACAAAACATCAATGTATGTTTTCTTGCTTATTAATGAAAAGCTGACTAATTTTCAGAAATTAACTCCTTCCTTATTCTTAATACAAATATTAAAAAGTCCCTTACCTAATGTGTTAGCTTTTAAATAGTAAGCACTTTAACCGTTCTATCTTTCTGTGTTCAGTGTCTCAGCCTTTTACGACAGGGCAAACTACAGTTACATACAGTAATCTCCTACCCCGACTTCAACAGCACAATATTCTCCAGAACCCAAAACACCCTGCTCTATCTGAACAGTGAAGCACTAGAATATATGATTCATTAGTTTAATTTCTAGCTGTTATGCTAACCCACTGTATAAATTTCTTATTTCATACCTCTATTTTCTCTTCACAATACCATATCTGAGATCTGTAAATTCTTTGAAACTAGAAGTATATTATACTTCATTCTGTTATACACTCAAAAACTACAGTAGCAATCCTAACACAGGTACTTGAGAATTTTGTCAGTTTAAAAGGACGGGCCTTACGACTGCATGAAATAAATCCCTTTTTGAACAGTAAGCTGAATAATAAGGGTTGTAAGAACAGGTTAAAACTTAAGAATAATTATGACTTTCACCATTTACCATCTTTCACTTGAGGAGAATATAAAAACTCAACTGAATTAATGTTAAATGCATAAGCATACAGATGCTTGGGATGCCTAAAGGCAAAAAGAAAGGTGCTGAATGCCAAGACATTTTCTGGTTGGAGAGTAGGAACAGAACTTCCAAACACCACCTTGTTCTCTCTCCCCCCCACAAACTTCACTATAAGGTAAACACCACTGACAATTTATTCATGATGGATTTGCTCAAGTCTCTGAGGAGTTTAAACTATAATATTTATAGTTTCTGGATCTTCAAAACAAACATCTGTTCAAAAGTGGAGGTATACAAGCAGGTTGTATTAACATCACTTTTTTATTTCTTTTACAAAAGGCAGAAATGGAGCTGATTAAAACAAAAAAGAAACAGAAAATGTTTCCGCTCCTCTAACGCACATACTCATTCAGCGAGCACTTTCCATTTTTTATTTTCTTCAACAATGGCAGTGGAAAGTATTAATAACAGATATCAGAAATTTTTTCCATATGAGGCAAGTTTTTTCCTCTAGATTACAACAGATTCCTAACCTCACTCAGGTCAGATGCACTGATGATATCAAGTTACGAAACTGGGACTTAAGTTCATCTCATCATCAACTGGAAATTTCCTTTTCTGCAACTAATGATAGCTATGCCACTGGGTTACTCTTCTATGCTACCACCAGTACAGTCTTGCTACCAGCTCCTAGATTTTGACTTAGAATAGATCCTGTCCTGGGTTCAGCAGTAGCAGTCATTTTTCTCCTTCCTGGTAGCTGGTGCAGTGCTGTGTTTTGACTTCCAGCCTGGGAACAGTGCTGGTGATACCGATGTTTTCGGTTGTTGCCAAGTGATGTTTACCCTGACCAAGGACTTTGTGAGGCTCATGCTCTGCCAGGGAGGAGGGGAAGCTGGGAAGAAGCATAGACAGGATGCCTGACCCAGACTAGCCAAAGAGGCATTCCATACCACAGCACGTCATGCCCAGGGCAGGGGGTAACTGAAAGTTACCCGGAAGGGCTGGTAGACTGCAGGGTTGGAGGAGGTATCAGTCAGCGCTTGGTCGGGCTGGGGCAGGGGGGCGAGGTGGGGGGGAGTCGGCTGGCGATGAGGTGTTGTATTCTCTTCCCTTGTTATTCCCTTTATCATTATTATTATTGCTGGTAGCAGTAGTGATTTGTGTTATACCTTAGTTACTAAACTGTTCTTATCTCAACCTGTGGGAGTTGCATTCTTTTGATTCTCCTCTCCATCCCTCTAGGAGTAGAGGGAGGGAAAGAAGGTGGGGGGGAGTGAGTGAACGAGTTGCCTGACTGAGTTTAAACCACGACAGATCCCTATGAAAGTCTAACCACTAACTGTATCTACAGAACCCCATTTAATAATTCTTACATCAAAATTAAAAAGTCTATTTTAAGTTACAACAATTCTCATAATGATACTGCAATTCATGTTGGCACAAAGTACTTCTACATTGCCAAGGAAAATGGTAGAAGATTAAGACAAAATGTTAATCAACTTCTAAAAAACTCAATGAAGCAGTTTATTAATTTTGCACATATCTAGGATTACTAATAATCCAATCAACTGCTCTAGAGCTATGAGATATATTATGTCAAAAACTCCACCCTATAGCTTGTTTCTTGGTATTAAGAGTACCAAGATTCACAGAAGTATGAAATAGCTTTACATGACACTGTGCATACAATGAAAATCTACAATCATATTTTCTGCACCTCCAAATGGCCTTTTCTTAATGGCTGTTGGAATTCTGCAATCCAAAGCACTTACCAAGTATAGAAATGACTAGAAGCCCAGCTTCCAGGATGCCTTAGTGAAGAGCAGATGATAGGCTCTACCTTTCTGCTCTCCCAAAGCATTTCGATTCTCAAAATATGAAATTGCTACCACTTTAAAAAAAAATGGAGCATCAAGACTGGAAAACATAACGATGCTTTTTGATTTAGTGACTTTCACATGAGCTGTAAGAAAGTGGGACATTCTGAAATTTTTGTCTTTTTTGTTTCACTTGGTACCATCGTGAACTGAAAATGCAACATCTTAATCTAGATACATGATGAAACATACATTATAGAACTTAACAGATATCCAGTATTCATCACATCTTCTGTCTCAAGTGCTGCAAAACTTTATTTGTGCTAGACAAAACATTTTAAATCAATTTTTATGGAAAGGAAGAGCAACTTTTAAACACAATGTCATTCTCACAAAATGTACAATATTAGGCCTCAAAAAGAAGATGCTAAAGCCATACAAGGTGAGGTAACTGTGATGAAAGATCATTCTGATGGTCAGGAGGACTAACGCATCTTTTTCAGATGAACAGAGGATTTCTGAATGCAAGAAACCTAATTAAATCACTCAAAAAAGGTTTCTGTATTTTAGGTAGACAAAAGAGCAGCAGATTATGTTCTCCAAACATTTAAGAAAAAATTAGAATAATCTTTCTCTTGAAGTTTTAAGGGAAATTAAAGAAAAAACAATCCAATCCTGAGCTACTGAATAATGAAATCAAAATAAGGCCTGAGAAATTGCAATGCCAATGTACGTAAAGAATCATGAACATAGCTTTAATACATAAAGGTAAAATTTTATTTATTGTGTGCTACTTTTTTTCTACAAGTAACACATAAGCCTCTTATATAAAAGAGGCTCTTATCTAGAAGGTAAGAGGCTATTTTACAAGAGAAAGAATGAACTGCAGAAGCCCATACTCTGATGTGTGACTTGTCCTTGTAAACATATAGTCCCTGCTGAATGGAAGGATGCATTATGTAGCAGAGGTTAAATGGCACAGATTTGGTTCATATAATAACAGCAACCAGACTCACAAGTACCATTTTTATTTAGCCATTTGTAATGTTCCTGCACACTCAAGAAGCGTGGAAAAAGAAACCCTCTAGTCTCCCCTTACACTTGTCTTACACGTAAACATTTTTCCCAAAAGATTACATCCATACATAGCTTATTTTCTGACCAACTTATTTCCTTCCTCTTGAACCAGATGACTGCAAAAACTGTTTATTCTCAGATGGGATAGAAATAAACTATAATCTAGGAAAGGAAAGTTAACTTGTTAAAGATAGATAAGGCTATAATAACCATCTGATCTAATCTGTGCATAACAGAGCATAGAACCTCACCAAATTTTTCTTTGGACAGTTCAAACATCTCTTGGAAAGGGATGCCCTCTTGAGGTTTAAACACCAAATAATACAAAAGCTATTGAAAACACTACCAAATTATTTGAGTAGCTATCAGTGTTTTTGATGAGGCAAATATTTATCCCAGCTGATTCACCTTATACATCTAACCATTAGCTTAAATTTGTCTGCTACATGAACTGTCCTTTCCAAAGATTTTATTCCTTCCATTTGTATAAAGCTAAAGAAGTCATAGTTTAAAAATCTGGGCTAAACAGGTGGAAGCTGATCAGCAGAAATACATTCCCTGTCTCTGGTGGACTCCAGTTTTTCAGTCTTCTTCAAATAACATTATGAGAACAAAAGATAGTGAACTCTGGCTTTTCGTCCAGTCTCTCAGCTAAATGCCCTAAGCAACACCTTTATGAGTTAATAGGAAAGTGGGGAAACTCCAAGGAGTAAAAAGGGAGGAGGGATAGGAAGCAGCAATATTCATAGGGTTGAGGTAAGTTACACAGCCTACAATTTTCTACAAATAACTGTTGCCAAAAAAAGGAAGAGGGGGGGGGGGAGTAGGGAGGGAAGAGCGGCCAGGGGCAGGAGTCCAAGGGGTTACACGCACATCTAATAATCACATACTTGTCTCTGTGTCAAAGTCACTCTTATTCAGCACTGGATTTTGAAGCCAAAACACACTGCACCCACACAGAAAACTTTTATATCTTCATTAAAAAAATAAGATAATAAACCATAAAACCAAAAGTTAACAGTAGTTCAAATACAACGATCGTAACATGACCACAGCTTAGGAAGACACTAATGCACTAACTATTGGGCTGCATTAAACACCAATTAAAGTTTTAGACTTAAAATGTTGCAACATTTGATGCTTAAATGGCAGAAATAATTTTTTTCCAGTTGCTCAACAATGACCTTTTTTTTTTCTTTTTCTTAATATTCTCTCCTCTTCAATTGCTAAATTCTCATATTTATTAAATGCAGGGTATAAATAACAAATTTTGGGGTTCCTTTGGCTTACTCTTAATTTAAGGACTTCCCAGCCTCTACCAAGCCTATTAAGAGAAAGCTCCCATCTCTGTTCAGTCTGAAAGACCCTGGTTATTAAAAAACTAAACTAATGCACACAAGATCTCTTGCTCAGTATGTCCGGTAGTGATGGGCTTTTCAATAAACCCTATCATAAGGCTCCAAATGGAAACGTGCATTTGCCTGACAATACACACATCTGGTTTCAGACATTCCACTGTAAAAATTATTCTTGTGATTATTCTGCACTGGTAAGCATGCAGATGCATTGAAAAGCCTGGTGGGGAGCCAACAAAACAAACCAACCAACAAAAAAAAACCAAGGAAACAACCAAAACAAAAAAACCCCATAACACCTCACTTCATCAGTAAACAAAGTTTGGTAAAGACAGTCTCACATCTTTAGGTTATCTTTCCCTTTTCAGCTACATTCTTCATGCAATATACAATTTCCTGCTATCATGCAGGAATAAGCTGGAGTACCTTCCTCTACCTCAGAGACTCAAAATACCAATACTCTGCTTGTCAACCCTGGCTTGCCTTAAAGGCTGTCTAGAATACAGGCATCACTAAAAGACATGCGAAAACCCATTATGCCTTTCAAAGACAGATAAATCTCACTTAATACTTCAAGTAGAAGACATTTTAAATCCAAGAAAAATCTTGTAAACAACCCTCCATAGGCATTAAGTGCAGAGATGATCAGTTAGTGCCAGATCTGTAAATACTGACAAGAACCAGCCTTTAGGATGCTCATATTGTCTTTGGCCATTCAGAAGGGGTCCTACCAATCCGTTTATGCAATGCAAATAAAACCAAGAAGCATACTTGACTGCCAAGCTTGCAAAGAACAGGAGTTCTGGATTTAGCTTCTATTTGGCAGTTGAACTAGGGCACCACTATCCAGAAAGACAAAGTTCCCTTTATATAGTAACAACGATGAAAGATGAAGAGTTATTTTAGAAGTACAAGTTTCTGACAATTGACAGAACACACAAAGACTAACTACTTTCTGAAAAATTTCTTCAAATTTCTAACTTGGTTTTCTGTATTGACAGTGGGTCTGATAACATCATGACAGGAACAGGGCTAAAACTGCTAGTATCATAGCAACTGAAGAAAGGGCTGGAAAATTCAGTTTGGACCAGAAATATTTCACTGTACAGTACTGGGAAGAGAAAGTGAAGATAAGACCCTTTTATACCATAGTCTGGAGCTGCACTACTTGAGATAAGTAGAACCATCTGGTAAGTATCCAAAAAAGGCAATACCAAGTGAAGAGATACAGAACTTGCTTCACCCCCCCAGAATCATCTGTCTTGAGATAGAGGAACTACATGAGGTGTGGCAAACAGGGATAACATGGCCAGTCTGATCTACAGTCTATTTGTATTATAAAAGCATTCAACTGTATTTTTACTGGATATTCCAGCGGTTCTTCAGAACTATTCCAGAAATGAGCTACTTTTTTCTTCACCGACTACACTGGGAACCTAGGAAGAAGCCTCCATGTCTGCAACAGGCCTTCACGAAAATCCCCCCAAGACTCCAGCTTAAACAAGTAACAGCTCTGTAATACAGAAAGAATGCAGTAGAGCACTATTTTAAAATACTGCTGCTTCTGCCTAGATTTCTTGTCTGCAACAAGTAAACATTTCAATGAGGTTCACTGTTTCTGCTACCACGCATTTAAAGGGATGGGGGCAGAAGCTACACAGGGAGAAAATATTAATAGAAACAAAAAGGTATCATCTATTCCATTATGGAGGAATTCCCAGAGGTAACTTTGGCTTCTTAGACACTAAATGCTCCCTTTTGCCTTTAGGTGATATGGACAGAACTCCTTGCAGCAGTAGTCTCCAACTGTTGGCTAGACATGCATCTTTTGAAACTTAACTGTAAGACCAACATGTCTAGCTATATTTACACTTTAGGAACCAGAGAACATAAAATGCTCTTCATATTGTTTCATGATGAACATCAGTAGCAAACACAGTTGAATAAGGTTAACATTATAGTTGTAGAATATAGTAAACATACAAACAAACTGGCCTATTATTATCTTCTCTAAACAAATTGCCAGTTTCATTTCTTTTCTCATATTTCTCTCAGTTGAAATCACTTTCATTTTTGAGTCAGAACCTTGTCCAGTTAGTTACAGACTTACCTTGTTGCGTGTTTTGACTTTCAATTTAGTCTTCTGTTTCCTTTTCAATTTTTTCTTGCTAAAAAGTTTCTTACTTCTGAAAAAGAGGAGAAAAGCCATGAGAACAAAAGAATTAAACTCCTTCCATGCCCCATGGTAAACAGCAGCAATAGCAGAGGAAAAAAAATTCTAAATGATATAAATCCTTTAGAGGAAAAGAAGTCCTCTAAAATATTTTCTCCTAAGCAAAGGAAACCAACAGAGGCAGAATTTCAGAGTATAAAGCACATAAAATGATGGTTTCCTAATGCTTCACTGCTTTAGGGGCCTTTAGTCTCATCAATTTAAGCAGAAGATATGCTAGGACAGACAAAAAAATACCTGTATTTTATACTGTTTTACCCTACTGTTTCTATTAGAAGTCCATTAGTGCCACACCAATGCTAGAAACAAGAATTACTGATGATCCTCAGTAAGATAACCCGTTCTATTGCTAAGGAATGCCTATGTTTTGTGAATGCTTTACCAGAGAAAGATTCAGACCCTCCAAGACAAAAAGGAAGCTTTAAAAATGTATTATTTGGCAGAAAGTTCAGCTGGTGGAAGAAACCGCAATTTCTGAACACAAACTTTTAAATTTTTGTCTGGAATTTCCCCACCCTCAGTTTACAGACTTTTCATTTCCATTTCTTTACATTATAGCTTTAGCTAACATAAACTCTTCTAATCCTCTTCGGCTCACACCTCATTCCTGTCACATTCTCTCTCCTCCACTTTACTACTAAGTTAAAAAAATGGTAACACCCCCCCCCCAAAGACACCATACACACACATACACAATTATTTTGTCACCATCACTGAGATTACTCCAAGATGAACACTTTTTAACCTACTCTACATTTCTCTGGTGTGTTCAGATTACAAACCCTCTGCAAAGAAAAAGTGCATGTTATCTGTGCAGCATACAACTCATCCTCTACAGGACTTTAAACAGCTACTAACACATTCTGCGTGCCACTTAAAACATTACTCAGTTCACAGTTCAGAATAGTTGGGAAAATAAAACTATGGCATCTGAAAGTCACAGGTAGAAAGAAGTTGCACTTTCAGATAACAAATTTGAAAGAGATTGAGAATCAGGAGAAACCTAGTTATCTTATTCAAAAAAAAGCCCTCGTCTAAATAAAAAATTCGAAAGACTAAAAACATACTGATTACTAGTCTCTCCTGTACAGCATTCAGAATGCAAGAGTATACAAGTCTCATGGTCCAGCAGTCAAAAGCTGGTGACTAAAGTCTGACCAATGGCCTGGCGGTCAGACAATGAACTCAAAGAACACCTGCAGAGTATCCCAAGAAAGCTACCTGCTAGAAATTTCATTGTATTTCCCATCTTCACATATTAACAAAGAATTAGTACATTCCTCATCAAGATATTTCCTGAAGAAGCAAATCAGCTGACCACTTTTCATACAAGAAACAATTCTGGAGTTAAGTGATTCAGTGATTGGGACCCCCCCCCTTCCCTCCCTCAGTAACACTTCACCCTCCCAGGTAAATTAAAGCTTACAAGGAGAACCTAGGTAACCTCCCAAAGTTCCTTCAACAGCACAGTTTCAATATATAACAATATATAACCTATTTAAGAAGGGTTTAATGTGGTTAATTTTATTCTGCTGTCAAACATGAAGAACAGCGCAGTCCTTCCCATTCTGTAGCCATTCTCCTCCGTCTCTGGACCACATAACCTTTTGTCAAAGTCCTGATAAAGTCCTGATTTATTTTTGATTTCTTTTGAACTCTCTCAGTCCACATAAGTAAACCACACTGACCAGAAACAAGTAAACCACATTGACCAGAACTGAAAAAGAGACTTATTATTTGCTGTCAAGAAAAGGAAGAATTGCCTCATATGTCTTCAAGGTCACACTTCAAACTATTTCAGGTATTATTTGGCAGCTTCACAGCAATATGCTATGGCAGACCTATGCAACCCAGACTAACGTGAAAACACTTTCCTGCAAACCTCTAAACTGAGCTTCCAATACCCTTTCTCTAGTTGTGCCTTTTATGCCTCTAATTATGCCTTTTAAACACAGTACAACTTGCACTTTCCAGAGACAACCTGATAAGCACTGCTTTTTTTTCTTCCCTGGTTTTGTTTTTTTTTCTGGGTTGTTTTTTTTTTTTTTGTAGGGGGTGGGTTAGGGACACTAAATTGCCAAAATATTTCAAATTTAACCCTGCTTGACAAAATCCTTGCAAACTCTCCAAATTCATTATGGTCTGCAAACATTCTAAGCACTTTTTCTTCTTGTAAATATGTCACAGGATCAATGCCTGTATTTTTGCATGTATTTGTATGTATATACAGATCTAGAACTCCCACCATTTTACAGACTAACCTCATCTCTCAATGATACCTAAATAATACCTAAATAATAACATTTTCTCCAATTAGCAAACAGAAGAGATCAGCAATGGGCTTTACTTCCTCTTTCTGATTCCAAGTGGTGGTGCTATGATCATCCATACATCAATAATTAAAGAAGCCAGAAGTATAAACATTTCCTAGTCATCCCTAGTATTTTTCTAGTCATTCCTAGTATTTCCTATATAATTTCTAGCAGTCACTACCTTCAGCAGGTCTTAGGCTTGAACTATTTTTCACATGGGAACAACTTGGGATATACAGGAATGCCACATCAAGAATCCACATTACCTCCCTATTTTTTCTTAAAACAAAACCCCAAGGATACTGAAACCCCAACATTCTTGTTGGGAAGCATACTTTCCCCCTGTATCCAAATGAAATTTTAGAACTAATGATTAATTAAAAAAATAAAACACCCTCATCAACACTGTGGATATGATTGTCCACACTTCTACTGCTATATACCATCATGCCAAGAGGTTTAAATATTCAGATAGAAAGGATAAAATGCGGGCAAGTATATTCACGAAAAACAATATTAAGCAGATTATGAGTAATTTCCTGTTGGAAACCACATGAGTTAATTATAAACCTGACTTTTCTGCTGCCTGAAGATTAAGAAGACCTGATATGGCTCAGCTGGATTTTTTAGCTAAATTGTTAATTACATTTTGGGTTAACAACTGTAAATTGCTGTAAACTGACATTTGCAGAACTCCTAAAACTCTGTGCTGACAATCTGCTTTCGGTGGCAGAAGGCTTTTAGCCTTTAACTTAGCTGTTGATACCATTTAATTCACACAAACACTGATTATCAGCAAATCTTAGGTAGGTTTTCTGCAAACTGCTTCAAGCTGTTTAACATTTGAGACTAAGTTAGCAGTTTTCAATTGGACCACAAAGGAAGAGCAAGTCAAATGAGTGCAGAGCATGAAAATTCCTTGACAAGAAAATACCTGTGGCAGATGGACCCAAAGACAGAGTTACAACCCTCACAGAAAAATCTGTTCAGAACAAAAGCAAAGGCCTCAAATGTTCAGCCCTGGAGCATGAAACAACTGTCTCAAACCAAAGGGGGAAAAAGGGGGGAAAGGATGGGCAACAACCAATTTCTGGACAACTTAAAATAGCTGTTAAATTATATGATTACAACTTCTATTCAGTTTTGTAGCATCTGTTGTTGAAGAAAGTAAAAACATGCTTAGTTTATTTGTTTTCAAACCAGAAGCAGCATTAACTAGCACTTGCAATATTTGCTGCATTATTAGGGGGACACTCTCCAGTCGTCTCAACAGCATTGCTCTTCCTCTGTTCAAAAGAGCTGAGGGAAATGGAAACAGAGCCTCAAAGTCACAACAGCCCTGAATTGCAATTCAGAGGCTCAAATTTGAGAAGGAAGCTTTGCGTATTGATTGTGCCCCCCACTCAATACTGTTACTCAATTACTCAATATGGGTTAACACATTAATCTCAGGTTAATAGCGTCACACCTGCACAAGCTCTTCTAGGCTGTACGTTACACTAAAGGTGTCACTAATGAATGGAAAAAAATATTATTCTGTCTCTGCTGCTGAGGTAGAATAAGAACAGCAAAAGCGTTATTTAACTGCTGTCTGACCTAAACCCTTTGTTCCTATCTGAAACATGCCACCAAAGGTCACAGCAGCTAGTACAGCATTAGACCCAGTCATTCTATTATTAATTAAATCGTTGAGTACACTTATGAAAAGAGTGAGTTTAATAAGCCATATGCTAACACATACACTGAATCAAAGTCAGTTGGAAGTTTTTCTCGTATCTGTCTAAACTTGCTTGCTCTGGTTCAACGGCTAAACATTTTGGGGATGAAGTACACTGTTGACAGGAGAGGTCTATAAAAGTCATGCTGTATCCAGACAAATGACAAATACACTGTATTATTTTGTTTCCATAGGTGCTTACTCTGCACAGTTAGCTTAAGCATTTGAGGGCTAGTGGAAATGCTCTTAATAAGCAGCAACAATTCAGTAACACTGAAATGAAAGTCACATTTGTGGTATCAAACAAATCTGTCGTTCCCTTCACTTGGTTAGTTATTGCTGCTGATGGTCAATTAGGTTGGACAAGAAACAGCAAGCATTTTCTTCTGAACAGTCAAAAGTAAAGTCCCAAGCTGAAACCATCAAGTATCCAGCAGCGGCAAGTTATTATCACTCATTTAGTCACCATCACGTCTCAGGGTCTTTCATCACAGCATCGAGCTCCTTAAAAACCTTTAAATTTACCAACACACTTTACACAAGGGCAGTAAAATGCAAGTACTGACATGACGACATTGGTTGACAAGTAATGCTTCCTCCATAGCTTCCTCACTCATAAGGAATAACAGTGCAAGATCAGCAGTACTCATTTTATTGTGCAGCAATCACATAATGACTAAATCACAGACATCAGACTAGTGCCGTTCAACAGCTTTCTTTGTATAGGTATATCACTGCCATAGAGGATCTACAAATTACAAAACACATTATCCAGAGGTTGTCACTACATAATAGAATATCATGTTCACCATAAAGGCAGTGGTACTATAGGAAGGCTAACTGGTCCAAAGTAGTTACAACATCAGCCACAGTGCCACATCTCATCTACCTTAAGTTCTGCCCACAAACTGACAGAGGAGTACCTGACTTGCGAAAGTCTATATGCTTTTGTGATTTGCTTCTTGAGTAAGCATATTACAACATCTGACTGCCCCCAATTTTTCAGACTTTTCTTTACCAACACCCAATAACACAGAGAAATACCACTACTCCTAAGCCACCACTGGAGAACTTAAATACTACAGACTTATATACAAAAGGGAGGTGGGGAATAAAAGCTGTTTTGACTAAACAAAGCTGCATTAACACAGAATGACTGCCCAGAAAATGTGATGACACAACTACTCTCTTCTTTTGATCACTGGGAGGTACGTACTATACTTCATGATAATACAGCAAACACAGTAACTTTCCATCATTCAGTTTCCACCACGGTTCTCCTTTACCTTCCCATGTTGAAACTTCACCAGAACTTTCACCACAGCTGTGGCAGAACACGTCCCTGTTCTTTTTGTGACTCAGAATATGCAACAGCTGATGGCAAGCCAACTGAGAGTTTAAGGGTTAAAATTAGAGAGTAGGCCAGCATTGTTTTGGGTGTCTGCTACACACATTCTAATCAGGGAGAAGTAGATCAGAAACCTCACATTGAGAGGTCCTCGTCCTTATGGGGGATATTAATTGAGCTAACTATCCCGATATCTGCTGGAAAGGAACACAGCAGGGCACAAGCAATGCAGGAGGTTTCTGGAGCACATGGATGGTAACTTCATGACACAGGCGGTCGAGGAGTCAAGGAATGAAGGCACTTTGCTGAACTTGACACAAGAAAGAACCAGTCAGGTGCATGAAAGGTGAGGGCAGTCATAGATGAAGTGACAATGCAGGTGAAGTTCAGGAAGCTCTAAGAAGGAAGCAAGGCAAAAGAAGGATCACAACCCTAGACTTCAGAAGAACAGACTCTGGCCTGTTCAGCAATCTACTTTTAAGACCCTCATGGAATACAGTCTCCTGGATAGAAAGGAGTGCAGAATAGCTGGCTGACAGTTTCAAGGATCACACTTTCACACATGCAGAAAGTCAAAGGAAGTCCTGCATGGATGAACAACAAGCTCTTGACAAAGTTCAAGCATAAAAAGGAAGAATACAAGAGGTGGAAGTGAGGTGAAGGAAGCTCAGGTTAGGGAACATTTAAGTAAGTCACAGGATCTGACAAAACGTACCCACAAGTACTTGCAGGAGGTGGCCGATGATACTGCAAGGCAACTCTCAGTCTCTGAAAGATCACAGTGACTAGCATAGGTTCCTGAGAACTGGAAGAAAACAACTGTCACTCCTATATTCAGGAAGGCCAAGAGGGAAGATCAGGCAATCCAAACACACAAAAGACAGGATAGTGAATAGTCAGCTTGGATTTATGAAGAGGAAATCATGCTTGACCAACCTGGTAGCCTTCTACAGTGAGAAGGCTGGCTTAAGGCCTGACTAGAGAGCAGTGGATTTTATTTTAACTTTTAGTAAGGCTTCTGACACTGTCAATCACGTCATCCCCATACACAAACTGATGAAGTATAAGCTAGATAAATGTGGACTGAAGATGCCAAACTGCTAAGGTCAAAGGCTTGTGAGTGATGGGACCGAGCACACCTTCAAGACAGTTTGCAGACAGCACAAAACTTTGAGGAATGGCTGACAAACCAGAAGGTTTTGCTGCCATTCAGAGGGAACTTAACAGGTTGATGGAATGGGCCACTGGTAGCGTCATTAAGTTTAACACGGGATTGCAAAGTCCTGCATCTGGAGAGGAGCCACCTCAGGTACCTGTACACTCTGTCAGCCAACTGGCTGGAAAGTAGTTTTAAAGAAAAAAACCTATAGGTCCTCCTAGTAGATATACTGAACATGAGCCAGTAACGCTGCCCCTGAAGCAAAGACGGCACACAGCCTTCTGGGATGCATTAGAAAAACTACTGCCAGCAGGTTGAGGGGTTGGCTCTTACATACTACACAACAGTAGCAAGACTACATATGGAGTAACATAATTAGTTTTGGTCTCCCCAGTACTTGAGAGACTCACTTACGGGACCAAGTCCTGAAGTTCAATTTCAACATAAGAACCGTAAGAGTGGTCAAACACTGGAACAGGTTGCCCTGAGAGGCTATATTCTTCCTTGAATAGATTCATCCTTGAATATATTCTCAATCCAATTTCACAATGTCCACAGCAACCTGATCTGGTTGATTCTAATTTGAGCAAGGAGCTTGGACTAGACAGTCTCCAGAGATCCCTTCTAATCTCATCAATTTTGTGATCCCTCACTGTTTGTTTACACACTAAAGTAAAATTTGACTGCAATAAATGTGCTTGTACATTGTGGAAAGAGTACCTTTTTTTCCTCATTCCAAGTTTAGCATTTTTCCTGGTGTCATGCTATGTTTCTGATTATGCTTCCAAGTAGAGACATACTGAGCTTTTCATCTGTTCACCATCTGGATCAGCAAACATACAGCAAATTCAGGCATAACAGCAGACTTCTATGGGAATTAGTCAGCACAATCAAACCTACACTACTACATAACCCTTACAAGAGAACAATGTATGAAAACCACTCTACCACATTTAAAATGTATAAGACAAGCCAGTCACTTAAATTGAGCCACACTTTCTTGGGATATAATCAATGCCCAAGGGTACAGTAAGACATGCACAGCAAAGGACACATTTACATGCAACATCCAAGAGTTTCTCTGTGCAGATGGATCCACATGGACACAGAATACAGAACCTTTAACAACACTTCTCCAAACTTCAGTGGCACAGGACATTTGTGCATGTCCCCAGGAAATCTAAAATACAATTTGACAAGAGAAGGGTACTCCAGAATCATTAAAAACAGTGTCCAGAAAGGACCCCAAAAAGCCAGTCTTTCCATTCCCTGGTCTAGCACAGGACTAGTCAAATTCTACTTCATTCTTTACAGGCATTTTCCCTGTGGAGATATTAGATGCTGCTAATGATCACTTTTCCACCATGCCCTCAACAATCCTACTAGAAAGCTGTTTGTAAGGGCTTTTCTAAATTGTCCTTATGGCAACTAAATGCCTCTCTCCCTATATATATATACCTTCACTGTAGAAAAATCAGTTTATTTTCCTCCTTTTCTATAACTAGATTTCTTTTTCAGGTCTGAGGAAAAATAAGTCAACTAAGCAGTCTCAGTTCCTTCAGCCTAAACTACAAATCATTTACATCACTGATGTCTAATTTCACTATTCTCTTATACTCGTACTTAGTCCTTCTTGTTGAGAGAAGGGGGAGAGAGGGGTGAAAGAGAGAGAGACACAGAGAGAGAGACAGAGAGACAGAGAAAATAAGCGCCACAATCCTGAAGTGCAAATAAAAGGTCGGCAATTAATTCAGGTTTCCTACACAAAAGAATCCCTCTCATGCATTTTGAGGAGAAAAAAAAAAAAAAGGAAAATATCTGAAACACTCCAACACAGCATGACACTGCTAAATCACATGCACTTTATAATTCTATACAAGGTGTAGAAGCTGTCACAAGGAACTTCTACCTCACCTTTTATTCAATGTTGGTTTTACATTTGTGTTTCCTAGTTAGGTTTGGGGTTGGTGTTTTTTTTTGGGGGGGGGGAGATGTTTTTTTGTTGATCGGATTTTTGTTTGGTTTTGAAATTAAGTATTTGCTGAGGTTATTACTCCAGTATATCTGTAGTGTTTCCTAGTTTTGCATCTTCTATGAACTTCTTCATCTACAATCTCAATTCCCACAATGGAATTGTCAATGATGAAGACTAACAGTTCAGGACCTAGGACAGATCCAGACGCAGAACAAGAGTTACTGCCGGTTTTGTACTTTCCTGGACAGCCCCTTGACAGCTCTTTCCAGAGCACCCCTCCAGGGTGGTCTTATGTGTAGTTTTAAATCCACCTTACAGTAGTTCCAGCTAGAACAGGGGTGGCCAAATTGACACGTGGAAGGCAACACACACAAAAACTCCACTGTACTAGAGTAACTTCAGTCCTTCTTTACTCACACTGTTTATCTATTTGTGAATTCTCCAAGGTAATAATTCTCCCAATAGCTTTGCAATTGCTTCAGTCAATTTTTCCAGCCACTCTAAGGGGGAATTTCATCATACTTATGAAAATACATAACTACTTTCTAGCCTGTTCTTTCTCTGTTCTTGCCTTCATCGCTGTAATTGTTTTAACTTATTATAAGGCAGAGCTACTTTTTCTATCAGATCTGCCATCAGGCTTTTCAGCCATGCAGAAAACCAGGAGGTACTCTCCTGATGAACTATTACAAAGTGCATTTTGAGTTTTTTCCTTATCTTCTGTAAGCAGGTAACTATCTGATACATGATCACGTAGATGAAGGGCAGAGAGACGTTAAAGCAATCGCATTCTCTGATGGGCTTTCCTATTTCTCATGCCATTTACTCCATCCTCCAAAATGCTCCAAAACAGCTGTTAATTTGTAATCTAGCTTCAAGGCATCTTAATATCAAATACAATAATGGAGAACCATAGCTGATAAATACCAGTGCCCATGTCAGCAAGAGACTTACCATTCACTGTCTCGTTGCTACAGAAGCTCAGCTGTAAGGGCTTCAAAATGTAAGAAAGGGAATGCTAAAGAAAAAAGGGTTATCAGGGCTGATCAGAAAAACTGAAGAAATCTCAAAATTGGGGGATCACATTATTGCAAAAAATAAGTTGCTTTATAATCCTGGCTCACATGAGGGAGTTGACAATGATAGGAAACAAAACAAAGGAAGCAGGCAGAGCTTTAATGGCCTAATCAAAAGCTGGAGAAGAGGTTTTATGACCCGATAACTAAATAACAAGAAAAATGTGTGGAATCTGGATGTTGGCAAGGAGATGGAAATGTACCTGTAACAAAATGCAAGCACTGAATATGGCTATAAAATAAAGTTGCTGCTTTTCTTGCATAGTCCCTATTTTGGTACCTCTCGATATTTACAGAAGCTACAGTCTTCACAGCCTTCTTCTATGAACTGAGGGAATGCTTTTTCTTGAAAGCAACTACTTCTTTTAAAAGCCTCTATATGTAAAACCTCCTACATTTAGCTAAGCACTGAGTATCCTTCCAATGAAAATCCCCGTTCATTTCTCCAACCTCGATGTGATCTCTTCACTGTTATTTCAGCTGCCAAGAATTCAAAGTATGTACAATGAGAAACTGCCTCACAACACGCCTCATAAAGCAACTCGAAGTAAACAACTCACATAATTAAAACACCATATACCTTCTACAAAGTTGGCATACAGAATGTATCACTTAAGGGTAGGCGCTTTAAGATTACATTTATAACTGTAAAATCAGAGATATTCAGAAAATGGCTCAAGTACTAGGTCCAATCTATCCAACTAAACTTTTAATTCTGCCCTTAGCTCATTTGTAGGTTACTCCATCTAACTCCCTTTAACACAAATCTATCAATGTGAAAGTGGTTCAAGTCAACTGGACCCAGCAATGTTTCATGTTTATAGAGGCTACCCTAAAGTACCCTAAAACCAAACTTTCCTGAGTCTTTGCTTTACTTTTTGACTTTACAGATACCTCCCTTTGATGACTAAGTAGTAGCCACAGGTAATCATTCCTTTTACAGCTGAAATATCCAACATGCTTTCAACCATAGGGAGACAGTGTCAGCAGACTGCAAGAATAAAGAAGTAAAATAAATACCACTCAAATAAATCCAATCTCTTCTTGTCCTGATAAACAAAATGTCTGCTTACAGACAATAGTTCCAAAAGCTTTTTAATGCTTCATTTCTCGTATCACCTACAATACTACCTATCAAGTTTCCAAAAGGACTTGCCACGATATGATTGACAGGAAACACAATACACAAATACAAACTGAAAGGTGGCACACAAATATGTATCACAAATACACAAACTGTGTAATGTAAAACAAAGTATTAGCGAGCTTTATGAAATATACGTGCACAAAAAGTATATGTTATGCCATACACCCAAAATTTTACCTTACAAATCACAAATAGAAATAGAAAAAAACCACAAGAATTTCTGAAGAAATACACTCATCTAAATCCTTTCACTGTAACTTGGCAACAAAATCTACAGAACTCTTCAGAAAAAAAAAACCACCTTTTGCTAATACTGGTTAGCATCTCTGGGTTTTAGAATATCTCTGACAAGTGAACAATTGCTCTGTGAAGCAATTAAAGAAAAATACCTCCGTGAAGCACTGGTTTGACCTTCCTTTGTTCTTTGCACAGTTGTGGCCAGGGTAGGAAAAATAAGTTACTGCTTCTGCCAATATCACAGCAAAAGCAGCTCAGTTACATGGCAGCTGGCTCGCAGACCGTATTTTTGCCTGTTGTGATGCAGTAAAGGTTGAATATGACATTTGCTGGCAAAACAAAACAACAAAAAAAAAAAAGTGGAAGACAAGCTGCAGAAGAAGAAAGCTAAGACTTCTGTAGTAATACCCCCAAACTGGGGACTAATTGCCACTACATACTCACCCACTACCTTAAAACAGTGTAAAATGCTCCAAGTAATAAATTACTTACATTTAGATCTCGTTACCATGCAGCTCTTCCTACAAGAATGTTAGCACAAACGTGTAGTTTAAACTTATTTAAAACTGCAGGTGTTGCTACTCTTCAGCTCCCCTCATATGACCTTTATTTCTGTTGAGCTACAGCATAAAGGTTCAACGTATGTTTCTATAAATATATTACAAAAAGGGAGGGCTAAGGAGAATCTCTATCCTTTACTGGGTACAGGGGAAAAGTGTGTCAAAAGCTAAGGAAAAGGGTGAGGTATTCAATGCCTTCTTTGCCTCAGTAAGACGAGCTGTGCTCTGGGTACCCAGCCCCCTGATATGGAAGACAGAACAAATGAAGCCCCCATAATCTGAGGGGAAATGGTCAACTACCTGCTACACCACTTAAGACACACACAGGTCTATGGGGTCGGATGGGATCCACGCAAGGATACTGAGGGAGACTGGCAGAAGTGCTCACCAAGCCACTTTCAGCCATTTATCAGCAGCCTTGGCTAACCAGGGAGGTCCCAGGTGACTGGAGGCTAGCAAATGTGACACCCATCCACAAGAAGGGCTGGAAGGAATATCCAGGAAACTCCGGCCTGTCAGTCTGACCTCGGTGCTGGGGAAGGTTATGGAGCAAATCATTTGAGTGCCATCACACAACACGTATCAAGCCCAGTCAGCACGGGTTTATGAAAGGCAGGTCCTGCTTCACTAACCTGATCTCCTCCTATGACAAGATGACCCACTTAGTATATGAAGGAAAGGCTGTGGATGTTATTTACCTAGACTTTAGTAAAGCCTTTCACACCATTTCCCACTGCATTCTCCTGGAGAAACTGGCTGCTCATGGCTTAGACAGGTGAACTCTTCACTAGGTTAAAAACCAGCTAGATGGCAGAGCCCAAAGGATAGTGGTGAACGGAACAAAATCCAATTGGTGGCTGATCACAAGTGGCTCTCCAGGGCTCAGTATTAGGGCCAGCTCAGTATGATAAAAGTTATCAATGATCTGGGTAAGGGGATCGACTGCACCCTGAGTAAGTTTGCAGAAGACACCATACTGGGCAGGAGTGGCATCAAGACACTGCAGGTAGGAAGGCTTTGCAGAGGGATCTGGACAGGATGGATCAATGGGCCAAGGGCAACTATATGAGATTCAGCAAGGTAAGTCCTGGATCCAGCACTTGGGTCAAAACAACCCCATGCAATGCTACAGGCTTGGGGAAGAGTGCTTGGAAAGCTGCATGGCAGAAAAGGACATGGAGTGCTGGTTGACAGCCACTGAACATAAGCCAGCTTGTGCCCCAGCAGACAATAAGGCCAAGAGCATCCTGGCCTGTATCAGAAATAGTGTGGCCAGCAGGATAAGGGCAGTGATCATCCCCCTGTACACAGCACTGGTGAGGCCACACCTCAAATACTGTTGTCCTGGGTCCAGCAGTAGCAGTCATTTTTCTCCTTCTTAGTAGCTGGTGCAGTGCTGTGGTTTTGACTTTCAGCCTGGGAACAGCGCTGATAACACCAATGGTTTTAGCGGCTGCTCAGTAATGCTTACTCTTGACCAAGGACCTTCTGAGTCTCATGCTCTGCTAGGGAGGAGGGGAAGCCAGGAAGAACCAGAGACAGGAGACCTGACCCAAACTAGCCAAAAAGGTATTCCATACCACAGCACGTCATGCCCTGGATAGAAACTGGGGGCAGTTACCCAGAAGGTAAGATCACTGCTCAGGTCAGGCTGGGTACCGGTCAGCAGGTGGTGAGCAGCTGTATTCTCTTCCCTTGTTATTTTCCTTATCATTATTATTATTGGTGGTAGAGTAGTAGAGTAGTGGTTTTGTGTTATACTGTAGTTACTGGACTGTTCTTATCTCAACCCATGGGAGTTACATTCTTTCGATTCTCCTCTCCATCCCTCTGGCAGCATGGTAGAAACAGGGGGGAGTGAGCAAGCAGTTGCATGGTTTTGGGTTGCCAGCTGAGCTTAAACCATGACAATTACGTTCAGTTCACTACAAGAAAAACATCTGAGGTGCTGAAACATGACCAAAGAAGGTCAACAAAGCTGGTGAAGGATCTAGAGAATAAGCCCTCTGAGGAGTGACTGATGGAATTGGGCTGTTTATAGTCTGGAGAAAAGGAGGCTGAGGAGAGACCTCTCTATGACTACCTGAAAGGAGTAGAGAGGCGTCAATCTCTTCTCCCAAGTAACAAACTACAGGAGAAGAGGAAGTAGCTTCAAGTTGTTCTAAGGGAGGTGTAGATTCAACATTAGGGAAAAATTCTTCACTGAAAGAGTTGTCAGGCATTGGAAGAAGCTGCCGAGGTCAATGATTGAGTCCCCATCCCTGGAAGTATTTAAAAGATTCGTACATGTGGCACTTAGGGTCATGGTTTAGTGGTGGGCTTGGCAGTGACAGGATTACAGTTGGACTCAATCTTAAAGGTCTTTTCCAACCTAAATGATCCCATGATTCTACATTTCCAGTAACGAGGATCACATCTTGCAATACACCTCTGCTGCAGGAATTGATTGCTCAGCACTGTGTATCTGTTCCCTGTGACACATCCTGTTAGAAGACAAATAAACCTCATATAGATCCTTTCTTCTTATGCCCTATTTTTCTAAGGATTACAGAATCATTTAGGTTAGACAGGAATTCTTCAGGTAAGACTTTTTTTCACTGTGAGGGTGACTAAGCACTGGCACAGGTTACCCAGCAAGGTTCTGGAGTCTCCATCCTTGGTGATATTCAAAGCCATCTGGACATGGTCCTGTGCCACCGGCCCCAGGTGGCTCTCCTTGAGCAGGGGCAGTGGACTACTGGGAGTACTTTTACATTTCATCAAGGGCTACAGATTTATTTTTAACTCAGCAGTGAGAGTCACTGAAGAAGAAAACAGCTCAGCTTGATAGCCAGATCTCAAAACACCACCAGAGAGCACAATAAATTTCCTTCCTAAATAATAAAATCTTGGTATTTTTGTCAATGACAATATTAACCTTAGATGACCTTAACTATTTAAAATTACTAATAACATCTTCATTTAGTAAGCCTAAGATCTGAAGCTTGATCAACTCAGATTTTTAGTAAAGAGGGCAACAGCTCAACAGTCATTCTAACAGCCACGTGTATGCTCTCCAAACCATTACCAGCTTATGCACTATCTTCTTTGAATTACTAATTAAGTATTCCGATATGAATGTTCATCTACACCAATATAAAAGGAAAGTCACGGCACTTCAGTGGTATATCTACAAATGGAAAAAACATCAAAATCCTGTCATCTAAATCCACAAATCGGGGTAAGGAGCATCTTAATCCAATTAAGACAAGCTTAGAGGAAAACAAAGCCAGACTAGTAGGACACTCATAGTTTCTTTTCTGTAATTATCTGATGTTTATTATTTGCTGCATTGTCGCCTATGAAATTAGATCTGTAAGAACACATGCAAGGAAAACATTCAACTCCATTTTTTCAGTGTAAAGTACTTTTGTATCTCTTACACTTAAAATGTTTTTAGGACTCTTCATTAAAAAATAAAAAATAATAAAAAAAAAATAATTAAAAAAGGTCATATAACCATAGCAAATATGACAACATCCACACCTTTGGACACCTTCCTGTCTGAACACAAGTACCAAAACGCATACAACACTATCCTACACAGAATCATAGCAGCAGAGTTTTAATTTAGGGAATATGCTCTGTGAAATTTAGGGGGTAATGTACTTGTTCAGAAAGGCACATTACCAGTGGTTAATGACAGTATAACTTCCTTAGAGTGATTACTGTCGCAAGTAAACCAAATCAATCCTACATTTTCTTCACTGAATCACAGAAGATACAACCATGTAGTTCAAACTGGAAACTCACACAGCTGTCAGTGGTCTACCCCGTATAACAGTATATTCTAGAAATAAAATGGGATAGAGAATTGATTGGTTTGAAGAGAAACAGAATAGAGACATGACAACTCTGAAAAAATGCAGGCATAATGAAGATGTATGAGCATATCCATTAGAAAGAATAATGCATTGGCTAGTGGGAAAGGAAAGGCAAAACCTGGTAAGAGGTGAGTCATAAGTAACCCTACAAATAATTCATGGTGAAACAATCAAGAAAAGAGGCTGAAAGAATAAAACCAGGAGAATAAGGTATTTAATAATAACAAGCTTATCTCAATGTAATATGAATGACTGGCTGCAGATCTGTATAAACACAGTTGTCCTAAGGGCTCAGCAACAGAAAAGATGAGTGATGTTTATCAACTGCAACAAGGAGAACACTGGAGAAGTGAAAAGCTCAGGGTTTGACCTTATTAGGATCAAAACTCTTAGCTAGACATTTTTCCAGACTGACAAGAGATCATGACCAAAATAATCTAACTACTATAGCACCTCTGAATTTAAACTACAAACAACAGACTTACACTTTTTGAACTTAACTTACATTCTCTTTGTATTGGCTTTGGCTACGATAAAGTTAATTTTCTTCAGAGTAGCCTGTATGGTGCTTGTATGTTTTGGATTTGTGATGGGAAGAAGTGCTGATAATACACCTATGTTTTAAGCTGTTGCTGAAAAGCACTTACAGAGAGTCAAGAATTTTTCTGCTCCTCATTCCACCAACCAGTGAGTAGGCTGGGGTTGCACAAGAAGTTGGAAGAGGGAACAGGCAGGGCAGCTAACCTCAGGGATATCCCATACTATGTGATATTATGCTCAGCAATAAAAGCTGTAGGGAAGGAGAAGAAAGGGGACAACATTCAGAATTTTGGGGCTTACAAGTAACCACTATGCACAATGGAGTCCTCCTTTCATGGAGATGGCTAAACATCAGCCAGACAATGGGAAGTGGTGAATGAATTCCTTATTTTGCTTTGCTTGTGCACATAGCTTTTGCTTAACCTATTAAACCACCTTCATCTCAACCCACAAGTTTTCACGTGTTCATCCCTTCAACTCTCTCTCCGTGCCACTGCAGGGGGGGTGAGTGACTGAGCAGCTGCTTGGTGCTGAGCTGACTACTGGGTTAAACTACAACAACCTGTCACAGAATTGATAAAGTATCTTCCAAGAGTTCAAAAGCTGATTTCAAAAACCATTACCTCAGGCAATCATTCATGGGAAGGCGAGTCAAGGAAAGCTAAGGGAAGAAACTGAAAATAAGGAATAGTACCGATTTAACTACAGGACTCCAGTTTTATGTGGGGACAAAGAAGATGAATTTTTGTTTGTTTTCTAAGGTGTACATATCCTCAGAGTATTCTCAGGCCATAGCAGTTGTAGATATACTAGATGCAAAGAAAGAAGTTTCACTCAGCTATAATAATAAAAACTAATTAAGCCCATCAACACATTCATCAGTCTGAAGGGATGCAGTGAGCTATAACATGCTATTTACTATATTTTGTAAAAAAAAAAAAAAAAAACACAACAAAACCAAACAGAAAAAATATATATATATTAATGTATGAAAGATTAAACCTAAATGTGCAGAAATCATATACCTTCATTTAGCCACTTACGGCACACAGAGCCATTCTCCTGAGCCAGTTTCCAGGATTCATCCCTTGGAGGGTCACAACAGTAAGAATTAGCTGAGAAAGACCACTGGGAAAAGTTAGCTGTGAAAGAGCCTACTTACAATATAAAAAGTTTAGTTAGTTGGCTACTTTTCAAATCAGCACCTCAGTGTGAAGCAGTGTTTATGGCAAGCAAGGTAAGAAAGCAGAAGACGAAAATAAAACCATGTGCCTAAGAGATGCTGCAAAGGGCTAGATTCCAAAGCAAGTGAAGTACATGGAAAACAGTTCACACAAAGTACTTTAGTACCAAACACTGTACTGCTCTCATATGTGCTTTATATAACATATGCCATGATTTTTTTAAAAAAGACAAAAAGCACACCCAAAAACCCCCACCACAAACCTACAACATAAGAGGCAAAAAACAAGTAGAACATGCATGCTGTTTTTACATCAGTAGGTGTAAGAATCCCAGGGACACACAGATTAGAAAGCCTGAAGATGGTTGAGAACAGGAAATCAGACTTTATCTGAAAAATGGTAACAGAGCTCACGTAACTTTAAAAAAACGGAAGAAAAGTCTAATTTTACTTAAGCAAAAATAACTGATTATTTCTCAGATTGCCAGCTGTAGCCATTTTGAAATAAATTAGAACAAATACATCAGTTGCTGCTTAAAATATTAAGCAGAATTAACCACCATCGTTGTAAGTCTAATACGCTGATTCCACTCCAGTCACACTTAGCAGTTATACTGACTTATGTTTTCATATTAAAATTCTACATTCTTGTGAACTTCAGCAGAACATTCAGGCAATGTTCACTCGTTCCAAATGGAAGAGAATTCATCATCCACATAAACACCCATGAAAATCATGCAATGACCTCATATGAATCATAAAATCATAGAATAGTTGGGTTGGAAAGGACCTTAAGATCATCTAGTTCCAACCCCCATGCCAAGGGCAAGGACACCTCACATTAAACTGTGTCATCTAGGGCACTGTCCAACCAGGCCTTGAACACTGCCAGGGATGGCACATTCACAGCTTAATTGGGCACCCCATTCTAGTGCCTTACCACCCTCACAGTAAAGAACTTCTTCCTTATATCCAATCTAAACTTCCCCTGTTCAAGTTTTAACCCTTTACCCCTTGTCTTGTCACTATAGTCCCTAAGGAAGAGTCCATCCCCAGCATCCTTATAAGCCCCCTTCAGAGAATGGAAGGCTGCTATGAAGTCTCCACGCAGCCTTCTCTTCTCCAGCCTCAATAGCCCCAACTTTCTCAGCCTATCTTAATATGGAAGATGCTCCAGTCCCCTGATCATTCTCATGGACCTCCTCTGGACTTGTTCCAACAGTTCCATGTCCTTTTTATGTTGAGGACACCAGAACTGCACACAATACTCCAAGTGAGGTCTCACAAGAGCAAAGTAGAAGGGCAGGATCACCTCCTTCGACCTGCTGGTCATGCTCCTTTTGATGCAGCCCAGGATACAGTTGGCTTTCTGGGCTGAGAGCACACACTGCTGGCTCATGCTCATTTTCTCATCAACCAACACCCCCAAGTCCTTCTCTGCAGGGCTGCTCTGAATCTCTTCTCTAAATACGGAGGTATTTACTGAGAGTATAACGCTAAAACCTGAGCCAGGTATGTTTCCACTGTTACGACCTTTGCCATTGTATAGATACCAAGACTTACAATCATACTCCCACAAATACTTTCATCAGCAAACCCCAATCTTAAATTCAGAAATGATAAATTATTTTAAAAGTTTAAAACACATTAAGTATGGTAGATCCACAAAAGGAGCAAAATTATCAAGAGATCACCAAATATCAAGAATTAACCTAGCAATAAAGGGGAATTACGTACAGCCTTACCTATGTTTGAAAAGCATATACAAGAATGCCAAAACCCAAGAGCGGGTAATGAGAACTGAGAAAGAAGCAATAATCTGCTGTCATTAGTATTTACTTTATTAAAAAGACACTTCCCAAAACAATTACTATATAAACATTAAAAAGGCTTAACTCATAATGACCAAAATATTACAGCTGAATAATTAGGTATCCAATACAAATGATCCCGTAACAAACTGGTTATGTGGAGAACATGTCAATCTACTCCATAGGTGAACATTCAGAATGTTCACCTACAGAGAAGATATTTAGCAGTACAAACACTGTAGCTGCTGCTACTTGCTGATACACTCTCACACAAGCAACACTCCCATACCTAAACAAAATAAACAGTATTAACAGTTTTTTGTAAGTTCGGCCTATAACTGAACTTTTAACTGAAGAGCAAAAGGTTCCACATAGTATTACTTCACAATCCAAAACAAATAACAAGAAAAAAAATAATCATCACACAATGTGATTCTGTCACATGCAGTAATTCTTTTCCAACACCTTCCTTCTAAATGAAGAAGCAGAAGGATGCATGACTACAAAAGACAAAGGTGTCTTTTAGCACCAGTTGGCTTCAAAGACTGCCTCAGTCTCTATTTTTGTGAAAAGGAAATGTGTTTTTATCAGCTCCCAAAATGAATATTCTTACGGATTTCAGAGTAGTTTGGGTTTTTATTTATTTTTCAAATAATTTATATAAATTATATTACTTTTACACATGCACAAATAAACATTTTAAGACTCTCAACATATTATTACCTTCTTTTCAGCTTCTTCACAAATATAAACCATGTTAGACTAAGTGACTACTATAGATTTTTAGAACTACCATTCTAAACTGTTTTCCTTATCAGAATATAAGGGTAAAGATGGTAAGTACAAATAGCTAATCCCTAAAAAACAAAAGCATAACACAGTATTAAAACACTACTATATTCACAGAATCCCAGAATGGCTGGGGTTGTTAAGGGCCTTAAGATTATCCAGTTCCAACGCCATGGGCAGGAACACCTTCCACTAGACCAAGCTGCTCAAAGCCCCATCCAACCTGGCCTATTAGCTGCAACCTATATATCACTGCTAAAAAGCCTACAGCAGACAGCAACTCCTACCAGCTTTTCTAATGCACAGGTTAACACAGAGACTCAACAGCACATTGTTTTTCAAACGAAATGAAATTTTAAGTTTACATAAAGGCAAACTTCTGTTTCAGTACAATGGCATTTACAAAACATGAACTGAAAAACAGATGAGAGTAGAACAACAGACTAGACTAGAATATTTCAGTTGGACTGGAACTACGGAGCAAACCTTTTTACAGGAATAAACAGGAAAATGTTGCATCTAATGCATCTGTCAGACTTTATTTATACAATCTTATTTTCAATCATCAAATGAATGCTTCCAAACTTTCTGCAATTACAATTTTATTTTAAGAAAGCATCAAATCTCAATCGGAAAACAGCTTACAGCTTTTGTAAAGGCTTTAGATCTGAAGAAATTCAGGTTTTCCAGTGTGCCTATAATCAAAATAACAAATTTCACATATATAAATCTATTAAGCTCGGCTTCTACAAATTCTGTAATAACTTGGCAGTGCAATGCTAAAGTGTTTCAGTAGCATTTCTCCAATAAATTTTGAAAAATATACACTTAAAACATCACAGGACCGAATAAGCATTGCATTACTAAGCAAAAGAAGGGGCATAAGAGAAGACCTTGTGTCAACTTTGAAAAGCCTAAAGACTAACACCTAATGATCAATTTTCTCCAGAGGATGTATAATTTACTACTATGAGTGTGGATGACCTGGCCTACTTCCAAAAATTTCTTTTATCATCCAGTAGAAAGAATCAGTTTAAAATGAAAGTTGGCTGCCTCTTCTTCAGCCAAAATGGCTGGAAAAAAAACAGTCATCCGATTTCTGGTTAATAGCAGAAATCTTTATTTCAGTCATCACTGAAATGTTCCTTGATCTCAACAAGGGATGGGGTACCAACAGATTGACTCCACAGTTCCAGGGATGCAGCATTCACAGCTTCTTTGGGCACCCTGTTCCAGTGTTTCACTGCCCTCAAAGTGATTTTTATTTTTCCCTGATGTCTAACCTAAATCTCCCCTCTGCAACCTTAATATTATTCAGTGAATACTGCTACATCTCTGATACCTAATGTTACTATAGAAATCCAAATATGGTCTTCAAATTTTTATTTCTATCTAGAGTTGAGAAAAAGTCTCATAGAACACACTGAGCCTAACTGATACTTCTGGTAGTACATATGTAGGTAAAAGAAGAGTAAAGGAACTGAGAGCTCAGGGAAAACCCCAAGATCCACAACTGGTAACAGCAGCAATTCAGCTAGATAGCAACGTTTGTTAGGATTAAGTTACACAACAAAAAAACTGTGTATCTTAAGACAACAGAATGTGAAAAATGGGTAAGTAAGTACCTACTGTGAATACCTTATTTAGCAAACGCAAAACTTCAGGACTGAAAGTAGTTAACAACTTACATTACTTCAGTACCAGAGCAGACTTCCCATTTCATCCACTCAGAATCCAGTGTATGAGACCACACTCCAACAACGTGAAGTTTTCACTTGCCCTCTGAAGTTCATACTTCCTACTAGTGTTTTACAGACTTTTATAGCTACATTAACTATTATACCATTACTAGTCATTTTCATATTTTTCAGTAGACATAAAGCAGAGACTACAAATTAGGCACACTCACAGTTGACTTATCTTCCAAACCAATCTTGACAAGTGAATTTCCCACTGCTAGTAGTACCGTAACAGATTTTTAATATTGTTATCTAAGCAAAGACAGTTGTGCGTTAAATTGTAGAATTAGGCAATTTTATGAAACAGAAAAAGCATTAGGCTGGCACTAGTGCTAAATCCAGCAGTTTCTGCTCCCTCCAGTGTACATAGATCTTTGTGCAACCCTTCACCTCACACTGTCACAAGCACAACCACAAGGTGAGCCAGATCAGGGAATTAGTCTGGATTACAACAAACTATTTTTGCCAAGTTAATTTTAACCCAGACCAAGTCTCTAATCTGCTACTGCAAGAAACTATATAATAATTACATCAATGTGGCAGGAGGAACAAGCACACTAACTGAACAGTCCCCTTTGAAGACTGAAGTGTTCACAACACTGCAGCCAGTTGCACATGAGGAAATGCAAAGCACTGCTACTTCTGTTTCAAAGTCAATTACCGCATCCTACTCAACATACGATATTCATCACTTTCAGATGACAGCCAGCACAAACACCTTGCAAATGTGACTGCAATCTCACTTCTGACTTTCAGACAATCTCCACAATGTTTCACTTTCTTGTCTACACACAAGCATTTTCAAATTGCACTCTAGTTCTTCATAAACATTAAACGCAGGTTTGGAATAAAAGCACTCACTGAGGCAAGTATTGGTGACACCATGTGAAGTGCAGAATACAATTCTGCAGTCTTGAATGAATGATTCTTTTGAAATTGACATATAGCAAGTAGGCTGCACTATCATTCTTCAAATTAGTCTTCTTGGAGCACAGGAAGAAGTGTATTAATGTTCACAAGCCAATCCGTTTAGTTTTTTAAATTACTTCAAGGTATTTTTGTAGTCACAAACGCTTATTGACAGATTAGGAGGCTACAGATTTTCCACAGTTTCTCTTATAAACTATATTATCTTAGCCTCCAATTAATTTATCTGGCACTGTTATCTACTGTAGCAATTAAATGCAGTCCCAAATCACTTTAAAGCATCTCTTTAGAAAATGTCTGCAATTTTTACCATGTTCGTCAAAAAGCATTTTTGACCATTTCTGTTCAAGACAACCAGGTGGCTGAAGTTCTCAAACCTTCGACTGCAATATTTTGACACTAATATGGAAAAAGGGTGGTGATCATGAGCAGTACCTTGGCTGCAATCAGTCTGATACATGAGATGTTGGGGGCGAGTACCAGAAGATAGCTGGCAACCAGACTACTATTAAACATCCTCCCCTCAAAAGTCCTACAATACACACTGGTCGTATTCACTAGTATTAACTAGCTGTCATTTACTTGTTAATAGCTTAATATAGCCTGTTTTCTCCATATGAGGAGTCTAGCTTCTTTGAATGGTTCCAAGATGACTAAATCTAGCCCTCAATAATAAAGACATACAGTAACTGCAAATGTTACTGTTTCTTTTAACTGGCATTCTCCTAAGAATCTGCTAATAAAAAAAACAGAACGCAAAAGAATGCAATTTATGGTACCTTGGAGTTAAAAGTAATTATTTTAAGAATGTCAATTAAAAGAAACATTAACATTCACACCCACCTAAAGCCAGTATTTTCTACAACTGTAAATATAAGAGATACCAGCTTAATTATCTTGAAACTGAAAAACATGGAGGGCAGAACAAAGTCAAGACTACAGCTTTAATACAGACACGTTAAGGCAAAATTCAGATAAATATCTTAATACCATGAAGCAATCGCATAGCTAATCTCCTTGCATTGAGTAGTTCCCTTACAACTAGCCCTTGCAGACCCAGGACTAAATGATACAAAGCTCAAAAGCAGGAAGAGAAGATTTAAAGGAAAAAGCATGAGCACTGAACTAAGGAATATACACGGTAAGAAAACGCTCACAGGTCTACATAGGGAAAAAAAGAACTATAGTTTCCCTGTCATACACCCTGTACTCAGTAATTGCAAAGATGTCAAATGCCAGCGTCAACAGTCCACGTTTGCAGCGTTTGCCGTAAGCAAATGGGGAAAGTTATGTTATTCTTTCAGTTTATGTTAACACCACTCCCAGGCACAGACTTTTGGGGCGGAAGGAGAGGAGATAAGCCCCGCTGCTCCAGTCAGACTGAAAAAAAAAGCCTAAACCGAAGACGCCAAGCACCTAGCGCTTTACAACCATTTACAAAGTTAAAACAGCGCTGACTCAAAGCTCTATCGCGATCTGGCCACTCACATTCCAGCTTAAGGCCGGCAGAGGCCGAGAACACAGGAAAGTG
Source organism: Pezoporus occidentalis (assembly GCF_034315485.1). Taxonomy (NCBI): domain Eukaryota; kingdom Metazoa; phylum Chordata; class Aves; order Psittaciformes; family Psittacidae; genus Pezoporus; species Pezoporus occidentalis. Next base: position 12,940,714 of record NW_026915835.1, read on the forward strand.
CCGGTTTCGTGTCATCCGCATCCTCACCACCACCTCTGGAGGAAAACAATGGGGAGCGCCCCGGCACCTAAAGGGAGCCGGCCCCTCGCCCCCTTCATGCAGGCCGGCCCCGGCCGGGCACACTCCGCCCTCGCCTCCGCCGCTTGGTCTGCAGACCGGGGCTGGGGCCGCAGGTAACTACAACACTCGCCACCTCTCACCGCCTGAGCCCACAGCCGCCTCCCCAGTCCTGCGCTGAGGAGAGGGAGGCGAGGGCATCCCGGCCGAAGAGCGGCAGGCGCAACAGGCACCCTGCTGCGGCCTGGGGACGGAGCCCGAGAGCCAGCTGGCAGGACCGGCGGGACACGGAATCCCGAGAAGCACCATCCGCCGCAGGGACCCGGGCACACCCCCCACACCACTCCCCGAGAGCGCTGCCCGGGCGCAGCCTCCCCACTGTTACCGAGGCCGCGTCCAAGGTGGCGGAGAAAGAGATTACCAAAAGTGGCGGAAAAATAAAGGAGAGCAGGCAAAGGCTGCTCCGACATACGGCAAGCACTAAGGTCCCTCTCTTGGGCGGCCCCGCCAGCGGGTGCCCTCGTCAGAAAACACGGGGTTCAGCCCGTTTCAGTGGCACCACAGGCCGCAGGCAGAGCGAGGTCTCAACATGGACACCACGAGTGAGGAAACGCTCCATCCCCCGCGGCGGCCAAGAGAGAACGGGTGGAGCGGGGCTTTACATCGCTCCCCCCCGCCACAAGGGCGCGGCGGCGCCCCCGGCCTCCGCGCTGGGGGTGGGGAGCAGACACAGGTAACCATACCACACACCCTCCCGGCCACCCCGGCCCCCAGGCAAAGAGGGTGTCAGCGCCATCTGTACGATAACGCCGGCCAAGCTAGCGTCCGGGCCCGGTGGCACCTGGGCAGCCACCGCGTTACATCACCGCCCCCTCCGGCCCCCGGGGCCCGGCGGCGGCCACATGGCAGAGGCAGCGGGGGTAGCCGCGGGAGAAGGGAGAATTGGAGGGCGGCTGCCGGGAGAACGGTGCACTCACGGGACCGGGAGAAGGGCCGCTCCCAGCCGACGATGGGAGGGGTGGTGGCGGCTGCCGAGGACTGCCCGTCTCGCCCAGGAGGGAGCTCGGCGCGCGTTACCTGCCCGGGTGGCTCCCCAGCTCCCGATCGCTCAGAGCCGCCGTGTAAATCTTCCGGTATCTGTCGGCCAGGGCCTTCCCGGAGAGCAGCAGCTGGTAGCGGCTCCGGCAGCCCAGCGACGGCGCCGCCAGGGCGCCGGGCAGGGCTCCCAGCCCGCCGGCTGAGCCCTCTTCGGGCCCCATGGACCCCGCCGGACCGGAGCCGCTGGAAAGGAAGAAGAAGCCGCCCTCTGCCCCGGTGCAGGCGGCGGCGGCTCCCGCAGAGGCGGCGGCGGCTGCAGCACTCATCCCCCTCCCCGCCCGCCCCCTGCTGGCTGCGCTGCCTCCCGGCGCGGCGCGGACACAGGCGGCTCCCGCCGCCTTCACCGCCGGGGCCCAGCCATGGGGAGGCCGCAACAGCCGCCGCCACCGCCCTCGGCGGTGCACATCCACCCGGGCTGGGGCCGGGGGGTGCGGGAACACCCCTCTTCTCCCCTCAAGCGGCGGCTCGGAGCTCCGGCTGCCCACCCGCTCGCTTTCCGCCCCAAGCGCAGCGCCGGCCGCCGCGCCGAGCACTGGGCAAGACCGCACGCCTCCGGGAGGGGGGCTGGGGGATGCAGCCGTTCGCTTTCCCCTTCCCGCTACGGGGATGTGGGGAGTTGGGGGTGGAGGCCACCGGCTGCCGCGACCCCCCACAGTTTCGCCTCAGCAGCGCCGCCGCCCTCTCTCCGCACAGGCGCGCCGGCCACGCCTTCCGCCCGCCTCCCCTCCGCGGCCAGCCGGGCCCCAGGCCGCATGCGCCGCCCGCGCCCAGCCTTTGCGCGGCTCCCGGGAAATCCGGGACGGAGTGAGAGCTGGCCCCTCCGGCAGAGTGTCCAGCGGTGTCTGGGTACGGATCGAGATCCACGAAGTCGTGCTCGTGGGGGCAGGGTGTCTCGGGCTCCGCGCAGAGCTTGTCCGTCGTCCTAATGACACTGCCTGCTCGTCTTCCTTTTATTTAAGTGTCCTGCATAAAAGCAGAAGCTCCCGGTTTTAGCGAGGACAGCCCTTGCGTTCTCGTCATGTCGCCGTAAGGCCCCGCGTCTGAGTATCAACGTACGGTTTGGGTGCAAGAAGCCTGGTGTGACCAACTGCACAAGCTATGCACCAGTGCATTAATGTTCCCCCCCCATCCTCGCCCCCCCCCATGCCCTGTGCTTGTGCTTTGTAGTGCTAGCTAGGCAGGGTCTGCTCCAGGAGCAATAGCCTCTTTTCCTTAATGCAGAGTTCACTAAATCCAGTTGTTATAGGGGGGCAGGATTTCCTTAAGTTGTCTTCTACTCTGCTCTCATGAGACCCCTCTTGGAGTGTGCCCAACATTATGACATGGGACTGTTAAAAGTCTAGACAAGGGCCACAGGGGTGATAAGGGAGCTGGAGCACCTCCCATACAAAGACTGGCTCAGAAAATTTGGGCTGTGCAGCCTGGAGAAGAGAAAGCTGCGTGGAGACCTCATAGCAGCTTTCCAGTATACAAAGGTGGCCTACAAGGATACTGGAGAGTCCTCTTCATCAGCGACTGTAGCGATAGGGCAAGGAGTAGGACCTTCAAACTTAAATGGGAGATTTTGGTTGACTATGTAGAAGAAGTTCTTTACCGTAAGGGGTGTGAGGCACAGGAGCAGGTTGCCCAGCTAATCTGTGAATGTTCCATCCCTGTGTTTAAGTCCGGGTTGGACGGGACTTCGGGCAACATGTTCTAGTGTGAGGTGTCCCTGCCCATGGCAGGGAGGTTGGAACTAGATGATCTTAAGGTCCTTTCTAACCATTCTGTGACCACCAGCTCCAGGATACCTCTCCTGCTTTTCAGAGTTATCAGAGGCCTGGGAGCAAGCACCCTGGCAGTAGATCTTACGTCCTTTCACCGAGGATACTTTCTTATATTCACATTTCTTACATTGATTTTTTTTTTTATCTATTGGAATTGTAGCACTTCAGTTTTACCACACTTTCTGCTGCTTTACACAGCTAAAAATTTCAGGTGTACAGGCCAGAATACATGTTATGGGGCAGGGGGAGACAAGTCTGTATGCCAAGTGTGGCTTGGATGGCAGTCAGCTGAAAACTGTCATCCAAAGAAAGTGTGTGCTGTCATATTTTCTTCTTTTTATTCTCCCCTCCAAAAGAGGACCTGAATAAAGTCTGGAATTCTGCTGGTTCTGAATACAGATAAATATATTTGCAAATACTTTCCTCCTGCATAACAGCAAATATAAAAGGAGTATGCAGCTGTCCTCTTTCTTAAACTTGTGTATTGCCTACTGATGATTAAGCATTCAAGCCAAGTTTCAAGCACTTTTTTTACAGACAACTGGGGATGCCAAAACCAGTAAATTCATACAGGTTTTCCAAAAGGTAGCTGTCCAGGTAGCAGAAAGACACATTTGTGCCATTGCTGAAGAAAAAGCTACTTTCTAAATGCAGTTAGTGGAACCAGAGACCATCCAAGAAGGATTTAAAATGCTACTTCAAAAGCTTTCAATTACAATTCTTCTACTGTAGTTGGAGAAAAAGAAAATAATAATCTGGCAGTGATAAAAGGAGACACAAGAATTATGTTCATCACCACCAGATTGCATTACCTCTGAGAATCGGAGTAACAAGTCTGTCTAGCTCATCTTTTAGGGATTACCTAAAATCATTCCTACAGGCAAGACCTGGGGGAACAGAGGAGAAAGAAAGGGAGAATAAAAAAGAAAGACCCCCCCACACCTTTTAGTTCATTTTCATGTTTTAAGCTGTGCTCCTTTAGATCCAAACCTTTCCCAAACATACTCTGCTTGACAAATATACAATCTTCTGGTGTAACATTGTCCAGCGCATCTCAAAATCATTCTTCTGCACTAATGCTGTCCTAGCCGTGTTAATGCATGTGCCATAAGAGCCAAGTGCTGGCAAACTTCTGTGAAAGTGATGCAATTTATTGCAGTTCTTGCCTGTTGCTCCAAACTGTGTTATTTGTCTGGGCTTGTGTTGTAGACCCACATGCAACATGGTGAGCATTATTCTTTGCAAGTTGCAAGTGCTACGCTACATCTCTTTTTTTTTTTTTTATTTCAAGTCCTTTTTTGCTTTTAGGGTGATCTTGCTGAGTGTCCACGGTGCAAAATCCACCTTCCATAAGCTTCAGCTTGTGATGAGCAATAGTGTTTAACAATGCAACTAGGATTTGCCAAGCAATAATAACTCTGGACGTTCTTTATAGTTGTCCTGGGTTCAGCAGTAGCAGTCATGTTTCTCCTTCGTGGTAGCTGGTGCAGTGCTGTGTTTTGACTTTCAGCTTGGGAACAGAGCTGATAACAAGGATATTTTGGTTTGGCCAAGGACTTTGTGAGCCTCATGCTCTGCCAGGGAGGAGGGGAAGCCAGGAGGAAGCAGAGACAGGACACCTGACCCAAACTGACCAAAGAGGTATTCCATACCACAGCACGTCATGCCCAGGATGTAACTGGGAGTTAGCCGGAAGGGCTGGGGGACTGCAGGGTTGGAGGAGGTATCGGTCGGAGCTTGGTCGGGCTGGGGGGCCGAGTTATCGGTTGGTTGGTGGTGAGGTGTTGTATTCTCTTCCCTTGTTATTTCCTTTATCATTGTTATTATTGGTAGTAGCAGTAGTGATTTGTGTTGTACCTTAGTTACTAAACTGTTCTTATCTCAACCCGTGGGAGTTGCATTCTTTTCGATTCTCCTCTCCGTCCCTCTGGGAGCAGGGGGAGGGAAAGAAGGGGGGGAGTGAGTGAACAAGTTACCTGACTGGGTTTAAACCACGACAATAGTCTACCTCAAGGTCTCTTGACTCAAAATACAAAGTAGTCTCTAACTTGTGAGGACTTTTGTTTGTTTGTTTGGGGGGGGGTGTGTTTTTTTATTTTTTTTATTTTTAATATGATTGCAATACTCATAATTCATATTCTTTCTCTGGACTGATTATGAGCAATAATAGCAGTACTGTGCCACATAAGAATGCTACATTTCATCTAGACCAGCCTTATGCTAAGTCTGATCTTCACTGTACTCTTGTAGTTAGCATTAAATTATTACAGGTTCAATATTTTGTTCAATTTTTGTTGTTGTTTGCATTTTTGTGCTTTTGTGTTTTCTTCTTTGGTTTGTTGTGTATTGTTGGACTTTTCTTTAAATGGTAGTATAGTTTTGAAGGCTCTGTTTGCACCAGATTAGCCTTTTAATTCATGTAGCTGCAGAGGATCTAGCAGTACGTATTTGAAAGAGGGATTTATTATACCATCAAAACAAACTCAGTCAACTGAAAACCACTGTTAAGAGCTTTGCAACCAGAACATGTCTTATTTCTGACAATACTCAACTTTTTTCCTGATTGCTAACATGTGCTTGTCGTTACAGAATGAAGCACTTCTTCAGTCAGCCTCTCCCTTTTACTGTAAGGTGGGGTTTTCAGCAGTTGCATTCATTCACTTGGCACCTTTATAAATAAGTTTTAGCAGAACAAATTGTTCAGGTGTCATCCAGAATCAGAGTCTGGCAGTCTGTCTTGTTCACTATCACTGCTCACATGGATCAGCGTTGCACCAACGTGAGTTTCAACAAAGCAGAACAAGAAGGTAATTTGAAAGCTCCTCTATCCTGTGTGACGGATCATAAAGGAGAAAGTTCCACAGTTTCATAACCTAACCCTTATATTTTTCAATTGTATTTCCAGGGCTTCATTTATTTAAGCTTTCAAAAGATGATACAAATCAATATAGTAATTTCTTCACAAGCAAGTGGGGAGTTTGGAATAAGATAACTTCAAAGTATGTAAGCTAGACAGGTTTACATATCAAATTGCAGCCAGGGAGTTATGAATCACAAAATTCAGTACTTGTGCAATAGAACTTGCAATTTACTACAGTCAGATGATATTAGAGTTCTTTGTTCACCTGAAGCAACTAGCTCTTAGCATCACATTTTCTCCATAAATAAGATTTAAAGCAGTAGAAAGGGGGGGGATGGGGAGGAAGTAGTCTCCTGGTCACTAAGCTTCTGTCACCATCAAGATGTATTGTGAGGCTGTTAATTTGATTACTTTAAAAAAAATCTTCAGCACATGTTTACAACAAAGCTGAAGTTTATTTTTGTGTTCTTACTTCATAACATCCATTTATCTTGTCAGCATTTATTTTGAGACTTCATTATTATGGAGAGAGCCAAACCCGCAAAACTTTACAACATAATTCTTTTCCTGTGCTTTTTTTAAATTATTATTATAAGATTTTCTTTAATGATAAAAAGCACAGGACAAGCACCATACTGCCTCCATATTGGAGACAAAGCCTTCTCCATTCCTGCAAGGGAGATGCTTGTTCCTCCCTATCCAATTGTTTTCCAGGTCAAATACTGACACCAATATGCTTACTCATGTTTAGTTTCTATATACAGCATAAATGAAGGAAAACAAAGGTCATATATTTTAAAAATAAAAAAAAAAAAAATTCAACCCTCCAAATTTGTTTGCTTTTTCATGGCTTTTTTGCAAGTCAAGCTTTCCAAATCTTAATTGTAGATACATGCAGAAGGAAAACAAACAAAACCTTTATTTATTTATTATGCCAACCATCCCAAATCCCAAAGTTTGCTACCCAAAAGGTCCCTCTGTGCACACCCTCACTCACTTTTGTCTTCATACTTTCTATTGTGTCTAACATGTAGACTTTAATTCTACTTTAGCCACACTCCTTGAAATGCTTTCTTTACAACTCCGTACACAAAAAAAAAAAAAGTGAAAAGTAAAAGCTTACAGTTCCAGCACCTGAACTCTATTGGAAACTAAATTAGCTCGGCAGACATAAAGAACCCTCACAGTACAAATGTGTTAATCTGCAAGCAGTAATCTTATATATCCCAATAAGAAAAATGGGATGAGATTATTTCCATTTCTACTGTGCTTTCACACAAGACTACAATCACATTCTTGAGACTTCTCAAACAGATAAAACAGGTCAATTTTAAATTCAAATTCCAGACTCAGAGGAGGATGCTAGGGATTATGCTTAGGGCAGTTGTGTTGTCAGTAAAAGCTTTGGAAGTCTAGCTAGGAAACTGAAGGGATGGTGCTGTGATCACAGACGAAAGCAGTCTAGGGTGCTTAAAAACCCACACAGTTATCCATGGACATATATTTAGTAACTGTAAGATATTTAAAACCATTTTATTGTGCAACTGTAAATTAAATTAAGCCCTTTCAGGCTTTGTGTTGATTTTAAAATGCAGAGTCCCAGGGTTCTGTTAAATTAACAGCTCAGTGAACTTCTCGGCTACAAGTCCAATCACAATGAAACTTTCTAGTCGTGAATGATCACGTTGAATTTACAGAACTCTGAGGCTTATGCACATACCAGTTGCTGCACTGGTCACATTACTGTCTGCAAGATTCTTTCATTGTATTTATTTCTTGCCCTGAAGACTTATAATTACTAAGTGATACTACACTAGTCACTTGACTGATATGTATCTTACTGATACGTATCAGTAGGGCAGCCAAAAGGAACTTCCCATTTCAGCCAAACCTGAGAACAACCACTGTTCCTGATATTTCTAGGAGAATACAGTAAACATTTAAACCAAGAGTCAAGCATACAATCCACAATTTGTTATTCTAATTAGATTATAACATTCTTCAAATCATCTGGACAAAGCCTACTTGGTAATTATTTGTGTGACATTCTCCAGTGTATGGATTTTGCCAGTTCTGCCCTGAGGTACTGCAGTTTCTCATACAGTTTAGTAACACACTTCACGTTGGGAATTGGTTCTTTGTTCTGGAGGCTTTTGACTGACCTGATAAGGTAGGGAATAGATCTTAACCCAGCTGGCTTCCTCAATCCTTGTTCTCCTGTCTGCTCCCGTTCCTCTAACTCACAGTTTAGGAGTCCACTTAATTTTCTTCTTTGCTCCCCAAAATTCTTGTGTTAGAAATGGTTCTGCTCACCTGTATTTAGAAGCATCAGATGCTGTGCCTACAACAGTATTGAAGGCAACAGTTTTGAAGCATTTCCCTTAGAACACCCCCCACTGTAGATTAATCCAGGTCCTATTACTGTTGTATGTTTTACCTTCTCTTTTTCTATTTGTTTTGTTTTTTTTTTTTGGGGGGGGGGAGGTTGTTGTGTTTTTTGGTTGGTTGGTTTTTTGTGTGTGGTGTTGGTTTTTGTGTTTTTTTTTTAAGCTTTAGCATGATTTATATAGAGGCATCACTTCGGGAGACTGAAATCTCTGATTTTACAGTTTAGCATAATTTGACATCTACATGTTCAGGTTCTATGAACTGTTTATAACAAGAGGCGTCTGCTGTGGACAGGTTATCAGGATCTTTTTCTTTAGTTGGAAGATTAGGGGGAAAAAAGCCCTGTGGGTACTCTTACATCCACTGTGGTACATGATCTCTCAAAGGACGTCAAGAAAGTCTTTGCAAGATACACATTTCAAAGCTGGTAGTCTGAGTGCACGACAACATGCTACTTTATTGCATCTTTGTTTTCCTGAGTCAGAGTTTTATTCTATTTCTTTGTCTCTGGTATGGAGCATAACTCCATCCTTCCTTATTAATCTTCTTTGCTATCCTTTTTACAAAGCCAACAGGGCACAGATCCTCCCTAATAAGACTGCTGTCACATTTAATAACACATTAACTTTGAAGCTCATGGTGGGAAAGCATCTTCTCTTTCTTTACTGCCAGTTTAGATCCACTGAAGAAAGATTCCTCCCTATTTGGAAGGAAGTCCTAGGTAATAGTACAACTAGAGAGGGCAGGGGATTAAAAATAAAAAAAAAAAATAATAACTGAAAAAAAGCAGCAAAACCCAAACATACCTCCCCCCCCCAAAAAAAAAAAGACCAACAGACAAAACTAAACCAACAAAGAAACACAAAACAAAACAAAAACCAACAACCAGAACCAAACAAGCTACAAATACAAACCTCCACAGCCTCTTTATTCACCTTTTTGAAAAAAATACAAGAAATATAAGCTCTTGGTTAAAACTGGGGATTTGAAGCAGAGTGAGTTTCAGTGTCTCTCACCGTTTCATATTTGGAAGAATTCTATAATCATTAGGCTACCAGATCCCTATGAAGGAACATCTACACTGAGCAAATTCTAGGTACACCATATTTCAGCACATAGTATTGTGAATAGTGAAATCATTTTCAGAGGTAGAGTTAACACACCAATATGTGTTTCCCTCCTTCTAATCCCACAGGAGTTTAGAACAACAGATGAGAAAAGAAAGAAACCACCTCTTTCCTCCCATCTCCAAAAACCTGCCAAACATCTATCTCATCAGTTCCTTCAAAAAAAAGTTCACTGTGGTAATATAAGACAAGGAAGAAACACAAGGATATGGAGGATGTGCCATAACAGGGGAATAGAAAAATTGAAAAAGGGGGGAGGGATGAGAAGACAGTAGTTCAGGAACCCAGTTTAACTACAGTTCTCATAGAAGTTATTACATCAGGAGAGATCCAAACAAGAATCTAGTTCCATTCGCCCTCATATAGGTATCACGCTAATAATACAACAAGAAAAAAAACCCAAAATACTAAAAAAACCCAACCCAAACAAAAAAAATACCCCAAACTTCAAGGATCAAAGGAATACTTGGATTATTTTGTTTGGGTTGTTTTTTGTTTTGTTTGTTTGTTTTTAATATAAAATTGTGCAATCTGAAGCATCCAACTTCAATTTCTCATGAGGAAGAACAGGGTAACCTATTTGAAGATTACCATGTTTTAAGGAAAGCTGATTTTGAAAGTTACTAGATTCATATAAAAAAATCTCCCTTGAGTTTTTCAAGGTATTTATTAAAGAAATTAGAGTTCAAGAGTTCTGTCAGAGAGATGATTTTGGAGTACCATGAAAACTCTAATTTGGGACCAGTTTGTAATATGAATCAGAAGTTTTGAATGTCTCCAGACAGGGAGAATCCACAGCTGTCCTAAACATCCTATTTCAGTGCTCTGCCACTCTCTAATGTAAAAAAGTTCTTCTCCATGTTGAGGTGAAGCTTCTTGTGTTTTAGTTTATGGCCACTGCTTGTCCTGTCACTGGTAACCACTGAAAAGAGTCTGGCACCATGCTCCTGGCACCTGCCTTTAAGATACTTGTATGCATTAATGAGATCTGGTCTCAGTCTTCTCTTTTCTAGATCAAAAAGGCCCAGCTCCCACAGACTTGCTTCAGAAGAGAGATGCTCCAGACCCCTGATCATCATATACTAAAAATGAAAAAATACGAACAGAAACACCTTTGCAAGAAGTAGAGCATATAGTGTGAGAAGGAGACCTAAACATCATTCTGCATTTAAACAGCTTCTGTATTTGGGAGAACCAAACAACACACTTAAGAAATTTAGACAATGCCCTAAACAAACCATGTATCTTCTTCGAACATACTAAAATCCTCTTTGGATGAAGGTGGCAGGTATAGCAAAGAGTGGCTTGTTCAAGAAACAGCTATAGCCAGTGTCTGAAATGTTACTCTAAATATGAATGGAACACATACTTGATTCTAATGGGCATTTTAATATGTATTTCAAACGTCATGAAGAGTTTTAAGATAAAGAATAATTATGAAAGCAGAGAAGTAACATGATCAGTCTTTGGAAAGATTCATCCCAGTATGAATGCCTGAGAACTAAATACAGTTTCTTGAAAAAGTGCCCTAACACCAGTTACAACCTACCAAACAGTCCTTGATTTTGCTATCCCTTTTAAAATAGCTTCTGTTTTGGAGGGAGGAACACTTGAAAACATTTAAAAAATCAAGAAACCTACCAAGAGAGGGATAGAACAGGAAAGGAAAAACTCGAATTCAACTCAAATGGATAAAAATCGCAAGCAATAAATAATAGTACAATAAACAGAGCAATGACAAATAAGAAGTCACACCAGAGCACAATGGTATATGTAAACATACACTCAAATAAACATCTGCATTCATCAGCATTTCTTACTTCTGACTCAAATCATATAATCAGCTAGGTTGGAAAAGACCTTAAAGATCATCAAATCCAGCTGTTACCCTAGGACTGCCAAGTCCGCTGCTAAACCGTGTCAGTAAGGGCATCTACATGTTTTTTTGAACACTTCCAAGAACAGTTATTCCACCACTTCCCTGGGCAGCCTGTTCCAATGCCTGAGCACCCTGTCAGTGAAGAAAATTTTCCTTATAGTCAATCTAAAAATGCCACTTACCCACTTACATAAACTTATTTTCTTAGAATACTTACATTACTATGAAGCAGCCAGGCAGTTTTCATTCCATTATCACTTAAGACAGATATTAGGAAGATCTACAGGACTAAGCTTTTTAAAACTAACTGGTCATAGAGACAAACCACAAGAAGAGCTCTAAAAGCCCTGGCTGAAGATTCAAGAATTTTTATATCTCCCCCACTAGAACTGTTCTGGCTCTTAAAGAGCTTCTAAAAGGAGAGAACTAGAACACTAAATTTGTGCTAGTATCAGAAGTACAAACAGAATGACAAGAATAATTGCTCTAATTTAATGTCACTCTTCAGGTAACAGAAAGGACTGCAGTGCTAGACAACCAAAGATGAAATAGCATTAGTTATGCTTTTGTATAAAAGTAGGTCTCATTAAATAAATCCTCTTTCTCTCTTTGACAGAACTAAAGGTATGGGCTTCCAACATTCCAACTCAGACATCAACACTATGTGGACGGCAAAATAAAGTATTAGCTAGCTGATTAATAAGTACTTCTTAAGATGTATCAGTATGTGTGATTTATCCCGTAATAGAATTAAGTTGCGCAACTATGAATGCTTCTACCATTGTCCACTCTTATACTATACAGTAACTACAGTAACTAAGAAATCAATACTGTATGAAACAACAACAAAAAAAACCTGTTGTGGTTTAAGCCCAGTCAGCCATGCAGCCGCTCGCTCACTCCCACTCCCCTCCTCCCCCCTGCTCCCAGAGGGATGGGGAGGAGAATCGAAAGAATGTAACTCCCATGGGTTGAGATAAGAACAGTCCAGTAATTAAGGTATAACACAAACCACTACTGCTACCACCAATTATAATAATGATGAGGGAAATAACAAGGGAAGAGAATACAACTGCTCACCACCCACTGACCGATACCCAGCCCAACCCGAGCAGTGATCTAGCCCTTCCGGGTAACTGCCCCCAAGTTATATAGTGGGCATGACGTGCTGTGGTATGGAATGCCTCTTTGGTTAGTTTGGGTCAGGTGTCCTGTCTCTGCTTCCTCACAGCTTCCCCTCCTCCCTGGCAGAGCATGAGGCTCACAAAGTCCTTGGTCAGAGTAAGCACTACTGAGCAGCAGCTAAAAACATCAGCATTATCAGCGCTGTTCCCAGGCTGAAAGTCAGAAACACAGCACTGCACCAGCTACTAAGAAGGAGAAAAATGACTGCTACTGCTGAACCCAGGACAAAATCCAACAACAACAACAAAAACCACCACCCCAGCCCCACAAAAAGAAAAAAACAAACAAAAACCCACCAACCAGAAAACCTCCACAGAGGTACATATTTCAATGCCAGGCTAATATTTTGTGTTGTAGAAATCGTTAGCCATCACATAAAGGACTAGCTATGGAAAGTAATGATTTGGGTTACATCTGTATCTGTTTACACACCCTGTATTTTTATAGCCTACAGAGCAAAAAGTAGAATGAATTTATATGTTATAAAGTTTAATATTGCTATATTCCTCTTCTATATTTTTTAAAAAGCTTCTTAATTATGAATGATTAACTATTGAGAAACTATAGAGCAGGTGGATTATTAGCCAATTAGTTTAAGTTTTAGTTTTGAATACCCTTGCTTTTTAAAAAATGGTATAGCAACATCTACTAACTAAAACCAAACCAAACCAAAACCAGAAATACAAGAATGATATTCAGTGAAGTTTTACCAAGAAATGAATCATCAGATTTGTGAATGCTATATCTTTATGTTTGTATAAAGCCATACAGATACAGGTATTTGGGGCAACATAAAAAAGAAATAGTCATATACAGGTGGACTGTCTCCACTGCTTTCTTCCAGAGCCACTTACAGCTGATGGGAGGCTAGGACTGTTCACTGCACAGTGCTCAAAATAATCTTGACGCACTATGTGTAACTGTTGAATTTAGGGTAACAGGACAAGTCTCTTACCATCTCCTTCCATTTGAAACAGTTATTGGGAAAAAAATATTTTAATACAATGAAGTAAAATACAAATTTATGATGAATTATAATTATGATGATTTATAATACAAATATTGATGAATTTTTCAAGTATTTCCTGCTCACAACATTCACACTTGGAATGAGCTGGAAGATGACTTGTAATCTCTTTTCTAGGGTGGTCATCCTTGTCATTAGGCTTTTTTATCTGACTTTAGTCATCTAAAGGTTAGGCATTTCAGACTAACCTCACTTGAAATTTGGCCAAGGACTTTGTGAATGCTCTGCCAGGGAGGAGGGGAAGCCAGGAGGAAGCAGAGACAGGACACTGACCCAAACTCAAGATATTCCATACCACAGCACGTATGCCCAGGAGTAACTAATAACTCAATATCCTCCAGGTAGGGTTCACTCATTTTAACCACCTAGATATGTATTAGTTATGTTGGCTACACTAGACAAGTTATTTCCATAGCTAATAATAAAAGAAAAGAGATATGTATTGTATCTACACTAGACAAGTTATTTCCATAGTAAAAGAAAAGAGCTGTGTATCTCCAAAGACCAATTCATCCCACTCTTTTAGGCATCTGTTTTTATGGTGGAATGAATTGCCCCCTACAGGTGCCTATCATATTTTAATTAGAGCTTATGCAGCTAAATAGTGCATAAAAGCTTTAGACATCTTCTTAGACATCCTTTAATTAGGCATTTATGATGCTTTTCCAGTTTCTTTACTTATCTTGATGCAATGAAAAGCATCAAAATATGAAAGCGTATATGGTTTATGGTTCAGGCCTTTCTAGAACGCGGTGTTGGAGCCATGCTTTTGATTGCTATGGTTAGAAGGCCATTTACTTTGATTATAGGTGTGCACTGAATGTAAATTACCTTTGCCTGTGGCTCTGTTCTCTTTATAAGGCAAGTAAAATGAAAATATATTTATTCTCTTTAGCTGTTAAACTCTTACTTAGTCATTTTCACCAAAGGTCTTCCAGCAAGACTTACCAACCTCATTCCATGACCTCTACAATAGAAAAAGTTGTATTTCAAAGTTCAAGAATCTTGCTGATCAGCTACTGTCATTTTATTTTCCACATCAGTTCAAGTTTAGTTGAAGCTATATCCCAGTGGAGTCCTCAGACCTTCATTATTAGAGCGCTCTTAGCTTCAGCTCATCTTATTAATTTTCCATTGCACTTAAGCCATTTTTGTTGTTGTTGTTGTTTTGCTTGTTTGGTTGTTGTTTTTTGGTTGTTTTTTTTTGTTGGTTTTTTTTTCAGGGGTTGGGTTTATTTATTTAGTTATTATATATAAGAACTGCTTTTGACTGCTACTTTAAGTTACTTGGTCAGCTGATCCTTTAACTTGTCCTGGTTTTAGGAAGTTCTGCAATGTTTCTTTTGCTTCTAAAATTTATAATTTTGTTTTTTCTAGATTTTTTTACCTCGTGAGTTTCCAGAATTTTACTTCTGCTATGTTCTGAGATAAATAGAAAACTGGGACTCAATTTATTGTTGTCTGAACCTCAGTTAATATATTTATGCTAAGGCTGTCAGCCATTGCATTTGGCCCCATGCAATTTTTGGATATATGTGAAGTTAAAGTGGTCCCTCTTGTGCAGTAGAATTTTCCCTAACATTAAAGAACACACCAGAAATAGCTCTTAAAAATTCCAGACCTTCTAATTTATTCATTTATTTACGTAGACAACTCTATTAAAATTATGATGAAGCTACTATGGCTATTTGGCTTTGCAGAAATGCAGTGAGGTGAAATACAGATCTAAGAAGTTTGCTTTATTTGGATAAAATGAAATTAATTATGGACAAACTAATAAATATAAGTTAGTTTACTAGCGGAAGGACTTTAATTACCATTTAAAAATCTTACTGATGTCTAGTAAGGAAAGTAAAGCTATATCTTTATGAAGCTGGGATGTCTTGGATGCTTAGTAATTTGCTTTTGAAAGCATCTGAGTTCAAAGTTAAGTTATATTAGTAACTTAGCATGGCAATTTGGTAATAGAAGCTAATATAAATTCAGTTTAAATGAGTGTAGCTATTAGTAAATAATGTCTTAGAAATGCTTTGGAAATTAATATGTTGGGTAGTTTAGGAAGTCTGAAAGGTATGAAGAGAAAAGAAACACATTTCTTTGAAGAAATATGTTTCCCCCTGATTTTTTATTAGCATGAAGCTATGCTTTCTACCATGTTATTTTAGAAGTAAACCAGCAACCCGGCTGGAGCTTTGATTCTAGTAATTACATAAATTTAAATTTGCTTCTTGATCTCTACTGAATTAAACTTGTAACTTCCTTTAATTATCCTAAACTGAGTAGTCCAGGATGAATGCAGCAAAAGAAACAAGTGTTGACTGAGTTCTACCTAGTCAAAATCTGAACTGACAGTCAAAATTTTATAGCTTTGAACACTGGCTCTGTAAAGAGATGGCTCAGCCATTACTACACTTTGGAAAGGTAGGTCATAGAATCATAGAATCAACTAGGTTGGAAAAGACCTTCAATATCATCAAGTCCAACCATTACCCCAGGACTGCCAAGTCCTCCACTAAACCATGTCACTGAGGGTTTTATTTAGATGTTTTTGATAGCTTCCAGGGATGGTGATTCCACCACTTCCCTGGGCAACCTGTTCCAATGCCTAGTCACCCTTTTGGTGAAGAAATCTTTCCTAATATCCAATCTAAACTTTCCCTGGTGCAGCTTGAGGTCACAGGAAGCCTTATACAAAAAGAAATATATGTACTTTTTATTTTCTTATTTTACTTCCTTTCTGATGTACTGATAACGCATAAGGCAATCTAAGCTGTGGAACGTGGGGGCATATCCCAACATCTAGGTCCAGCTGCATTGCATTTTCATGTCAGATCGAGAGCAAGTCTTCACCACCCTCCCTTTCCTCCTTTTGTTTGTTTGTTTGTGAAAGTGTAGGGAACAGGAAGTTACTTATTTGTGTACCAACCATGCAGCTAGTGCTCACAACTGACATGCAGACATTTTTTTAGAAACCATGAAAATATGCCTTGCAACATGATTTATCAGGAGATAATAAAATCTGAGAACACTCATCAAGAAACAATGGTTAAAGAACAGACAGAGAAACAGGTAAGTAAAATGTTAAGAACATTAGCAAATTGAAATGAGATCTGCCAGTCAATCTGATAAAATTAGCCAACGAGATATAGCTGCAAACTAGATTGGCTCAACTGCTTTGGGCAAAACCTACAGCAATTTTGTTAGAAAAAAATAACAAATTGTTATCCTAATTAAGGTACCCCTTTTAAGACTGATGGTGATGACTAGAATGGAAAACTCTGTTAGGACTGCTCAACTTGAAACAGTGCTTCATGGCTTCACCTGACTGTTTGGTTTACTTATACAGAAGAAACAGGGACATTTCTGCTTTTTCTAACTCTCTTTTTTTCTCTACAGATTGCAGGTCATTCTGTAAGAGTCAACAGTAGCTTAACCAGCCAGCATGTTGAAACATTTCAGAGTCCAGATTTTTCCAAATTAGTTTTAGGCAAATAACCAAATATCCAATATCAAGAATGTAATTGCCTTTGACACTCAACAGTCAGTGGGTGACTCAGATGATAGGTGGGCTAATTTGCCATCTGGACGTGCTAAGAAAGTACATGAGGACATTCATGTCTATTCTTCCATATCTTTAAGTAGAGGCTATGGTAACCTAACTTACAGTTCTGGAACTAGATAGGGTAAATCCACAGATTTTTTCTGGTGTCATTCAGACTACAAAGTCTTTTAAAAGTATGATAAGGTTTCTCACATTTCAACAGTACAAAGGTAAAATCTTAGTGTGATAGGACAGGCCTTTCAATTAGTATCACAACAAAAATTGTCCTGCTGGAATATTTCCCATGAAAGAAGGCTTCTTCCTGTCTTTCCAATCAGAGTTTGAGATGATGCGGAAGTCTGTGTGCTGAACCTGTTATTCTAAGACGTGTTATACACATGGGAAATCTTGCTGAAGTTCACAATATTTGTTGTAACTGGATACAGTTTCTCACAACTTATATAAACTGCATTCAGCTACATCACTAAAGAGTCCTGTGATTTAGACTCTGTAGTCCCATACAAAGGTGTAAAGACCAGATTCTCTCGGGCACTATTTTTTTGTCTGGCTGAATGGCTGGCATTGGAATAACAAGGCTTCAGGTTCTTCTCCCTGTATTTGTCATCCTAAAGATGATAGTAAACTGTAAGGTAAGAGGCCTTAATGATGCGACTGTGCAGATTTTTCCATAGTTAAAAGAAAAACACAAGTTACCTATGCAGTCGCAAAGCAGACTGCTTTAATGAATTTTGGTCAGTTAAAAACTGTAGGGTTAGGCTATTTGGATACTAATGATCTTATGACAGTCCTTTGTGGGGAATCCCTTTGTCTAGTTCCATGCAAGTTTAACACAGAGTTTCTGAGACTCTGCCTGGGGCTGTCTGAAATGAGCAGTGGGATTTAGTAGTCTGAAAGTAGTTTACTCAAGACTTTCATTCCATTTAGCAGGCTGAAAAGGTCAATCTGATAATTTCACCATGGCTCAAATTGTGCAACAGTTGCCCAGGAATGCAAAGAAAGGGAATCACTGACTTCTCTCTCCAGATCTCCACAAAAACTCAGGTTGAGTTTGGTCATGTGGGTGCATGTCCCATGTCTACTTTGCTGAGTCAGGATGCTTCATGGCAAGTCACGCATCTTGCAACTTGCGACTTCTGCAAGCCAGCTGTTTCTGGCTTGGCAATCATCTGCTTTGCTCTCTACCCCAGACAAATGCCATGGAGCTTAGCTCAGGGGTAAAGTTCAAACAATCCCACTGGACTTTTTAATTCTACCCGTATCTTAAGGGAGATGTGGCTTAAAAACATGAAAAGTACATTACTAACTTTTAATAAAAGAAATTATTGTACTTAACATCCTTATTGCTTCTTTGACTGACCTTGATGGTTTCAGGAAAGTAATCTAGAGGGAAGTCTGCAACAAAGCCTCAGAAACCTTTGAAATGCTGTTCTGTCCACAACTGTATGTAGCTTACCAAATGAGTTTGCCTTACAGACAGTTTAGAGATAGGGAGCATGTTATACCAGAGTTTAATGGAGAAGGGCACCTGATTTATTTGTGAGTCAGAGGCTGTTCCCATAGGAGAATATTTGCTGAAGGAGTGTTTTGCCATTAAGTGGGAACAAAATTGGTATAATATTTTTTATTGAAAAAGATGTAAACTCTTATCAAAAATAACCTCTCCCTTTCCTGAAATGGCCAAATGCAATTAGAATGTTAATGACAAGATTAATAGGTGGTTTTCAGACTGCTACTAGAAGCATACCAAGTGTTGGACATACAATTGCACATACAGTTAGAGACAGCTGTCAGACAATGTCAGCATTTCAGACATGAGGGCAAGAAATGGTTTGGGCTCTACATGTAACATTAAGAGCATAGGAAACCACTAAAACTACTGTTGTGCAATGCACTTATTCTGTGTGTCCGACTTGGAAGGCAGCATTAACACCAGATAGCTGGAAGCGAGCTGGGAGCAAATAGCTATTTCTTCATAAGACTATAAATAGGAAACAACAGGCTGGTTGATGTCAGTGTGAAAGCCAGCACCTTTTTGTTGACGCAGGAGTCATGGACAACGCAGAGACGATCAATGTGATCAAGCAATTGCCAAATTTATTACAAAGCCTTAACTCCTTATATACTATTTCTTACATGCAGTTACAGTGATTTGACATATTATGATTGGATACATGTCTTGAAGACCCTTAGTGACTAACATATAATTGGTTAAGCACAGGTGTGAGAACTTGACCTTGAAAGCTTGCCAACAGTCCACAGTTCTCATTAACTCAGTGAATTCCAGCTTCTTCTTATCTTGCTTGCTTAACCTTCTTCGGGCCTCTCATGGCCTTGCTGTATCTTTCAGGATTATTCAGAGTTTTTGTACCAATTATGCATTCTCCAGTGAGAACAATGTCTCCACACCTTTTGAGTCCAGTCTTTGTGGTTCTAGGGTTCTAGCTTAGCCTCAGCTCTGTTCAGAAGCTGATCCTAAACTTGGGTATTTAATTTAGAGGATATGTGTAGATTATGGGTTGAAGCCTGGTAGGTGGCTCTGCTTTCTGTAGTGAGGAGTTAAATGTCAACTGTATACTTCTGATTTGGTCTAAACTCCAGAAATCAAATAACTTTTCAAGGACTTTTACAAGTCAATACTTTGCAGTGAATTTGAAAAAAAAAAACAAACTATATATAAAATAAAAAATAAAATTTATCAAAAAAGGACAGTAAGTATTTCCTACATGTACAGGCTAAGGAGAATTCTTTAGAAAAGTTTCCTATGTTCTTTGGGAGATAAACTAATTAAGGACAAGTTTCTCAGGGTCGCATGTTCTTTGGAGTGCGTCCCTTTTCTGTTTCCCTTTGGGATTCATTCAGTGCTGCTGAGCATATCTTCCTTATGACTGGGGTCTCCTGTAGTACCTCCCAGAAAGACAAGTTGGGTTTTTTTTGAAGAACAGGTCATATTTTTAAAATTTCTCTACAGCTTTATTCTCTAAAAGAACTCACAGGTAGATTTCACGTTCTGTTATGCCCATTACATTTTTTTTCCTGTGAAAGTGACATCCCTTAGCCATAGAAAACTCTCACCTTCTGCTCTTAAAAGAAGACTGGGAAGAGACTGTTATGCTGAACACTGTATTATGTTTAAAGTTAATGAAAATGATTGAATAAATGTCATGGGTAGTTCAGTGTAGCTCACATTGGCTCATTATTCAGTTGCTTTTCAAAATAAATGTAATTGTAATTTTATGTTACCTTGAGAGGAATTCAAATAAAAAGTAGAATATTTTAAAGGTGGAATAAAACTAGGTGAATATAGGTTCCTGTATAATTTTAATTTGCTGTGTTTATGAGAGAAGAATACTTTTATCTTACACACATCTGTTAGTTGGCTTTCCTGTTACAGACTTTAGGAAAGGATTTGCCTTGGAAAGAAGAGACAAATTCAGCCACCATCTGGAAACAAGATGCAAGGAAGCACCTTCTCCATGAAAAAAAAAAATAATAATAATTAGGAAACAGGAGGTCAACTGAACCCAAAAAACACATCAAGCAGAACTCTCATTGAAGTCAAAACCAAAGATAAGTAAAAACTGCATGAGAAAGGACTGGAGGATGAGATGTTGAGATGTGTGTACAGCATAATGGGGTTTAACTTGTGATACCTGGAGTTATGGTGACTGTAAATTTCTCTAAAGAATAAAAACCCAGGTAATGCAGAAAAGCAGGATGATTATTTTTCAATGAGCTTAAATCATTCTATATGCTACTGAAAAATAGCTAAGCTTCCAAAAGTAGAAAACGTTGAAACCCACATCTCTAGTATGTTAGCTCTTCATTGTGGGAACATTTAAACTGACACTCTCTTTGGTGTAACTGTATTCATTTACAAGGTCATCCTTTGACTATGAAGCCCTTTTATGAACCAGAATGCTTATTCCAGGTAGGATTGCCAGTTTCAAAAGTAAAAAAAAACAAACAAACAAAAAAACAAAACAAGGATTAAAGCAAAATCTAAGAAATTCCTGACTTTTAACCAAATATTTTTTGAAGTTTTTGTAAGATTTTGAAAACTTTGAGAAAACATAAGTACTATCTTACCTGTGTTCTTGTACATCTGTGGTGAAATACAAGAGGGCCACAGAGTGATCTTGAGCATGCTACTTAAATGTTAACTTGGTTGCTGTCTATGTGTTGGATTAACTCCATCCAAGGCATATCAATTTATCAAGGAACCAGCACTGAGCAGTGCAGATTTGAGATGGTTATAGTGCCATTTGCCCTTGGCTTCCTGGCCATTGATGTAGGCTAACAGTATGGGCCAAGTTTTTGTTTAAATATATTTATTTAAATGCTGTTAACAGCACTCTTAAATGCTCTTTTGTTAGTGCCCAGGCCAAATACATTAAATATATGTTTTGTGGCTTCTTTTATGGTTTCCATTATTTTATCATCTTACCCACTTGCAGCAAAATGTATTTAGCAGGCTGAAAGCTTACAGAGCAGCACAGAGCACCTGAGAAAGCTTTTACTTGAAAGTAAGCACCAAGAGTCTCTTCCTTAGAGAACTCAGCTGGGCTCACGCTTTTCTTTCACAGAATAACCTAATGGTTAGCACAGTTGCCAAGGAAATGAGAGACTTGCATTCTATTGCCCCCACTAGCTCAAAGGGCTGTAAACCAAAACTTCATGAGATGATGTGTCAAAAGGCTGAATATGAGAATACTCTTCCAAAATTACAGAGAAAAATCTTTCTTAAACTCTTTCTTAAGAACCATGTACAAATAGCAGAAGGGTATTTAAGGTTGAAGCCTAAGGTGTGGCATACAAGTGGCAGAATACCATATTCCAAATCACAGGATAGTTTCATTAATGAGTGTTTCACTGACACTGTATGTGTCTCTATTAATAGAACCGGATTTTTTTTACCCCCAATTATTCCTAGAATACATTAAACCTACTGAAACAGTTTAGTTAACAAAAAACAAATATTCTTTGAGTTTTGCACATATTGCTTAAACCTCAAAATCCCATGATGTTATAATTTCCCTTGCTGTGATAATCTCTTGATTTCTTTCACTTTGTCTCATGTCTTGTGTGGAAAAAGAGGAAAACTTTGGTGGATCTCAGTCCCTATGGGAAGTCAACCCACAGTTTCAGAGACCCAAAAGCTCTGGGCTTCCTGCACATAAAATTCACTATTACAGTGAAAAGTTGCAAAATGTCACATAATATCAAAACCTTTTCAATCTTTGTATTCAATTTGAAGGTGTAGACTATGTCCAGAACTCAGTAACTTGGGTCTAAAATAGCTAAGAGTTTATCAGTGAGTACTGTCTATTGTATGATACTTGGCAATAATTATGAAGAAAATTGTTGTATGATAACTAGAAGAGACAGTGTTAACAGGAATATTTTTTCAGAGTATTTTTGTCATCCATGTAATCATGAACAATGGCAGTAGTGTATTTGTTGCAAACATTGCTTAATTACAGCCCAGTATTATTCATATGCATTATATGCCCTACATTCTAGTGAGTTTTAATGAAATAGACCATCTAAAGATTGCAGTGAATATATTATAAAAAAATTCATGAAGGAATGTTGCTTTTGGGAAGGGGTTTTGCTCTCCATGCTTCCAAGAGCACAAAATGCAAACTTGCTCCTAGGTAAATGGCAGGTCTTCACCCTTTTGGAACTGGAAGATAGTAATGGAATGAAGGAAATGGCTGTCTTTGCTAAAATAATCTTCAGTTATTCCCATTCAGTACAAAAGAACACAGAAATCCTAAAGATTAGATTCTTCAGTGAATTTGTTATCTGGGGGATATTTTTCCTGCATCTGTGTTAGAGAAGAAACTAAATATATGAAGAGAGAAAGAAAAAGTTATCACTTGTAGTATTTAGATATTTAAATAATCCACAATATTCCAGTGATTTTTAGCACCCTGGCAAGTTTCAACAATCTCTTATTCTCCTGTTAATATCATAAGGTACAGAGAAAGATGTAGCATTGAGAGCAATATTTCTTAGGGAACCAATCTGAAATAATTTTTTTATCCATAACAAACTACTACATCTATTTCCTCTCCTCACAGAAACTGTTAAGCTCAGAGCGAGCATTGCTATGGTGATAATGTATTGACTTTTTCTCACAGAGCAAAGAAACAGAATCTCTCTTATGTCTGAAAAAGATGGATTTTTTATTGCACCTGTGACTGGTGCCTTCAGTCCCTGCCAAGGATGGCTTGTAATAGTAATATTAATACATTTGTTTTCAATACAGCAAAAGTTACATTAAAATAAAGAAAACAGTATTAGTAACTATTCTAAATATTAAGGCCAAGCATAGCTGTGAATAATGAAGCAGTACAAAATACCCCTTAACTTTTCAGGTGCAACTGTGGAGCGTTGTTTTGAAATTAAAAAAAAACAAAGAAACAAAACAAACAGAGAACAAATCAGTTTATGATAGAGGTAGTTCATTTGCATCAGGAGAAAATTACTTTAGAAAACACCGATGTAGCAGGCCAGAGGCATTCATCATGTAAATGGGAACTCAACCACCCTCCACCTTCCATGTATCAAAGTAATGAAACAACCCTATGATACAGAGAGGACTAGGGTATGTATGTATGTTACAGATACGTTCTTGGCAGTTGTATGGCAATATTTGTTGTTTTTTTTTAATTTTTTCTCAGCTTTGACAAAGCCGGAGAGACACTCTGGTGCTGTGCTGGAGAGGGGATGTGTGAATAGCCAACTCGGTGGCTATAGAGATGGGTGTTTCATGTTTCTGCTCCTGAATCTACTCGCTGTAAACCTAAGGCTGAAAAATAACAGCATAAATGAAGAACTCCCTAAACACCACCCCCCCCAAAAAAAAAATCCAAACAAACAAAAAGAAAAAAAACACAACAGCAACAAAAAAAAAAAAGCTATGTTTTTAACTATTTAGACCATTTTGAAACTTCTAGATGGGCTTTTATATTATTATGGAGGTTATAGACCCAGGATGTCCCAAATATGCAGACATTCTTTCAGATGCCAGCTCTTTATCAAGTTTTTCTCACCTGCAGATGGCAGAATAGATAAAAAGTGGTGATCTTGTATCAGTCTACTTCAATATCATACAAAATACGACACACATCATTTCTTATATGGCTGCCTTGGAAACTGTGAGTAGAAGGTTGGAGGAATAAACCACTGTAGAGTTTGCTTCGACATCTCAAATAGATTTCTATGGAGCATTTTATTGAATATGAAGATCTGCTTGAATTTCATCTTTGATTGCAAACAGTTGTACATTTATAAAATCATTATTTAAAAATAAACATGAAAGGGTTAATATCTGACATTAGCATAAAACTTATTGCCTACAACGTTAATCGGACTAAAAATAACTGTCAAAACACTGAAGTTTCCAATTTTTAACTAATAAACACAGTCAAAATGTAATTCCTCAAATTTAACATTAGAAAGTGTAAGACAAATCTAACATTTTTATTTGTCAGTATAAGTTTGATTTTATATAGGCATTTTTAATTTGTCATACCCATCTACAGGAAGGGCCCAAGAGAAGACCCGTGCAACTACAGGCCCATTGGTTTTACTTCAGTTCCTCGGAAAATAATGGAATTAGTCCTCTTAGCAACTTTTACTATCCAAATGAAGCATGTGATTGGGAAAGTCAGCACAGATTTATCAAAGGTGAATCATGCCAGACTAACCCAATCACCTTCTGCAATGAAATAACACCTTCTGCCAACACGGGGAGAGCAGTGGGTGTTGGACTTCAGTGAAGCATTTGACAGTGCTTCCCACAGCCTTCTCCTAGACAAACTGTAAAGATACAGATTGGAGGGATGGTCTGTGAGATGGGTAGAAAACTTCCTAAAAAGGCTACATTCAGAGGGTGTTGATCAATGGTTTTTACTCAGGCCAGCAGCCTGTCACGAGTGGGGACCCCCAGGGAATCGATACTGGGACACATTCAGTATCTTCATAAATTATGTGGACGGTGCGATCAAAAGCACCCTCACCAAGTATACTGATGACATCAGAATGGTGAGGTGAAGACAACAGAAGGGATAGCCATCTGACAGAATGGACAAGCTGGAAGAGAGGGCTAGCAAGAACTGTTTGAAATTTAACAAAGTGCAAACTGCTGCACTTGGAGTGATATAATGAGGATCAGGATACAGGGTACATGGTAGGATCTGTGTGGCTGGGGAACAGCCTTGCTGAAAAGGAGCTGGGGTCCCCATGTACAACAAGCTGACCAGGAGTCAGCAGTGTACTGCTGCAGCAACAGTGGTAAATAGGGTCCTGGGCTGCATCTACAGTGCGTTACTAGTAAAGATAGAGATGTAATCACCCCACTGAACTTGGCATTTGTTAGGCTGCACCAGGAGTACTGTGTCCAGGTCTGGTACCCACAGTTCAAGAAAGATGTGGACAAACTGGAGAGGGTCCAAAGGAAGGCCACAAAGATGATCAAAGGGCTGGAGAATCTGCCCTGTGAGGAAAGACTGAAAGAGTTGGGTTTTTTCACCCTGGAGAAGAGAAGGCTCAGGAGGGATCTCATCATAGTATTCCAGTATCCAAAGGGTGGCCACAGAGGATGAAGGCTCTCTCTGCACAAGAAGCCTCATAGAGAAGACAAGGTGCAATGGGTACAAATTGCACCAGGAAAGGTTTCATCCTGAAAAAAGAAAAACTGAAAGACATTTTTTACAGTGAGAGCAATCATTCACTGGAACAACCTCCCCAGGGATGTGGTAAAGTCCCCATCACTGGAGCTTTTCAAGATGCAATTGAACAGGATGCTAGATAATTTCATTTAGGCTCCCTTTCCCATGTAAGGTTGGACCAGATGATTTTTTAAGGTCCCTTCCTGAAGATTATGACAGCCTGCTTGTTCAGTTGTCTTGTACAAAGACCATGTCAAATGATTTCCTGGCTATATTGTCATTGATGGTGTGTGTCTGGGAAAAATTGAACTGCTGTTTTAACTAGGTGGTCAGATGACCATCTGACATCATCAGCTGCTGAGTGACAGGACAGAATTAAATGTTCCTTCTAAGTGAATGTGTACAAGTTTGTCCATGGCAGTTTCAGCTGTGGGTGATCCCAGGTGTGGCCCCTGTGTGAGGAGAGGCTCCATGTCAGACACAGCCAGTTACAGACAACTCAGACAGATCCCCTCACTGCAGGGCACATCTGAGCCCATCAGCCAAGATCCTGGTGCCTTGAGGCATCTTTAAGAAAAGGCAAAGCAAAACCACAAGACAGAGAGTGGAAAAGGGTGAGAAGAGTGAGAAACAACAGAGGGAACACCAAGGTCAGAGGAGGGAAGGAGGTGCTCCAGGTGTCAGAGCAGAAATTCAGTCTCATGAAGGGGACTGTGATGGAGCAGGTGGATATTCTTGAGAGACTGCAGCCAATGGAGAGCCTACACTGTATCAGGGGAAGCGTGTGAGAGGGAAGTAGCAGCAGAGAGAAACCACCATGTACTGACCATCCCACCACGCTCCCTGCTCTGCTTGGGGTGGGGGGAGGTAGAGGTATTGGAAGTGAAGTTGTGAGTGAGAAAGCAAGAAGGGCTTAGCTTTAATGTTTGTTTCTCTCTACCTGAATCTATTAATTGCTAGTAAATTACATCAGTTTTTCCCCAGGTTGAGTCTGATTTACCCATGACAGCAACTGGTAAATGATCTCCCTGTTGCTGTCTCGACCCACGAGTTCTCACATCCCACTTTTTCCCCCTGTCCCACTGAGGACAGGGAGTCAGTGAGCAACTGGGAGGGTTTTGGTCCTTAGCCAAGGTTAGCCCACCACAACGTTTTGAATCAAAATAAATTCTTTTAAATGCATATTTCAGCAGTTGTTATGACGGTCAATGCTATTTGTGTTCTCTGTTTTGTTGTACAAGGATCATTATTATCAACTGGAATGGATTTGTTTTGTGCTGAGTATTTAAAATTTATATTAAATACATGGAGAGTCTTTGGAGTTCAGAGTAAGTCTTTAAGATTAGATGCAATTAACTAAAACAGAGCTGCTAAAATACTTTTGTGACATAATTAGAGGAAGAAATAGACTATTTTCACATTTTTGTGCTAGGGCAGACATAGATAACAAGCCTACTATAACAAATGAGTTATTTTTATTAGCTCATCTGTAGTAATTCTGTGTCAAAAATTCTTGGTCAAGGACACTGAATCTTACCATTCTGATCATGATGGATGCTATAAATCATAAGATCTCACTGAACTCGATATCTTAGAAACCTGAATCTCTCCTGAGAGAAAGGTATTGCCTGGTAATCTGAGCTTTGTATTATGAATCAGAAATATCCTTGTTTTGCCTTACCAGAATTCACTGAGATCTCCAATTATCTAGTGTGGGAGCTATCATGAATCAAAAATGGAGCATTTGTCAACAATCAGTGTTGCTTTTCATTTTAGAATGTACTAGTATGTAATAGTAGGAACACCATGTCTTGTTTTGGTCACTATGTTTTTCTAAAACTTTAGGTGAACTAGAAAGAATTCAAAGGAAATCAAAAGAATTATGAGTGTTAGAAAAGCTTATCTGTGAGGAAAGGTTGAAAAGCTTACTGATACCACTTTGAGGCCACTTTTATTATCTTTAAATGGCCATGGTGATTGAAGGAGGTCCCCGATGACTGGGTAAAAGCAGATGTTATATACATTTCAAAACGGGCAGGAAGAATGATAAAGTGACCTTCAGGTCAGTCCGCCTCCCTTTAGTCTCTCAGAAGATTATGGAGAAAGACCTCATGGAAGCTATTTTCAAGCATGTGAAGGATAAGAATATGTTTGGGAACAGGCAGCATAGATTTCAAATGAAAAAAGAGGCTTCTAATAAGTGGAAGCAAGGACAGGTGGCATGGGAAGAGTACAGGGATGTTGTCCAGGTAGGTAGGGACCAGGTTAGGAAAGCTAAGGCCCAGTTAGAATTAAACTTAGCTAGACGTATTAAGGATAACAGGAAGGGATTCTACAAGTACATAGCAAATAAAAAACAGACTAGGGAGAATGTAGGCCCCCTCAGGAAGCTCTCGGGAGAACTGGCTACACAGGATTTGGAGAAGGCTGAGGTTCTGAATGACTTCTTTGCCTCGGCCTTCACTGGCAAAGGCTCTGACCAAACCACCCAAGTCTTGGAAGGCAGATGCAGGGACTTGCACCCACTGTGGGAGAGGAACTGGTTCAAGACCATCTTAAAAATCTGAACATGCACAAGTCCGTGGGTCCTGATGAGATCCATCCACGGGTCCTGAAGGAGCTGGCGAATGAAGTTGC
Source organism: Pezoporus occidentalis (assembly GCF_034315485.1). NCBI lineage: Eukaryota > Metazoa > Chordata > Aves > Psittaciformes > Psittacidae > Pezoporus > Pezoporus occidentalis. Next base: position 12,968,978 of record NW_026915835.1, read on the forward strand.
TATGCCACTGTCCATCATATTTGAGAAATCATGTCAGTCAGGTGAAGTTCCCAATGACTGGAAAAAGGGAAATATAACCCCCATTTTCAAGAAGGGGAAAATGGATGACCCGGGGAATTACAGACCAGTCAGTCTCACCTCTGTGCCTGGCAAAATCTTGGAGCAGATTCTCCTGGAAGGCACGCTAAGGCACATGAAAATCAACAAGGTGCTTGGTGACAGCCAGCATGGCTTCACTAAGGGGAAATCCTGCCTGTCCAATTTGGTGGCCTTCTATGATGGGGCTACGGAACTGATGGACAGGGGTAGGGCAGTTGATGTCATCTACCTGGACTTGTGCAAAGTGTTTGACTCTGTCCCACACAGCATCCTTCTCTCTAAATTGGAGAGACATCAATTTGATAGGTGGACCACTCAGTGGATAAAGAACTGGCTGGATGGCCGCACACAAAGAGTTGTGGTCAATGGCTCAATGTCCAGCTGGAGACCAGTAACAAGTGGTGTCCCTCAGAGATCGGTGTTGGGACCGGTCTTGTTCAACATCTTTGTAGCTGACATGGACAGTGGGATTGAGTGCGCCCTCAGCAAGTTTGTCGATGACACCAAGCTGTGTGGTTCGGTTGATACCCTGGAGGGAAGGAATGCCATCCAGAGGGACCTCGACATGCTTGTGAGGTGGGCTGATGCCAACCTCGTGAGGTTTAACCATGCCAAGTGCAAGGTCCTACACCTGGGTCGGAGCAATCCCAGGCACAGCTACAGGTTGGGCAGAGAAAATATTCAGAGTAGCCCTGTGGAGAAGGACTTGGGGGTGTTGGTTGATGAGAAAATGAACATGGGCCGGCTTTAGTGTGCGCTTGCAGCCCAGAAAACCAACCGTATCCTGGGCTGCATCAATGAAGCGTGACCAGCAGGTCGAGGGAGGTGATCCTGCCCCTCTACTCTGCTCTTGTGAGACCTCAGTTGGAGTATTGTGTGCAGTTCTGGTGTCTTCAACATAAAAAGGACATGCAACTGTTGGAACAAGTCCAGAGGAGAGCCACGAGGATGATCAGGGGACTGGAGCACCTCCCATATTAAGATAGACTGAGAAAGTTGGGGCTGCTTAGCCTGGAGAAGAGAAGGCTGCGTGGAGACCTCATAGCAGCCTTCCAGTATCTGGAGGGGACCTGTAGGGATGCTGGGGAGGGACTCTTCATTAGAGACTGTAGTGATAGGACAAGGGGTAACGGGTTAAAACTTAAACAGGGGAAGTTTAGATTGGCTATAAGGAGGAAATTCTTTCCTGTTAGGTTGGTGAGGCACTGGAGTGGGTTGCCCAGGCAGGTTGTGAATGCTCCCTCCCTGGCAGTGTTCAAGACCAGGTTGGACGAGGCCTTGGGTGATATGATTTAGCGTAAGGTGTCCCTGCCCACGGCAGGGGGGTTGGAACTAGATGTTCTTAAGGTCCTTTCCAACCCTAACTATTCTATGATTCTATGATTTACCAAGGCCTTTACCATGCTTGACTGATTGCCTTCTGTGATATTACTGACTCTTTGTATCAGATGGAGAGAGTGGTATATGTCATTTGCCTTGAATTAAGCAAGGCCTTTGACATAGTTTCCCATAGTTTCACATACAGCCTAAAAGTGGATACTGAGTGGACTAGAAACTGGGTGAAAAAGTTTCTAGAACACCAGGCTTAATGGGTGGTGGTCAAACAAATTGAAGTCTAACTAGCAGTGATACTCCTCAGGGGCCAGTATGGGGACTGATTCTACTTAATACTGTCATCAGTGACCTGGATGATGAAACCTTTAACAATGCAAGTTTGTGAATGACACTAAAATGTCAGGGGGAAGGCAGTGAGGGAGAAGGGCAACACTGATGAGTACTCTGGAGGGAAAGGCTTGCCATTTGGAATAACCTTGACATACTGGAGTAATGGACTGACCGGAACTTCTCTTAGTTTAGGAAAGGCAAATGCAAAGTCATGCATCTGAGACAGAACAACTGCACACAGCAGTAGAGGCTGCTGACATAGCAGCAGTGCAGAAAAGAACCTCGGGGTGCTGGCGGACAACAAATTGAATGTGAATCATTGCTGTGCACCGGTGGTCATGAAGACCAATCTCATACCAAGATACATAAGAGTGTAGCCAGCAGATCAAAGAAAGTCTTTATTTCCCTTTACCTGGCACTCTGAAGGCCACATCTAGTGTATTATGTCCAGCTTTGTATGTCCCAGTACTAGAGAAATTTAGTTCAGCAAAGTGTCATTAAACGAACTGAGTGTCTGGAGCATATAATATATAAGGATGAATAAACTGGATTTGCTGGGTCCAGAGAAGAGAAAGATAAAGGGAATCAAATAACTGTCTTCAGTGACCTTAAAGGGCATTATAGAGCCAGATTCTTGTAGGACATGCACAGTAAATAGACAAGAAGTATTGGTCACCGGTTGCAGTAGCAAAAATTACAACTGAATATGAGGAAAAAAATTTCATGGTGAAAATTGTTAAGCACTGGAACAGATTGCCAAGATAGGTAGTGAAATTTCCACCCTTGGAAGTTTCCTTGAACAGCCTGATGTAACCTTGAAGGTTGCTCTGATGTTAATGCTTCTAGAAGGAAAATTGGTCAAGATGTTTTTTGTTTTTAAAAATAAAATCTGGTCTTCCCTAGGAGCATTGAGCGTGGAGATCTTTGAGGTTCTTTCCAGACCTTCACTTCTATGAATCCTTAAGGCCATCTCTGAAAAAATAGTTTCACAGCATCTAGCTGTTGGGCTGTTTGATAGATACTGGAATTTATGCCCTGAATGAAGTGCTTATGTTTTGTCTGGAGTTCTGGAGTATTCCAACACTTAAGAAGGGAGCCACAAAAGTAGTGTGCATTATACACCACGAAATGTAAGCACAACATAAATATGTAGAACAGATGTATCAGTTTTAAGTTTAGGGAATTTACCCTTTTGTTCTGAACTCCCAGTATGGACAGTTTCTTTTCACACTAGTAACCTATTCCAGGAGCACTTTGCCTATGTAAATATTACAGAGCACAGGTAGAAACTAGAAATTGAGGTGTTCTCTCTTTTTTTATTTAATCAGCTGCTCAATTGTTGGTATACTCAGCAAGGCTGAAGATGTTGTGGGAGTTAATGCCATCAGCATTTCTTAAGTGCTTTGAAGATAAAAGACAATATAAAGCACTAATTATCATTACTAATTAGCATCACACCAAACTTGACTCACTGACTGGTTTTTCAAGTCTTAAAAGGGTTGTCAGCAATCTCTGGAAAACTTGAAAACCTTTTTCTCACAAACAGAAAGTGAGAGCTGGAAAGCATTGCTGTAAAGCCAGTGTACAGTTCTGGGTTTATCTGACTCCAAGCAGGGTAAATTTAGTGTTAGGTGAATCAGAGGCCAGCCTTTGATATAGCACCATTCTCTAAGCCAAGAAAGGTAATCATTAAACAAATGTAATGGGGCCAGACTCATAACTTGTACAATTCTATGAAACCAAAGAGTCTCCTTTCTAGGATATGTACCTACTGAGTCTGCTCAATAGGTATGATTGGTTCCCTAGCTTCTGTACTTTGCCATTATAGACATACACACCTGCTGAGGATATTTTTCAACTGAAAGTGTTGAACCTGTTCTCATGTGATTCCAACCACATGGATATGTGTTTTTTTGTTTGGGCTTTTTTTTTTTTTAGGCAGATAGAGTAGGGTACATCCGTGATTAATTTTACAGCTGTTGTCTATGTGTGAGCTAGGTGTCTTAGACCTAATAATATTACATCAAAACCTAGATGTAATAAATAGCTATCCAGAACTGGAGATATTCAGATATCAAGTGTGGGTGTCCACACTTACAGGGCATTACACTCTCATAGGATGAGGTTAATAGCTTTCTAGAGTCCATTGACTGGACAAAATATCTCTCTACTAAAGTAATAGAAGCCTTCAAATTTCTGTTAACAGGTAGACCACCTACCTTATAGAAACTTAGATTTTGGCAGGTTGACTCTCACCTGTTTTCATCAGGCATTTTTATGTTAAATGTCCCCATTGGCCTAATCAATTACAATCGCACTGAGCAGCCTAATACACATGAGCAGAATTAACCGCTTCTTAAAGTGCAATAGAAGGACCTTAATGAAACATTAGTGATGCCTCTTACTGTTCTGGCAGAGTGTGCCATGTGGTGTTACACTTTCACACACTTCTACAGATGTTAGAGTGTTTGGGAAAGAAATAGGTGTTTGGGCTGAATACCATCCTTTCCCTGAGGGATTCAAATCTCTCTCTAGCGAGAGTCAGCCTAACCAGTGGATGATCTGTTTTGAGAGCAGATGCTTTCCATCTCATTTCCCAAAGAGGTGCCAGCTATTGCAGCTGGAACTTCAGTTTGTTGCACCATAAAATGATAAATGAATTTCTTCCTGGGAGAATCATATGACCATTAGATTGTTTTACAAGAAATGTCATTCCATTTTGTGAGGAACCTGATCCCATCATTTATCACTGGGCAGGTATTTTATCAATTAGCTATTCCCTGATGTAACATTTGATAGCCTGCCACTTCCACTGACCTATTTCAAAAGACAGGATTTGCTACACCTGCATTTTGTGCCTTGTACTGCATGTGAAGACTGAGCCTGTCACGGACAAGGCAGAAGACTGCTTAATTGCTAATCACAGCTAGGCTTGGGCCAAATTACTTAGCTGTTTAAGACTGTTGCACTTCTAGGCACTCATTTAAACTCAAACCATGTGAGGAACCTGCAGAATTTAAATGGTTATGCAGAAACCAAGGGAAGATTTTGCGAATCTCAGTTTTGGATTTATACATGCAAGTATATACGTAAGTGCTTTCTAGGCCTCTACCCAAGACGTTATTGTAGCTACTAAAAATAATTCATTGCATCTGTCTGCACACGCAGTTTTAAATTAGAGCTGTTTCTCATTCATAAACTTTCATGTGTGTGTGTTCAGGGTAAGTATATTCTTCAAATCTTCATTGATTTCTGGGATGAACAGGTCTGACAGTAACAGGAGGTAAAGCTGCTAACTTCTGCAAGATTCAAAGGTTGAATGTATTTTCTATAACCCCTGACAGTGGGAAAAGACCAGCCTTAGCCTACTAATTATCAGTGTTAACATGTAATATATAAATTAAAACATGAGATATAAACTAAAACATGCATTCCCTTGGACAAGAGGGTGTCGTGGTTTAAACCCAGTCAGGTAACTTGTTCACTCACTCCCAGTGAGTGGTGCCGAGCTGACAACAATCGAGGTCTGTGTGTCCCCCCCACCGGGGCTCTCTGCTTCCCCGCTCCCGGAGGAATGGGGAGGAGGATCGAAAGAGTGCAACTGAGACAAGAACAGTCCAGCAACCAATGTACACAAATCACCACGCTACTATCAACTACAACAATGATAAGGGAAAATAACAAGGGAAGAGAATACGATACCACCGGCCAAGAAAACGAGTTCCACCCAGAAGCCCCTGTCCTTCCGGGTAACTCCCAGTTACCCCTCACCCCGGGCATGACGTGCTGTGGTATGGAATACCTCCCTGGCTAGCCCGGGTCAGGCGCCCCATCTCTGCTTCCTCACAGCTTCCCCTCCTCCCTGGCAGAGCATGAGCCTCACAAAGTCCTTGGTCAGGGTAAACATCACTTAGCAACAACCGAAAACATCGGTATCACCAGCACTGTTCTCAAACTGGAAGTCAAAACACAGCACTGCACCAGCTACCACAAAGGAAAAAAAACATGACTGCTACTGCTGAACCCAGGACATTATCCACCCCTTATTCCATACCATTCACGTCGTGCTCAGATCCCACATTTTCAATACACCATCGCTCTCCCACATATATACATCCATATACATACAGACCAAGAGGAAAAGATCATTTTCTTAGTGCATGGACCAATCCCTATAATGCTGCAGAGTCCATTCGGCCCATGATGTTCAAAGTTCATTCTCTGTTGGGATGATGGCTGGAGGGAAGTCAGGGCCAGTCGCTGGTGACCTGGAGACATCTAGTTGATGGGCTATAAAAGTATTACACAGTAGGCAACAGCATACAATTGAGTTCACTGGCTGTTTGCCCCTAAAATCAAATCCCCTTGAGGTATACATCGGACTTCCCCATCTTCCCACATTACCCACCAAGTATATCCAGATGCCTGAGCAAAAGCAATCCCACGAGTGGGTTTGCCTTTACCTGAAGCAGGAATAACCCAGGCTGTCTTCCCCAGCAAATTCTTCATATGCACCACGGGAACTTTGTCCCCCTCTGCAATATGTAAAAGTTCTGACTGGGCTGGGCCAGCCCTGTTGGCAGATCCTCTGGTGTTGACCAACCAGGTGGCCTTTGGTAAATGTGCATCCCAATGTTTGAAAGTCCCACCACCCATTGCTCTCAGTGTAGTTTTTAACAGCCCATTGTACCGTTCGATTCTCCCAGGGGCTGGTGCATGGTAGGGGATGTGATATACCTACTCGATGCCATGCTCTTTGGCCCAAATATCTATAAGGTTATTCCGGAAATGAGTCCCATTGTCTGACTCAATTCTCTCTGGGGTGCCGTGTCGCCACAAAATCTGTTTCTCAAGGCCCAGGATAGTGTTGCGGGCAGTGGCATGGGGCACAGCGTATGTTTCCAGTCACCCGGTGGTTGCTTCCACCATGGTAAGCACATGGCGCTTGCCTTGGCGGGTTGGTGGCAGTGTGATATAGTCAATCTGCCAGGCCTCCCCATATTTATACTTCAACCATCGTCCTCCATACCAAAGAGGCTTTAACCGCTTGGCTTGTTTAATTGCAGCACATGTTTCACACTCATGAATAACCTGGGCAATAGTGTCCATTGTTAAGTCCACCCCTCGGTCACGGGCCCATCTATATGTTGCATCTCTGCCCTGATGGCCTGAAATGTCATGGGCCCACCAGGCCAAAAATAATTCACCTTTATGTTGCCAATCTAAGTCCATCTGAGCCACTTCAATCTTAGCCGCTTTATCCGCTTGTTGGTTGTTCTGGTGTTCCTCAGTGGCCCGACTCTTGGGTACATGGGCATCTACATGACGTACCTTCACCACCAGGTTCTGCACCCTGGCAGCAATATCTTTCCACAGTGCAGCAGCCCAGATGGGTTTACTTCTGTGTTGACAGTTGCTTCAACCGCCCCCACAGGGCATTTGCCACCATCCATGAGTCAGTATAGAGATAAAGTACTGGCCACTTTTCTCGTTCAGCAATGTCCAGGGCCAGCAGGATGGCTTTCACCTCGGCAAACTGACTCGATTCACCCTCTCCGTCAGCAGTTTCTGCAACTTGTTGTCCAGGACTCCATACAGCTGCCTTCCATCTCTGATGCTTTCCCACAATACGGCAAGAGCCATCAGTAAACAAGGCATACTGCTTTTCACTTTCTGACAGTTTATTATATGGTGGGGCCTCTTCAGCGCGCACCACCTCCTCCTTTGGTGACATTCCGAAATCTTTGCCCTCTGGCTAGTCCATGATGACTTCTAGAATGCCTGGAAGACTGAGATTTCCTATTCGAGTTCGTTGTGTAATTAGTGCAGCCCATTTACTCCATGTAGCATTAGTTGCATGATGTGTAGAGGAGACCCTGCCTTTGAACATCCAGCCCAGCACGGGCAACCGGGGTGCCAGGAGGAGCTGTGCTTCAGTGCCAATCACTTCCGAAGCAGCTCGAGCCCCTTCATAGGCTGCCAGTATCTCTTTCTCAGTTGGGGTATAGCTGGCCTCAAATCCTTTATATCCCCGACTCCAAAAGCCGAGGGGTCGACCTCGAGTCTCCCCTGGAGCTTTCTGCCAGAGGCTCCAGGTAGGACCGTTCTCCCCAGCTGCAGTGTACAGCACATTTTTTACATCTGGTCCGGTCCGGACTGGTCCAAGGGCTACTGCTTGAACTATCTCGCGTTTAATTTGCTCAAAGGCTTGTTGTTGCTCAGGGCCCCATTTAAAATCATTCTTCTTCCGGGTCACATGATAGAGAGGGCTTACAATCGAACTGTAATTTGGGATGTGCATTCTCCAGAACCCCACTGCACCCAAGAAGGCTTGCGTTTCTTTCTTATTAGTTGGTGGAGACATTGCTGTTATCTTGTTGATCACATCTGTGGGGATCTGTTTACGTCCATCTTGCCATTTTATTCCCAAAAATTGAATCTCCTGTGCAGGTCCCTTGACCTTACTCCGTTTTATGGCAAAACCGGCTTTCAGCAGGATTTGGATTATTTTCCTCCCTTTCTCAAAGACTTCTTCCGCTGTATCGCCCCACACAATAATGTCATCAATGTATTGCAGGTGTTCTGGAGCTTGCTCCTGTTCCAGTGCATTCTGGATCAGTCCATGGCAAATGGTAGGGCTGTGTTTCCACCCCTGGGGCAGTCGGTTCCAAGTGAACTGGACACCCCTCCAAGTAAAAGCAAACTGTGGCCTGCACTCTGCTGCCAAAGGAATTGAGAAAAATGCATTGGCAATATCAATCGTGGCATACCACTTGGCTGCCTTTGACTCTAGTTCATACTGAAGTTCTAGCATGTCCGGTACGGCAGCACTCAATGGTGGTGTGACTTCATTCAGGCCACGATAGTCTACTGTTAGTCTCCATTCTCCATTAGACTTTCGCACTGGCCATATGGGGCTATTGAAGGGTGAGTGGGTCCTGCTGATCACCCCCTGACTCTCCAGTCTACGGATCAGCTGATGGATGGGAATCAGGGAGTCTCGGTTGGTGCGATATTGCCGCCGGTGCACTGTTGTGGTCGCAATTGGCACTTGTTGTTCTTCGACTTTCAGCAACCCCACAGCAGAGGGATCTTCTGAGAGACCAGGCAAGGTGGACAGCTGCTCAATTTCCTCAGTCTCCAAAGCAGCAATACCAAAAGCCCACCGGTACCCTTTTGGGTCTTTGAAGTACCCTCTCTTGAGGTAGTCTATGCCGAGGATGCATGGAGCCTCTGGACCAGTCACAATAGGGTGCTTTTGCCATTCCCTCCCAGTCAGGCTGATTTCAGCCTCCAGCACAGTCAACTCTTGGGATCCTCCTGTTACTCCAGAAATATAGATGGGTTCCACCCCTTGACAGCTTGATGGCATCAGGGTACACTGTGCACCGGTATCTACTCGAGCCTTATACTTCTGTGGGACTGATGTGCCAGGCCAGCTGATCCACACAGTCCAGTAAATCTGATTGTCCCCTACCTCCACCTGGCTGGAGGCAGGGCCCCTCTAATTGTTGTCACAGCGTTGGACACTTAAGTCGTGGTGAAAGGGATTATTCTTTGTTATCACAGGAGCTGGAGTAAAATCAGCTCTTCCACTCCATCTGGGAAACTGATCACCAGAGACTGAAGCCGTAGCTCTCATGGGACGATCAGTCTTGGCCCTTGCTCCCCTCTTCAATTCACTCACCTGTTCCTCCAAAGCTGAAGTAGGTTTTCCATCCCACTTTGTCATGTCTTCTCCGTGATCCAGCAGGTAAAACCATAGGGTACCCCGTGGCGTATACCTCCTGTATCTCCTCTCTTGAACAATAGGATGCCTTTTGTTAATAGCTGAGACGTGTGTTGGTACATGTGAGGAGCTGGATAAATCAGGTAGATCGTCCCTCAATTGTTCGAGGTCCTGGGACAGTTTTTTCACAGCTGAGATGATGGAAGGGGTGAGATTGTCTTCGAACTCTCGGAGTTTATGAACCATTTCATCCACTGTTAGTGGTACTATGTCATTCCAGGTTACTGTTGCCAATGAATGGGCATATGATGACGGTGCATTCCATGTAAGTTTTTGCCACATGGGTCGTGTACATTCAACTTCATCTGGATCTATAGGTGTATCCCCGTTATTCGGCTTGATGTGATAGAACATCTCTACAATGGCCGATTCCTTCAGAGGCTGGATGCCTTTGTCTATAGTAGTCCACTTGGCCGAACGACTCGTAACATCGTCCTTGTACGGAAACCTTTCTTTCACAGCTGCCAAGAGCCGCCTCCAAAGCCTGAGGGACTTTTTCTCTCTTGCAATTGCTTTGTCAATTCCCCCTTCTCTAGCAAGTGATCCCAGCTGCTTGGCTTCTGTACCTTCTAGTTCGTGACCATCAGCCCCATTGTCCCAGCATCGGAGTAACCAGGTGATGATGTGCTCCCCTGGTTGACGGGTAAAATCTTTTCGCATATTCCGCAGCTCGGTTGAGGTCCGAGGTCGAGAAGTTACCTCTTCTTCTTCTTCTTCGTCATGTGATGATGACTCCTGATCAGATTCTGGACCGGGTGGTGAATTCGTTGTTTCTTCATCTCGCTTCACCCTTTTTGCCTCCTTTTTGCTTGTTCTCTTGCATACAGGGGCAACCGATATTGGTACGAATTGGTCCTCTGGTTTGGCTGCAGTGATTATCACTGTGGTTTGAGTAGCAACTGTACTTGTTGCTGGGGGTGGTGTAGCTGCTGTGCTTGGAGCTGGGGTAACCGCGCTGTCTGTTGCAGTTGAAGTTTGAGCAGCTGCTGTACTTGCCACTGGGGTAGCTGCTCTGTTCATTGAGGCCAAAGTTTGAGTAGTGACTGTACTTGTCGCTGGGGTTGGTGCAGCTGCTGTGCTTGGAGCTGGGGTAACCGCGCTGTCTGTTCCGGTTGAAGTTTGAGCAGCTGCTGTGCTTGCCGCTGGGGTAGCTGTGCTGTTCATTGCAGCCAAAGTTTGAGTAGCGACTGTACTTGTCGCTGGGGATGGTGAGGCTGCTGTGTTTGGAGCTGGAGTAGCTGCACTGACTGTTGCTTTGCCCTCAGATCCGCCGACATTCTTTTCCTCTTGAAGGTGCTGGATAGTGTTGAACAAGGCCCTGTAAGCATAGGCCAAGCCCCAGCACGTTGCCGTGATTTGTCCATCTCTGGTATGGCCAGAATGACCACACACCTCATTTAAGTGTTTTACTAATTCTTCTGGATTTTGCAGTTGTTCGGTAGTGAAATTCCAAAGTACTGGAGGGGCCCACTGACCTAAATACTTGCCCATACTATCCCACACACCCTGCCACTTATGGCTGTCCAGCCTCAGGGAAAATCTCTCGGTCCTCCTACATCGTCGTTTGACCCCAGACAAGACCCAAACCTGACTCTGCTTAACTCTTGAAATCAGTAGTGGGCAAAACACACTCTGTATGCGTGTTAGCATGGTGATTCCCATCACCATCAGCAAACAAGTCTCAACAGCATTAAAAGGCCATTCAAAAAATTCAAAACTCTCAAATGTAAATGGTCTGGGGGGAGGACTGGGAGGGTAAAAGGATGTCTCCTTCACAGGTTGAGCACCTGAGAAGGAGAAAAAAGATTTGTAATTGCTAAGCACCTCCATCATATACCTCCCAAAGTATAAAGGTGGTGACCACACTGGGAACATAAGCCAGATCAGTTTCATGATCAATGATTCTATTGTATTACAAGTCATTACCATAAAGTACAATGGGACAAAAACCTTAGCCCAAGTCCCACACTTGAAAAACACTAATACAGCAAATACCAGATGGAAGTAAGATACGATATACTGAAACTGTGAGATCAAGAGGAACAACCTTGAGAGCCAATAAATCAGCATTGCGACGAGTGACTATCAATCCAGTCAGATCTGTTCTTATCTCAACCCCTCGTGCCCCACGTTGGGCGCCAAAAAGAACTGTCGTGGTTTAAACCCAGTCAGGTAACTTGTTCACTCACTCCCAGTGAGTGGTGCCGAGCTGACAACAATCGAGGTCCGTGTCCCCCCCCACCGGGGCTCTCCACCAGCCCATGGAGAAGGGGCTCCCTGGTCATCCCAAAGGCCCATCTGCACCCCGCCAAGCTGCACCAGCTTTACACAAAGGAAAAACATGACTGCTACTGCTGAACCCAGGACAGAGGGTTTCCAGAAAAGTATTTTGGCACTGTTCCTGAAGGAGAAAAAGATAAAACCAGTACTCTAATACATGAAATTAACAAAGAGGCTTACAATGTTAAGGTTCTATTGGCTTTGAAGAGAAATGCTGTTACAGACAAAGGCTGTATGCAATAAACAGCTTATCTGTTTAAAGTTATATGTCTGAGATGGTTTTAGGCATCCTTGACTATGAGCAGTGCACAAGAAAGCTGGGCTAATGACCTGAAGTTCCTATGCTGTAAAAGGAAAGAATTTGGAGCTTCAAAGTAGGAACCAGTTTTCATGGAGCTTCATGGAGCATGCCGCTATGGAATAAAACCATTTAGAAATTTAGTTCTGAAACGTACCTGAAGAGCAGAACAGAGTGTACAGGCTTGAATTCCATGTAAAAGACAATATTAATCTCTTATTTTTTTCTATCTTCTATTTAAAAAGAGGTGTAGGATGATTTATTTTACTCTACTGTCTTTTAAACCATGATTTGGGATGATATCCAAGGCCAGCTGATACAGGAAAATTTAAGTCAGATGGATTTATCTTCATAGTTTATTAGTGTCTTTTTATGTGTAATAAAACTATGTGGGTTTTCAGATGGCCACCAAAATGAAAACCTAATGTCATAGTAACTTTCTTCTTGTCACAGTTGCATAGTTTCTGTAACCCATGCATTGTTCATGTTCTTGCTTACAAGATGCTGAACTTCTTTTGCTTGCAATTTCTGATTCTATTTCATCGTTGTTTTGAGAATAGATGAGATATCCAAGAGGCTAATCAAAGAAGGAGGAGTGAGTAAATGCCATTTCGGATGAGTGCAGAAGACATTTAATTTGTACAGCTAAAGAGCTAAGTGTTAATCCAGATTCCTAATAGGCTTTTCTGGGAGCTGTCTGGGTCTGCAGTCATATTCCAATTCCGGATGCTGGTGGAACTTGGACAAGGGTATGATATTTGTTGAGAAAGCTGGAAGGTAAACAAACTACTTGCAAATAGAACAAAAAATGTTGCAAGGAAGAGATGGGTGGCAGGATCCTCTCATTGTCAGTGAGGCTGCAAAAGCTTATTATCAAGTATATGTTACCATTTAGGGTTAAAAATAATGATGTTAATGGCTAGTTTATTAGTCACGCATTTTGAAATAGAACATGCTGTGTACTATGAATGGTTGCAGTCATCAGAAATGATCTCTTAATTTATCCAGAAGTGATAACAGTTACTGACCTTAAAGCAAAACAGAACTTCTTTGGAATCACTTTGGAAGTGAACTATGTAAGAAACAATCAACGCCAATCAAAACCCATCTATGCTATAAGCTAAAACATAAGCTAGTTGAGTTTAGAAAGCTAAGATAAATTTTAGATGGAGAATGGCCTCATATTTTCCTAATTAAAGACAGGTAAGATTTGAAATGGGGCTGAATCTTAACTACAAAGTCCTTATAGTACTTATAGTGTCATAAAGAGAAAGTTACTATATTTCTTTATGGTATATTACATTGTTACTTTTCAGTTTTCTACTTATAGAATAAATCTCTTCACCAAGAAATACATGTTTATATCATTAGTTTTATATGTATATATATATATATACACATATATAGCCACCACAAGACAGGAAGGTGAGTCATTCAGAAGCTAGTATCATCACATCAGAGCAAAAGTTGTAGGCATGTATGTCTTAAAGAATCATCATCAGATTTCACTATCTTAGCTGGTACTGATGTCTCAAGTTTCATGTTCACTGACTCACTGATTTAAACCAAGAGCTCCTATTTCTGAAGAGTGACCTCACTGTCAGGATGTGAGGAAAATGGTGGCGAAAAATGTTTCTGTCAAAGCTGCACTATTTACTTGGCAGAAAATAATTCAATTTCTATTATGCTGCTGAGAAATAAAGAGGGATTTTGAACCTAGTATACCAGCTAGGACCTCAGAGGGCAGAGACTGGTATTCCAATTACTGAATTGTTTACGAGTGTTAAATAGGTATAGGCTAGTTGTTGGTGTTTATGCATGTCTCATACTCTTCTGAGATGGGAGATAGTACTGCTTAAGGGAAAAAATTATTTTATTCACTTTTTCAGACTGAAGATAGACGTATGGAGAGAGCCTATGGTCAATTCAGGAATTTAAAAAGTTAGCACTGAGCCATGTTAGCAGCAGTGTATTCTCATCAGATTTCTTAAAGTGCACTAAGCCAGGCTAGCTTGAGTAATCAAAAAACTATAAGTCTATTTTCATATAGCCTTAAAAGAATAGCTGAAGGTGGTAACTTGTTAAACCAGTGGAATTTTATCTTTAGGATTGCATCTGACCATCAGTGAACTTTTATTACATCATTACTATCAAACATAACAAAGATAATATCAAAGGGTACTATTTAGAGAGTTAATCAAAACATCTCTCCTAATAAGATGTTGGAAAGTGATCTTTTTCTTTGGTTGTACAGCCACCCTTGTATTGGGCAGATTAAGGTTTTTTTGTTTGGAAAAACTGCCTTCTCCATTTTTTATTCAATTTGATTGATTCACTCATTACAGCTAGCTTGGCTACCTAGGCAACGCTGTATACTAATGTCAATACAATTTCAAGAAGACAAGTACTAACAAGTTCTTTGTAAGTTCTTCATAGATCACAAAGAGACAAATAATATGCATGGCAAAGCAAAGGAAAATACAGAAAGTTGGAGATTCCATGTGATAAGGAATTTCAACTTCATTATAACGTGTTTAAAGGTCAGTATTAAATTCAATGATACTAAATTTTGGGTTCTGAACATTATCAAATCAGAACATTTTATACAAACAGGATCAGTATTTCAAATTAAAAAAAAATATGGGAACAAAATTCTTTCTCAAATTTTCTTCATTGGTCAGAAGTGATGAAGGCTGCCAGTTCAGGATTCTTTTATTTTAATTAAAACAAATGGCATAAAAATTAGAAATGATTGTAAATAAACTAGCTTCCTTAATGTTACTGTTAACTCCTTTAATAGAATGCTTTATATTCCTTCTCCTTCTTCCTGCAGTTCTACTTTCTCTTTTTCCTTTCCTTCCTTGCTTTGTGAATTTTTTTTCCTTTTTGCTCTCCACCACTGTTTCTGACCTGCCTCATTCAGAGTCTATTTTTGACCATGTATGTCTTCCTGCCAACCCCTCAACTCCAAATGGATTTGCAAGAATACCTTTTAGTGTCATTTAAAACTTTAATACAAGACTGTTGCACAGTTTTCTGACTCCACTGTTACTCCATTCAGTTCCAAACTCCTGATGACCTTGGTATGTGCAAGACCAGTTCCTACAACTAAAAATATAAACAATATCATAGGCAAGCTAGGACACTGGGAAAGTACAGAATAAAGCTTCTGGCTGAGAAGAGCAGTGAGTGAGTATGGTCAGCAGCAGTGGTAGGGAAAGGTGGGAAAAAGGAAAACAAAGCTCAAAACCAAACGTAAGGTGAAATACGCATTTCTCATAGTTTAAGTCAGTAGAAGGCTATATTAAAAAACCTAAAGCAAGCCAAATATACTAAAGTGCAACAAGGTAAATTAGAAGAAAGTGTGCCTTTCAGCTATTTCAATACAGAAACAAAATATTGTTCATCATTTTTTAAATTAATTTGTTACATTTTTGTAATTCCTAAACCTACTTATAGACTCGAACGCTTTATGTATTTAATAAACAGTTGTACAATTAATCTAAAATTTTGTCAAGCTAGACAAAAAATTTACCTTCTTGAAAGAGTTTACATTCATGAGAATTATGAAAAACTTTATATAACTTTAATGTTATATAAAACAAGGAAATCTCACCCTCTTCAATACTTATTTTTCAATTGTGTGTTTCTGAGTGCAGGTATTCTACCAGATGCTACTTCTGATTGGAATGCTGCCTGACACGGATGTTTTATTATTAGCATATCTTTCTGAACTTTCATTTCTGTTGCCTCTGTTTTCATCAGTCTCATTATTAATATTTTTTCACATTCTGAGTAAGCGTCACCAAATCTTGTGCACGTGTTGATAAATTCCAGTTAACAAATACTGATTTTATGTATGGAATATAGGAGACGCTCCCACTTATTTTTCACTTTACCCATGTTCTGAATAGAACTAGTTCATAATGTTGTTGTATGCAAGACTTAGATATGCGTCCTGCGACTTCAAAGATTTGATTTATTTTAAAAATTCGTGTTTATATTGTGAATTAAGTTTAGTTAGTTGAAATCCTTTAACTGAATTCTTTTTACTGGGTGGTTTTGTTGGAAGTTGACATAGTACTGTATTTTTGCTCTTTTCATGGATAATATTAAAGTGCAGAACTTGAGCAGAACTCTAAAGAGCCCTTCTAAACTAGATAAATATGATAGACTACATAAAGTTATGAGCAACTGAAATGTCTGAAAAACACCTACATTCAATGCTTTCATTTTTTTACTACAAATTGATTTCTTTACTTCCAAATTATAAATTACTGTATATGCAGCTATAAATCCCATTCACAGGAACATGACATATTGAACCATTGGTAGTTAACATATTCCCTAGTTTTTTTTAATAATGCAACAGAAGACATTTGGTCTTGCATCATCTAATTATATGATGGAATTGCATTGGGTCTTTATCCTGATACTAGATTAGAATGAGAACATAAACTAATAAAAGTAAATTAACTATTTTTATTTCTAGAGACAAACATCAAAATTTATTGCGACATATTTTTGCTTAAATAAAATTACATGCAAATCAGTGTTTTTCAGAAATTTTTATATGTCATGGCAGCATTAGAATAAAAGACCTGGCTTTTAATTACAGATAATTAGCAAAATGTCACTGGTGTCTTTCTTACTCACTTTGGTTTTGTAATGATATAGAAATTGCTGGTGAATGAAGTGTGGGCGATAGTCCCTGGAAGTTAATTAGTTTTATAGATCCTTGACTCAGGGAAATCAAAATGGAAAAGGCCTTTCGTGGTGAATCATCTAATATTTTAGATGCTGTCCATTAGAACTTTTTTTTCAGTATTTTATGTTGCAGCATTTTAGTGTGTTTAGTAAAGGAGCTTATACCAGTCCCCCTTGGGAGATTATTTCATAGCCTGAGAGATGTCACTGGGCCTTGTACGACTTGTTTTATTTACACATGTAATACCAATGAAATTAATTGGACAACAAGTATTTGCTAACAAGGAGATTTAATGACATTTGCTATTATTGCTACTCTTCAGTTTCAGGTGTTTTTCTTAATCATGCTTGCAAATGGAGATATGTTCAATTTGTTATCACTAAGTGGGCTTTTTCATTACCATAAAAATTATTTAGACACCTTTTGATTTTGCATGGCCTTCTGTGTGGGCACTTACTGTCTCATTTCCTAGGGAACTATATAAAAGGTGAATATACAAAGGTTATTAGCGTTAAAATTATTCATTTTATTTACCCCTTCTTTTTTTTTTTATTTTTCTTTTTCCTTTTCTTAACATTTCTTAACAATTTAGCAATAAGTATCTGATTGCTTTTTGGCATCAGTATTGCTCAGTAATACAGCTTAGAAGCTGTGACTGCATAGCTGTTTTAGTGTGGACGTACTTAATATGAGCTGAATCATGTGAGAAATCTGTCTCTTGAATATTTTTATTTTTCACACATTAATTCTTAATTTTCTATATATAATTGTTTTGTGCCTCCCCTAGAACAATTACTAGTTTAGATCTTCCTCTTTCCTCTCTTCCTCAACAAAATTTTCAGATGACAGTATATTGCAGCAGGAGAGAGACAATAAAAATATTGTAATAAGGCTACTGATCTACCATGTAAGATTGATACCTATATTGACCTCAGCAGCTTTGGGAACATGTATCTGAATAACATAGTAAGAATGTAAACCCAGGTAAAACAATTGTGGAATAGAGCAAAACAATTTCCAAGAGTGGCTAGAATTTGAGAAAAGATCATGGATGATTGTGACCATAAGAGAAGTGACCTACTTTAAAAGTACAGTAGGGAAAAAAGCATACTTCAAGTTTGAATTGCTAACAGAGAAGGCTGATGAAAGGAGCTGGATAAAACCATGAAAAAAAAACATGTTTCCATTTTTATAATCAAGAAATGCCTATTTCTTTAAATGTGGTGCGTTTTTTCATTCCTTTCTATTAGCATTATAAGAATGGATATAATCTATCAGAAATGTATTCACAAAGGAAAATGCCATGGACATATATCATGCAAAAATCTAAACATAACAGTCTTTGGACTGAGTATTTATAGGTCATCCTGAGAGCTTTTTGAGGGCTTGCTAAAGATATTAACAAGAAAGTACTCTAAAAATAGAGAATTTAAATGAATCCAACCAATGAACATCAGCTGAATACCTGAATAATTATACATTACTCCAGTAATACTGAGGGGAAAAAAAGTCTCAAAAATCAAGGGCTAGTTATGATCAGCTAGGAAAAGAGACATGATGTTGAGGTAAGACTTCTTGAATAAATCATGTACTATGAGTAGTTACAGTCATAACAGAACAGGAAAGTTAGGTTCCCATTGGGGATGTTGAGTACATTCATGTGCATCAGATAAAATGAAGAGAATAAATGTGATTAAGAGTGGGATGGAGCAGCCAGGTAGGTAAAATTTTTCAGATGAAGTAAGAAATAGTGCTTTTGCAAGGCAGAAGGGAGAGGGTAAATAATAGTGATGGGAAGGCAGATTAATTAATTTACCCAAGGCCTTGATTTGCAGGACTTGCAGCCACGGTGGATACACCTGCTTGCAGACCCTCTTAGGAAGTAGGTGAAGGTGCATCCACTATTGTGAAGCCTTGATCTATGGGATAGACATAGAAAAATCTAATGGTGGAGAGCACAGAAGAGAATTGAAGGGATAGGAACAATGCTGACCAAGGTAAGTGGACTGGGATGACTTCAAGGTGGAAACTGGCTGTTGGTTCTCTCTGTATTGCCTTGCAATCAATTAGGCATTTTCTTCAATCAAAAACTGATGCATTTCCCTGTGAAAGAGTGAAGAACTAGCCTCTACTTCACTAAAAAGCCTAATTGGTTAATACAATTAACATATATGGAAATAGAAGTGAGACTCATTGTAATATGGGAAAAAGGGAAGAGATTCATGAGTCATTTTGAAATCTGCTCAGCCAAGTAAAATTCACAGTAGGAGGTTCAGCAAACTGAATGGGACCATCTCGGAGCCATTAGCATGTATATCTGAGAACTGGTGCAGAATGGATGAAGTTCCAAAAGACACTAAAAGGGCAAAAATATCATGAATTCTTCAAAACCAGGGGGAATAAAGTAGACTGGGAAACTACATACAGTTTATCCTAACTTACATTCCTATAAAACTGCCATAATAAGCTCATTGAAAGCAAAATGTAAAATAACAGCCTTCATCAATTTGCACATTACAGATCATGTCAAACCGAATTATTTGACTTTATGACAGGGTAACAGGGTGATGGATAAAGAAGAAGCATCAGATATAATTTCTGTTGACCACTGAAAGGCTTCAGGCACCATTTCACATGACAGTTTCATGCAGAAGCTAGGGATCTAGATGATCCCACTGTAAGGTGGCTGCGTAGCTAGGTGCAAAAGTAAAGCTTGGAAGAATGGTTTCAATGGCTCGCTGTCAAACTGTAGGGATGTATCAAGAAAGGTTGCACAAAGGCCCATTCTAGGCTGGACGCTACTTATTGCTACCATGAATATCTTGTATCAAGGACAAATACTGCATTTGTATACATCTGTCTACAAGCACTAAGGATGACGTGATTTGAATTCAAAGTGATGTTGACTGACAGGAATCAATTAGACCGAAATAGTTATGTTTGAATTATATAATGACAAGTGAGAGGCTTTACACAGTGGCAGAAAAAAATCAAGTGCAGAAGTGTAAGATGGAAAAGGCTGGCTTGGCCTTAATTTTCCTATGAAGGTTTCCTGGTTACAAACCAAACATGACTTAAAATTGTATTTTTTTTCTGTTCTTTAATTTTTGAGACAATCATGTTAGATGGATGGTATCCACAGCTGGAGAAGGGTGTCTTCCTGTGCCCAGGCTATCAGTCAGATGTACTGGTCCTTCTCACGCCTGTTTTCTGATTTAACAGCAGATGTGCTTAACAATGGATTGTCCATCTCTGCTTTTATCGTTTCATGGTTACCATAAGTTTCACCTGTCTGTTCTCCAGAACTATGAAGTCTTTTTGTCTTGGACAGCCTTCTTCAGCAGCCAAGAAAGGTAGCCTGTGCCAGAAATTCAAATCCCTGTTTATCTCCAGTTGATGGCTACTGTGTTTGCTTGATCCTCAGGCTGTTTACTGAGAATGATTCTGGAATGCTGCTGTGAATATTGTTACTTTCCGTCTCCAGGATAGCGGGACCACTCCCTTGTTAGACTACATTGTTAAACTAACTACTCTCACTGCTTCTCGTCTGAGAGATGTAGTGAGATTAATTATGTTTAGCTGATCATTCCTTGGGACACAGGAAAGGATTAAGCAGTTGCTTGAGATCAGCTCCAGGGCCCACCCCTATATAAAGTTCTAAAACATTCCCCTATAAATGTATTTGTATAATGATATAAATGTCTGTATATTTAATCACTCATATAATTTATAAATCTGTACAGTTTCTAGACATGCATGTATTTATATTTTCATATATGTGGCATCTGCAGTAATTAAAATGGAGGAATTTGGTATCTCTGAATACTTGAACTTATTTATCAGTTTATCAACCCTAAGCAAATTAATGAAATTTAAGAAATTAACTGGAAAAATGCTTAGGGATTGAGGTCTCTTGCATTGTAGAGATAGTGGACATTCTTACTAGACTAGACACATTTAGCCAAGTGTTGAAAATATCAGCATTAAGTCCATAACACATGAGGTTGTAAGGCAAAACTCTTTAGTGAGAGGGTATGAACAATCCATGACCCAGCTGTCATCAAAGGAATGAAAGTGGGTTTGTACTGTAGATGAGCTTTTACAGAATAAGACAGTGCCTATGATCTCAGATGAACAGATTTAAAATTAAGCTAGATTTTTATCTATTTCTGAAATTCAAAGCCTGGTCTTACAAATACCCTCATGTATTTAAATGTGAGGCCTCTGCATTTTTACTCCTTGAGCTGATGTTCTAGTGAGATTTCTTTCTGGAAGAATTAGATTACTCCACTCTGAGTCACACAAGAGCCTGGGGAGTGTAAAATATTTAGTATGAGTATGATTAGCTCTGTATACAATGACATAAATATGAAGGTGCTCTGCACACAAATGATTGAAATTGTTTTAAGGCAAGTTTGAGGTATTAGCATTCTCTTAGTTAGAGCAGAGACTGTATTTACATAATTCATCTTGATTATAAATGTTCAGAGAAAGCTCTGGGAAACTGTACTGAACCCTGTTCAGAAACGGTTTCACTGCCTTAATATTCAGAGACATACTAGACAATGTGTTGGATATTTGGAAGAAATTCTTGACTATGAGAGTGGTGAGACACTGGAAGAGGTTGCCTAGAGAAGCTGTGGCTGTCCCATCCCTTGCAGTGCTCAAGGGCAGGTTGAACAGGGCTTTGAGCAACCTGGTCTAGTGGAAAGTGTCCCTGCCCATGGCAGGGGGGTTGGAACTACATGGTGTTCAAGGTCTTTTCCATCCCAAACTCCTCTATGATTTTATAATTCTATAATATTCAAACAAAGTATCGTCTAGATGAGGATCCAGTGAGGTGGACTATATTTTTGCTTTTACTAGGGCTTTTAGATTATAAAGTTATATAAAGATTGGCCTCTTGAAATAATGAACTATTTCTTGATTTCATATTAATAGTTAATCCAAATGGAACAATACTGAATTGTGATTGCATAAAATATTTGCATTTGCAACTCTGAATGGCATGCATGAAATCTGGTTTGTCCCACTGATTTTCTTTGTCAACTTGGCTTAGCTAAATTGCCAATGGCAGATTTTTAAACGAACAAGACCTTTGCTTAAATAATGTCATCATGAGTGGGATCATATGCACAAAATGGTAATCTCTTTATTTTGCCATTTTTTTTATACCTAACTTCTATGTATAGCTATTAATATTTTCTGTGTTGTCTGATGTTTGACAATAAATTGAAACCAGTAAAATAAAACAAGAAAACTGACAACCTACAGTCTACTTTCATTAGTAAGTCTCTGAAGCACAAATTCAGCATTTGACAGATGACTGACTCTTCTGATTCTTAGAATACGGCATGTACAGAAAATGATGGTACACTGACTTTGAGCGTTTTTTTTATTCTTTATGAACTTTCTACCACTGCATTTTGTGAAGAGAAAAAGAGGTTGTCTCTCTATAAGGAAAATATTCTAATTATAAACAGAACTATTATGTGTATAGATATAATACTTTTACATAATAATCAGTGCCAAGGACAATTGGGACTGTGTATTGTCCCATGACTTGCTCAGCTCTGAACAGGAATCAGTTGAAATTTAAGCTCAAGAGAGGATCCAAGAGCTCTTTAAAGATCATGCCATCTAGAACTTATGAGATAGCTCTGTCTTTGAGCTCCTTAACTATTTAATTGAGTTACTAGACAATGAGGTTGCTAAAATCTGCCTAAAAGGTCCCTTAGAGGGACCTAATCATCCAAGCATTTTAGTCAGAGTTAGCCTGTCTAAATTGCACTGACGTGTGCACAAAGGTCCGTGTTTTCATTCTCAAAAAACATGTCGTGAACAACAGTGCCTTTTTTTTTTCTCACCACTGCAACACATAAGAAAGACATTGCAAACCTGAATTCATATCTTCTGCTGCCTGAAGTGATTCAGTTGCACAGATCACCTTTCATAAGATCACCTTCTCACTATCAGAGTATCTTAGTTTGTCTGGGGAGTGGTGTGTCTGTTCTTCTTCTGGAAAGCAGAATATATTGCAGTCAAAAATGTGAAATGGAGGTATAGACGATACGTCAGACAACTCAGTAATCCAGTGACTGGGGTTTTCAGCCCAGATGATGTGGAGGGACCTGTGCTGTCTTTTTAATCAAAGACCTATATGGAGGAAACTGTATCAGTTGTTAAGTCCTTATGAGAAAGAGGAATTTCATTGGCATATTTTAAGGGTAAAACCTGCCTAATCACTTGCGTACTTCATACGAAAGGTCAGATATTGTAGGTCCTTAGTGGCTATAGTTATGCAATCTGCAGTATGAAAGACATCTCTTGGGTGTGTTTATTTATATGGGTGTCTTTTCACTCCTGATCCAGGCTAGTTACTTATTCAGTGCCTAGGTTTCTGTCCAGAGACACCTAGACCTTCCAACTGGCCATATTAGTACCCATCACATCTCTGGCACCCTGAGTAATTCCAGTAAATCAAGGTGCTTAAATATTACACATTGTCATACAAAGTATCTGTGATCTCAGGCACGAAAGGGAAGGAAACATGCGTCTTCTGCATCATAGGGAAAGGCTCCATCTGCAAGGCTAATACACAGAGTGGAGACACAGTAGTAGCATAAAAATCTGGACTATGAATTCCATGTACATGAATGGGATTTCATGCGCAAATAAAGTAGTATTTAAAGTATATTTTAAAAAGCTTTCTTTAGGATAGCCTACTCACTGCTCTAAATTCAGGCAGCTCTTCAGGCACTCTGCATGAAGAGTAGACTCTTCATTACACAGACTCTGAGTCTATGTAATGGTGCTTTGCTGTGCTAAAGTCCTTTCTCTGAATCTAGCCCTAATTCCCTTTTCCTGGTATAATATAGTAATCAATTTAGAAGAGATAGTAAAAACACAGATTCAGCAAGACCACTCCACTGCCTAAAATTATTTCTAGCTGCCTTTTAAAAATTGATAATAATTTACGTTGGCAGTTATCAATTGCTCAGATGTTACTATTTTTTTAAAATAACCAGATGAGTTAAAGAAGGGGCAAAGAATACTAAAACATTTCCTAGAATTTACAAGCAAGTTTGCTTTTAGCTCTCTTGAAATAACCAGCAGGCGTAAAAAGGACTGAGCATTAGAAAAAATAAATAAAAAAAAATCTGCAAAGTTGAATAAATGGAATTTATCAAGTATACTGCTATTTGTAGTAATACTATTGCTATTAATAATGCAGTATGTGTGCACTATATTTGTGAGGTAGGAAATAAAATATATTAATAAGTTAAAGCTATTGCAAGGAAATAAATTTCTGCCACACTAAAAATATCTTTAAAAGCAAACAATAAAATGAAATCTTTTATCTCTCTAAATTTTAATCAATCGGTCCACTGTTTTCAACATATTCATAAGCAATTTGATGTCCTAGAAGACAGTAAGTGTAGAGCAAAGTGCAGAATATTTTCATCTTTGCAGCTTGGAACTGCATGTTAGTCTGGGACATACAGTAGTTGGATTTCACAAATTCAGTCTAGTCATAGTGCCTCTGTTAATGCAGACAGCTCTGTTTCCATTCCTTTGATTGAAAGAAGTGGTTGATTGTGTTATCCATATGAGCAGCAGGCTGAAGAACAAAGCTTAAAGGGCACATGATTGTGCTCTTGCCAATGACAACAAAAGAATAATGGCATGTTGCCACCTTCTATCATTGTATGCCTTCCCTTGATTCTCCCCTCTACAGTTTCGAAAGAGGAATTTTAGCTTTGGTTAATACAAGGCAATATGTTGTGGAATCATGTAATAATACCAAAGACTCATGGTTAATGTATTCTAAAAGTTGTATTATTTTCTTTCATTTAAAATTAATGATATTTTGTAAGTTTTTTTAACAGTCTAAATGAAACTTCCTGTTGATAAGAGATTGAATTACTCTAACTGGAATGTAGTGCAAAGGAGGTGTGATTGGCTCTTGTAGTTGGATCAAAGCAGTTGAAATTTTTTAAGATCCTTTGGAGACTACAGCAGGTAAAAGACTGTAAGACTGTATGCATAAAAATATATTGATACTTGCAATAATTCTGTCTATTCAGACTGAGTTTCTTTGGATTTTCTCATGCAGTTCTTGCAGAATAATTTCCATAAATGTTTTGTGAGGTGGGACATAGCAGGTTAGGGTGTACTTGGCATGAAACAATTTACACATTTCTGGTGTGATATATGCTTTGTAAAGTTTGTTAGGAGAAAGGTGCCATGTTGATATCAGATTAACGTGTCCTGATGATCCAGGAGATGATCATATCACAGTATCACACTGTGAAATGAGTTGATATTTCTGTTTAATATAAAGGCCTATGTGTTTAGTTAAACATTTTTTTGTTGCATAACAAAAGAACTCTTTTATTTCTAATGGTTTACTTTTGTTAAAATATCCTTGAGTGTTATTGATTAGGTTGAGATTTATCTAAACTCTCATTTAGCAATTAAATTTTAGATGAACTGAGTAATTTTTGTTGTTGCTTATTTTAAAATATCGTAATTTGCATATGTGTAGCAGTCAAGGTTAGCCAAGTTACTGCCACATTTTATGACTTGTTATTCATTAATATATATGATACTGGCAACTCAAATCATGAGATGTCATTTTTGTTTCCTAATTTAATGTCTCAGTCATCTATAAATCAGAAGTAACAAGTAGTTGCTGCACACAAATTAGTTTGTTCACACATGCTTTACTGTACTTGTGATTAGAGGATGTCATACATTCAAATATACATTCTAATAAGAAATCCTTCATGAAGCATCATGAACATTGAACTGCAAGATGCAAGCTTGACTGAGCAAAACATCTGTTGATGAGTGCCTTCTAGATGCTTGAAAACTATTTCAATGAACCAAGCATCCATTGCTAGATCTAATTTACAAGTTGTGTTGTAAAATGTAAATAAGGCTACAGTTTAATAAGGAGCTCACAAGGAGAAAGTTCTTCAGTAGCTAACTAGAGTGAAAGGAGTAGATAGGCCTATCTTCAGGGATCTGAGCAAAGTACAGACTTTGGTTAATTGTTTGTGTTTTTTAGTATATAATTTTTTATATACTAAAAATTATTATATTTTAAATATAATAATGAATATTAGATAAAATATTTAATTTTATATTATATAGTAATATATTAAATATTAAATAAAATATTATTATATATTACTGTTCAACTGTGAAAGCCTCAAATTATAAAACTTGTGTCTATCCAGCTGGATGTGTGTCCTTTCTCTATTCTGATTGGATATGGGAATGGTTCTTAATATCTAACAATTTGCTGTACTAAATATTGCAAAACAATTCCTTTTACCTTTATAGAACTCCTAGCTACAAGAAACTATAATCCAAAAATATAAAGCTCAATTATTTCCTATGACAATTGTGATTGAATAGACAAAAGCATACAATTACTCAGTACCACTCCTCGACATAAAATTTTTTTGTTATTCCATGTACAGGGCATATCTCTGCTGGTCTAGGAACATCAGCAGTTAAGTAACAACATCAATAATTCTCCTGAAATAAGCACTGCATCAGCAGTTAGAAGCAGAGCAGTGTGAGGCAGATCTTTGGTAGCCAACTGGGCTGAGAAAGTGTAGAAGTGCTGAGGTAGGAGATTTGTGGAGTCTCTCAGGGAGTTCAAACCTGCATCTCCCCTTTTAGGATTAAGACTCCCACATCTAGAGGATGTAAGACCCATGTCCCATCACAGACATCTAATCCTGACACTGGGTCAGAATTACCTTGCTGGTTAATGACCTAAACTTAAATTAGGAATTTCATGCCAACACCAAATTTTAGAAATCGAACATGTTTCAGGGTATACCTTCATAGCTTCTTGACACCATTCCCATAGCTATTTCCTCTGATCAATTAGATAGCAGCAGTTCATTAATGACTTAGCAGCAGGGTAGCTTGTACCTTCCTCTAGGAAAGAGATTAATAATGCAGAAAATGCAGACATTGCATACATAAGATGATACATATTTATATTTTATATTTCAAACCTCTGAAAATCTGATGCCAGCTCTCAATAGAGAAGGTGAATAGTGTTATTAAAATAAGACTGGGTTCATGTGGCATCCCATGATCCAATGGAAAAAAAGGAAAGGCAACAGGTAGTAACATGTTCATGAATGTTATTTCTGTTAATTTATTTTTACTGAGAATTTTGTATAAAGTGCATCTGAAAGTTAATCTTTGATGGAAATCATTGAATTGGTCCGTACAGAGGAGAAAAAAAGGAAGGAGGATCTTTCAAAGTGACAGATGATTTTTGCAGTCTGTTAATGCTTCCCTTGGAGATTCCTGAAAGCACCCTGGAGACAAATGAGTAAGAATTGCAGTATCAATGGTCTTCTCTGGGAAGGCACTATTGCTGCAAAATTCCTTGTCCCAACCAGAGTGAGAAGGATAATTTGCAAGCACCATTACTCCCTGCTATTTGGGACTATGTAACGTGGACCACATTAGCTGAGAGAGCATGCCTGCATCCCTATATGCTGAGCTCATTTGTCAGCAATTACTTCACTGACAGTCCATTCAAGTTTAGAACATAAGTAAACAAGCACATGCTACATCTGTGCTTTATTCAAGCTTGCAACTAGAGGCCACCCTCTGAAGCATCTTAGATGGAAATGAGATAACAAGCATGAGATGAGGGTGACAGGATGTGTAATTCTGATACAATGAAAAGAAGTTTTTTTCACACTCAGATCTATTATAAAACTTTTGTAAGATGTTTGAAAGACCCCTGCTAAATTCTAACTAAATAAAAACCTATAAGAATGTAAGGAATGAGATCTTTGGGTAAAAAGTAAAACACTGAATTATAAATTGTTGAAAAGTAATATGGTTGAATCCATCTTGGGATGTTTAACTTCTGGAAGGTCAAAATAGACAGACATTTTTCTTTGATGGAAGAACAAAAGGGCTTCTGGCTTGGCCTAAGAAGAGATTTTTTTGCAGCCAGTTGTCCTTCAGAACTGTCTTTTCTTGCAGCAGCAGGCTTCCTGCTTGCAGAGACAAAATAATGCCATTAAGCAAGAGATAGACTTTCAAATTTTTCAAAGCCTCAGCTGAGGAGAAGGCTTAATTATCCCTGAATTGCTGGAGGGGTGTGAGAAATGACAAGTGTGAGAGAAGCAGAACCTGACCACATTGCAACCGCTATTGAGAAAGGAGAAGTGAAGTGTGTTTAGTTATAATTCCATTGCCGTCCCTCTCCTTGACCTTCATTGACACATTGTGTTTGCAAGGCTTGCCTTCATGACCACATCTATACTGCCGAATGCGTCTAACTCTGACGGAAAGTGTTTGAGATAATGCGAAGGCTGTGATAAGGCCCAATAGCATGGTTTTTTAATGCAATTAAATTAAGGCAGGCAGACTCCTAAAGGTTAGTGACAGGAAAGAATTCAATACCTACTGGAACAGCATTGGAGGATTGTTAGGGCAAAGGGTGCCAGACCTGGTACTGTCTCACTATACTGCATGCTATTTTTAACTCAGCACTGCAATACCCAGAACAGCACCCAGGTGTGTTCGTAAAAAAATATCTCTCCATCTTTTTACTTGTTCTTAGCATTTCTATAACAGTAGGTGGAAGTCAGCAAAACTGTAATATGGTGTATTCATTAGGCTGAAGCCGACTTTAACCTTTTAGACTCATAACAAACAGTTGTAGAACTATGGTATAAACTGCAAAAAATCTGAAATGAATTTCAGAAGTCATGGACATGCATATTTTCTAAGTTTAATAGAGAATTGCCACATCTTGTTCTTATCCATCTTCGTGAAAGGTATTGCAGTCTATAAACTCATCTGCCCATCCCATCTCTGTGGGAAATGAATTACCACCTCAAGCTCATCTAGTTTGTCAGAATCTGCCCTCTGGGTTTGTCACAAAGTTTTCCAGCATTAGCAACAGAACAAATGCGGTGCAGTAGATTTTTCTGGGAAGCTCCTGACATGATGTTCACTCAAAAATATCACCTTAATTTTGGTGGCGCGTGGGTAAGGTGCACATCAATAATTGACTTATTATTTTCAGCACCTTCTTTGAAACTGCAGCTGCCTTTGTGCCACTGCTGTGCCTTCTGTCCTGCTTTTGCTGCAGGTCAGGGTGTTTGAGTGCCCAATTTAAAATATTTTCATGCAGAGACTGCCAAAGCTGGTTTTGAACCTGAGCTGGTATGTTCTGTATAGAACTGAAAATCTGCTTGGGCTGTGAGATTGTGTGGAACTGTGTAGCCGAAATAGACATTCTTATAAAAATAGTCTGCATGTACTTGTATTTGGTACTATAACTGGTCCATGCAGCTTCACCCATCTTCCCTGTTTTCACTGGAAAGTAATGAAGCCATGTTGTGATTCCTCCTCATTTTCAGCTGACAGGTTGAATCTAAAACTTATGCAAGATACAATAAATATTTTCCTTTTTCAATTCAATGCAGGCAATAAGACAGATGCAGAACTTCTTTGTGATTGTAACTGGAAGAGGACATTCATAAGATTAATCTAAAAGCCAACCAACTATCTGTCTATAATTTTTCCTCTAAAATATGGGTCAGATTATTAATATGTTTGGTTGTGTTTTAGGTTCCAAGCATTACCATGGTTTTAAGAAGTCATCAGTAAATTTAAAGTATAGTTTAAAGTACTGAGTTGCCTTGGGATTTTAGTATTCATCTTGAGACTCAAAATGGAAATTATTTCAAATACTTAATTTAGATCTATGAATATTTTAAAAGACCAATTTAATATGTAGGATGGAACACAGTGCCTGAAGACTGTTTGCAAATCAGTTAAGTTAAATGAGATGGTCTCTGTATTTTCACTTGAAGTTATTTTAAAATACAGATCATTTCTAGGGACTAGCATGTGAAGCTTTTTGCTTATGTTTTGTTAATTACAGCATATATAATTTTTAAGTAGTAAAAAATTACCTAGCCTTTGTTCTTTTCTTAAAAGTAGCAGGTGTCTACATTAAGTACCAGCATGCTGTTTCAAGGAAAAATAAGCACAAAAGCACAGAGAATACCCATATATAATATTACAAATAATAATCCATTAAAAAAATTTTTTTTTGGTAGTTATTGACATTAACAGGTTAGGGAAAGACACAGGAATTGGGGAATTTATTTTGGAATTTAACTGTGAAAGCCTCAGTGGTTCTCACAGGTTGCTACTCCTGCTGTCAGTATAAATTCATATTTACCTGTCACAGGAATTATTACCAATGCTAATAATATTACAGTCCCAAGACTTTCTTCCAGAGCAGTGGTGTATAAATACTATGATTGATAGCTTTATTTCACGTGATAGGAAACAAATCAGGAGTAAGAGTTATGAATTGCAAATGTTACAGATATCATTACAAATTACAGTCATAATAAATAATGATCCAGGTGTTTGACATTCTTTTTCCCCACAGCTGGTAAATGCTGACAATCATGATAGCATCCATGTACTATTGTGAATACAAGGAAGGAAATAATGATCACCCACATAAGATCAGTTCTTCCACCTGCTGCACAGGGAAATTGCTGTGGAAATGTGACCATGCACATGACAGCACTGTGCTGAATACAACCCCAGTACTGCCTGGCTTTCCTCCCTTGGTCCAGTAAATGCTCTCGCAGAAAACACATGGGCATAAAATGTCCCACTCCACAATCTTCCTTGCTGCAAAGTTAGAGCTGCCAGATAATCTATTGTTTCTTTCCTATTCTTTTATTAAACTTGATGATGATTTGGCATCCTAGATTCCTATCTTCTGAGGGGTGCAGTGGCTCCATTCCCTCAAAGGAGTCTTACTGCCAAGTTGAGACAATTTAATGATAAACCCAAAACCAGGAAGGTTGTACTGGCAAGACATTAAAACAACCAACAACATTAAAGCTTCCAGAAAGAAGACCTGAAGTATTGCTTCAGGTAAGCATGCCAACTTTTGAGTTCTCACTCTTCAATAAGAAGAGTGAGATGGAAGATACACAGGGGTACTGTCTTTTGGAGGATCCAAGTAGGCAAACGCAGCTGTGAGCCTGACATCCAAACACTCTGTGGAGCACCTCTCAGTTTCTGAGGGTTATACAGAATGTGCTGCTTCTAATGAGCTCCATTTTTCAAATAATTTCTAGGTTCAGAAGGATACAGGCAGTAGTCACTCATCCAGCTACAAAGCCGAAAGTGCTTTGTAGTGTAGAGAAGTGCTCTCTATTTTAGAGCATGTTATTTAAAAATACAATTTTGAGACACTCTAGATGACAACATACATATTATATTTTCTTAAAAACAGCCTCAACGTTTATATGTGCTTTACTAAGTTATTTTTTTTCTTGGTTTTCCTCCTTTTTTTTTTTTCATTTGTTTCTCTTTAGAACTCAACTCCGTGGTATGATATATAACATCATAGCATGTCACTGCTTTCATTTTGCAGTAATTTTCAGTGAAACATAACATTAATTTTATTTTTTCTTTTAAAACAAAGTTTTAACATTGGCCAAGTGAGGAATTTAGTTTTTTGTAGCTCTGTTTTTTTTGGTGTCATTTTTTGTTTAGTAGAAGCTAAACTTTAGCTTTCGTGGCAGATCAAATAAATGATCGAAGAAAAGCTGAGGAAAGATTCAGCATTGCTGTAAAGGTAAAGAAAAGTTACGCATCATACAATTAGGAATGATTTGGCAGAGTTTCAAGACACCAGGATACTTCTGATAAACATAGTAACAGACTCTTGTTCTGCATTTTTCAAATAATTTAAATAAAACCCAACAATACATTACCAATGCTGTTCCCACCCAAAATAACTATTAAGTCTGTTAAAATGATAGATTACAGATTAAAATGACATTTCAGATCAAAATATGTTCTTGGTTATAGTTAACACTGAGTAATGTATTTAATGAAAGAGCTGCAAAGTGGTTTCACAAGATGGTTGCATCAGTTGTAAAATAATGTGAGACTTCCCATGCTGCATATCAAGTATCAGTATCTCTCAGTATCACAGAGGGGGAGAAAGGTGAGCAAAAGCTTGTCTACATAAAAGGGAGACAAGGTCTGAAACCACACTGCAAACTGGAAGCTCAGGGATTTAACTAATTAATGAAACAAATTCCCTGTTAGAAAGTTTTCCTGTCTTTTTTTTGAGATATATTTATATATAAATATATATATGTATATTTAAAAAATTATTAGAGCGCCTATTGTTCCAATGCCCTGCCAGTTATTCTGTGCAGTCTGGTTGTGGTACGGAGCAGCTTAGGAGACACAATCAGGGAACAGAATCAGGGCCTCACTGCACTAAAACAACCAACAGGCAATCAAGCTGACAGTTGAGAGACAACTATTTGCATTTGAAAAAAGAGTGAAATGAATTTGCTACACCAAGGTCTTAATCCTTCTATTTCTAATCCCGCAGGTAGCTTAATTCAAGTCAATGGGATCATTTGCTTGAGTAAAACAAGCAGGATTTAGTTCCTCCTCAGTGCTATGCATCAATTAACATGAGGGGCAGAGAACACTAAAGAAGTCATACAACAGGCTTGCTTTTGAGTCCTTTGTGTCTGCCTGAGAGGAAGAGGGACACTCAGAGCTGCTGGTTTTCCTTTCAAAGGACAGATTGTGCGCACTGCTCTTTTTGCATTTCACTCTTTCATCAGGGAACAATAAAAGATACTGCACTTCCCTCTATAAGGCTTGTTTGCACAGGAAAATTCACGAGTGCATTTGTAGAAGCCCATAATCATACCAGTGTAACAACCCGTTTCTAATGCTGTTATGCCAGAATAATTACACAATAAATTTCTCCATTTTAAACAGCACCTTTGTTCTGAAAGTATGATCATATGACAGGTGGCTGCACTGCTACTCCTATAGAAGTCCTCACTCCCCAGGCTTATTTCTTACATAGCTTAAGTGTCCTCCTGCAACACTGCTTGGTGCTGTCACTGCAGAAATACTCAATTTTATGTTTACAGAGAACCCCTGCAATCTCCACAAGTTCTCTTCTACATGTGCATATCACAAGCACCCACAATGCCTCCTGTCAATATAATTCAGGGATTAATCCCCATCCAACAGGGAATTTGGGGTTGCAGATGCCCACCATATAATCTGGGCAATTATATGTCCAGCTTGACCTCTCTCTGCTGTGATGCTTGTTAGCCCATTGCTGCCTTATCTCCAAGGCCACCTCTTCCCTTCTGGCTAAGGACCAGAATTAACTCAAACCTTTTTGGCAGTACAGACAATTTATGTGGAGAAGCAGGTTTTCAGGAAGCTGGTGGGATCCCATGGAGGTAAGGTAAGAGAGGGTAGGGGAAGATCTGTAGGGCTCTAAGGAAACTACAGACAGGGTCAATAGATACCCAGAAGAAAAGTTGAAATGCTGTGGAAAAGCACAACTCCCTCTTTCCTCTCCAAGACCACTGCTCCCTTTTAAACTTTTCTCATTCCTGTGGTAATCTGAACAACCATTTTGCTTAATACCTTTCACTCTCCAGAGTTACCCAAATTGTAGAAAAGAGAAAAAAAGCCAAGGCTACCCTGCTGAAGAAGAAAAGGAGGTAAAGCACAGCAAAGCCAGAGCTACACTGTATAGCTGTAGATGGTCCTCTACACATTTCAGTCCCAGGAGGAACAGAAGGCTGTAAGGGACAAGATACACATTTTCAGGCTAAACCAGCTCCATCACCAGCCCTCGCAAAATAGGCCATCTTACCTTAAAATATGTCATGGGTTCAGCAGTAGCAGTCATTTTTCCCCTTCTTGGTAGCTGGTGCAGTGCAATGTTTTGACTTTCAGCTCGGGAACAGAGCTGATAACAATGATGTCCAAGGACTTTGTGAGCCTCAGAGCCAGGAGGAAGCAGAGACAGGACACCTGACCCAAACTGACCAAAGAGGTATTCCATAACAGCACGTCACGCGCAGGATGTAACTGGGAGCCGGGAGGGCAGGGAGTCTGCAGGGTGGGAGGAGGTATCGGTGAGAGATCGGTTGGCTGGTGGTGAGATGTTGTATTCTCTTCCCTTGTTATTTCCTTTATCATTATTATCATTGGTGGTAGCAGTAGTGATTTGTGTTATACCTTAGTTACTAAACTGTTCTTATCTCAACCCGTGGGAGTTGCATTCTTTTCGATTCTCCTCTCCGTCCCTCCGGGAGCAGGGGGAGGGCAAGAAAAGGGGGGGAAGTGAGCGAACGAGTTACCTGACTGGGTTTAAACCACGACAAAATAGTTGCAGGGTAACATACAGGAGAAACAGTACAAGAACCTGCTTCAAACCAGAGAGCAAGCTTCAAATGAAATGGTTAAAAAAACGGGAGGGGGTAGGGAAGCAGTACCTTATCTGACCCCTATTATTTAGCATCCCAACTTAGTCATTTTCCCCATATTTTTCTTTTAACCCACAAGACCAACAAAATACCTGTATGGCAAACCTCACACCTACCACCACCACCCCCCACCTCACCCCCCCCCCCCCCCCCAACTCTCCCCTCTACCAGCTGCTTTTAATTATCAGGTTGGGCACAGATAGAAGAGGAAATTAAAACCATCATTAACCATTTCTGAGCTGGTTCTCTATCAGACACGTATATCTCATCATATGAGCCTATGTGTAATTTTTATCTAGTAATTTTCAATGTTATAGTAACTAGGTTAAAAATAAACTGGCACACCCAATGCTGATCTTCAGCATTGTAATTTTAATAAAAGGGAGGGTGAGGGGTATAATGAGTTGGGTTAGGTTCTCCTTAAATAGGAGAGAAAATGAAACTAACCATTTTTTGTCTTACCTTTTTCTGTAGTAAACAACAGAGCAAATGTTCTTATAACCTAAATGGGAATATGAATGCAGTATCATAGCAACAGACAGAGGTTTGTATCAATATTTGAATGATTATGAACATCCTTGTTAAGTGTGTAGCGTACTGATATTTCATTAGGAAAACCTAATAAATTAATCCTATAAAAGTAATCTGTCAAAACTGAGGATCTTATATTCCTTATCGTTGGTTTTTATTTAGCACTGCAAAACTGAATTCTTCTTCCCAGGTGTCATTTAATGGCAGAAGAGAGATCGCGAGAAAAGGAATAATAAGTCCTGCCACACTGAGAGCAAAAACCCTCAGATATTTTTGGAAAGGACTTTGTGCTTCACGGTTTTCAAATCAATGTGAAAATTCACCTTTTTCCGAAAGTAGCTGTCATGTTTACAGTTCAAACTGGGCGAATTGTCAACAAGAGTGTAACACGAAAAGCCTGTTTTATCGAAGTGAGCGGCAAAAATGCAATCTTCTGTAGAATTTAGTCTGTATTGTCCAAAACAGGGGTTCTGTGGTAGGATGGACAGGATTTTCTTTTTTAGATGATTTCTTGCACCAGGTTACTTAGGTCTATTGTGTTCAAGTTCTTAAATATTATGTGTTGTAACCAAGCAACGTGACTAACATTTTGAAAAACACCTAACTAGCTTCCTACAGCTGGTCTGGATTCACAGCAAAATGTGCTGTTACAATACATGCCTGGAAGGACATTGCTGCCCAGTGAAATCCCTCTGCAGCACACCAGGTATTTCGGTGTTTGTGTATGTATTTATGTGTACATGTGCATGTGCATGTCTGTGTAGAATTAGGGCTTATCAATGGGGAGCATAAAACCCCAGCAAGCCAAATAAAGAGCTACTACAACTGGTCAGTTAGAAATATGGGGGAAAAGTAATCTTAAAAAAGATAGTAATTTAACACTGGGTTACATGAAGTACCTGCATTAAACTAGGATCTAGAATAACAAACATAATTGGAGACCAGGTTTTCTTTTTGTGCTGTCTGCCACTCCCTGCCACATTGTAATTGTTTTATTCAGCAGGAAGGATTGAGAGTATTCCCTCTTTTCCAGGACGACCTTCTTACTGTCTAAAAAATGGAAATGGTTTTGATAAATGTGGAAAATGCAGCCAAAATCACCTAACACAGCTCCATTACCCTCCAGCAATTTTTTAAGAAATGGGAATGACTTTTGAGACATGCTTTTAATTTATAACAATCAGTCAATTCTTCCCAGTGATGAATTCTGACTGGAGAGAGGCACTTGCTCCAGGTGTGACCAAGCCTCTCCTTGTCTGGCTAGCAAAACAGCCAAACAAGGGTACTGTTCTTTTTCGACAGGAGTTTTGGAGGAAGAAAAAGGATCTCTATTCTTTTGCCTCAGTAAATTCATCAGTTTTAGGAAAATCTCTGTGAAAACTGATATGCTGATAATACTGGACTAGTTAGCATGTGCATCATTAGCCTGTGAGCACTTCTGTAGGAAAGGAATCACATCACTCCATCCCATTCTGGGGCTGAGAGCCAGCCTCTAAATTCTAGTCTCATTGAATATGTCTGTTTTGTGAAGTACTGATTGCTGGGTTTGGGGTCAAATGGCATTTGGGGTCAAATGGGGTCAAATTTGTGGCTGGCCTTGGAGTCCAATGGCATGGACTGGCTGAAATCCACACTGCTTAGGGTTAGCTCTCTCTATGGCAAAACAGTTTTGGCTGAACCCGTTCAAAATAGAGACAGGGAGTACGTGTTGCTTAGGCATGTGGACATCCAGGGTCTAGTGGTTATCAGTACGGCTTTAATAGGATTTTAGTTCTTCAGTGTTTTTGAAATCTAGTACTGAGGTTTATAAAGTGCTTTGAAAAATGTATAACTTCCCCCAGCAGAGGAAAGGCTTTAAATAGGCTTTACAGTTCTGATTTTTTGAGCTACAGTGTTTTGATCTGATTCTAAAATAAAATGTATTGATTTTTCTAATGATGTGGGCCAAAGTCATCTAATATGCTACTTTATAGAAACCCTAGCAGATAGAGAGAAAACCTAGAGAAAGATAATAGAAAGGTTAAATAGTGTATGCATAGAATATCTTAATTTCACTACAGGCTGGGCTAATTAACTCTAATCCTTTTAATTAAAGGGATAATAAAGCAATATTCAAGCTCTTGTCTCTTATCCTTTACTTCCTTAATGCTGACATTACTCTATTGTCTTGATCCCCTGATTTCCATAGGTATATGAAAAGAATCATGCCCTTTCACTTTAAGGAGGAAACCCCTGAAATAACAACTCTTCTCTGGTACTGAGAATCAGTGCAACATAGGAACGATAACTGGTTCCCTGAACTCATTTCTGGAGGTACCTAAGGGTGTTACCCACTCAGAAACAGCTTGTCTGCACTACTACTTCTTTTGGAAAAAGGGACATGCTCATTTTCACTGATAATGAAAATTCACATGTTCTAGTCAAGTTTCTTTTTCCGGTAGCCATTGCCTCCAAATTGCTATTGTAGAGATAGTTTTTTCTTTCTATTAAAATGTGAGTTTCAGAATGTCCTACTGTGTAGTAGCAATGAAATGTGGCCCATAGTCTTTTGTCATAAAAAAAATAAAAGCTTTCCATTTAAAACATGCATTTTTCTAAACCTTGGTCTCTCTTCCCAGACACTTTCAAGTCTGTGAAATGATGTAGCAGATGCTGAGCTGAGAACTAGAAGATATATATGATTTAAGTGTCAGCTGCCTTGTATTTAATGTTTTTTTTTTTTTTGATCACTATGGCAGAAGACTGCAGCTGGGCAAATTAAAAAAGAACTCTTAAAAAGATCATATTTTCATTACATCTTTTTTCCTGCTAAGATTGTTTATTTTAAAAATGATCTATTCTCTGTCAATTAAAATAAATATATATTTTATTATATCCTTTTTACATGTTAATTTTGTTGTTGCTAATGGCAACTACAGGAGTTAACACTCCAATATATTGTATCCCATGCTTGTTTTCTTTCTAGGGGATTTGTACCTGGGGAGGGACTCTTCATTAGGGACTGTAGTAATGGGACAAGGGGTAACAGGTTAAACATTAAACAAGGGAAGTTTAGATTGGATATAAGGAGGGGGTCCTTTACTGTGAGGGTGGTGAAGCACTGGAATGGGTTGCCCAGGGAAGCTGCGAATGCTCCATCCCTGGTGGTGTTCAAGGCCAGGTTGGACAGAGCCTTGGGTGGCATGGTTTAGTGTAAGGTGTTCCTGGCCATGGTAGGGGGGTTGGAACTATATGATCTTAAGGTCCTTTCCAACCCTAACTATTCTACGATTATTGGTTCTGTTCACTGCAACCTCAATAGACCCCAGAATGACATAAGGGGCAATGGGCAATATTCGAGCTTGTCTCCACATGGGAATATTGGAATTAGGTGGAGTTTTATAGATGAGTACATAACCTATATACCAACTCAGCAATCATCTGTATTGCTAACCACTGGCCATTAACTAATGCTTAGGAATGTTTTAAAAATAAAAATCCTGGACACCTTTATTGTGTGGGTTTTCTTGAAACTCACCCTTCCTTATTAGGAGTCATATCTAATGGAGTCAAATATTTTGGCTGGACTGCAGCTAAACTGTCTGTGCAGTTAAGGTTACTATAAGGGTATATAAGGGAAGGTTACTATATTGTTACACACTTTGATGCTTGGTTTTGCTTTTAATCTGTTCTCCTAAAACTGATATAATCCATACACCACTATAGCTTCAGTGTTACAACTTAGTCCTATAGCTCAAAAGAGAGAATCTTAGGAATGATGATTTATAAAGCTTAAATTTCATGAATGTTCACCAGCAAAAATTCTTTCTAGCTGCTGCACTTGCAGCTTTCCCATTTTAGATTCTGTTTTAGCGAACAATCTAACCTGGATTCAATAAAGACATACTATTTTTTCCCTCTCAATCCATCTTTCCAAATTTTAGGCATAAACTCCAATCCAGAACTGAGCAGCCCAACAATATTTTTGCTGATATCAGAAAAGGCAATGCCTGAAGTAGTTTAAAAGATCAACAGGGGAGCTTTGGAGAGATGACTAAATAACATACAAATTACACACTATGAAAAGGACTAAAGATATTGAAGGGGGAATACTCACACTATGAAACCAGTGACCTCTGAAACAAAAGGTAGCTTCAACTCTATTGAAAATGTACGAAAGTCATCACGATGTTTCTGTAGGCCACAAAGAAGTCTTAGGATCAGCCTGTTATTTTGTGGATAAAAGTCACCCCTCTATGTACAAATTATCAAATGTTTTAAGAAAAGGTGAAATGTGCTCTCTTGAGTCTCCTCCAAGTGCAGACTGATTTTTCCCTCCTTTTTTCTATCCATCACCCGACACTATGAAGTTTTATCCATTGGATAGATAAGACATTATGTTGCAGTGACGGTTAATTGCTTGTAGTCAAGGATACAAATATAGTGGAGCTGGATGAGTTAAATTTAACGGGTGTGTAACTGACAGGCATGTACAGGATAAGCATTCTTTATTACGTACTTCTCAGTGCCACTCAGTTCACAGTGCGTTCCACAAATATTGGCAAGGAATTATGTCATGTGCCAGGGAATGAGTAATAGAGATTTGTGTGAATTATGGATGCCAGAGAATGTCTAATTATAGCTCATGAAAGACCAAACAATAGGGGTAAAAACCAACAGAAACATTCCTTCAAACCCAAGGTGGATTAACGAGTCTTGGGGACAACTGACAATATTAATAGTTACTGGAATTCCTATGTTGCCAAGAAGCCATGGGTAAAGAACTCACCTAGATCTGTGGAAAAGAGGGTCTGGTCATGAAAGAGTGCAGAATTAAATGAACTTTATTTGGGCAAAAGGCGTTCCAGTATCTAAAATATGAAACTGTGTGTTAAGCTAGGTTGGAAGCAGGGAAGGAGCAGCTTTCCTGAACTAAAAAAAAAGGAAATCTGACTTGTACTTCCAACATACAAAATAAGGCAGCAGATGGAGTTGCTAGGAGACAGAAGGCAAAGAATGAGAGCATGAATGTGCTCTAGAGTCTCTACACAATAGCAAAGAGTATATGAAATGAGCG
Organism: Pezoporus occidentalis; assembly: GCF_034315485.1. Lineage (NCBI taxonomy): Eukaryota > Metazoa > Chordata > Aves > Psittaciformes > Psittacidae > Pezoporus > Pezoporus occidentalis. The sequence goes on from NW_026915835.1 coordinate 13,008,773, forward strand.
AGAGCTGTAGATCTCACCATCAGCTATTACTATTACAAGTTTAGTATTTTTTGCTAACCAGTTAAATGGTAAGTCTGAACAATTTTAATAGGGGGATCTATGACAATGATATTACATGATAATACTGGTCTGTGGCAAATCTTTGTAATCATAGAATTACAGTATAATTCAGACAGGGAGGACTTTGGGTGGTCTTTAATCCAACCTATTGCTCAAAGCATACCAGCTCTGAGGTCAGACCAGAATGTTCAGGGCTTTATTCAGTTGTCTCCTTCATGAATGGAGATGGCGCAACCTTTCCAGACAACCAGCTCCACGCCTGACTGCCCTCATGGGGAGGAAAGGTTTTCCTCATATCCTGCCTGAACCACTTTTGCATCAATTTATGCCTGCTGCCAGTCATTCTCCTGCCATGCAGCGCTGTGAAACTCCTGGCTCCATCTCCTTCCTGTCACCCCTGTAGGTACCAGAGACTGCTGTCAAGTTTCCCAAGAGCCATCTCTTCTCCAGGCTGAACAAGCCCCAGTCCATCAGCGTCTCTTCATGGGGCAAGTGCAGCTTCAACCATCCTGGTTGCCCTCAGTGAACTTGTTCCAGTTCATTGATGCCTTCTGTACTGAGGGACAGAATTGGACAAAATTGGACACAATATTATTCATGCGGTCTAACAAATGCTGGCTGTTCTGTTAATGCAGCTCTAGATGCTGTTGGCCATCTTTGGCATCTTTTACCAAGGTGTGCTGCTGGCTTGTGCGTATCTCACAACTATAACATTAATGTTTAGTTTTGAACCTACCAATACAGAAGGTCAGCAACAGCTTCTTGTAACTCCAGGCTTTTACATTTTATTACAGTTGGCTAAACAACGCAGGAGAAAGCAGGTGGTGCAAGACACAGAGAATAGCATGGTCATGTGCACTGCTAATGATATGTGAAGTGAAAGTAAAGCCTGGCTGGGAAGATGTCTTGGGAAAGATAAAATGAATGATAAATGAGAGAAGTTTCAATAGACTTTGATTATAGCATACGAGGAGCATGAAAGACTTAGTAACAAAATAATTTACTTGTGAGAGAATTTTAGGTAATTTAGCAATCACTGGATAACAAACCATCGTGGATGGGCTTTTCAAGACTGATTAGAAAACAAGTTTAGAATATAGATATTAACCCATCCTTTGAATGCTGAGATTCTTAACCTCTTCTTTATGATAGTGTTACAGAGTGAAAGAAGTGAGAAAAAATGTATCCAGTTATAGTAAAATATTTGTATTTAATAAAATCATCTGGCTCCCAGCCAGCTTTCACCCTCCTTCCCCCCCCCCCCCCCCCCCCAGTTTATATACTGGACATGACATCAGGTGCTCTGCAATATCCCTTTGACCAGTTTGGTTCAGCTGTCCTGGCTGCGTCCACTCAGCTTCTTGTGCCTCTCCAGCCTTCTTGCTGGCAGGGCAGGAGAAACTGAAGAGTCCTTGACTTAGTATGAGCAGTACTTCACAACAACTGGAACACTGGTGTGTTATCAGCATTATTCTCAGACTACAGCCAAAGCATAGCACTGTACAAGCTACGAGGAAGAAAATCAACTCTATCCCAGGCAAAACCAGGACAGATTGAATGAGTTCTTCATGAAATCCGAGATCCGCAACTACAATGTAAAATGGCAAGGACAGCCATAAAAGTTTAGAGAGAGCTGCTCAGAGTGTTGAGGCAGGGGCAAGGACTGCTTCAAAGCTTCCAAATACCACCCCACCCCACCCCCCCCGACCCCCAAATTTATAAACATTGTAAAAACAAGAACAGCTTAGAAATTTGAGTTAAATTAAAATGCCAACAGGGTAAGCTATCTCGTTGAAAAAATCAGAAAAGATTACCTTTCAGTAATAAATTAAGACATAAGGCGTTTTGAAAAGAATTTCAATTAGTTCTGTTTTAACCTCCATTATTGACAGAACGAGCATATTGAAAAAATTATACAGATAAAAGAGAGTAAAAGAAAAGCATTGCACACAGTGGGTTTACATTACACTAATGATTCAATGAAGGGTTTGCTGGAATATATTACTGAGTGAAAAGAGGAAAGTGGTATAGTTCTCATGTGGATTTTAATAAACTATTTTAAAAGTTATCTCTTATTCTTTTAAATATTTATTCCAAATGCAATAATTCTGCAATAAATTGTTACATAGGTTGAAAAATATCTCATAAAGCTACAGAGTACCAGTTTTGAGTAATGTATTGAATTTAGACGATGTCTACTAGTCTTATGTAGAGCTCAGTGTTATCATCTAATCATAGCTGTTAATGACCCCAAAAAAAACCTAACCCTTGAACAATGTGTTTGTATTCTTATGAGATGGGGCCTTGCAGGTTATCACAGAGTTGACATAAAGAAGAGCAAAATACAATTAGAAATAAGAGTAGATAAAACTAACAAAGTTGTTTTCAGATCCTAGAAAAAGCAGGTTATTACCTGCATTTGGACAAAACCACAAAAAGCACAGAAAATAGAAATAGGCACTGGGGTGAAAGCGGACAATGAATTAGGGAGGAGTCACCAAACAAGAAGTAGGCTCTGCAGCACAGGAATCCCTACACAGCATGAAGCCCTGGAGCAATGCTAGTTAACCAAACCTGATCTACAGCATTCAGAACAGGCCATCTCAGTCATTAAAATAAAAACAAAACAACACCCTCCCCTCAATCAAGTAAGCAAGGCATTCAGTACATGACCAGCTGATACTAGTTCTCGAGCTAAGACTTGGGAGGAAACAAGCTTCAAATAAATTTCATTAGTTGGCATCACCAGGCTTCTCTCACTTGCAGGCTTTCTGGGATTGGCTTGTGTACAACCTCTGTCTGTAAGGATCCAGCAAGAAAAGGATGACTGTGTCTGTGTTGGTACTACCACCTGCTCCAGAGATGGATTCCCAGTCATCCAACCAGTGAATTTCATCTTATAACTTGTTGTACACCCCCTTGAGCAGCCTGGCCATATTCTAGCACTTGGCTATCACTGATGCAGCAGCTATCCCTTGCAGCCACTTACCCACAGGCATCTCTAACACTAGTGTATTTGTGTGTGATGCCAAGGGTGTGTTTGCATAAGGAGTTATATATTATGACAGCTCACTGCCTAGTAGAATGGTGTTGGAAGGCTGGGCCAGGTGGAGGTGGTGGGAGCTGGCTTACTTCCACCCATAATGCTTATTGAAGCAGGCCCTGAGATGATTTTATCATTGAGTCAGTTCCAAGTTTTAGCTGGGTGGAGACCAAGTTGTTCCATCTCATGAAAGACCCAGCATGTGCACATGTGCAATAGGAGTGAGCCCAGCTGACAGCTCAGATGTACCCATAACCTGTATTTGCCAGGTACTTTAATTCACTTTTACCACCTGGAAAGCCTTCAAAGTGAGAATAGGCACATTTCATTTAGGAAAGCAAGTGTTCACAGTCTTCCTTGCAATACTGGAAACCTACTTTCTCCTAATTTTCAGGTCTCCTTGTTCAAAGGACCATAAATGTTTACAGTGGTTTGCCATGTGCCTATGGAATGTAAATATATAAACACCAAACTTGGAGAAAAATAATTTAGTAAGATTCAGACCAGGACGTGCCTATTTAATTTCAGTATAAAAAGAAACGGTAATAATATTCCTTATCTGATTATCCTATGGAATTATATCTATGTTTTAAAAGGCAGAATTTCTAGGATGAAGTTAGATAAGCAAAAAAACCCACCCCTGAGTGGTAAGTACACTCTGCAGTGTCAGCACTGTGGCTGGGATAAGTTCTACAAGTGCTTACTAGAAGATTCATTGAGGTAGTTGCGAGGGGCGGAATGAGGCTCTGCACCTTCTTTGTACCTCAGCTGAGGAAAATCTAGGAGGGAGCAGAAAACAAAGGATGGACTAAAGCCTCCCTTTTGTGCACTGCAGTTCAGGAATCCCTTGATGCCTTTGAAGCTGTTCAAAGGTCTCTACCAAGACAACTGAGGTGCTGCAGGTTTTAGATTACTTTCTAAGTGTAATAGTGCTTCTGCATTGAGCAAGCGTTTAAAGCAAGACTTGTACTTCATGATATGACACCACCAGGCCAACTACATTATCTGATTTGGCACAGCAAGTGCTCTATGGTTCTTTTTGTGCTTTGTTTCTTATTGCAAAGCCTTTTTTATTATTCTTATTTTTCTCTCTGCGGAATTGCAAGTCTCAACAATGCTCCCATTAAATTAAATAATAAAAAAAGGAAAGTCAGTGCAAGGCCTATTGTGTCACTGTGGTCTTATTTGCACTGCCAGGTAGTTCAGCAAACTCATTCAGTGTACCTGACGGCAATTCCGAAGTTCTCACTAGCTGAGCTGTGGGATATCTAACAATTTATTTAGTTTTCCTCGTAATTCTGAGCAATAAAAGTGAATTGTTCTTCAGTAAAGGAATTTAATTTGCAGGCTTGGGTCATCCAACTGGTCAGAGTCTACTTCTTTGAACAAGTCCTTGCAATTAATTTTTATAAGATGAAGTTTTGCCCATGACCTCTTTAATTTTTGCTGCACTTTGGCCAAAATGTAGCTCCCTGTTAGCAAGGCAATAACTTTTGGAATCTTCAACTCAAAACAGGTAGCATATGAAAAGAAACAATTTTCTAAGAGAGTCTTCTTCTTACCCTTTAGAATTTGAAGAAAAATATAGAATGAAGTTAGCAGAATATTTTTTAACCTTGCTTACAACCAGTCACTTTTGATGTCACATACCATCAGTAAATACTTTCCATTAATCCTTTGTCTTTCAGCTCAAGAATATAATAATTATAAATAAATTAATGCATTTTTTAAAATCACATTGTACATTATAAACAGAAGAATGGGTCTCTGACTCACATCTATGTATATACATAAATTATTATATTTTAAATAAGCAAAAGAACAAAACACAGTCCCTCCAGCAGCTTGAAATATTTGTTCATGTACCAGGCAGGAAAATATAGAAAATTCTGTGATACAGATTCAAGTGATATAATCCAGTGCAGGACTAGATCTGATAAATACAAAGGTGCCTATTCATCCTATTTCTCTTTTGGCCTCTTAGAATACCTAAATTAGGAAACAAGTTCTGTCAGCAACGTAATCAGCAGTGGGAGATAAGTTAGCATGCTCTGCAGTCCTTTATTCCTAATTGCCCAACAGGGGAGAGCTGCTGGAGCACACAGTAGTTCTCTTCTGGGTTCTGCAACTGTAGCTGATTCATCTGCAAACCAAGGCAGGCAATTGCTTTGGTGTCTTGCTTCTTTTAGAGATGGAGTGTGTGAGGTTAGGCATGCACCTAAGTCTGGGAAGTCTAATGGGTTCCCAGGGGCATCTACAGATAGTAATTCAGACTTGAGACACTTTCTAGAGCCCAGGCTCTTAATAGACTACCAAAAACCTCTAGGCACATCAGTTAAATGCCCAGAGACATAAGACGAATCCCGGTCTTAGGAACCCAGGCATGAAGATAGCAAAATACCCTCATTTCAGGCACGCTGGTTGATCTAATGTTCTCTGTGTAGTCTATCTAAGCAGTGAAATGCCTCAGTAAGGGATCCAGAGTAGTCAGTGGTCTGAGCAGGGAGCAGACAGCAGAGACACTGCTGGCTTAGAAATTAAATCTGAAGTCCTCTCTTGCTGTCTGGAAAAACTACCTCTACCTATTTGTGATAAGATTCACCACTAAGATTCACCTCCTAGAGGCATTCCCTTTTTTATCATTTCATCACATAACCAAGCACTAAGAAACTGAGATTCAGGCTCCTCCTCTGCTTTAGGTCTAAGGGAGTCAGAGGTCAAACCCACCTTCTCCACCTCCTAGATAAACCCTTTCACTGCTCTGGATTCAGATACTCCTTCTTCTAGTGTTTGGAGCTGTGGTACTGTGCAAAACTGCCAGTTTTTCATTTCTCTGCATGACCCTTAGCCCAGCAGTTAGGTTACCTTTTCAGAGATGGGAGATACAGATTTGAGCCTCCATCAGGCTCAGGAGGGAAGTGGAACTATGTCCCAGGTCCTGGTGAGTGCTCTAATTTTTATGTAGTTTGACTCAGGGTGGGTAACTCCATCATCATCTTTGCCTTTGGAGAGTACATGAAGAAAAATTGCAAGTTTCAATTGCTATTTTTATGGAACCTCACTTTATTGCAGTTAGATTTATTTTCTGATCAGTTACTGGATTGGGACCCTTGAGGAGGTGAAGCAGATGAGAAGTGTAAGGTTATAGTTGGTGTGACACTTGGGATATGTATGGAAAATCAACACGTATAAAGGATGTTAAAACCAAACCAGAAGGTGACTTTTCAGTGTTGCAGTGTTGGGTACAGAGGCGTACGCTCTGTCACAGTGCTGCTTCCACCCCAGCCGCTTTTAGGTAGGAAGAAAAGTAGTTCTGAAGGATATCTTTCTGTTCATCTTTCACTTCACATTCACATCTCTGGTGTATCTTTGGTACTTGGCACCTTGTAGTCTGATGTCATTCCATAGCGCGGCTTGCTGTGGTATGAGCTCATTAGTTGATTCAGACTTGTCAGGATCAACCCTGTTCCGCGGTGCAGTGGGAAGGCATCCTTGTAGAGCTGAGTTCAAAAGCAGTGCTGCCACCAGGACAGCCGGTGCCACAACAAGTGACACCAACACACTAGGACATAGATGTTTCTCTCCTCTGACCATCTTAAACCCACATTCAAGATATCCCCACTAAAATGATAATTTCTTGAGACTCCTGCTGGAAACAAAAATTGCTTAGGGGGACCTTCATTCCCTAGATATGTCTGTTCTGTATAATGTTGTTATGAGTTGTTACATAGGTGTGGCATTTTAATCAAGATATGGTGAGGAGTTAATGGGTGAAGCAATTATTTCATACTGCAGTAAGAAATTATTTAAGATCTTTTATCTTTCATTGGAATCTAGTGTGTTATTTATTAGTGAAAATGTCATTGCTGAACAGGTTAGTACAGGAAATGTAGAAGCTTTAGTGAAAGTAGATGTAAGATAAAATCAATGTTTAGCTCGCTCTATTTAAAAGGAAAATATCCACATCAGTTTTGGCTCAGGGACATGCAAAATGTTTTCTATTTGGGGGTTTAAATTAACACCTTGTTGAAATAGCTGTTAATATGCTTTAGTGATTCAGTGTATACCAAAACTAAATTTATCTACTAATTAAATGAGAGAAACAGTCAAAACCGAGCATTTAATCTGTTTTAATGAATTCCTAAAGAAGGGACAGTGTTTAATAGCTTCTTTTGATTTAGTTGTGGTAAGAATAATAGAGAGAAAGGAACTTAAAACTAATGAGTCTAAATACGTTTTTTCTTCATTTACAAGTGCAATTGAAAGAATCTTTATTTGTTTCAAAGTAATTTTGAAGGGAATGGAAGCAGGTTTTTAACCTGGCCAATTGAATAATCTCAAAAAGCCGTAATGATACAAAATTACTCTCTCTTCTTGGAGAAAAAGCAATTATTAGAATTTGCCATCCTGACTGCTTAGGATTTCTAACTGCAGCTTGAGAGGAGGTTAACATTTCCAGGAAATTCAAATTATTAAAGTGGGTTTATTTTTGCTACTGAATTTGCTGGTCAACTTTGTCTACAAGTTGTAAATCCATTTTTAAGGATTTTAAAGAGTGCAGATCTAATAGATATGCATTCACTCATTTCCATTCTGCTTGATTAGCCCTTGATATATCACAATAGTTTGTTTAAAAAGTGGCAAATTTGGGAGTGTTTACTCAGTATTTTAAATTTATAACAAAGGTTCATGACTTGGAAACCTCACCTCAGCTTGCTATAATACAAACATTTCCCAAAGGCATGGAAAGCTACTTTACCAAAATAGAAAGGAACATTAAAAAATAAGTCTCAAATCTGAAAAATTTCCCACATCTGCAAACACTGTGGGACAAAAAAAGTCCTGAGACTTTTAAATGTCCAAAATGCTCAGAGGTGGGGGGAATCAGGGGACGCTGTTTCCTCTCTCTCCTCAGAACAGCACATCCATTCACTCCATCTGCTTTCATCACTACTGAAATCACCATTGGCCCTTACAGACCTACAGGATATAAACTGGGTCTTTTTTTTCACCTCTCTAAGTCTCTTGGCCCTTCCACAAGTGCTATTAATGTTAGCAGTCATACTGATTTCATCCCATTCCTGGCAGTAAACATTACGGATTTTGTCCCATCGACACATGAGACACAAGAACAACTCCTGTACTTGTAAATTCAGCAGTGCCAGAACCCATGCTTCAGTCCCTTGGCCAGCTGGTGTAGAACAGTCTTGTTTGTACTACTGAAGTCTCATAAACAAGCTTGCTACATCTAAGCTACCTATTGGGAAATAGTCCCCAGCCTTTTCTAACCCTGGATATATGCTGAAGGTTTGTTTATTGGTTTGCTAGCTGGTCAGAGCCAGAACCATACCAAGGCCTGTTTTAGCTGTTTAACAATAGATGGCAAAATAGCAGTGTCAGGGTCTGTCAGTTTGCCACTAGACATAATAACCAGGTGGATTTCTTTTTAAGGATATTCCTGGATGTCATACGGGATCCACAGTTTCCTCTGGAGCTGGTGGAGCACCTCCAAGTGGAGAATCTTCATCCCTCCCCTTCCAGCCCATTAAATGTCAGTACAAGTGAGGTGGGGACCCTTGGGAAAGCACTTCAGTGTACCCTTCTCTACTCAGGAGAGAAGTCTGAGTTTGCTGTACAGGGACAGTGATAGTGGTGCTTCTTTTTTTTTATAGACAGTGGTTTTATTCTCTGTCATTTCTGGGAAATAAAACATGTCTTAAGGATCGGAGTTTTACAGAGGAGAGTCTGAAAATTTTTATTCAGCAGGAAAAACAACACTGAAGAGAGGTTCATTTTCAGAAGATTCATTTCAACTAACACCTTCGAAAAACTGGCAAAATCTTTTGTGTTTACAAGAGATACTATTTTCTTTATTTCGGAGAAGGCAGATTAATAGCCTAATTTTTCCAATCCAGTGAAATGAGATCATTAAGAGAGCTGAGGCAGCAGTCTATCTTAGCCACACACAAACCTGGCTCTCCTTTGAGATTTATTCCTGTAAACTGACAGCCACAAGCTCCAAATCACGAAGCTGAATTACACAAAAAAATCTTTTTACTGTATTAAGGAGCAACTTGCATAATATTACATTTCTAAGATTTCTATTTCTAATTTTATCATGGCCTTTTTTTGTCATGCAGTAAGTAGAGCAGAGTCACATCTTTGCATCTTGTGATGAAGTATGAAATCAGCTGAGTCCTAGTGTGAAAAAAGGAAACAAAGCGTTTCTAGTTCACTCCAAACACTTCTTTTAATTGTAGTTCATTTAATTCATCATGGGCCTGTCAGATTTGAGGCAACACAATAAACAGACTTTCAGAGATGCTGTTGGCTCTAAGCATGACTCCTTTTTACTGAAACAATTTTTAGTTCTGTTTGTTTGCTACAGAATATTTTCCTTGATGTTTTTATGCTGAACTGAGACTTGGCAATGTTTCCCATTGGAATGTAACACTGTCGTGTCAGGTCAAAAGGGAAAATGCCAGTCGGTGTTTCCCAGTGGCTGTACACACATTATGTTTTATCCTTTCATTGAACCCAGCCTTCATTCCTGAGAAAGAACTGTTATTTTAGCTTGCATCACTGCAGATATTATCAGTTATAAACATATGCAGCTTTTTGTAAGTTTTATGTTCAACAAAAAAAAAGTATATTAATCTTGTCATAAAATATTATCAGCTCTTACCTTCCAGAGCCAATCTTCCCTTTTCTTCCTCCCTTTCTTCCCTTCCTTCTTCCCTTCTTTCCTTCTGTCTATCCTCTCGTATTGGAATTTTTCATGGGCTAGGCAGAAGGGGAGGGAGGTAACAGTAAGGCCTAGACCTTGGACCAGATTTATACTAAGCTTTGACAGTGATTGCCTGTATAACTAGTTCAAGTAAAGCCCTCGTGTCTTTTTTTTTTTCTAAAATAGAGATGAATAATTCTTACTTTTTTCTGTAAACCCTTTAAAGAGTATCTGTTTAAAAATCTATTATAATCATTTTTGCTAGAATCCCTCCAACTGATGTTTAGAACCATTTAGAGAATGAGAGGGTAGGATTAATTCATTCTTTGATTTTACTTTGAATCTCAGCCTTTTGAATGACAGAAATGCAATGCCCATTACCTTGGAGATGGACACATCTGCAAATCTGTTAGAGTTAAGTAACAGAGTACTGCTTGCACAAGCTGTAATTTAAAGGTTGAAAAATCTTGCATCATCCCTGAAATATAAAACCACAGATGCTCAGTTTCCCAACACTGCATTTTACACAGCTCTGGTATAGCTTCCTAAGTAATTCCTTATACAGTGGTGTTTAGTCCTTTTGAAGGGAAATTATCTAATTCAATGTATCTCTTTTATTTCATTATGAATTGGTCTGAGTAAAGACAAATTTAAAACTACAAATGTATCTATCTCTCTTGTTTTGTTTAATTACTGAAATGTCATTGGGAAATGAACCTTTTCCATTACAAAATAATTTCCCTTTCACATTTGTCTTTGTCTAAGCACTTTTTAAGACCTTTGTGCTTAGCTAGTGCTATAATATCACAGGTCTGGCTGCGATAGCTTGTGGATTTATACCAGAGATGAGATGCTATAGACCTTTAAACCCCTGCCATAATCATGAGGTTTTTAATTATTTCTGAATTTTCCTTTAAATTCTATTAGAGAGAAAGGTCCAGATATGAAATTGAGTCACACATCTCAGTTCTTGATGCATGATCTTGATGTGATTATGCTTTGATTTCCAACTCCTATGTAATTTTTCTTGTGAGTGAAATAAATTTTCTGTAGCAAATAAAAGAGTGTTGATTATTATTCTCATCATGTTACAATAGTGTTATTTGGATCTGATCTAGAGCAGAGTGGCTCCTTCAGGGGGATGGGGGATACAGCTGGGATGCAGTTCAAGCTGGAGCCCCACATTATATTGAATGGACACATGCCTTTCTATACCCCCATCCCCACAAGCCTGGGACCTTCAGTTTTTGGTGGGGGTAAAGAAGGAAGATAAACCATGTCCCCCCACCCAGCTTTACAAAAAAACTGTCACTGGTTTGAAAGTCTCCATCAAACACCAATTTCTCTATGACTTGGCCATTTTTATTTTTCCTCCTCTGCCCAGTGTAAACAACTAATCTTTTATTTAGGTACCAAAGCAAAGTCTTGACTGTTGAATGACTTGAAGGTGCAATGCAACTAACTTTCATTTGGATGGCAAAGGCTAGGCCTATGCCTTCTGAAATTTATTTTACAACTGGAAATTATCTTCTCCTTTGCTACATTTTGCAGTGAAGTCATAACTGTGTGTTTGGCATTAGTCTGTTGCCATGGATAGTAGGAATCAGGGTACGACGTGATGACATTAAAAGGTCACTTCAATCTCTAATGGCCGTGGTTCGGGGAATGACTAATGACATTGAACTGCTACAAATGTAGAGCTGGAACAAAATGATGAACTGTGTCTGACTCTTGTTTAAGCATAAATATATCTGAGATTTAGAAGAAACAATGACAGAACCATACAAAAAAAGTGAATGGGTTTATTTTTCATTTTGTTCTGTTTCTTTTGAGTGATATTGCATGCATGGTCATTGGATGGGGTCATTTCACTTGCACAAAAATAGACTTTAGGAAAAAAAAAATTAATAAATGTTATTTCTGGTATAAATCTATGATCACATTTAAACTGTTATTGCTAAATAATATTTTGGAAGGGGATGACTTTGACCAATAATGATCACTATTTTTGTTTTCCTAGAAATATTTTAAGACTGTCTTTAAGATGTGACTCTTCTTGTAAGGTCATAGGAATGAAGGGATAATGTTTATTTTCAGAAGTGCATATTTGAAGTGTCTCACTGAAACGTCGTTGTTTGTGCTTGGTTTGGGACAGTTCGGTTTGATCTGGCAGAAGAACATTACTGAGTCATTCTGAGTTGTTAACACAGCCCTGATGGTTATGTCAGAAACTCTTTGGGGGGTGGAGATGGAGCACATACTTCTACTACAGCAAAAACTGTTAAAAGAAAAAGAAGCCCAGAATATGTCAGGCTTGAAGGCTGTTTTATAGAGTATCTGTATAGCTCTAACACATACATTTTATTTACCCATGCAGTTTGGCGTGAAAATTAAAAAGATATAAAGCCTTCCCACCATCCAAAGCCTTCCCCTTCCTCCCTTCTTTTGCTACATTTACACTTCTAAAAGAAGAGGGCTAAGTACCAGTTCCCAACCCCATGTTGCTACAATCTGGCTCATGTCCCCCCTGCCTGTGGCTTGTTGCTTCTCTAACATATTTGCTTTGGAGGAAGCTAGTTAGTATGATCCACAGTGGATCCATGTTGAGAAGAAAAGTCAGGCAACATAGCTCATAGAGGATCCTGAGTAAGAGCTCACCGCATACCCTTATTTATTAGCAGTGAGGATATACCTTTTGAAACTAATTCAGTGCCAGGTCAGTAGATAAATGAATGAAATGCAATTCCATACTGATAAAAAGCCATCTCAAAATGGTATCAGGATGCACTGGCCAGCACATGTTAGTGTAAGGCTGCCCTTGAAAACCCTTTGGCAGCGAAGACAGATTTTGTAGGGTGGTAACATCTGTAGTGGGACTTTCTTCCCAACAGTGGGGAAGAGGAAATAGCTTTTGTTTTCCCAGCTCTGCAAACAGTGGGAACTCTTCAGTCCCTTTTCCACCTTCCCTGCTGTTAGTAGCTTGACACCTGCTAAGGGCACTGCATTCTGAGAAGAAGTTTAGGTATCCCATGGTGTTCTTCCTGTCCATCCTTGCAGCTTCTTTGTAAAGTAGTGAAATGCTTTTGTTTCTAAAGGAGGACCACGAGTTACTTGAGGATGTCCTTCGAAAACAGTGAATAATCAAACATAAATATTCATTTTGTTTCTAAAACTTCTGTTCATGAATGGAGATTTACCACTGCCAGCTCCACTAAGGAGTGGAAGTAATGCATCTCACAGTTAGGGGACTTGCCCAGGAGACAGTAGAGGATAAGAATAAAAATCTATGTCTTCCCCTGCTTAATACTTTGCATTAATCATACATCTCCCCTCTGGATTAAGACTACATGGACATTCTGAGGCAGCTGCCCTTCATTTGCAGAAGAAGAATAAACAAAGGAGGAGTAAATCCTTTCTTTAATCTCAAATTCAGAGATAATTTTTCTTTAATCTCAAATTCAGAGATAATTTTTTAGTAAGAAGCTGTCTTCCGAGGGTGCACAACTGCACCATTGGATCATCTGTCTTGTGTCTTGGCACATGCTACAATTGGTGAAAGCAGAAGCTTTTGTTTGAAGCAAGAGAGAAACAGGGTGACAGAACATCCAGAATTGGATACAGAGCCATAAAGCAATGAAGAAACACAAAACCCAAACTGTATCTTTTTTTTTTTTTTCAGCAGTTTGCCAGTGCACTAAACAGCAAGGTAGATCGAGAGACACAGTTCTGAAATAGTTTATTCAACGTTCCCCCATTTTTTTTTTTCTCTCACAAATTTCTCACACAGATTTTGTGCATGTAGATTTTTTCCAGCATCCGTTTCTGTAGCTAATCAGTCCAACCACCAGGGGGTGTTTACTAGCATTATTTTTGCTTGCTAGGCAAATTTCAACTCTATTATTATAAGCAGTGAGTGAACCTAGACTCTCTGTTCATCAGTAATGATCCTTACAATGAAGCAGATTCTATTCGTACTAGTTCTGCTTTTATACAAATATAACTTTGAATCAAACAATAACTTTTTCATAGTATTTTTACTATGTGACTGTCGTGGTTTATACCCTAGCCAGACAGCTTGTTCACTCACTCCCAGTGAGTGGTGTCAGGCTGAGAGCAATCCAGCCGAGCCCCACCCACCCCCACCCCCCGGGGCTCTCCCCTTCCCCGCTCCTGGAGGAACAGGGAGGAGGATCGAGAGAGTGCAACTCCTACAGGTTGAGACAAGAACAGTCCAGCAACCAATGCACAACACAAATCACCACTGCTACCACCAACGACAACAATGATAAGGGAAAATAACAAGGGAAGAGAATACGATACCACCGGCCAAGAAACGAGTCCCATCCAGAAGCCCGTGTCCTTCCAGGTAACTCCCAGTTACCCCCCACCCCGGGCATGACGTGCTGTGGTATGGAATACCTCTTTGGCTAGCCTGGGTCAGGCTCCCCATCTCTGCTTCCTCCCGGCTTCCCCTCCTCCCTGCCAGAGCATGAGCCTCACAAAGTCCTTGGTCAGGGTAAACATCACTTAGCAACAACTGAAAACATCGGTATCACCAGCACTGTTCCCAGGCTGGAAGTCAAAACACAGCACTGCACCAGCTACCACGAAGGAGAAACATGACTGCTACGCTGAACCCAGGACACTGATTAATTCATTTCATGTGATTATTTCATTTAATTAATTCATTTCATGTGATTATTTCATTTCAAGTGATTAATTCATTTCATACCATCAAATAGTACAAGAGTAGGCAAACGTTTTCAATTCACAAGAAATCATTGAAATATATGTTTTTAGCCACCTGGTTCTTTTTTGGGAACTTGAGGTCTAAAGTATCGCTTGTGAGTAATCATCAGCATCAGAAATCTTCACATGATTTATTAATGCCTTGCTAAAAAGCTCTGATGTAACTGTCCAGCACCGTTTTCTTTTTTCTATAGGGAGAAGACTATCCCAAGCACTGTCATCATCAGCTGGCTTGTGTCCAATAATTCAAAATTAAATTAAGCGGCCAAGAACTGGATGTTATTTTCTCTCATATGTCAGGAGACTAGGCAATAAAATGAAACCAATCAGTCAAACTGTAGCAGCTCTTTACTCTGTAATAGTGGGAGGAAAGGATGAGATCACCAGATCTGCAAAGCTGAAGTGACCAGCTGACTTCTTTGTCTGCTAGCCTGCACGCTCTTCACTACCAAAGCAAGAGAGGAGATATTTCTTCCCCCTACTTTGCAAACAAGCGGCTTTCACATATAGCAACGCTGCACAATGAAGTTATGTGACATGGTGACAGTCCTCCCAAAGCCAGTTTCTGCCTCCATAATTTTATTTCTTCTTACATCTCACCTGTGGAAAGAAACAGCTTAGTTAATGAGAAGAGTGAAGCATAGCTTTAATTCTCATGGTTAGGAATATGAGCAAGGCCCCTGAGAACTGGAAGTAATTACGTTATATTCCCTCCTGGTTTAGCTACTGGGGCTGGCTTTGTTCACAGCAGATGTTACAAGAATTTCTTGCCATCTTTAAGACTGGCACTTGCACTTTTTGGCTTGAAATGGTTTAGGATGTGTCATTTAAATTGTGAAGAATGGATGAAGGCATATATTCTTTCTATGAATGAAAAAATCCCACCACCTGAAGTCAAACTTTCCATTTTTTCTATTAATTATTAAAATACCACATGTCCATAATGCATTTTAATGGACAAATTGATTTTCTAATTTCTTTATTCAAGACCAAAAGCAGGCTATTTCAATTTATATATAGTATGTTTGCTTATAATTAGAGTTTAGTCTCCTTTAGAGACATTGAAGACACGGTACAGGTGGTTAATGCAAAACACTATGAACATAAAGCAGTTACAGGATTCTGTATATTTGGTGTAGGAAGATGAGACTGCATTTTTCACATGCCAAATAAATAGGCATATATTCAAGATGCGTTATCACTCAAAATCCAACTTGGCTTTAGATTGTTGTTTTATACAATGAAAGAGAAGCTGTGTCTACTTGCAACTGCTTCAGTACTTTGAGGAAACGCCAGTAAATAAGAGTTCCTCAGTAGTTCCTTTCATTCCAGTTGGGAAGGGAAATGTTTTTATGTACCTCAAGTTAAAAAGGGCAGAGAGACGCTTAATGTAGTTATTCTGAATTAGGATTTAAATGCTGCTTTCTAGATGCTGCCTTTTTTTAGTAACAATTATTCTGAGTACATGATAATACTTGTTAGTGACTGCGTGTGCTTTAAGCTCTCCACTCCTTGATATGTTCTTGAACTTCTGCCATTTTGCAAGGGGCATTGAATCAAAGGTTTTGATGGGGTGAGGAAGAACTAACATTATAAAATTAACATGTCCTGAATTACTATCCGAGAATCACAGACTCACTGGCAGTATTTGTTTTGTAGAATTACAGTCATCACTAACTGACATTAAATAGACACTGTTGTCTTATTAAAATGTTGTTAAAACTGCTACTTAATAATTCACTATGCTTTTATTATCAAGTGTGATAAATATTCTAAAATACTGTTGGTTATGAACTAGTTTGATTGGAAATAATTGTGCCAACCTAATATATTAATGTATAAGTGGTATTTTCAGTACTGTCCACTGAGTATTCTCAGATACTATTTTATTTGGTTGTACAATATTGTCATAGCTTATGCTATCCAAGAATCACTTGTAATAATATCATTCAGTCCATCAGTCTAGTTAAATAACCTAAAAGATATTTGACATGGTGACTGAATAAAATACAAGTAGCTAGTCTGTGCATGCATGCATACATCTGTGCATACAGAGCTCAAAATAAATTACTTTCAGTGCCTTTTAGTTATGAAGATGAGGACCAGCTTCCAAAAGCTAAGCAAGCTACACAGATAAACGACTTCTGCTTGTACTTCTAAAAGTATCTTTGAAGCAGCAGCTCTGCATCTAAGATGCTTATGTTTTAATCAAGGGCTGTCAAACTCTTTGACAACTAAGGGAGAGATTACTTTATAGCTGTTTACTCTAAGATCCAATAGCAAATAAATTTTACAGTGTTAAAAGATGATGGAAAATGAGCTGAGGACCATTTGAGAATTCTTCCA
Organism: Pezoporus occidentalis; assembly: GCF_034315485.1. Lineage (NCBI taxonomy): Eukaryota > Metazoa > Chordata > Aves > Psittaciformes > Psittacidae > Pezoporus > Pezoporus occidentalis. Next base: position 13,025,698 of record NW_026915835.1, read on the forward strand.
TGGCCTGCCAGTTTGATGGCCTGATTTGAGTAATAAGCAAATTTTGTTATGCCTTGCATACAGATTCTGCAAATAACTGTTACAGATGCAGTATTGCTGCTAAGAACAAGTTTCCTATTATCTGTGACAAAGCAGAATGTATATTGCACTGTCTAATTATAATATTATCCACTTTATCTAAAAAAACACATTCTAACATAAACAAAATTCAGAGCAGTTCAATGGCCTTTGCAGGATGTCAGGGTAAAGATCAAAATGTTCTCTTTCCTGGTTGTGATTCTACAGCCTTGTATGGACAAAACCCCACAGATTCATTAGTGGATAAGCAGGTGACACTATGGAGAAATCCTGTCTTCACTGGAGTCAGTCTTCTTATTTCTTTAATTCCATGTCTACATTTGTCCTTGATTATTCTTACAAACATATTGAAAACTGGATTTATGTCTGCATGTTCAGTTTATTGCAGATAGCAGGATTAGAGTCTGCAAAGAATATGGCAGTGTATGTCTGTTTCTGTCTATAACCAGCTTATTTTCATACATTTGAAACAAATAGTCCTGATGTCTTCTGTTGCAAAAGCCCAGTTCCAGTTTGTCTATGGAATATATTCCTTTAAAATTTTATATATGCAATTCCATTTTTACAGTGGCAATTAGTAGCTTCAGTGAATGAATACAGAATCCTGCTGGTCATGTGCTTAAAATCCAGTCTGTCTGCAGAAGATATTCTACACTGCCAAGATTTGTAATGTGTGATATTAACCCAGGAGAGCAAATTACTATCCGCATAATGAATAGCATGAAGACATGCTCTAAAGAACTCAGCTGAATGCCTTCAATGCAGTAATTTACCTGGAAAAAAAAAAAAAAGTGTGTAAGGATTTGAGATTACCCTATTAGCTGGAATTTAATTTGACCAAACCAGAATATAAATGCAGTCTGTTTGAGGTAACAGTGGGAACAGGACAAGGAAATTTGTCGTGCGTTTTCTGCTAGAAGAAACTGGCTGGAAGCAAAAATGGGAGAAGATGCAAAGTGGCCAAAAGAGTAAGATGGAGAGGAAGAAAATGGACTCTGTGGGAAGCATCCTCCAAAGTGGTGTGCAGTTCCTTGGGACAATGCCATTATTCTGTTGAGATTGATAGGATTTTGCTCTTGGCTTTAGAACAGCCAAGATCTTGCTCTTGATGCTTATCACTCATGCTTGACCTTGCAGGCAAGGAAGTCATTGCAATTTAGAGTGCCTCAAAAAATAGCCTGTGTCACATGCCTATTGGGCTCAGTATGAAGACAGTCTTTATGTGTCAGAAAGGCGGATATATTTATAGCATCTAAAGATCATCAAAGTCAGATTTCTGTATCCGATCACTTTGTTTACAGAGCAGGAGGAAAGCTGGGCATGTCTGGATTTATCCCACATGTTGACTCATAACTATCCTATTTGAAGCCAAAACCACTCCTAGTAACACTTTCAGTCACCAACAGCAACTGCCAGCAAGATAGAGTACAGCAGAGGCAAACTTTCAGTCAGCTCTCACCTGAAATTTGAATCATGGTAGAAGAGGGATTTTAGCTAAGTAAGAAGTAGTAACCAGAGGCACATTAGGAGTCCTCTGTTGAGTGGACTTAGCAGCTTATATAAGCAGTGGAAGTTTTTGCATCTGGAAAACTCTCCCGAGATACTCTTCAGCGCCAAAATTGGTAAGTCCATATTATAGCAATAAGCTTACCTGTGGAACTTGGAAATGGAAACTAATTTGAAATAAATTTTTTAAAACAAAAGAACTTTTGTGTTTGACTTTCAGTGTTTTCATAAAATCATAGAATCAAATAGATTGGAAAAGACCTTTAAGATCATCAAGTCCAACTGTTATTACCCCAGGACTTTTTCATATAACCTCTGATTAATTTATAAGTAACAATTCCCCTTAACTTCTGCCATCTGTAATCTCAGCTCTGATGTCCTGAAATGTTCTTTTCTCTTCTCCTTTCAGCACTGATGCATAACTTCTTTAAATTGGCATCAGGACACTATTCAGTCATGTAGCTAGACTGTACTAAAAAGTCCAATGGTTATAAAATCCAGGTCCTACATACTTATCAGAGTTGGAATAATAGGACAAATCAAAGACATGACGGTGTCTTCTGACACTGTTTCAAGGAGAAATAATACTGACCATACACTAGAACCTGGTTTCTTAAAGCTGTGTTGCCATTCTGCATTTAGCAATTGCTATATTTTATTTACGAGTTCATTACCTTTCAGTTGTAAGTGAAAGATGACTGACATTGTTTTATTGTATTGCAAGATTTCCATGCTAATTTAACACATGCTTTCTCTTCTAAAAAATGACCTTAATGATAAGAATTGAGACATCTTGTGAGGGACAAAGAACTAAGACACTTTTTGCTCTACAGATTTTTTATTTTTTTTTTTTTAATTTTCAAAAAGTTTTGAGGAAGTATACAGTATCCCACTGGTAGGTTTAATTCAATGGCAACGGGAACTGAATCCTAAAACCCCTTCCAAACCAGAAGGTTTTACTTTATAACTGCATTTATATCATGCCTTATCTAAGCTTCCTTACACCCATCACACACACGAATACAGACAATAGGCCTTCTGCACTTACTTGATATTTACTCTTTGAGTTTAGCTCAGCATTTGTTCCTACAGAGTTTACAAAATGTACTCTTAAGTCATTAAATCTAACATAGCGAATATATCTACCCAGTAGATAGAAGGTTCTATTTACTTGGATTGGGAACAACAGACTTAGTTACTCCCTAGGCTTCAACAGGTTTCAAGTTCATTTAAGATTTTGACTTGCATTCCACCAGTATGAATACTAGCTCTGGCATCCAAGCCATTTGACTAAGTTGCCTCAGGCAGTTGAAATCTGTTTCAAACTGTTTGTAAAACTGGCCTGTGAATCTAGTATCTGCCCTCTTATGGCATTAAAAGGTGGGCAAAGAGGCAGAACTTGGGTAAACATGCAGAATTAAATAAAACAAGTTATTGGTGGTCACCAATGTTTTAATTAAAAAATTAAGAAGAATCTGGAAGAAGTGAAAATATTGCAGGAAACCCATCACCTTGTTATGTATTAATTCTTGATATAAATAGAGTATCAATCATGAAATGAAACAGCGTATCATGAACTCTAAATAAAACTAGAGATGTCCCATGCTACTATCCCAGCTTCTTAACCCAGACCTTTCAAGCTCTGTGGACAGTACCAAAAGTGGTGGGGGATGACTAGGTCAGCCTCTTTTGAGGCTGTATAAGTCATGACTGTATCTTTTCATATGAATGATCTTACACTAAGATTAATCATTTCTTGGAAGTAAGATGAGAATGCTGGGATGTCCCATCCTGACCACACGTGTTTGGACCAGCATTGCTCTTGTGCAACTTTGTTCTGCTTTGTGGTTTCCAGTGTAGTGCTGCATCATCCCTCCTTATTTCTGTTGGGATATTGCTGCAGTTGCATTCTGCATATGGATTTGTCTGGAGTTTTCCACAAGCAACATGATATTTAAAAGATGGCTACCATCCAAAGCTAAATATCATTGTAGTCCTCTTTCTTGAGCTAAAAAAAAAATTAAAAAAAAAATAGAATTGTAATAAAATTAATTTTTATATCCAGGAACTGGGTTATACAAAGAAGTAAAGTTAGGGTGACTTTTCTAGCTGTACTTTCCTTGTTGCATAAGCATTCAGCAAATGAGCGGAAAGCATTCATTTTTATTTTCACTATTCTATTTATTTACAACCTATGACAAGCAAATGGCAGCAGAAAAAAGCATCTCAGTCTGAACATATGTTCAGCCTAAAGTGTTTCAAAACTGAAATAGCAGTAGAGGAAAAATTGCTACATGGCTAATTCAGGTGCAAATTTCCACTGAAATGCTTGAATAACAATCAATAGAAATATATCTGAGCACTCTGAATACATGTATCGCAACATTTAAAGCAAGTCAGAAAGCAAATTTAAAAATCAACTTTAAGAACACCAAGGAGAATATTTTCTCTTATTCTTGTATGCAAGAAATGATGATAGATATCCCCAGTAAAATGAAGCAGATTTAAGCTGCCATTTCTCTCTTCTGCGATGTCTGTTGCAGAAAGCTCTTCCATTTGTTGTTGAAGATTTCATAACGGATCTTATTTTCTTTGCTCTGTTTCCACCTAGTGCTCAAATTGAAAATTGCACTAAATTGTAAGTAAGTTCTAGAACCAGAAACTGCAAATCAGTATCGGTCTCAGTTTTTAGGGAATCTGCATTACAAATAAGAAAATGGGTATAATAAGATTAACTATTTCTTTTATAAAAAGGTTTTTCCACTAGCTTCCAGGTTAAATGCTGTCAAGTGTCTAATACGGTCTTTGCTGCATGATCTGTTCAGAAACAAGAGGATCGGGTATCTGTTTTAAACGTTAGAATCCCTCTTGTGGATGTAATTTTTTGTGTGAGTTCTGTTGTTAACTGAAGAGAAATTAACTCATAAAAATAAAAAGAGCCGCACCATGGTCATTTAGAAAGCATTCATCACTCTCGCAAGTAACTGTGTGCTCAAGATGAAGTCTAAAAGGGGGTAGCTAAACGACCTGGAAGTTTTTGAGGAGGACTCATCCGGTGAGTCTTTCCCCATGTATATCAGCCTATAAAGTACTTCTCACACTTTATAAAATTTTACTAACAGAACTGGAGGATTCAAAAACTCAATTGTGCTGCAGGAAGGAAAAAGGAGATATTTTAGTGCTGAGCTATGAGATTTATTTTTTTTTTTATGAGGCTGAAGACACAAGTCATGGATCTACCTTGTGAAATGTAGCAGGAGGCTTATGGGCAGATACAAGCATATATAGACAGTACAAGAGATGTTTTTAAATCTCATGCTCTAAGACAAAATAAATTGCTCATATTTTGCGTTACATATGCTTACAAAAAAGTAAAAATTACTGGTATTGCTTATCTCAAACAGAACTTCATACAACACAAGTATGGCAGTAACTCTGGTAGCTACGTTTTTTATTCATTATTGTAGCAAAATCTAGATGCAGCAATTCTGCTTATTTACCTGCTCTTACAACTACCACAAAATAGCTGAATGACTCTTAGTTGTACCACAGGCACCACGTGAAAAACACAGGAAGGCCAATTCTCTGAGCATCTGATGTGTAGGGAGATGGACCCTCCTGCTATCAGAATTTGTGGTTTGGGCATTTTCTTTAGGAAAAAAGTCTTCAGCTCCTGATTTTCCCTTGTGCTTTCTCTTTTACCACATGCAAAATATAAATGAGTTAATGCCCAGACAAAAAAACTTCAGTGTCTTTCACTCAAGACAGTGTACTAACTGGTTTGTTAGATAGAAAGCAGCACAGCTGTGGCCACCCTCTTTTCCCGGATACAAATCACAAAGGAAACAGCATGTCATGAACTATAAACAAAAGAAGAGAGATCCCTTGCTACTGCACCAGCTGTGATCATATTTACTTTATAATAAAGCATCTGCAGCAACTCTGATTTTTGAATTGCTCAGCACTGACTGCTGGGTTAGGCAGCCTCTGAAAACATGTGTTGCACCAAACTCTTCCCAGGTATTTGTCAGGGGAGTATCACCTCTGGATATTCCTCACCTGGTTTTGCTGCTCTAAACCAGTCAAGTACCTACACAGAGCATAGATGAATATAGCTAGAGAGCTGCAAATACAACTGCCTGCCTATGGAATTTACATTATTCTCTAGAGAGAGAAAAGAGTTGGGCTGCAGGTTTTGAGTTACAGCTTTGGATTTAAATTTCATTGTATAGAACAATTTGTTAAACCTTTAAAAGACTAAGTGCATAGGACTCTGTAAGTCATCAGTTTTCTAGCAGAACTACCTTTCTAAAATACTGGGTTATTTTTTCCACTGTGAATATTACTGTGACCTCTGAGCTACAGAATGGCTTAAGTCTGGGCCAGTTTCTTTTGTGCAATCTTCTTACTTGAATAGAAAAAAAAAATTATTTACAGGAAAATTCTCCTTATTTCTGAAATAATCTTAATTGAATAGTGCTTTAAATGGAGAATACATGGAGCAGAGAATGAACATCACTATTTTACTATGTTATCTGTTGCTACTGAAGAGCCCTGTTCCTGAAAGAGAGCTTCTTTCATTGAAGCATAGATTGGCTTTAGTTTGAATCCTAAAATCACCTGGTAGTAGATGTAAATTAGAGAAGGGATGGTTGTGGATGTAGCTCTGCACTGCAGAAGGCAACCTCTGAAGAGGGTAGGGTTTTGTCTTGGATCAGTCAAGTGAGGGCTGGTTTATTCTCTGCAATTGCACCATAAGATGAAGACTATCTGAGTTTTCATATTACTTCAGGCAGAGTGGGTCTGAAACAATGTTCTTATGAGGGAATGGAAAGTATGACTCTGTTATGGGAGAAAACAAGTAATGCCAGTATCAAAAAGCAGCTATAAACTAGCACAGGTAGAAAAGTCTGGGAAGCCTCAAGATTACCCAATATAATTAAAATTAGTATGTTCACCTCTAAGTAATAATTTGTAATTATATGTTTAGTATTTCTTACCCTATCTTCTTTCAAGGAACTGCCCTTGGGAAAATAAAACCATACTTCCTTGTAGGATTGTATTTATGTAAATACTTAATAGATTGTGATTAAATGAAATTAGCAGTATGTAACATCTTCAGGCTTGTATATATTGTCCTATCCTGTGATCTTTGGGCTAATGAGTGTCTGGATGAAAATATTTGGGTTTTGAGAGAGAGTGTGGAAAATTGAATCAATTAAATCAATTATTAGAGTTAAAAGTGAGGGGGAACCTGAACTTCGATGTTTCAAAGGCTCTATCCTATTTTCAGTCACTCTGTTGTGAAGGCTGGTGGAAAGAAGGGTACTAGTACTTTAAATTTTTTGCATTATAGAGGTATGGACACACTAGATCAGACCTATACACCACACAGGGCAGTAATTTGTTTCTGACAGAGCCCAGAGCTCAGAAGAAGGTGCAAGGACCTGCAGTCAGAAGTAAAGCCACTGCTCTTCCTCTAGCATGATGATAATAAATCTGTTCATACAGCTTGAGCAGCCTCCTGAAGATTCATCTTGTGGTGCCAGAAATAATGAAAAAAACCTCACGGATTTTTTTGTCTGTTGTACTGAGTGATTCCAAAATATAGCAGAAGCTTTCAAATCTGATCCTTCCTTGAAGCCTTGGGGTAACAAAATGTACTAGGTGCTGTGACTTGGAGGCACTGCATAGGTCTGGGAGGCAGAGACAGCAATAGCTATGGCAAACCCCAGCCCAAGATCCATAAATATTCACACCTGGTCATATCTAAGCACATGTACTGACAATCCCTATCTACTAGATAGATCCTCATATCTGTTACAAGGGAATAATCTAACCCCTTGCATTTGGTGCGGTTTTGTGAGGATTTCAGAACTTGCATCTGCCTTAGTCCCGAGTTTCTCCCTGGATTTATGGGGACAGCCTATGGAGGTCTCAACAGCATTAGAACAATTCAGGGAAGGTCACACATAAGCAGAGGATGCAGTGAGCTGTTTGCCACTTCCACGGGCATACAAAGGTCTGAGTCAGGCTGCCTCTGCCTGCCTTAAGTGATGCATGAGGTTAGAGACCCCTGAATATGGAGCCACTTGAAATTCTCTTTGTGTTTGTGCAGTCACCTAGGAGTGGTCAGTACAAAAATAGTGAGGGAAGAAAATGTGTAACATCTGGCTTGCAGGTGCCTTATTCTGAGCTCTATCCATCTGGAACCAGAGACAGATGGGTGTCCACCATCATTACTTCAAAATACTGACTAAGGACCACTCCATTAAAGAAAATTTGAGGAGAAAGTAATACAAGGGACATGCGGCTAGCTTGTGTTTAGAGGCTCTGCATGAACAGCCCAGGGGCCAGAGCTAGGACTCCTCTGTCAGTATGCACACTGCTTATTACAACTGTAGAAAAAAAGTTTGTCATGTGGAACATTAATTTTGTCCATGACCATATTTAAGCTCAGTAAACTGGTATTTGTTTTTTACAAACACAAAGTTTACTGTGGAATTAAAATATGTAAAGCAGTGGTTAAAGTTTCCCTCATCTGTACATTATCTATGATAGGTCTGTTTCTACTGTGTGGTCATATATTTGCCTGAATGCATATTCTGTACCTTGTTGAATAAATCAAAGCTGCTATGGAATTTCCTTTCATATTACTACTGCTGATGTGATCCTGTGCCTGTGTATTCAGATTAGCTTGGATGTTCATCACAGAGCAACACCTTTATTACTTGCGCAAAACTGCAAGTGACTAAATCCTATTTGCCTCAGTGGAAGCATTGCAATATAATATGCCTGTTTATTACGTTCAACTACTTAGCTTCAAGTACAAATTTATACTGACATTTTAACATTCTCTGTGTATGAATTTCAGGTTTTGGGCTTGTATTTTTCTTTTTTTTTTGTCTCAAACTTTGTAATAGTCATCTCTGTTGCAACAAAAGAATGAAAATAAATCAGTACATTTTATTAATTACAGTAAATTAATTAGAAGGCAGAAGTGGAGTTAGTTTACATTTCATTGACTTTATAATTACAGAGTTGCCAATGTATGGCTGATTACCTCCTTCCTTCTTGTTTGTTATTAAGTGAAGAGTTCAAGGAAGCACTTAATCTTTTCTACCTACCATGGCTTTCGGAGATGGGATGTGGCAAGGATGGGATAAAAAGAGGAAGGAAGCAGGTTAACGCTGTCCCATGAAGAGATGTACGTAATTACAGAGAGAGAGCTTGGACTGTTTTTCAAAGGTATTAATTCTGGCTTGGTCTTTGCTGTGGGGAAGTAGGAACTTAGAGTGTACATACCTTTTAGGGAGAAGAGAAATTGTTACACATCATAAGAAGAAGGAAGGTCTGTGCTTTAGATGGTTGAATCTAATCTGAGGAAGTCACTAGTGGCATATCCCAGGGCTTAATACTGGGGCAAATACTACTCATCATCTTCATCCAAAGGGTAAAAGTGGGGTGAAAGTGAAAAAGCTCATGGGTTGATTTAAAGAGAATAAGACAAAGATTTATTTTATGTGCACAAGCAAAGCAAACCAAGAAATTCATTCACCACTTCCTATCAGCAGGCAGGTTTTTAGTGATCTCCAGGAAAGCAGAGCTTCATCACGCGTAATGGTTACTAAGGAAGACAAATGCTGTAACTCCAAATGTCCACCCTTTCTTCTTTTTCCCCAGCTTTTCCTTCTGAGCATGACATCAAATGGTATGGGACATCCCTTTGGTCAGTCGGTGTCAGTTATCTCAGATGTGTCTTCTCCCAATTTCTTGTGCACCCTCAGCCTGCTTGCTAGGGGGGTGGTGTGAGAAAGAGAAAAATCTTTGATGTTGTGAAGATACATTGTTCACCAACAGCTACAACATCCCTGTGTTATCAGCACTGTTTTGGTCACAGGTCCAAAACACAGCACTGTACGAAGTATTATAAGGAAAACTATCCCAGCCAAACCAAATCCAGTACAGTCTGTCTTCAGGAGCAGTGGTGGAGAATCATAAGAAAGTATGTCATTTTTTCTTTTGAGTCATTGGCTACTTTGGAGTTCAGATGACTTCCTTAATACCTAAAGTGATAAAGGTGCCTGTCACTTAAATCCCATCCTCAAGATTCACCCTTCCCAGTAGTGCCTGAAAAATACCAAAGACCACTAATATGAAAACAAATACTGAGATCAGAAAAAAAATTTCCATAGGAAAAGAAGATTAATGGGTAATAATTGGAAAATTACCCACATTACCCAGTTATTTTTTTAATATGTGCATATGTGCAGAGATTTGAGCTAGGTGTGATTTGTAGGTGAGAGGGAAGCTAATGCAGTACTTTTCTGACCTAAGGGACCAGTTGGAAAGCATGGAGAGCACAGTCAAAGGCAGGACAGGGAAGGCACAACTATTCCTTTTGGTGGGAATTGATTTAAACTGATAATGAAACCGCACCCTCCCTGTTCACTGCAAAACCTATTGTCAACACTGATTTACTGGATCACTGCACTGTACAGTTAGATAAATGACTGATGCATAACAATCTCTGTGGTGTTTCCTGAATGGGTAGTCCCTACAGTTATACCTTTGACTGACCTCTGAAAACCCTGAGAAAAATTGTATTAGGAGGATATAATTGAACTTGGCCTATTACATGAACTTCTAAGGGTTACTTGTTTGTGGCATTGTCATCAAATTCTGTGTTTTCTTATTTGCAGCCAAGCAACCATCCCTTCTCAGCCTATGTGTTTGCTTTTATTTGCTCCTTCTGGAGCATAATTCATTCATTATTCTGCCCAAATCACAAGCCATGTGGAAGGAATAGCTGACGTGCCATGAAATAGTTCTCATGTGACATCACTGCTCATCCTGTCTTTCTTCATTTGATTGCAGGTTTTCTAAAAAATGCAAAATTTCTGAGGAAAGAGTTGTTCTGGTTTTTATACAAACACTCTATCATTGCTCAAAAAGTGTAGGAAACATTAATCTTCATATACAAAGATACAGTTCTTGAAACCCTTCATGAACACGGCTCTTGTAGGATTTGCATTGTCAGTATATGAGATCAGATTGATCTTTGACATTTTAGATCCTTTTCTGCTTGTCCCTATTTTCTCTTCATCATCTTCCTCCCTCATTTTTATTTCAGCTCTTCTTCAGTTTCTTTGTCACCTGCTTCCAAACTTCAGTCTCTGTCTGCTCTGCTTCCTCCAAACAATGGCACTTGCAAGTCACATCCTGGTTGTGCTCTTTTCATGGACCAAGTTTTAGTCTAGCTAAAAATGATTTTTGTGTGTGCCATGGTGCTCTTTTACTACCTTAGGAAGGAGGAATTTAAAATATGTGTCTTCTCAAATAATCAAATACTGGACCTTTTGGTCTTGAATGTTTATGTTACACAGAATGTTACATTATAGTATAATGCCATGGGGCAGATCCAAAATTTAGCATGTTTACAAGCTGAAGGAAAAATGTGATTTAAAAATGTTTCCTTGAGACTGAGGTTGAATCCTTCCAAGCAAAGTCTTCAGTGTTATTTGCAGTAATGGCAGGCTGACATATGTATTTACATTGTTCTCTGCTAGTTCTATGCTGCTACACTAAGCAAGGGATTGAAGTGGATATTCCAGTCATCTCTTGTGAAATCTGTTTAAGAAAGATTGCTCTCATTTTCAATTAGAATTATCCTTAGTTACAGTAAGATACTCAGAAGGAGAAAATACCAGGTAGTTGTCCAAGGCTCAAAGCCAATGCTATGTGTATAAAAGATTTAAATTATGTCCGTTCTCCTTGTCAAACTTACAAAAAATATGAAAATTCAGGTTCAAAATTATGTGACTTTTGCAAGGGTCCTGGGCACTTACAAGCAGACTTTGGGCTGGGTTATTTCAGACCTTAAAGTAGTGGCCCCAGCAACGCTAGCAAATAACTTCTGTACCACTGTGAGCGGAGAAATAGTTTTATCCAAGTGTTGCTTGTTCTGACCACATCTATATTTAAAGAAAACTGCAAGATTTTATTGTCTGAACTTGATGGCATGTGAATCTGCTCTCCAAGGAGTGCAAAGAACAATTCTGGCAGTTTCATTTCCTGACTGATGGAAAAAAGACAGAGAGAGCGACCAGTGTGACATGTAACTGCTACACTGGATTTTGCAGTATCACTCAAATAGAGAGGTAGGGTGCAGCTTAGCTGTTTGTAACCACAGAAACAAAAGATTTTGTTTGGAAGGAAGGAGGAGGTACACAAAATCTATTACGTCTCAAACCTGACAGTGTCTCTTTAAAATGTTCTTAAACCTGTTTAACACACCCCTACTTTTCACCACTCCCTGGGAAACAAGCACCTCTTATAGCAACTTGCAAATCAAGAAAAACCAAACCCAGCAATTTATTCTCCTGTGTGTGATGGCTGTTTTCACACACCCAACCAATTTAGCTACAACACAGCTCTCTAACTTGGAGCTTTCTGCTTCAACCTGAGTTTAGCAGTACGAGTTTAAAAGTTTCAAAGATTCTGAGGAATTGCATATGTCAAAATGAAAATTAAGGAGATTCAAATACTTTCATTTAGGCACAGTGCTAGGGACATTCTGCTTAGAGGTTCATTTATACTTCATTTATTATTCGTCTGCAGCTCATGGGTTTGAGTAGAATAAATAAAGTTACTGACAAGTAAAGTAGCTAAGCCCCAAAATTCAAGTCTTACTGTTGCCATAGCTAGAGGATTCAAATCCAGAAAGATCTGGCGTATTTCTTCTAAAAATAGAAGGAAGTGTCTCCCAGGAAAGCACAATGATTTTTTGATTTCTCTCTCTCCTCTCATCTTGCAATTTCTCTGTGGGTCAGACTCCCACATGGCCAGATTATAGTTTCCTTGTCACACTTTTTGTGTAAGTGGTCATGGTGCAGTAGGGAAGCTGTTTTCTACCATGCATCACAGGACATGCAGTTTGCTTGAGAATGAGACAAATTTTGATGTAGTATAGGCGCAGTATTGCTGAGGCTGCAGAATGAGCTTTGTGACTTGAGTTTTGTCCAGACACAGAGGAAAAAAGAGTCTGCATGCTTGTTTCCTTTTCCTTTTAATTTGGCAAGAAGTCATTGCTTTCTGCAAAGGCAGGGATTTTATTTGAAATCGTGCCATTATATGGGATTCATCTGACATGTCTAGGTGTCTACGGTGTAGATGCCTACAGATGACTTGTCATCTTAGGCTCCCTTTCAAGAAAGTGGGGAGAAATAGTAACCTGTAGAGCCCAATGCTCTGACCTACTTTAGTCACCTACATTAGGGTGAGATTATATTAGGGATGTCTTAAGAGACAAATATAGAGGTAGGAGCCTAGCTTTTGATGTAGCTTAGCTTTTTTGTTAAATAGGGCCTATGATGGAAAGTCTCACCCAGCTCTGAGGAAACGAGTATTTGAAAATAGCTGTCACCAGTTTGGTTTCTCCTTTTATTGAGTAGAATTCCGATTATTTACTTAGGCATTAATTAACATTTCCTTTTCTCAGGCTAATAGCCTGCACAAGGATCCAGAGCAACTAACACTTGAAATTATTGGGTTCTTCACAGTATGCTCCTACAGCACCATTGCCGGATCTGGAATGTCAGGAACTGATTTGAGACTTTATGATTACATTCAGATAATTATAATCTGTTCTGATCTTTCCTTTGTAATATGACCCAAATTATTTTGAAACTGTCCAGTTTTAAAGCCCAGCCTTGTTTTCATTACACTTAATAACCACAGGAACAAAAACAAAGAAAATCTTCAGTTCAATTCTTTGGGTACAGAACATTAAAACTCATGCAAAAGATTGTTTCTGCCAACATTCTTTCCAGGGTACTCACAGTTTTGAAACCAATTATTCAGAAGAATATAATTTACACAGAATAAAAGGGAAGGAGAGCTGATACTTAAAATGCACTAACTTTCTCACCATTGTAGCAGTCTATTAGCCAATTTATATCAAAGGACAAGTATTTTGTAAAGACAAGAGAGCTCAGTTATTTCTTCAGTGTCTTAGGCCATGAAGCCCTACATGCAGGTCTCTTAATTTAGGAGATTTTTCTTTTCTTTTTTTTTAACATAGTTCTGTTTGTGATTGATTGAAATCTGTACCTGAAATTTATTCTTTGGAATATACCTGGAAATCTTACTACTTCTGTTGATAAGCAAGGACAATGAGACAGTTGAATTCTTCTCTAGAGAAGCTGGAAGGGGAACATGGAGGGAAGATGACACTTCTGTGCTACATTTTCTATTTTACTCCTGCAGGTGACCTATATTTTGACACATATCATAAATCTGCCTTCTGTTTTATCTGTTATTTGAACAGATGAGCAATACTATTTGACTGCAAAAGTATTTATGAGTAAGGAAAGGGTCTTAAACATGTGCTAACAAAATACAGGGTTCTCTATATTTAAATATATATCTACTCTCCACATTTCTCATGTAACTAGAGAAAAAATTCAGTCTGAAGAAACTAAAGTAACAATGCTGAATCACCTTGATTATATTGCTAATTGTTCACATCAACAGAATTAGGAAATAATTTTAATGCTATTTTAGCTATGTGCCTTATACAAATTTTGACAACGGGGGCATAACATAAGAGTAGCTGTCCTTGTTCATCCCAAAAAATTATTTAGCCCAATATTCTATCTCCAACCATCACCAAAAGTAGATGCTCAAGAAAGAGTGGAAGAACGGCGAAAGAATACAAATTACTTTCCCTAAGTGTACTTACAGTTTCTATCAGTTTGCATGGTAGGGTCTTTCTTAGCCAAGTATAATTTGTTTACCTAGTAACCATCTATGGATTTCTCTTCTACAAACTTGTCTTGTGTCTCATTGAACTGTTTTATACGTGTCTATGTATGCACACACCTACATACACACACAAGTACAGATACATGTACGCAGATAAACTGTTGCTCCTCACAAGGTATTGCAAACACCTTCGTTGCAGCAAGGACGGGTTATATAGATACTGTGGGAAGAAACACCCCTTTTTCTTTCCTTTTTCTATTTTCCTTTTTCTCCCTACTAGTTTAATTTTGATGCCAAATAGCTCTTGCATTAGGGGGAACTGAAATACACCCTTTTCATACTGTTTGTGATTTTTTAGACCACTTATACCTCCTTAAGATATCCCTTCACCACACTAAAAGCTGATACGTTTTCCTGGTGTGGAGAAGTAATTTGCATCTTTGATAATCTTTTTGTACTTCTCTGAACCTTTATTAAGTCCAACTCCATCCTTTCTGTTTCCCATTTTCTTGCCTTTGTCTTATTTCTGCAGTTACTGATTTTGGAATGCATTTTCTAACAATTCTTCTACAGGAAACTGTTCTGTGCTAACTGTATCAGAGCCAGCATCTTCCAGGAATGGGAAAAAAACCCTACCTTTCTTCCAAGGTCATACTTAGCTTTGATGTGGATAGAGAACAGGATCACAATCTGTTACATTTGGCTGGCATGTGTAGCAGTTAGGTGTGCCAGCAACACAAGTGTGGAACCCACCTGTCAAATGAAGATTTCATTAAATAGGTGGGATATTGGTGCACTGTTTTGGGGGTGTTGGTTTTGGGTTGTTTTTTTTTTTTTTTTTGTGATTGCTACAAAATTTCTACATAGGTTTTCAAATGACAAGTTTTCAGTCAACTAATTTGATCTAAATAATAGAAAAAAGGATCATCATTGCAGAGAAAAGACCTCTTGGCCCTAGCAGATAATCCCAGCACAATACCAGGACAAGGAGAGAAATGCAGTCTATCAGACAGGTGTAATTTGAAGTAACTCACATGGATATCATTTTATGGGGCAGATCTGATACCTCATCTTATCTGCACCATAAAAAGAACAGCCTCAGGTGTGTGCATGTGGTGTGTCTCCTATGTACTTACAGTGCCCATGACCAATTAGTTCCTATCAGAATATTTTAAGATAGGGAGCAGGAAGAAGATTCCTCCCCTTATCTTCTCTTCCTCTAACATCTTCTAACAAGATGGCCTTCCTTGAGATCCACACTTGGTTCTGTTACAGAACTCTCCCAGTGAGGATTTTTAGGTGATGGGGATATTATAGTCTTTCTTATTCTTTGATGAAAAAAAGCACATGTAATCATAATTCTCACAATCCCACTACTATTGGTCAGAACATGATTTTCATTTCTTTAGCCACCCATATGAAAGTTCTTTTGAGTAATAAAAATAGAGAGAAAAGTAATTCAGATAATTCATTAACAGATAACAGAAAATTCATTAACAAATAAGCTATTTATCAATAACATAAACTATAAAGCTGGTTACAGCCATTCAGCTGGTACCACATAGATGTCACCTGATTTAGCTGTATTTTTAGCACAATTTTCTATAGATAACTGATTTTATCAGTGGCGCTTTGTGTTCTTTATGTAAGGTAATAACAGTAGTGGTTCAAGATCAAGATACACAAGGTTAGCATACTATGGACTAGGCTTTTAGAGGCTTTGGCAAGATATTTCATTCATTTGCAGAGTAGATAGGTATTCAAATTGTGGGCAAATCAGGCCCACTGACATTGGAGATTGTGGATCTGCCATGATTAGCTTTTTTCTCTGCCAAGAAATTTAGAAAGGAAAACAGAAGCCACTGCTCAGCCATTTTCTGTGACAACTAGAAGTGGGAAGAGATTTAGACATTTTACATGCTATATATAGCATTTTTTATTTCCTTCTTTAGTTTATGAACTTTGCCACACCTTTTGGGAGAACAATGGGCTGCAAAATATGTCTGCACGTCACATTTAAAAAATGCATATGAAAAAGCCTTGTCAGTGCTGCTTCCTGTATTCAGGAAGGTGTGGTTAAACAACAGATTGCATACCTTACTTTAAGCAGCTGAGAGGTCTTCCCCAGGAATGGCAACCTGCAATAGCAATAGGAAATATAAACTGGGCTGAAAAAAGTTAATCTGTAAAACACAACATAATCCCTTGGGCATTCTGCTATGTCGCATCAGATTTACTGAAATGTTGTACTCACTTTAACAGTAACATAATCTTTTGAAAGTGGCTTTACCTTGAAAGTGACTTTAACTTGTTATTCATGTGCACAACAGCTGTTGCTACCTGATATTACAAAATTACTTTTCTCTATATATATTTTAATTACTCAAGTTATAAAATTCTGAAAAATGCAATATAAGAAGAATTCCATATGTCATACCCAAATATTAATTTAGACATTGATGAGACCAATATCTGTATATTATAGTAAAAGGGCTGTGCCACTATTCTCTCTTCAGTGAATATTTAGAGAGTACAAAAGCTGTAGCAATTGTGTTCCCTCCCATGAAAAATATAACTTGGTGGTTAAAGTAGTCTGCTGGTAAAGATGGGCTGCTGTCAAAATGAGAAATTCTTTGAACTTGAGGTTAGAAACAGGTTAAATGACTTTTCCCATTGGTAGGCTGTTGTTTTTTCATTGTGTCCTTTGAAAGGATTAGACATGCTTGGAGATGAGCCTTGCATGTGGATTAAGCAGACGAATTCTGACTTTTTGAGCACCAAGGGAGGAATAAAATTCTTAAAAATGGCTCTCAGGTACTTGGCACTGTGAGTAGCTGCCCTTTGCAAGGCTGCCGAGGACATTTCTTATATATCTTTGAATTCACACCTTAATATGAACTAGGATGCCATGGAGAAAGGGAGTTTCCATCTGTAGTTTGTTTTTATTTTGAGATGTCTGTCTAGGAGCAGGACCAGAATCTTCAAGGGAAAGTTACAGAAATCCTATAGGAGTAACCTGCCCATGGAGAAAAAAATAATCATACTCCTTATTTCTCCCTCTCTTCTCTGTTGCAGTGATGAATGCTGCTGAGGGTTCACACAACCATTTCTTGTCCGGTTCTGAGTCATATGTACCTCTTAGTAAGGGTGTACCCACAGGCAAGATGTTCCCTTGGGTAATTATTTTGACCAGGGGTGAAAAGTACCTCTGTACATAGAGGTAGCACAAGTCCAAGCATCCCCTTATTTTATGTAGGGCTGGACTGAGAATTAAGGGAGGAGCAGTCCTGTGTTAGTCACTTTCAAAAGGAAGGTGTCACCCTATGCTTGAGCACCACTTCCTTTTCTGTGTTAATTAGTATTATATTGGCTGCACTGGGTTCTTTTTTCCTTAAATGACCCTTCTCCTTTTAACTTAACCTGATAGAACTGCTGCCTACTTATACAGGTGATCTTAGACCAGGCTTAAGCAAGAAAAATGTGTGGATGGCACAGATGTGCAACCCACCTCCCAGATAATAGTTACATTAACTAGCTGTGTCTGCCTGCTAAATGCTGTCTGGAAGCTGGCCATCATCCATTGCCAACACCTACCTATATGTTTTAGAGTGCTTGGTTTTAGTCATTTTTACCATGAGTTGTGTTGAACACAATTCACTTTGGAAAAATCAGATCCAATGAGTAAGACCATACTAGTTAACTAAGTAGGGGTAGGGCCTGGGCTTGAGCAATAGCCTCTGTTTGTCCATCCCACTATAATGCACAGTGCTTGACACAGTTTTGTTCCTGCCAATTAGTTATCTCTGAAAAAACCCTTGTACGTGGATCTCTCCTATTAGAAAGCGTGACTGTTTCCAATAGGACCATTGATGAGGCCATGTGGTTCTTTTTGGAAAGTAAGTTTAGTGTATCGATACAAACCATGCTGTCTCTTGTTGTCTGGGACTGGGCTTTGGGATGTTTAACTTAATAGGATAAATGTAGCTATTTTACCTGTTATCTTGAAACTAAAAAAACTTAAACATCACTTGCTAGAATATCTTAAAATCTTTTGGAAGGACAGTTATAATAATAGCATCTTATAACCCAGAAAACAATAGTTTATCAATCACACTTGGGAAGTCTAAAGTATTAAAGGACTTCTCTTTTGGAGGACTGAGTATATGACAAAAAAAAAATGCATTCACTAATGTATTCCTCCTTTTCTGGGAGGAGCCAGAGAATGGTATTTGTCCAGAAAGTTGTCTGCTGGGTCATTGCGCATTCCCATCTATCTCTTGTGAATCTACATAAATGCTCAATAAGGATGCGGCGGTAGTGTAATATTTTGAAGTATGTTTTGTACTTAAAAATGTAAATTAAATTTAGTAACACTGAATAAGCTATTCAAATCTAAATGATGGCATTTCTGAACCAGTTATGTTCTCTTTCCTGCCAGTGCTCTGTTTTAAAATTCAGCATCCCCTACTTGCAGTTTCTTAGGAGGCATTTTAAGAATTCTTTGGATGACCAATAAGCCTACGCTATTTAAAATGAGCTTGTTAGGAATGGCCTCCAAAATATGCTAGAGTTCTAAGTAGCAAGAGATAGTGACCTCTGATTACTAATCAGTAATGTGTCCCTACTGCTTGTTATTAATGAATCTAAAAGAGAAGTTTTTGTAAGGAGGAATTCTAAGACATTTCTTGTTTTCTCTCATAAATCATATCAAACCATGCACTCTGCTAATGTAAATCAAGCTGTCAGAATGATTTTGGAGTAGTTATATCCCATTATATCAGCTTCAGATGTGGCCTTTTATGTTTGTATATTTTTCACAGAAGTTCCTCTTTGTTCTTGAGAGAATGGCAGGAAGAAGCAGAGTATGTAGCCAACTCTCAACAAGCAGATTATAGAGGCATCATGGTTATAGGTAGGTATGAAATGAGTTACTGTTGTTACTGTTTGAACTAAAAAAAAAAATTCCTTCAGCTCTGATAAATCAATAGTAAAGCATGGCCCAGCGTGGTGATTAGGTTAATTACATCCTTTGGTTAGAAATCACTGGTTGTCAATACAGAGGCACATACTCACTTCTACTTTTTGCATTGCTTTTTTGACACTGCTAAAAAATCTGTGTCCAGAATACTGTATGTGCTTCAACTGGGGAATAAGGGAGACATAATTCAAATTCTGATATGGGCTAACAAATTAAATTAAGCTAATTCCCACTGTGCATTTCTCATGAAGAAAGACATCTGTTTCATTTGCGAGGCATGTGTGTCACAGTTGTAAAATTGTAGCATGTCTGTAAAGAGATGCATTCACAACATTTTCTTCTTGATCATAAAAAGATAAACATGTAAAAATGTGTACCTGAACATGCCAGAAACACAGAAGTGAGATGTATGAAGTTCAGAAATATTTGCTTGCTTGTATTCATTAATTCTGAAGTGTGTGGTAGTTAGTAGTTTATACTTGGTATTGTCTTGCCTGCTGCTCTGCTTCATCAGCTCTGTTTCATCAGATATAACCAATGTTTAGACAACTTGATGCTATTAAGTACCAAGCCTATGAAGATGTAACCATCAACAAAAGCAAGGACTAGAAACATGGCTAAAGAGAAACTAAGTTAACTTGTGTCAGTTTTCTTCACTTTCACAAAAGACAATAGGACCAAAGGTTACCCACCATATTGCATAATGGCATCTCACATATTTAATTACAAAAGCTCTCCAGATACAAAATAAGTGAGGGCTTGTATAAAACACATTCAACAGATTCTGTATCTTAAACAGAACCATAGGGTTGTATATAGCATTCCTATAAGGAAGTTATTGATTCCCTGCCGTTGTCTTTGTTTATAGTAAGGCACTTAGCCTACAGAGAAATGTATTGCAGTCATTTTAAAGAAAGGAAAGAAAAGAGAAGGTAGTCTCTTCTCCCTTTTCTGTTTATTACTGCCTGTGCTGAAGGAGAATGTAGATGGGCACAGATAAGAGAGACTTACAACAGAATCTCGTGTGGGAGAGTTTCCCTCTCCAGATCTTTTGTCTCTGCCCACATACTCGAACAGTGCAAATGCTTAATGCATATTGGATTCCAGTGTGTGTGACACTTCTGCAGATTTTCCTTTGATGAAATATAGTGTTTCTTCATGCTCACCTGCATA
The DNA here is from genome assembly GCF_034315485.1 of Pezoporus occidentalis. NCBI lineage: Eukaryota > Metazoa > Chordata > Aves > Psittaciformes > Psittacidae > Pezoporus > Pezoporus occidentalis. The sequence goes on from NW_026915835.1 coordinate 13,046,198, forward strand.
AAATACCTGAAACCCGTTGGCTGAGGGTCAGCCCCTGTAACTCTGCAATGTACATTTCTGTGGGAAATCCAAATGACTGCAGCATATTTTTCCAAATAGTAATTGCTTGGGTTTTTTGTTTCAAGGTCTGAAAGCATTTCATTTTGTGAAACCCAGCCCTACTGCACTTGAAAAGTACAGCAAGCACAGAAGTGTAACAACTCACCTGTACTTTTAATTGATCTGGTATTTCTACAAGGTGCCACCCTTTTCCACACCTCCTACCTCCTCCTTAAGTGACTCAGCCTCTGAAGGAGAAACCTCTTGACTTTTCAGACAGCTGGATGGGGAAGGACAATTCAGCTCTCTGTCTGCCCTGACTGTACCTCATTTTCAGGTATCTACAGGTTGACTTACCATACTGAGCCACTCTAGGACACTAACTTCTGGGTAAGGACATTTACTTTTCTGGGTTTATATTCCATGCATGGAAAGTCCTACATTTTCAGGTGTTCTGTAATTTCTTAGTGTCCAATTTATGATCCTGTTTCAAAGAATCTTATTTTCAAGAAGTGTGGAGAACTTGACTATGAAAATTCAACTCTCAAAGTGTTTCATTTTAGGTTCATTTCAGATTCCTTGGACATTTCTGACATATTCTCTTGGCCATATTATCTTAATTACTTCATTATTTACATTATATTGCTAATTATATTTTACTCTAATGCTATTTCCCTGCTGACCAGCTTTCTGCTCAGACCACTTTTTACGAATGGCTGTTTTAATGTATTTTTTGCACTCTCCTTAGTTTTATTGTTTCTTTAGAATTCTTATCTAAAATTAAAAAGCATTAAAACCTCATTTATTTGAATTTGCTTCACATGTATAATTTTAGAAAAAAATTTGCAACAGTTTGTTTTCATTTCCACCTTAGCAAAAGAGACAGCAAAAGTACCCATTCTCCTGTGATACAATAAAATTCCTTTACATGACGTGAACTCATTTATAAGTAGGAAGGATTCTTTACTAAAAATCTAGAAAAGTGAAAGAGTTGAAAAAAAAAAACCAACCCCAACCAAAAACCCGATTAAAATTATCATCCCCCCTTCTACAATCCATTAAAAAAAAAAAAAAAGAATCAATTTTCAATTTAAACTGATCACATATTACTAATTTGAAAACATGTACAAATTTAGGTTTTGGCTTAGCAGCTGATTTTACATTTAATGATACTACCAAAGCTTAATTTCTTTCAAAACAGAATCTCCTCCACCCACATCCTGAAAAACCAGTTTTGAGAGCTCTTTCAGCTACAAATAGATGATCTCTGCCACACATTCATGTATTCTCTAGTCCTACCTTGCCTCTTCTAACCTTGCCTGTTTTCTCTTTCACTCACATACACATTATTTCTATTCTCTGTGAGAGCTGTTATTAACTCTGTGACCTAAACTGTAAAGTACTTATTTAAACACAATATATTATTTCCAGAAGTTTGCAAATGTATTAAATGGCTACTGCCCACACATGCAGCTCCTGGAAAAAAAAAAAAAATCATTCTAGGAACACATTTTTGTTGTTCTTTAATGTCTGCAAAATAAATGTAATTATTTTTACCTGTAGTTTTCAGCAAAAGGACAAAAAGACTAGCTAATAACCAAAAAAAGAGAATAATGTTACTTACAATTTTGAAGCATATAAATTATACTCAAGTGGGTTTTTTTTAAGCTCTGTGTACACACTTGGTACTATGCTGAGTTAGCAACACCATTGTTCTTTCTATTTCATGTCCTGGCCTACAGTCTTGAGTGACAGCACTGGATACTGGTGACAATTTTGTAGGGGAAAATGTACAGCCCAGTTTATACATGCAGAACTGCACCTGACAAAGTGGGACTTAAAGGTTGACTGACTGAAATAGTAAGTTGGAAAGTATGAAGGATGGTACAGCCTTGACTGGCTCTAACTGTGATGGTGATTTGGAAAACAATCTGCAATCAAGATTTACAGCCACATTTGGAAATAGGAATTCTTATTTGAGATGAAGTATAGGTAGCCCAGTCACAGCACTTCTGATATCTGAGGGGAAAAATGACAGATGTAGAGATCAGCAAAATTGATATTGACTTCCAAACCAGGAAGATTTCACTCACAGACTTATGAAGGCCTATCTAGAAGGACAACTGTAATGATGTGTCTCCTCAGTGCCTTTTTTCTAAGGCCTGGAGATCTTTACCCTGTAACAAGTTAGAATGACTTCAATCATTTTCTTGCTCACACATCTTACTATATTCAAGAACAATGATGAAGAAAATAACAAAATTTGCTGACCTGACATGAAAGTTGTTAACTAAAGGCAAGGAATTACTATTAGTGTACTTCATAACTGTGATTAAGTAAGATCAAATGTGTTTTTTTTTTAAATGCCCTATTCTCCACATTCATCTCATATAAATTAAAACAAACCAGGTAGTATAAGTTTAATATTAACCATTACAATAGGGGAGACAATAAACACAAACCAACCAACAAACAGTAAAGGTGAAGCAAACCTTCATATTATTTGTTCACCAATAGTTATTCTATCCAAAATTTCTCCTGGACCACAGTAAAAGCAAGCAAATGGGTTAAAGCACAAAGAATGTGGGAAATTGATTTCCTAATATTTTATTAGATTTCCAATGTGATAATTTTAAAATTTTGAGCTCTGATTACTCCCAAGATACTGAATGTTTAGCTTACTTCTGAGCAGAACATCCCTTAAAATATTACGTTTTGGTGGAAGGTTTCCCATTTGGGATGAATAAAGTTTCTTTCTCATATGGCAGATATTAGATATTTTTGAAAATCAGTCAGCAATCTGTGGCTGTGTAGAGCCATGTATAAGACACCTGCTGGCGTTTAATGTGGACATGCCAAACTCAGTATCTTTTCTACCATCCAATGCAGCATGAGCAGCTGGAAGACAGGAAAATTCTGAGGCTATTTTGCTTAAAACTAGTTGTTTGTCCGTAACTTTTTGTGTCACTCAGTTCATTAATAAGGAAGCTTGATATTTTAGGCATTCACATTTGACAATGTTTTAGATTAAAAACTTCAGTATAAAAACAAATGTTTTGACTTTTATGAGAAGATTCACCTCCCTTGACATTCCCTCACTACTCGTGTTGAGTTACTTTATATATAGGGTGGTAATATGTGGTACCTCTAAGCTGTGGAAAGATATTATTAGAAGCAAAATACATATTTATAAACAAGGTTTTAATCACTGTCAGCTAGAAATCAAAGAACAAAGACTTTTTTGGTTGTAACTAGTTCAGTCTGATGTGGAGAACATGATTCTTACAGGAAATCTTTCTGTTATTCTTATGTATTTTTTTAAATACAGCAATGCATACATGTGAAACCTAACTATGTAGAAAGCTACAGCCAAGAACAGAAGAAAGAAGGCAGGAGGACTCTGTATTGGAAGGATGGGTGTGTTCACACGAGCTGAAAACTAGTAGGTCTAGCTTTGAGAATCTAAGACAGGCCTGAGGTCTTCAGCTGGTCAGTCACTACAAGAGGTGGAAAGGAGATACAGAAATGTGAATATGGTTATTCATGATAAAATCAGAACTGGAGACCTGTGCTGCTTTCTGAATAACTAGCTACCAGCTTGGAAGGGCATTTGACCTTCCCTGAAGTCACGTCTGAAGTTTTTTCTGGATTTCTTTGGGACTGAATTTGGATTTCCCACAAAATGAGAGAGGGTCTGAATCCAGGACTGGCATGTCTTAAAACTTTTGGGGACCTGCTCATTGGACTGGCTGGGGCAGTGTTAATTTTCTTTTAAAGCTTCCCGACGTTGTTTTTAAATTCAAATTATGCTGGAGCTGCATTCCTGTTTGTTTTTGTTTTGCATTCCAGCTGAGTTGTTTCGCTTCAGTGGTTGAGCTCTTATTAAGTATGCCTGAACATAATTTACTACTATAGTATACTATAGAAGCCTATAACTTCTCTGTCTTGCAATTTCATTTACAAAGTCCAAAACAACCTTTTTATTTTTAAATCTCCTTTGAACCATGATCTAAAGATAAGCAGTTCATTGACCTGTTTGAATAATGTGGTGGTTCCAGATCTTTATGAGCCCTAAGTTTTTAAACTCATGTGATCCTCACATCTTCTGTCCATTCCCCTTTCCACATACACAGATACACACACTTAATACACAATAGTGAAGACCAAGAAAAAAAAATGCTTTGATGAATTGTATTCTTCCTCTTTATGCAAGATTCTTTTCAGTTCAAGATCCTGAAATTTAAATCTTACTCTGATGATTCTTGATTATCTGCGCTAGAGATTAAAGTAGGAAAATTTTTTTTAATTTATGTTTTAAATTTGAATGGCTTAATCTTTGATATACAACTTGAAAGTCTGGAAGCAAGAAGTAAACCTTGAGGACAATGTGGCAGTATTATGTAGGACTAAAATTTCAGAATACGTGGCACATTTTCAATGCTGACTGTAGAAGGGAGTGTGCCTGTTTCTTATATTCATTTATGCAGACTACTTTCAAGCTGCCAGACTAAGTAGTAGTTTATGCTGGATGCTGTACATATGTGCAGCAGAAATATTGTTTTGCCCTAAAAACATTTTAAAAAATTAATACAGGACCGGAGGCAAAACACAGTTTTAATTAAATGATGGAGGATAAAAGAAACGTGCTTGCTGGACTTTCTTTTGACATGCATGGATACAAGCAGGAATTGTGTCATTAATATATTTGTAGTTATTCTGTTGATTTTAAAGACAAGCCTCAAAATGTATGGACTTTTTACTTTGGTGATAATTTCTATTTCAGAGCAAATGTCTAAGGCTCTCTTGTTTAATTTTAGCAAAGGTGTGTGGTACATCCTTGCCTGTTCTGTGAGAAATTGTTTCCATCAGGAATCTGTGGAAAGGAAGGCGATAGTATAAGATGAAGTCTACGTAGCAGTTTCTTCTCATTTTTAGTGAGAAATATTTGAGTTGCGAAATGTGTATTTTTAACAAGATTTTCTAAGACTTAGAATGATGACATTTGGTTTAATTTCCACAAAAAGTGGCTCCATTTTCTATGATTCACTTCCCTTGGGAAATGGCTTTAAAAGTTTTTATTAGAAAAAAATTCCTTCTTCTTCTCTAGATGAAAAAGTCACAGCACTCACTGCCTGTGAAACGTGCTGAAATGTCAAGCTTCATATTGTCATGGGACTGACTGAAATAAGAACCAGTATCAGATGTCCAGCTGTTGTTAAGCTGAAAACATAAATAAATCAGAGTCCTCTCTATCATCTTGTGACATTTCAGGAAAATTTATCACAAGATTGATTAGTATTTAAAAATGATTGCTTTGATAACCTACCTGAATGGTTTCTAGGAAATGCAGAGCATAGCTGCTCAAAACCTTATACCAGTCACTTTGAAAGATATTTTATGACCTATTGCAAAATAAATAAGGCTCATCATAGCCCTGAGTATACTTTTATTCCGTGGAAACAAGATCCAGCAGTCACATGTTTTCTACACACACCGTGCCGATGCATGCTTGATACAAACAACTTAGTTTTAAAGAAAGGAGTGTGGTCAGAGTCTTCCAATCAACAGTCCAGAATTTTAAACTCTCACAAACATCTGGAATTTCACGACTGGGTACGATATATGCAGACTTTTGGACTTCAGCATTATTTTTGTATTTATATCTTTACTTTCTAAAAAGATCTGTATTTCTTTACATCCATATTGGTTTCCTACTTTCTTTGCTTGGTAATGATAAACTTTTTTTAGGAATTGTCTGGCAGTAAAAACATAAAAAAGACAAATCTGTTCCAAGTGCAATTCATTGTGTGTAAATCATAGTTTTATATGGTTTATTGACGGTGTTACTTTTGGTATTTTTGCTAAGTTTTTTTGCCAAAATTAAACATCATTTTTCACCTTCCATCAGTAAAGAAACAGCTACAGGCTCTCAATCCACTCTATTTTAAGTGAGTGAGCAATACTCTCTATGTCTGCAAAACAAGCAGGACAGCTATGTCACTGAGAGAACCGGGAATGTTTCTGGCTTTTAATGACTGCTTCTATCACAAAATAAGTTTTCCAGTGCTTCTGTAAATTTTAAGCAGCCTGACCTGTGAAGCTGGTTGGGAGCTTCCCAGCTTAACCTTGTTTTCTTGGAAAATGCTGCTTTTCAAAAAGGAATTCACTTGCTAGGAGGGTCAGTTTGCCCACATTCTTCAACGTTAGGGTTGGTTTTGCTTTTTTTTTTTTTTTTTGACTTAAGGGAGAATTTTTTGTCATTGAAATGTCGTTACATTCTGCTTGTTGCTTTCTCTAGGAAAGCTGATGTTGAAAATCCAGTTTCAAAGCATAACATGAAATCCTTTGAGTGGCTCAACCCCCAAATAATTATTTTATTTTTTTTTTAAATCAGTCAGTCTTGGAGGCTCAGTTTTTGACCTGATTTGAGATAAGGAAGAAGTCAGTGACTGGAAAACTGCTGCAGTGCAGAACCACTTCTGTCCCGGACCCCCCCATTAGCTGCAGGCCATGGAAGCTGTGAGACCTGTCAGCAGGGCTGGGTGAGCCCATGTTAGCTTGAGGCACTGCTCTGAGCCACAAGCTAATACCATCTTCCCATGAAGCTAATCAACTCACCCCAATCTTCATTACTTTGTCTTGCCCTCCAAAGGCTATTACCACCCCGCATGTTCTCAGACAAGGAGCTCCTGGCAAGGCAAAGGAGGGAGAGGCAGCGTGACGGTCAGAAACACAGGGCAAGGATACACATAGTCATCACCAGGGAGAGAAAGGCCACTTCTGTGCCTGAGCTTCAGTTCAAAGAGGTCGGCAGCTGGTGCTAAGTCATTTTGCTATTAGACTAAACTTGCACGAGGAGGTGATCAGCATGGCAAATGAATTTAAAGTGTCTTTGAGGATGATTTCTAATCTCACTGCCAACTCTTCTTTTTTTTTGTTGTTGTTTGTTTTTTGTCATGTTTTCTCTTAGATTTCCACAGAAGGACACCCCGCTGAAAAAAATGTCAGCTTTCAGCATACGAAAACAGGCTCCTCACAAAAGCGGTAATACTGGGTCTTCTTTATTTTCTGCTCTTAGGGTACTTACAGACTGAGGCATGGTCTCTCTCCTTTCCAAGCATTGCCATGCTCATCATGCAGCTCCGTCACAGGACATACCAACACTGTTAAGCTGTGATGGGCTGGTTATCAGGTTCACACCAGGACCTACTTCAGCCGCAAAGCTAGCAGTGATGTTTGTAAGGTTTCACTGCAGAGATTCAGGCTAAATCACCATGCTGGGCAGTGTAGTGTGCTGGAGCAGGGGAGCCAGGCAGTGTGGTGCAAGACAGTGGTTCCCTCCACTGAGCCCTGTGGTTGCTTTGGAGATCCCACAGGAGCATGGCAGCTTGGAAGGCAGTGGACAGATGGTCTCGGCATCGTCCCATTGTCTCACTTGGGGAAAATGAGGAGAAATCAATGAAAATTAGAAGAGAAGGAGGGGAGAAAAATGTTATTTAATCATTGTCAGATAGATAGAATTGTTTGTTCCTTTTGAGGGACGAAACTTGAGGAGGGCTGGAGTTTGCTTTCTATGCAGAGAAATGTCAAGAAACAAACTGGAAATGCGATGAAATTTTCCATTTCCCTGGAACCTGCAAAATACTTTTAAAGACTGAAAGGGTTTGAGGTACATGAAGACATGGTTTGAGTGGGACATGCCAAACCTAAGTGCAGCAAAATGCATGCAGCCACGGTGGGAAGTAGCTTGGCTCTACAATGCTAAGGACATAAACTTCATATTGTCAAGATAAGAAAGATAAGATCCATCTGCCTCTGCTCATGTGACCTGAACTGTTGTATCAGATCTATATTTAGTTTTTTAATTGAAACTTGGGAGGCAATTCATTAGACCAAAAATTAGTACTCTTCAGCAAACCCAAAGCCTCATGCATTAGCAAATTGCTTCTGATGTTTCTTGAAAATAAAACACAATATATATTCCTTGGCTGCTGCCTTTATAGGAGAATTTCCTAATTGCACTAAGCAATTAAGAAAGCCATAATTTCTCTGAAATCCAAGTGATTTTTTGTGTAAGAGATAATAGTTTTCCCAAACTGTTATTGGAAAAAAGCTAATATTGTATATGCAAGTTTAATTGTAATAGTTAGATATATACTGAGTACTTCTTGATTATATAGAAATTCTTCTATTATGTTTGTGTCATTGAAGAATTTTTCTTCAAGACTCAGAGGAGGTTATGCCTGACAATAGAACACAGATTAAAATGTATTATGGACAGTAGAAAGCATCTGGCTAAAACTGTTAGTTTGGAAGATATGCTGGAAACATTTCCACCCCTTTAGCTGCCATCAGCTGTCCTCACCATAGAGAAGTTTTATCTCTGGAATGCATATGCTTGAACTCACATTTTTTCCTACTTTCCAAAATTAACTTTTTTTATTATTATTTTCAATCCAAATGATTGTACCAAACATAAAATACCAAAATATTTATGAGAATAGGAAGGTACAGGTTTTAATATTGGATTTTCATTCAAATCCTTGATTACTGAATGTTACAAAGTTGGTGGTTTTCTTTCTATCAATATATCGAGCTCCTGTTATATCCTGACATTGCTAGTATTATCATTATATTCAAAACAGTAAATATTTAGAGCAAATGCACTTAAATTAGTCTTGTTTGCTAGTTACAGCTATCTCAGTTCTTGACAGTGACTATGAAACAATGCTATTGTTTAAATCAGTGGAGGTACTTCTTTTCAGTTTGCTTATGTAGGTAGATATTTTAATGAGCCACAGGAGCTATTCAAGTGAGGCTGGGATGTCTTCATTTTTTTGAAGTCTTTAAAGTCAGATTTTAATAAATATTTTTAAGAGAAAAGCTAGGTCAATTGTCAGGGAACAGGCTGATGCAGAAATCATGCAGTAAGGATAGATGACTTTTTGTTCTTAATCTATCGTGATTGTCAGCACATTCTTACAAATCTCATCTATGATGTGCCTTTCATTTCTTAATGGCCTCAAAGGGCTGCATCTATACTGCTCATAAAAGAAAGCCAAACATCGGCATCAGGGCCTAGAGACAGAAACACACATTCGTGTTATCACAGCCATGCTTCTTAATGTTTGTCACTTCTCTAGCAGCTCAGTCTAACACAAGAAGAGCCAGAGAACATTTGCAGCTGCACAAACATGAATGAGGAGTCCAATCCTTTAGTTTGTTCACTGTCCTTCTTTTACTGTCAGTATAGATATATCTACAATGAATTGCAACAGATAAGAGCAGACACAGTTTGGGTTACAGTGAGATATACATTTAGACTGAATTTTACCTTTGCACTGCAGAGTTTTGCTTTCAGGAGAAAAATGTATTTAGAAAAGTCAGTCTGGACCATTGTCAGTCAAAATGATTTTTTTGTGCTTCATTATAATTTGGTTTTCCACTCACTGTAGCTATTTGTCATCTTTTCATGTTAGTACTACAGCTGAAGTTCTTATATTAAAAGCAAGAGCTACATTTTCTTATAAATTACAGCAGAAACACAGCTATGACAAACGATCTAATACTGAATGTGTTTTCTGTGTGGTCTTTCTATCCACAATCTTTATGGTCAAGTGTCCTTACTGGACACCAGATAGTGATATCTCCAAAAAATCTGATGGTGTTAAGCTCCTTTTGTGTGAACACTCAGGGAATGAGGAACTCTTGGAGGAAATCATGGAGGTCTCTAAAGGAAAATCCAAGAAACTCAGTATTCTTCATCAGTCAGTTCGTTGATTAATTGGATGTTATTGACAAAGGTTTTGCATATTTAGTTTTTCAAGTTCTTTTCTCTGGGAGGGTGTGGAGCAAATATCATAATCTAAAGATGGATTTTCTATTTGGGCTCAATTTCTAGTCTTCCATTTTAAAGGGGAAAGTTAAAACATCACATCAAGGAAGAAGTTCTTTACTGTGAGGGTAGTGAGGCACTGGAACAGGTTGGCCAAGGAAGTTGTGAATGCTTCATCCCTGGCAGTGTTCAAGGCCAGGCTGGACAGAGTCTTGGTTGACGTGGTCTAGTGTGTGGTGTCCCTGCCCATGGCAGGGGGGTTGGAACTTGATGATCTTAAGGTCATTTCCAACTCTATTCTATGATTCTAACAATATTGCCCCTCACTTCAAATAGGCTGATGATACAAAACTTAGGTGGGAAGAAAACGAACTGAGGATATTGGACAAGTCACTGAATTTGAGATAAACATTAACTTTCTAATACAGTGAGGAAGTTATAGTCTCACAAATCAAATTATCATTGTATTGATACTCAACATACTAAATATCAGCATTGTTGGACAAAGATATTTTAGGTTGCTTTCAAAAGTAAATAAGGCTTCCATGTTCACACAGTGTGTAAGTGTATATGGGAGTTCCTCCCAATAACGTGAAACCATACACCCATTTTAGTTAAATTTGACATAAAGTTATAGGTCTTAAATGTATTGTTTTTACTAAAAGTTCAGTAAAACTAGGTAGCTGGTTAGAAAATGAACTGTTCATTCAGGCACTGAGGAAAAAGCTTCAGAAGGAGCATGACCCCTCTAAGAAACCTGAAAATACACACACACTGAGCTGTGGATGTAGGTGGAGGACCACGTCATCATCTCAAGATTAGCTTTGCTTTGAAATTTGCATCCTGTCACACATCTGCATGTTCAAAATCCACAAGCAATGCCTCAGGAAACAGTATTCATTAGTTTGACTTTCCTGGAATTATTTTTCTCTGTGTATTTCATAATCAATTTATCAGATTTGTGATATTTCTTTACATTAAAATTATATGAAGCTGTTTCATATTAAGGACGAAACTGAATTTAGTTTTGCAAATAAGTTTGAAGTGACTAAACCACAAACTTTCAAAGCAAATTGTGTGCACTAAACAGGAATGACAGCTGAAGAGTCAAACTCTGATAAACATTTACATATTTCAGCCTTTCTAATAGTACATTAAGTTTCCAAAGTTATTCCATACGTTCCTTTTCAAGACATGTTTCTCTGCATTTGCAGATAATAAGAGCCCCTCTGTTGCAATTAAAAGCAGACAACAGGCTACTCATGATAGTAACAAACGACGGACCCTTTTGCAAGATAGCAGCTGGATAAAGAAGAGACCTGAAGAGGAAAAGTAAGAAAGATATGAAATATATTTCTTGTGCTTTTAGTTCAGTATGCCATGTACATTTTCTTGGAGTGTCTACTTTTTCATGAATGGTATCAACAGGAATTACATTAATTTAATCAAATAACTAGTATTTGCTTTTCGTGATGAGGTATTGATTGCCTTTTGGAAGTAGTTTGTTGGATTTTCACTGTGTTTTTCATTGAGACTTTTGAGTGCTGATCATTTAATGAAAGGCTTCTGCTCTACAAGAAAAATCCCACATTTCATATATCTAGGTTGCAGGACTAATATCTAACATTTTCCTTTTACAAGCATGAAGATTATAAATCTTGGCAAGTTCTTTTAAGGAGCTTAAACCAGGATCAGTTGAAATTCACTCTAATACACACTAGGACTTCCATTACAGTAAAAACTCCACCATGAGAGCAGGCTTCCATTATTCGGCCCATGAACAGCATGTAGGAAGAGATTATTCTTACTCCAAAATGTCTGGAATCATCTAATGCAGAGATCTGTAGCTGGTGTGATTATAGTAGTAGCAGACAGCTGTGAAATGTGATTGAGGACAGAAATGTTTTGCCAAGAAACAATTTTCTATTTAATATTCAAATTTTAACTAACTACTGTCTTTCTTTTGCTTGAAGTGCTGATGAAAACTATGGAAGGGCTGTGCTTAACCAGTACAAATCTCAAGATAGCCTACACAGGTACAGTAGAGAATCTGCACACCTTTCTAATGATATTGTCAAAGAAAACCGAGTGTCCTTTTACTATATCCTGTTTATAGTTCAATTTTAGTCTATGCATCTTTCCCCCATAAATCTGACTCCAATGTCAAGAACTGTTAGGTTGATCATTGCAATTCATGCAGGGTTGGATGTGTTGACACCTGGTGGTCTGAAATAATGTATAATATCTTGAGACTTGTATATTGGTTTTTTTTTGTGATGAGTTGTTTAATAAAAACAGTAACCAAAGTGGCATTTCTAATCTTCTTTATTGCAGTGCCACAAATGAAAAGGAAGATCAGAAAGCTGTACTTGGACGTTACAGGTCTGATACTACCCTGGACAGGTAGGGATTTTTTCTGTATATATTGTAGTTTGTTATTCTCATACCTGTGCAGAGGTCTTAAAAATGAAAGCATGAATTAAATCAGTGGGGTTTTAAAATTTTGTTATTTATTAAGCACCTAAGACAATGATTTTTCTTCATGATTTGCCAATGAGACAAATGGAAATGTGATTAGAGAAAAGGTTCTTTTGACATATAGCTCTTCTTCTCTATCAATTTCTGTGCATTCTTGTCCTCATAAAAGTAAGTATCTCTGCATCGATGAAAACCACTCATCCCATTTCCTGCTTTCAAATTATATGTCGCAGTCCTTTCTCTGATAGTTAAGCACAACACAGCTAAACCTCTAGTTCTTTGCAAATCCTTACTGCGGCTTCATACCATGATCAGTACAAATATCAAATATGCTTAACATACAGGCGCTTAATTTGAATGTCTTCTTCAGTCTTCACCTCTGTTAAGACATGACCATGCTTGTGTTTGCAGATTCTTTCTGCATTGCATCTTCAAAATTCAGCCTACATTAACATCCAGTATCCACAACATGCAGAGGCCATGAGTAACAGCACTTTAGTATACACTGTGGGAAAAGTGCACTTGTTTAGTTGGATCATAGCACTGTGTTATTTTGTTTGATGATCTTTACTTCTGCTGTAAGAAACAATGAAAAACTGTTATGTAACATTTACCTTCCCCATAGAAGCCTGGAACAGAATAGGCTATGCAGCTGTGTGATATCACCCCTCTGTTGATTCTTCTGTAGGCTGCTGAATCCTGCTGCATTTGTTCACTCATCAGGAGGAAACCATCCTAACTTCAATTTACCTACTGTCCTTCTTTGTATCTTGTTATTTCCATATTAGTGTTTTTGATCTGGGGGTCCAAATCTCCATGCAGGTATTTAAGATGGGCACACACCTTGTATATGTACAATGGCTTCTGGTCCATTTTCTGCTCCTTCCCTCATACTTCATAATATTGAATTTGCTCTTTTGAGTGATGCTGAGAATTATCTTTCACTTTTATAGCATTCTGTATATAATTCCAAGGCCTCTTTCTTGAATGATAATAGCTGGTTCAGAGATCAACTGCTTTTCTTGGCAGGCATTACTTTGCATCTAAGAAAAGTGAATGCTACCTGCCATTTTAGTAATCTGACGTGTTAGAAGATGACTTCTGAAAAACTTGCCAGTCTGCATTTGTTTTGACTACCATGAATCCGTGTCACTGGCAAGCAACATCACCTTCTCTTCTAGATAATTTATGAACATATGGAAAAACACAAGTCTTATACAGATCACTCCTTCCAGTCTCAAAAAATGTCATTTACCTTAAACCTTTTTTTCCTACGCAGTTACTTATCCTCAAAAGGACCTTCTCTATTATCACATAGGAGATCACTTTGTTGAAGAGACCCTAAAGCAAATTTCTATGAAGTTATTGGAAATTCAATTAGAATATGTCAGCTCTGTCGTTCTTATCTTATTTTCGTTGACTTCAAATATATATTTAAGGCTTGATTTTCATGCATAGAAACCCCGATTGCTAATTAAGAAGTCATAGACAATTCCAGTTTCTACAGTGTCACTGAACCACATTGTCCTTTTGTACCTATCTATGTCTTTTTGTTTTATGCCAAGATAGTAATATGTCTGAATTATTTTAGGTAGTAAGCTGATTGTCTTTATGTTTTCATATACACAAATATCTAGCATAAAGGGCTCTTAATGTGCAAAAGATGACAGAGAATACAAAGAGGATTATAGGCGTGAATATACACTTCTGATAACTAATGCAGAATATGTCCATAAATTGAGTGAATAATGATGGTTTTACCTGAAATGTTCACAATAAGGAAGTTTATTTTTCCTTACTCATTACTGGTCTTCTCAAAACTGTGGAATATAACCATTCCAGGATTAATTTGTACACACCCATTGCCAGCAGGCATTTCTGTAACGGATGCATCTCCTCAAACTTGCAGCCTAATGCATTACAAGGTGTGGTGATGTATTATCTCTTAACACGTTTTTGTACCCTGCAGTCCAATTTGGTACTCCTGCTTCCTCTACGAAGGATGTTTTCCATTGGGCAAAATTCCCTTTTCTTTAAAATTATTTTCTGGCAAGCATAACCATGGTACAGAAGTCTCCAAGCTTGCATGAACTTTGCAGGACTTAGTTGTTTAGTTGTCTGTATAAAAAAGAAACATTCTTTTTTTATTATTTCCTTTTCAAAACTAAAAGGCAGAGTTGAAAAAAGAGCATGTTTCTGGGAGGTAGGATAAAGTCTGAAAAAGCTTTTAGTCTGATAAAGCTTTTAGTAGACAGTTCTTGAGAAAAATTACGTTGGTACTGGAGATCTCTTGGAGCTGTTTATAGAATTCTAGTAAGTCATGTTGTCTATGTGGAAAATTATTTTGTCTATCATCTAAGATGCTGTAAAATGTTAGTCTTCTGTACTTTAGGAGAAGGCCTTTAGGAGTTACCTGTTTGCAAGGTAAATATTGGAATATTTTTTCACAGTTCTGCTCTGCATCTCTTCTGGCCATGACCGTAATATTCCAAAAGACAAGGATTTAAAGAGTCTGGATCTCTGTCTGGATGAATGTCTCTTCAATAGCTAGTTTTCAAAATGAAAATGGTCATTGAAATTCTAATTAAAAAAAGTAATTTAAGGAGTATAGAAGTAATTTTGAGTTCATTGTGTGTGTAAATGTGACAGTGGAAACATCTAGGAGCTATATTAAGTACAGTTTTCTGAGTCCTGGAGACTGCCGTGTTGATATTCAAAAATAGCATTGTTTGATATGATATTTTCTTAACCCAGTATCTACAAAATTTAAACATCACTTTCAGTATTAAGGACCTGGGAGAGTTATTGCAGATGACTACATGAAATTGCACCATTGGCTGCAAGCACAAGAAAATACCAAGAGCTGTTAAGTTACTAGCAGAACTCCATAGCTTGATGACAGTAGGTACACATATGCTTGTACTGGCATGCAGATCTACACATCATAACTCAGACAACAGTTGCATTTTACAGGTAATCACAGGTAGCCTTCTGGATGGAAGGAACAATCACATTTATCCTTTTATTTCTCTCATACTATTAACAACTAAGCATTTGACAAAAGATGGGAGAAATATTAAAATAATATAGAGACAATGAAAATTTCATTACTGTTTTTCCAAGTACTACTGAGTCCAGAATAGCTTCCAGGAAGAATAAATCCTAACTGCAATTACAGCAATTAAATCTGAAGAGATGGGACTGAAGCAAATGAGACACTTTCATTCTCTTCTTTATTAATAATCTAACCCTTTGAAACCACTGTTCAGTCGTGGTATGAACCCCTTTTGCACATCTTGAACACTGCATGCAGCCTTTCACTTATGTGAAGAAATTATAACAGAACCAGAAAAAAAAGTTAAGAGGAAGGTGAAAAAGAATGATGACTAGGATGGAATATCTTTCATATATGGAATGTCTGAAGAGACAAAAGTTTCCTTAACTTGGAAAAGAGTGACATAGTGAGTAAGGAGGGGATATTTTCTGTTTGCTGCACTGTGAGAATGAGGAGATACTCTATAAAATGTTTAAGTAATAACTAAAAGCAAAACAAAACAAAACAAAACAAAAAACAACAAGAAAAGGAAGAAACAAAGCAGAGCATTTGTTTTTCCCTAAACACGTAGATTAATTGTAAGAGTCAACACCACCCTATCTTCTGGATGCCAGAAATTTAAATTGGTTCAGGAAAACATTAGATGAGTGAATGGATCAGTGATCCAAAGGTGTCTGGAAACAGCATTCTGGGTGCAAGCAGAGGATATTCTTCAACCACTGCTTATCAGAAGCTGAAAAGGAGAACATTATACTTACATTTCTTCTTTCACTTTTTTCAAAGCCTCTGTTACAATTAAGCAGCACTGGAGTAGCAAGCCAGATGGACCCTTCAAGTCTTTAAAATGAGCAAATACAGAATTGCTTAAAGCACTGTGCTGAAATTCTGAAAACACAAAATTAAGCATGAAAGAAATGGTGGTTCATCGGTTGGCCGTGAATTAGAACTAACACTCATGTTTGCATCTGCAGCAATGCTATAGCAAGTTTAGTGGGACCTCTAGTGATCTTTCGAGTAACTGTAACTGCTGGCCACAGCCACAAGCTGCCCGTGACATGATAGTTATCTGTCCAATTAAAATTAGATTTGAAAAAGGCACAGAGCATAAGCTGGTACAAATTGTGTCAGAGCTCCGTTGAAGACTTTCCATTAAATACAACGGTATTCTGTGATACTTGTCTGAGGGCAGGATGCAAAATGTTAGAGTTCTGGGATTAATTATTTTGTATCTATAGCTTCAGTTTATAGATGGAGATAACTAAAATTAAGTAATTTCTATATGTAAATAAATTGTAAACTTATTTATTTAAATTTCTGTATATAAATCAGTTGTTTTAACCAAATATTCAACATAACATAATCTATTTCAATGTACATCACTTTATATTTGACCTTTAAAGAGTCCTACTGTTCTTATTAAAGGGTATTCTATAGAAGAGAACAAAGTTGAAATAAAATAAATGCTTAAGCTGTTTCAGCTATGGTAGCTACATGGTGATTTCTGTGAAAATTTGGGATTTACACAACAGCTGTAGAATCTATAAAGGGCTTGAAAAATCATGTGGTAGTTTCTAAGAGTAAATTTCATGGCTTAATGAAAGTAATTCAAGCACAAATAATCTTACTTCTTGCTAGATGTTATCGCTGTAGGTCACTACCATGCTTTGTTAGGGATTTTACACCAGAGTATTGTCAAAAAATGTTGATCTCTAAAAGCTGTAAAAAAAAATCAGACTGTTGCATCTCTCTAGGGATGGTGAGGGAGAGGGGAAGGGAATAGTTTGTGCTACTTGATGGAACATTGCTTTGTTCGTATTCTGGTCTAATTCAAAGGAGTTGCAATAAACTGTTAACAACAAGGAGGCTTGATATAGTACATCAATTAGTGTTTGAACATCACCTTTTAAAACATTTTTTTTCAGTGAGCTACTTAAACTCTTCAGATATTAATGAACTAAATTTATATTAATTCAGAATCTGCTCTAGTCTTTTTTTGATACTGGGGAATTTTTAATTTGTGCAGAGGGCAAAAAAAATCTCCATCATTTAACATTACTGGAAGTGGGGTTTTGGTTGTTTTTTTTTTTCATATCTAGAGTGTGTATTATAAATAATTTCTCTGTTTCTGACAGAATTCCAGACAAAAGTGACACTGATAAAATAAATAAGTCCCCAACTCTGAATAATAAGGAAAGCAACAGGTATGATTTTTGGAAACGTAATCATCTATGTATTATGTATCATAAAATATTATGGAACATTTATCATGTGTTATCACATAAGTATTATAAAATATCATAACTTTTGATTATGTGGACATGCCAAGAATATATAGAGGCATTACTTGTATTCCTTATGGCCAAACAGTGGGCTTAATTCCAGCACCTGACATCTGAAATGCTGAGTTCTATGTCTGGGTTATCATAGACCTTTTTTGTAGCCAATGAGGAGAAAAAGGGTCTTTTGAAGGACAATTCATCTGATGTCTCTCAGATATTTTCTTTAGAAGAACTTACCTTTAAAATGCCTATTTCTCCACATAGATTAAGAAAGGGACTACCTCAGGTTACACATTCACTCAGAAAAGCAATTATTTAAGAAACACAGTGTTTTAGATACAAAACCAGAATGAGTAAGAGAGTTTTGAAAACAGTTCAGTGAAGACATATTCTTGAGCTCTACATTTCTCTGCATGAATTCTACCAAACGTAACAGGTATTGCTGAGGAAAGACTGCACAAAAGAATTGCAATTAATGTTTCCAGTTGAAAAAAACATTGAACATTGCCAATAGGAAACCTGAGTACCAAAACACAAGAAATGCTTTTTTCATAGACAAGGTAACTGATTTTTCCAGTGGAAGGCTTTTCTTTTGTCAGAAGGTCAGTCTTTTGTTTAAAACAAGGCAAAACCAAGTTTTAATTTAAAATAACCTTTTTTTTAACAATTTTTTTACATGTTATTCAAATAAGTTGCTGTCATGCAGAGATAAACACTTTCTATATCTGACTACGCAGCACTAAAGATTTATTTTCTTAAGGATTTACAGTTCTTACCTGATTGAAATTTTTATTTAAAAAATGGAAGTCAGAAGAGCTCAGCCACTATACTTACAAATGTAAAGGGACAAATATTTCACTGTCAGTACTGTTCCATCAATAATAAATTACAATGAATATAAATGCCAGTGACGGCTGAGCATAGCAATTAAATGTCATCCTGTGAAGTGCTGAGATATTACTCTGAAGAGCAAATGAGTATCCCTGGCATTTAAAGTTCAAGCGAGATCATTCTTTTAAATTATGATTTGACACCATTATGTTGTAAATCATGGTGATGATGACACATGAAACATCATAGAAATTGGATTTTATCTTATTTTGTCTAGAGATGATTTTTTAATAGACCTACCATGAACTCTGAAGTGGGACTTCAGTGAGACTTAAGTAGTATATTTTTTTTCCTGTCAAAGAGCAATAAAATAGTCTGTAAAGCTCTGTTCTTCTGTTACTCTCGTTACATTAAGAATTACACAGGAGAAGACAATAACTTTTTGACTTTTTTTTCATTCACAATGATACAATTATTTAAGAATTAATTATGTTTCCCTAACAGACAATCTTGGACTTCTAATGCAGCACCCACAAACACTGCTGTGACTTCTCCAATCAAGAAAAAAAGGTATTTGTTACCAGCATTGCTTGGTTGCCAGAGAATATATAGCACTCTATGAAACCTCAGTAGCATGTCACAATTACATAAAAAGAGCATTACCAACTTTCTCCTCTAGCATGCTCTAACTCCTCAGCAAGCTTCTAGAATGAAACTTTTACATGCTCTGGCTTTTTCCATGGGAGTAGTGTGCTGAAAGTTAATCTCTGTAGAGCCAGTTTTGTGAGCCTGGTGGACCATAGCACAACAGACGCTGTCACTTTGCTGCAGCCCCTAACTCAGCTACATATGCCTTTTCAGTGTCTAAATTTAAAGCATTCTAGCTCACTGTAATTGCAAAATCTGATGCCAAACTTAAACCTGTGCTGTTTGAGCACATATGAACCACGCGGTTTTCTGTATGATGAACAGCTAGCTTTAAAAGTCTGGATTTCTTTGGGCAAGAAAAAAAAGCAGGGTTTAGAACAAAGAAAGAACTACGTTTTTGATTTAAAATGTATTGCTGACAATGGCTATATTTTTATGTGTCCTTCCCGGGCATAAATTCTGTCTTTTTTGTGATTTCCATACTTCGTGTATAAAAATAGTGATTGGTAGAATTCTGGAAGTAGAAATTAAAATATCATAATTTTCATATTGACAGCTTTGCTTGTTTGGTAGAAGTTTATGGTGTTTTCAGCCCCATAGTTCTCTTCAGGCTCTTTGAAGATATGAAAAGCCATCACTGAATTGCAGTGTTTATGGTGCAATTGCTTTTCCCTCACAGATAGTTGCTGGATTAATAGTTTTGATTAAAAAAAAAAAGTGAAAGTGCTTGTAATGGTTATGTGACCTCTAATATCAGCCTGAATGTGTTTCTTGGGCTGATACTTGACACTGTTTCCTTTGTGCATTCTGTCTGTTTGTCCTTCACATGAATGATCCATTTATTTATACCATTCAGATGGCAGGTAAACCAACCTAGAGTCAGAGAACACATTTTTTCACAAAAATAATTAAAATTACTATATTATTTCTAATTCCACTCAGTTGTCTGGGGAAAAAACAAAAACAAAAAAAAACCACAACAAAACAAACCAATAAAGTGGTCTAAGAAGTATCTGCGTTCAGAATCTCAAAATACTAATAATTTAAGAAAAGTTCCAGGTATTTCTACATCACTTTTGACATTCTAACATTCATAGGACGCTGTTCAGCCCCACAGCATTAAATTAATACTAAAAAAAATATTTCTTAACACTGACAGGCAATCTTGGATGCCTCCTCCAGTTTCAAGTAGTAAAACCACAACAGAAACATTGGAAACCAAAAGGTAAGTGCTCATGATGGCTAGTTATTTCCTAATTCTTGGCTAAAGCTGATCTGGGGAGTGAGCCAACAGGGCAATTATTGAGGGACTGAGTTTGATAAAATGGCATGGGCTCTTAGCAGCTTGATGTCTAGCATTGACTGAGGGCTGAGCATTATGAAGAGCCAGTTCCTCCTCTACTCTCAATTCAGAGAAGACTGAAAGACAGGCATGTTCACTCTCAAGATTTCATGGCCCTTCCTGGGTTGTCTAGCAATGATGTCACCAAGCACAGTTGGTTAAACAGAAATGAGCATTAGAAGATTTCTTTGCTTATCTTTGTAAAGTGCTTTGAACATGTGAAAGCTGTTTCAAACTGTGAATATTACTATAACTAATAATTGTTAGACTTTTACTCACCAGTGAGATTCAGGAAACAAAGATGCATAGATGCTAATAACCAGTTTTTAAAGGTCACTATCAGTCTTAAAGACAGGTGTAGCAAAGAGCTGTGTCTGTTCTTGAAATATGAGAACGGCTGATTGTTCTGCCATCCTCAGGAAGGGAGTTCAACAATCATAGGTTCAGGGGAGAGAGGATTGGTCAGTGTTTATATTTACTTACCTTTTCTGATTCTGATACCTATAGTGTATCTTCTATAGTGAAGTATGACATGTAAACTTTTAAAGTGCTTTGCCTCATTTCCAAGCTGATTAAGCACACTTTACAGAGCACTTAAAAGAAACTGCAACTGAAGCTAAAAATATAAGCATCTCACTGTAACTGAGTTTTTTGGTTGTGAATTGTGTGCTGAAAGAAACCCACCATCGACCAGAGTGAATGACTGGAGAATGTTAATTGAAGAATGATTGTCTTAATAACATACAAAGAATATTATTGAGTATTATGCTACTTGAGTTGAAAGCGTTATGTTCCACATTAAGAAACAAAGCAAAATGCCACCTTGAAGGACAAAAAAGTAAAATTAATTGCTGTTGATTAATCTAAAATCTTGCAAAGAAGTGTTTCAATACTAGCATTTTGTTACTTGGTTTCTGAACTGTTTACTCTTTTCTTTCTCTAGGACCACTTCAGAAAATTCAGAGGCTCCAACAACGTATGTCTTGCTTATTTTGCTTCTTAGTAGATTTATAAATGCAACACATTCACATGCACAAACCTTGATTATCATTTTACATTTATTTATAATACAAAGAATGAATAATTTACCTGGGAGGGTTCCTCTATAGTTAGTACCTCAGAATTGTATTAAGACTTCCTCCCTTGCAGAAATTTAATTATTTTCTCTTTGCTTAGAACACTGGCTATTTATTCAAATTGAAAAATCAACTGTAACTGCATTAAAAATTAAAAACTGCTTCACAGGTTTAGTTCCACAATTGTATATGTTGCTAATGCAAATGTCCCTTTATATTGAACTATGCTCTAAACAGAGAGTTAAAAAGAGTGTGAGGAATGTGAAGAAAAAGAAAGTGGTAAATTAAAAATCTCTGCACATGCAAAGACTTGTAATAGAAGGCATTGACATAAGATGAATTGGCATGAAGTACTCTAAAATTATTTGAGTGTCTGCAAAGATTGCTCTAATTTTAGAAAATAGATTTATTAAATTAATTTATTAATTAAATATGCATTTCAGATGGTCTACATTAGGAAAAGATTATTTAACCAACCTGCTATTTCATTACTTATAATTAAGGCAGCTACACAATTTCTCATGCTTTAGTTGCCATCCAAGTAAAAAAATTCTCTAAAGCAGCGTGTAACTCTCCTTTCCAATTCTATTGGCCACCTTCTTAAAATTATTGCAATTTCTTATAATTCTAGTATTCCTGTAGTGACTGATCTGACTGATTACACAAACAAGTTAAAGTGGGAAAATGAAGTTGGTTAGTTATTTAGTTTCAAAAAAAAAAAAATACTTTGCTAAATAAGTAAATTATTAGTCTTTACTGAATAAGTAAAGTCTATTTAGTAGAAAAGTATTTTAAAGTTCCTTTATTAGCAAAATAATTTTGAAACAGTAAAGAACTCCACTTCATTACACCCATACTAGCAAAACAGCTAGTCTTGGAATACTAATTTTTCAAAAGGCTCAGTAAATGGAGCAATCAACTGTACTGAAACATTACTTAGGTCTTTATAGATATGTATATATTCTTTACATGCATACATATATCATTCCTTATATATATGTTATAGAAATTTGTATGTTATAGAATCATAGAATAGTTTGAGTTGGAAAGGATCTTCAGATCATCTAGTTTCAACACCCATGTCATGGGCAGGGACACCTCACCCTGAATCATATCACCCAAGGCTCTGTCCAGCCTGGCCTTGAGAACTGCCAGGGATGGGGCATTTACCACTTCTTCGGGCAATGTGTTCCAGTGCCTCATCACCCTCACAGTAAAGAACTTCTTCATTATATCTAACCTGAACTTTCCCTGTTTTAGTTTGAACCCCTTCCCCCTTGTCCTATCACTACAGTCCCTGATGAAGAGTCCCTCTCCAGCATCCTTGTAGAGCCCATTCAAATACTGGAGGGCTGCCTCCATGCAGCCTTCTCTTCTCCAGGCTGAAGAGCCCAAACTTTCTCATTTTTAAAGAAAACAACAGACAAACGTTTCTCAAAGAAAATCCAAAGTCACTGTAGTGACAAATATAAGAAATAGAATATCAACAATAAGTCACTTAAATGCTATAATATGTTTCCAAATACCTTCTTCTGCCTTGAATATGTTTCCACCATTCCTATTGCAGGTATGCCTTTTCATCAGAACAGGTGACCCCTCAGAAATCCAAGACTGAGGTGAATGATCAAGCTACAGCAAGGTAACACAAGCAAATACAATCAAAACAATATTTTGATAAAAATTGAAAAATGAGATATTAAGTACCCAATCTGTTTGATTTCCATATTTGATGACTCGTTTGGACATAGAATGTGATAAACACAGCATTTATCTAGTCCTAGAAGCACAAACTTTGAGTTCCATCTTATTGACTAGCTAAGTTACTGCAAATGTCTCATTTTTTATTCTTTCAGTCAGTCTAGCCTGCATCTTAAAGAGCAGCGTATAGATAGTTGCTGCAACTGTTTAGAAAAAGATGAACTGCAGTAGCATGGCTTATATAGTATATTTTCTTTGGTCTTCAATATTGTGGGAGAGGTAATATCTACACATGACTATGTATATAAAAAAAAAACACAAACCCAACTTGTGCGTTAACATTTTAAATAGTAAAACCCCAACATATAACAGTTACTGTGACAAAATTAGTATGTTTAAACAGATGGACTTGTGGTATGAATTAGATGGCGTATGTACTAATGTATCTTGTAAAGGCTACAGAACACCATGAAAACTATTGCTGAAAAAAACATAGAAGGTTTTTGTTTCATTTGGTTTGGTTTGTTGGCTTTTGTTGTTTGGTTGGGTTTTTTTAACTGAAATTCCAGCAAATTGTAAGTTTCTGTATTGATGGAGATGTTATATTTTTCAAACCAATCAGCAACAACCATGAGAAAAATTTGACTGTGTCCTTGACCAGAACAAAATGCCTGCATATGCAATTAGTAAGTGAGTGAACTAGAAGTAGATTTCTAGACATGGACTGAGAATTACAGCAGCTCATTTTGCAGTTTTTAACTGGTATTATTAAATGGTGCAAAGACTAAAATCAGTTTAAATGAGCTAATTCTACTTAATTCTATTCATAAAGTACAGTTTTGTGAGGTCTGAAGCCACAGTCTGTGTTATTTTGTATTGTACCCCTCTCCTCCAAAGACCCCAGTATGTAAAACCTGTACAAAACATTAATAAAAACATGCAAAATATGTCTGACAGTGTAATCCCTAGGAAAAAAAGAAATATTTCAGTGAAATATTTTCCTGTCAACAAATGTGGGGGATCTTAGAGAATTAAGTATGCCAGCATATTAACTAGGGAAGTCATAACCATTCTTCACTCCTAAAGGCTTGTTAAGGTCTTACTTAACCCACACCCTCAATCAGTTCATATTCATCATCCCCTGGTGGCTCTCATTACCATATCAAGCTTTGTATTCCTGTCCCTCCATTGGTGGAAAGCTGGAGGAATATTTTACTGGTCTACAAGTTTCTATGGCAACATTGTGCTGCTAGAGCTATTTGTGTCAGTATATAAACTATAAGTAGCCTGTAATCTTAAGCAGGCAAAATTCAGCCCTCTCTACTCCTGCTATAATTCCTTTACATTTGGCTGGTGCTTCAGCTGTCGTCCATCTGCTGCTGCTGTGTTAGCTTCATAAAACTACAGATTTTTGTTAAATTTACACTAACCAAAAATGCAATAAGCAGCTGTCAGCAGAAGCTCCTTTTTTCTATTAAAGATGTCAAATAAATACTACACTTTTGGCAAAAAGGGTTGTGTTACACAGGGGAAGAAAACAGTTACACAACAAGCATTTCTAGTAACACTGACATTTATTAGAATAACATTTTCTCTTACATCCTTTAATTTCCTATATTTTTACTTAGAATGGAAAGATTTTTCAGGTCATACTTTTTTAAAGTCATACTTAATTGATGATTTGTCTTTTGCTCAGGATTCTGATAGGGATGTTAAAGGAATAATGAACTAATTTCAATGGAAAATAAGTGGAAAATGGGAATTGCTTTTCTATCAGGCTTGTCAGCAATGCAATGAACATCTTTTGGAATGTCAGATATGATCTCTTTTGGCTAAAATTGTAAGCTTTATTGTCTACTGTTTCACACAAGACATAACACTGATTCTGTTAATGTAAAAAGCTATTTTTGCATTGTTCCCAAGTAAAACAGACTTAGCATCCATAATAAAACATAGGGTATATAATAATATATAGCATATCTGAAGGCATGGACAGGCAGGATACAGAAAAAGTAAAGATAGCCTTTGTTCAATAATTGTGTATTTGTCACAGGTTGTCCCCAAATCAGGTCTCTTGGTATCTTACAAACGCAGCAGCATATGAGGACTGCACTGGATACATACAGAGACATTTTTCTGATTTACTCAATGGGTCTTATATTCATTACTTATCAAGTTCTTTTTGTGTTTTATTTCCATTTCAGTTGAAATCCAAGATTCTCACTCTGTGATACCCCATTACAGAATTGTTGCAACCATTAACTGCAGGTGATTAAAAGCCTGAATATTTTAAAGAACCATGTTCTGTGGGCAATCTTGTTAAACCCCTTCAAACATCCTGAGGGTTTAGTCAATGTTTCATTAACAATTGCAGTTAGGATGCAAAAATATGTATTTCTATAAATGCTTTTATATGTGGTTCACTCGTATTCAACTGCACTGCTTCCTTGCATATGATCTGTACAGAAAGTAACAATACTTGGCACAGCGGACCACATTTACCAGTGCAGTAGAAAGGTATTGCCACCAAAAGAGGCAGCATAATTAAAAAAAATATTTCCAAGAGTTCATAAATTTGAGAAGTAATGAATTGATCTTTTATTTTGCATAGATATCTCAGAATTTATGATGGGCCAACTTGAAAAGCTTTTGAACTGATAGTAACAGGGGCTATATAAGAATGTAGAAAGAGATCCCAGCTTAGCTCTTAAAGCATTTGTAGTGAGACTGTCTACTATCACTGAATGACTATCGCTTTGTAGGGGCACATGGCATACTGTAGAAACTTTTACATAAGTATGTCTTTTTGGTATGTCATTGACAGCAGAGTTAGGTAGAAGAAAATGTTTCAGCTATGTATTTGTATGTATGTGTGTGACAGACACAATTTCTAGGGAGCAGAAACAAGGAACTGCAATATTTTTGTGACATATTTAAGCAGGCACTATATTCTTAGCTCTTTAGCATTTTATATTCTATAAAGTACAGGGCACTGAATGTACAGGATTTTCCTATGCTGTAGAGTTAGTTTACTATAATTGCTCCTACCAGATAGTAGAAAATTTAGTCAATGCTGTAAATATATTTGTATTACGCTCCTTTTTAATAATATCCCTATTTGACCCAAGATGTTTTGACAGTTTTCATTATAAAAGATCATGAAAGAATGACACATAACTTACCTTTGCTTAAACTGTTTCTTGTAACAGGGACATATTTTTCTGTGTCTATCAACATTTGACAGCTTTCAAGAGTGGCAAAATAAGATACAGAGTTTTTTCAAATTATTTAAAAAAATAAAAGTAAATTGGTATTGACTTGGAATTTTCCAAACCAATGGAATTAAACCCATTATGTCAGGTCTCCTAAATGAACATTTGTTAATAAAACTCATTGTTCTAGAGCTGCAAAGAGCACAAAACTGAGAGAACATGTAGGTACCTTTTGAGGCACTGGCCAATTCTGTGTTCCCATTATATGAAAAAGATAAATCTGGCTTATGGAGCGAGACAGGCAATCCCAAACAGCCACTAGAAACATCCTAGAGAATTACCTTATGTTGGACTAAAATTTAGATGACCAGAATTAGAAGGCATGACTCCCACACCAAGTATTCCCGTGTGACTTTTCCATTGTGATGACTTTCTCATTTGTTTTTTAGTGAGACCTTCAGGAGACCTCTAAAATGTTCTGGAGGGCACTTGTGTTGCTCAAAAAATGTTGGAAACAAGGATATTTAAACAGACCTCATGTAGGCATACATTTTTATAGTACAAATTTATACAATCATTTTTGATGACACATTTTTGTATTTCTGAGGAAGGTGCTTCCTAGTGACAGGGAACTTCTGCCTCCCAGTGCTGACAGATTCAGCATTCAGTGGAATGTTGGCTTACAGCTTTTCTGAATGTTGATATAATCGATTTGCTGTTACAGAGTTCATGTGAAGAGATCTATGCCCATTATTCCTGACTGAAAAGTTAATACAGTGTTTACAGGGTCATACATATTCTCCATGCAAAACTGAGTTAGTTGTTATCCTTTTTTCATTGATCTTTCCCACTCCGCATCCTTTTAAACACTCTGATCAACAGCTTCTTACTCTGCATTTAACTCCAAAATTGTGTGGGCTTAGCATTGCACTAGTTTTGGCACAGTATAAATTGGCTTTTACAGTTGACTGCAGACCTCTTCTGTTCTCTTATCCTTGGCTGTTATTGATGAAAGGTCTGAATGAGAGCTCCTGGCACTGATTAGTGAGCATAGCAGTGTGGAAGGAAATGTACCCTGCTTCAGAATAAATGCCACTTTTTTCTCAAAGAGCTTCTTTATTCATTTTCAGTTATACATGGAAAGTCTGACATAGGCACAGTAAAGCAGCCATTGATGGCACATCGAAATTCAGCTGGGCCCGTAATGTTTAGCTTTATTCAGTGAGAGGCCTGACACAATACAATTTAGACCAACTCTTTTAGTTGGTCAGATTTAGAAGGTCCAGTTGGCAATCAGTTGTTATGTTTTCTTCTGTTTTGACATGAGTAGGTCAGAAATGCCCTTCAGGTTTTAGCCAGATTTGCTTAGTGTGGTCTTTGCATATCCCATCATGTCAGAAGAAGACGCTGTTGATCAGAATGCTTTGTAGGAGCTCAGGTGGGAGAGATCACTGAAGAAAGGACAACAGATGCAACTGGTTTGCTATCACATTTAGAAACATTATATATATTTTATAGTATCATCCGTTAGAAATAGGGAGTCACTTCAATGGTTTTATAATCCTGCTCAGGGCTTTTAATCAGAAAACAGATGGAGATCTATTAAAAATACCATGCATGACTCTAATAGATGTGCCTCTGCATTATGATGCTGATGATGAGAGTGAGTAGGTCTGAAACCTCGAGTACCCTAGAATTTGACATGAAGTGCCCCACTGATTAAAGACATTACAGCAAATTTGTGTGGTCCTTCATTTTTCTGGTCCACAGAACGCCTACAATATTGGTGCTTGGCTATTATTCAACTGGTTTGTGTATCAGCAAAGAGGAATGATGAAATTCTAGGTAACAAGGCAAGAATGCCTACAGGAATTTGGAAACATCTGGAACTAGAAATGAGCTCAGCAAGACCCCACAGTTTAAGTAAGCATTCACTGAATGACTAGGGACTTGTGATCACATACTCTGCTGCCTGATACTGGCAGTTCAAGAGCATGGCTGGGGTCTGTTTAAAATTTCTTTTCTCTCTCTCTTTCCCACACATGTCCAGGATCACTTTCAACTTGGCCTCAGCATTAAAGACAGTCAGAAAAATGTGGTCAAAATTTTTAAAAACTACTTTTATTGATTGTTTTCCTCATTCTCTTCAGAATTAGCAAATACATTAGAAAGCTTTTCATTGCTTTCGTCAAACAACTAATAAAGTTCTTATGTAGGGATGGGCATGGTTCACATGGTTCCTGTTTCTATCCCATCTGAAACCTTATCTGAATGTTTTCAAGACTAAAACCAAAAACCATTAAAAAACCAAAAAACAAACCAAAACAAAAGCTACTAGCTGTGCTTGAATGTCTGCATGATGGGATTCATCTATGTTTTCCTTTTTGATAGTGATCTGACTTGTCACCAGTTAAACCAGAATTACAGAATTATTATCCACCTAAATAAGTGAGATTCACAAACAGATTTCATAGAGCAGAAGGACTGAAAAGTACTGATCTTCATCTCAAGTGAACTGAGTTAGAAATCAAACACAAAGCGAAAGACAGCAAAATGTTGACAACTCAATTTCTCTAAGTTTTTAGTACAGAACATAAAAAGGAGAAAAACCAAAAACCCCACACTTTGTAATTACATCAGACATTCATTTTCATACCTTTAAAGATTACTGACTGAACATGCTTACAGGTCTTTTGTACATTAAATCAAGGAAGACATTAAATACCTAAAATTAATAAAATCTGATAATACAAAAGACAATGGTTCTGTAAATTAAAGTATATTTGCTGGTACTGATGCAGGGTCAGAGATAGGAAGCTTTTGGAATGTAGATAATTTCTGGAGAGCTTGTCACAGAAGCCCTAAATAATTTCCCTTTTTGTTTGTGTCTGAGAGGCACAGGGGCTCCAAGATATGGCAGAATAGAAGTGTCTGGTTAAACTAAGCCATAAATTTTGCATGCAGCCTGCCTTGACAGCTTTTTTTAAACCTACTTTACTTATATTCTTTGCTAGCCCTTTATTCTGCTGGATTCTCTTCATAAATTGTCCAATTTCTAATCCTATTTTACACAAGCAGCTGGAGGCAAAATAGCAGACAGCAGCAGCAAAATTCATGGTTAAGCATGAAGTTAGGCACAAGTTTATAGCATGAGGCCCATAGTGACCCAGGCACACATAGGATTTTCTGCCTTCCAGAGTGGGCCTTTCTTTTAGATTGATAGTGCTATCTTAAGCATTTTTCTGCAACAATATCTTAATAGACTTTTTTCTTGAGGTAGTTGCGTACAAAAGGAAAAGTAAATGAATCAATAGAATTGTCTTCCACACCTCAGTGATGATAACAAGTACACTTGGATCTTAATCTAAGTCTTAATGCTTTTATTTTATAATTAATTAATTATTTTTTCCAATACTTGATCCTTTTCTGCAAAATATGATACAAAATCCTCTGTACTGCTGTTGCAATATTTTTGTACGGAATACAAATATATATATTTGTTATTCTGAGTTAGGTTCTCCTGAAAAATTCCAGTCATGTCCTGGGGCTGTATTAAAATATTTCATCTTCCTGAATTTATAAGCAAACTACATACTCTTCTGGCAGGCTGTCTGACCTTACTTATTTTCATCCATTTAGAAAAACACTCACCCTAGGCAGAATATACACAGTGATGTAAAGACTGTCTCTGAAAATACGGTGCTTGGAGGTGGCATCCTTTGGAATGACCTATGAAAAATGTCAGCCTCTCTTACAAATCACCTACCACATTTGAAAGATATTTCCCCAGGTTTGTCCGAACTGCTTTGTGTAGAAGTTTTATCCTGCTGTTTTCCATCATCATCTATATTTTGAAGGCATGCTGACAAATTTGAGAAATAGGAATTCAATTCAGCCAGCCTTGGACACTGAAATAGTTTTTTTTTTTTTCAAATGATAGTTATATCTGCGACTGGAAAGACTTTTCCACAACAGCCTTTCACTGCATCTGACATTCTGATAATCAAGGAGCTTCTTCAATGTATGAACATATGTGTTGGTCTCTTCCCCATTTTAATATTTTATACCCCTTTTAGAAGTATTAGGAAAAGTATAAATTGTATTGCTGTTTTTCAGCATGCTAACAACTCTCAAGCAAAACCTAAATTGAAATTCTCTTTAGGCTCCGTATTTCACATCCTTTCTAATTTGAGAAATCTAATGTGAGATGGGGATATGTGGTGATAGCAACGCTGGTGCCTGCTGTGTACTATTGCTAAAGTAAATGTAGCTTAGCTAACAAGGAGAGATAAAAAGAAACAGTAAAAGTATGCCCTGAACATAATCAAATTCCTACTTATCCACTATATCCTGCAGCTTGCCCTGCTTTACATTTTATCCTTCTGTAAATAACAGCTCTCAAACTTTAACTTAGTTGCTAATAACCTGAGCTATGCTTGAACCAGTGGCTTGAAGTTGTACATCCCCTGACCTCCTTTGCATTAGCCAACCACCTCAAGGCAATGAACTTGCAAGATATCAACTTTAAGTAATTGCTGCAGTCGTATCAAGCAGATGTGTCATAAGGTTGAAAATTTGAGAAGTGTAACCAGTGTAATCATAGAATCATAGAATAGTTAGGGTTGGAAAGGACCTTAAGATCATCTAGTTCCAACCCCCCCGCCATGGCCAGGGACACCTCACAGTAAACCATATCACCCAAGGCCTTGTCCAACCCGGTCTTGAACACTGCCAGGATGGATGCATTCACAACCTCCTTGGGCAACCCATTCCAGTGCCTCACCACCCTAACAGGAAAGAATTATATAAATATAATAATATTTATATTATATAATAATAATATAATATTTATATTATAATATTTTTATAATATAATATAATAATATGCTATTATATAATAATTTAAATAATATTTGTATTATTATATAATAATGTAATAATAGATATTTTCTAAGAGTTATATCTTACAGAAGTTTGTTCCATAGGAACCATAAAGTGTAGCTGAACAGGTCAGTCAGCATGCTTTGTTGTGCTGTAATCTGCATCTGCAACTGTTTATATTCATTTATTAGGACTCTTCCAGTGTTGGTGTTCTATAAATCAGACTGGTAGTTGTCAAGAAGCGCACATGCAGCCTAAACTTTTATTACTTTTGTTAGTATCCCTTTGGACAGCAAATAAAACGTTCCTTGCAAGCCAGTCAATGCATTGGGATACTCAAAGCACTGAAAATAATGTATGCGGAAGTAAAAAATGCTGTTGGCTGCAAAGTCATGATGATTTAAAGTCTACAGAAGGGAACTAACTCCTCTATCTCTCAAGTTGCACCACGGATTAATATGGGCCAGTAAGCACATTTCTGAAGGAATGATTCTGAAATTATTGGAAGTTTGTATTTTTTTTTTATGATTTTCAAATAGGCAGTAGGTCAAGGTTGAACTATTTTAGGTAACTCCTCTTTGTCTGTTTGAAAACTCTGTGCAAAGTGAATGGAGCAATTGAAGGTAAAATGAATCTGAACTTACTTGGGAAGTGTTAAAATACATGTGAAAACTTGAAAAGATTGTGGTTCAAAACCAGAATATTTCCTGCTGATGTTGAGTGCATTTCTTCCTTTCCTGTTGACAGAAAATGTCACCTATAACAACTATATAAGCAATATAACCTCTTAGTCTTCTACAGTAAATTTTTATAGTATCATTAATTCAATTATTTAGCATCTAAGTGCACTAAGATAGTTTAATATTTCCTACAAAGATTAACAGAAGTTCTAATATTTGGGCCTTGTGGTAGGAACATATTTTATCTGCAATGTATTTGATTTTTTTGTTTTAGAGGAAGGTGTCTTCAACTAATTTATCTGATTCTGGAAGAACTCCCAGAAATTATTAAAAATATGAAATTGAAAATTGTAAAAAAGTGAATATAATATTTTATATCTATGCTGTAAGTAAAAATTTCTAATGTATGTGTTTTACTGAGCTAAGAATCACAAAAAGCGTAGTGGAATTTGGTTCTCCAAATGCTTATATTCCTTTGAAAATCAGACATAGGAGCGTGCTGGCCTGCAGGGCACAGCTCTGCTACTGTCACAGCCTTTCTGTCGCTTCACACTGTGAAAGTCAGCAGAAGTAAGTGGAAAGGCTACTGAGAACTGTGTTGAGTAAACTGCATAGAATCCCATGACTGCAGCTAGAATAAACCGGAGTCCCAAATCTCCTGCTTTCTGTTTTGGGTGAACATGCCACATTGCAGCCAATATATATGTGAGGGTTGCATAGCCCATAAAAAGCATAACTGAGGTAGCTGCAACTGCAGAGCTTTTGTAGGCTTTATAGAAGACTAGAGAGTCATATTTTAAATACCTCTAAGAACATAACAGAATGGAGGATATAAGAATAATTAGCTATTTGGTAATGGACTTTTTAACTGATTTAGCCAAAAAGACTTAATCCATGATTACTTTTTAGTTAAGAAATTGTTCATGCACATACCAAGAATACTTGACTGACTGAATTATCTGGTAAAGATTTTTGTTACAGCATGTGAGAGGTCAGGAACTCTTTGAAGTTGTCCATGATGCATATTCAGTGGGAATTATCCTTTCTAACACAAGTATTAGGTATAACTTCTTGTTTCCAAAACATAATTTGGTCTTCTTATTCCAGGAAGTGTGTGCTAATGTGCATATGGGGGGCATGTGGCTATGTCTATGAATATCTTTGAATTACTAAATGATGTATGCTTTGACTTTTATCAGTTTAATTTTGTTTTTTATGAAGAATGTGATAATTACAATTTCTTTTTAAGTGAGTATTTAATTTGGCTAATTGACCGCTGTCTGTACTAATTGTGATTTGATCTGGTTTTGTTCTGTTTCCAAAGGAACCAAAATCTTGATAACCAACTCAAAGTGAAACCAAGTTCTTTCACAAGTGACAAGGAGTAAGTCTTCAAAGCTTCTCAGGCCCTGCTTTTTTAAGGCAGTGAGTAGTTTGTAACTATGAGAATGTCAGGAAAGGTAACGTTGCAAATCTGTAAAATGTTTATAGATTAATAAATAGCATTCCTTATACAGAATGATGAATATAAAAATACAGATTAATTAATTAATTAATTAAGCTTCCATACATGCCTGATATGCTTCCTTGATAAAGAAAAATTTTAATATAGTTAGAGAAGGGGCATTAAGCCGAATATTGTAGAGCTCATGGGTGATAAGTGTTGCTGCAATAGGGTGTAACAAAGCATTTCTGTCAGCAAGGGCAGTGATCCATAAAAACCAGCTTGAATTTATATTTCTGAAGAGTACATCAGTTCAGTGTGTTTCAAGTTAAGCTTCTTGTGGTCTTGTAAGCAGCTCTTAAGCACACAGAAGAGGAGGAGCTGCCAGGGTACTGTGCTAGGAAGAGCTATGTAATATTTGTCACACCTTACACCAAAATTCTACAGATAACTTGCAAATTGTAATTCACAGAGAATTCATTAGGATAGACTCCAAGACTTCGAGACACTACTGGATTATAGGAGACATCCAAAGTTTTAAGATTAATATGCCTATTATGGATTGAAGTGACCAAGTTATCACAGAGCAAATTTAGCCTTTTGCTTTTGCTCTCTACTTCTACCTAAAGAGAATAAGAGATTTTTACATTAGCTAGAGTGCTTTTCATAGGTCATTCAATTCTTTAATTCACTGAACCATTTAATAATGATGATGATGATGGTAATATTAATAATAACAATAATAATAAAAATCCTGAAGAAAAACTAGCCACTAGTTTGTATTCATGAAATTAAAATAATGTTTCCTTATATGTAAACTTTGTAAGTCTTTGGACAATTACATTTTCATTCTAAGTACAGACATAATCAATGCTTTAATTGTTAACTATGATTACACACAGAGGTAATTTCTTGTCATTCCAGAAGCAAAAATATGTGGGCATTTGGACATGATTTTACGTGACATCTTAAGAAGCAGACATTTCTTACTTTAAACAAAAACATAGATTTTTTTTGCAAATTAATAATGTGAACAAGGATTAGGCTGCTTGGAACCTGTAATTTAATACTAAGTTCTTTGAAAGTTCATGTTTATTCTTCACTATCTTCACTGGCAAAGAAAAATGTTACACTACAGCACTGATATGATTAAACAAAGCCTTTTTATTTTCTTGGGTGTTCTAGATGATATTTTTTATTTAACTGTACAGAACTTTAATTTGCTAATGGAAAATTGTAAACATATTTTCTCATTATGGTCAATAACATAACTGTTTGCAGATTTTAAACATAAACTTAACTAATAATTTACTTTTTTCTTTTTAAATGTGTGCCTAAATATATTTCTTTCTTTTATTACTCTTTACCTCTTCTCACATATGGGCAATATACTAGCAGTTGTTTTTGTTTGTTGTTTCAGAGGAAAAGACCTTAAGGATTTTACTGAAATATATACTGCTGGTCAGAAAAATAAGAGGCAAGGATGTCACAATGTTTCCTTTATATATTTATAAAATATTGGTGGTTGGCTGGATATTAGAATTAATAGGTTCTGTTTTGTAAAACTCATTGCAGGAGCCAGAAATAATATTTTTATTTGATTTAAACCATAGAATTTTAACTTTAAAAAATTCTTCATTAAATACAGGGTAGTAAATATGAATACCTCAGTGTGGAAGAAAAAGGTTCTTTAAATTGAAGTTCTTTAAATTAATGTGAAATGTTCTGTTAAACCAAAAATTGTCTTTTTTAAATATGGAAGAGGAATATCATTATCATAAATAAATAAGAAATTAATCTTTTCCTTAGTATCATTATTCATTTGCATGTGAGAACCAGTGTTGCCATTTTTTTCATTTAAAAATTTCTTCAATGGATAATATTATTTTTTATTACAGATAATTTACTATAAAATACTAACAAAATTATATTAATATATTGTGTGGGTGACATATATTACTACATTAAAATAGAGATTGTATACAACCCTAGATAACAGCACTTGTGAGAGGAATCTGGGCTGGGTATAATGACAAACCAAAGAACACAGTTTGGCAGCTATCTCCATAGCTCATGGTGCTGATTCCTATACTGAATTAAATTATGCTATCAAGTTAAAACGATAGAGCCATAGT
The DNA here is from genome assembly GCF_034315485.1 of Pezoporus occidentalis. Lineage (NCBI taxonomy): Eukaryota > Metazoa > Chordata > Aves > Psittaciformes > Psittacidae > Pezoporus > Pezoporus occidentalis. The sequence continues at coordinate 13,081,831 of NW_026915835.1, forward strand.
CAGTTCAGGAGATGTAGGCAGGCCCTTCACCTGGCAACATAATGCAACACAGCAGTCATAAATTGAAACAAGAAAGGCCCAGGCCAGATATAAGAAGGACTGTGAAGCAGTGGAGCAGGTTGCTTAGAGAAGCTGTCTTGGACAGCAGGCCATCTCTCCCTTGGAGGTTTTCTAAACCCAACTAGAAAGAGTCCTGAGCAGCCTGGTCTGGTCTCAGAGCTGCCCCTGCTTCAAGCAGGAGGTTGGACTAGATACCTCTTGACATCTCTGAATTCCAGCCTGAATTATCCTACAACACTATAGTGAACTTCGCATTTTTTAGCAGTTTGGAATAGTGTCACACTTGAGATAAACTGGAAAATACTGCGGTATAGTCTTAGTTTTATATTTTATTCTGTTCTGTAATAATCATTAGAAAAGTCAAATTTCTTATTTTTATTTGATTTAAACCATAGAATTTTAACTTTTGAAATTCCTCATTAAATATAGGCTAGGAAACAGAAATAATTTATAAAAATTCAAATATTTAAATATTATTATGTCTTAATAAATAATGAAATAATTATGATGATTTTATTAATATTTAATATATGACTAAATACAGACTCTTGCCTCATGATTAACTAAATGCTTAGGATATTAAACAATTGTAATACATAGTGTAGTCAGAATTTTTTCTTTTGCATACAGTATTTCTCTTCATAAATTCATAAATAAATCAACCCATTTAATATATTTGACTTGAATCAAATAATTTAATTAATTCAGAGGTCTTCCTCCCTTTCACAGAGGTGAGGCCCTTGGTGATCACACTGAATTGAAGTCTGCTAATGACCAAAGTACAAAGCAGTGAGACTCAATTTTACAGTTCTTCCTAAAATCTAAAGAGTCAATATCAAGAATTGTAGCTGGTTTGTGTGATACCAGAAAATGAGAATTCCTAAAGTGAGCAAGCAGAATTTGCATAACTTGAGTATGATATCTCTATTATTTCTAAAATATGCCTGATTAACCAATATATAACAGTATAGCTGCACGTATTTTGGTAATAAGCAATGACTCAAACCTATAATCTCCTGCAGTGAATGAAAATGCCTGGTGACAAGATATTCATAGGTATATTTGTGCTTATCTAGGTGTTTTGTGAATTCAGATATTAGCATCTCAAAGAAATATAAGTAAATGCATTCACAGATTAAAAGTTTCACTGTTACTAAGTTTCATTATTTGCAGAAAGAAAGATCCATTTTGGTCAGTTAAAGTGAAATCAGTATTATATTCCTAGGTATCATTCTGATGGTATCTTTTTGAGTCTCCATTTAGTTGTATATCTAAGTGAAAAGGAAGAACTTAGCTAGCTATATACATAAGCAGTTTTATTATTTTTAATATAAAATTTACTATTTATTCTACCAGTCCCACTTGACAGTCTGACCAGAGGAGCATATACTGAATATCTCTGGTGAATGAGTTTCTCTTGTAGTTCTGAAAGGGGGCCTGACAGATTAGGAGTCGGGCACAACAGAGGGTGCTGCTTCATGCAGCATGCTGTGCATATAAAACAGTGATCAGCACTGAGCAAGTTCATTTAGCAAAGCTTCAGGCCTTGGCAAGTTCACTGAAATAAATCAAGCTGCAGCCCAAACATCCAGAGTCAAGGCTGATAATCATCAAGTTGGTTCAGAATATAACTTTTGGCAGAACCAAACAAGAGCAGCCTTTGTCTGAGCTGCTTTGTAAAACCATCAAAAACATTATTAGCACTTACCCCTTAAATCCTATAATTTGTCTGACAAGATTTATTGTTATGTTTGGTTGCATGTCATGTTTGTGGCAGGGAAAACTGCAGGAGGCAACATTTCATTTACTTGAATTGTAATCCTACTTTTGAAAATGACTCTTCATATCTGTTTAGTTGGTCATTTCTAATAAAAACATAACTGTATTTTATATATATATATATATTTATATAAATAAATTTGGAACTAAGAAATAATAAAACCAATAAAAAACATTATAGAATACTGCCAAGAAAATGCACAGTGCTATCAACTTCTCAGACATTACTGCATAGCTGACAACCGCAGTAAGCACTTTAAGGTAACCAGAGTTCAATTAAAGTTAGATGAAGTTTCTGATATGAATATATCTACCAGCATTAACTAGAAGACTTAAAATTATAGGTCACTGATTCCATTATTTTTCACAAGCAACAATTTAACAACCATAAGAAAAAGATAAATTTCTTTTACCTACTGTTTCTAGCCCAAGTTTCTACATTTATGGCTGTAAGTGTAACTGAAATTTGTGTAACTGAATATGATTTCTAAAAGTTGGTTTTTTTCTTATTGCGTGGTTTCTCTTTTTTAGGATAACTGAGCAAGCATATGAAAATCCTCCAAGGGCTCTAAATAATCTCCCAGAAACAAACTACTACAGTGACAGCGAAAGAAAGACCAGGTACTGTGGACAACGTATTGAGAACCATAACACCTAAAGTGGCATTTCTTAAAAAAAAAAAAAATAAATAAAAAATAAGAGAACCCATCTATACAAGATATTTCAGGGATATTTAGAAACTTTACCCTGGTCTCTGGAAAGATGCCAGCCCCCTTCCAAATTCTGCTTCCAAGATCCCATGCACGGTGGCTCATAGAGCGTAGCTCTAGCACACAGAGTGGAGAGCGTAAGACAGAACCTGTGTAGCTTTAGAGATGTAGCTGAGGCATGAAATTTAGGATAGTGGTTAAGCCAGAATTCTTATACTATCAAAGAGGAAAGGCATTTCCTGCATGTTGGACACACCACACTCTCAGGGAGCTTATTTCTTTCAGAAGCTGTAAGGAAAACATTACACTCCAGTGCCTGCTAAGTTCCTAAAAGTATATGGGATGAATCTGAACCCATGTATCATCTCTCATCCCAATCGCTGAAACTGTAATGTGGGCTTCTGACTTTTTGACCAGGTACAAACTATTTTAAAAACCATTTCTCTTGCAAATACTCTTGTTCTAGGTGGATTCTGTCTCTATAAACACACACATTGCAAATCTGACTGAAAAATATGATGTAGGGATATTGTATAGAACTAACTAAAGACAAGGTCTGTTAGTAACAGGAAATCATTGGAATAAAGGAAATATATGTTTCTTCACAGTCAATATGCATTTTAAAGAATTATGACAACAAAAATAGAATAATTTTAAATAAAAGACCTTCTTCGATTAGAAAAACCGCCCTTTGGTACCAACCCAGCCATATATGTGGATTAATTAAGTGTTAATATAAACAGGACTATTTAAAGATATAATCCCATATGTCTGTTACACTTTCCCTGAAAAAGATACATTCTACGAATGCACGTGATTATAAAAAATGGTTCCTAACATTGCTAAACATTATTCAAGAGTGATATGAAACATAATAATTACCATATACCTTATGAATTTCTGGAGGAATAGGATAATTAAACCAGTTCAGAAATGTTCAAAACATGTATGGCAGGATGACTTCTTCAGCTGTTACATACATGCCCATCCCTTCCATGCAAACAAAACTGACAGTTAAGCAACTAGAACTGGGACGGTTACAAAGGAAGATTTAGCTTCTCCTGATAGTTAAATTCAGTATATTCCTTTGTACTCTGATACAAGGAACAATACAGTTACTGTAGTGAGCACAAATCTCAAATTGAACAGCCTGTATTACAAAGACCCTGACTCTACTTCGAGGGGGGTATTGTACTTTCGTTTGGCTGTTTGGCACCTCTTTGAGGACTAGTGAAAGAAGAGGGAGAAAAGGGATAAAAAGCAGTGTGTCACCATTTCCTGAAATGTAGCATTTAGGCTGGGATCTCAGCACAGGCAAACCCAATCATATCATGTAGATTTTGCTCAGTGGAATTATGGATTGAATTTTGAAATGCTGAAGAATCATTCAGCAACAGAACATGGTCTAAGGACACTATATTTCTAATTTGTGTTTGTTTGTTTGTTTGTTTTAATTTTATATATTTTTCTTGATGGCTGTGAAGAAGATAATACATCACCAAGTATGATGATTTTTTTTTACAAGCATTTTACATTAGTTTTATTTGCATATTATCATCAGTGTAGTGAAACCTTTAAAAATAAAAAGTACTGTTTAGTAATTGCTATTCTTTCACTGATTCACAGCAAATCATCATATGGTACCTATGACAAAAATATAACTGGAAATACTATCAAAACTGTTTACTCTACTTCTGATCGGTAAGTACACATTAATAACATTGTAGAATACCAAAGGACACAGACATTTTGCATAAGCATTCAAGTATTCAGACAAAAGAGAGCAGTGGAAGTCCCCATTAGGCTTGTCAGACAGCTTTTCATATGGAGCTCCCTTTCAGTGGGGTCATGCCGTCAAATCATTACCACGGTTCATCAGCCTAATGTTATGTTAGCCTTGTCACAGCTGACATTTTAAAATATCTATAGAAACAATAGCCAGTGCCTTAAGTGACAGAGTTGGCTTTGTGATTCTGTAGGTTTCTACCTTGGGGAGCTTCTTATCCTGCAAAATTTCCTTCCTTTTTGGGGATGTTGTCTGTAATGACCAACTCTATGTACAGATGTGGAAGAACAGCTTCACATGACAATGCTGTTAAAAACTCTGTGTTTTCACACCAGCTAAAATAGTCCCAAACATAAGAAGGATATTTGCTCATCAGTAATATCTTAAAAAGAATAATAAAATAAATGTGGTCACTATTTTCAGTTCAGAGAATCTGCACAGTCCCACTACTTGGAAATAAAGATTTTTTCTTTTTTCTTTTCCAAAGTAAGTATAAAAGATTCTGGGCATGATTAAATATTAGTACAGTGGTTTACTATTGAATGAAAAGGAGCAAGACCAGTTGATACTAGACACACCAAAAGTTGTATCTAGGGAAAGTACATATTGATGCCACATAAGAATGCAAAAAGAGGTGAGAAAATTTTTTAAAATATGATTGTTATGAATAGCAGGTAGGCTGTTCTATGCATGTGTTCACTATAACTGCAATGAAGGTAGGATTTCTGCCTATGTTTTCAGGCTCTTCCACAACATAGAAGAGAGTTCTTTATCAGACTGATCAAATGACAGCAGTTTAAATTCAACTACCAATTTTCTTTTGTGATTAAAATGTTAAAATCATTATCCTTCACTTCATCCCCATTTAGTATACATGCTCCCAGACATTCAGCAGCTTAATACAGTCTCATTATTGTTTGAAATCATTCAGTTCACCAAAGACCATTCTTTCTAGCAAGGTATTTTTGCTAGTTGACTATTACGCTCAGCATTTTGCTCATCACAGGAGCATGTATATTACAGCTGTCAACTAGAATGAAAGGAACATACACATGATGTTTTTCCATTTATGGCCATTGTACAGTATACAAATGTCTTTCGCACCTAGTGCCCTAAGCTTATCAATTTTCTCCTTGAGATTTCAATGGTAGGTTTTTTTCTGACAGCTGATGTTGTATTATATACACAGGAGTATAATTGGAAAAGATATATGTACATACTGCAGGAAGCCCTTGGGCATAGATGCCAAAATGATCTTAGATGCCTTGCAAATTTGCTGTCATTCAACTTGCTTCAAGGTAAGAGGATTTCACCTGCTACTAAGAAATATAATTTGAATGTAATACCTGCATTATAGTACAGAGATAATAGGAGAATATTTAGTCCTTAGGCCTTCTCCACCTGGGAGAAGAGGAACTCTTGCACCCTGGAGATGAAGATTAATGTAGGAAATACTAGTCTCTCTTACTCTACACAATCCCTTCCTCTTTTTTTTTCATCTCTCTCCTCTACTTTCCCTCTCCCTGTCTATACTTCTTTCTTGCAACCACAAGGGGGATAAAGAGTGCAATGTAATGTACCCTGAATGTCCTACACATTTATAAGGCTTCAGCTGCACAGGCTTCTATTTGATTAATTATATACTATTTACACTTTCTTCATATTGTAAAATTTTATTCTATTTCTCTTTTTGTGAAGCTTTGTAGATGTCCTTGATTAAGGACAACTATGGCTTGTGCAGAAGCCACACTCAAAGGCATCAGTAAAAGGTATTTAAGCCAGAGGTAAAATCATTTTACCCACTGGGATCAAATATTTGGTTGAAATTTGGGTCTTACAGATAGTTTCTGCTGTAGGATAAAATACTGATGAAAATGGATATGTCTTTCTCATTCTATTACAAATCATGTTTGGTTTCTTTTTTTTTTTTTCCTATTTCCAGTAAAAATGAAAGCACAGAAAAAAATTTGCTTGTCGTTCCAAAGCCTAAGTCTCAGCCTAAAAGTCACTCTTAAACTTTTTGCAGGGTAAGCCTATCAATGCTCAGCCCTCTAGTCCATTTTCCTTCCACTTCATTTGTCTTAATTCTGCTTGCATCTCAGCACAGAGTTTGTTGTTGTAACAAACAATACTCTCAAAATCACACATTACCATAGCTTATTTTTCTGTCCCGCTTGCATATACTTCTGCTTCTGACAGCAGGTCTTCTACCTAGTTATTGCACAAAAAGTAACTCAAAGCAGAATACAGCAGTAAGGCTATACTTAACATGTATGAAGTTACATATGCTTTTTGTCTCATATGGACTTTCTAAGCCCTGTGAGCAGTAGAAATGCAATTTCTTCCATGTAAATCACTATGTAATACCTCCTCCATACTCCTACTGCAAGTAAATACAAGCTCTGATTTGCTTCTATTCTTTTTGGATAGATCAACCCACATAAAGAGGAATAGGCTTTTGACACAGTTAGGAGTGCTAACATCCTACACTGGTATTGGCCAAATTATCTGTTAAATATTTAATATTAACTTTTAAATTATATCCTTTTGCTACCTGTTCTCAAGTGGGGACATTTCTGGTCAGCAAAATTCAGCTTAATTTTGTGTAACTACACATTTATGAAAGCATTGGTAAAAAAATTAAACAGCTAATGTAGGTCTGTGGTTCATGCTTCTAGTTATGTATTTAACTAAGTAGTGCAATTTCCTATCATTAATATTCATTTAGCTCTTTACAAATACCCTGTATCCATTAGAGATTTCCATGTAGCTGGCAGCAGCATGAGGTCTTTGTTTCCTTGTAAAGGTAATTATAGAATCATAGAATGGTTAGGGTAGGGAAGCACCTTAAGATTACCTAGTTCCAACCCCCTGCCTTGGCCAGAGACACCTCCCACTAGAATAGGTTGCTCAAGACTCTGTCCAATCTGGCCTTGAAATTCAGTGAGTAAATAGTCCAGACTGTAGTTTTTTTCTGTATAAAAATGCTAGTTAGTCTTAGCGGTCAATGCTTTGAAAACATGACCATCCTTTTGCTGATTTATACGAGGAAACATAAAACTAGTGAAGGGAGCAGACTATTTTAATAGTACCTTAATATTAGCAGCTTGTGTAGAAAAGGCATAGAAAAAAAGCAATATGGTAAAACATTAAAAAAAAAAAGTTGCTTAGTATTCTCATATGTTATGCTAATCAATGTGGAGTGCTCAGCTGAAATTTCATACTAGCCCTAGTGAGCATGTGTAATCTAAGGCAATTGCATATTGTCTGGATCCTTGATCTAATCCCACTGTCTTTAAGTCCATGGTGTTGACATCATGCGGTTTCTTTATTTGTTTACCTGCTAAAGGATGTTCTGGGTAAGGTTTTTAATTTTTATAAAGATTTTTAGTCCAAATTTATCTGAATAGACAGCCATCATGAAAATCATGGGAAGACTCTGGTTTTCACTTATCAGAGGATAAAAAAAATCAAAAAAAAAACACCCTGAATTTGTTATTCTTTCATTAGATTGCAAAAAATGGATGGTGTTAAGATTCTTGTTTATAGATCAAATTACTTTGCTCCTTGGTCCACTGTAGGCTTTCCTTGTGATCTTGGGAAGTCAACCTCTGTGCATATCTGTGTATTTTCATATGTGAAACATAGGCAATGCTTCTCTATCTCAAAAATTATCTTTGTGAGACATTTGTGAAAGCAGTGTCCAGATTCTGCAATAATGGGGGAGACAGTTAATGATTAAGATACAGTATAAAATATTTTTAAAGGTTTAGGTTCTCTAAGATCTACTCTGAGTTGGATTAAGTCTGATCATGCTTCCTTTACTCAGTGAACAAACAAAAGGATCTCAAAAGGGTGATTCATTTTATTTTATAATAAATCTCTAAACTAAGACAGAAAGAGTATATGTGGAAATGTCTGGGGGAAGGAATGAGTTGGTGAGTATAATGAGAACCTAGGGAACCAGTTGAGACTTAGGTTTCTGATTTTTAGATGTCTAAAGGTGAGATATTCAGATGTATAATTGACTGTTAAAACTGCTCTTTCAGAGTTCAGATTAGCTGATAATGCAGTACTCATAACCCTTATTCTGGTCTGTGGTTGCTTACTTCCTAAAAGATAGCATCCAGGGAACGAATATTAGAGAAGGTTTCATTTTAATTTTTCTTGTTACTTTTACTTGTGTGTCAAAGTGTGAAGTATGTAAAAGACCACTGGAAGATCTGAGAGCAGGAGACAGCATTTGGATTTACAGACAAACTGTGCATTGTGAGCCTTGCTATTCCAAAGTTAAAGGTAAGATGCAAGATGCATTATACTGAACATAGAACAAGAGTGTAGAGAAATTCATTCAAATAACTTCAATATATTACCACACAACTGTTGCTTTTGCTCATTTCTGTTCACTTAAACCTTTTCAAAGTATTTCATTCAGTAAGACTGAGTTAGGATGATATCCAACCCCAGGATCTAGACATAATAGTTATTCGGTACTTGTGAGGAAGATCTCTTAAGGTCTCATTGAAATCTGTAGAGTCCTGCCTCTGCTGTCAATGGAGACACCTACAGTGAGTCAATGGCATCTTACCCAGGAAGTGACAAGAATAAATTGCAAGGCCACCTGAGAACCAGATTGTTCTACTGAAACAAATAAACCAGGGTTCAGAGGTATTTTCACCTAATGTAGTCATTGTGAACAACAAAGAGAAGATACAAAATCTATTAAATCATAATGAAAATAATCTACTGTGAGTACCATTCTTACTTTTGTGAGGAGCATAGTGAGTAAACAAATGTGCAAGGCACTGAAGAATGAAGCTTTTGTTTTATGAATTATTCTAGAAGTTGCTAGCTTTTAAGTCTTCCCTGTTCATGGCATTTATTAATTCATAACACTAAAAATCAGTACCTCTGTACCAAATAAAGACAAATGAAAATGTAGATGAAATGTTCGATAAGGTGGTGTTCACCAATGTACTTCTGAGATATGATCGTACTAACTAAAATTATATTAATTTGTTTTGTTAAAATACTTTGTGTTACTATGTCATTGCAAAATTTGATGGGAAGAGTGAATTTTGCAATTTATTCAATTATAAAATTAATAAGGCATTTTGACAGTTATTAAACTGTAGACAGACAGACCAAGTATCTGTATGTTAAGCATTATAAAGTGACATACCCCATTTCAGAAATGACAAGGTGAGACTTCAGTAGATTTTATAAATAAAAAATAAATAAATTGATCTAAAAGTTTCCTTGTGTGACACTTAGAGAATACTGATTTTCTGGCATTTCTGATCAATCTTTTCTCTTTTGCAGAAAAGTGGATTTACTAATTTGACATACAGCGTGATAAAGAAGTTCCACTAGTGTTTAGTTAAGTGTATTGCCCTGTTAATTCAAACCACTATGGAAAATGATTATTTTTACTGCTAGGAACAAATACTTTAAATGCAGTCCCACTGCACGGTTTCCAAAGGAATCAAGTGCTTGAGAATTTAGGTGTTTTTTTAACACATACATTCCAGGAAGCAAAAGAAGATACTGTTCAATATATTTATCAGATTTGTGAAACTACATGGAAAACTAATAATAATTTATTAAAATTTTCTGAATGGCAGGATATACCTACACATACATTTTGAAGGGGCTGTATTCTTTTTACTGAAAACACATCTCCTCAAAGACCTGCTACCTTTATATAGCATGTATAGGATTAATCCCATCAAAGATTAATCATTTAGAAGTCAGCTATTCAGTTTAAACTACTGTTTTAACACAGAGTGAGGTGGGTTCACTCTGTGCCTTTCAGGAGAGACATCAGTCTGCAGAGGAAGATTATTCCCAACTAACTTAAATGATAACTTTACAATGGAACGAATCATCTTTGGAAAATGCATCTCTGTTACTGGAGAGGAATTCCAGACAAAAAATGCTAGAGGGTTTCAATTAGAAGTATCCCCCCCCCCCCCCCGTGTGTAATTCTGGTAACTATTGTATACCCTTTTTTTTTTTTTTAAGAAGTGCACACTCAGTAGCTGCCATGAAATTATGAAATACATACTTTGCATGCCACTATGTTGTATTTATCTTGCCTACCTTATTAAGCGGAATATCGAAACACCTTGGATGGATTCATCTCACTTAAATTTAAACATCTATACTGCAGACATTGAAGTTACTTGTTCTATTCTGTCTTTATACTCATATAGAGAAGTAGACATTTTTAGGAAGTGATTCAATTGGTCAGATTGCAAACATCTAGTATACCATGATGTTAACCATGCTCTGAATGTATGTTTTACTTTCCATGGTTTGCAACGGAACCTGGAGTGAATAGCTCAAATTTCTAGACATTTACATTAGGCCAGATAAACTCCTTCCTTTGAGACTACAGTGAAAGCACTGGGTTTTTTCCTTTTGAAGAGAATATGTTCATTAAGGTATAGAAACTAGAAGAAGAGCTCATCCTTTGTTACAATGTTTCCGCAACGCTCAATAATTACCTGCCTATTTGTTTAAAATAATAAATAATTCAGTCATTTGCTAGACAAACAAAGGTGTCAACTACTAGTCTCTGCCATGAGATGTTCCAGATCATGGTTATTCAGAACTGACTTTCACCACCTACATCTCAACTTAAAAGGACTTACTGGATATGACCATGACAGACCTAGAGCGCTCGGAGGCTGCTGGACCTTAGCAAAAGCTTAGAAGGGCAAAAAGTGCCAAAGCCATAGATTAATATTAGACTGCTGAATGGCTGCCCCAGACAAAATTTCTCTCCTCATCTGCACATTCAGTAGAGGAGACAGGAGGTATGGATGTCTGTGTAATTTATACAATTGGGTCTGCAGCTGAATAATGATGTAATCTGTCTTGCCTGGCTTGAAGGATGTTCAGACTGATACGTAAAGGACCCATGAAACAGTAATTTGTTTTGTTAATTTTATTAAAATTTCTTATTAATTAACGGCAGTAGCTTTAATAAACCTGTTATAGATTTTTTTTTTTTCTGGTGTGTCTCTTGCTGATGGCATATTCTAATTAAACTATACTTGTTATTACCCTGTGCTTCACCAGGAAACAATGAGACTTGCAAAACAGGTGGAGAAAAGTAGTGGTGAAATTTTAATGTTGGGGTCAGAGATTTGGCCCTGTTCAGAGGCCAATATTTATTGCTAAGGCTGTTACAGTGAAAGATGTTAGATGTTCATTTGAACCAGATCATTAGAATCCAGGACTTCCTAGCATTTGAGAGGATTAGAGATTTCAGTTCATTCCATTAGAGACCAGGAGCAAAGTCTGTATCCAAAAATCTGCTACTTAAATGCTTACAGAGAGAGAAGCTGCAATAAGAAACAATAAATAATAATTCCATGCTTGTTAATTCATACTTGCTGAACAACCCTGGTAATTTTGCCATGTGTTTTTTTGTTATTTTTTATTATATGTTGTAAGTTTGCTGAAAAGAAACACCGGGTTTGTGATGCTTCATATTTACCATATAAAAGCCAGCATGGCAGTAGTCATTAAAAAAAATCATATTAACATCTCAATACCAATGTATCAAAACTGAATTTTTTTTTTCCTTTTTGCATATCATTAGCATGTGGTGTTTTATTTCTCTTTGACTAGTGCTTCCATGAAACAATCCAAATGAACAGTTTGCTGGCAGCTGTTTTAATGAACGTGTTATCTTCAATAATGCATTAAATTATACTGAAAAGCTCTATTGAGAGATGATGTACTAAATTATGTGGGGGTTTTGATTCATCAGGCCCATTTTTTCAGTGTGTAATGGATACTTTATCTTACAAAGCTGGGGCATAGCTCTACAGGGGGCAGAATCAAGCAATAAGAGGAAAGGAGTGAAATAATGCATGTAATATATATTGATGCATTTAAATATGTAGATTACTTCAAAGCTACTGATACTTACATCCTTTTCCTCTTAAAACAAGCATCTCTCTGAGTTTGACAAGACATGCTCTTTGTTACTTTGTAGAGCCCCCTTAGCTATGCTTGTAAAGAGCTGGTCAGCATCAAAGAGGCCTTGCTTTTATCCAGAGGTCAGCTCTATTCCCCACGCCTTGCTATGGAGATGTGTGTTGTGTTGGGATTGTTTCATGTGTTCAGTTTACTTACTCAGAACTCTGCTACTCCAGTTGCTTTCCTTGACACTTTAACATAATCCTGTTGTTTAGGATGAAAAGTATCCACTTTCCTGATTGGTTTTGCTTTCTGATCATACTTGCATGTTGCTCATTGTAGCTACTCTGTTACACTGAGAGGTGTTTTTAACTTCCAGTCAGGTTGGTGTCAAACTGCAAGGGAGAAATGTAGCTTCCTTTTTTTCCATCTGCTGCACCAAACCACCTCATTTTTCTTCAAGCAGTGTAACAGTAGAGACATCCTTCATTCCATAAAGACAAAGGATAAAGACACTTAATACTCAGGTAGTTTTGATACTCAGGTAGTGCCCAAGTCTGAAACTGTTGACCAAAATAGCTGTTTAGCTTCTTAACGGATGCAGAAACACTGAGGTCTTAAACCCATTTTTCCTTCTTTTACTTCAAAGGCCTACTGTCCTGTTTTCTGTCTTGCCTGATCTAAGCAATGCAGCTCTCATCTCCTGCATCAGTAAAACTGGGACTTAGAAACATACCTTGCATTTCAGGGAGAGTAGCCTGCAGATATTCTCAAAACGTGTTTGGCACACTGTGCTGAGATCCAACCTCCACAAAAATCTCCTGATAATTACTGCTTTTTAAAATCAGGGGGGTGCTGTTCTCCTCTTTGAGCAGATCACTGGCCCAGAAAGTGGGAGGGTCAAGTTCTATTTCTGCCCCATCTTACCTCTATTTTAACCAAGTCATGTAACACAGTGGAACAGGCTAGTGTATGGAATAAATCAGGTGTTGTTGCCATGTTCCCTGATATGGGTAGAGGGTGGATCCTTATGGCCCATGGCCTGCAGGATAGCTGCATTGCGTACGCAATCACTAGGTGCCTACTGACCCCTCAGGAATCACTGCTGAATAGAAAATGTAGAGACAGTCCTGAGAGCAGAGACCAGATCCTGGAATTTCTCCATCTCATCTAAGTAGCCTAATTTATAATTAAAAGCAGTCTGAATGATCCTCTGTTTATCTCTGTTAATGTTGTGCTCCTTTCTAGCAACGTTAGAGGAGTTGTCTGCACTCAGATTTAGATGGTGTAGGAGGCTGAGAGAGTGCAAGTTTTGGGGTTTTCATCCGAGATTACTAGAAATGTTTTCATATGATCACTTCTAAGCTTTACTATCTTATTTGCCTTTCCAGTATCTGAGCTCTTTTGGACAGGAACAAACTCCTTGTTTGTGCAGCACCCAGCACAGCAGTGGCCTCTGGGTGGTACTGCTGCACCTGCGTAAATGGCTCAAGAAAAAATCAGATTTCACTCCCCTTCCAAGCAAGCTACTTGTAAACATATTATTCTTCATGGAGTTTTTATAACTGTGTCAGTTATAAATTGACAGCTATAATCTCTCAGCCTGTGCCAAGACTTAAAATTGGTTGGTTTTGTCCTGTTAGAGTCAATATATGAGCATGATCATGCCAAAAGCACTTGTCTGAGACTTGGCATTGCTGTGCAGTCATCAGACATCTGTTTAGGAAGCTTAGACAGCTATTGTGGTGAGAACAATGTGCAGCCATTAAAACTACCTACTCAGGAACACAACATTAAAAAAAAAAAAAAAAAAAGGAAAATAGAGGAAAAAGAAACAATCACTTCTGGAAAGAAAAGCCAATCTTTTTTCTGGCATCCAAGCCATTTTTCCCAATGGGGGAGGGGAGTGGGTGCGGAAATAGTGTTCACATGTCAAAATACCCAAAAGAAGCAGAAACAGGAGAAATGATTAAGAAGATGAAAACATTATGCAAAGAAGCCGATTAAGGACAAGTAGAATCAGTGATTTTGAAAACTGGGGATAGGAATTTAAAATGTAATAGTGTGGCCATAAATAATGGTGCCATTGAAATCGGTAGCCAGACTTAACTGTAAGACAAATATGCCAGAAAATGTTGGTCTACTTTCATATCTTCTAGCTCCTCTAGGGAGTTTCCACTCCTGGAACTTTGAATTATATTATCTCCATACGTAGTTCGAATCTCGGAATTAAGAATGAGAACCCAACTTACCATACTTGTAGCATTTTGATTGCATTAAAAATACTATTCTTTGGAAAATCTATAGAATTGTATGACTGATAATGCATCTGAACATTGGTCTTATCTGTTGTCCTGGGTTCAGCAGTAGCAGTCATTTTTCCCCTTCTTGGTAGCTGGTGCAGTGCAGTGTTTTGACTTTCAGCTCGGGAACAGAGCTGATAACAAGCGATGTTTTGGTTTGGCCAAGGACTTTGTGAGCCTCATGCTCTGCCAGGGAGGAGGGGGAGCCAGGAGGAAGCAGAGACAGGACACCTGACCCAAGTTAGCCAAAGAGGTATTCCATACCACAGCACGTCATGCCCAGGATGTGACTGGGAGTTAGCCGGGAGGGCTGGGAGACGGCAGGGTTGGAGGAGGTATCGGTCGGAGCTTGGTCGGGCTGGGGGGGGGCTAGTTATCGGTCGGCTGGTGGTGAGATGATGTATTCTCTTCCCTTGTTATTTCCTTTATCATTATTATCATTGGTGGTAGCAGTAGTGATTTGTGTTATACCTTAGTTACTAAACTGTTCTTATCTCAACCTGTGGGAGTTGCATTCTTTTTGATTCTCCTCTCCGTCCCTCCGAGAGCAGGGGGAGGGCAAGAAAGGGGGGGAAGTGAGCGAACGAATTACCTGACTGGGTTTAAACCACGACAGTTCTTTTTGGCGCCCAACGTGGGGCACGAAGGGTTGAGATAACAACAGATCTGACCGAATTAATAGTCACTCGTCACAATGCTGATTTATTGGCTCTCAGAGTTGTTCTTGTTGATCTCACAGCTTCAGAATGTTGTAACTTATGTAGAGCCGGTATTTGCTGTGTTAGTGTTTATCAAGTGTGGGGCCTGGGCTAAGGTTCTTGTCTCACTGTGCTTTATGGCAATGGCTTGTAATACGGGCGGGCTCCAGCAGCAGGGCGGGACGGACGTGGCCGTGGACTTGTACCTGGCCGTCCGGCTGCTCTTCACCGTCCTGGCCCTCACCCTACTCTCCATCTTCGTGAGGCTGCGGGGAGCTGAGGGGAGCGGCCCCGGGAGCCGGCGGCTGCTGAAGCGGCCCGGGAGAGCGGCCCCGGGGACCAAGCGGCGGCGGGAGCGGGGCCGGAGGCCGCGAGGGGACGGCTGCCGGTGGAGGAGGTCGGGGCGGTCGAGGAGCAGAAGGAGGCGGCTGCCGAGCAGCGGGAGAAGGCGGCGGAGGAGCCGAGCCCCGCGGCCGAGCCGAGCCCCGCGGAGGAGCCGAGCCCCGCGACGGCCGAGAGCGTTTCCCGGAAGCCGCCCGCCGAGCCCCAGGAGGATGCAGGAGACCACGCAGCATTTCCCAGCAAGGCAGAGGAGGAAGAGCTGGACTCAGGAAAAGAGAAGCTGGCGGTGGGAGAGCCGGCAAGCACAGCAGCTGCACCAGCCCCAGTGACAAGTACAGCAGCATCAGTTGAGAGTTCTGAAGGTTTTGAATGGCCTTTGGGTGTCCTTGGGACCTGCCTGCTGATTGTGATGGGGATCAGCATGTTGGCACACACACAGACTGTGTTCTACCCACGACCATTTTGTCTGATCTCAAAAGTTAAGCAGAGTCAGGTTTGGGTCTTGTCTGGGGTTAGACGAGGATATGGGGGGACCAAGAGGTTTTCCCCAAGGCTGGACAGCCAGGAGTGGCAGGGTGTGTGGGACAGTGTGGGCAAGTATCTAGTCCACTGGGCCCCTCCAGTGCTTTGGAAGCATTGGAGATGGAAGGCAGCTGTATGGAGTCCCCAGCAACAAGCTGCAGAAACTGCTGAAGGGGACAGTGAATTATTTTGAGCCTGGTGGGCCCAATGCACTTCAGGCCATCAGAGCAGAGATGCAACACAGAGATGGACTCATGATCGAGGGGTGGACTTAGCAATGGACATTATTGCCCAGGTTATTCATGAGTGTGAACACTGCACACAGTCTCTCCTGCTCTGGAAGACTGTTACAAGAGACGGAGCCTGACATCATGGACCAGATGGACTCAGCAGCTTTATAGGGACTGGTCCATGCACTAAGATAAGAGTGCACTGAGATAAGAGTGATGGTATATTGAAAATGTGGGATCTGAGCATGACGTGAATGGTATGGAATAAGGGGTGGATAATGTCCTGGGTTCAGCAGTAGCAGTCATTTTTCCCCTTCTTGGTAGCTGGTGCAGTGCAGTGTTTTGACTTTCAGCTCGGGAACAGAGCTGATAACAAGCGATGTTTTGGTTTGGCCAAGGACTTTGTGAGCCTCATGCTCTGCCAGGGAGGAGGGGGAGCCAGGAGGAAGCAGAGACAGGACACCTGACCCAAGTTAGCCAAAGAGGTATTCCATACCACAGCACGTCATGCCCAGGATGTGACTGGGAGTTAGCCGGGAGGGCTGGGAGACGGCAGGGTTGGAGGAGGTATCGGTCGGAGCTTGGTCGGGCTGGGGGGGGGCTAGTTATCGGTCGGCTGGTGGTGAGATGATGTATTCTCTTCCCTTGTTATTTCCTTTATCATTATTATCATTGGTGGTAGCAGTAGTGATTTGTGTTATACCTTAGTTACTAAACTGTTCTTATCTCAACCTGTGGGAGTTGCATTCTTTTTGATTCTCCTCTCCGTCCCTCCGAGAGCAGGGGGAGGGCAAGAAAGGGGGGGAAGTGAGCGAACGAGTTACCTGACTGGGTTTAAACCACGACATCTGTTTATATAATTGATAATGCATTTGAGCATTGCTTTTATAAATTTACCAAAGTAATATATAAGTAGAAGAAACAGAAAAGCCTTTTGTAGTAAAATACCAGTTTTCTTACCCCAAACTTCTCCGTGGGAGTAGGCGTACCAGTTTTGACATGAATGACATCTGTGGAAAGCTAAAGGAGGAAAGCAAGGAAGAAAGCGGTATTTTTTCTGCCTCTTCTCGTGTGAGACATCCGCTATACTCAGTCAGAGAAGAGAACATGCATCAAGAACTCTGATTTCTAATTTTTACTCAGAGATCACCACAACTCTTTAAAAACTTCCCCTCCTTCTAATTCAGAATCAGGATCTTCTCAGTAGGAACATACATGAAACAGGGGAGTGGAGAGAGCAGGGACATTGCTTCCCATAACGAAACTGGAACACAAGGAAAAGATCTAGATAAGAAGAATATTTATTAATACCACAATTCATACACCCTTCATCAATCTAGAGAGTGTACTCAATAAATGCCTTTGCTGCACCACATTTCTTCTACTTACAGATTGTCCCAGAAATGGCTGATTATAAAGCAGCTCTCCCCCAGCCTTAGAGGTGTGTCTGCC
Source organism: Pezoporus occidentalis (assembly GCF_034315485.1). Classification (NCBI taxonomy): domain Eukaryota; kingdom Metazoa; phylum Chordata; class Aves; order Psittaciformes; family Psittacidae; genus Pezoporus; species Pezoporus occidentalis. The sequence continues at coordinate 13,099,648 of NW_026915835.1, forward strand.
ATTGAACAAAAGGGACCCAGGGATGGAAAAACTGATAGATCCATCACTACCTGCACCCAGGAGACCTCGCATGGCAGGAGGAATGGCAAAGGTTTTTATGCTGATCTCATGATCTGCGGCAGGAAAGATTTCAAGTCTTTTGCACATTACATAGTATATGGAAGAGAGGGTCTGGAAGACAAGTTTAGATTTAGGCTTTCTAATGGTACCTAAATTCCTTTCTAGGTATCTTTGGCACTTATTGGATCTTTTCTGATTGAGCGTATGACTGAGTGTGATTGTGCAAGGATAGGCTTTTGAATGATAGGTTAATTTTTAGATCCTCTGATGGGAAAAACAAATCATTACATTGACATTTCTCGATATTCAGCAAAGAGTTTTGTTTGATCAAACTGAACTTGGATAAAAGTTCAGGTACTTATTTTTTTAAATCATTCCCTATCTGGAAATTTAGCACAACCACTTTGACACAAGAAAAACCATCCAAGAAACTGCAAACTTTCCATGCTGTCGTGATTTAAACCGAACCAGACAACTCATTCATTCACTTCCCCCCTTCTTGCCCTCCCTCTACTCCTGGAGAGAGAGAGAGGAGAGTCGAAAAGAAGCAACCCCCACAGGTTGAGATAAGAACAGTTTAGTAACTAAGGTATAACACAAATCACTACTGCTACCACCAATGATAATAATGAGAAAGGAAATAACAAGGGAAGAGAATACGACACCTCACCACCAGCCAACCAATAACTTGCCCCCCCCCAGCCCGACCAAGCACCCACTGATACCTCCTCCAACCCTGCAGTCTCTCAGCCCTTTCGGCTAACTCCCAGTTACATCCTGGGCATGACGTGCTGTGGTATGGAATACCTCTTTGGCTAGTTTGGGTCAGGTGTCCTGTCTCTGCTTCCTCCCGGCTTCCCCTCCTCCCTGGCAGAGCATGAGGCTCACAAAGTCCTTGGCCAAACCAAAACATCATTGTTATCGGCTCTGTTCTCAGGCCGAAAGTCAAAACACAGCACTGCACCAGCTACCAAGAAGGAGAAACATGACTGCTACTGCTGAACCCAGGACACATGCTTTTTTGACATGGTAGCAGTACTGCTCAGATGCGCCTTCACAAAAAACACATTTACTACTGGACTGAGGGGGGGTTGTAATATTTATTTTTTCACTAAATATCTCACATAACCAATGCTAAGAATCTGGCTATTAATTTTTTTTACATGGTAACTTCTAAACCATTTTACATTACCATACGGAATTCAGCCTTGGCCTGTACTTACTAAAATTTTGCAAACAATAAAAATCACTTAGTTATCTGTACGATGGAGTTGCAAATGGATAGTAATTTGGATAGTAACAATAGCAATTTTTTCCCACTATGTTGCAAAGCTGCTGAATTTCCTGAACCTGCTTCTCCAAGCACATGCAGATAGAAGATGGAAAAAAAAAACAAAACGGAAAGAAAAACATCAGAATTTGTTGAACTCTCCAGTATAATCATGTCGGCATGAAATAAGGCATTTTTCCTGTATCAACTGCCACTGTTCCCTGGAGACAAATCAAGCTGAAATCTGGATTCCTGGCAAAATGTGTGCCATGGATTTTTAGCCTCCTGGAGAGAAGCTGCTATTTCAAAAACTTTACTCTGACATTAACAGCTCATTTATTAACAACCTTGAACTTCACATCTCCCCCTCCACCTTCTCCTTCTTATTCATCAGCAGTAAGCTTCTGTGAACCAAATTATACTCTCCAATATACTCCTATACTGGAGTATACTGGAGGCAATGCAAATGCTTAAGCTTCTTTTAAATCATAATTAGTCTTTGCTCTCGATGAAGTCTCACTAGAATGAAACAGGCCATCCTGATTTGTAAGACTCAGGTTGATGCTTTCTGTCTATAAGGAAGGGAAGCGATTAATGCATTTGAAAGCCAGAGTTATTTGATACAGAATTGATGAGTCAAAATAAAATAAAAATGCATCGGATTAGAGCTGCCAAGGATAGTTCTGCCTAGATTGATCTACAAACTAGCAGACCCTAAGCTTAACGCATGGGCAATATCTTTGGATACCATAAATGCTGATTTTCTGGAGCAACTGGGACTTACTGAAAATGACACAATTTTGGATTCGATCTTATAGAAAAATCCATCCTAATGGTGATTACAATGTACTTCAATTTAATATTAATTCAATAAGGAAAAAGCCGGAAGGAATAATGGTAGTTTAAAACAAGAAACTATATGAAAAAGAAAAAGTCAATTAACAGGAAATTAGCAACAGCTAGGAAGTCAAAATGTTTGCAAGAGACATGGAGAATGAAAAATCCTTGCTGTAACTCCAGGAAAATGTTTAATTGCTCAAATATTTCAGAGCAAATTTATAAATTTAGGAAAAACAAATTGCTAGGACCTGGTAGTATCTATGCAAAAACCCTACAGCAGCTCACATGTGACATTGTTGAACTTCTCACAGAAATCTACCCTATCGTTCAAAGCAGGCTTGGCGCCAAACAAACTGGAAGCATCAGCTGGGACATCAGTTTTGAAAAACATGAAAGCTGCTCTGGGGAGCTACGTTTCAGTTAGTCTGATTTTCTATCAATCAGGCCAATTTGTACAAATTATAATACATAACAGAATACAGAGGCATCTGGATAGGTAGCATATGTTGGAGGACAGTCCACACAGCTTTTTTAAAGCAAGGTATGCTCATGAATATATGAATGTTTCGGAAGGAACCAGTATGATTCCGGTTACGCTGTTTTCTTTATCTGAGTATATTTGGATTTACAAGAATTTTTTGACACAGTCTTTCCCTAAGTTATGACAATATGGAGTATTAACAGAAAGGAAACAATGAGTCAGAAAATTCAGGTTTCATTATGGAGGGAGATAGGAAACAATGGGAGGTTCAGCCCAACTTCCTTGGGGGCAAGGTTATATGAATTAGGGCTTGTCAGCCTGGAAGAGAAGTAACAGAGTTTTATATAGTCATGAATGACAAAGAGAAGCTGAATAGAGAATGATTAATCATTCTGTCTTTCCCAGAAAACCAGAATGAAGGGACACCCAATTAAATTACTAGGCAGCAGATTTAAAATAGATAATAGGAAGCAGTTTTTCTTACAATACATAATTAAATCGCAGCACTAATTGCCACAGGGTTTTGTAGAGTCCCAATGTTTAAATGGGTTAAAAATGGGGCTCAGCAAACGCAGTATTATTACACATTGGTGGCTATCAAAAATAAATGGTCCAGATGTCCCAGTTCGTGAACTTCAGAAAGCTGGAGAAAATCCCCAATATTTTTCTTGTTTCTCATATATTTTCCTTATGAAGCTACTATCAGCCTTTGTTAAAGATAGCATACTGTATTAGATGAACTTCTGCTGGCACGGTAGTGGCTCTATTTTTATAAAACTACATTCACAGTCATTTTTCAGACTGGCACTGTGCTTTAAAATAATCTCACCAGACTTGAGTTTACCGTCCATGCTCTGACCTTATTGTAACCCATCTTTTGTACAGCCCAGACTGGATTATTGCAATTAATTCTTTACTGGCTTGCTTGAAAGGCAGGTCCAGCCTGCAGCTATTGCAGCATAAAGCAACAGGCTTATTATCAGAGAAGAGCAGATGGGATTTGTAGACTTCCTGCTTCTTTGTTCTCTGCATTGGGAGCCTATTAGTAACTATACTGATTCAGAAATTTCTACTATAACATATCATGTAAGTAGCATCCTGTATATGGCTTAAACCAGTAAAGATCTACTAATTTCTCCGGTCCAGGAATAACAGGTTTCATGGGCACATTAGGATGTTTGGGGTTGGTGTTAAACAGATTTTATCAATGCCTTAAAAAAATAAATTGAACCATCAAGCCTTTGCTGTGGTTTGTAAAGAGCTTATGAAGTTCTGGGTTGATCCAACTCATCAGGTAGTGTTGGGATACTGAATGGAGCTCATTAACAATTCGTTAATAATGTCAGCACTGGGAGGAGAATAATTTGTGTTTCTTCAAACTGGTGTCTGCACTAGTTGCACGAGTTTTTTTTTAACCATGCAATATCCTGACCACACCGTTCTGGCAATTGAAAAAAATCAGATGATACCCATTTCTTGGTTTGCTTGGGGTTTTTTTTTGTTTTTTTTTTTTTTTTTTGGTTGGCCCACAAAATAACTCTGCTTGCCTGGTTCAAAGAGAAAAAAGTAATTCCTCCATTTTGAATTTGAGTATTTCCTCCGCCTCCTTGCATTATTCAGCACTGATATTGTCATAAACTTCTTCTTGGCTTTTTTTTTTCATTGTATATTACTGATGTCTAATAAACTTATTATTACATGTGCTGCTTATAATTTGTATCCCTTTACAATATTACTGGATTAGTTTATGCATTTCTAAGAATTAAGGCGAGTATCACTATTAGTGATAACAGCCCACTTTTGCCTGGGGCTAAAGATGTACAAACTCAATTCTTACTTTCACTTATGGGAATAAAGATTACAACTATCTGTAGTAGTGAAAACAGATTATGTTACTCACTCTGATGACACACAGTAGAATTGAGGTATCGTGGTTTAACCCCATCTGGCAACTAAGCCCACAGAGCTGCTCGCTCATATATTGGAATGGGGGAGAGAATCAGAAAAGTATGAAAACCTGTGGATTGAGATAAAGTCAGTTTAATGGGGAAAACAAACACCATACACGCCACCACAGCAAAACAAAGAACCACTTCCCATGGGCAGGCAGGTGTTCAGCCATCTCCAGGAAAGCAGGGGTCCATCATGCATAATGGTTGCTTGGGAAGACAAACGCCATTGCTCCAAACGTCCCTCACATCCTTCTTCCCCCAGCTTTACATGCTGAGCATAACACTATATGGTATGGAATATCCTGTTGGTCAGTTGGGGTCAGCTGTCCTGGCTGTGTCCCCTCCCAACTTCTTGTGCACCCCTACCCTACTCTCTGGTGGGGTGGGGTGAGGAGCAGAAAACACCTTGACTCTGTGTAAGCACTGCTCAGCAGTAACTATAACATTACTGTGTTATCAGGTTTCCAGCACTAACGCACAATAGTTACATACCGGCTACTATGAAGAAAATTAACTCTAACCCAGCCAAATCCAGCATGTGGGGCCAGACGGTTTTTATATTCTCAACATTTTTCTATTCCTTTCTTCCAAACAGACAGAGGAGATGCAACAAAACCTCTGGATTAAGCACTATTTGGTTGGTACTGTAGTACACTGCTGGATGTACTTAATCTCTTCAGTGACAGAAGTTGCATTATCTGGAAGTCAGCACTCTGTGCCCTGCTCAATCTTCCTTTCCAGTCATTCCTGTAGTACCAGTTATTATTATTTGCACTGTGAGAACACTTAAAAGACTGACAAACAACAGTGTCATTGTCCTGTGCATGTGCAGAAGAAAGGTTCCAAACTATAAACAAGACAGAAAACTGTGACAAGCTGGATGACTTCAAAGTTGATTTATGCTCCAAAGAGAGAATTCGTGTTTGTTCCTCCTTACACCAGAAACCTGAGACAGTGATGAAGCACAGTGAAGGCAGTGGTGGCTGTTGTTTCTACTACTCTACCTAAAGCTGATGCTCGTGAACTGGGCAGCAACAAACTGATAGCTATTATTAGTGGGTGGTGGTTGGCTGAGCAGCTTACACACCTCATGGAGATTTGTTCCCTATTTTATATCAGAGCTTCAGGAGGCTTCAAGACAGTAACTTAAAGAGGTTGTGGCCTGTAGCTGTAGCTAGGGGAAATGAACCCAGCAAGGGTTGTGTGATGGCTGAACTGCCTTGGGCAACACTGAATCTTTGCTCACCTGCTGGGTGGGAGGAAGGGACATAAAAAATGGCTTCTGAATACTGAGAAATGAAGGACAGTGTAAAAACACTAGCATGAGGGAAGGTCATTCTTCTCCCTCCCAAAGACTTGGAACATGGCAAACCCATCTGTGTACCTGGACTATGTTACAAATTTCAATATGAGGGCATCTCACAGGTCATGGAATCAGAATGGTTTGTGTCAGAAGAAGATCATCTAGTTCCAATCCCCCTCCCATGGGCAGGAAGGAACACCTTTCACTAGACCAGGTTGCCCCTGACCTTGAACACCAGCAGGTATGGGGCATCCACAACTTCTCTGGGCAACCTGTTCCAGTGTTTTGACACCATTACAGTGAAGAATTTCTTCCTAACACCTAATCTAAATTTCCCCTCTTCCAGTTTAAAGCCATGCCCCCCTGTCCCATCACTACACGTCCTTGTAAAAAAATTCCTCATACACATAAATAATCGCGTAGTTTTCTGCTGTGCTTGGCTCAGTCCTGGCTTCACCAGCTTCAAAAATACATTGCTTTCCCCGCTAAGAATCAAAACTCCTAGAATCAGTACGTTTCAAGCCCCTGAACGTCTGCTTTTGGCCGAATTCGTTCCTTTCAAGCCCAACAAAGCCTCTATTTGTGATTCCCATTCCCATCACACTTCCAATCTGCATAATCACAACCCTGGCACCACCAGGCTCTAATTACGCGGCTCACGGGAGGAGCAGCGCCCTGGGCCAGCTCCAGCGCGCAGGCGGGGTCCGGGGACGGCACCTTTGTTTAATGACGGGGGTTGAGCCGGTCCCGGGGGTGCCCGCGGAGCTCCCTAGGGAGGCGGCCCCGCCGTCCTTCCCCCGGGCCGATGGCGAGGGAGCCGGGCGCCTCTTTGTTCCCGCCGCGTGCGTGTGCGCGGCGCTCGGGCTGCCAGAGTGGGAGGGGATGAGGGGATCCCACCCGCGTCCTCGCCGCCACTGACGGCAGGCGCAGGAGCTGCAGCGGAGCGGAGTGGGTCGGGTCGGGTAGGGCAGCACAGCGCCGGGCAGGGCCCCCAGCGCGGCGACTCCCGGCGCTCCCGCCGCCCGCAGGGGCCGGGAGCTGCCCTCCGGCGGCGCGGCGGAGCAGGTGCCGGTAGCGGTGGTGCCGGCGGCAGGATGGAGGCTGCCTTGCTGAAGCCGGCGATGATGGCGGAGGTGAAAGGGAGCGGCGCGGGATCCGCCGTCAGCGCCGAGCTGGAGGTGAAGAAGCTGCAGGAGCTGGTGCGGAAGCTGGAGAAGCAAAACGAGCAGCTCCGCAGCCGCGCTGCCGCCGCCGCCGCAGTCGCGGTCGCCACCGGCCCGCCTAGCCCGCACCTGCTGCGGGCCCCCGGCGGGCTGCGCCCTGCCAGTCCTCCCTCGGCGGCGGGCGGCGGGGCTGCGCCGTGCCTGCCCGGGCCGGTGCCCACCCTGCTGTGCGCCGCCGTGCTGGGCCCGCCGGAGCCGCTCGCCTATTTCAAGCCCACGCTCGGCCTGCCCGCTGCCGGCGGCGGGGGACAGGACACTGGCGGTGGTTCGGGGTCGGCGGCGGTGGCCGCCACCACGGTGCTGGACGAGGTGGCGGTGCTGGAGCTGGAGGACAGCTGCTGCGGACAGGACGAGGATACATGGTACATGCGGCGCGCCCCGCCCCGCCTGCGCACCTCGGACCCCGGCCGGAGTCCCCGCGGGCGCTCCCCAGGCTCCGCTTAGCGTTAGCCCCCAGATAATCCACCCGATCTCCTTCTGCTTAAACTTAAATCTGTCTTTTTCCCCCCTAAAACATGTCATCAGTGCGGTACCCCCCTGGCGGGAGGGCCCCGTGTCCGTGATGAGGTTTAGGTTGGGCGTTTGCCGCCCGGTCTCGCTCTCGGTAGGGGATCTGTGCTTGTTCCCCACTTCGAGGAAGATCGCTTTTCTATAATTTCAGATCTCAGCCTAGTTTCAGCCTCCTGTTTACACAAGGAATTAAAAATACAGGAATTATTCTGGGAAAGCCTTTATCAGAGCAGTGGCTGCCTCCCCATCCTAAAATCTGCTCAGTTGTCTCCTGTCTTCAGGGATTTGGGAGGGCTTTTGTCTTTTAGACATTGATCTAATGGTTGGTTGTGTATCTCAGACGCCCATGTAGCTCCAAAAGGCTCGGCTGGGTGCTAGGAAATTGAATTAAGCAGAAATGAATGGCAAATGAATAAAACGGAAAATAAAATCGACCTAGAGGAATGATTGGGCTCTCTTGAAAACTATATAGAGGGGGAAGTTATAGACTGGAGAACAAAATAAACCTGGTGCCTCGAGACTTGTCAGCAACATGGACAAACATTGTAGGGACACTGCTGGAATGCTGTGGAAATCGTTGGCTGCGTAACCATGTTAAACATAATTGGTGCTCAGTTGTTCTAAAGTGTCAGTTATAAATTATGGATAAGCTATAGTTAAAGAACTGTTTTAAGGATCTGTCAAAGCTTTAAGGCAGGTCATGTGGTTAGTTTTCAAATCAAGCTGAAATTTATGTCATCTGGAAATAAAATACAGTGTAACGCTTCTGAGATGCATTTGGCATCCTTATTTTCAGTAGAAGAGAAAGGATTTAAAAATTAAGCTAAATAGCATAAATATTTCTTGAATGCTCGTGGTCTGTACTTCACAATACAAATAATACCATGCTGCAGCTTTGGAAAATTGCTTTTGAGAGTCATCAACAAGTATGGAAATTTGTGCCATTGTTCTTTCATTGTGCATAGTCTGCACAGGGCTGTTCCGGGGTTGTAAATCCAGACTCGAACCAAATTTTACATCAGCCCTAACCCATAACTTTCCTTCGCATTAAGAAATATCAAACTTGTTTGGTCCTGTCCTGTTAAACAAAATGTTTTCCCTGTTTACATTTCAGGCTGGTGAAAGTCGTTATTTTGTGTGCCTTAGTACAATATCCTATTTTCCCAACAATTTCCTATAATTTCCATCAATTTCCTATTCCTTTCAACCTCTGGAAGCAATCCTAAATGCTTGAGGGGTGGGGGTGGGGTCGGGCAAAACTTACCCTCATGTCACACAACTGTGTGTCCCCAAGAAGAATTTAATGGCAGGGTTTTTTTAATCAGTTTATTCCACCAAGAGTGAGTTGTTTTAGCTGTTGAACGTTTTCATTTCAAGGCTAAATCTCTGTCATTGTCCATGAAAGGTCAGCGGTGTGATGCTAGCTGCTTGGAGCTTGTTTGTAGTGTCAGTCTTTAAAGCAAACTGCATCTGGAAAGCCAGAGGCCGATGAGTCAATCCTAGTTGTTGATCAGTAATTTTAGTCCTTGCATATCTGTGCAGTTACAAAACCCCGTAGAATTAGCATCGTTCCAGATAAATCCAACCTATTTTTGCTGTTCGGCTTTTCACACGAACTCAGTTGTTCAGCTTTTGAAATACTTTTGCAGGTTAACAGGGAAGATGAAAGCTTTTCTGGTTTGCCTTTTTTTTTTCTTTCGTTTCCTTTTTTCTCAGTATATTTTTTTTTTTTAAATACGCAGCCAGGCTCTGCTGGAAGTCGAGGGAAATGAGTCTTCTCCTTGGAGAAATTCAATAGTTGATCTCTGCTGGGATTTCTGAGAGAGATAGCAATCACAGCAAGGATGTTTATTCCTTGTGTGCTGGATAGAGAGTGCTGATTGACTTCAAAGGGATAAAAAAGAAAAAACAACCCATTGATCAGACAGTGGAGAGCAGTTGCTCTCCGGGGATTTGCCTAGCTGTTGAGCCAAAACCCTGAAAGTGAAAGGCTGCTACCTGTTAGTGTTCCTCTGAGGAGCTAATCCCTTGGGGTTTTTTAGGTGTTGCCTTTTGCTCCACTGTGTGCAGGCCAGATTCCTTTGCAGCCTGTGTTTTCCTGGTACCTGAAAAAACTTCCTCTCACTGAAGCTTCATGGATGTAATCCGAAGTGGTCAGGCCAGGGAGCTGCCAGCAGTCTCCAGCAGCCAAGAATAGTTTCCTTCCTGGGAGACTTGCTCTCCCCCAGGTGAACCAGCATCTGCTTGTGCCCACTAATCTACAAAGACAGCGGCAGTGCAGAGCCCAGCTTCAAGAATTTCCCTGATTTGATACCTGGCTTCCTAATGTGCTGGAGCATCTGCTTAGCCGCCTACTGTTGTCTGAGAATAGCACGTATACTCTAGCTTTTTTCCCTTACTTTTATTTTCCTGCTGGAATTGAATATCAAAATTGGATTTCATTGTTTCTCAGCAAATGTTTTATAATCTTTAAAAGCTTGATTTGCACAACATTTGATTCATCTGAGACAAGATACTGTGTGTGAATATCAGCAACACTCTGACAAGTTGATTCAATTGTTATATGTAAAAGAGGGGAATAGTTAACAGTGAAATTGGGATATAAATGCGAAATCCAATACTGAAATTATCTGATCTCCAGTAAAGTTAAATCTGCAAGGGAAAACTGACAGCTCCTTTGGTGTATGAACACAACCTAGTGCATTGGAACTTTGGGCAGTGCTGAAATTCAGACAATGAAAACAAGTTTAGATTTTCAGAAAGATGAGATGGAAGATTTTTATGAGAAATCTACTTGAACTTTGTTTTGACGTGCCAGACCTGTAGAGTTCATATTTTGCCGTCACTTTTTCAGAGGGGAAGGAATCAAACTAGTGAAAACTCTTCTACTTTGGAAATCTTTTGTTATTGGATATCATATTGCGGGTCTCTGCACTGTTACACATTGTTAACAGGCAGGAAAGTGGGAATACAAAAGTAAACTTTGAAGTATTGTGTGTCTTCCTGATACTTATGTGTATTTTGGTTAAGGTTGTATGTCTTGCCTACCAAGACTCTCACTCCTCAAGAGAAATCACTGAGTCCCCTGCAGTGGTGCAGGCGTGTTCTGGATCATCCAAGTCCTGAGATAGAGGCTGCAAAACGTTCCCTGTGCTTCAGATTGGAACAAGGTAATCTTATTCTTTAAATTTCTTTACTAGGAAGTTACCATTTTTGGTCTGGTATTTCACTCGTGTTTGGTGTTTTTCACAATTTAGCAAGATCCACAGATGGCACACATGCAAGGTTTTTTTTCTATATATGCAAGTCTTCCTCCAGTAAATGCTAACAATTGTTTGGGTTTTTTTTCTGCTCATGCATGTTTTAAAGTGTTCTCCTTTGTTATCCTTTTCTTCCCTGCATAACTCGTGTCTTTTAAACTTGGCAGTTTTTATCCATTGCTTAAAATAGTGAACCTCCTGGCAAGAAAACATTCATGTAAACTTTACTGTTGGTGTCTCTATCAAGATTTTAAAAATGATGCTTTTGTTCTTTTGCAAAGTCAAAATTATTATGGTGCTATAAATTTTTAGAGGCATATTTATCCACATCTAATGTATTATCAGGACTTTGCTGAGTATAGGACAGACCAAGAAGAGCTGTAAAATGACTGCTAGCACTTCTTTGTTAGGCTCTCAGTAGTCTCAAGGACTGGGATCTATCTGATGGATGTTTGGTGCCAGTGAACTTGTAGAATTATAGCTGGATGTGCTGAATTTTGTTCTAAATAAGTATCAGCCAGCATTATTTTTACTTTTTTACCACCCAGGGTCCTATTAAGATTGTAATGAGTGGTGTTGAAGAAAGTGGTTAAGGTAGGATGTTAAGGTTTATAACTCACTCAGAAAGAAGCAGCAAATGAACTATATAGGTGACGGGAGAAAGGAATAAAGCTAATGACAATATGAGCATATGGCTGTATAATCTAACTACAGCCATCATTAAAAGACTGAACATGTTCCTTTCTGCTTTGGAGGGTATGAGTAGCTGGGTAGCTGTGGGTTAGTATTATCCAAAATCGGGTATTTAACAGAATCAGCCTCTGCAGGCATCTGTCTGTATATCAACTATAAAAGATTGTACAGTGATTATTGTCCTAACAATATTTAGTTCAGCTCATTTGCTTTAAGTTAGGTGGGCTAAACTGTGGTTCCTATGTTGGTAATCATCCAGCCTAGGTTTAGGGTGAAATTTGGCTTGTGATTTAGAAACTTGACTTCAGGCTCTGTAGTGTGAGCTTGTTGTCCATGCTTGGCAGTAAGTGGGAATTTAGTCCATAGAGTCAGAGGAATCAGGGGAGATGCTCAGGTGATGAGGTGTAGGAGGTGTCCTCAAAATGAAGTCAGTGGCTCTCTTGAGATCAGTAATGAGTGCTTGAAACTCAACTCCCATCTAGTCATCTGTTGTCTATGTGGTGTAAGATATCCCTGTGTGAATGCCCCATCCCTGGAAGTGTTCAAGGCCAGGTTGGATGTGGCTTTGAGCAGCTTGGTCTAGTGGAAGGTGTCCCTGCCCATGGCAGGGGTGTTGGAACTGAATGATCTTAAGGTCCCATCCAGCCCATACCATTCTGTGTTTGCAGTCTGGAGCTGACTTTCATGTAGAAGCTTAGTTTGGATTGCCCCACATAGGTATCCAGTGCCATTTGAGATGTCTTTGGTTACTCTGGTTTCCGCTCAGGACAGATACAGACTTTCCACAAGTCCTGTGTCATATCTGCCATACCTTTGATGATGTCTTGGCCTTTCAAGGGCCTCTCAGATGGGCAAGTACACTTAGGTATAGGCAACTAAATCAAGCCCCTAATATGAATGTAGAAACAAGCTCAGTCTCTTTCTGTGCAGAAGTCGCAGTGAGTGACATATGTCATAGAGTTCTGCTGACAGTGAGTTGGTTTAATCCATATGTTCTACTCATGATGGGTTCATGCATTTCCTGGGCTCTGTACAAAGTTTCTGAGAAATTACATGCCATGTATAAAATTCATTATGGGCGCAGTATGTTCAAGGAGGGAATAGGCTTGTGTTTCTGCTGCAGCAAATCTATGCTAAAATTGTTTTAATTAATAATTCAGTTAGACTTGATTAACTCTCGTATTTCTAAAGATTTTATCACCTCTACCTTTACAAATAATACATAATGAGCCAATGTTGTATTTCTTACCCTAACTGTGTAGAACTTTTTTCACAATATTTATTTCTCCCTCAGTTTGAAACCAGATGTGAGATTGTTGTAAGAATCTAATAATTTTGTTTTAAAAGTACAACAGACTTTCTGTAACCTGACTTTCCTGGGGTTTATTTTGCAGTGCACTCTCATCAGTAAGTATATGTGTATAAATACATACAAATAACTTTAGCCTAAAAAAAAAGCATCTCAGTAAGAATGTCATTTTTCTTTTCTGGTCCTAAAATTTCAAACTTTGTCAGTTGGACATTGTCTTCCCCCTTTTAGCCATATGCCTTGCAAGAGCATTTTAATATTGAAAGAGCATTGAAATCTAGTTGTGCCTCTTGTGTTTGGCACTGAGTCAATGGTAACACTGAAGTACTTGAGAATTATTAAAACATGTAGTGAAAAACATTTATGAAGTACCAGAGCATGGTTTCTGAAATGAATTAGAGGTAGAATTGGTTTAGTAATGTTGTCCATGGTGCATTAGCCAAAAATTAATCCGGTTTAGATTGTCATAGCTTTTTAGGCACTGTAGTGCACATAGAAATAAAAAGCAGTAAAAATTGATTTTTGTCTGCAAAGTCAGCATGCCTAAGTAAGTGCACACAGAAAAAAGAGCCGTGAGCCAAAAGTAGTGAATTTTTGCCAGGCTATTTTTCTGAGTTTTAAGGAATTCCTGTTGTCTTCTTAAGATTTTTAAATCTGTGCTCATTTATTCCTGCTGATGTAAATTTTCTGTGTTATGTTATATCTTGATTTTCATAAAAATATTAATTTGCTCTCTGAAATATCCCAGCATTAAGATAGGTCATAACAAGGCTAAAACTCTTGTGAGAAACTCCTGGCAAAGCAGTCGTAGGTGATGAATTAGTACAATGATTACTTGGTCTTCCAAGCTAGAGAATCAGTTGGATGATGCTCTTTTACTTTTTGCCTTGCTGTGCTCAACAGTCTGTTTCTTTTTGAGTGAAATTGACTGCTTCAGGTATTTCATTGTGGAAGTAAGATTTCATCTTGGAATAAATCTTCTACGGGTATAAGCACTGTGGTGGTCTGTGAACCCCTGTGAGAGCTTGGACAAGGTCTACTGCTAAGTAGGTAAAGCTTTTATCTTGTTCATAATGAACTAGGCTTATTACAAACCCTGTTTCTGTGGATTAAGCATGCTAGCTTTAAAGAGGATGACAGTTAAATGTAACCTCATACAATAAGATCTTTGCTGGGAGTTGTTCCTGTTTTCCATGAACAATTAGTGTCTGGGTAATATTTGTTTGTGTGTCTTTTTTTCTTATTTTTTTGTTTCTCCCTGACCTGATCTAGATCACTTCTTTCTTTTTGCTCTTCTTCAATCATCTTTTGTTTGAAACCTTTCTGGTTGGCTTTGTTTACAGCACTTGTCTCTCTACCATAGGGTCAGTTCCCTCTCCCTTTGTTTTTTAATCTTGCCATCTATTTTATTTCCTTCAGATTCATTCAAATCAACAGGGCCACATAACAGTCTTAACAGTGTGATGGAGCTTCTTCTGTATTTTCTTGGCAGTACTTGGAGATTTTGGGGCACATCAGTATTAAGCCCAGTTAGCAGAGAGAAGCAGTGTGTAAACTTCCTAGCTGGCGCAGATGGGTATAGCCCCTCTGAAATGGGTGAGATGGTGTTGACTGACACCCTGGCTGAAGACACCCTGTATAGCTTCACTTCTCTAAAATGCTCTGGAGGAGGCAGGTGGATAAACTGAGGAGTTAAGAGGCTTAGTCATTCTGTAGGAGCTCAGCTTTTATTCAGGGCCTCAAGGCATATCTCATCCAATTCAGCCTTCCAGACAGAAAGCTCCTCTTTCTTGGAGAGTGTGAAATACTGGCTAGTTTCAGCGTTTGGCTTAGATGAGTTCTTATTCAGAAGTGCTGCTTCAGATGTTTAAGAAGTGGAGGCAACAGAAGTCTGTAGATTATACAGTTGGCTGCAGTAATTTACAATTTCAAGATTAAACTCTGCTTCATTTCCTAAACTGAGTAATGCACTTCAGGATGAATGCTGTTATGTCATCTAGAGAATGATAAGGTGTGTTGTGAAACACACCTGTTGTAGTTTCTTTCCAATTGCTTATTATTTCACAAACCTCAAGAACATAGTGGGTGACATTTTAGCCTTTATTGTGTTGGATCCCAATGTCAGATGCCCATTAAGTTTGGTGGCCAAGCATATAACATATCCAGAAGAAAAAACCCAAACTAAAATGAATTGTTTAATTTAACAATGGCATATTCTTTTTACTTGTAAAAAAAAACAATATTACAGCTGGTAGGGATCCAAGCAGATTTTTGCCTGGATATGCAACCTCTTGCTTAAAGAGAAAGAGGTGAGGTCCTGTCCCATGCTCCTCTTTCACTTCCCAGGGATTCATAGTAAGTGATTTAATTTGTAATCTTTAAGATACAAAATACATTTCATCAACTGTTAAGAGCTGCTGTCATAGGGAACTTCTGTGCTGTAGTCTGTTAACAGCAGAATCAAACAGAAAATGCTGTAAGAGGACGAAAGCTTTTATTTTGTGTGCTTGAGCTGGATCCAATGCTGCGCCCAGTGCAAGGTGGGATTTTTCTATTATTCTGATACAGGTTTATTTGCTGTCCATTGGTAGATCAGAAATGTGTGTTGTGGCACTCGGACTAGATTAATAAGATTTAGTCTTATTATATTTTTCTCATCATTATTTTTCATATGTAATGGAGATACAAAGTTTTATGTAAAATGCTTTTGGGGTAGAATGATACCATGTTGGAGCTTGCAGATGATTGGATCGTTGCTTCCATCGTAAATAATAAAATGCCTAAAACTCTAAAAGGAATGAAAGAAGTGGCACAACAGGTTTGGTTCCTTTTTCTAAATGTTTCTGATAATAAAAGGTGATGAGCAACTGTAATTTCTGTCATCATAGGAGCACCTTTCGGGGAAAGCAGTATCTCAGAGGACAGGATGCATAGCTGTCTTCTGCAGAAGCTTAGTGCTTGGAGGGCACACATCCATGCACAGGAGTAATTTTCTATTAGATTCCATTTATTTGATGTAACCTGTTGTAACAGCTGCATAATTCCAAGCAGTTCTTAGAGGATTTGCAAATGATGATATCACTGGGTTTTCTGATGCAGCTGCTGATCATGATTTGTGTATTGCATCTGGGAAGAACTCTGGTTTGATACTCTGCTTGCATTTCAGAGTACCTTCTCTCTCTTACTGGAACATTTCTACTCTGCAGATACACCTCAAGATAGGAATATTTGGTTGAAAACCCTTATGGCAACAAATACATAAAAGATCAGGCACTTGTTCATTTCACAGATATCTCTTGCCTTCTTAATCTAGTTCTTAGATATGACTTCTGCTTTTTATTAAATTATGCATACTATTTAAGAATTTAATTTCATATTTGGGGATTGATTGTCATGCAGCTCATAAATGTTTTCTTAGAATTGATTTCTAGTTGTCATTACATGTGCCAGAAGATGCTGAGTTCTGGAATTTATCTAAAGGTTTGTGGAGAGGTGGTGTTGGATCTTACCTCAGTTGGGAAGATACCCATCCCATTTTAGAATATAAGTGCTCTATTAATTCATGCTAGCTGCTGAGCTCAGATTATCAACTCATCCTGAGTATTTAAACATCTAGAAAAACACTGTCAAATTTTATGTGAGGATTTCAGCAGGCTTATTTAATATAAGAATAACTTACTCTTGCCATATAGGCTCAGAGTCTGTAACGCAGCATATGTCTAAAAGCAATAGTAGTAGCATCAGCCCTGACAGTTACACTAAAAGGCAAGTTAGTGTTATCCAGCAGAGTACTAATCACTGGGTTTGTTTCCAAAGTATGCGGCTACTTTCCTGGATAGGCATTAAAAAGAAACATTGGATTTATTGATGGTTCTGGGGGTACTTGAAAGCTTATCCTCCAGAGATACCTTTTGTATGGAAAAGAGGATCTTTTCAAAACTGGGTTGTGCTGGAAGCTGCCATTTCATTTTTGTTCCTGACAGTCTGAGTCTTGGCAATTGTTTGCTAGCCCCAGTTATTATTACAGCTTTTCTCTTACATGCTGACTTTCTTTCACTGCTTATTTTTGATGTCTGTAGAAGAGAGCTGGAAATAACATTTCATAATGTAGATGAACCTCCCCCATGTGGTACATAGAGGTGGCACTGCCTCTTTACTAAAAGGTGTATTTCCATATTTTTACTTTCACGGAGCACTTTGGTTCTTGTTCTTACAGCATTGCATCTTTTGGGAAGCTTTTGTTCAGACTGTTCTATGCCATGGCCCCTAAGTATCTTTTGGTTGGTTACTCTTGGGATATAGTCCATAGTCCTGTAAATGTGCCATGCAGTTTTTCTCCTTGGTAGCTGGCCTCACGTGTTAATATATTAGAAGTCAGTTATCTGCACTTGCTTTACTGACTGTTCCACATCCAGCATATCTCTGTTCATATTTCATGGAAATAAAATATTTACACTAGTAGTTTGCTTTTACCTAAGGATTCATGCCAAAATCCTTGTAATAAAATAAAACCTTTTTGACTCTCCCTGTTAATGAAATATAGTCGGTAAGCTCTAATCTGAATACTTGAGGTATAAGGATATAGTTTTTCTTTTGTGGCCTTCCCCTCAGCTTCTATTTTATTAATTCCACTTTAAAAGTGGAATTAAGTTGTAAAGCTTACAACAACAGAAAAGGTTTTCTTGTGGGATGTTCACTTTTGGTGGGCTCCCTAAGCCATTTGTGAAGTCTTTGAATGTGGCTTGATCAAACACTACAATGGAATACTTCATTAAGAGATTTACACTTCTGAGAAATCTCAGGGAGAAAAGTAGTATAAATATGCCTGTGGGACAGAAAATTGCTTTTGTCAGTAAAAGAGGCTGAAACCTGGGTAATTCTTGTTTTGAAAAGCATTTGAAGCAATGTAAAAATTACATTTTTACTAATTTAAAGATTCATATGAAAATAAGTCACAAAATATACTTCAACATGTTCTTGAATATTTTATGATTGAAGTGTGAGATGTTACGGAAAACTGATCCAGGGTAACAATTGATTTTTAAAGTGACATTAAGCTGATAGCTTATACATTATTTATTTATTTCATCTTTTTATTTTATGTATTTTTCAAATTTTTGTGTTACCAAAAAAACCCCAAACTGTGCTACAGTGTAAAGTACCTGCAAACTGAGTCTATGTAGCTGGCTGAGCTAAGATCGAACCCACTTTCTAACACCAGAGAAATCTGTACAGTAACACTATTTTGGGATAGCTTTTTTCAGAAAAGCAGATGGCTGATGTCTGTGTATATTTAACCCTGTGCACCTCCCTACCACAAAGGGACACTGCAAATGCATTCTGACTTGGAACAAATAAGTTTCTTACTTTTGGAAAGAAAGCCAGCTTCTCTTGTATTCGTCTTTCCCCATTATCCCTGGGAGTGTTCAAGGCCAGCTGAGACAGGGCTTTAAGTAACCTTGTCTAGTGGAAGGTGTCCCTGCCCATGGCAGGGGGTTTGGGGCTGTATGATCTTTAGGGTGCCTTCCAACTATTCTATGATTGGTACTACATAGACCATACAATGTTGATCTTGCTACCTGCGCTGCATTAATTCAGGGTGAGTTGACTTGTATCTTAAAATGCACATTCCTGAAATGGTTGCACATAGGGGTGGTGGTGGCTAGCTTTGGTGAAGTCCTCATGCAGTCAGATAAATTCCACTAAGTGAGAAAAGAGTTGATGAGCTGTATCCTCTGCTGCATAGGAGAGAAGATCAGTTAATTTCTCGCTTAGTTTTGTCTGCAGTTGCTGGAGCACAGATTGTATCTGACTAAGGAGGGTGAGGATTTGTAACTAGAGAGCTTTTTGTGGTGCTAAAGGTTATGAGTAACTTCACCTAACCTTACTGGTTTGAATCAGATACCTGGGAAAAACTTAACTGCCCACTGACTCTGGAGAAGCTAAGGGGCAATTCATCCAACCTGTCTTCCTCCATTCTTAAGCAGTTGTCTGAACTGAGTCTGAGATATTAATTTCTCTCCACTAATTAGAAAAAATTTGGGAGTACTTAATGTTGGAAGGAGTTAGATGGCAATATTCCTTTTTAGTTTTAGCAAGTCTTGAATACTTCCTGCGTTTTGCAAGACTAGCCCTCATACCCTTAATTCAGAGACTGTTTCTCATTGTCTCCTTTTTTTCAGTCATTGCACTTCAGACCCTGCTTGTAATCATTTGTTCAGATGTCTAAGTTCATTCTGCAGAACAGGGACAACTGGGGTCTTTTCATTTTTTTTTTCACATACCGATAGCTCATCTGAATCTTTCTATGATAGGCACAAAAATTTTGTACAAGGGTCCATACATACACTGATGAAATGGTGTGAACACTGTAGTATGTGTCTGCTAGTCATAAGTGAGATACATGGCATACTGCTTTGTGTTGCATATGAATTGCAGGGAGAAATCTGTGTGATTCAGTTTTGCTCAGACAGATTTTTTTTGTCTTGATTACTGGAGCCAGACATGGAGCTGTTTCCATTGCGTCTGACTGCAGGTACCTTGTCCTTGGATCTCAGACAGTTGTTACTTAATTCATAGAACATATTGCCCAGATTTATTCAACCTAATTTTAGGCATGTGTCTGGTATACCAAATTTAACAGCACAATCACTTTGGCCATGGTTCATTTACCTTAACAAGGTTACTAAGTGTAATTTGACATGGTCTTGGGTCCTTGAAATATCTAGATGGGACTGATGGTATGATACAGGACCTGCACAGCAGCCTCACTTAACTAGACCAGCTGGAGCACCTCAGATGTCATTACATTCTAGTTTTAGACAGCTGAACTATGCACCTGCTGTTCTGTGCTGAAGGGTGGGCTCTGCTCCAGACTGCAGGTGTTTAAATGAAGCTGGCTAAACATATGAGATGTGTTTAGTGTGCCCAGGTCTGGTGGACTTCAAGTCGCAAGGAGAGCATTGCTACGTTTCTCCAGAGCTGAAGTTGTTGGGAGTCTCAGACCCAGGTGATTTCTCCTCTCCAGTCCACTAGATGCGAGGCTGCTACAGTTTCCTATTTTCATGTCCAGCCAGTTGTTAAGACTGAGTCTTGCCAGAAGGTCCCACACTCTCACTTGTCCACGTGCAGCCACAAGGATGTGTTTGCCACTCGCCTGGACTTAGGTTCCTTCCATTGTTCGGTTTCCAACACCCATGCTGTGGTAGCTGACCCCTACATCCATTGTCCAGGCAGTATCCAGGCCCCAAACCTCTGGTCCTGTTTGCTAGCTAGTCTGATTTGATGTTTATTGGCATCTCACATGCTCATGTGGACATCTGGTAGCTGGCCTATTCCCAAAGTCTCTCCAGTGCCAAGCCTGTAGCCCTGCAGTTGCTCAGTAATGGGTTCCCAGACCTCATCTGTCTAATTGGCTAGCATGGTTTGGAGTTTTCTAAACTCTCTCATACATGCATATGCATTTGTGCACTCACACGTGGCACACACAACACCCTTTGTGCAGAAAAATAGTTGAGAGTTCAGTATGAAGTAGAGACTGATCAAGTGCAGGGCTGGCTCACATCAGTGACCTCTTGGTCAGTTTTGGGAACTTCACAGTCTGTTCCTTGTTATGTTGAGCAACATTTCATATTGCATCTGGTTACAAGTCATCTCCTGGCATACCTTCATCTTCGTACAAGCAATATTTAGTATCCCATTATAGCCAGTAGAAAGACAAGGCTAGGTTTGGTTGTCCATATATGTGTAGCACTGATGCCCTTGAAATGCGCTGAGTGGATATCTAAATGGCAGAATGTACCTACTTGTGGGCAGCTGAATTGAGCTGTAGGTCTTCATTGACTGTAATCAGAGCTTAGGTGCAAAATTTAGTTGTGGACATCATAAACACTCAGAGGACATGTCTGGGAAGGTAGAAAGGTCGTGACGAATGCCTGAAGCAATCCTATGACAAAGCTCAGTTTCTTTTTCTTCTTAGAAATGTGTTCATGTCTTACGATTTTTTTTTAATAGACATTGTTTTTATTGGTAATGAAATTGAATTAACTCTTCAATGATACAGGTATTATAATGCAGGCAACTTTAATATGTCACCTGCTAATTTGAAAGAATTATTTTAAGAGTTTTGGAAGGACAAATTGTAATTATTTTCTCATTCGCTCCGGGTGTAACTTCAGGCTATAGCTTTTAAATTATTAGAATGTTGGCATATGGCTTCTGTGGTTTTTCATGCATCATACAGCAGTATGTATTCATTACTTTGTCTTTTCCATTTAGAATTGCTGTTTACATATAACAAAATTCAGTATGCACTTTATATTAATCATTGAAGAGTTACCCTTTATATTATCATTGAAGAGTTACCAGCACATAAGAAAGTAAGTGGTGCAAGATAACTTATATTTTCAGCATGTGAATGGATTTTGAGTAGCATTAACTACTTGCCACTTCTTTTAAAGCCACTTGAAAGCCATGCAAAGATTTGTGTCAGAAATTTAAGTAAGCTGTTAAGGCCAGGGGCAGTCATTTGTTGTATCCTTCAGGAGTGACTCATAAAATGCAATTCCAACTTCACTGGGCTCAAGGTACTACCACAGTATAGCCTTATTAGTAAAAGTAGGATTGAGTGTCAAGTCTTAAGAATTTGCATCTGACTGGTAGCATATCTTTTTTGTTGTTGTTGTTTTTTTTTCCCCCAATTTTAGAGTTATTTGGCACTTACGTGTTTGTGATTTTTAGCTTTAGGCAATGTTTTCTTCATAACACCTCTTAAGTCTATTATGGGTTCAGGGAATGGTTCTGTGGGCTGTAGTATGTGATAGCAGTTTAGTTATCTGTGGTGTTGTTGCCTGCAAAAACAGAGGACTGCACTTAGCATCCTAACAGCTTAAGGTCCTTTCTTCCTAGAGGTGCATGTCCCTGAAGTAGATCTGTGAAACACTAGAAAAAAACCTCTTTGTTCTTCCTTCCCAGTCCTTAGGAAAATTAGGGAAGGGAGCAGTTTTTAGGCCAGCATGGAATAGGGTATGATGGAGTGATGGAGTCATCACTTCAGCCTATTGCTCCATGGTGTCACCAGTTTTCTTTTTTTGTCATTTCTGCTTCACATGTTGCAGTTATGTAGCCAACATTAAGAGTGCCTCAGGGTTGTTTATTAAATGTCTTTTGAAACACTGTGAAATACTTCACTATAATCACAAATTAGTCTTTCTTTCTAAATAAAAAAGATCCAGTCTGTAAGTAGGCACATATGTTCCCACTGTATAGGACTTGGTCCAAAAGAGATTTTATTTTTGGCCTATGTGGGTGCTGTTAAATCGGAGGTAATTTTACTTGGAAGAAACAAAATATTTTTTTTTATGGAGAAGCTTGAAGAAACATCTCAAGCTTTGTTGTCCAAGACCGCTTTTGCTTATTGTGGATGTGACAGGTTCTAGTGGTGGAAACTCTTTAAAAAGAAACTGTAGAGTTCTTTTTATCCTGAAAATAAGACGTGGGCAGAAGGATGTTGCAGCAGCGTTATAATTGTATTGATGGTCATTCTGCAAGTTGTATGCTTTGACTTGTCCCTTGTGCCATTCTTGTGCTTTCCCTGTTGTACTGTACTTTTGATTGGTAATGTTATATTCCTCTCTCCTTTTCTGTATGCTTACACTTACGTTACTTGTTTGCAAGGAGCAAGGATTGCCACTTTATTAAATGCTTGTACAGCTCTTGCTAGAGTGTATGTACCTCTGCGAGGTACTCGGGGAGTCTCTCGTGATGTCTAAAGTCACCTCATGAGAATTTAAGTTTAGAAATGTGCTCTGAGTTAGTGCCAGGAGAAACCTGTCTTTCTCTAGGGAGTCGGAAGAGAGTTGTCTATTTAGGCTCAAAATTGTCATTGCAGAAGCCCTGACCCCCATGATAGTAATGATAATGGTGTCTATATCAAACATATGTATGTTCAGCCTGGAGAAGAGAAGATTGCAGGGGAACTTTATTGTAGCTTTTCAGTTCTTAAAAGGGGCCTATACGAAAGATGGGGAGAGACTTTTTATCAGGGCCTGTTGTGACAGGACAAGGGGTGATGGTTTTAAAAGAGGGGGGATTCAGGCTGGGTGCGAGGAAGAAATTCTTTACAGTGGGGATGGTAAAATTCTGGCACAGGTTGCCCAGAGAGGTGGTGGATGCACCATCCCTGGAGATAAGACTGGGCTGTATGTGGTTCTGGGCAACCTGATCTAGATGAAGATGTCCCTGCTCGTTGGGATTGGACTAGATGAGCTTTGGGGGTCCCTTCCAACCCAAACTATTCTATGATTCATTGAATCTATGTCATTTCATCCATTCTTCTAGAAGTAACTGTTTGGTTAGTATTTCTTCATTTTACCCTGGGTTGGTGTTGAACCCTAGTTCTACACAACGGTATGTATTCTGAATACTTTATTATAGTTGACAGTCACATAAAATTCTATCAGTACTTTTCTTAATCCTAAACTTTTGTGTTGTGTTTATTTTTTCCTTATTTGGTGTTTCAGAAGTATGAAAACCCTATTTTATAGTGTCGGGGTTTTTTTGTTTTTTTTTTTTTTAAGGGTTTTGTAGTATTTCTCTGCTTTGGATGATAGTGTTAACACATTCTCATAGTAAGCACATAACTGTAACACCTGCTATATTTATCCAGATTCCACAGGGGTCCTTGAGGGTAAGTGCTGCTTTTGACCCTGATTTAAGCCTAACTTGTAGTTTTTCCAGTCAGATTCAGTATGGGCAGCAGGTATACTTTTGCAAAAAAAAGGGAGTGTGGTATCTTGGAGCAGGGTGTCAGAGTGAGAAACTGTAGACAGAGAAGCCCTCTTCAAAAGCCTCCTTTCAGAGGTTTAACCTGTCAATAAAGATGGCAAGTAGATAATCTGTTTATGGGTGCTTCTTGGATGCAGGGGAAATTCAGAACTAACCAGTAAGGTTAGAAAAAAAGTGCAGTTTAGCATTAATATTTGAATTATTTTATCCTTTTTGTGCTATGATAAATGCTCAAGAGATTTATATCCCAACAGAGACACATATTTGAATTACACCTGGTATGTAATTATGACCCTATACTGTTTGGAGGAGGATGGGAAATTGTCCTTCTATGAGTCTGTTATTTACAGAATAGATCCCTTATCTCGCTTGCAGATGGTTACTTAAGAATGAGAAAAAGAATTACATATACTACCAAAAAAATTGAATGTAAGGAATGTAATTAGCTCTGTTTTTCTCCAGACAACTGTTCCTCTAAACAAAAATTTACATCTTTGATTCAAATTGTTGCTAGCATATCTGATTAGCAGTATAGTACATGTCCACCTAGGAGAACTGCTGTACATCCTTTGTGGCATATGGCAATGAAGTTCTGTCTTATTAACTGGGGCAAAATCCTATCTACCTTCTCTGAAGGAGTGCACTAACACTACATAACAGTCTTTTTTGGTTTGTTTTACCTCTAGTTCAGTGGATAGTCTAAATGAACAGGCTGTCTTCAGCAGAAGATCATGAGAGCACATGGTGTAGTATCTAATCTGTGATCTGCAGGGGGAGTTGAACTGATACCTGTTCTGTATAAAGCAGAGAAGGGATAAGTAGCCTTGTTCCTTATCTTGGAGAAGTCCCCTAAGCGTGGACTCACAGGGTGAAAGGGCAAAGGCGCCATTCCTCTAACTCCATTTTGTGAATGGCAGCTAAGCCTGTCTCGAAATCTGCATTAAAAAAAAAAAGGCAAACTGTTTTGTTCTCTAAAATAATCCTTTCAACATGGGTTTTAGTTTTGAATGAATTTATTTACACTGCAGTTCAGTGTTTGCCCTATTACATATTTGTCAAGAGTTTTAGTTGATACAATTTTATTTTATTGTGGTGGTGTTTGCTGTTGTTTTTTTTTTTTTTCTTGAATGGCACTTTTACTACTGACTTCTTTTATTCAACTCCTGAGACCAAAGCTGCAGAAAGGGAGCCTGTCCAGCAGAGCTCTTTGTGACTGCTGTGACTGCGATGACTCAGCTCCTGTACTGAATGCACAGGAAGATAAATATGATGGCACTGATGATCTTAGATGTACCAGTACAAAGACACAAAGACTCAAGAGATCACAAAGCAGCTGTTGTTCTCTAAGGGATGAAAACAGCATTTCCAAGAGTGGGTGCACTATTAACACTGGGGTTTTAGAATTGCTTTGGGCTGATTGAACTGGAGACATCTAATGTACAGTTGCAAGATATTAGGGAGATTTAGTTCTGCACAAAAAAGCTCTATTAGGTTAACTGGTTTTAAAAACAGGCTTCCTTCTCAGACTGAAGTTAAAAAATACACAAAACCTGTAGTTTTTTTGCTATGTCGATGGCAGCTTGCTGATAAGGTACAAGGTTTTCATGTTCTTAGTAGCCTTGAAGGGTATGCTTGTATACAGAGCATATACAGGCGCACAGATTACCTCAACCATCCTTGTTGTGTTATCAGAACATAAGCAGACACTAAGAGTTAATCTTGTCAGTGCATACAACCTGTCTACACTGTGCAGAGGCATGCCAAACAGCCTAGCTCTAGTACATCCATCCACACACTGCAGTGCAGTGCTGCATGGATAATATAGTAATAATATATATCAGTATAGCTGTCGCTTGGATCCAGCTTGAATGAATAACCCAATACTCCTCTATTTCAACTCTCAGGTTATATCTTCTCTAGCTACCATATGTGTCTGTTTCTCTGTGTTAAATGTGCTAGAAGTGCATTCAAATAAGATTTATACTAGCTTTTTTAAACAATCTTAAACTTCAGGGTTGAAACTGGGGACTAATTGAAAAATAGAGACATCTGTGGAGCATGAGATATTTCTTCCTCCAGTGACAGGGAAGGACAGAGAGGAGTATAGCTGTTTAGGTAGGACTGGAGGTCAAATTTGAACACTGAAAAGTAGTTGAGGTGAATACAGACCACAGAGTTTAGTAAAGACAGAGGACATGCTGCATTTTTCAAAATGTTCTTCCTCCATCTCTCCCCTCCTGTGTAGCTGGAATTCAGATTGGTTTCCATACAATAGCTTCTGTAATAATTTTTAGTCATCAAGCAAAATTAATTTCCAGCCTTCACTTACTAGTGAAGTGTATGGTAAACTGAAATTCTGTTGAAAGCCAGACCTTCCATCACTGTAAAATTAATCCAAGACAAGAATTAAGTGAAATGTCTCTAACCTTATGGTAGGAGGGAAGGTAACTAAATAAATAGTTTTTTTAAAAAAATGTTCTTCTGTAATTACATCTCATGTACAAGATAGAAATAATGGAAAAAATGTAGTAGTAGAAACACAATAGGAAAAGGACCATGTTGATCCAAAACCTACTAAAATCTCTAGAAGTCCTTCTTGTTGTTTGTGCATTGACCTTATGTTAGTTCCTTAAGGTATTTAGCCTACTAATTGTAAGCTTTTTGGAGTGAATGTCAGATAACTTTGAGAGGAGTCTTCTGCTTTATATTTAAGGTTAGAAATATGGTAAGATGAGATTCAGTATTCATTGGTTCCCACATGACTGAAAATAGGATGAGTTCATGCTCTTGACCTGGCTGACAGCAATGAATACAAACTGTTTAAAACTCTGAAGCTCGATTCCCCATAGTCAGAGATTTTGCTTGAGGAGGACTTTGCAAAGCCTGCCTAGACACCATGCAGTGGTTCTGACACACAGTAGAGCTATACATGGTATTCTTTCTGTTGTTCGAGTGTTGGGAAGATCAGGTCTGTGCTGGAGACCTGAATGCAAAGTAGTTTTGTTCATCAAGAGTGTGAAAAGATGTGGATCCATTACCTGCTTTGGGAATGGTTGTCGGGTGTTGACATAAAGATCAACTTTCTGTAGTGGTATTAAGAGTCATTTACACAGCATACTATATTGTATTGGCAAAATACCCCTGCACTAACAGGCTATTTGATCTTTTAAGTATTTTGAAATATTAAGTGGATGTGGCAAGTGTACTGCTATGGGGAAATAGGTATCCTTGAGCTGCAAGACAGATGCCCAAGAAAGTATCATAGAATAGTTAGGGTTGGAAAGGACCTTAAGATCATCTCTTTCCAACCCCCCTGCCATGGGCAGGGGCACCTCACACTAGACCACGTCACCTGAGACTCTGTCCACCCTGGCCTTGAACGCTGCCAGGGATGGAGCATTCACAACTTCCTTGGCCAGCTCATTCCAGTGGAGAACTTCTTCCTTATATCTAACCCAAACTTCTCCTGTTTAGGTTTGAACAGGTAATTATCATAAGTGTTAGTTCAGGAGTAATCTGACAGAAATGTCCAAAAATGAAATTACTAGCTTTTACTGAGTCTCAAAAATGTCACTGCACCTGCATGTCTTGTACAAAAGTAAAGGAAGCCCCTTTAGGAATAGGGGACATGAAACTGCTTCTCCTTCCCTTGGATGCTGAGGCAAATTCCACATCTAAGGGAAGCCCCAGGGGACAGAGCTGTGTGGCTGGGGAAGAGGAGGACCTGTAACAAGAGTCCCATACCCAGTACGTGCACCAGATGGATTAGTAGCTTGAAAGCCTGCTCCTGAATAATGGATAACCATGTCTGAAGAAGTACAGGGCCAGATTTCTCTAAGTCAGTTTTACCACCAGATGCTTTTTAGGATTAAGTGCTCACTGAAGTGCATAGATCATGATCATGGGCCCATATTAGAAGCAACCCCCCCACCTCAGCGTGCATTATTAACCTTATATATGAAACTAGGTTTCTCACTCCATTGATTCCCAAATCTCTGCTAATGAGAGTGGTGAGTTAGAAGGCTCAGTACACCCCAGGGGACATGCCCAAGAAGGGCTCCCCAGATCCTTCCTGTAAAGTGGTTTGCACAGTCTTTCAAAATAGCAACTCTGATAACTACTCTCTGTCTCAAAGTGGAAGAACTTTCTGCCTTCTCCCTTGGTTAAGGAACTTTAATTAGCATTTTTGTTGAATATCTTGATTAGATTATGGGCCTGGATTTAGACTTTAAACTTTATTTCTTTACAGCAGACCCTAAAATTAGTATTGTAAGAGCACATTTTATACAGAAATAGGAAATATTAACTGTGTATATTCTGGTCAGCACTCTACAGCTGTATATAAGCTTTGCACAGGGTCAACAGTAAAATACAAAGCATACAACCAACCCTACACATCCCATTGCAGTTAAAGGCACCTCTTTGAGAGGTGATGACAATATGACAGTGTTAATTCAGACAACACAGATTTAGGTCTTCCTGGTTTGATAATACCACAGAACTGTTAGTAATCCGGCGCAGTAGCTGTCGAGCTGCTGGTCAGCAACACTTTACTGTGTGAGAGCTGCATCCTAGGCAAGTATCTCTGCTGCAAGTGTTGAATTATGGAGGCTGTGGAGGTGAGTCCTGCAGCTTCATACTCCTTGCTGCTGCTTGTTGGCAGACATTCCCTTAACTGCTTCAGAACTAGAGAGAATGTCATACTCAGTTGGTTTTACTATTTGTGTTGTGGCAAACAGAATTTAAACCAGTGCTGAGTGATTGCAGAATGTGCTTTCTACAGTACTCTCTAGGATTTTGCTGTATCACAGTCAGTGAAATACAGACAAAGCAGTTACCAAAGGTAATGAATTCATGAAGGCAAATAAGGTTGGGATGAGTTTCACAGCGCTTAATGCAATGAGCATGAGCATTCAGATTTTGCTTATGATGACATCAGAGAGTATGAGCGTCTCTCCCAGTGTTACAGTGTGTGTAAGCAATGATAGAATTATGTTTTATGAAGGAAAATGTAAACTATTTCACAAAGTGTGCCAAGCCAAATGTTTTCCCTTTGGATTACAGGCAGTGAGTAAAATGTGATTCACCCCGATCATGATGCTCAAACAATGTTTTAAGTGGTATATGTATCATGACTTCTGACACAACTCTGCTTAAATGTAATTCTTTGCCATGATGTAGACCGCAACAGCAATGTCTGTGTCAAGACACCTGTTTCACATTAGAAGAGTGAAGCCACCACTCATAAGTATGGCATGGAGCTTTCTGCAAGGTTATATGAACTATTTGAGAACAGATTAGTTACGCCCACCAGGTTTGGTGCTGCTAGCGAAGGTATGCTGATAGTGGAAGAGGCATTAGTTTCTTGTCACAGTCCTACCTTTCTTTAGGTAGATGCACCAGTCTCCTCAGAGCTTATGCAGGGCTCTTGGACACTCTGCTCTGCTGTATGTTATAAACCAACCTCAGTCTCTTGTGGATCTGCTACATTTGGAATAAGATCATAGATGGTTTGGTTTTGGAGGGACCTTAAAGACCATCTCCTTCAAAACCCATTGTCAGGGCACCTTCCACTGGACCAGGTTGCTCAAAGCCCCATCCAACCTGGCCTGGAACACTGCCAGGGATGGAGCATCCACAACTCTCTGAGCAACCTGTTCCAGTGCCTCATCACTGTGGTCGTCTTCCTTTCATCCCTTTACACAGGAATGTAACTTGCTTTGTCAGGGACATATGTCCTGTTCTAACTTCATTTGTGCTTCCAGGAACTGCTGCCCATTCAGATCTACTTGTGATGAATAGATGATGGCTTCCTAGCTTGTTTCAGTCACTACATGCTGTGTGAGCCTAACTAGAGATCTGATAATTTACAGCCAGAATCAGCAGAGAGAGGAGGTCTATCCAGTTGGCACAGCAAGGGTTGGAGGAAGATTTTTCTTTTGCTTGATGTGCACTGTCTGCACATCATAGTGATAGACTTTTACCCTTTGAATGATATTGTAAGGTCATTATTATTTTGTTCCCTTTTTGTTGATAATTGTTAAAATGCAATGTGTTTTCTCTGCATTGTATGTGTAAGCAAGCAGTTGGTGTCAGACATTGAGTTAATCTCACCTGCACTTACACACATTGTGGAGGCTGCTCTTGTTTCTTTTGGAGGCAAAGTGGGCTTCAGCAGCCTCGCCTTCCTGCTTCTATTTTCTGCTTCTCCATCTCTCCTTAAATGCTCTGGTACAACTTGACTCCATCTTGCTGGCAAAGGGCATTGAAGAACTCATTGTTTGGTTTTTTGTTTGTTTTTTTTTTTTAATAAATTAACAAAAACATCTTTTTAATACAGATTGAAAAATTGATCTAATTGAGCATGAAGTCTGTCAAGGACATTGGTACTTGGGACATTGTACCAGTGCAGCCGAGAAGATGGCATGGGGAGGACTGGGGTAAAGCATTAGCCCGTAGGAAGGTAGCGAGGTTCCCCTTTCAACTGGAGCTGCTGCCAAAAAAGGTGTTCAGCCACTTTAATTGGGTATCTACAGCTGTTTCAATAGGATGCATGCAAGCATTGCAGTGCTCTAGCGCTGCAATAGAGTTGCCTTTTTCAGTTGCTTAGGAAAAGGGAAAACTGAATGCAGTCTCTGAGATGTGTTTTTAAGCTCTGTTTATTGTTCTCTGTAATGAATACTGTCAGAGTGAGTTTTGTTTGAATATATGCAGAGATCTGTATCGGAGCCACTCACACTGTGCTGCCTTTGTAGGCAGTGCAGACAAATGGGCACGGGTCATGACCTTTTCAAGTGGAGGTGAGATCAATTCTTTCCCATCCTTTCTCTTAGAGTATATTGTGTCTTGTGGTGACGAGGTCAACCATCAATGTTTATACATTAAAGCGTCTTCATTGCGTCTGTGACACAGGTTTGAGCATCCAAAATTGCCGTAAATAGATATTGGAAGGGAGTGAGAATATGGGGATAGAGCATACATACATGCCTGCCCTAACACTCTCCTGGTTGTATTTCCAGTTCAGAGACTGACTGAACCAGGTGTTAACTCTGTTTTAGATGTGATTTATTAACCTTTGGTGGATTCCTCTTCTGTGAATTTGTGCAGTCTTCCTATGTAAGTCTCTGCATTCACAGTGCCCTTTGGTAAGCATTCCTTGTTTTGGAAAGCTCCTAAAATTAAATGAGGTAAACAGACTCCTTAATAAATGAAATGGTAATAGTTTGGCTGAAGAATCTGGGGCCTTATATTTTGTTCCAGGTTACCTTATATAGTAATACATGAGAATGAGTCTTCTGCTCAGAAAAGTGTATCTGAAATGTAAGAGCTTATATGCTCATGAATTCTGGTTAGGAATCCACCGAATGGAATGAAAATGCATCAAATTGGCAGTTTATATAAAATAGCACTTGCTGAGTATGAGAACTGGGGAGGGAGCAGACATTTGGGTCCTAGGTCATGCCTGGAGCTTAATACTTCAACATAACATTTGGCCAGTTTCTCAGAAAAGGGAAGCTGGAAAGCCAAGTTTGACTACTATATCTGCTTAGAAAATTTGCTTTTGGACCCATGCATGTGGAGAGAGGTGTGCATGCAGAAGGAAAATGAATGCTGAGACAGTTACATTTTTTTCACAAAGCCTCTGTGCTTGTCCATCTGTTTATTTAAGGATGTACACTAAGTTGTATTTTGGAGACCCTTACTTACTAACTCTTGAAAGAAGTCCTCTTGCACAGTCTACACTGATACTGTTAAGTAATAGAATTACAGAGTCACAGAATGGTTTGGGTTGGAAAGGATCTAGTTCCAACCCATCTACCATCGGCTGGGACACTTTCTACTAGACAACGTTGCTCAAAGCTCTATTCAGCTTGGCCTTGAACACTTACAGGGATGGGGTGTATCTGGCTCATCAAGTAGAGAACCTGTACTTGATTTGTCCCTGTTTATATCAGTGTAACCCCGCAAAACTAAAACAACATAATGAGAGTCTATGCTGATTTTTACCTCATGTCCCAGTTTGTTAATATTGCCATTAACTTGAATAGCAATTTTTTTCTTCACTTTCAAAAGCATTCTTCTATATATGTTTAGCAATATGTACCTTATATAATTTAAATGAGAAATTGCTTTTAGTAAAGGAATTGCTTTAGATGTGTTACAGCATCCTGTGGTTTTGCAGGGTGCTTCATTCCTTTTCAGCCATGCAATTCTGTAGATGTTTACTTGTTCAAACTTTCATGTGAGATTTTCCATCAGTTCTTACCAAATGCTGATTATTCACAGGAGTCAGTATGGTGATGTTTATGTAGTTGCTGATATTTCTCAATGTGAGGTATTTATCTATTTTAGCATTTTTGATATCTCCAGGGAAATTATAAAAATGTCTTAATTGTACTTTGATATTTCCATTGGAAAACTAGTGAAAACTCCCTTCTATATTTGATCCTGAACAATGGAACTAATTGTATGCCAGAAAAGTATCATTACTTTGCTGATGCTTGAACGCTATGAAGTTTCATTTTAGGCACAGTGGTGAAAGTTCCAGAATTGGGGATATTTTACATTGGTTCATTATATAGAGAGATTGGTCTAGAGTTTCTTGGCTTCTTTGTCCGTCTTGAAAACACATACAGTTTGAAAGAGGAGTTTGAAATCTGCTTTGCCATAAATACTAATTACATTCTTCATGCGGGCTCTTGCTTTCATAGTCGCGGTAGCTGTTGCTTTGTACGTAGTGGGCCAGTGCACAGTGGTTATTGTAGAGGGTAATGAATGATGTTTATTTGTGCTGTGCGGTTGACCACATCTGGGGTGAGAACATGCTGGCAGCTAATTGGCTTGGCAGATGATCAGGCTGCTACAAAACAGGATCTTGTGTTAGGCAGAAAAATAAAATCACAAGGACCTGTCAGCGCTTGCTCCTTACCGATGGTTTCTAGTGGAAATGACAAACATTAACTGTGAATATGATATTGAGATCTACTCTATTGCACGGATTTCTTTCAGGGAATGCCTCAAATCAATTTGCAGTTTTTAACTCCTTGTAAATTAATCTCATTCCCAGCAATTTGTGTTAGTTACTAGCTTATAGAGTGGCGTTCATCTGCATGTGCTGTCCTTTTTGTCCTGGAACACCTGTGTGCCTGACTTCTGAACCGATCATGCTAGTGGATGTAAAGGACAAATAACACTGCCAGGAAGTCTGTGTTGTGTTGCTTGGCATCAAGCAGTTTCCTAGAAGTGGTGCTGATGCTGCTCCTAGTTAAGGTCTCAGACCTTGAGGTTTCTTTAAGCTTGAAGAAACTAGAATCATCAAAAATGAGGAAGTTGCAATTATTCTTTGATGAGAGGACAGCAAAGATCACAATTTGAATTTTTATATCTTACTAATGTGTAAGTTTAGCTTCTTCCCGCAGAGACTGAGCCTTGCAGGTACTTCTCTTCCCTGGCAAACTGCTTTGTGCCAGTGCTGGAATCAGGTAGCTGCCTTCAGTCTGAGCTTAGCAGCACTAGTGGGAAGGATAGGAAAGGCTGTTTCTTCCTTAAAACTCCTGGAGTAGCTCTGAGTGGGTCAAAGCAAAAGGGAAAGGTGGAAGTAGCATATTTTGAACTGATTACTCCAAAATGTTGCAAGGATGTGATTGACAGACTGCCAACGAGATTCACTTCCCTGATTTTCTGTGGCCACTTGGTGCTGATGTTAGCAAGAAGGAATAGTTCATATGTCCTGCTAAATCATTTGGTGACAGTGAGGTTTTAAAATAGAGAGGGCCTGAATGCTATTTGGGTATCTTGTGTTTAAAATGACTGGATCAACAGGTCCAAATAACATGGCAGATTTGTGGTATTAACTAAGCATGTGATGGAGAATAGCTTCTGGGGGCTTTGAGGCCCTTCTAGGTTTGAAAACCAGTTAGCAGCATCTGACACCACAAAAACCTGGTAAGGATAGAGGTTATGCCATTGATTTCTAAGTTAGGTAGAGCTATGTTCCTAGCTCCCTCCCTGTGTCACTGTTAGAATTTATTTTGTCCTGACAGATGTTACAATCACAAGTAACTATGTGATATTATAGCTTGTTTTTCATCTGTACAAACTTTGCTTGTACCTATTTGGGTTCTCTGAAAATTCATTTTTAAAATTTTGCCTTTTCCTTCTAATTAAACCCACTTCATTTAATTTCTGAAGAGCATGTAGATATTGTTTATTTTGCCTTTTGAATGCATATTACAAAATAAGCAAACCAAAGGGCGGTTGTATTCATATTTTACTGGATGAGCTAAGAAAATGTAAATTAAATAAGCCTTTAGCTTTTTTTGCCTGCTCTGAGCTCTTTGTGATGTTACTGAGCAGACCAGATTTCTTGCAAGTTTATTGTAAGCGGTATGTAGGAAAAGAGGTGCCCTGTTCTACTATGTGGTTAATCCTCAAAAAAGAAACCAAAAACCAAAACCCAAAGAGTGGAGAGTAAAAAGAAACAACAGACTTTGTGCTTACGCAATCAGGAATCAATGCTGTGAAAAGAGAGAAAATAGGGTAACTTAAACCTGGCTGTGGAATTAGAGTTGTTTTTAGCACTTGATGGTTAAGTGTCTTTTACTGCTCTGTCTCTGAACTCCCATAACTGATAATTTAACTGCTAATTCAATTGTGTGATGGTTGATTGCCATGAAGAATTCCTTGAAGAGCACTGCCAATTTAATATGTGTTTGTTAACTGTAGTGGCTTTTACTTCCCCTGTTACTTTGTGTGTTTGCACCCAGTGACATATGTGATGAATATACACCAAAATGGTGTATACATAGAAAATAGCAAAAAAGACATTTGCTAGAAAACTTTCGGAGCACACTTAAATGTAGAAGACTGTGCTGATCCTTTATTTTGATGCTGAACTGTGACCATTATTTTCCTTTTACTGTAAGTAAAAAATGTCTAATGAACAGATTAACATGAGATGATTTTTCTCTCTCTGACAGCACTATTCTCTTCATAATGGAACATCTTTTTTTTTCCCCCCCCCTCCTGCCTCATATCTGTAACAGCTAGCCGATGGCGGAACCTCTTCTCTACACCTGTCTCCTTGGCTTTTCCCTATAGTCCCGTTGCAAGACTCACCCCATATACCAATGGCTTTAACAGTCCCAGCTTCTCTAAAACCTCCAGTAAAGCAATACTAACACCTGAACGAACAGGTAATGCTTATCTTTTTATTGCCTTATGGTGCTTACAAAATTACTTGATTTAATCTAATCTTCCTGGCATGTAGCAGCAATGGACTGTTCCGATGATTGTATATAGACTCTCACCTCAGAGGGAGATGTTTTAAAAAAAACCTAAAATGTGGCAATTA
Source organism: Pezoporus occidentalis (assembly GCF_034315485.1). Taxonomy (NCBI): domain Eukaryota; kingdom Metazoa; phylum Chordata; class Aves; order Psittaciformes; family Psittacidae; genus Pezoporus; species Pezoporus occidentalis. The sequence goes on from NW_026915835.1 coordinate 13,134,687, forward strand.
ACTAGTAGTGTAGGTTATCCTCTGTGTTATGCAGCATGTCATAGGAAAGTGGTGCTGCTAAACAGAGCCTATTTCTCAGTAATGATTTATCTGAGAGTATAGTTGTGACAGTGTCAGGTTAAACAGTCTCCAGCTTTGCCTGCCCTTTACTGCTCATTTCTGCCCCACTGTGCCCCTTCCTTCTGTCTACAGAAACATTTGTGCAACTGTGTAATGAAGTAGCAGGGAGCATTTCCCTACAATAAAAACGGGCAACAGAATCATGGCTGTTTTCAAACTGGTATTCTTTAAATAATAAAATCCAAGATTATTTTATGTTCACCACTGATTTTCATGGGACATAGGCATGTAGGAAAAATGTAAACTTTCTGTGGGCTGTAAATTGCAAAGAGTTGCATTTTTCTTTCTTCTCTACAAATATCAGGAGTCGGTTTGCATCTGTCACTAAACTGTAGTGGCAGCGGAGAAAATAATCTTGGCAAGAGGCATTAAAATTTTATTGCTGCAAGGAGCAGTCATGGTCTAAGGACGTTAGCTTCAGTGTCACACTGATCTGTGCCCACTGTTCTTTTCAATGTGTGAAATCAGTGCAGAAAGACCTGTTTTAAGGGATATGGGCACTGTGGGTGAGATACAGCTCCAGACTGAATGCCTGGTGTAGGTGTATGTGTGAGTAAGATGTCTGAACTCCCCTATTCAATGGGATGTAGTTTAGTACCTAAATGAAGGCATCTCATGCTATTTGAGATACCCTCAGGTATCTTCTCTAGCTTCCCACTGCTGCACCAAATAGGCACAGCTGTTACTACCTCTGCTAAGCCTGGAGGACCATTGTAACTTGCAAATTTAAGAAAAGCAAACACGTTTACTCCTTGCAGTCCTTCCAAAACAAAGTAATCCCCAGCATCTTCTTTTCTGTTGGAGATACTATTAGAGAACAGCTGAATGTAGGATGAATTTTACGTGGCTGCTTTCAGCAGTGCTAGAGGATGCAAACACATCTGTGTTATGAGGACAGCTGATAAGCCGTAGCCACAGTGGTTCTTGCCTTGCAGGCAGCTGTGGCCCTTTGGTGGTCCAGAGGTTATTAGAAAGCAACTTACCGTTTTATTGGAAGAATTTGTCTTTAAAGTTGGACAGCAAGTAGCTCATGCAACTAACTGCAAGAAGAATCCAGACCCCTCTCTGAAAGGTAGCTCTCTGAAGGAGGCAATGCTTTCTCTGGTGCTGCATAATGTTTAGTTTTAATTGTTGACATTGATTTATCTGATTATTTTAATGAATTAAAAAAAACAAAACCAACAAACAAACAACCCAGCCTGCAAAACTTAGTTAAATGACTCTGAAATGGAATCTGATTACTGAGTATGACACACACTTGCTTTTCAGAACAAAGTAGGGAGAGCCAGAGTCCCGTAAGAAGTATTCAAATGCAGATGTGTTTAGACTATGCCAAGTAATCTGAGATCAGTCAGAACTGTACTGAGTAAATTATTAATTGCTGGGCTATGTGGTGGTATTTTGGAAAAAAGCAGAGGAATTCATGATCCATTACTACACTTACTATGTCTCACAAGAATCAAAACACTTTTGCTAATTTAGTGGATTGCACTACACTTCTGAAAGTTTTTATCTGCTATGCAGAAAGTATTTTAAGGTAGTGTAACATAAAGGGCAGATAGTAGCAAATGAAAGATGGACAGATGCAGTCACAAACTGAAGGTTATGCTTTCTTACATAGGTTACCTTTCTAGGAGTTCGCCTTTGAGCCCACAGTCATCAATAGACAGTGAGCTGAGCACCTCAGAGCTGGAGGATGATTCCATCTCCATGGGATACAAGCTGCAGGACCTCACCGATGTTCAGATCATGGCTCGTCTACAGGAGGAGAGTAGGTGCCTTTTGTTAATTTTCCAAAACAGTTTGAAGAAGATTTCCCATAACAGTGAAAACTGCTCCAGCCTGGTCTCAGTCGGGTGTATCTTTCTTAAATGGTTTTGCCTCTTGAGTGGTAGGTGGAAAAACTCTTCACCTGCGTAGACAAGGTATGCACATTGTTGGGTTCAGGTTAATAGTACTGGATCTTCCAGTGCTTGATGCTTATGTTTTATGGAATCCCAACTGGTGTAGCTCCATATCTGTTGAGTACATTTAGATTTAAAAGATTTATAATGTCTTACCACGTTAATTAAAATAATTTTATTTCTGGGAAGGGAAGATGCTAAAACATTTTTCTCACACATACTTTTTATGAGAAAGGTAATAATAAGCAGCTCTCATGGATTTCTTTTCCTCTACTTTGCTTTTCACGTCAGATGAATTTTAAAATTAATTCCCCTTTAAATCCTGAATTGGGGCATTTAAATTTAGCATTTCAGTTTAAGACTAGTTACTATGCACACATCTGAGCCCAGAAGCTTGTTTGACATAGATTTTAGTTTGGCTTGATAGTAATTTTTGGAAAATGTCTTTATTCATAAATAAAGGGCATTTGACTTAGAAGTCACTCAGACAGTAAGTGCAGTATCTTTCTCACTTCCTATGAATGCCAAGTAAGACATCAAGGAGAGGACATGATGAGGTGAAAAACAAGAGAAATTCAGAGATGACTGAAGGAAAAGGCCAAGTAATAAGTGATTAAATAGAATAAAAATAAAATGTGAATTAAAAAGTAGGGCTGTGGTCTAGCTGCAGCAAAACAGACTGAACAAGTTGGAGTGATCACTTGTGAGCACTTGAACTTGCTGAGCATCTGGTGGCACTCATTATGTTCAGCAGAGAAATTAGCAAGTGTGAGGCTTTCCAAGATCGCTGAATTCTCTCTTAGCTGGCAAATGTGTGTGGTTACAGCTGGGAAAATTTCTGATATTATGTTGAAGTTGTAATAATTTAAAAAAAAAGTAAAATGGTGACTATCAAAAATACAAAGGATTGCATTGGTTAAATGCCAGCTGCGCTCATCTCCTTCAGAGTGAAGTGTAAAACAGACTTCTCTTTGAGGAATCAGGTCATTGGTAAACTGACACTGTGTTCTTCCCATCTCTGTCAAGTGTAATGGCTGTATCTCATCCTTGTAACAGCTAGTATAGAGTGTTTGAGCACATGACAGTTGTTGTCCACTTAATCCTGTGAAAAGTGGTAGTACTATACATGTACACAGGCACACTCTCCTCAGTGCCATGGATAGAATGCTTGCCTCCCACTTGAGGGTGGGAGGAAGCATATTAAGAAGTTTCCATTATGAGGCAAAGACATCTGTCAAAGATGAGGGCTTTTTGCAAATCTAGTGAGGCTGTTATCTGCAGCTATTGCCAGAGATACTCAGCTCCTGGAAATGGGATGTGCATCCCCTTTTTCTTTGGCTGCTGTGGGGGTTGTACAAGGGATGTGGATGTTTCCCTCTTGCTTCACCTGGAGCTAACATGCTTTTCTGGGGCAGTGCTAATAGTGGGATGGTTTTCAAAACCTGGTGTTCTGAGAAGGGGGGGTGGAAGGCATGGTGGTGCATACCTGTCTAAAAGTCAGCCAGGTTACCACTAAGTCTTGTCTTGCTAGCAGGAAATAATTCTGGTTCAGGGAAGTTGGAGAGCCAGAATCCTTACATGGGTTGTAAGTTTAGGAAATGTCATTGTCAGCATTTTCACTGCATGAATATAGAAATTTAATAGCAATAACTTGGAAACCTAATAGACTGAGTGTTAATACCTCTAATTGAAAAAAAAAATACTCATGTAGTCTTTCTGTTGGCAGAGAAATAAATGCCTCATGAAGGCAATACATCTTGTGTTGAGAGAGGCATCTAAGACGTCTCACAGGTACTACATTTTGGAGGTGCCTGTATTCTTTTATTTTTATTTGTTTAAAAAAGGGATCTTGAGGGAAATAATTCAGAATTAGGTGCCTGAAAGGTAGACACTGAAAGTTAGATGAGATGAGTTGTACCTCAAATCTTCAGCCTGGTGACACAGTAAATCCAATTCACAGTATCACAGTATGCTAGAGATTGGAAGGGACCTCAAAAGATCATCTAGTCCAATCCCCCTGCCAGAGCAGGAACACCTAGATAATGTTACACAGGAATGTGTCCAGGCGAGTTTTGAATGTCTCCAGGGAAGGAGACTCCACAACCTCCCTGGGCAGCCTGTTCCAGTGTTCTGTCACCCTCACTGAGAAGAAGTTTCTTTTCAAGTTTAAGTGGAACCTCTTGTGTTCCAGAATTCTTGCTGTAAAATTATGTCTACTCTTCTGCTTAGTTTTCAAGATCAAAGTGCATGTTAAGAGTTACTTAGCAGAAGTTGAATTAACCTCTTCTTGGAATTTGCAGGCCTTAGGCAAGATTATGCTTCAACTTCAGCATCTGTGTCAAGGCACAGTTCCAACGTCAGTCTGCATGCAGGAAAGAAAGTGACATGTGCTGACCAGGAGTATGATCGCTATAGTCTTGAGGATGAGGAAGAGTTTGACCACCTCCCGCCTCCCCAGCCACGGCTGACTCGCTGCTCCCCCTTCCAGAGAGGGATTCCTCACTCACAGACTTTCTCCAGTATCCGGGACTGCAGGAGGAGCCCTACCTCTGCAAACTTTCCTTCAAATACTTATCAGCAGCCCTGCTACTCTCCTCAAGCCCAAACTCCAGAGCAGCAACCAAATAAGATTAATGGAGGTGGGTTGCATGCTTTTGTGAGAAGTGGTCTTTTCTCTGTGCAAAGTGACAGTGTCATTTCAAAGATCAAGTTGTGTCAACAGAGTGAATTGTGTTTGGTGTTTGACAGCTAAATCAGCCCCTGAATTGTGACAAGCAGTTTAAGCCTGTGCAAAAGATTGAGGTATGTTATTAAGTCATTTGCTGCAAAATGTAATCTGTGACCTGATCATAAAAGTTGTTGCTTTAGTTTGTTTTAAAGTGCTACAAGGGTGACCACAAGTGAAGAACAAAGAAAAAAGAGAGAGCATCTTTTAGCAGGTTAATAGGCAGTTAGAACTGATTGGGCTTTTGAGCATGGCCTGTGCATGTCCATTGTGAATATAGTGAAATACAAAATAGGGTTTTCAGATTTTCATTCTCTTTTTTATTGCTGACTTTGTTGTTAATGCAGTGAATCCACAGTGAGTGCTTACAGCAGGAGTCAACACCGTGCACTTGTTCCAGGTCTGGTAGTAAAAAAGTAGTGGGAGATAATGTCAGTCCCAAACTATCCTGAGCTATTGCTACTTTTGTACTGCATTTGATCTTTATTGCCGAGTCTCTGGACAATTTGTCTCTTGGTGCTTAAGTTTTGCTCCATTGTTGCTGTTACCTTCCTTTCATTCCTCATTATGATCACTGTTTTCTTCCTTTTGCTGTGTCTTACTTTCCCCAAGCTAATTCAAAACAGTCAGTTTTCTGTCAGGGTCTTGTTTGTAACATTACAGATTACAGCTCATCGTAGGGCCAGAAAATAAACCTTTTGTGCAAAAAACTATTTATTTATATTATATAAATATTTATTTATATTGTGCAAAAAACTGTTGCTATTTATAGAGCACTACAGGTATGCATGTTGCTTTCCTGACAAATATGTCAGGACAAGTTGGTGCCAAAAGCACTTACATTCAAAGTAAGACCCGTATAGTTGACAAGTGGCAGCATGTGAATCACAGAATCATAGAATGGTTTGGGTTGGAAGGGACCTTCAAAGGTCATCTAGTCCAACCTCCCTGCAATGAGCAGGGACATCTTCAACTAAATCAGGTTGCCCAGAACCACATTCAGTCTGACCCTGAATGTCTCCAGGGATGGTGCATCCACCACCTCTCTGGGCAACCTGTGCCAGTATTCTACCACCCTCATTGTAAAAAAGAAGGCTGGCACTAATAGGGTAGAGCAACATGGAGGTTTGTTGGTACAGCATATGTGCCATATTAATTTTAATGTTATTTTTCTTGCTGGTGAGGTACAAGAAAGGGGCAGCACTGATGGGCTTGCAGAAATGTTGGGGAGGTAGAAAGGTTATGGAGCATTTTTGATTCAGGAATAAGGACAGGGTCTGGTGCTATGATCTTTCTTTATGGTCCCCAGATACTCTTTCAATGATTTTTTTCATGTTCCATGCCAGTGGACCTTAAGCATTGGATTCTGACATGGAAACGTCTCAGAAAGTACTTACAGGGCGCTAAAAACACTAGACGCCTAGTTTATTAACTAGAAAGCGAATAAATGTAAAAGGCCACCAATTTTATGACCTGGTTACCTTTTTTCTCAAGAACTTTGCGGTGTTAGGTAATCTGTTTGGTGTTCCCACAAGATGGATTGTCAGTCCCCAGCAGCTTGCCTTTGTTCAGGAGCTGAAAAGCTCCTGGTGAATGCTGTCATAAAGTGGGAGATATGTGCAACTGTAAATATGTTAAGTTGTGAAATATGTGAAGATGTGATTAAGGCGTATTTGGGTCCACTTGTAGCATAGGCTGTAGGTGTACCTGTTGTTACCTCTTAAACAACCTGTAATATGTAGGTTAGCTCTGCTTTCTAAGAAGTTTTATTTCCAGTTCCAGCAAGAATACACTAAGAAAAGCTTTGCATGCAGTCTGCCTCCCCCCCACCCCCTGCGCCCTGCCCCGCTCCTTATTTAATTACACCCTCTCCCTAAATCAGGCTAAATCAACTGAATTGTTTGTAACACTGAGTTACATCAGAAAAATTCCATCTGTGAACATTTTAAGGCATTCTGGTTTTCAGAGATTTTGTAATCAGTTAGTGGGTCAGAAATAGATCACTTAAGATCCAAGAGATACAGGAGGTAAATAGTTTTGGGTGTCTGTTGCAATTAGCTAATGTGAGTCCATCTAGTTCATAGAATCACAGAATAGTTAGGGTTGGAAAGGACCTTAAGATCATCAAGTTCCATGCCATGGGCATAGGACACCTCACACAAAACCGTATCACCCAAGGCTCTGTCCAACCTGGCCTTGAACACCACCAGGGATGGAGCACTCCCAACTTCCCTGGGCAACGCATTGCAGTGCCTCACCACGCTTACAGTAAAGAACTTCTTCCTTATATCTGATCTCAACTTCCTCTGTTTAAGTTTTAACCCATTACCCCTTGTCCTGTCACTAGAGTCCCTAATGAAGAGTCCCTTCCCAGCATCCTTATAGGCCCCCTTCAGACACTGGAAGGCTGCTATGAGGTCTCCACGCAGCCTTCTCTTCTCCAGGCTGAACAGCCCCAACTTCCTCAGCCTGTCTACATACGGGAGGTGCTCCAGTCCCCTGATCATCCTCGTGGCCCTTCTCTGGACTTGTTCCAACAGCTCCATGTCCTTTTTATGTTGAGGGCAACAGAACTGCACACAATACTCCAGGTGAGGTCTCACAAGAGCAGAGGGGCAGGATCACCTCCCTCAACCTGCTGGTCACGCTTCATTGATGCAGCCCAAGATACGGTAGGTTTTCTGGGCTGCAAGCGCACAATGAAGACGGCTCATGTTCATTTTCCCAACAGCCAACACCCCCAAGTCCTTCTCCGCAGGGCTGCTCTGAATCTCTTCTCTGCCCAACCTGTAGCTGTGCCTGGGATTGCTCCCACCCAGATGTTGGACCTTGCACTTGGCATGGTTAAACTTCATAAGGTTGGCATCAGCCCACCTCACAAGCGTGTCGAGGTCCCTCTGGATGGCATTCCTTCCCTCCAGGGTATCAACCGAACCACACAGCTTGGTGTCATCGCCAAACTTGCCAAGGGTGCACTCAATCCCACTGTCCATGTCACTGACAAATATGTTGAACAAGACCGGTCGCAACACCGATCCCTGAGGGACACCACTCATTACTGGTCTCCAGCCAGACATTGAGCCATTGACCACAAGTCTTTGCATGCTGCCATGCAACCAGTTCTTTATCCACCGAGTGGTCCATCCGTCAAATTGATGTCTCTCCAATTTAGAGACAAGGATGTTGTGTGGGACAGTGTCGAATGCTTTACACAAGTCCAGGTAGATGACATCAGCTGCTCTACCCCTGTCCATCAGTTCTGTAGCCCCATCATAGAAGGCCACTAAATTGGTCAGGCAGGATTTCCCCTTAGTGAAGCCATGCTGGCTGTCACCAAGCACCTTGTTGTTTTTCATGTGCCTTAGCATGCCTTACAGGAGAATCTGCTCCAAGATTTTGCCAGGCACAGAGGTGAGACTGACTGGTCTGTAATCCCCCGGGTCATCCATTTTCCCCTTTTTGAAAATGGGGGTTATATTTCCCTTTTTCCAGTCATTGGGAACTTCACCTGACTGACATGATTTTTCAAATACAATGGCCAGTGGCTTAGCAACTTCTTTCACCATTTGCTCCAGGACCCGCGGATGGATTTCATCAGGTCCCATGGACCTGTGCACATTCAGGTTCTTAACGTTCAGGTTCTTAGTGTGTTTTATAATTTTACAAATCTTTCAGTATTTTGGCAATGGAAAGATTTACATTTATACCTCTCTGCCCTTCCTCTATTTTGAAAAAGTTCATGGTGAACAACTTAAAATGTTGCTAACTCTATTAATAATCAAGAATATTTATATTTAGTCATTTTCATATAAGAAATACCACCAAATGTTATAAAACCAAGCTGTTTCTTGCTTTGTGTTGTCCAACAATGTACACTTCTTATTTTTTACTGTGACACAGAAGTGATCTCATTCATTTAAACTTTTTTTAAAGCATTTTTTGTTTGTTCACTTTACTCTTTTTGAATAGATATTTATGCTCTTTATTTCTTCTGATTTTTCTGAAACCAGAAGTAACAGAACTGTTGTGCTGTGAAATCATCCATAGAGTCAAAATGCAGTGTATTCAATATGCAGATACTGAAAATGGGATTGATCTTCTTGTGTTCAGACCCACTTACCAGATCTTGAGAAAAGCTTACTCATAAACATTATCCTAGGTACCCTTTGTTTCATGTGCAATTTAAAGTGTCCATTTTAATAATACCTGAAAATTGGAAAATATGTATTTTGGATAAACTATTTCAGCTAAAGAAGGAGTTTATGATAATGTGGTAAGAAGGGGCAGGTGAAAAATACATCCTTCGCTTAGTAGCAGTGCATGCTATTTGGTTAATTTGAATGTGTATTTGACATTATCTTTTCATGTTGATTGTAAAGTTTTTAGTTTGGTTATTCTCATAAACAGGCCACAGATACAATTCACTTGGAAAACTTTGCTTTTATTTTCCTGAAATCACTAGTTTTGAGTTACTTTATTGCATATGCTTCTGCAGGATAACTTATCTCAGGGAAAATATTATGAATGTTGTCGGCTGTTCCAACACCCTTGCCTCATTTGTAAAGCTGCTGAGTTTTGTTTAAGTGTTTTTTTAAGCAAACTCCAGCAGAAATAAAAGAGGGGCATTTCAAGGGCAGTAGTCTGGTATTTAGATACCAGTTCAGTATAGACTAACACTGATTTATGTGTTTGGGTAAAGGTCTGTTCTTACTGATTTACAGAGTATTTTTCTGCTCAGAACCTCTCTTGTTCAGTGAGGAACGGAATTCACTGTAGGAAGTTGTTGCAGATTTTATTAAAGGAGAAAAAAAATCTTATTTTGTCACCTTTGAAGTTGTATTGAGAATAGTAGTCAGTGTGGAGAAGTCATGGAAGAATAATGGAAAAATCTTTACCTTGCTGTAAGTATCTGTAACTATTTTTAACAAGACCGTGGTGTATTTGGGATGTCATAAATGTTATAAACATAATGAATGTAATGCAGATACTCAACTCAGGTCTTCAACAATGAGGAAAAGAAATTAATCCCTTAAGGTGAAGTTGTAATTGAGTCTAAAAGTTTGTTAAGGATTTCAGAACAAACTCTGAATAACACATAATATAAAATAACATTTAAAATAGAAAAGCACAGATTTTTTTCCTTACGTTTTTTTCCTGACTTATTTGTGCATATGGTATGGATAAGGCAGAGTTGAATTTGCAGGGCTTGTGTGAAGCATTTAATTATGTGTAATGAACTGCTAACATAGGTTATAAGGATGATACAGATTTCTGAGACACTAATAATTATGCTTCATTGTCTCACATTCCTTAATGATTGTGCACTTTTGGCAAGGCTTGTGAGTCCTTTTGTGCAAATAAAACATTGACAACACTTGCAGAGAATAACGAGTGAATAAATGGGTCTGAAGATACTTGGCTGTAGCATCAACTTAAGCCCTCCTTGCCAGGAGAGCCTCACTGGATGAGGTGTTTTGGCAGAGAGATGTTAGCTATCAAAAACTGCTACAGAATCCCAGCCTGGCAGCCCACCAAAAGAGTACCTTTTCTGGGGCAGCTTTGCTCTGAGGGCGAAGTCTGTTTGTGTGCTACATGGACATTAATCTTTGGCCAGTGATAGTATTAGGTCAGAGAAGGAAAAAATTAGCAGCAGTGAAATGGGGGCAGCCACCAGCAGTGCTGGGACCAGAAGAGAGAAGCAGGTGATGCCTGTTCTGGTGGCCTGCCAGAAAGAAGCTGGGCCATGGATCCCAGACTGACTTTAGAGAAGAAACAGCACTGGGGGAAGAACTTGCTGGAAAAAATCAGAACTGAAGCATCTGAGAAAGAGGCAAACTGTGTCTTTCCTGTAATTTTGTGGAATACGTGACAAAACAAAGGACACTTTTGTCTGCTTTTTGACACATTTCTCACCAGTCGTGGATATGATCCGTGCTGTTGGATGCACATTTTCAGGAGGAGGCAGAAGATCTTATATTTCACAATTCCCTGTTTTTCCTGTGCTGTAGCCAGCAGGCAATTCAGCATGGATGCCACACAGGGGAGAAAGCGTAAACATGCTGTGGGTGATTTTTGGTGTATCATTCTGCTGCAGATATGTGAAAAAGGGGCAACGTATGCCACCAGCACTCATGAAGTGACAAGCATGTGTGTTTATGCATGAACTGTTCTGAGAAGGTGGTAATAAACAGTTCCTGGTTAACTCCCTGGTGTGAATTTGCATTTTCTTCAAACTTTAAAATACCTCAATACTACAGTGTCTGTAGGTCATGCTGTTACATCTCAAAGAAGCCTGGGAAAGGCGAAGGTTATCTGTGATGTTTTATATGGCTGCTTCCTACTTAAAACATCATACTCACTTTGGCCTAGATTATTATTGAGACTCAGTGGTGGGTCACAATAACTGTGGATGCTGTAGAAGGTACAGGTCCTTTGGAGTTCCTTGCTGGTGTTAATATCAACATCTTCCCAACAAAACAAACTGTAAACAACTGATATTTTTAGGCTTGCCACTGAACCAGATTAGTGCAGAAGAGGTAGCAGAAACTGTAGCAAATTTCAGCATTCATCATAAACAGGCCAGTTTGGGCAAATTACTTCTTACCTGAGAATACATCTCTATTCTTTCAATCCTCTCTGTTAATTTTCCTATCAGTCATAGGAGAACAGAATGCTCTAGGAAGGGAAGGTTTGCTACTAGCAGCTTGGAAAAACACTTTTGTTTTCTTCGCATAATTTCCAGCAAGTTTGTTTCTAGTCATGTCTTGGCGGCCTGAAATAATGTTAAAATTTCATAACTTGCACCTTCTGCTCAAGCTCACAAGAGCCAGCATTCCATTTACAAACAAAATGTCTCTAAGACTCTTTTCGCTGTTCTTAAGGGGGGAACAGGTGACAGACTTCAAGAAAGATAAAAGAGGATGCATCATCCACAGAGATGAAAGCTGCAGAATGTCATCAAGACAAACATTTCTGGGTTTTCCCCAAACACAGAACTGACCTGCTATTTTCATTGCTTTTCAGGGCCATTTATCTCAGCAGACACAAGGACCCATCAAAGAAGTAAACACAGATGCTTGATGGATGAGAACTTGCAGGTGCAGCAGGAGCCTGCTGCCTGAGGACTGAATGAATCAGCAGCAGAGCAGACTGCTGCAAAGAGAAGGGACTAATGAACAGGAAGCAAAGGACGTGGATGTCCATGACATGGAGGAAATCCAAGCTACTTCTGTACCTGTTCTTACTGCTACTGTAGCTCCAGCCACTGGACAGTTCAAGGCGCAGATTATGCCTGTGTTGGCTGATACAGTTCCTGACTGGAAGAGCATGTAGAGTCTAAGGAATTCTGCTTATATAACATTATACATGAATAGTATTAGAAAACCTATCTTACGCAGTACCATCTTCCCTACCACCATCTTGCTGCTCAGACCTTTTTTGCCAAGTGCTGTAATGTTGACCTAGGATTTTAAAGAGTAGGCTGGGCTAGAATTAACAGTAGCTATGGACATCCCATATTCATGAATTTTCTGCCACTCTGGGCCAAGGATTGCATCACAGGAAGACAGTTCCTTTCCAGTTTGCAAAGTCATGATTATTTCAGTAAACAGAGTTATATAGTAGCTGTATGATGCCATTATTTTCATCCCCAGGACAGTTTTGGAAGCCTGATAACTCTTTCATTAGTATTATATGAGTGAGATTAGTACTCACCACCTGACTGAACCACAGTGGTAATTCCTTTGCTAATGTTTATTGCTGTACCACTGACAGTTTCAGCCTGCCATCGTTAGTGATGAGTGACTGAAGCACAACAGCTTTGACTCTTTGATGAAGGATTACCCTTAAGCTGGTACTTTATTAGGATTTGGTTGTATTCTAGTTTCCAGGAACTAAAACCTTGCATTTCCTTTTCCTGCATTGAACCCTGCCCTATCTCACCTTCCATATCTACTGTTTGATTTAAAAAATATGAAAATGTAGGGTATTTAATTCATGGGAATATTTAAACTACTTCCTAGACAGCAATGGTTTTCTGTGTTTGCCTGTGGTAACTGAAAGTCAGCCTTGGGTGAGGTGGAAGAGAAGAGGGTCTTGTCATCACAGGACTCATGTGCATGGCACAGTGTCTACGGCAGACAGGCAGTAGTAATTGGGATTTGGGACATGGAGATTAGAAATGCTGGACCTTTGAAGTACAAGGATGTTTTTGACTATTTGCAGGATTTTGTACCATTCTTATCATGAGGACCAGTCATAAAAAGCAGCTGGAGTTGTAGCCTTGCTGTGACTGCTGGAGTTACATAGGCATCACATATATTAAAGTTACTGTTAGTGGCTATTAATACCTTGTATAGCTAGATCTGTACTGTCAATTCTTATTAGTCATCAGTTGTTAGCAGCTTTAAGGATTAGAGGAGCTCATGCTGGTGCTAAATAGGTTATATATTCGTGTGGACTGATAAACAGAGATTCATAAGTCAGTTTGTTATTTCTGTGGACTCAACTCGCCCTGTGTGAGCTACAAGGTCAGCCCAAAACAGCAGTTCCAAGCCATGTGATGTGTCTTTCCTGTGCAAAAATCCAAACCATCAATTTTGAAATGCCCGGCTTGCCACTGGAGAGAGCCGTCATAGCTGCCTGTTTTAAGACAAGCATGCCCCTGTTTTCTTTTGTAGTGGAAGAACTGGAAGCAGACATCTGAACCTATGACATGGGCAGGAGCTGGTGGCCTCCACGCTGACCATGATACCATAAGAAACATATGCCACCTCTGAGGGGCACAGCACTGGTGCTTGTGAACCTGACCAAGAGGCCAGCATTAGTTGTAGTGTCAATTGCAGTTTAACAAATGACCTATTATTTCCCCACAGTGGTGCTTTACTGAAGTTTGTCACGTCACAGGAGGCAATTCAGACCAGGTCATTCAGTGTGTGCCCTTCTGCCCCCCCGAGTCTACTCTGATTATACAGAGTCATCCTTTGGCCCTGTGGAAGAAGAGACTAAAAGAGCTTCATCTTGGATTATCTAATGCTGTTGTGTTTGGGAAGTCTTCTTAATGTATCAGACTTAGTTTTGGCTTCTCTCTCCAAATCAGCTAGCATGAGTGAAGCTGCAGGCATCTTCTGACTTCTTAGGTACTTGCCTTAGCTGTTGAACCTGACCCAGAAGCATTTGAGGCATTTGCAGCTTTCTTCTTGTGGAAGACCCTTACAGGCCTGTTGTGAAAAAGCCCACCAAATCAGGCACTGCAAGTAGGGTAGGAGGGAGCACCACCAGATGTGGAAATCCTGATGTCAACCCGGGACTCCAATCCACTGAAAAGCATCAAGACTTAGCAGGTTTTGTGCATGGCCATCTACAGAAACTTCACATGCTAATAAGGTTAGGTACTGAGTGGAATTTTTTAGCATCTCGTTGGCACCTGAAAGCAAGACTTCAGTCACTTTGGATGGACTCATCTCACTTGTCTTTAGACATACGTCCACAGTGTAGATACATTTGTCTGACTTTCACTGCAGCCTTACTTTTTATTCACTGCAAAGAAACAGGCACGTTCAGGGCATGATTCATCTGACCTGCTTTACACATTTATGTGAAACTCTTCCTATTATGACACTTCAGTGTTTAAATCCTTGTGATTCCAAAAATGTACTGTATATTGATGTCTTTAAAATTATTTGTGAATAATCTTGCTGTTACAGTAGTCAGTAGGGTTCAGTTAGTAGGCTGTCAATAACGTATTCATATTCTTTCTGCAGAGCAAAACTTTTTGTTGAATTAATTTGTTTTAATTTTTATTTTCTACAGAGATTATTCAGAGGCTGCTTCTGTTTGTTGGAAATTCTGACATGACCATGAATACTGTCTTTTTTTGTTTCAGATAAACTTCGAAGAAGCATGCCTAACCTTGCTCGGATGCCAAGTACCCCCACTGTTAACAGCAGTGCTGGCTTTGCTAGTTCTCCAGTCACTGTGAGGAACAGTCAGAGCTTTGACTCCAATTTGCATGGAGCGAGTAATGGAATTTCAAGGTTGCAATCATGTAGTAAGTACCTGTGTTCTTTAGCTGCATGCAAGGAAATGACAGAGTGCTAAAATATATGTCCCAGTCACTGATTCTCTGCTTTATGAAAAGTTAAAATCAGATTGTGTTCCTTTTGCACCAGATTTTAATATCACAGTGTCACAGTATGCTAGAGATTGGAAGGGACCTCAAAAGATCATCTAGTCCAATCCCCCTGCCGGAGCAGGAACACCTAGATAATGTTACACAGGAATGTGTCCAGGCGGGTTTTGAATGTCTCCAGGGAAGGAGACTCCACAACCTCCCTGGGCAGCCTGTTTCAGTGTTCTGTCACCCTCACTGAGAAGAAGTTTCTTCTCAAGTTTAAGTGGAACCTCTTGTGTTCCAGTTTGCACCCATTACCCCTTGTCCTATCATTGTTTGCCACTGAGTAGAGCCTGGCTCCATCCTCGTGACACTCCCCCTTTATATATTTATAGACACTAATAAGGTCACCCCTCAGTCTCCTCTAGAGACCCAGCTCCCTCAGTCTTTCCTCATAAGGGAGATGCTCCACTCCCTTAATCATCTTTGTTGCCCTGCGCTGGACTCTCTCCAGCAGCTCCCTGTCCTTCTTGAACTGAGGGGCCCAGAACTGGACACAATATTCCAGATGCGGTCTCACCAGGGCAGAGTAGAGGGGAAGGAGGACCTCTCTCGACCTACTAACCACCCCCCTTCTAATACACCCCAGGATGCCATTGGCCTTCTTGGCCACAAGTGCACAGTGTTGGCTCATGGTCATCCTGTCGTCCACTAGGACCGTGGATTATAGGAATATAGCTCAGGATTTTCAAAGTTTCTGGTTTGGAAAGCGAGTTCTGCCAGTCTTGCTATGCAGTATTGAGAGTTTCATCACCTCCTTTTTTTTTCTTTTCCCATTCCTTTTGTGCCAACTATAAAACTAAAATTATAATACCAGTAAGTAGCAGTAGTAGTGCAGAAGCACTGTAATGCAATTAATTCCTATAAACTTATATTTTTAGTTTTGATACTAAAATTGAAAATGGCTTTTCTTGGTAATTTATACAATGCTGGGTTTACAGTACACTGTGTAAATACTGTCTTAAAATACATGACCTCTCTCCTGCTGAAGTTAAGCCACTTCTGAACAAGTGTGATAAACAGAGGGTTATGTCCTCAAGTGTAATATACTTGTTGAGTGGGGGAATTAAAATTACTCTGTAATATGTTCAGTTTAGGTGACTTCTTGATGGGGGGGATAAAGAGAATATTGATCTAGTGGATGTTAAAATTATTAATGTAGAACGTGTCTTTAAATAATTTGCTGAGAGTTCAAAAAGGATTGGCCTGTATGTGCTGTGTTAGTTTTATATGCTTCAGGCTTTTGACAGTTTGCTTTTGATATGTGGCCTCTGAAACAGATGCATGTCTGGTTGTACACCAGAGGGCAGGATTGTGTAGAAAATCTGTGTATAAAGCTTCTGGAGCCTGTAGCATTGATTTAAAATGATAGTTTACATAACATTTGCCTTGGAATATGCTGTTATAGTCAAGATCTTTTTATAGCCTTTTGGTTGTTTTTATACATAAAGCTGAGACTTCTGTGATGTTTTATAATGCTTTATGCAGCGTTCCTTAAACAAGATACGGTTATGGTCAGCTAACTTACAAAAACCTAAATGGTCTAACTAATTAATTGATACGTCAACAGTTTCTCCTACTTAAAGCTCTATTTGTAAAGGTGGAATTAGTGTGCTTGTAATGGCTAATAAAACTTTTCTGAGGGGAAAAAGAAGGGTGGGGTGAGAATTTTGTTCAGGACGGGGATGGAACAGGGTATTTTAGTTCACTGTAGTGTTACTAGACACAGTATTGAATACAAGGGAATTTTCATCAGTTTCTAATTAGTAAGTAAATTGATAATGATGTGATATGTAATGATACATATAATAATTTATCCTTATTCATATCTCTTTAGAAATGAGTAATACTACCTAGCATCATCTGTTGCATATTGACCTTGCTGCTTCCTTTTCTACCACTCTTTACAGTTCCATCACCAGGACAGCTTCAACACAGAGTTCACAGTGTGGGACATTTTCCAGTGTCTGCCAGACAGCCTCTCAAAGCTACTGCATACGTAAGCCCAACCGTACAAGGTAGTAGCAGTAGTAGCAGCAGCCTTCCAGTGTCCAATAACTTGCAGTTATACTCTAACACTGGGATCCCAATGCCAAACAAGACTGCCAGTCAAGGGATTGCAGGGCGCAGTGCTCTTCCAAGACCATCACTGGCCATCAATGGGAGTGGCATCCCTAGAAGTAAAATTGCACAGCCAGTTCGAAGGTAAGAGTTAAACAGGCCTCCTTCCATATGTAGATGGCTTTGGCTTAGATTGTCTTTGGGTTTTTTTTGTTTGTTCGGTTGGCTTGGTTTTGTTGGTTTGTTGGTTTTTTTTGGGCTATAAACCAGAAGAGTTTATGGCTCCCAATGCTGAGTCAGTCACTGAATGGGTGAAGATTTTTTTCCAGAAATAGCGAACAGGTTTTACTGGTAGTTCCTAGTAAACTATGATAATTGATAGGATGTAATCACATATAAGTAAGAATGGTTTGCCACCTGTCAATAAGAAATAAAAGCAAATGTATCCCTGTTGTTGTGAATGGCAGTAGACTGCAAAAATGCAGCTTGTGACATTACAGCATTGTGAGGAAGAAACTATCTTGGATAGTACAGTCTTGGGTTGAACTAGCATCTCTTCAACTCCAGCTGTGAGAAAATAGGGGAACAGGGAATCCTGGAATATCACATACTTGGCAGTGAGCTATGCTGTTAGGTGAATGTATTTTTGCATTTTTTTCCAAGAGAATATAGTTCCCAAATGATTTTATTTTTTGGGGGTGAGTATTAAAATAAGCTTGAATAAAGATAACAGAACATACAGCTTGAGTAAATACTCTTAGCTGTATGTTCTGTAATTAATAGGTGATGAAGTTTCTCAAAGAGAAATGTCTATCAATTTGCATCAACTCTTCCAACTACTCCCCATCGCATGCATCCCCCCTCGTGTGAGGACCTGCTGTACGACCACCTGGTTTTCTGTTTGATGAACTGTCGCTGTTTAGATCACACCATTTTTATACTTCTCATTAGATACTGGCTAAATCCAGAGTAACTTCGATTGCTCACATTCTCACTTTGGTTGGGTTACTTGGGAGTTACACTGATGTGACTGGCAACAGATTTTGACCAACTGTGGTGAAACTTTCATAAAGAGCCATTAGGTTTCTTCTTTGATGAAGCCTGTACCGTGAGATTTCTATTATAACCTCCTTTGCTCTCTGCTGGAGCTCTTTCTGTTAGAGCTCTTTATAGTAGACGGTTTTCTTACCATTTTTTTTTTTTTTCAACTTTCCCTCACTTCATAGTGTTCTGCAGAGCTCTTAAATCTTTGGTAACAACATGTGAGAAAGATACTTCCTAGGCCATGAAGACCAGTCCCTTGCTATTTTGTAACTTTGCATCCAACAGACAATATTAAAGAAAAACAAAGTTGAGATTTCAGTGGGAGGGTGAGACACCTCAGTCTCTGCACTGGTTTTATTAGAAGCTGGTTCACATCAGTAACAAAGCTATTCATAGTCCAGAAAGTCAGAGCTCCTGTCCTCTTACCTTCAGATGTACCTTAGCAGGATCCTATGTTGACAGAGCCAGACCAGTGATCATTGATGATGGATGGTCTTTGCACTGTAGGAATGACAAGTTTATACGTCTCTAAAAGCACAGGCAGATTGGAGCTCTTTAAGACCCTGGATTTGTTTTATTTATGCATGTGAAAAATAAGGGCAATTTCAGTTCATATGGAATTTTCTTGGAAGCAGTTCAGCCATCAGAGGCAGATTTTCTCTCTGTTGATTTTTGTCACTGTGGTCATTCCAAGGAATTGTATTTCACATTATCACTCAAGAGTCTAGACTGAAAACTTAAACTGTTCTGTTCATTACTTAAAAGTAGAACAGGTCTTTTATTTTTTAAATAAATCAGATGTTCAGGGATAAGTACACATTCAGAGCAGAGGTGTATCAGGCTGTTAGGTAGCCAAATTATTGGTATTTTAGCTATTTAAAATAGATTGTTAGACACTTTATATAGGATCTGCGTTAGGGAACTTCAGTATTTACTGCATAGGATCAAACACAGGATAAGGGAGTGCTTTAGATAATTTGTAAAATAAATTATAATAGACAAGATAACAACTTGGCTAAATATTAAACACTTTTCTCCTGAGATTCATGCATCCACAAGCAGCATAAAGAAGTTTTAACCATACAGTCAGTCTTTTCTTGGCCTTACAAGTGAGGCAGCACTTTTTTTTTGTTCCTGTTGAATGGATTCAGACAATCCCTCAGCTCTCTCCAGCTCTATGCTTGGGGCTTCTTGCAGACCCCTGCCTTCCAGTCCTCCATTTTCTATCCTTACATGAGGCAGCATGGCAAGGTGTACTGGGAGATGAGCAGGATAGTTAGGCTGCTTTACAGCAACCAACCAAGAGAGTTATTGATGGTGACCAGGGTCAGCCAAAAGTCCCAGTCTCCAGATAGGTCTACAGTGATGAGGCA
Source organism: Pezoporus occidentalis (assembly GCF_034315485.1). NCBI lineage: Eukaryota > Metazoa > Chordata > Aves > Psittaciformes > Psittacidae > Pezoporus > Pezoporus occidentalis. The sequence goes on from NW_026915835.1 coordinate 13,154,085, forward strand.
GGTTGCACCTAAAGCCAGGAAGTCAGTCAGCAGCTCAGAGTCTGGATCAACCCAGGTACCAGGTGCAGGCATGGTAGCAGTGTAAGCTCAGCTCTCAAGCCAAGGTGGAAGGCTTGCTTGTTCCTGCTGCCTTGAGCTGGAGCCAGTCACTGCAATCCAGCTGGTGATGGAAAAGTAGAAAGGGACTGCAGACCCTCAAAACCTGTTATCTCAAACCACAAGGCATTATACTGACAGCCTGTGCCTGTTTGAGATGGTTTTCAATGCTGGCACATGTTTCTGTTCACTGCCGGGGATATACAGCAGTATTCTTAGTTATTTTTAGCATAGTTATTCTTTACTTTGGCCCTCTCATAGAAAAAGTGTGAGAACAAGGCTTGAGACCTGGCTTTATAAGAAACAGTTTCATGGAATTGAGATGCTTTATTTTCAGCAAATTCTAGTGAAATAAAAATAAGGTTGCAGCAAATTAGAGATAACCTTCTTCATCAGCAGTGTGTTGGCAGTCGCATAGACTCAGATGGTTGGTTTTCCTTTTTTAAATCTTACTTGAAAGATTTAAAAGATACAGCTACCACTGTAGTTACCTGGAGAGTTTGGAATGTGCTCAGGACTCAGGAAACATTTTATAATAAGAATAAACACTCGATTAGTGAGAGAGGCAGCTTGGGTGTGAGGGTGGGGGCCTGGAGCATGGCGAGTTCCAAGTTGGAGTGGTGGTGCTGAGAATAGCAGCTCTCAGACTTCAGCTGTGGGGTAGAAACGCATTGTCGTGGGTCTTGGATAAAAAGGTCTGGAGCAAGATTTGGTAGAGTTCTTCAACTGCAAAGATCTTCCTGTTAGATCTTTCCTGACCATAGTGACAAAAATAGGTTTTTATCATCTTTAGCCCTGAAAACACAAATCTTCCCATTTAGAGGGGTCTCTTCATCATGACAATTATTCACCAAATTCCTTTTTACAGAGCTTTTAGTCTGTTAAGACCAGGAACAATAATGGGGTCTCATTGGAAGTGGCCTTAATTTCACTGTAGATCTCTATATTTACATTAGTGTGAAGCCAGAAATGAACCAGAGTGATGTCTTTAAGTAAGCCATAAAGCCAGTGTCACTGGAGAAGTAAATGATGTTTCTTACCTTGATCTTTCACATGAAATATGACTTCCTTCCCCTTTTTCTGTCATTTGGTTAATACAGTTTTCTTCAGCCTCCAAAACCACTTTCATCACTCAGTACGATGCGGGATGGGAACTGGAGAGATGGCTGCTATTGATGAAGGATACCCATCAACAGTGGAAAATAATGTGGATTTCATTACCCAGCTGGCTGGGTAGCAATGTTTTGGGAAAGGAGGGTCATACAGTATTATTTCCCCTGGGATTTTAATATGTAACCATCCATAATGCAATGTCATTTTTAAAAAATGAACATCTTATTGAGTACTAAATATTGCACTTAATTAGTTACCTGAACAGCTGCATTGTTACCAGACTAACAATGACAGTGTTGGAATTTGGAACTGAAGAAAGTTCCAGAATATTTCCTTGGAAAGAACTAGGAGATAATGCTTTTGAGCAGCTTTGCCATCCTGAAATTCTAAGTTAATTTATTTAGTGTAAAGTCACCATGCGTTTTATTTTGAATTTGGGGGGACCTATGTATGTGCTTGAATTTTTTTCTAGTGTTTCCAGTACATTTTATTTTGTATACTTAAGTTCATTTAAACTTGTCTGAACCTTGAACAGCAGAGAGATAATTTAACTTTTCTGTGCCATAAATAATATTTTTGGGGTAATGTACTTTTTTAGCGCTAGGAGCATATCTTACAAAGTGGTACCATTGGCAATACAAAACAGTATATTTATGTTGCAGAAGCACAAAAAAAAAAAGTAGCATTCACTGGAAATTGCCACCCAGCTGGGTCAGCATGATTTTGTTGGTCTTTCACCATTTGTTCAATTGTCATAGTGTTTTGTGTTTCAAACGGCAGCAAAAGTCACATTGCACTTACAAAGTGGTCTCTAAAACTACAGTTGATTTTCAGTACTTTATTACAAAAGAATTAAATTGTAACATTTTATTAACAGTTGCTTATGGAAAATGAGTTTTAATGCAAATAAAATTTTTGATAGACCTTTTACAAAATCCAATTGCACTAATCAATGCTTTCTTATAATGGCATATGACTTAATATTTGATTACAACTGTGTATACTGCTGTTTTGGAATGTTTCAGAAATAAAGAATCTATTTCAGCAATAGTTCAGCTCTTGAGTGTGCAGTGTAAACATTGTCAAAATTTAGCAACTGACATCTACTTAGCTCCCAGAGTTTTTATTACTTAGTATTTGTAAAGGTTATTCTGGATTTTTGCAAATAGTAATAAGTTCAGCTGAAAATTTCTGGGTCATTTTAATTGTGTTATAAAGCCATAGTATGCATCGAAGACATATGTATTATTTTTTAGTCAATCTTACTATGACCTTAAGAATTTTTTTCAGTTCAGTGTTCAGATTCTGCAAGTGCAAATATGACTTACAGTGGGAAACAGATGGTGTACCAAGTGGGTCTTTCACTGTGGCTCTGAATTCCTTTCAGTTTTGCTCTGAATTTGCTCGAGGACCTGCTTTTCTTAAATGGGCAAGCTAAAAGAAAAAAAAAGAGAAGCATTTAGTGGTGAGTAAAACCTTCATTACACTGAGAAGTGATTGTATAGTAGTGCAGTAGTGTCCCTGCACGGCATGATATTTTTTACCAGAGGTAAACGATTTTTCATGTTAGTTCTTATAATCCAGTTAAAATCCATTTTATAAAAAAAAAAAAAGGCAAAACTGTTGAAGAGGGTATCAGTAAATATTCCAGTGATGAAATTATCTCTACACAGGTAAGTATTCCAACAGGAGTGTCCCACACTTAGTTCATAAGAAGAAATTACTGCTGGTTAAAGCAATGGGTCGTTTGTGGACAAACTGTTGTCTTGCTTGTTTACCTTGCTTTTGGACTGATTGTGGCAGGGGTGCAGAGCCAGGTTGGGAGGGTGCTTTGACATTTGCCTGTGACATGAGGGCTGCAGAACCTCTCAGATTAATGAACTGTCATGCCTTGTGATGCTAGGGAACCAGCACTATCTATTTCATGAAAAATGGTTACAGACTAGTGGCAATGGTTAGCTTTTGCTCGTTGCTGTCTGTGCCAGCCCTGGTCGGAGCTGTCTCTTCACTCTGTTCCCTAGCACCAAGATTTTACCCGTTTTCCTCCATTATCTGGGACATCACAACCCTACAGTACTCTCAATTTTACAAATAGGTCGCAACTGTTAGAGGTAATACTGGTTTGTACACAGGAGGGCAGTATAGACTTTGAAAATGTTTTCTTTTTTTGGTAGTTAAAGCTCTTCTGTTTTCCAGGCTCTTGGTTTGAACCCAGTGTATATGTTTTCTTCCAGTGTTGTTTATGTATGATGCCAGCACGTAAAAGGAAGGTGCCCAACTGTTTGTGATTTGCATTTTTAAATTTCACACTGCAACATGTGGTGTGAACTGGAGAGTCAAGCATTTTGGATATAATAAGCTATTTGAGTTAAGATGCCATTGTTTTTCCTGTTTTAGTTATCCTGTTCCCTTGAAATACGTCATGTCAGGATTTGGTAACCTTATAACTTTGCTGTTCTAAGTGTTTTTGTCAAGTATCTGTCACACTGGATACCATCAAACTTCATGAGGAAATTCAAGGTGTGAGCAGCCTGATCTGTTGTACCCTCAAAAGAATCTAGAGAGTCACACTGGTTTCAAGCACAGACTGTGGTACTGGTGCTGTTTGCCTTTTGACGGTGGAGCCGGCTGTCTCCCCTGAGATTAGCATCAACTAAAGAGGTACTACTGCACAGTGTCACGCGTACTTCACTGAAGTGTAACTGGGGGCAAACCATGTGAAATATGCAACATAAAACCACCTCTGACATGCTCAATTTTTTGAGAGGCAGAATCTCCCCCAGGGCAATTGCAAACAGCAAGGCCACTCGATTATTTTTAAAAGTAGGCTCAAACTTACTTTTCACAACCGAAACTTAATATCTAAGTGTAAGGGAACATTTGAGAGCTCTGTCTTTACTCCCTCTTTGGTGGTTCTCTATTGGTCCATGATTGCAAATCCCATTCCTGTCTCCTTGTTGCTGCATCCCCAAAATTGCCTGCCTCCTTCTGTTGAAACTGTAGTTGGGCTCAGCTCTTGAGCTCATGGCAGAGTCATGACTCTCAACCTTTTTCTCTAAGGTTTTTTCCCCTCCCTTTTTAGTCACTGGGAATTACAGACCAGTCAGTCTCACCTCTGTACCTGGCAAAATCTTGGGGCAGATTCTCCTGGAAGGCATGCTAAGGCACATGAAAAACAACAAGGTGCCTGGTGACAGCCAGCATGGCTTCACTAAGGGGAAATCCTGCCTGACCAATTTGGTGGCCTTCTATGATGGGGCTACAGAACTGATGGACAGGGGTAGAGCAGTTGATGTCATCTACCTGGACTTGTGCAGAGCATTCGACACTGTCCCACACAACATCCTTGTCTCTAAATTGGAGAGACATCAATTTGATGGATGGACCACTCAGTGGATAAAGAACTGGCTGGATGGCCGCCCACAAAGAGTTGTGGTCAATGGCTCAATGTCTGGCTGGAGACCAGTAACGAGTGGTGTCCCTCAGGGATCGGTATTGGGACCGGTCTTGTTCAACATCTTTGTTGGTGACATGGACAGTGGGATTGAGTGCGCCCTCAGCAAGTTTGCCAATGACACCAAGCTGTGTGGTTCGGGTGATACGCTGCAGGGAAGGAATGCCATCCAGAGGGACCTCGACATGCTTGTGAGGTGGGCTGATGCCAACCTCATGAAGTTTAACCATGCCAAGTGCAAGGTCCTACACCTGGGTCAGAGCAATCCCAGGCACAGCTACAGGTTGGGCAGCCCTGTGGAGAAGGACTTGGGGGTGTTGGCTGTTGGGAAAATGAACATGAGCCGTCTTCATTGTGCTCTTGCAGCCCAGAAAATCAACCATGGAACTGTTGGAACAAGTCCAGAGAAGGGCCATGAGGATGATCAGGGGACTGAAGCATCTTCCGTATGAAGATAGGCTGAGAAAGCTGGGGCTGTTCAGCCTGGAGAAGAGAAGGCTGCGTGGAGACCTCATAGCAGCCTTCCAGTATCTGAAGGGGGCCTATAAGGATGCTGGGGAGGGACTCTTCATTAGGGACTGTAGTGATAGGACAAGGGGTAATGGGTTCAAACTTAAACAGGGGAAGTTTGGTTTGGATTTGAGGAGGAAGTGCTTTACTGTAAAGGTGGTGAGGCACTGCAATGGGTTGCCCAGGGAGGTTGTGAATGCTCTATCCCTGGCGGTGTTCAAGTCCAAGTTGGACAGAGCCTTGGGTGACATGGTTTATTGTGAGGTGTCCCTGCCCATGGCAGGGGGGTTGGAACTAGGTGATCTTAAGGTCCTTTCCAACCCTAACTATTCTATGATTCTAAAAGATCATTTTCCTCTCTCCCTGCTTTCACCATGTCACTGCTTTGCCCACTTCTTGTGTATCACTACTGATTTCCTCCTCCCTTTGAAATACAGTTTAAAAGGTTATGAGCTTATTTTAGAAAGCCATGGACAGTATCCTATCCCTTTACTAGTTACTTACTGAGCGTGGCTTCCCATATCCGTGATGTCAGGCTGCATTGCGCCTGTTCCAAGCAAAGCACCTCCTAGCTCCCTTCCATGTTGTCCATTACTGTGGGGAAAGTCCCTCATAAACATAAGGGTCTCAATTTTTATTTGTCTGCATATCCTTCCTTAAAAGCTTTTTCACTGGTACAGTACCACTCAAAGCAGGACAATGGTGTCTTCTTACTGCTCTTGAGTCCTTTAATAGATGCTGTCTAACCAATTTTCCTTTCTGTGATTGATGACTATTGCTGTACCTAAATTCCAAGTTGTTGGAAACCTGGATTCCTAGATTTTTCCTTTGTGCTTGTATAGCATGAAACCCAGTAGGATTTCAGGCCTGACATTACAATGTCTGTATGCTAACACAAATACTAAAAATTAGCATCTTCATATGGAAAACACTATTTAAATATCTACTATGAATGGTGGATGAGGTTTCATACTTTAAAAGAATTGGGGCAGTAACACTGTTAAAAACAGGCTTGTGGTGTTTAATCTTCAGGCATGACTTACCAGTTGAGAAATCATGGATAAAAAAGGAAATTGCTGAGCTGGATGACTTTTCCTGTCACCGTTGTGTTGAAAAGGTATGTCCAAGCTGGTCTGGTTTAGTTTTCTTTTCCCCAGCTGACGAGCCCATCTGCTCAGCCATCTTTTTCCTGTTGTCTACACTTCCAGTTCTTGCCCTCACCAGATTCCCACCTTTCTTGTAACCTGTCTCAGGGGTTACACATGCTTTTGTGGCTGGTGTGGTTCCTGACCATCCGCCTGCAGATCCCACCAGTTACCAAGTTCCGCTCCTTGCTCACCAGCCTGGGGAGCAGGTCCTCAGTGCATCTGTCTGTTGGGACTTTAAGCTGTTACCTGGCAAGGTAAGCAGTTATACTTAATCTAAGTTAACAACAGTGGAAGGGATGTTTAAGGCATGAAGAGATGCTCATAGCTCTGAGAAGTTAGTAATTAATGCCAGAGTCAGTGATGCCTTAGCAGGGTCACACCTCTACTCTCTGATATGACCAGGCTGCCCATTAGTTCCAAATGCAATTCAAGGGATTGGCCTTGACCTAAAGAGGGCTGAGAGATTATATTTCTACAGGTGCAGTTCAGCAACACTTTCTACAAAGCGTCTCATGAAAGGAAGTGGGGAGATCAGGTAGGTTCATTCTTGAAGCCTCGTTCCTTTTTATATAAGCCAAGCATTTAGGTGACTTTGGCATTACAAACCCTTACCCATAAACAAAATAATAATTTAAAGAAAAAGGTATTGGGAGTCCTTTGGTGCCTAAATGCTGATTTTAGCATAATCTTCATGTCATTTTCATGATTGCACCGCTGAAGGCTTTACAATACCAAGCAGCACACTCTGATAGTCTATTTTAAGCATCCTGAGCCCATAAGGGGAAAGGGGTGAAGCAAAAGGTTAGAAGTTTATAAGTCATAGTATGAAACCTATTGTAGCTGCCATTTTCTGAACAGTGGCTCTGTATTTTGAAATGTCGTTATGACACATTTTTGCAGATCTCATCTCTTTTTGGTCATGACTAGTTCATATGGCTCCCCAATCCATTTAAGTGTGTATGTAAAGATGTGCTAATTTCTTTGCATGTATTCCATGCTGCATGGGAGGTTTTAATAATTTCAACATAGTGGCAAGACAGGGTACTTTCAGCATGGAATTAGTTGAAAACTGGTTCTTGGTTTCTGGGTCAGTTTTAACTCTTTGCTTTACCATGATAGGTCTCTCAAACTATTCACGTTTATGGCCATCTCATCTTGTACTGTGACTTTAGCAGCTTTTTTTCCTTATTGAAAGTATGTGGACCAGTGCAGTGATGTTTATGACTACAAATAGACGAGGTAGCTGAGAAGATAATATTTTTTCAGATATTGATAGGTACACTGACAACATACTCATCTAGATCTGGAGATGTGAATGGTGCATTCTTGGGGGGGGGAGGAATGAGGAGGGTTAAGTGCTAAATATGAATAATGAAGTGCTTCATTCATGCATTACCTTGAGCAGAGTATGAAATTATAGCAGGCAGTTACGTATATATAAAAGCGACTGGTAGTCTCGTCTTTCACTGGCTCATGTAGAAAATTGGGCTCTCTGAACCATGATAAGAAGCTTGGAGAAAGAATGATGGTTGAACTTCAAATTTTCTGCAGAGAAATACTTTAAAAGTTAATCTCTTCTATGGACTTCTTGACTTTTTTGAGGTGGAGAAAAGCTCAATTTTTAACACAGTCAAAAGACATGCGCAGTTCCCAGATGCAGCTATCAAAATTATATGAAACTGCAAGTAGATAGACAACAGATAACATCCAAAGGCCATAAAGTGACTCTTACTTGAAGTAAAATGTGACAAATACATAAAATGAAGGCGACTGTCACTGTCTTCACTCTCATTAGCTATTTGGTGATGCAGTATTGTATTCAGTCCTCTTAATGTAGAGGGGCTGGACATCTGAAACCAGTTGAGCCACGTAAGTTGTTCTTGTGATTGGACAGAAAAACACCCTTGTGGCTCTTGCACACTTAGTAGTAGACTTGGCCATGCAGTGTGGAACTGCAGCAGTCCTGATGCTTCCCAGGAGTGCAGTGCTTGCTGCACGTGTGGTACCCAGATGCACAGCCATCACTGCCTACTATTATCTGTGAAGGTACCAGGGAGCAGATGTTCATTTGTTTGCCAAGGTGGAGTGCTTAAATGAGGCTAATTACTGGGGCAGAGTCCAGCTGGGCTATGATACTCAAACTTGGTATTTTTGTTCTCTAAGCATAGCCAAAAGATGTTTTGTCTTTTTAAAGACAGTCTGCTCTGTAGAGCTCTTTCCCTATACTTAATGCATGCAGTATTATATTTTTCTATTGTGACTAATTTGAGTTAAAGAATGAAAATAATCTTTCTTTGTTAAAAAATGAAAACAATATTTCCTTTTTTGTTTCTGTTCATTTCATTTACTCCTTGCCCCTGAGATTTCTGTCATTCCCCTAGAAAAATCAAGTATTATTCCTTTATCCTTATGGCCAGACCTATAGATAGAATAAGCCTGCAGCCAAATTCCCAAACTGAGCTCTAGCAATCCAGCCAACTTTCATACTTTGCAGTCTGCACACAGATGTTACTGAAAAAAGGTATGTTATCTGTATCCAAGACTGAACTTTTCAACAGTAGAAGCAGCAGAAAGCATGATGTGGACGTCAACTACAATACACCTAAACTGGATTATTTGGAATAATTTTCGTTCAATAATAGAAAATGGAGAAAATGCTAATATGTTTCTCCACTTTTCTTTTCAACCCTTCCTACAGGAGGTTCTAATAGCCTCATTTTTGGATATTTGTAATAAGCGATTTTCAATTTCTGATTATGAATTTCACTGAGCCCATAAAAATGTTGAATTCCCTTTTAGCAAAATGTTTCATGACTACTGACCTTTTTAGGAGGCTTACACTGTTTCTAAAACTAAGGTATTCCAATGCCAGCATCAGCATATAATCCATTTTCTTTATACAATGTTGCTTATTTCCCGTTTAGTTCCTTTAAATGTGAATAATTGAAGTAAAAGTTGAAGAACTAAGAAGAAAATTCAGTTTAGAAAGTGTGATTTATTTTTTTTTTTAAGCCAAAACAAATCATAAATATGTGTTTTGATTTAATCCATGTTTTTCTAGGTAGTCACTGACTGCACTGGACTATGCAACACTGATTATATATACATACACAACAGCAAAAATACACCTATCCAGGCTATGAGCAGCCAGTTTCTCCAGGGGAGCATTGTGGGAAACAGTGTCAAATGCTTTACTTAAGTCCAAAGAGAAAATGTCCACAGCCTTTCCCTCATCAACCAGGTGGGTCACCTTGTCATAGAAGGAGATGAAGTTGGTCAAGGAGGACCTGCCCTTCATGAGTCCATGCTGACTGGGCCTGATCCTTCCATTTTCCCACATGTGCTTTGGAATCTCACTTAGGATCATGGGCTCCATGTTCTTCCCTGGCACTGAGGTCAGGCTGGCAGGCCTGTAACTTCCAGGGTCTTCCTGCTGTTTTTGTAGAGAGGCATCACGTTGCCAACCTTCAATCCTCTGGGACCTGTCCATTAGACCGGGACTGCTGATAAATAATGGAGAGTGGCTCAGCAAGCTCCTCTGCAGCTCCTTCAGCACTCCTGGGTGTAACCCATCTGGCCCCATAGACTTGTGTGCATCTAAGTGGAGCAGGAGGTCACAACCACTTCTTCCTGAATTATGGGGGCTTCAACCAGTTCCCCATCTCTACCATTCAACTAAGGGAACTAAGTACCCTAAGAATGGCTGGTGTGACTATTAAAGACTGAGGCAAATGCAGCATTCAGTAACTCAGCCTTTTCCTCATCCTCAGTCGCTATGTTTCCTCTAGTATCCAGTAGAGGATGGAGGTTCTCCTTGGACCTCCTTTTATTGCTAATATATTTGTAAAAGTACTTTTTCTCATCTTTTATGGCAGTGGCTAGATTTAGTTTCATCTGTGCTTTCACCTATCTGACTTTCTACATAACCTAACAGCATCCTTGTACTTTTCATGGGGCGACAGTCACTTCTTCCACAGGAGATAGATTCTCTTTTTTTCCCCTGAGTTCAAGCGGTATCTTCCTGATATTTTCAATTGATGCAAAACAGCATCAGTGTTGTAAAATGGGACCCATTCAAATTTATAGATACGGCTGCTTGGTTGCGTGCTGATGGGCCTGACTCCTTTTAAGTATGCTCTCATCTGACTGATGTAGGTGAAGTCTGATCCAGAAGCTATGCCAAGTGTTAGTGGAGCTTATCTTTCTTCTTAAGACATCTTAATTACTTTGGCTACAGTCTCACGCAGATGCAGATCTGGGTAGAAGATCGTGCATCTGCCTTACCTAGTTCAGTACTGTCAGTCTGGTAGCTGATAGCTCATAACAAATCTGTGGCTTTGTTATCCAGCCCTATAGTTTGTAAGCACACTACCGAGTGATGCTCTTTGATGAAGAGCCAAATGTATTTATACAGTCTTACATTATGAGCATGTTTTTTCTGGAGCACTGAGTACTTGCCGCTACCATTGGAATAGTAGAATGGTTTAGGTTGGAAAGGACCTTAAGATCATCTAGTTCCAACCTCCCTGCCATGGGCAGGGACGTTTTCCACTAGACCAGGTTACTCCAAGACCCATCCAACCTGGCCTTGAACACTTCCAGGGATGGGGCATTCACAACTTCTCTGGGCAACTGCTTCCAGTGTCTCACCACTCCCACAGAAAAGAATTGTGTCTAGCTCAAGTGGTAAAACTTCTAGCACCTTTGAAATTACACACTGGGCAAATTTTATTTTCCTGATATTCTTTTACTAAAGTCTCATTTAAACTGAGGTTTCATTATTGTATTTTCACAGGGCAATATCTTAGAGCCTGTTTCTGAAAGCAGTGTATACAATGCCATTGAGCAAAAATGGCTTGGAATGAAATTACTGCCTGGACATGGATATTCTGTATTTCTGTGGAATTTCAAACTTGGTGCACATAACATTCTGTTCAAAATAATGATTTAGTTTGTTTTGCATTGTCGACGATATATTTTCCAAAGGAAACAGGAAGAAAAATGCTATTTACTTCACAAGCTATTCCAGACAATTGGAAAGATAGTTTTCTCTGGCACCTAATTGCTTTATACAGAATTGGGTGTAAATGCCAGTATTGATTAAAAAGTCTCAGGTATTCATAAAATCCATGTTAACTACATAAAACAGCATGGTAAAAACTACATCCAAGGGGTATTTACATAATAGTGGACTCCATCATGGTAAGTCTTAACAGTATTGCCAAGAGTAGCAAGAGTAGGCTTATGGCCTCCATATAGACTAAACCAAGAGTTTGCTCAAGAAATTCATGTCTTACTCCAAAATATAAATCACAGGTGCTTGTCGGGTTTACATAAGCACAGTATACTTCCAAGAAAGAAATGGAGATGTGGAAATCTTGGAGCATTTCAGCAGTGTTTCGGAGCATAAACTGCTGAAAAGAGCTTTGTTTCCTTCTGCATCATTTTGTAACCTCACTCAATATCCTGTCTACTTTATATCCTCACTGTGAACAATATATGATAAGATGAAAGGCAGTTTACATAAAAGGCCGTCTCCTTGAAGAGAACTTATAAAGTGCGTCTCCTGTATATTCCTTTAATCCTTTGTAAAGCAGTGAACCGCAGTTTTGCCCTCCGTTTTGAAACTTTTCCTTAGTTCCACAGAGCAGATAAGTTTGTTGTGAAATAGCTGCTTTTTTTTTTTTTTTTTTTTTGGTCTGCTTTCCTGTGGGAGAGAAAAGATACAGGAAAGCCTGTCTCCTGGCATGTGTTAGCCTGCTGACAAAATCACAAAGCAGTGAAAATGACCATATTTTCTAAAACCCTCCATACTGTCACAAAGCAAGCTTGACATGCCCACACTTGTATAACAGGATTAAATGTTTGTGCTGTGGTAGTGTCTGGGGGCTGGGAGAAAGCTGGGCTCTACACAATAAAACCAAAGAGCCTTGTCCGAAGCAGCTGCAGTCTAGGTGAGGGCATTGCCCAAGCTCTGTGTACCTTGTTGTAAGAATAACGCTCTTTCATCTGCAAGAGGATTGCAGAGCCAATTCTGAGACAGGAGCAAATAGCCAGGAGAGTAAACTGGAAATTAGAAAAGTTCTCTTGCCTTCCCCAAACATTTTCTGTAGGACTGATCATTTTTATGTTCTTTCCTTACCAAGCATCTGCTCAAATGGTCCTTGCTTTAACAAATTTACCATGTACGCATATAAGCCTAGTATAACATAGTTATTATTTAGATAGTATGGAAACTACTGTGAAGCAAATAACAATTTCTGATGCTATTGAACACAGGCAACCATTTAGCAATAAAGAAAAGCAGTAAAACAATAGAACTTTCTAATTCATATTTGAAAAAAACAAACCCTGTGCAGATACATATTGTGGAGACTGGATTATTTTGTGCTATCGATGCATTTAGTTAATGAGCAAATGCTCTGTTGCAAGTTTAGTTTTGTTCTTTATTCTGTAGGCTGATGAAGATTTTGCATCTTCATGTCATGGAATAAAATAGGACAGACCCAAGCGGAAGGAAAGGGGAGAAAGAGAATCAGAAATGCAGCTAATTGATGGCAATAGTACTGTGTTTGAGGGCCAAGGGGCAGGTACTGATCCATGAGGTACACCAGCAGTCTGTGTTTTCCTCACTAGCTTAAACTCCTAGCACAAGAAAGGGTTTTTAAAGTAACCCCGTTTGTTCTCTCCCCTTTCCAAGCTCTTTATGTTTTTATGTTGTTGGTTTAAGTGCCTGTTTCTGAGAAGAGATGGCTTTTCAATCTTCTGTAGCAACTTCAGAGCTGCCAAAGTAGTTTTCTACAGGGAGAAAAGTAAAAACTATTCCATGAACAGTGAGAACCAGTATGGATGAGGCAGAAACTTGATTTTTTTTTACCTCACAAGCCATATTTATATTTTTTTAGCTTTTTTCATTTTGTTATTTTAAAATCTAATAGAAAAGTGACAACTGCGAGCCAATTTATTGGCCCTGTGCTATTCCCTTTGTGCTGTAAACAGAGGGCTAACTTAAAAGATCTTCAGAGACCTTAGAAGTCCAGTAAATGGTACTATATATCTCATCCTTATGTTACACATACTGATTCTTATCTAGAAGGTCAATGGACTTTTCTGGGATGTTCCAGAGACAAGATGACATAGATATGTCCAGAATTCAGGTAGCAGAACTTTTTTGTCTAGACTGAGGAAAAATTAGTGTCCTTCAATGTCCAATCTTATATATGCCAGCTGCTAATCCAGCTGTCAAGATTGAGGAAAGGAGAGAGGACAGGAGAAAACTGAGAGAATTGTGGTTTATCTGTATTTATTATTATATTATATTAAGGTGGTTCACAACTGTAGTAGTGAGCCAGAGCATCTGGGCTAAGGCACTTCATGTTCTGATACTGATTATGCATGCACTTTCCATCACAAACCAAACACTTCAGTATTTTTCTGTGTGGTCTTCCAATGACTGTAAACAAAATTGCTGTTCTGTTTTCTAATGTTTGGTGCAGCATTCCTGCAGAATCAGGCCTCTTGTACAGCTGCTGTGCACATGGCATGGGTAAGGAGGTAAAACTGGGTCAAATCAAGAACACGCCCCTGCCTTGAGAAGCTTAAGAGTCTAAAAAGCGAGGAGAAACCAACATAAGAGGAAACAAAAAAAGCCATACTTTATATAGTGCAGTTCAGATATGTTTTAGATTGTATGTACTTGATAGGGAAATGTCTCTGGCAACTTTCTTTGGCATGCTCTTTTTTTGGATTTACCACAGAAGCTGGTCTTCAAGTAATAGCTGTGAGATCAAGGACTCTGAGTCAGCAACCACACAACTCTGGTCATCTGTCAGCTGGTGTTGACCCCTTAAAAGAGGAAGAAAGAGCAAGAATTACAGCATCTATGATGACTTAGAAAAGTAATATGATGCTATTAACTGATGTTTTGAAATCTCGTGATGTTCTTTTTTTCCTAGCGTGTGAGCTTCTATCCTGCCTGGGCTCTTAACCACTTCTAAGCTGTTCCAACCAGGAAGCTTCTGTTCTTTGTCTAAATTTGCATCAGCGGAGACTGCATGAGCAGAGATTAAGTCTAAGCCTGGTGAAAACCCATGAAAGAAAAACTCTCCATGAAGGAGTGTAGGGGCAAATCTGATTGTGGAGGTGGATGCTTACATGATACAGTATGTGATGCCTACCTTTGATGTTCCTGCCGCCCTAGGAGGTAGTCCAAAATCCTAAGTAAAATAAGGAAGCATCCTAACTGCTAAGGGAGAGAGAAACACCTCAGAGGAGTGCTCCCATTAGGGCTAACTAATAAAAAATGCTAATTAAATCCTTCCCCTTTTCTACACTGGAGGTGCTTGAATTAAGTCTGCAACAGAGATGACTCTGCTCACTTGGGATTCACAACCACAAATCCTCTAATGAGGTTTGACACCCACATATGTTCTTTGAAGCTATGTTTATGCTGCTAATTAAAATGGGGCCATGAGCCAAACCCTGACCTCAAAGCCAATTGGCAGAAACTGGCTTATGGCTGTGCAGCCAAGGGTAGCTCCCTCTGGAACAAAATTGATCTTAGAGAGTTACCTGAAGCAGTCTGAAAGAGAGCCAGGGTATGAACATTTAAATATTGTGGATGTCTCGTGGGCTTACTTCTTAGCCTAAATTCCTAGCTCTCTTATTTAACAGTAAAGATGTGCCTTGTGAGAACTTGGCAGGGCTTTAATCTTGAAGGATAGCCTCCAAGACCGTAACCCTCTATATAGCTGTTGATGGCTGTAATGCTTCCTGAAGAAGCAGTAGACCTGGTTTCTAGGATGTCACAGCTCATATCCCAGAAGAGTAACACTGTCATGAGGTTTCCTCATTGAACTGGATAGAAAAGACTAATGGAAACTTTGGGTCAGAGAGAGGACACAAGTTGCTCCATAACTTTGAATACTAGTGGTTAAGGAAAAGGATCAGTGTGTTGGGGTTTTTTTTGCTCATTTGTTTTTCTCCTGGTACTATTTCAGTGTTATAGATGTAATGTCTCTTAAATACAGGAATTTCCATGTAGTTTACGTGCCTACAGATACTTTTATTGGCTCTATTTCAAAAACAAACAAACAAAAAAAAAAACAAAACCACACACACACAAAACAAAACCAAAAACACACAAACAAAGCCCCCCCCCCCCAAAAAAAAACAAAAACAAAAAAGAAATTTGGAAAAATTACCACATATGCTACTGTAAAGCAGTCATGACAAATGTAGGTACAAGATGTGTACAAGATGTAGATGTAGTCTGTATATATTATCACAGAAAGGATCATGTACTGCAGGAGGATCTGAAAAGCATCTGTTGTAATAGCCTTTTTGACTGCTACTTTCCTGGAAGCAGCTGCAGCTGTTAGGTATACTCAGCATAGTAAACGTTAATGCAGATGTCACTTACTAACATCAGCAGACAGAACCTGTGGTTTCTGTCTGGGTTTTTTTTGTGGACATAGCTTACAAGAGTTGTAATTATTTCTTCAAAATGTGACCGGAGAGGGAAGATTATGGAAGGGAAAATTAGCAGTCTTAAACCCTTATGTTAATTACCTCAGTGTTTTGTTGCTATACTTAAAACCATATGCGAAAGGAACGTTTTCTTTTCTGTAGCTCTGCAGATGAACAGTGGAATGTAATAGCCAAAGGCAAATACATTCATCCACAAATATTTTGCAAATACTTTTATAGAGTGCTTCCACAAAGGTTCGTGCTCAGTTTTCAGAGGCTTTCAGGGTGCATCGGTTTTGAACAGTTTCCAGAAAAAAGTGTCTGCAGTTTCTGTGTCCTGAAAGAAATCAGGGAACATTTTACTACCTGAAATGATGCAGAGTCTCCTCTGCATCTAAATCAAGGCTAATGTCATAGGAATATGTTGGATAGGACCATAGGTTGGATAGGACCTTAAGATTATCTAGGTCCAACCCCCCTCCTGCCATGGGCAGGGGTACATGTGGTTGAACTGTTGCTGTTTGTCATCTAACATAATCCCAGTTCTCTCTTCTGAACAGAGCTGCATGTCAGCCAAAATACCAGTTAAATATTTTGACAGCCCAAAGAATAAGGGAAGTGAAAAGGTTTTCTTTTTCTTCTCCATGGTTTCAAAGCCACCAGCAACAGGCACTGCTAGGACATCAGGAAACTTTCTATTTCTGCAAAGTAGAAGTTTCACAAGTAGAAGAACATGGAATGTTGCAACTTAAAATACTATGCTGTGCAATATCATTACTTGGTTTCTAGAGAATTCCTGTTAGGATTAAATAAATAGAAACTTTATCTACATTTCCCACTACCCTAGAGCCTCCAGTGTCTGGGTACCTTTCATAAATGCCTCAGGCTCTTGCCTCCTGGGCAGGACTATACATACCATACACAACATCGACAAGTCCTGAAGCGGTTGTGGAAAGGCATCGCTGCCCAGAAGAGTCCTCCAGTTCAAATAATAACATTCAATATAAGCATTTAAACTTATTTAAAGCAAGAGTACTATTCTGGTTTTGTTCATTTGGCTTGGCTTGGCTTGGTTTGGTTTGCTTTTGTGACGCCATAGTGATTAAAATCTTTCCTGGTTTTTTAGTTTACCCACTTACCTTACCATTGACCTCTGTGTTTAACTGAATCTCTGGGAAGTCATCTAGTCATGATTTGAAGTGCTCAGGAGAGAGAAAGACATAAAATACCTTCCCTAAGAAAGTTTTCTTTTGCTAATAGCCCTCCTCACTGTTAAAAATAAATGCCTTGCTTCTCACTTCAGTAATGTAAAAATCATCCACCATCATCTTGATCATTTAGAATAAATAGCTCAGGGAGTTCTATATCCCATGTTAGTAACAAAGACAATTTAATAAAAGTCCTCAGGCTTACCGAGAAAGGTAGGAGGCAAAACTTGGGAAAGAAGACTGTAAATGCCTGTCACTAGACAGACAAAGGAAATAGGTGTCCAGCTCAATACATTTGACTAGATTTTCTCAGTGGCAAGAACTGGTAAACTAGGAGCATCATGAGTTGCTGAGTTTGTCAACTGGCACGTCCTAACATCTCAAACATTCTTTGCAGTATTAAACTTCCGTAGTTCAAACCATTTTATCAGACGCACGCAAACTAGATTTGCCAGTAATACAGGAAACACCCTAAGGATATGGTTTTGAACATTTATTCAAGACGTATTTTGAATGCTGTTTCAGCTTTCATTCTTAGATATTCCAGAAACATTATTGCTTTTGCTGGAGATGAGCAAGTCTCTTTAATCACTGCAGATACCAGGGAAATGAATGCTGTGAAAATAAAGTTGCAAAAATGTTTAGAGAGCTTGTACTCTGTGAGATGAACATTGAATAGATGTTGTTTCACTACACACAGGGGACGTGAAGTTCTGTTTTGAAGCCTCAGAAACAACCCTACCTGTCTGATTATTTTAATAATAACTGCAGTTGGAACCTGACTGAGAAAGCTCTTAAACAATGCTGGTATCGCTCCTATTCAGGAAAGTATGAAAATAGGTGCCTACAATTAATTACAATGTATATTTCATTAAGAAGCACTTAATTACAGCTTCAGGATGGCCTGTTCTAAACCTGAAGAGCCAAAGTGCTTATGTGTTAGTTTCCAGTTCCCAGATGTTTTAAAATTATACTTCTTAAAACCTGAGGACAGTTTTTAATGAGTTACATCCAATTATTTCAGCAGACTTCAGTGCAGCTGCTTTTCTGAGGATCTTCTTCTGAGTGTCTTAGTAATCCTAAAAAAAAAATATAATTTTCTAAGATGGAATTGGGACTCTGCATTAAGATACCTCCTTTTCTATGTGTTTCTGTCTCAGAGAACCAAACACACATGCTGTGAGAAAGCCTCAGTGTACTTTATTAACAGTGATTTGTTAAGCTTTTTAGCAGCCATTCAGAGGAGAACAGTGGCAGTTCTTCCCATTTTACAGAAGAGGTCAAAGGTACAGATGGTAATGTCCAAGTCTCATGGAAGTCTCATGACTTTCAGGCTTGTGCCAAGTGCTCTGCCTTCTGGAAAAGCTGCATTCACATCAAAGGTTGCCATCAATCACATGGTGTCTACCTGTGAGCCTCTACATAAATAAAAAACCAGTGCTCAAGAGATGTTTGATTGTCTCTGGCAGGGGTGCTATACCAGCTCTCAGCTTTTTCAGTGCTAAAAGTAATTGTAGAGCTTTTTTCTAGCAGACCCAAATTTTTTTTGGCAAATATATGTCTGCTTAATAACATGCTGGCTTCATTTTGAGCCGTGAAAGTGAATTTGGAAGTGCTACAACAGTGTGTAACTTCATTACTGTACTGGAAAAAAAATGCCATGGGCCACTCGTGTGGCTTCTGTGTATGTGAATACACATGGCTTTAAATCTTCATTCCACTTAGTGGCAAGATTGCAGATTTGTACAGGCTAGGTCCTCATAATCACGCAGAGATGAGAAGGGCTGTAGAAGCTCCAGATTAGTTTTTTTCTCATGTTGGCTCTGCTATGTATATTATCTGTTGCTAGTTAAGCGTGGAGAGAAAATGCATCACTGTACATGTACAGCCCAGCACAGCTGGGTCTGTTTTGTTCCTCGTTACTCTTACTGAACACAAAAAAAAGCCTAAATGGGACATTTGCACAGTTATCTAAAATACTGGAATATCTTCTCCCTTCCCTGAAGGAAATATAAATACATAAAAAGGTAAGCTCTAAAACCATTTTAAAACACAGACCTGAAAACTAAACCCTTTTTTACTCAAATGCCAAGAACCTGCTTGAACTCTTTTTTTCTTTTTTTTTTTTTATGTATGCTATTGTGAGCAATAGAAACTGGCTTTCAAAATCATTATAGAAAATATGCCATGAAATAAGATTTATATACTCAGAATAGATGCACAGGTCACCTACAATCTTCTTGTTCATTTTATGAAACATGTTTCTAAAAAACTCTTTTCGGCCAAAAGCAGAGTATTGGTTTTTGAAAGAAAAAAAAAATCTTGTTGGCATAAATTGCTTCTTTTGCATACCAGAACCTGGGTATTTGGTAAATCAGCATCCTTGATTTTAAGTGCATATTGAAAGGAAGAGCAAGACTCTTGCAAGTTATCTTTTAACAGCTGAAGGGGAAAGCTCCCTCCCTTCCTTTCACACCAGCTATTCTTGACCACTAAATTGTCTTCCTGCTTCCTCCCTCTTAGATTTCATGTTTAAAGCTGCAGAATGTTAAGATAAGCAGGAGTTGTCACACTAACATATGACTCAGTAATATTGCAAAGCTTTGTTGGTTTAGGGTTTTTTTTCTTAGCACTAGGACTACTAGTGCTGCACAGGATAATTGTGGGGTCTTTTTAAAAAAATATAAGAAGCTGCCTGTGGGTGCTTTAATTGGAATATTTTTGCTCATAAGAGATCTTTAGAATCTTCCTCTTTAAGTAGGCGGCTGTCATCTTTTACAGTCAGACAAGCTATACATGACTCTCAAATTTCATTACCTTCCTTATAACTTACATTTATGTGGTCTTTCAAATGATCCAAAAGCTGTTATATATATGTATGTATGCTACCACAGAAGAGTGAGCAGTCTGTTGTTGGTGAAATCTAAAAGAAAAAAGGCCTAGTTTTATGATCCGTATCCCAGGATCTCAAATCCCCACTCAGAATGAGCAGGAACATTCAAAGCTTTGTGCATGACACATACTCCCCAGAGCACTGGTAAACTGCACTGCATTTTTATAGCCCGGAGGATGGGAGGGAGAGTAAACATTCACGAGTTTGAAATTTTTGATTCTGAGATAATAGGATACTTTGCCACCTAACACTTAAAATAGGTATCTCCTTCCTCTTTGGGTAAGTAAACGCCTAGTGTAGGGAAAATAAAAGCTTTTATTTGTATTTATTTGGTTTGTAGGGTTGTGGTATTCCCCCAACATCTATGGTTCTGAAAATGGCCCCAGTATATGTCTGCAGATTTTTCATATTCAGTGAAGTAAATCACATTTCTTTTAGGTCAGGGAGTAGCTCCTCAAACATCTGAGAAGAATTAACTATATTATCAAAAAAATAATATATACCCAAATGGTATCCAGTTGGCTATAATGAAGCACATTCAGTCCTGAGCAACAACAGCCAAAGTATACACATATTTTAAGGCATCTAACAAACGCTTCTCAATATTGAATGCCACCAAAGAACACCCAAAAGCAGAAGCACTGTGGTGTGTGGTTCCTTATTTCCAGTTTAAGGAGTACTCCTATCAAAACTACAGGAAAAGAGATTTTTCTTTGATTCATTATTTTTTTTTAATCTTTAATAAAGCTTCTCTGCCCTCCTGTCAAGCCATTGTTTGGGAGGGTATTTTCTTTACTATGTTAAAGGGAACTATTTTTTTTAATTCCAGCTCTATCTTTCCTGTATATTAACTATCACAAATTATTTTTCAGTCATTCCAGGATTGTTTGGGTACAACTTCTTTTGCATCTTTCCATTTTTGCTTTACTGCAAAACATTTCACTAGTGTATTCAATGCACTTTCTTCCCTTTCTTTCAGAGATTAACTTAGAAATCGTTTTATGCATTTCTCTTTTCTTCTTAATCTCACTTTTCTTCTTAATCCCATCTTTCTTTTGTCTTGTGCCCTTGCTAGGGCACTGTGCTTCTCTTTCCTGAACTCTGGCTCCATTTCTACCCCATGCAGCAGGGCTACTTCCACTGTCTCCTTTCCACAACTTCCCTCCTGAACATCAAAAAAATTTAATGGAAAACCTGTGGCAAGCAATTCTAAAAATCACATAACATATTTGTGTTTATGCTGCTTCTTGTTACATCCCTTCTTGGCAAGCATTTCTCTGTACTGACTACTGAATTTCAGATAGAGGTAATCTATATTCAGGAGCAGTCCTTACTTCAGGTATCGATGGGTGTGTTGCTTGTTGATTGAGGAAGACAACCCCATCAGCTGGAAAAGGTTCTTTAAATTAAATACTGATTTATTATTTACACTGGCTTACTAAGGTTTTTATTGGGTCACATTTGCCCTTTAAAGACTGTAAAACAGTGGTAAATTGTTGTGGAAATGTTTCTGACTTTGGTGCCTCACGTCTAATCTGACGTCCACAAAATCAAAGGAGATATTCTGTTTTCAAGGGGATTATTGGTTTGTTTAATTTTGGAACAATACCCTTTTTTGTTCTGCGTGAACTGTGGCACTGGAAAGCTTTCTCAGTAAGCATGCACTCAAAGACCACCTGGCAAATTCAGCTAGAACAAAACATGGCTTCTTGGTTTGCTAAGCAGTGAACCTGTGAGGGAGGACTTAACACTTGGCCAAAGCACAACTCTCACAGCTCTGCTGTTTGGTTGCAGGTGAAGAAGAAAGTGGTTTACAAGAGTGCCCTTTGGAATCTGGGGTGTCTTTTGGATGGCCTGCTGCCTGCTGTCAGTAGGCATTATTCAGAATGCTTGAATGTACCTGTTCTGGGCACAGGATTTGGGCTAGGGCAACTCACTGATGGATCTGGGCCCTGTGCTTGTGGTAGAAAAGCAATCCAAGGACCTACAGGTTTGTGGTACCATAACGGACTATTTTTGGTTTAACACAAGCAATGTGTTCTGGATTTGCAACGTCTTCTGTTACATTGGAAAGCACTATTGGATGTGAATAGCCTAGGGTTTATGAGGCAGACATAGGAAGATAGGAAATTCATTGATGGAGATAATTTAGTGCTTATTGGCATTGTTTACATGTCTTCTAAGCTTTCTTGAGTAATATTTGTTTTTATTACTTTTAAGTATTTTATATGAAAGAGTGAATAAATTATACAAAGAAAACTCAAAAGCCAGCAAAGGCAGTTGACCAAATATATTTTAAACATAAAGGGCAGAAGGTAAAAGCCTTCCAGCTTGGAGAAGGTAGCTTTTCTGTGCATGACTGTTAATATAGTGAGCAAACCACAATGACACTGAAAAATCTAGACCTTTAATTTAAGTACAGTGCAAGATTTCATCTCTGTTTCTTAGCCTATTCAGTTTTCCAGGGCAGGTGTAAATCACTGCCTCAAGGGTTCGACCTAAATCTGTCATGATCAGCTTGCTGGTGGAAATGCAAACTTGTTTTAGCAGTCACCAGCAGTAACTGCACTAAGGCACAAACTGTCTAGTCAATATGAGTTGTTTCCAGCACCGTATCTTGCTGTATTAAAATGGATTTTGCTTGTGGGTTATAGTTTGGATGTAAAAGGTGCCTTTCTCTTTTGTTTGATTTGTAAAGTTTGCCTACTCTATATGTCTGCTTTTTCACTGCTTTCGTGTCTTCACAGTTCAGCACCAGTAAAAGCCTAAAACACTACAAACAAGTAATAAAATAAGAAAGGAGGTTTAGGTATTTGATTTATTAATCTAAGTGGAGAGAAAATCTGGCAAGTGGATCAACTGATAAAAAACAAACATGCATGCTGCTCACTCCTGCTGGGCTCACTGCCTTCCCCACTCTTTCAGTGTCATTATAGGTGTGCCGATGTTTCTCTGCCATCTGTTCTTCACTATTTTGAAACATAAAAAATATTTATTCCCAAAACATAATTTTTAAAGGTATGATTTATGTAAGCTAAATTTAACCATCCAAAAGTTAGGTATCATCTCCTCCAAGCTAGTCATATGGGATTTCCATAAAAAATTGAATCCATATGGGATCAAATGGATCCATATAGAATTCAATGAAGTTTCTGTTTGGAGAAATTTTTCTCTTTTACGTCAGCTTCTTTGTGGAGGTGTCAGTGTCTCTTTCTACATTAAAGCAGAGAAAACCTAGGCAACTAGATCAGACTTTGCAGAGAGGAATCCTGCCCCCAATCTAAAGTATACCTGTCATTTCCTAAGGCCTCTGGGATGGTTGCAAAGGCTGTTGTCCGTGCTTTCAAGATTCCTGCCAGTCAAACATTAGCTTTTATATTGACAGTTAAAAGACTCTTTTGTTGTCAAAATTAAGGTACATTTCATCCAAACACTAGTGTTCTTAGTGACAACTGTGCTTTTATAGGTGCTTTTATAGGTGCTTTTATATATTTAAGGTAAGTGATTCAATGTCATTTGGTGTATGTCCATGGACAACTTAGGAAAGACTTAAATGGCATTGGAAGAAAAACTTTGTCTCCTTTGTACAGATGCTCACATATAATATTTACACTGCTCATATAGTAAACATGTCCGAAGCACTACAATTGCTAAGTTACTCTAGGTGGAATACAGCAAATATGATGGACTGTAGCTAATCAAGTAACCACTGGAATTTGTGCAGATATAAGGTGCTGATAGGGAACAGGGGAGGCACCCATCATACTAATTAAGCAGCATTAGGACATTTGTCCTCAGTATTTTAATTTCATCATGTTTTCGTTTTCAGTGCTCTGCCAAATTATGATTATTTATCCTTAAATGTCAATTTGTCATCGCTTACTGCTGTTCCTCTTCATTACACAAGTATGCTCCTCCATGGTTTCTGCTCACAGATCGTTTACTTCTGGCTCCTGGAGTCACATGAACCACTTGTTTCCCCAGTAGTTAAAGTCATTCACACTTTGTGCATTCCTAAACAGATATAAATGAGATAGATACATCTGATGTTGATGTGTAGTGTCTTTACAAAGTAACAGCTATGTACAAGGAGCAGAACTGTCTTAAGAGATAACAGAGAAGAAAATCAGGTTGTCTGTCTTTTGTCAGAAAAAAGTTTTCTGACAATTGAGTTTTCATTTTTTACTAGAATTTGGTACACAAAGAATATAAATTATCTATGTTCTAAGAGGGAGAACAAGACAATGAAGAGGTCTAATTTTTGTATTGAAGTTAGTAATATTCCTAGAAAATTATGCAAGATTTAATTTTCTAGCTTTTATGAAGAGAGATTTTTTAAAAAAAATAATTAAAATATTACCTTGAAATTCAAGGCTTGATATTAATCCCACTAGCTACCTCAGCCTGACAGCAGTACAATTGCTTTGGCTTTACTATAATACATGCAAAATAAACAGAGGTAAATCCACAAGAGGTTCCTGGCTTCAACTTGACCATTTTACTTTATGTTAAAAATATAATCCTTTTTTTCTTGGAGTATTACCATGAAAGTCAGGCATCTAACTACAGTATCTGCAATATGAATGTCACTTCCTTACGTAGTCAGTGTGGGGAAGTATGTATCAAGAAAGTAATTCAGTCTTTCTGAAATGCTTACTTCTCTCCACTGACATGAGATTTTTTTCATTTCTGCCTCAGTTTCCTCACCTAGATATTAGTAACTACAGGTGATGAATCTCAGCTCTACTGTTATACATTCAGATTTTATGTTGTGAAATGTTCTGACAAAGTGCCGGATCTAATGTGGGCAAAGCACTTCCAGATGAGAAAATGGAAAGTGTAGCAGCTATCATATACTTTGAAAACTTGCAAATCCAAAGCAAGCAACAGGAGGTAGGACTTGAAAAAGAGAGAACTTGCAGAAATATTTTACATTATCCATAATGCTACAAATGAAAGAGCCATTAGTTAAAAGACTCTGAGAAAACAGAATCATTTTTAGGAAGCAGTGAAGAAAAATTAAGGTAATTCTCCATCACAAAATAGCTCCAGGGTGGGAGGATGGCCCTTGAAGTCTTACTTGGAGTAATGAAAACCAATAGATTTTTCAGCATGGTAAAAGAGAGCAGGGGTTTTAGAGAAAAGGTGATTTTTAGAGAAAAGACAGTGCTGGAATTCAGACTCTTCTCAGGAAAACTAACTGTAGAAAATGGAAACTCTTGGCACTTAAGTTAAAGCAAATTCAAAAAACTAATCTGAAAAAGATGTGAAGACATAAAAACAAGGTCCAGCACCAGCTTTTCTGGGGATTAACGGAAGGTGTTAATTATCAGATGAAAGAGTTAATTTTGATGTGATTTTTTCAACTCTGGATTTTACTGTGACAACCATTTTTTTTCCAGCCCCCTTATCTTGGTTTTCATGCTTTTCCGTGAAAGTGATGAACCTTTTAACTACTCTCATACCTGATTTCCCCATCCTTGTTAACAACTTCTTTCTGATTTAACACACCACAAAACCCATCTAATTAAGAGCGAGTTCCTTACATGGCTGTATGAGTTCTTTGCTACACTTCTATTTTGAAATTCCCTATAGCTAATGTAATTTCTTGCTGTTTGGTGGTTTGGAGTTTTTATTTTTAATATATTTTAACATTTATTCCCCAGAGCTCTTCTCAAATATGTACTTTTTGTTGTTAGACTTGAGGTTTGGCAACTGCAGTCTCCCCTGTCCAAGACCAAGTTCTTTGGGGTGATGTTATACCTGGAGAGTACCTGCACCAGTCAACCTGTAAGGCCAAGGAAAACATGAAGGACAATAGCAGTATGAGAGCTTTTGCATTAGTGGTAATGCATGGCTACTGGCACACCGAAACACTGAAATGTAGCTGGAACCTGTAAGTTTAGCATTATGAACAGTTCTCTCTCTCCAGGACAAGAGCCACAGGCAGTGATCTAGTGGAAGGTGTCCCTGTTCATTGCAGGGGGGTTGGATTAGATGACCTTTAAAGGTCCCTTCCAACACAAACTATTCTATGATTTTATAGGAAACAACATAGGTGCTTTCCTTGTTTTCATTTCAAGGAGATACACTTGACACACCTTCATGGCAGGGTATCTGTCTCTGGATGCACACAAAGTCTTAGGTGAACTTTACTTACTTAGCTCTACTTTAGGATTTTTCAAATGAAAAAAGTTTATCCTCCAGCTGCTGTTGAGTCACCAATACCCTTACACAAATCATCTGCAGTGGAATTCTGCTCACTTTTGATAGCTGAGCTGCCACCTATTCTTTCTCTAGTCAGTAGAGAGAAGCAGGCACTTCCATGATATTGGTCATCTCATCTAAAGGTTGATATATGGAAATAATTCAGTTGTCTAAACACAGTTGCCTGCTGCCATAAAATGTCTTGAGCCATCCACATGGGATCGGAAGATAAAGCAGAGGAGTTATATGAGGCCGGTGTTCTTCTCTAATGGAAGACAGGAGGCCCAGTATGGTCCCCTGTTGTATTTAAACTGCTGAATGGAGTCCTAAATTCTCAAAATTTCACCGTTAAGCCATTTAGGAATAAGATTTCGTACCAGACTGTAACTGCCTAAATGTAACGCTTTCAAATGAACTGTGTGTCTAAGCTCCCATTCTAATCAAAGCACATTCAATTACTACTGTCAGTGGTGTCTGGAGAGCTAGGATGTAACTTAACAGAACTTTTTCAAGATTGATGATTATAGTAGTTTTTGACCTGACTTCTGAAAGCCAGATTCTTCTATTTTCAAGCATATGGAGGAGTGTTTTAGGGATTAGTCTCACCTGAGAGCAGTGGACTTATTAGGAACATTTTTCCAACCTGTGTACAGATGACAGACCCATGCTTTGCATTAAAGTAATTGATCCAGCACCAATTAGATGAACTTGAAAATGTTCATTCTAAACTATGACTTTGGGTTTATCTAGCTCACAAAAAAAAGACACCCCCCCCACCCCCCCTTTTTTTTCATGCTCACTTTATTCTCATTTTTTGAATTTTAAGTGGTATTAATCAGTACATGTGTATATATTTTAGGATGTTTATATTAAGCTAAGTAGTGCCTCAAGGAGCTCTGCAGGACAGAGGTACTCTGTACATCAGTTTATTTTTACTGCTGATCCGATGGTATTCTGTGACATGACAGTACACCCTGTACTTGCTTAAATGTTGCAGAGAGGCAGCGCCTGAAAGCATGATAAATGTACTATTGAAAAAAAAAATCTCCAGAACGTGTTTGTAAGAGATTTTGGAGAAGGAAGAATATTTTTATGTCAGAGGACAATCAGTAACATCTGTAAAAAGTGTGAGCAACATAGTAGAGGGTTTCAGGTTTTATTTTTTAAATGGCAATGTTCACATGTCCAAAAGATAATACCACAGGATACAACTTACAGCTGGCTGTTCATGTAACATAATACCTCTAGCAGCTTTTGGTCCAGAAATGTGTTCTGTCATGGCTAGAAATCCTCTGGATGCTCTATAGTGCCTGGATGTTTTTAAATCTGCATTAAACCAAAAGAATGCAAGTACAGCACAGGCCTGGAGGTGACAACGCAGTCACTTTCTCGCTTTGAGAAAACAGTTACTCTAAAAGAGGGATTATCTGGCTAAACAAATAATCTGTTAAAAGGCAACCTGGAAAGTCTAGTGCAATGGAATCATTCCAAGCCAGCTCTGGGCAGGGTGGCTGACAGTCCTGAGATCCTAATCATAAGACCTTTCCAGAGAGCTGTCAACACCTTCCCTGCTAACAGTTAGATTCAGGAACTTCTGCGTCAGTGCCAGTTTCTACAGAGCTACTTGCAGAAGAACTCCCTGGAACTTTGTTGTATGTCCTGTGAATGGTGCAGCACACTGCACACAGAAAAGTAAATTATGGTGCAAGACTACACAGTCTGACAGCCTTAGTTAAAAGCCGTGTACTAGGATCTCCATACAGGTAATAGCTTGGAAATACAAGAGCTTTCTGAGGATCAATCCAAACCAGCTAGCAGAGCTACCATTTTTTTGCCTGAGTGACTTCATCTGCTTTCTTGAGCTGCAGTAATGCAGCTCTTTGCAACTGTCATTGATGCCTGAAAATGGTATGAGCTCAGAATCAACTTTTCCATAATGCTTGGACAGACTCTGATCTCTCTTTGAGAATTTGGTCTGGTCTCAGGTGCAGCATTTAGCTGTGCTACTTCTGCTCTCTGCTTTTCTGTGCTGCAGCACAAAATTTAACCATATAACTCAAATACTGTCCAGTCCCCCTGGCAGATAGCAAGACCTAGTACCAAGCTGTTTCTAAGCCTCCTCTAAAAGGGTGGAGACACTCATGAGTTGTATGTTTCTGCCACCTCATTTCCATGGTAGGTATTGAAAGGTGAGGATCATAGAATCATAGAATCGTTAGGGTTGGAAAGGACCTTAAGATCATCTCGTTCCAACCCCCCTGCCGTGGGCAGGGACACCTTACACTAAATCATATCACCCAAGGCCTCATCCAACCTGGCCTTGAACACTGCCAGGGATGGAGCATTCACAACATCCCTGGGCAACCTATTCCAGTGCCTCACCACCCTAACAGGAAAGAATTTCCTTCTTATATCCAACCTAAACTTCCCCTGTTTAAGTTTTAACCCGTTACCCCTTGTCCTGTCACTACAGTCTCCAATGAAGAGCTCCTCTCCAGCATCCCTATAGGCCCCCTTCAGACACTGGAAGGCTGCTATGATGTCTCCACGCAGCCTTCTCTTCTCCAGGTCTCACAAGAGCAAATTAGAGGGGCAGGATCACCTCCCTCAACCTGCTGGTCACGCTCCTTTGGATGCAGCCCAGGATATGGTTGGCTTTCTGGGCTGCAAGTGCACACTGCTGGCTCATGTTCATTTTCTCATCAACCTACACCCCCAAATACTTCTCTGCAGGGCTGCTCTGAATCTCTTCTCTGCCCAACCTGTGACTGTGCCTGGGATTGCTCTGACCCAGGTGTAGGACCTTGCACTTGGCATGGTTAAACTTCATGAGGTTGGCATCAGCCCACCTCACAAGTGTGTCAAGCTCCCTCTGGATGGCATTCCTTCCCTCCAGGGTATCAACTGAACCACACAGCTTGGTGTCATCGGCAAACTTGCTGAGGGCGCACTCAATCCCACTGTCCATGTCAGCAACAAAGATGTTAAACAAGACAGGTCCCAACACCGATCCCTGAGGGACACCACTCGTTACTGGTCTCCAGCCAGACATTGAGCCATTGACCACAACTGTTTGTGTGCGGCCATCCAGCCAGTTCTTTATCCACCGAGTGGTTCATCCATCAAATTGATGTCTCTCCAATTTAGAGACAAGGATGTCGTGTGGGACAGTGTCAAACGCTTTACACAAGTCCAGGTAGATGACATCAACTGCTCTACCCCTGTCCATCAGTTCTGTAGCCTCATCATAGAAGGCCACCAAATTGGTCAGGCAGGATTTCCCCTTAGTGAAGCCATGCTGGCTGTCACCAGGCACCTTGTTGTTTCTCATGTGCCTTAGCATGTCTTCTAGGAGAATCTGCTCCAAGATTTTGCCAGGCACAGAGGTGAGACTGACTGGTCTGTAATTCCCCGGGTCATCCATTTTCCCCTTCTTGAAAATGGGAGTTATATTTCCCTTTTTCCAGTCTTCGGGAACTTCACCTGACTGCCATGATTTCTCAAATATGATGGACAGTGGCTTAGCAACTTCATTTGCCAGCTCCTTCAGGACCCGCGGATGGATCTCATCAGGACCCATGGACTTGTGCACGTTCAGATTTTTAAGATGGTCTCGAACCAGATCCTCTCCTACAGTGGGCCCAAGGTCTTCATTCTCACTGTCCCTGCATCTGCCTTCCATGACTTGGGTGGTTTGGTCAGAGCCTTTGCCAGTGAAGACCGAGGCAAAGAAGTCATTCAGAACCTCAGCCTTCTCCAAATCCTGTGTAGCCAGTTCTCCCGAGAGCTTCCTGAGGGGGCCTACGTTCTCCCTAGTCTGTTTTTTATTTGCTATGTACCTGTAGAATCCCTACCTGTTATCTTTAATACCTCTAGCTAAGTTTAATTATAACTGGGCCTTAGCTTTCTTAACCTGGTGCCTAGCTTCTCGGACAACATCCCTGTACTGTTCCCATGCCGCCTGTCCTTCCTTCCACTTATTATAAGCCTCTCTTTTCCTTCCAATTTTCCTCAGGAGCTCCTTATCCATCCAAGGAGGTCTCCTGGCCCTCCTGCTGCACTTCCTTCTGGTTGGGATGCAACACTCCTGAGCTTGCAGCAGGTGATCCTTGAATATCAACCAACAGTCTTGGGCCCCTCTGCCCTCTAGGGCTGTATCCCATGGAACCTTCCAAAGCAGGTTCCTGAAGAGGCCAAAGTCTGCTCTCTTGAAGTCCAGGGCAGTGAGCTTGCTGCACGCTCTTCTCACTGTCCTGAGGATCTCAAATTCGAGCATCTCATGATCGCTGCATCCAAGGCTGCCCTGGAGTGTCACATTTCCAATGAGCCCTTCCCTGTTGGTGAGCACAAGGTCAAGCACGGCACCTCTCCTTGTCGGCTCCTCTATTACTTGCAGAAGGAAGCTGTCTTCTACACAACTGAGGAACCTCCTGGATTGCTTGTGCCGGGCTGTACCGTCGCTCCAACAGATGTCAGGGTGGTTGAAGTCACCCATGAGAACAAGGGCCTGCGAGCGTGAGGCTTTTCCTATCTGCCTATGGAGTGCTTCATCCGCAGGTTCTCCTTGATCAGGCGGTCTGTAACAGATGCCCACAGGAATGGCTCCCATAGCTATATTCCCTTTAACCCTGACCCACAAACTCTCTGTGGACTGCTTACCTGTCCCCAGACAGAGTTCCATACTCTCCAGCCTATCACTAACATAAAGGGCAACTCCCCCTCCCCGTCTGCCAGGCCTGTCTTTCCTAAAGAGCCCGTAACCTTCCATTCCAACACTCCAGTCGTAGGAGCCATCCCACCATGTTTCTGCGATGCCTATTATATCATACCCCCGTAGACGTGCACACATCTCTAATTCCTCTTGTTTGTTCCCCATGCTATGGGCATTTGTATAGAGGCATCTGAGCTGAGCTCCAACTGAAGCCAGCCTATTGGCTGGAGTAACTGGGATATCTCTGCATTGCTCCAAGCATTTATTATGGGTTCTGGCAACTGACCGGGTGTGTTGGAATGGAATTATGCCCCCCTCCCCCAACACATCGAGTTTAAAGCCTCCTTGACCAGTCTGGCAAGCCTCCTACCAAAACTGCTCTTTCCCTTCTTTATCAGACCAGCTCCACCAGCCCCCACTAGACCTGGCCTACAAACTTGGGTCCCGTGTTCAAGACACCCAAACCCCTGACTAGGGCACCACCCTTTTAACCAGTTATTAACCTGGCTAATCCTCATAGCTTTTTTTAGGTCCTCCCCTGTACCCTGGAGAATTGATGAAAAGACCACCTGAGCTCCAGAGCCCCTATCCACCTCCCCCAGGGCTCTGTAGTCCTTCTTTATGTTCCCCAGGCTACTACTATCTATATCCCTAGCACCCACATGTATCACCAGGAGTGGGTAATAGTCAGTGGGACTTACCAGAGCAGGCAGCCTCTCTGCCACATCCCTGACCCGTGCCCCCGGTAGGCAACACACCTCCCTTGAGATGAGGTCTGGCCGGCAGACAAGTGCTTCTGTCCCTTTCAGTGTACAGTCCCCTACTACTACAACCCGCTGCTTTTTCCTAGCAGCACCAGTAGAGATTTTCTTTAGCAGTGCATCAGCCGGCTGTTTCATGGCTCTAGTGCGCTTCCTCATTAGCCCCCTGCAGGACAGCAAAGTGGTTCTGCGTGGGGACAGGGGATTTAGGGGGAAGCCCCTTGATTTTGGTTGTCCTTTTCTTTTTTTTTTTTTTTTGTTGTTTTTTTTTGTCACTAATTCCCAGCTTCCCAGGTTAACGGCCTCCTTCTTTCCTTCATGAGGTAGAGGTTAAGCTCGAGGGCCCTGCATCCTTTGGGCCGGGAGCAAGCAGTGCTGCTTCCTCTCAGCTTCCCTGACATCTCGCAGCCTATTAACAGCATCCCTTAATCATCTTGGTTGCCCTGCGCTGGCTCAGCCCCTGCTGCAGGAGGACCTCCACCAGAGAGCACCGAGTGCAGCCCTGCCCATTGTGCACCATTCCCCCACCAGACCAGTGCAGGCACTCTCTGCACCCCGAGCTCTGCGCTGCAGCCTCCCCTCTCATCGGCTCTGTCTGGGTGCCTGCGCTGGCCACGGCCGGGGCAGCCAGAGCAGAGCTCCCGGACCGGGCCCCGATCATACGCCGAGTGCTCACCATCCCGCTCGCCTGCCCGCGCAAACTGCCGCGCCGCGCTCTGGTCGCTCGCGCTCCCTGGGGCAGGGTTTTGCCCAGTCAGGGCTGGTGCCGCTGCTTCAGGCTCCGCCCCCTGTGAGTCAGCTGCTCGCTCTCGTCAGCTGAGCTGCCGGCTCCTGGGCAGGCCCTGTCGAGGACTTGAGGCTCCCTCGGCGGCTCTCGTCGCTCTGAGTTGAGGCTCCTGGACGCTGATCTCCCCCCTGCTCCGGTGTTGAAGGCGTCCTCTCTCGAGCTACTCACCTCAGCAACTGACAATAGGATAGGGCTCAGTCATCACTGCTGAGCAGAAGATGTGTAGGGAAAGAGGTCAGGCACTATACCTAAGATGAGCTACATCGCTTAATTCCTAGTTCATTTGCTGGACTGCTTCAACTAGCTGCTTCTGGGACAAATTTCTAGGAGGTTAGTCCTAAAGCAGTTTCAGGTAAGAAGGCTGGTGCTACCTGGCCTTCAGGCTAACCAAAGTGGCACATTTTGTTGAGCAGTTTAGATGTAACATCAGCGAATGTGGTCACATTTGGATCAGTGACACACTTCCCAAGATGAATATCCTAAAGGTAAGATTTCATACACCACATCTTATTTTCCCTGATAAAATGTAAAAACGCTAATCTTTTTGTCAGGCCTTACTGACAGCAACAAAAGGCTTCTTGAAGTCTCTCTACTAAAAAAAAAAAAAAAAAAACAAAACTGAATATCCACCTAGAAACCTGGGAAAATGAACCTAGTTTATGTGGACAAATACTTCTTCAGATGTATGTGATGAGCCCATCAAATGAACAGATTATTTAAACAGTGCTTTGTGGGAAGGAGGGAAGCAGAAAGGGAGGGATGGGGAACAAAGAAGCAGAAGCAATGTACAGCTCCTTCCCTGAAGTACGCACTTACTGTTTCTCTTATAAGAAGAGATTTTGTGTGCTGGTTACTTGCTTCTGTTATATCTCCCAGTTTAGGATGAAGGATTAGGACGTATTTTACTGGAGTTGCAGTATTAAGGAACTGGGATCTAGCTGTTATATCTGTTGTAACACTGCCTTATAATGACTATCTCAAAGTAAAAAAACAAGTCAAGCTGAATGGCACTTACTTCCTCTCCTGAAAATTGAGATATTGGCATTTGTCTATTGATGCCAGTCTCATGAGCATGTGAGACGACTATATTGAAGTCCATCAGAGGTTTAGATGGCTGGGTCTAGCAACAGTATAAACAGGAAAAGGTGGGAAGTTGTGGAAATTTGGTCAATTTTTATAAGATTAGAGTGCATGACATGAGACACTTTTAATTTGACTTTGTGATTCCTCCATCTTCTTTGTTTTCTGATCACTGATTTCCATCATGTTCATATATGGTGCTTCAAGTCAAGGGATTGTTGAGAACTCCATGACCGCCAGATCATACTGCATATAGCTGTATTTATACTTCCACAAAACTCTGACATAGACCTTTATCACCAGTAAAAGCATTATAATTCTCCCTGTCTTCTAAAACAAATGTCTACAGGTGTGTCCTGGGTTCAGCAGCAGCAATCTTTTTTCTCCTTCTTGGTAGCTGGCTCAGTGCTGTGTTTTGACTTCCAGCCTGGGAACAGTGCTGGTGATACCGATGTTTTCGGTTGTTGCTAAGTGATGTTTACCCTGACCAAGGACTTTGTGAGGCTCATGCTCTGCCAGGGAGGAGGGGAAGCCGGGAGGAAGCAGAGACGGGACACCTGACCTAGACTAGCCAAAGAGGTATTCCATACCACAGCACGTCATGCTGCCCGGGGGGGGGGGGGATGATGGAACTGGGAGTTACCCGGAAGGACATGTGCTTCTGGGTCGGCCTCTTTTCTTGGCGGGTGGTATTGTATTCTCTTCCTTTGTTGTTTTCTCTTGTCGTTGTTGTCATTGGTGGTAGCGCTGGTGATTTGTGTTGTACATTGGTTGCTGGACTGTTCTTGTCTCAACCTGTGGGAGTTGCACTCTTTCGGTCCTCCTCCCCATCCCTCCGGGAGCGGGGAAGGGGAGAGCCCCGGGGGGGGGCCTCGATTGCTCTCAGCCCGGCACCACTCACTGGGAGTGAGTAAACAAGCTATCTGGCTAGGGTTTAAACCACGACAAGGTGGCAACCTGGTTTTGATTGTTATAGCCTGTAATTTCATTGCAGTAAACTTTTTCAAAGTCACTGACAGATTATGACTACGGGAACACTAGCAGTAATTTGTCTGTATTCAAACTTCACATAATACTGCTTCTTAGTGAACTTAATCTAGAAAAGGTACATTTATGTTCTTGGCCAATCTAAACAAATCTAAGTGTACATTGCTTCAGGGAACAATTTTTCCTGTGCCACCAGTAAGGGCTCTTTTGCTTGACTTGGCTTGCTCTTCTGGCATATGCAACACATCTTGAATGTTTCCTCAAGACCTCTGCTTAGATGAGCCAATATAGAATCATAGAATAGTTAGGGTTGGAAAGGACCTTAAGATCATCTAGCTCCAATCCCCCTGCCATGGGCAGGGACACCTCACACTAAACCAGGCTCTGTCCAACCTGGCCTTGAACACTTCCAGGGATGGAGCATTCACAATTTCCCTGGGCAATCCATTCCAGTGCCTCACCACCCTCACAGTAAAGAACTTCTTCCTTATATTCAATCTAAACTTCCCCTGTTTAAGTTTTAACCCATTGCCCCTTGTCCTATCACTACAGTCCCTAATGAAGAGGAGTCCCTCTTCAGGATCCTTGTAGGCCCCTGTCAGATACTGGAAGGCTGCTATGAGGTGTCCATGCAGCCTTCTCTTCTTCGGGCTGAACAGCCCCGACTTTCTTAGCCTATAAAGCATTTCTGGTTCTCTTAGGCTTTTTAATCCTTAAATGACCTGTATGGTCTGGTTCATAATAGCAAGAGTGCAATAATGACCTCTTTTTTGTCCTTAAACCAGAATTCCATCTGGGTCTGAAAGTCACTCTTGAACTGGCTGGTGGGGCCACCCTCCTCTAATTACTTTTATTACTTTTTAAAAGTCATATCCTTTTTGTTCATACTCTGCATAGGCAATTGGTGCTTAAAGATCCTTGCAAAGATATATAGCTTTCCAAACCAAAAAGTATGGGCTAGGAATCACTAGGGCTATGTCTAGATGACACATGGGCTAGAGAGCATCTAGGACTGAGGTGAGCTTTCTCAGTTTACACTGAAATGAAAACTAGGAATGAGAGCTGAAAAGAAGTTACTGTGCTCAAACACTTCATGATATGGACATCTGGGAGTAAAAATGCCCATCCAAATGGTAAATTGGACAGAGCTTAGATGTTGTCCTTTGCCACGCAAGTTTTAAAACCCACAAAAGAAGCAGCAGACCTGAGCCAGCCAAAGAGTAAAGATGACAAAGCCACTGTAGAAACTGTGGAAGCTGAAAGCTTTTAAACAGGGATGACTTTAAAAGCTTATTTCTGTTGCCTTAACTCTGTATAACCTGTTGTCCATACAGATTTATGTTTGCTCTCACAGATCTGCTCCTATCCTATTTGTTTTTCCACCTGCCTAATTCCTTCTAGAACTCCTTTGAAAGGATTTAAGCAACAAATAAAGCAAAGAATAACAATGCTAACAGAGCTAATGTTTGCCGTGCTTGTATGTTCTTCCTTCCCTTGCATATCTTGTGTATGTATTTTCTGACTTCTGTGGTCTTGAGACTTTCTCTGACTGTGTATTTATACAATTAAAGTCAATTCCATGTTTCTTAATGGTTCTTAGGGCACAGTTTGAGCTTCTATTAGGTCTGCATAGTATATATGCATACCATATATATGCATTTCAGCATCAGACTTCAAGGTAGAAAGAAGAGAGTCGGATATGGTGATAACAAGAGGGAAGCAGTACTTTGTTATGTGTTGGACACCAGAAAGTTGTTTCTTTGACACAGGTTCTTGTGTTTGGATGCACACAATTACACTTAAGACTATAACTAACACATCTTCTATTTGAACAGAAGCTGCAAATATACTTTGACCCTGAAATACAGACTACAGGGCAGGATTTCATGTTTGAGTCTGTAGATACATGTTTCCTCCTTTGAAAATTAGTGGAAGATGCAGACTTTCATTAAAATAGTGTAGTCTCATGCTACATATATTATTTGTCACAATGTGTTATGTACAGTGAATGATTTACCACATGGAAAATTAAGGCACCTACAGTAATTTGAAAGTTAGTCCATGCTCTCTGTTGTATATGTTCTGTTTATCACATATATATAATGAAGATGGAAAGACAAAAATAAAGAAAGTAGGTAACAAAGATGGAATTTGAAGAACTTTCAAGCTTTACATTGTACTATAACAGCTATTAACGATTTAATTTAGACTACAATGGGTCTTTTAAGTTAAGTGTTTGGGTTTTTTTTTCTCCTACAGCTGATTGTGATATGCTATCATAGATAAGAGTTAGAATCACTGAATGAAGGAGTAATTTGAGTTGGAAGAGCCCTCTTAATGTGCTTTGGTACAACTCTCTGCTTGAAAAAGGGTCAGCTTAGATCAGGTTTCTCAGGATCTTGACCAGCTGAATTTTAAATATCTCCAGTTCTCTACATGATACAGACACAGGCACTTAATGTCTTATTTGGACTTGCTACATAATCTGTCTGTTGCTGTGGCTGCTGATGTTGTTAGTGGCAGTGTTATGTCTTTGGCTGGGAAGAATATTTCAGGTTTATTCACACCTTGTGTATTGGAGCAATGATGTCTAGCACAGGAGGAGTAGACACTGGGTTGTCTGTGGACAGCAAAGCTGTTTGGACTGGGACATTACCCTTTATCTCTCTTTGTCAGGGATGCAGTCACAGTCTTTGTTGTTGAGCAGCAGTTTTTGACTAGGGAGCACTCTAGGATGGTGGCTATATTTTAGACTTGGGATACTCAAAGTACCTCCAAAGCTTAAAGGTAGGTGTGAGAACACAAAGTTCTTTGTAGCGAGTTCATTTCTGCCCTACAGCAGCAAGATGTATCACTATCATCAGTGCTTTTCTGCCATGGGAAGGAAGTTGCCCTGGGACCTGCTCACCCCAAGCCAGTTTGGAGAGAGAAAGTCCTCTGACAGATAATTCAGAGGAAAGGTAAGAAGACCCTTCTCAGCTGTCCATGAATTGCTGTGCTCTTGGCCTCTCTGAAGCAGTATGTAAGACACTGAAGGGACGCTTTCTCCCAGATTTCCCAGTGCTACCAACCTACAACTGTGTGAATCAGTAGAGGCATCACTACCTGATCCTGCAGAGCATAGCTGATTAGTGAAGAGATTCATGAATGCCATGACCATGTGCCTATTCACTTCCTGCTTGAGCCCTCACCAGCATGGTTACCATGATCTGGAGGCTGCTCCTGTGGGAGGAGTTGCACAGCTGGGCCCTGGGATATCTGGAGATGCAGAGACACAGACCTACCTCTTGGAATCTGGCACCTCTGTGTGGAGTTTGGCCTGAGAACGTGGAATCATGGACATTTGATAGTTACTTCTCCATCCAAGTTTTGCATATTTTGGAAATGCTGAAACTTCCTTCAAATTCCAGCTTCTTTCTTTGGCCTCAGATGATGTTTTTTGAATTTAAACTGGTGAAACCAGAAGTGCTGATCTCCTCTTGACCCCAGCTGGCACTTCTCTAAATGCTCTTTAGCACCATTCTATTCAGCAATGGACACAAATGAGATGGCCACCTCCCAGTCTAATACAGGAATGTTTTGTAGCATGTTGCCAAGGCTAAGGAATGTTGTTTTGGTCTATAGCATGAGAATCGGAAGGGCACACAAGGCCATGAAGCCTGCAGGCTGAAGAAGCCAAATCTGCCAGGAATTATTTTTGTGTTTTATATAGGAATGAAACCATGGCATGTACTGTTTTCCAGTTCATGCTTGCAATTTTTTATAATTCTTTTTTTCCCAACAAGGGAACTGATTAGGCTCCTGTCCTTCCAACACCACCACACAATGGGATCTTGGGTGATAAATAAAATGTATGTAGCCATGAAGATCAAACGACTAAGACCTGAGTGTGAAACATGGTACACAGCAACATGACAGTATAGATATTATTTAGAATTCTACAATGGCTAGAACTTCTCTATATTTGATGTTCTTCTAGCAAACACAGAAAACACAAGCCCTGTCCCAAAATTATCTGAGACAAGAGCTGAGAGAAGGGTATGAAAAGATGTGGAAACAGAACAGTACTATGACATAGTTTTATCCAGCATAACATGCAGGCTATCATCTCCCTCATCATGTAAGAGATGGAAGAATGCTACCAAGCATTGGATTCACAGAGAAGTACACAGAGAGCATCCTGTATCATGCAAAAACATTTTTGGAAGAAGGCAAGTGAGCATTTCAAGCTACTATCCAAAAGCACTGGACAAAAAAGTAAAACTTTTGGGAACTTGTCTGCAGAAGCATAATCTGCCCTGGAAGAAGAGAGCATTTCAAAAGTAATAGTAACATTTTTACTATTTGTTTAGGAATGTTTAGGAATGTGGAAAAGACATGCAGGGCTTTTAAACTTGAGGTTATTGGTATGAACTTGGTACAGCCTGATAAGAAACCAAAAACATTAAAGTCTGTGTGTTTTCATGCAACTCTTCCAAACAAGCCTTTCCAAAAGTAATGTCAATGATAAACACAAGATGAAAGAAATATAGAAGAACCAAGCTGTGAAGGACCAGGAAAATAAATGTTTGTGTTTATACCATGAAAAAGGAACATAGAAAGTTATGTAAAGGGGATTGGCGAAGACAGAAAAGCACATTCCTGATTTCAGGTGGTTAACATTTAGTGTGTGTTAGTCCAGGATACCCCAGCTCCCTTAAGAGCCATTAGTACAATGAATTTTAATCCAGCATTTAAATTCAGCATCTAATAACAAAAGGGTTAACTTATCTGCTTAAACCAACAAATAAATCATCCTACAACAAGCTCTTTTGACTACTGTTTGGTTTTTTTTTAATAACTCCCAATAACATTAATGGCATGAGTTCTTTCAACTTGAGTCTTTTGGAAGGGCTCCCATTAAAGTTAATGACATAAAGGTCGTTCAACTAATGTCTCTTGGAATGTGTCCCTATAATATTAATGTCATACAGTCAACTCATTCATCATTGTAACATGCTAACAATTACACGTTCATTTTCCTATATATTGAACTGCTTTTCTTTGTAATAGAGGCACATTTTAGGTAATTAAACAACATTTTGATCTAAACTGTATTCAGTATTAATATATGCAGTGTTTACAGCTAAACACGGAGAACTGAATTAGTAAAACAAAAATTTCACTGAACTGGAAATACTGACATTTTCAGATGCAGTATATGCAATAATGAGTGATCCTATTATGCAGTGAATTCAGGTATAGAGAAAGTAGAGCAAAGAAGATTTGTTTCACCATTTACTCGGTGTCATGGTTTAAGCTCAGTAAAGCTGTCAAGCTAATTGACATAACAAAATTGTCTGACTTCTTTGTATGGCTACATGGAAAAGAGTCATAGAAACATAATTTATCTTTTAACCTCTTAAAAGTGCTGTCTCTGAAATGCTTACATTGTTATGAGATGTAACTGTTCTTTGATGCACATTTTCATGCCACAATAAAGTTGAGTCTTTTAGACCCATCCCGACTGAATTGGATCTGTGGGTTACTGTGGGCAATAGTAACTTGCCTCTTTACACCATCTGCTTAAATTACAACTACTGATTTTTTTTTCTATCTGGATCATGCTTAGAACTTTAATGAAATACCAGCAACTGACCCAGGACAGGTTTCTTCCAACAGCTCCCTGCCCCTCTTTTTCTCTTTTTTTTTTTCTCTTTTTTTTTTAAAAATCTTTTTTTAGACCAGAAATGCTGGATGCTCAGAAATTTTAAACAAATGCAAAGGAAGACACGTGGATAGGCGTCTGTATCCAGCCTCTATGCCACATTTTTTCTGTTTCACCTGTTTTGCCCTTCTTTCTCACACAATTGCTGACCTCTAGGAGAAAGAAAAGGGGAAAAACCCAAAATACGTGTTGTGTATTCTGCTCAGAAATAAAATATCAGCCTCAGGTGGAGATAAAGAGAGAAACATCCTTTCTGTCAAACTTGTGACCTGTTGAAAAGTTCTTTTATTTCAGAGACAGGAAGACCAGCTTTGTGAAGTGATCTGAATATAAGCCTTTCTAGAAAGAAGTGCTTTTGCCAGCGCTTGGTTTCCTTTTCATGCTACAATGCCAGTTCTTTCTCTACAGCCTTTCCACCATCTTCTTTCTGTCTTTCTTCCAGAAAGAGTAAAACTGAGTATGTTTCCTTATAAGTGGAGAGTTGAAGGAAGAAGGCACCATGACATTATCCGGTTAAGATTAGCTCTCACTCCACTGCTGGCCTATGGAAAGGCCCACATGGGCATCATGGATAGGATCCGAAACAAAGACTTCTCCTTCCTAATGCATAGGGCACAAAGCCCTTGTGGAAGTGCTGTCATCTTCTTGGTTCTCTTCCAGAACCTCAGCTGAAGACAGCTTCTCCTGTCCTGTTGCAGGCAAAACAATCTTGCCCCTGTGAATTTAACTTTATTGAATTTATAGCAAATTAGCATAAAAGTACAGACTTGGGTGTTGAGATTCTCCTTAGCCCTCCTTTTTTATCACTAATATATTTATACAAATATTTTTTATTGTCTTTTATGGCAGTAGCCAGATTAAGTTCTAATGAGGCTTCGGCTCTTCCAATTTTCTTCCTGCATAACTTCACAACATCCTTGTCTAGAATTAATTTCTCTTACAAGGCATATGTAATTCAGTGGTGTGGACTTCTGAATAAGGCATTTTATTAGTAGGAAGAGTTGGAATGTTTAGGAATGTGGAAAAGACATGTAGGGCTTTTAACCTTGAGGTTATTGGTTTGAGCTTGGTCCAGCCTGATAAGAAATCAAAAACATTAAAGTCTGTATGTTCTCATGCAACTCTTCAAACAAGCATTTCCTAAAGTATAAGAGGGAGGTCACTGCTTTTGTTTTTCCTTCTTTTTCCTGCTTTCCCTTCTGAGCTCAGATTTGAACACTCTGCCTGGTATGATGATCTACTTCTGGTTTTAGAGGAAGTGCAGCAGAATTTTTAACGAGATATTTCTTCTGTAGGAAGAATGTTTCTGCTTCCCACATACATATTGTATACTACTTCACTTTGTAATTACCCAGTTGAGTTCACTATGATGTTTAAACGGAGTCTCAGCTAGATATTTTTCACTGTGAACAGCCTTTTGTCCAGGCCATATACTCCAGATTTATTTCACGTAGATTCAGGCATCTAGGCAAATCGCATAATTTAAGGGAGGGTTTCTCTGAAATCTGTCATCCTGGGATGCACTAGCAAATCATGCGTGAAGTTTGTACATGTACCACCTTCTCTACAATAGCAATGCATTTGTGCAATTTTGCTTAATGCATTTTGAGAAGCAATATAATTTGGGATTATGCTCAGGTTCAAAAAGACACTGTCAATGTCAAATTAGAATGTTCATAACTGGGATTTAGGTGTATTCAGCTGGATTTAGTTGAGTTTTTATACCAACATTCAAAATAGAGATTAAGGATGTCTACAATACATAGCTGACAGCCCTTGAAAACATCTAATCATATTAGACTTGCAGTGCGGAGTTCCCTGAGCACTGAAAATGCAAGATCCCACACATCCTCTGAAGTTTCCCACTCTAGACCTGTGGGAACCTAGATTCCAGAAATTTACTCTAATCAGGGCTGACTTACAGTGATCAGACTGGTTAACACATACGGAGAGCATTAATTTCACTTGAAAACACACAAGGCAGAAGGTGGTAGCACTACCTAAAGACTCTTTGAGGCTGAAGTGGTCCTGGGATTTGAGTCCCCTGTTCCTGGCACTGCTGCCAGCTTCTTGTACTTCAGAAAGCTTCTCCTCCCTTCACTATGCAATCCTAGGTTAGACACCAGTACAGGAATGAACAAATGCCATGGCTTTCTTATTTGCTACACACTCAGTGTCTCAGATAGCCTAAGATCCCTGGATAGTAAATGATGCTACCTAGGTAACTCTCCTTATTTTTTCTACTGTTAATCTGGGTAAGATGTTTTATTTCTGACATCTATTGTGCTATGAATATTGCTTTTCATTAACAGATGGACTTTTTTTTTTTTATATATATATATGTATACCTAAGGGTATTTTATGGTTACTGCCACAGTCATTACATTATGCACAGTCCTTGTTTCTGAACTAAATAATTTACAGTCTCGTTTTAGAAATGCAGGTCCCATTTTAGAAAAACTGTTCTCCCTGCTGCTGATCATCAGTTAAATATTCTTCCACCAGGACTCACCACTGCCTTGATCAGGGTCCTTAACTTTGAACATGTTTTTCCCAGCTGACACCCGAAATATCAGCACTTGGGGTAACACGGTACTCAAACAGCTTGTGAGCCCTAATCCAAATAAAGTAATTGAGGAAGAGGTTGTCAGCATCTTGGTCTTCAGTTCCATTTGTTTTCATGGTCAGGAAGCAGCATAGACACAGTGCTGGTGGGGCTTGGTGCTGTTCTCTCTTAGTCCAACTTGTATCTCCATGTTGCTTGTTGCTGTTCTCTCTTAGTCCAACTTGTATCTCCATGTTGCTTGTTGCTCTGAAGCAGCTGAGTGTGCCTACACTACTGTTTTGCTAAGAACATATGAAGGCATTAGCTTTACGTTCAACAAAAATGCCTGTAGTGTCCAGCTGGCCTCCTTTTGTCATTTTAGCAGCTGAGCGGAGCAGAAACAGAATGAGGAAGAGAATACGTCCCTTAATGTTCGAGCAGACAAGT
Organism: Pezoporus occidentalis; assembly: GCF_034315485.1. Taxonomy (NCBI): domain Eukaryota; kingdom Metazoa; phylum Chordata; class Aves; order Psittaciformes; family Psittacidae; genus Pezoporus; species Pezoporus occidentalis. Next base: position 13,197,207 of record NW_026915835.1, read on the forward strand.
GAATGGGTTATGTGTTACTTGCAACTGTTAATAATAGGGTACTGTTGATGTTACTGGAGTCAGAGATCTGAAAGTGACATTTTATTTTCAGCAGCAGAAATATATCATTTGAATTGCTTGTAATTCCCCATGTAGTAAAATTGCTGATACAAAGAGGAAATAATCAGCTTTTTATGGGCTTTTAACCATTAAGAGTTGAGCATTCAAATAAATTTGCTTGTGAGCTTTCCAGCATTGGTGGTGCACTGCAGGCATTGTATGCCACTGTATGCTGTGGGAAAGCTGGGGTGGGCTTGAACTGGGCATGGGAGAATGACATCAAAAGCTCTGTCTGTGCAGCAGCCTTAAGCTATTTTATAACGCAGTTAGAGAACTGCTTTTAGACAATCGTAATCTTTGTCTATACCTGTCATAGCTTGGTCACAGACACAAAAGCTATATTTTAGACATACTTTAACCCTGATCACAGTACTGAGCAGTTATTGCATTTTACGTCATTACTTCCATGCGCATAAGCCTTCTTCATACCTGTATAGGTGTCATGTCAAGTTGTTCATACTGACTGTAGTTTATACTTGAGGTTATCTCATATTTATACTTCTCATATTTATGCTTGAGGTGATGTGGACCTGCTTGAATGAGTCCATGGGGAGGCCACAAAGATGGTCAGAAGGCTGGAGCACCTCTCTTATAAAGACAGGCTGAGAGAGTTTGGCTTGTTCAGCCTGGGAAAGGGAAGGCTCTAGGGAGACCTTAGAGCAGCTTCCAATACCTAAAGGGGGCTTACAAGAAATCTAGAGAGGGACTTTTAACAAGGGCATGTAGTGATAGGAAAACGGGTGATGTCTTTAAACTGAAAGAGGCTAGATTTAGACTAGACATTGGGAAGAAACGATATACTGTAAGGGTGGAACAGGGTGCCCAGAGAAGCTGTGGCTCCTCCGTCCCTGGCAGTGTTCAAGGCCAGGCTGGATGGGGCTTTGAGCAGCCTGGTCTAGTGGAAGGTGTCCCTGCCCTTCTCCAAGCTGAACGAGCCAGACTCTCTCAGTCTGTCTCCAGTCTATTACCCTCCTTGAACTGAGGAGGTTGCTCAAACTAATCATATAGTTGGAAGAACTTCACCTATAGGGAGAGAGCATCCCCTAACTTCTTGTTTCCTGTGAGCTAGACCAGTAGACCTGCACTGCAGGCAGTGATTGTGATACAGAAGATTTAAATGCTTCCCACACCTCCATATGTTTTGCTTTAGTTTTAATCATAGTTACACATTACAGATTTCTTTTTTCAGTGCTGAACTTGTCTTGAGAGGTTCCTGTCCACCCACAGCTGCTTGCTTTCCTACTTCAACTATTTCCAAAGTCACAATAGCTATGTTTGGCAAGGTGTACAGCTAGGGCGGTTTTTTTTTTACTCTGTTTTTTCAATCTAGGTCACTGTAGAGACCTGGCACAGCCCTGTGATGGTTCCTGAACACAGCGCAGCGCAAAGAACTATAACAAGGAGTGGGAACTGGTAGGGGATGGAATTTTTCAAGAATTAATTTTGTTATCAAATGGAACATGTAATTAGTACTCTAAGAAAAAGATAGGTTAGAGGCCATTTCCTGGATAAATTGCTCTTAAGCAATGTTAACTTTAGGCTTCAGTATTCAGGCACTCTCAAAATTTCTTCAGCTGAAGTCTCATGATGTTCAAGAAGTCATAGAGGTTTTTGGTACATCAGCATGACATGCAGCACCAGCTCCCACGTTGAGAACTCCCCTTTTTATGTATGTCTCTCTTTGGGTTTCTTAATCAACCCTGTATGAGATTCTGATCAACCAGAGATTTTCACAGAAAGCTAAGTGACTCATTGGGCCGTCATGGAAATATCCACAGCTTCCTGCCCCTAGCAGCGCTGCTGGATAGTTGCCGGTGATTCATGCGGGGCGTGGTCCCAAATCCATCAAAAGTATTGCTAGCACTGTAAAAAATGGTAAGTTATTGTTAGTACGTGGACCCTGCCAAAGGCAGAACTGAGGAAGCTGGGGCTCAGCTACTGTCGAGTCAGCCTGACTTTGCTGTCATCAGCAGAACAATCCCATTTTACACCAGCTGACAGCCTCACCGCAGATATCAGGTTGCAAGCCCAAATGCAATAGGATTAGAAGCAATCACTGCAAGTTACTGCTTTGTGCAGGACAACTGGGGGCTCAGAGACGGATGTGCTTAGGTAGCGTGGAAAGAATTAGGCAGCAGAGACAAAAAGTAAAGACATCAACTAAACGAAATTATCAAGATAATATCACTGCATATTATTGAGGTTTACTTTAATTTGTTGAACAGCAGTTTGCTTTATAAAAATGTTGTTTGGCATGCAGGAATATTCACTATCTCATTAGCTGATCCGGTTCTTTGCAGGAAGAGATTATTCTGTCTGCCTTTTTCAAATTCATTTTCTGTTTAGTATGGAAACAGTGGCCCTGAATCTGGGTTAATTCATCTTCTGGTTGGACAAGATGAAGATCTAAATGAACAGAAAAAAAAAAAAGACAAATTGCAGCGGGAATGTAACAAGCCCCTATTCTTTTTGTTAAACCTCTGTTAATAACGTGTGAAGGACTGACAACAAAGAACTTCTGTCTTCTTTACAAAAGACCCTTAAGGGCAGAGGCAGGCTGTAAGAAACTATTCTTTTGCTAATGATAGCTGAATTAGTGAGAAAGCTCAGTGTTAAAAATCCACGACAAGGATCTTGTACATGGAAAGGAAGTATTTCCTTGGATGACTTTCTAATGACTGTCAAACATTTGCAGCCATCAGACAAAAGGAAGCATTGTAATGACAAGGCACAAGCAGACTAATGCTACTGCTGTGGTTACATCTGCCGGCTGGGTAGCTGTGAGCTGTAAGCACTCCAGTGGTCCCACAAGCAAATTAAAATTTGACTCCTGATTCTGAGTTTTCTTTACTTTCCTCTTCTTACTTATTTCTGTGTTTGTTTTTTTTTGTTTGGGTTTCTTTCTTTGTTTTTTTTCCTAAGGTGAGATCAATTGACCATGATTTCACTAGAAAGATCTTAGAGACTTTCATCCACATGTAACTCTTTTCCTGAGAGTCTTTCTCGTACCAATAAAGTAATACATCTTTTCAAGATACTTGGGTTTATATGTCACCATAACTCTTTCCTCAGCTTAAACAGTACCTGTTAATATATTTGTTATCTATTTAATATATGTGTTATATGTAAAATTGAGTGGCTTGAAGAATACTTTTACTTAGACCTAGCTATATATTTTCTATGTGACTTAACAGCTTATATTATTTCCTGTGTTTCAACATGTATTCTAGTGTATAGTTTACAAGTGGGAATTTAGTCCTAGACACATATTTTTTATGCTTTCAGAAAAATCCACCCCCAAAAAATTACCTCCCTCTATGCAACTGTAACTTTTTCTTTTCTCAAATATGAGGCTGAAAAAGAACCAAAGATTCATGCTTCAGTAACTACAACATATATAACAATGTAACCTCATCACAGAGTCCACAACTGAACTCTCATAATAATAGTTTTTATAGTCATATTTTGGCAATATCCAGGAACATTAATAACTAAATATTGGGGAGGAAAGATCATTCATGCAGCTCACATTGCAAGCTAGACTCAAACTGGTGTTACACACTTTTTTCAATACTGTGATAGCAACAAGAGAATGACTTTTTTGGGGATGGCACAACAAAAGGCTTAGAAAGGAGCGTATAGAAGTGTGTAAACATGTAACGGGGAAAAGTGTGTTTACTAGTGGAGCTTACAAAGTTTTATACCAAAAATTACTTCTTGTTGAAAGCTCTGTGTACATTGGGATTTATTTTTTTTGGTCGATTGTTTTTTTTTCCCCAACCTAACTTATTTGAAAGGTTCTGTGGGCAAAATTTTCAGTATGGATCTGATCTATGACAGAAAGTTTTTCTGTCAGTTTGAGATCTCAGCTGAGCTAGGGAAAAAAAATCACATGCCCTAAACTCATATGTATATGTCCACACAAACTGCAGCTCTAATGACACTAGCTTATCTAGTGTCATTAAAGTAAGTGTGGTAGATAGACTGGTGGAAAAACGCCTTTAGTATCTTGTTTTGCTAAAATAGCTCTGCCAGCAGGGTAAATTCACAGTTTCTTCACTGGAGAGAAACAAGTTCATAATACAGCTAATTATGGAGCATTCACTGTAGGAAAAGTGAATATAAACTGTATTACTATTCAAGGATATGTGCCTTGAAAAGCAACATGCCTTAAAGCACTAAGGAGTTTCAGTGAATGGCAAATTATCTATGAGCTCCTCACATACTGCTGTGATTAAAAGGGCTAATGTAAGTCTTGAACATATGAAGTGTGAACTACAAAATAAGAAAGGATTACATCAAACACTTAAGAAATGTTAAAGTTCTACCAGAGCTAAGATAATATGTTTAGTAGTAAGGATGATTAATCATAGCAAGAGCCTAATAAGAGATGTGATAATATCTCAGTAATTCAAAGTATATCATAGACTACCAGGTTGGAAGGGACCTCAAGGATTATCTGTTCCAAATTTTTTTGGTAAAAGCACAGTCTAGACAAGCTGATCTACCTCGTCCAGCTGAATCTTAAATATATTTTTCCATAACACATCAGCTTCTCTAGGAGCAGGCTGTGGGAAACTCTACCAAAAGCCTTGGAGAAATCCAGATACCTAATGTCCATGGCTTGCGCCACATTGACCAAGCAGATTACTTTTTCATAAAAGGTGATCAGATTTGTCAAGCACAACTGGCCCTTGGTGAGCCCATGCTGGCTTTTCCCACATGCTTCATTTGACTTCTGATAGCACCCAGGAGGATTTGTTCCATAAGTTTCCTGGATACTAAAGTAGGACTGTTAGGTGTATAATTTCCTGGATCCTCCTTTACACCCTTCTTGTAGATGGGGACGATATATATATGTGTATATACGTATATACATAGATACGCACATATATATATTCTTATAAGATGGGGTTTTCAGCTAAAATATATATTCTAGTTTATAAAAAAACCAAAACCAAGCACCCTTACACAAGTCAAAACAGCGTGTTATGCTCCTTGCATCTAGCCTTAGAAATGGAACTGAACACCAGCACAGTAGAAGTGAACTACCTACTTTCCAGGCTAAAATGGTATCTCTTACAGTTTTTAAAAAATCCAGTAAGGGGTGAGATAAAGCTGCCTTAATTATAGATGTCTAAAAATTAGATAACCCGAGTCTGAGTTATCCATTCAAGCTTTCCAGCATGAACAATGGTGAGAAATAAGTATCAAAATAAGGCTGTTCATGTCAGCTGAAAATACAAATCTAAGACTGGTCAGATGAATTGTCTCTGGAGGTGTCTCTTCCTTTTACTGTGAAGGGAACCTGAAGGATTAGGTTCCAACTTTTAGGCAAGCTCGTTAAAGCAGATGAATTCCTCCAGAGGTGTCGATCTGGCAGAGTGAAGGGCTTCAGGATTTTACATCTTATTTACTTTGCTTTAGCTTTCCTTAAAGGCTATCTTATGCTCTTATCAATCAGGAAGATACACAAAGATATATTTTTTCATAGTAATATGCACTGATTGCAACCATTCACCTCCCATTGCAACAGTATCTACATCACATACATCACATTCATAATTTTTTCTCTGTGAGTGACACAGACACTGAGGATTAAAGACCTGATTTAAATCCCATTAAAATGGGAGAGACTTGCATTGACTTTAATGGGATTTAGATTGAGTGCAGAGGAGTCTGAATGCCGAACTGCTGTCAGGTTTGAAGTACTGGGTATTAAAGGGCAAACTAATAATGCTTCTGTTAAATGTAAAGTACCCATTCTTCAGATAGACTTGCCAAACTGGTCCTTCAGTCTCATTCAGGGTGACTAAAGCAACTCAGTAAGCAATAAACAACATTATTAATATAATTGCTAGCTGTCTTCATGTGTTCTAATCTTTGTTACATTCCAATAAAGTATGATAGTGTGTAAGACATGATGTGTTTACTAGATACCACTAACAATTTATTTTATAAGGTACTTTTTGCTGTCTGATGTTGTTAAAGAATGTCTGTCTTCTGTCAGCGCATTCTTTGATCAATTTACAGGCCAATGAAAACATTGGAGACCTCCAGTGTCCCTTCCAACCTCAACCATCTTTATTAAACCTACCAGACGTGGTACTTGAAGTGACTCCTGTGGACTGTAAGCACCTATAGTCCTTAGATACCTGCATGAAATGAAGAGAAACCCATACAGAATATTCTAGGTGCCTATGCTCCATTGAGTGTACGGAAAACTTGCGGTTCAGTTCATTATATTCAGTTCAGCTCTGTTCTGCTGTGACTGCTCAAATGCTTTTTGTTAATAAACTATGCGATTACACCAGTGCTTGATCTATGGACCACAATACAAACTCCCTTGGGTAGCTCCTATATCCCTGATCTACTGAACAATGTGTTTTCTTTCCCATGCTGTCTCTGGCTGCATGAATCTTGAGGTCCTTTCTGCACAGTGGTCCGTTTCAACATGGAGAGCAAAAGGCATGGTCTTCTTTGCCTGTGTTATGGTCTACTGGGAAGTGGGGGATTGCTCATTTCATCCCTGTTCTCTCAGGCTAAAGTACTTCACATTCTCTTCCTGTGTTATGCTGTGTGTGAAGAGTACCTCATTGACTTATCTGGGATTGATTTGTAGTGTGCTATGAGGTATTATCAGTACCTCCATCATACCTGTAAGATGCTGGTGTCCCTCACCAATTAAGGTTATACCTTAGTCAAATTGAACCACAGGCTATTTCCTAGTTCTCTAGTGGCAGAGACGGTCCAACATCCAAGCTGCTTAGGGTTAGCTTATCTCTAGAAATTTATCTTGAAGAGAGCTAGTACAAGCAACCTAAAACATGTCTAGGAAATCTAATTAATAGCCACTAATAAAAAGCTGTAATGAAGGGGTCTAGTGTCTGACCTCACTCTGTTTCTCTCTACTTAGTAGTATAGATGTACCCGTATGCTACAATTAGGCACATAAACTAAACCTGCCTGTAAGCATTTGCTAGAATGGAGTGGTCTACATACATAGAACTGAATTCCCTTAGCCCTTGACCAGTGTGGCTGTACTATGTCTACAGGAATTGGTGCCTGGCCCACTCTAAAATCTAGTAAGTGCTTGGAAGAAGCCTGATTTACACAGGCCAAACCTCTGATGGGGACCTACTAATAATTTACAAATTTATGCCTACTAAGTATTGTATGGGTTTTAGGTCTGTGCTTGGAGGAAGCAATGAATACCTCCTTTTTTTTTTTTTTGTGCTATTTATTTCATTTATGTGAGTGTAAACACAAAATGTGTTGTATATAGCTTATGTTCTCAGTGAACCTCCTATGCAGTTGATCTTAAATCATACTGCAGTTAAATCCAGTTTATGTAGACAGGAGATCAGGAGGATACCATTGAGGATCTCCATGCTGAATCTTGGATGAATAATCTTGGGTTATTCAAAATTCTCTTAAATCTCCCATAATTAAGTTTCCAGGCAGAAAATGAAGCTATACAGAAGCAACATGGCCACTGACAACTATGTGTATTTTCAGGAATTCTGAGGGACAGTAAAATTCCAGCATACTTCTCTATTGGCTGCCTGGACCAGGCAAAAGCTGTGCGCAATGTATAGTCTGGAAAGTAATGGTCCTTTACCTTGGAGTAGGAATGCCGTCTCCTTGCCTGAGGACTGCTCTGTGACTTTATTGGGAGACGAGATGTCAGTATAAATAGGGCATTGCTGGCTTTACCAGCCTTGTGGTAAGAGTGTAGTTCCCCTTGGTTGCAGTGGCTAGGTTTTCACAGAGATTCCACAAGGTGTTCTCACACAATATATATATTGACTACATTTGGGATTTGAGACTGAAAACACCCAATGTATCATATCAGATTAAATCAATTTTTCTATTTAAAAGAGTTCAAAGAATCTGCATACCAGGAAGGCATAATGCTCTCCACAGTTCTTGCTAAAATTTAAAATATTATATAAGTTACTTAAAGAACCCACATGAGCAATTCTAGGTTTGAAATTTAAGACATGCTTCATTGTTTATTTTTATTTAGAGCTGGAAAAAGATCATATATAGTACTGGAAATTAAATTGAATTTAAATGTTTTTGTAGAGGTTCAAGATATTAAAACCCCCAGACAAACTTAAAAAAAATCATCTACATGCAGAACAACGAATAGACATGAGTACAATGACAGAAATCCAGAGTTGCAATGCAGTCTGTCACATGATATTCAGTTAAAGTCAGTCTTATTCACAGTTTGTCTGAAGAAAAGTAAAAGACTTTATCCAACAGCAATCTGAGATCTGTGGGTATGTGTGCCAGTGATTACACTAATGTGTCTTTGCTATATATGCCATATTAAAAATCTGAATTTTGAAAAAATTCCTAGCCTGCCTCACAACTTGCAGCTTAGTGGATTTCTGCTCATTTTCACATATAACAAGAAATACAAGTAGCAATCCAAAATAATTTGATTTCTGGGTTTGCCGCTTCTGATGACTGATTTACAATGACCTTACCCTCCTTGTTCTAAATAAAGACTTGAATAGATACTATTTAGTAACAAAAAGCAAATCCAGCTTTTTAGTGATGACTTTTGTGATGTGCTGATGAGGCATTCTCTTTCTGGTGAAGGGAGATAAATTTCATAGGCTTTTTTTTTCTTTATATTCAGGGCTTTGCATAATTTAACGAGCAAAGGATATTGTGCTCATACTAGCTGGTGACTGCTTTATGTCAAACGCAGACTTTGGCATAGGAATGAGAATCCCACATTTGTGAGTGAGTGTCCTAATTGCTGGAGAAGAGTAATCAGTTTTCTGCTTGTTCTCCAGACTAATCAATCTTGACTGCAGTTTCAATATCTGTATAGTGGCACAGATGAACAGCAGGAATGGATAATCTTTGCTACTTAACAGCAGCATCTTGTGGCCTGATGTCTGGTGAGAAAATGAAAACTGACATTTGAATACAGTGTGTATGTATCCCCACTTTTTAGAAAGTACTGTGTCTGTTGAATTACTCTATAGAATGCTCTAAGACAGTGAATAACCTTTTATTTTGCATAGTGAATAGCCTTTTTTGCATAGCAAATATGCTGGGTTTGAATTTTAGAATGAAGATGATCATGACTGCTGTATTCTTCATGGAGTTTATACCTTAGAAGTGTGTTACGTGTGCATAGTCGACCTGCCAGACTGGGCTTCTTGGAAAATAGTCTTAATTTAAAATCCCGCTTATACATAAACATGAGATATATGCTGAGCTGCTCAGTTGTGCCAAAATGGTAGCAATCTTTTGCATGCTTAGAGGCAGACTATTACAGGAGATTCATGGGTAAAGGTGTGGGACTGCATCCAAAATGTCACTATAAATGTGGTCTTCTTGTGTCAATAAGTGGTGGTGGGAGATCTGCGGGAGATGACGCAGAGACCTCAGGGAGGTTTCTCATCACCCATCACACTGAGCACACCAACTATGGCACACAGAAAGAGACACTGGGGAGAGCAGCCATAGGACATCTCAAATTATTCTAGTCACCTCAGTTTAGGCAACTGAAAACCACCAAATGGGCTTTAGCATGGCTGGTACCTGATTAGAATACCCATTAATGTGTCTATTTTGTTCTTGATTTCTAGTGTAGCTCAAAGTACCAATTCATGCTATGTATATAAAACCATGGATCTAGACTTGGCTCTTTGTCCTTGGTCTTGTAAGGTATTTTCACAGTTTCTTAAGACAAATGATTCATGTTCTCAAGGCTTCCTACAACAAAACATAGGCCTCATCTGACTTGTTCTTCCTCTTTCAATTTTTCTTTTAAGTATTCTAGATGATGGTTGACACTAGAACCAGGAATCCAGACACATTGACATCAAAAGCAATTGTAATATGTATGTGGCAACAAGGGTGGGGGGCAGAGTGGAAGGAAAAGGAGCACTTTGAAGATGTCATGATAACTCAGGCATGTTTAGATTCAGTAAGTAGGTGTGTCTTTTTCTGTATCCTGCTCATCTGCAGAATAGGATGTTTGAAGAGAGGGAAAAATGAAATGTTATTTCCAGTAAAGGGAAGGTTACTTAATTGCAAAATCATCATGAAAAAACAAACAGTGGAGAGAACATTAGAATTTTTAGCCAGGAAATAATTGAAAAAAAAAAAAAAGAGTTTGTATTTGAAATAAAGAGGGAAATTGCTGCATTTAACTGTTTTCTGAAGCCCTGGTATTTATAATATATTTGTGGTTGAGTTTTATAAAAGCTGTTATAATAAATATAATGCTCGAACGGAATAATATTTTCCCCCATCAGTTTGGTTATTTGGTAGAAGTGTGATTGAAATTGATTGCAAATTTAACTTCTATTTGCAAATACAAAATTTGGTTGGTTGTGGTTTAGTTGGTAACAGATAGATCAGGACTCTGGACATCGCAGATTTTAGCAAAAGTATCTCACAGGGCTGATGTACCCTCTGGTGAGTGGCCTCTGGTGTATCACAGAACCAAACCCAGGGGAACCAGTGAGCTCCCCCAACCTTTGCCTAACATAACAGGCATCATAGTCCTAATAAACAGAGACCCAGACCACTCATGGAGAAGGTGCACTGCCAAGGGTTTGAAAAATACTCCACATCATGTCTGGTAAAGGGTATGGGAGAAGCAGTTTCCCACATGGATCTGAACCACAGAATTGGCAGTGATGGTCAATAAGACACACCACTTTGTGAACACATTTTTAGCAACAGGACAATGGCATGTTAAAGGCCAAGAACTGTGATTTTGCACAATGACAAGACCCACCTGTAACTGATGAGAGTTTCTTCTAGCTCTGCTATTCTAGAAACTCTCCAAGACTGCTGTTGAGGACAACCAGAAGTCACCACACTGCTGGAGCAGTTGTGCACTTAGATCCAGCAATGTGGATATCCAGCAGGACCACAAGGAGCAGACACGAATAGTTCTCAAGACCAACTAGTAACTATAAGAGTAATTTTTAGTTTGCAGATGTTTTCAGGGCTTTGTCCACAGAAAAAGAAAGCAAAAAACTGATTCTACTTTTCTTCTGAAAGTTGAGTGCTTATCCCATAATCCAGATCATGGTATTACTCTTGTCTGAGATAAATTCAACTCCTGCCACTGATCTGGCCTGAAATCTGTTTTTGACATTATTCTCATAATCATTCATTCTCCCAGGTGAATTAGTATCAAAGTATTTAATTGAAAATGAAGCAACGTCAAGAAGAAACAGAAGACTCCAGGTATCAAGAGGCACATAGGGTATTTAAAATAACAAAATGGATTTAAAATTATTTGTTCAACTATTGCACATATGTATATATATTTGTGTACAAATTTGTGTGTTTCAGGGGGAGTCTGGGACATAGCTTGAAAAATGTTCACTTTGGTTGGTGCCAGATTAACCTTTCCTAATTTTGCTCTAAATTTTGCCAATTTGAGTTTAGGCTGAAGACAAGCCCTGAGTTTCAGTGGCCTGTTCCCATTCACTGTTTGGAACCAGCTTTACGACATTTACTGCCCTATATCCAGCCAATAAAGTAGTTTCTGAGTACTCCCTAATTCAGGAAAAATTACTTTGACTGATTTCATTAGTTTAAACAGTTCACCTGGTTTGCTTTGTCTGAAGTGGATTAGGAAACATTAATATAAATTGTTCTTCTAGCAAAACTGTAGAAACACTAAAATCTTTGGCAGTGCCTTCTGTAGCAAGCCCTCACTCAAAGGTGCAGGGCAGGGCAGTGATCTCCAGGGACAACTCCTCAAAGCACAAGAGGATGTGCAGGAAACAGCAGGTGTGGCAGGCAGCCAGCTTGGCCGAACAGGGAATTCCTGACTGAGCTCAGACACAAAATAGAAATACACAGAAAGGACAAGCGAGGATGGACTAAGGAGGAGCATGGAAAACATTTCTTGAGCTTGAAGGGATGAAATTAGGAAAGCCGAAGCCTGGCTGGACTTTAAACTGATGAGCAATAGGAAAGACAACAAGAAAAACTTCTGTGAGTACATTGAGAGCAAAAGGAAAACCAATAAAAATGGAAATCTGCAGCTGAATTGAGTGGATGACTTGGTGATGAAGGATGCAGAAAAGATAGGTTTCTGTTTTGCCTTGGTTCTTACTGGCCAGGTCTGCTTTTAGGCTTCCTGAGTCTCTGTGGCAGAGTTTGGGGGAAAGAAATGTTACCCATGGTAGACAGTACTGGAATTAGAGATCACTTAAGCAAACTGGACATACACAAAAACATGGGAGTGGACAGAATACATCAAAGATTGCTGATGGAGTTGGTTTATGTCATTGTGATGCTCCTCAGCATCATCTTTGAAGGGTGGAAAAGACCAGAGGATTTTCTTGAAGACATGAAAAACGCGAATGCCATGTACATCTTCAGGAAGTGCAAGATGTAGGGACACTACAGGCCAGTCAGTCTCACCTCAGCCTGTAGAAAAGCTAGAGCAAACCCTCCTGGAGTTCATTTCTAGGCACATGGAGGACAAGATTATGATTACTAAGGGTAAATCACACTGAGCAAGTCTGATTGCTATGATAAAATGACTGGCTATGTGGACAAAGGGAGAGCAGTGGGTGTCCATGAGTCCTGAAAACAGAGGAAGGGATTTCTGGAGGTAGTGGCATGTAGACAAGAGGCATATTAGAAGACAAAAATAAAAATATATATATATATAAAACTTTTCTAAAACCTGTTTGTTTTTTTTTTAATACATGAAATTATTGTATTGACAGATTTCATGTATGAAATCTCAGCCACTGCTGAGAAAACAAGTTCATACAAAGGCTAACCGGAAGGACATTACTGTTGCATATGTGCTAGCAGCCTAGATATGTGGGGCCAAGAAAAATAATGAAAAGGTACTGAGTCTTTTCCTCAGATCAGACAGCAAGGTAAGTCATAGGTTTCAGATATGTGTTCAAACATGCCTGATTCATCTGAGAGCAATAGACTTTGCCATTCAATCTGCACCTTTTAGTTGTATGCACAGTACTGTATCTTATCATCCAATATGGTACTCATGCACAGTTAGAAGAAATAATATGAAAAGAAATATGAATGATAACTAGGACCTGCTTAGAAATATTTTACTAGATGATGAAAAAGCTACAGTTCTTCAAAGAAGACAGAGAGTTGTTTCTGAGAAAAAGCAGCAGTCTGGATGTAGGGGAAATCAGCACAGAACAAATAATAAAAGACATTTATGAGTGATATTAGTGAACAGCATAGAGGTCAGCATATAAAGAAAATTAATGAAAGAAGACTAAGGAATGGAAGAGGAAGCCTGTAACCATCTGGGTTAAAGATAAAGTATTTTCTGAGTAGGTCCAAACAAAACCAATACCAAAAATAATAAAGCATAGATGACCCTAGCAAAATTGCAATAGTTGACACAGAAAAGGCACGGAATATTCCATAAATGTTTCAGTTCAGTATTGCAGACTGGGGAAAAAAATGAATGCTGTCTTCCTGATGGGTGATGATGATTTAATATCCTCCAGTGGTACTAAGGATAACTAGCAGGTGCAAGACTTCACGTATTTTAAGTTAGCAGCTCTGATAATCTTGCAACCAAAACCCTGTCAAGATTAATATTGAAATTCCTTTAAAGAGCCTCTGGTGTTGATTTTCAGGAAGCCTTGGAAATTCCAGAGGACTGGAGAGAAGCTAACACTGTGCCATTATTTTAAAACAGAAAATGGATAAAAAACCAGAGCTGGATAATGCAGGCCTGGCAGTCAGACTACAGCCAAACAATGGATGAGTTTACATGCACTAATTAATAAAAGGTTAATATCATTAATTGCAATCAATGAAATTAAGAGGATTACATCATTGCAAAGTTTTTGAATATTATAAATGAAGATCCAATTTTGGCAACTGAGAAACTTCTGGCAGACATCTGACCTGGCATTGTATAATATCTTAACACACTAGGAAAACCAGGTCAATGTAGCACATACTACATTGATGAAATACTGTTTATCTCCATACGTAACTGTAAATAAGAGTGTATCTGTGTCTTGTTTGATTACCGAATCACAGAATCATAGAATATTTAGGGTTGGAAAGGACCTTAAGATCATCTAGTTCCAACCCCCTTGCCATGGGCAGGGACACCTCACAATAACCCATGCCACCCAAGGCTTTGTTCAACCTGGCCTTGAACACTGCCAGGGATGGAGCATTCACAGCTTCCCTGGGCAACCCATTCCAGTGCCTCACCACCCTAACAGTAAAGAACTTCTTCCTTATATCTAATCTAAGCTTCCCTTGTTTAAGTTTTAACCTGTTACCCCTTGTCCTATCACTACAGTCCTAATGAACAGTCCATCCCCAGCATACCTATTATCTGTGTTTTCCATGAGATGTCAGAGGGACTATATGTGTCTTGTTTGATTAGCTATGTTTTCCACGAGATGTTAGAGGGACTACTTTTTTGCCCTATGTCTTTCAGCACTCTTACCAATGACTGCAGAAAAAGACGTAACATTTTGTCTGACAAAATTTGGTGATGACATGCAGATAAGAGGAGTAAAAAATTAAGAAGAGATGGATCAGTGATAAAGAGTGTTCAGGGACACTGCATAACCAAGAATAGACAAACAAAATTTCTGTACAGGGAAATAGAGGGTCTAACATGTAGGAATAAAAATGTAAGCCATAACAACAGGAGAGAGGACCTTCCTGTGAAGTAATGATTCTGAGAAAGCATGTTATAACCCTTTACTGAGACCACATGGACAAAAAAATGGCAAACGTTATCTTGAAGTGTATTCACTGAATAGGAGTGAAAGGTTAAGTCATTGCTGCATTTGGCAAAGAAGCAATTGCCACTGGAATAGCATGTCCAGTTCTAGTGTTCAGAATTCATGATGGATGAGAATAATTTGGAGAAGGGTCAAAGAAAAGCCATGGGAATATTAAGGACCTGGAAAGTCTCCAGGAGTTCAATCTACTTAGCTTATCAATGTGATGACTCAAGGATAACTGGTCACAGTACACAAAAGCAGAACAAATAGCAAAGAGCTGTTCAGCAGTCAGGGGTCTGACAAGCTCCTTTGTCAAAAAGGTGAAGCTAAATATTCAAAGAAAAAATAAAGCCCTTTTTTTTTCTTGACAATCCATGAAATGAACGGATAAATTCACTGAGGAAGTGTGGCATCACTGGCAGCTTTCAAATCTAGATTGGACATTTTTCTAAAGACAAGTTTTCATTTTCAAGAGGACTTAAAAGTAGAAATAGCCCTGTGAAACTCTGTGGACTCTGCCATTGATGGAATCAGAATGTATGATGATGTTTGATCCCTTCTGCTCTTTATCTCTGACTGTGTGGATATTTCCATTTTTCACTGTGCTGTGAAAAAGCTGGTTTCTGTGTCTCTATGGCATGATATAGGAACGATGCTACCTTAGATCCGATAACCAGTGCAGTGGTGTTCTAGTGGTGAGCTCAGGCTAATAAACAATATCATGCACAAGAGCCAGTCAATCATCTCTGGTAATGTGACTATGCTGCTTCCCTTTGTGGAGCTGGCTGCACACAAACCAGGGTTGTGCAGCTGTTTGTTGTATGTACAGTTCACTGTAAATCCTAAGCAAGTATGTTTTCATGTACTAAAAAATGGTTGCAATAAGGTACTTCTCTATTTAATGAAGGTAAACTCATTACTGTAAATTGCACTCTGGTATTTTAAACTGTTTTATGTATCCAGACATCAGTGATAGCTGAGACATTACAGGGTGTCTGGTTCCCTTAACATATCAGCCACACTGTGACACACTGTTCCTGGTTTTCTTAGATGTTTTTTGGCTCTAATGCATGTGATGTCCCTACTTGTATCATTTAATGAGAAACACTGAACAGAGAGTTTATTGTGACATTATTTATGCTGAGAAAAGAAATAGATGACAAGAAAATGGATAACTCTTCTGTGAAAAATTGTGAAATTACAAACATCTAATGGAGACTTTTTCACAGTTGTTTGTAATTGTTTATCATCTCAGCCAGTACATGAGTCATTGCACCAGAACCTCTCTCACTCTTTATTTACACCATATAAATATTTGTAACATGCAAGTAATTATTTGCATTACTATATCTGATTCCTGGAATATTCCAGGCATATTCTCTGATTCCTTGGAGTCATCTCTGTCAAGTTGGTAGATTATTTCAAATAAGACCTCACAATGATCATTTATAGACATGGTTTTGTTCAGTACTTTTACAATTGACTTGGGTTGATTATAATAGTGTACACTGAGTAAATTGCATATGAAACAGAATATGGAAGCACTCTAGAAGGTGTTAGAATTCAAAACTGTCTTGATGAATCAGAGTAAGGTGGTCTGCAGTCACCATTGTGAAACTTTATAAAGGCTTGCGTCTGTGCTACAAACAGGATGATCAGAAGGTAGTTATGGATCAATATATATAGATTATTTAACATTTTTACCATTGCAAAAAGAGAAAAACCTCATTCCGGAACATACTGAAAGGTGAATCATATGTACAAATATTTTGTAGAGTTCCAGTGTAAGATAACTTTGATTTTAATACCTTTCAAATATTGAGTAGTAGTTTGTGTCTATTGTATGCCTGTTAAGGCAAAATAAGTCACAATCTTTAGTACTTACATTGTAGTTGCAGCTGAAAATCTGTAATCCTGTATTACGTGTAAGTCTGGTGGTGTTTATAGTGTGGTGTATATTTTCAGGAATAATTTAAAAAGCATATTGGTATAAATTACATGAAGGAACTGGCATGCCTTGTCAGGTATGGAGCCTTGAAGAGAAAATTCTTAATCAAAGTGGACAATGTGTACCCTCCTTTTGTTTAATTACTATTAAGGAATGCATCTGCTTATCTTCATTAACTGTACTTGACATCTGTATATATATATATAATGTGTGTTTCACAACTTCCTTCCTGCTTTTCAAGAAGCCCAGCAAAATCAAAAGAACAACAGAATTACTACTTCAGCATCACTTTAAATGCAAACTGCTGTTAATGGGACAAAATAGAGGAAAGTGTATGCATATCACTAGTGTCACTTTACAAATAAAATAGTCTTTTGCTTCTTACTCTCTAAAAGATGCATGAGGTTCATTTTATTTAATCAGGCCATAGAAAAAATTATTTAGAAAATTAAAATCTTGAGAGATCAGGGCTTCATTTTTACTATACAATGAGTTGATGCAATGGAAGACACAATTATTAATTTAATCCCTGTTGAAGGATATAAAAAGGTAGACAAACCTCACATATGCTAGAGTCTACAGAAAGACATGCAGGCTTTGTATATTTATTTTAAACTAAGAAGTAAATATTCCTATCTAGCATTATTAGCACTATACCTGACATGCATTTGTATAAAATAATATAAAATAAAATAACATTAAATTAATCACTCAGTGGAATTCAACTTGTTTATCTCTCATGAAATCAACATGCCAACTACAGCATAGATCTCCCATGGTACCCTTAAAAAAATTATGCCCTGAAGGGCCTTTTCTAAGAAGGTCCTGTCAGTTCTCTTACACATCAACACATCTGTGCCTGGCAAACTTCCACTGGCTTCAGCTGTCCAACAATCCCAAGGATTTGGTGCTCTGTAAGAAAAGCTTTCCAAAACGTCCACTGACTCTTGTTGTAAGTACATCTATGCTTGTTCAAGTCTACATATCAAAAAATCAGTTTTTCATGTATAATCTCCCAGCATCTTTGCAGCCAAAGAAAAGTGATTGACAAAAAGACTTGACCAGAACTGAAATAGGAAAAGGGCAAAAATGGGGTCTCCACTTTTTTCTAGTGCAGAACCCTGTCCATCTGATCATCTGCTCATTCTCCTACAGTGGAAGTTTTTCTAGGTTCAGGTAGGAATTGCATACTTGACAGAATAGACGACATTTGAATCACAGAGCTGTTGAAGTTGGTAGAGACCTTTGGAGATCACTCCACAACCACATTCCAAGCATGATCACCTGCAGAAGAGATTGCTCAGGGCTGTCCCTCATCAGGCTTTGGGTATCCCCAAGGATGGAGGCTCCACAGCCTCTCTTGGGCAACCTGTTCCACTTGTTCCAGTTTTCCACTAAAGAATGTTTTTCTTATAAACAAAATTTCCCGTGTTCCAATTTGCGTCCACTGCCTCTTGTCTGTTCACTGGGCACCACTGAGAGCTGTCTGGCTCTGCTTTCTTTACTCATTCCCATCAGGTATTTATACACATGAGAGCTTCCCTAAGCCTTTTGTTCTCCAGGATAAGCAGTCTCATCTCTCTCAACCATTTAATATCTGTGGAGCATTTCAATATCTGTGGAGCATTTAAGTAATGAAATACTTTAACCCCAATATTGCCAGTTCTTCGCTGATTCTTTCAAAGAAATACAATCAAATCCAGTTCATTTCATTATTTATTTATTTTTTAAATAAAGCCAATAACTGGTGACTATCTTGTTAGACTTGTAGAGTCTAATGGTTCAAACACTTAGTCTTGACTTAGTAAGTAGTCACACATCACTTAGGATCTACCAAGATTTGAATTGAACGGAAGTTAGCCAGGTCTGCTCTGGAAGTAATGCAACTACCTTAGCCTGAGCTTGGTGCATACTGAGCTCTGGAGCTCCTGGCTTTTTACATTCAACCTTGTAGACAAGCCTAATGCCTATTCAAAGTCTTTTAGTACTATTTAATGGATTCCAGATCATAATAAATCTTTCTAACTATACAAATAAAAGATATACAAGGATTTAAAAGCCTTTAAAAATCTGTGTTTATAAAACTCCTTAACAGAGTCTGTAAAAAAAAGGAGTGATTTAGATCCACTTAACGTTGAGCTGACACATACTGAAAGAAACTCTGAGTGTTAATGATTTTACATTTAAATTCTGCTTTTCATTCTGAAACACCCTCAAATACTCTGCAGACTGACAAAGGATTTTCAAGGCTCCCATTTTCTAACACTGAAAGACAGTCACCTCCAGCGCGAGACAGAGCAGATGCCTCCATGCAGAGTGTGAAACTGCAGAACAGGGCAGTGTGCTCTTCTAAGCTACAAGAGAGGAGCATAGGAAGTAGATTGTAATTATTTAAATTGGAAATTGGCCAAGAGCCCACAGCTGGCAATCCTGGTCTTTTGCAAGAGTGCCATGAAATGTAATTGCACTCCAGGTTTTACATCTCATTTTAAAGATTGGAGTAATTATGGTGAGACCTTCAATGATTGGAAAAGTTACTTCTATGAAAGCTGTAAGCTCTTGAGTAGGCAAAAGCATATTGGAAGTCTCAGCAAATCATATATACTAGAAATTTCTGGTATTTTTACCCCCAACTCCATCTTCCCTAGTTTTTTCTGCTTCTTTTACTGCAATGAACACTTTGGCTTATGTAATTTACGTATTTTTGTGTGTATGTGCACACACAGATAAAAACACATATATATGCATAGATATGTTTATACAGTATTTTAAAAGCATTTGACTCGTATATTAAATATAATATCAGTTTCACAAGAGAATTCTAATAGTCCTACAGGAAGTATCTTCACAACCTATGGAGGTGCTTGAAACAAACTATTGATGTCATGGTTCATTTCAGATTTCACAGTCTGTTTCTATCTCCTATCAAAATATAAAGTTCTACTTTTATTTGAAAAAAAAAAAAAAGCTTTTCTATTATCATAAAATGGTCATAATGGTTACAAAATTCAAAGTTATGGAATAATTAAATTGCCAATTATTAAAGTAACAAAATTCTACACTTATTTCATAACTGTTTCTCTTTGCAACCTCAGGTTTATCAATAGCACTTAGTAAA
The DNA here is from genome assembly GCF_034315485.1 of Pezoporus occidentalis. NCBI lineage: Eukaryota > Metazoa > Chordata > Aves > Psittaciformes > Psittacidae > Pezoporus > Pezoporus occidentalis. Next base: position 13,217,128 of record NW_026915835.1, read on the forward strand.
TGCTTATGCATCTTTTCATTTCATAATTTTGTAATTCAGTGTGAGTAGTGCATAATTAGTCAGCATTTGAAACCTTCACATTACATCTATGTTACCAAGTTAAGACCAATGGGTCCAAATTTGTAGGACATGCTACCTGCTATATATGCATTTCAGGGGAAAGCTTCCTACATCTTTAGCAAGGTCCAGTCTGGTCCTGTGAAAACCCACTGTCAATTATGACACTTTTTCTGGTTCAGTTTAATTAAAAAAAAAACAAAACAAAATCCACTTTGCATGAATTCTGCTCTCTCTTTTGCAGCTCCAACTAAAACTTACCAAATCCACCAGGTTTGTTTTATTAGCTTGCCATGTTTCTCTCCCACCCCTACAAAGGTTGAGCATGTGTTGAATTCATCCTTCTTGTGAAGATGTGAGCATCCTGGGGTTTGTCACTCTTTTTCCTGGCACCTTCAAATGACACCCATTACCCACCCCACTTGTTTTCACCACTGATCTGTTTCTTCAGGATAACCAAACCTGTGAGCCACTAGTGCAAATTTTGGGAAATTAAAGGACAACAAATTCCACCCCCTCCTCCCCCCCCATGCCCCAAGAGCAAAACAAGTAGAAACAAATTTTGGAGAATACGGTTTGTGAAGAAGGTATGGTAACACTAAAGTTATAATTGTAGCTATCCAGTGATGGCATCATCTGTATTAATGTGGTATTATCCATGTGACCATTCTGACAAATTTGATGCATCCTCGCATCCCTTAACATATGTAGGTTTATGCTGAGCTGTATGGTCTAACTAGTTGCCACACTAATATGGCAAATTCCTTCCAGATACTACCTCCCACAATCAGAACACCTTTGTCTTGTCACAGAGATTTCATGGAGCTTTAAGATAAAGGTAAAACATAAATTTCTGAAGGTTTTGCTTTTAGTTATAATAGAATTTTCTGAGTGATGAGTTTTCTTTTTCAAAAGAAGGAAAGAGGACTGACAGGGCTGTGCATTTCACTGGTGAGAGCTAGCTTTGAGACCTCCTTCACAGCTAAATTTGAGTACTTGGAAAGACAAGACCAAGTAGATGCCAGGGTTTTGTTTAATGATAGCATTTTAAAGTTAGCAATTGAAAGCCAATAAATGACTACTGTTGCTATGTAATACAGTAATCTTACCACTGCTGACTGAGAAGAAAGATGACCAGCAGAACACAGAAGACTAATGCCAAGTCCTTTTGTTTCCCTTGATTTTCTGATGTGGATACCAGTTCAGCAACTTGGATTAGAAATCTGAACAAAAGTGCACAGCATGTACATGGAGAACTCTTGGGCCTTCTTGAGCAGACTACAAGAAGACAATGGTCTGAGCAGCAGGGTGCAGAAGTTGCAGTAAAAAGTGAACCACCCTATGGACCAGACACAATCACGGGTTGCCAGTTGGACCATCCTGCTCCACCAACACCAGTGCCAAATCCACCCTTCTCAAGAGTCATAAAGAGTGAGTCAGTGTTTGAAGAACCTAAGCTACATGTATATCCATGTTGCTACCTAAGTTCCAGTGTGTTTAGAAAACAGACAACAAGCTGCAGTTAATCCCTCAATGAAAGAGCCAAGACTGCAGTAGATAAAACTGTGGATGACAGCAATAGTTAGAAAAGCAAATTGTGGCAAGGAAGTAAGTTAGCTGGGCTGTGAAGACTATGGCCTACCTGTAGAGAGCTGTAGGATCTTAAAAGAAATATATATACATATATAACAAAAATTCTTTATGAGTGGTCGGTGGTTTGGACCATATGGTCCAGTGGTTTGGACCATAGCATAAGATGAAGAAAAAGGAACTGAAGAGGCGTAAGAGATATAACTAGAACATTTATTTACAAGGGACCTCATCGCTACAGATGCTCCTGTTCCAGGAATGGCAACTTGAAACAATGTGCTAACAGTCCTTGGGCCATGAAAAAAGACAAATCTACCTGGATGCAGCAGGCCACCAATTAAACAAAAGGGAACATAACTACTTGGAATAAAACAGCAGTTGCAGCAAACACATTTTGGGGTGTACAGATAACGCAAGCATATAAAGATATATATTTAACCAGAATCAGCATATTTAGTCTGATACTGTTTTTCACTGCTTTAAGAAAGGTTAATGGAAGTATGCACAAAATTACACTGTCAGGATACAAAGGGGTAATAGTTTTCATGTGGCATATTCTAGCATCAAGTGCATGAAATCCCAAATTAACAAGCTAAAAGTTTTGTGCCTTTTATTTGTGATGTCCCTAAGACAGGAGGATTTGTGACTATATATGGGTGTGTAGACAAGAGATTGCAACTGACATTTTGAGCAAAAACAAACAGAGCAAAGACAGGCATGACTGATTGTTCCAACAAACATCAGGCAATTTTACAATGCGTATGCAAGTCTGAAAGCTCTCCAATTTTCAACTACGTAAAACCAGCTCACCCAAAAGCTTTTTTAGTTCTGCATTGCTTACTTCTTTTTTTACAGCACTGTCACTGCTTAAGAATTAAATGGTACCCCCTAGAAGAAAAAAGGTGAGACTTCTTTTTGTAATGAATTAAAATTACAAATGTTTTATTGGTATGTTTACAAATATTTTAGTATGTTTACATTGTCTGAGCCAAAATGTTGCTATTTTAAATGACCACAGAAAATGAAATATAGAATTGTTTTACACAGCTATACAAAACAATAAAAAAAAAAATCCTTTTAGCATTATTTCAGTACATACAACATTCTTTTGCTAAGCCAACTACATGTTGATTAAGAGCTGTTTGGGACAGTTTTAAATACCACAGCTCATAGCAGATGCTCCATAACCATCACATTTTGCATTTGATTCTCTGAGGTGCAGTACCAGTGTATCAGTTCAGTCCACTCAGTTCAAAATACCCTCTCTTAAGTTCAAGAGAGCTGTGCGCAGGCAAAATTCAGAGCAGCTGGGAAAGTGAAATCTAACTGCTGTCTGAAGGCCAAAACACAGGGATGTGATGTAGTTACTTACAAGTTTGTTTTTTCATCTTAAGCCATGCTGTGTCAACTCTTCAGGCCATTGGGACAGATGATTCTTCTTACTCTGTCACATCACTCTGGGCAAGCACATCGAACTCTTATAAAGATGCATGTGCCCCTGCGCAGTTGTTCTACTACCTGTGACCCCCTGTTTAAGGCTTAAAGGGCCTTAGACTGCCTGGTTTACCCCTGCGAGCAGATTTTACCTTTTTTTCCTAACTTTTCTAAACAACTCCTTGTCCAAGGTAGCACATCAGCTGGGTTTTTGAAAGAACACCATTGCTGTGCCCTAGTTCTGTTCCAATTGATTTCAGTGAATGGACGAATAGAGCTGTACTGAAGACTTGAGAAAATGCCTGTGTTCAGTACTGAGATTTAATCTTAGCTAGAACTGTATAAGAGCAGAAAATACAAAAAGTCTACTAATATGCATATATTAACTCCAAAAAGTGGACAGTATATCTTAGCTAGAACTGTGTAAGAGCAGAAAATACAAAAAGTCTACTAATGCATATATTAACTCCAAAAAGTAAACAGTATATCTGCAAAACCTAAATGCCTGACTGAGAGGACTTGTCTTAAAGAATTAGTCCGGGAAAAAAAAATGAAAAATATGTTACACAGTTGCCAATAAAACAGCTATATTTTAAATAAAAATAACAATAATATACATGTACAATATTGTAATGCTATAACTTGATGAAAATAATACTGATCAGTATCAAACTTAGTATTTAATTGATTATCCATCCTTAACAGATGAAATGCATTTCACAGTAATAGATGCAGGCAAGGTGAAGTGAAGTGATATTCACGGCTTACCATGAGTAAGTTACCGTGAAAGTTCAGGTAAAAATGCAAAGAACAAAACTTTAAATAGATTTATATTTATAAAAGTTCAGCATTGTAGCGGCTGGGTGCATGTGTTGCAGGAAGATGGCAAGAGCAACCTAATGGTAGACAACATATACACTTGCATACACACTCACACACAGAAACACATACGTGCCCATGCTCAAAAGCATGTGCATTGGTCCTCAGCTTGATTATAGAAGCATACCCTTACTAGCTATTGATGGGGGAAATACTAGGAATGGGGTTCACCTCTCCTGTTTGCAGCTGTCTGCAAGGTAGCTGTAGCTACATAAAGTCAGATGAGATGACACCTATCTAAGGTTAACATCAACTGAACATTTTAATGAAAACTGCTTTCACCCTGAGCATATTTAAGGCACTTTATTAAAAAATCTGAAGTTAATAGAAACTGGGAAAAAAAAAGTAAAAATCGTTACATGTGAAATTCGGAAATTAAAAAAATAATAATTCCTGAGTCTTGATAAATATTTTTATTGCAATAAAATACCATGACTATTGAAAACATGTCTTTTATAAAAGCATGTTATACGACATTTTTTCTTGAAAAACTCATGCTTCAGTGCATGAAATATGTTAATAAGTCTTTGGGGACATCTGTAACAAATTAATAGGAAATGAAAAGCCAATGAATGCTCTGTCATGTATGTACAAAACATGCATTGCTCCCGGCAACACACATCATGTTTGCTACAGGCATCTTTACCTTTCTGTTTTCTTGCAGGGTCCTGCCCATATTTTAATACTTTACAATTATTTATGCTTCACTAAACTATTTACAGAAGCAGAAACTAATCACACATCTTCTTAAGCCCATAAACACAGAACTACAGAGACAACTGCACTACATAGTACTGTTCTCTACAGGTACAGTTTGTGAATAATTTTCTTCATGAAGATTTAAATGAAAATAGAAGTTCAAATTCTCTCTGTTTTCCTTGGGCACATTCTTTTGCACCTGCTATTTTCAGAAGATTTTGCCCCAAGACAGTATTTGTATTGTAAAAACACTTGTAAATTGTTGCAAAAGTATCTCAAGTAAAGAACCATGATGCTCGTGAATGCCCATTGTTTACACAGGATACAATCAATTTGTTTTCAGTTCAAAATAGCTGATTTCCAATACTAGCCATCATCTGTATGGTTCTAGTAGTATTAATTTTTACTTTTGGTATATTTTTCTTTCCTCCACTGTCTTTAAATACAAATAACATGGAAACAGTGATATGGACCATACCCAGAGTGCTGCCAAATGCAATGAACATGCACAGTGGTTACAGAATGGTACTTATAGAGGGCATGGGAGGTTCTTTCTAACACTAATAGGTAAAAACAATAATCAGAGTAAAATGCACTTGTGATTTAACTGCATCCTTTAATATTTTCATTAGCTATGTCTAAAATATCCCTGATAAAATTCTACTTTTTTTACATTCAACTTCTATTACGATGTATTTCATGTTTTATTTTAAAAAATCCCACAATAGTGATGGTGGTTAATCTGCTTCATAAAAGATAATACACTAAGTTATATATAATAATGTCTTTGATCCAATTAACATTATATTATACTGCTCAGTAATTACTGTGACTTCAGTTCCTACAACTGTTATAGTGAATACAAATGATTGTTTAATGTACAGGAAGCGGGTTTCATTTGGAAGTGCTGATACAAAAGTATTCAAGTGCTAACAATGAATTGTTCTTTCTACATTTTTCTTCATGTTCCATAAATGACGATTTTATATATATCTGTCGTTTTCAACGTGACACAATTTTGGGCAATTTCTTTTAATGTTCTTTTTCCGTGCAAACACAAAACTAGATTTTTCTAAACGTTACCATCTCATTAAAAGTAATTGCCACTTTTACTTGAAAAGGCACCAGCATTAATGTAGGAGAACATATCTTTTATGCTTGTTTTATGAAGAGCTGTACTTGTTACTGGAGCGGAAATTATCATATCCGTGATCATTAGCTTTGAACTTTAGGCAGGACTGCCTTTCCTCCAGGGACAACAGATCTTTGGATTGGCACCAGCAACACAAGCATGACTGTTAAAATAAAAGGGATAAACACTTTACATCATTTTGTTTTGCACATGTGGCACACGCACTGAAAAGCTGCCCTTCTTCAGTGGTACAGTAGGAAATGGCAAATGTACAAGCTGCCATTTTCAGATTACAACATGAGCAAACAAACAAGGTTAAGCTCCACATTGCTCAAATGGTCACTATTGTGATGCCCCATTAGCAACCTGCGTGCTGAAGGGCAGGAAGAGTTATATTGAGTTACATATATTAATAATAGCCACGCACATGCCGCTTCAAGTCTAGTTTGTATTCCTAAATGCATCTGAAAATAAAATTATGATTCCTTATTGTCCTTTCTCTGATAAATTTTCTTGGGAAAAATGTATGCTCTGTAATCTACACTTTCTAGGCAAGATGCTATTTTTTTCTTTTTTTTTTTTCTTTTTTTTTTTTGAGGGGAGAAAAAGAGAACCAAATAGGAGAATGGTAAAAACCTACACACAGTTTATACATTTACTAGATATACTGCAGACTTTTTGCTGATGCTACTGACTGGTCTTTGGGTGCTGCAAGTCCATCTGGGGTCCTGCATACTCACTTCTTTCCATGCTCAGGAAGCTAGAGCTCTCTTACATGCTCCCAGCTCCAGTGATTCTTTCAGGGGGCCAGCAGTGTAGACAGGGAAGGCAAGACTTACAATAAAGTCTCTGCAACATGTGCTGTCACAGTTATTTGGGAAATACACTAATGCTACTAGATGTAGAGCTGATTGGTTTCTGTTGGAAATATATAGTCAGTAAGGAATTCAACACAGCCAGGCAATAAGCCTAGCAGTGGCCAACAGTTAAATGCCTAGCAAGAAAAGAAAATCTAAGAATTTGTGGTAGACAATGTAATAACTCTGATACAGTGTATGAAGACATCAGAGGCCATAAAAATAAAAAATCTGGACATGAAAGTGGAAAGACAGATGGGCTGCAATCCACATGTGATCCAAAGCCTTAAATCTTGTGTGAAGAATTAGGGCCCAGGACTGTTCACGTAAACCAACAGAAAACTACAAACAGGTCTGTCTCAAAATGTTGGCATTGGAAAAGGATGGGTGGATACTTGCACCCTCTGCCTTACCTAACTGCCTACTGATTAAAGCACTCCATCAGGATGGGGAGAACCTGGGGTCAGCACTCTCCCTGTTGGGTTGCAGAGGATATGGCTAAGTGAATCTCTGCAGCTCAGTCTGAGTCTGCTTTGTCAGTGCTCTACAAGTGGCTGGGTGCCAGCTGGGTGTCAGGAAGTGATGTACCACTGATTAGCATGGTGCCAAAAGGGTTTATTATACACTCCACTCTTTTGCTTTCTCTTTTGTCTCTGTGAATCCTTAATTCCTTTCTATGTAGTTTCAACAGGGAGAGAACACCTACAATAACCCAGTTAAAATTTCAAGTCAAATTTAATGACCATTTAAAACACTTTTGCATGCTAAGGAATGAATTTTACTGCTGACATCATCTTTTAACCAGAGGAGCAGCTCTCAGCAGCTTCTTACCTTAAAGCAGTTTTGGAATCTTTTGCTCACCAAATACAGAGCTATCGGATTGATGCAGGAATTCAGTGAAGCCATGTTAATACCAATGTAGTCCATCACAAGAAAAAAGCTGTGTGGAAATTAAAGTAAGACACTTCACATTTTTCTCTGAAAAGGTTTAATAGAGGTTTACAACTATGAAAATTTGAGTCGGCTTCACTCAACCAAGACTAGCTAACATAACAGTAAAGGGTTTTATATCAACAGGATTAACTCATGGAGTTTACAGTTGTGCTCAATAATTAAGTTTAACCAGTAAGATAATTCTCATGAAAGTAATTTCAGAAGATCCAACCACTGTAGCTTGTGGGAGGAAATATTCACAAGGTTTTCTTCACAGATTTAATCCTAGCTGTTCTGTTGAAAGAGAAATGGGGATAGAAATTCCCCCTCCACCCTCATAATGCCACAAGACATTAGGACAGCCCCAAAAGGGATCAAGGAGGAAGACAGGGCAAACAGGGGGATTGCTCATAGTTTTCTGACTTTGCTACTGGATCAAAATCAGAGTGTCTGGATGAAGTAGCAGGGAAAACTTCAGACACACAGAGTAACCTAGTTAATTAGGAAATCCAAAAAAATCTTATGTAAAATGCCATCAGCGCACAGGCATTTTATTTCTGCAATCTCACCTTAAAAGTTCACATCTGTTGGGGTCTTTCTGATCATAAATAGTGAGTTTCAATATTCTGCTTAAGTGAAGTGGGAGCCAACACAAGGCAAAAACAAGTACCAGACAGAACACAGTTTTGGCCACCTCACGTCTCTGAAAAAGAAAATTGGACAGAAGAGTTCTAGTTTCTGTTTCTTGGTTGCTGTTGTCTTTTAATATCCAATGTTCAATAAACAAACTAAAAACCCTATCAAAACACAGGAGTTTGAAGAACATCAAATACCTTATTTTCTTGGAATGTATACTCAATCTTTTCTATTGTTTTAGATGTCTTGCACTGATTCTCTATATATCCAATTTTAAAAAGTATGAGTAATAATATGTTTGTGTCTGGTGCACTACTAACTTGGACTGTATTTTGGCATGTTTTTTTCCTGATAACATATACTGCTAACCTTACTATAGTTCAGCATGAAATTGCTTCAAAATAGTTAACAGGTTTAGAGGACAACTTCAGTTTTCATTACAAAATATCCAGTTCTCACTATTGTGAAGAAATAAAAACTATAAAATCTGAAGCATTAACATCAAACAAGAAAAAAACCACAAACCACCAGTTTTGTGATTGAAAGTTAAAATCTTAGGTTTCTGGGGGCTCTGATATATATATAACTATATATATATCTATATCTAAGAGCTCAGCAACACCACTACTAGGAAACTTCTTACTAATAATCTTGAAGTCATCATACAGGAACAGAACAATTATGTGAAAGTAAAGTCATTAAAGGTATTATTGTTAACCTCTCTACAGACAGCAGAGTTGTCAGGGATAATTTCTTACCTGCTTTAAGTGGTCGTTTAAAGCAATCTGCATCCCACTTTTCTTTCGTAACATCTCACAGGTCATAAGAGTATAGAAAAATGCTGTAATAGCCAGTGGCAAACAGAAGTAAAAGCTGAACAGCCACCAGTCTTTAGCTTGCTTGTAAAACTACAAAGAAAACAAAAGCAAAGCTGTTGTTAGGAGTTGAATGCTAAGCATTTTGGAAAGTATGCTATAACTAGCTGGTCAGTCTGTCCAGAAAAGCATCTCTATAAGGTGTAGGTTACAAAATAGGACAAGTACTATGCCCAAAGCCCCAAAAAAGTTTCTGGGTGCTCTTCTTTTAACCAATATACTTCAGGAATTTGTCAGTATTTCATTTGAACGTCATATTCACCTACACTTGTACAAATTACAATCCACGCAATGCTAAGAAGATGGAAGGAACTGTTCTGGAGACTTAGTAAATGTCAGTCAGTGTCTTACCATCATAAAGGATGTTTTCTGTGTGGGGTGAAGCAGGCAGATTCTAAGATCCTTTCCTCTGTACTCCATCGTAATCATGTCAAATGCAATAGCTTCTGGAACAGCCAGTATCACCGACAAAACCCAGATCAGTACAATTTCAACAGCAGTCCACTTTGGCACTCCAATTCCTTTAATGCGACTCCAAGAAGCAACTGCTCGGTACCTGAAGCAACAGCACACATTTGGAAAAAATAAACCTGGTTTAACTGGCAACCCCACTTATTCATGTTGTGTCAGCACAGTAGAAAGGCAAATTTGAGCCCATATTGAAAAGCAATTAAGAGAGTTTGATGAAAAATGGGTCTCACCTATCTATACTGAGGGCACACAAACTCAGCACTGTGATGCCCACTGATGCCTTTTGAATGAAGGGTACTAATTTGCACATTTCAACACCGAAGGGCCAGTCCTCTGCAAGTAGCTGTGAAAAGAAAACAACAATTAGAAATAAACTGTTTTTAAAAAATAATTCCTAAAGCTGAAACACAGACCTTTGTCTTGACTATTTTTCTTTTCTGCCCTGTAAAACTTAGTCAAGAACTGCCTTTTCAGAAGGGAGTTTCCAATGTGTGTGTCCTAAGAACTAGCCAGTAGCTTTACAGTTACTCCCTGGCTGGGCAAGAACATGCATAAAGGCTTAGTCCTGACTTCTTAAGCCCCATGAACTCTACTTATTTTGCTTCCAACTTCACCACTCCAGTGTTTATGTGCTTTTCTTATGTGTTCAAGTAACTCTCCATTTACTAGAAATACAGAAGATTACTTAAGGCTGAGCAGAACAGGGCAATGCTAAACAAGTGCACATCTGGAGTGGGGTTTATTTGAAGCTTGGCATCTAGGTTCCATCAGCTAAGAAGTCAAGCAACGCTGGAGAGAAATGAATCCCATAGTTCTTAGCTGACCATCTGATAATGAAAGAAGGGACCTACTGGATACTAAGGGAGGCTAAACAGTTTGCTTGGTATTAATATTTAGCAGAAGGTAATGATGGATCAGATTAATCACGCACTGAAGATCTTTACTGACCAGTTTTTTCAATGATTCTTTATTACAATACTGAAAGGACTATCTGCGCATTAAGCATACTTGTAAGTGCTACAGAATAAAAGAGCTCAATGATTTCAGATTGGTTCAATTGCACTTTAGGTTATACACTTTAATGGAAATCTGTCACATCCCGTTTTTACATTTTAGCAGTACACTTTAGCTGATTTAGGGGACAGGACTTACTGGACACAGCAAGCACCTTCCCAGCAGCTGATGCTATGAACTGTTTGCCTCCAGAAACTGTTGCACTTCAGAAACATTTAAGCTTTGTACTCTGCTGTGAGCTCAATATAATGGCTCAAATATATCACAGCAGCAGCCAAATATTCCAATTACTCATAAAAAGAAGACTCTTTAGAACAGAGGTTATGCCAAGAAATAGTCGCAATCATTATATATGAAACTTTCTGAGTTTCTGTAATTAGTTAACGTTATCTAAAGCCATTTCTGTTTTTCGTAACTTTGTTTCAATGAGGTCTTTTGGATCTGTTGCAGATTGTGGGCTACAAAATGGAAGAGGAGAGGAAAGAACAATAACTATCCAAAAGATGATTGCAAAATCCCTCCCTTGGCTCAGGTCTCCTCAGACATCTTAGAAGGCTAAAATATGAAAAAGAAGAAGAAAGAAGAATGGTAACTACCCAAAAAGAGATTGCAAAATTTTCCCTTGGCTCAGGTCTCCTCAGATATCTCATTTACTATTGATGTACTATAAGAAGAAATAGGTCATCATACTGTATAGATTCTGCTGGGGACCAAAATGACTGAAGATTGATAGCCACAGAGTTGCCTGCTCAATTGACTTGGTTCAGCAAATTCCTTTAGCACACATACACATGCATCCCAGAATAAACAATCACAGGGTCAACAGTTTTTTAAAAGCCCTGATAATAACTTAAATATAATTTTACTTTAACACGAACAAAGATAAGTACACTTCATGACAATGTGCTTTTGGAAATACCAATAAAATGCCCACCAGTATTTTTAGATAGCAGAATACCTTTCAAAATCTGCTTTAGTCCTATGCCAAAATGGGACCTTCTATTTCTTCAGTGATCTACTCAAGTAAGACAAAGAGTATAATGCTTCTGCAGAAATGAAGCAGAATATAAATTCTAGGGATTTATGTTTCTTGAGAATTTTATGGAAAGTAATAAAGCAGAGGAAGTAGGGATGAGGTTGTAATAACCATACAATATCTTTTTATTTATGTGATGTGGGAAAAATAACTCAATCTGTAATTAAAGTTATCTTCAGTAAAGCCTCTCCCTAAGACTTCTTCTGAATTGCTGTAAGGGGGTGATAGCAACAAACTACTATTAAAATTGCTATGTGAATCATTACAGGTGTTCTAAATGTACACTTTACATAATCTTATGACACCTGGACTCATTTAATTTATATCAATCAGGCAGTGAGCCTCCAGCCTACCACATGTAATTGCTACAGAAATCAAAGACTTGGTAGCAAGTACATTTTATACTTGTTTATAGTACCTGTTACATATTGTACATGTGTACATATTAAACCAGAGATGACTCATTAAAAAAAGCACTTCAAAATCAAAATGTATTTTTTTCTTCATTGAACTGAAATTAAGACCTTTGGTCAAATTTCTGTTGGCACATTCTGTTGGCACAAACCAGCTACAACTAGCTGGTTTACATGCCGAGACACTCCCTTGTCTCTCTTCCCTAAAATCACAACAGTTCAGCCACATGTTAGAGATTTCCCTGAACTAATGCTTATCTCTCAGGTGCAGACAGTCACACCTGTGCTCCAAGCTGACTGGATTTGAGCCAGCTCCAGCTTGGAACCCGTATGGCTGAATTAGCATAGGACTGTGCATGAGCGAATGTGGTCAACTGAGAGAAAGGGTGCATTAGCTTGGGTTTAGCATAACATCAAAATATGACTTGCATTTAGCTAGTTTAAATCAGGAACAGAATGGACACACAGCTGTCTGCATTGGATTGGAAAAAAACATCTCCATTATCTCTTGCAGCTGATGTATTGTGATACTTGAGCATTTTAATGCACAAGTCACAAGTCTCTCTATCATGGTATTGCAAGCAGCTAATGATACGCTTGCAGCAAAAGCTTGAAAATGTTAAAGTAAAAGGGGAAAAAACAGTGTTTTAATTGCTGAACTATGCTTCTTTGTTGTTTCTGCTTGTCCTATGTATTGCCATCTCCTTAAAACACTGCCTTAAAGTACTGTGAAAAATCACTGTATTCAGGAGCACCATATTTGTGGGCAAGAGCCATGATTATTCCTAGTGAAGTACAGATGCAGCCTAATGCAATTTTGCATGGGTAAAACGGTTTTCTTGTAATTCATAATAAGGTATCTATACAAAGATTGCAACTTCACAAATGACTTAGAGCAATGAGCTACTGCCAAGTGGCAGCAAAGAGAAAAATAATGTTGCGTTTTCATGAGTAAAATGCCAAGTTTACCACTGTCTGTATTCCAAATGACCTTTTCCAATGTTTTATAGTCACTTAGTGGCTGAAGTTTTAACTCCTAAGCCATAGAGACGTGCTGAAGATGAAATGAAATAGAACAAAGGGAAAGGGAATACACTGCAGAATGAAGTGAAATCATGGTTAAAAGAAGCAATACCTCTGATGCACTCCTATAGACAACACTTTTCTCAGACCAGACAGAGATCTAAGCCTAAACCGATGTAAAAGTGGCACAGCTATGAAAGCAGCCCCAAAAGATGGTGTGACTCAGAGACACACCTGTGAATTACAATTCCTGCCCTGCTTCCTCTTGGTTGTGCAAGAACAAAAAGATATTCATAATCTGCTGCCACAATATGCCAACATAGGAGCACAATATGCTGCTTTCAATAGCTCAGCTGTTGTGGCCACCAGCCACAAGGCTGATGCCATGGCTTCATTCCACAACTGTTGACTTGCTACAGTCAGACATGAAGAAGTAGTAAAGTGTGCACTTACATTGGTGTTCTAGTGCTGAGCAATGAGTGCATGTGAAACAGAGCAGGAATTCCTATTTCCTCCTAGCTGTGTGTTCACAGCAAGCCTAGTTCACAGGGTAAGAAGACAATCTTCATGAATGCAGCGTTCCACAGGAAATCAGACGTGCAACTGTACCCCCAATACACAAGCAATATTTTTTCCATGTATCTGTGAAATGACTGGCAGATTTTCACGTGATACTTTCTGAGATGGGGAGGTCATGCAGACAGATAAATAATTTTTTAGTATTTCATAGGAGCAAGCATTTTTCAAAACAGGAAATTTGCCCAGGAAATTAAGCTTAGTCAGGGATAAGCCAGACTTTACAAAACTTATTAATATTTAACAATAATTATGATGTCAGGGTGGGGATATCCACTCTAGACAAGAAAATACATTTCCTAGTTAAGCTGAGAACTTTTTACATGTTTAGAATAGAAGTGTAAACCCTATGTTTTTAATTAGTAACTTCTGCTTCAAACATTTTTTTAAGTGCTTAATTAAAAGTAATATCATACAGACATATTGAAAATTACTGAAACCTCATAATGTGTTGCTGAAGTAAAATAATTCTGTGATTTCACAATCATGGTTATAGGACTGCAACAAAAAAAAGCATTAAGAAAGCCATACTGCTGTCAGACTGGGAAGCATAAACACAGGATAAAAAAAAAAAACAAAACCCAACAACCCAAATAAGGGGATAACTTGTTTTGAAATTTGTCACATGCATCTTTTAACTGAATGTATACACAGCAAAATGTAATAAAAAAAAAAACAGATTTACAAATCTGTTCTGACATCAACTGACATGCTTCAGTTTGGAGGTCCATCATGAAAACTATATATGTGTACTTTAAACAACATATTGACATTTCCACTACTTCATCAACCGGACCTCAGAATAGATTGTTGCCACCTAACTACAGAACAGTTACCCCCCATTGCCTGTGAAGTCTAGACAGATTCATCTTCTGGACAATTCTTTCTTTCTAAGTGCCTGTACGCTGCACTTGTTGACCATAAAAGGATCCTAAGCAAAACAGACTTCTAGTTTAACGTGGTCAGAGATCAATGAATTTTATGTAAGAAATTCTGAGATGAACCTTGCAAGACCTCAAGTAAGTGGTTCAGATGTTGACAGAAAGGAAAGAATACATTTTCCCTGTAAAATGGCATGTTACCTTTAAGATCAGAAGAACCAGTGGCCAAGAGCTGTCATATGGAGTACTAACAATGTTTTCTAAAGATAAGCACCTTGACGTTCTTGGAAATTTGGGCAAAGACTGGCTTCATCATGATGCATGCCCTATAGGTACTTGAATTACAAGTTAGTAAAGTCATCACAAAGACATTTCCATATGAATCTCACCCTTTTTAGAGCACAGCTGGATTAACAAAGGCACCTGTTCACACCTTTCTGGAATATGTAGTCCCTGATCTAGTCTTTTTTATATTTCCAGTGCTTAATAATGCTTTATGTTAACAGTATTTTTTATATAATCCCTAAAATACATTACTGGGAAAAAAAAAATTAATCATTGCCTTGATCAAAAAAAAAACCCACAAACAACAAGGCCATTTACTGTGGCCTTTGCTCATTGGCTTGGATAAAGACAAGGTTTTATTCCTTCCCTGGTTCTTTTTTTTTTTTTCCTGTGCTCTTGAAGTATGCTCTGAGATAAAGGAAGCTGTGACAGTATTTCTAGGCAGATATGCTTCCTCAGTCATCTGTGTCATAGCAAATTGATAAGAGTTCAGAAAGCCACAAAAAAGTGTACAAAGGATAGATTGTTCCCCTGTTAAAAATCTACTGGAACATGACAATAAATTGGACTTAATATAAGAGATAAATATTACAAAGTGAGAGAGATGTCGTCTATATATCAGAGGAAAAAGCATGTTATATTATTTGATTACAGCTTTTTAAAGTCTATGTTCCTATCTCATTACACATACACATACATGCATGAGGGGCAGAGCTAATGTAAGATTGGAATTTCCAATCTTATGTTATTTTAGAGTTTCACATGCAGGAGTTACCAACTTTACTGATCTGGAAAAAGAGCATAAGCCTTCCAGATCTGCAGATCTGTACTGTTAGGCATACAAGCTGCCACGGTCTTGTTTTCCAAAGACTAAGTGCAGAGAAGGACATAAGTTCACCAACCACCTACTCTACCCTTCTGCTCCTCATGTCCACACCTTTAATTGCTGTCTCAAATTAACAAAAACATGCTTGTCTGTTTAGTGAAGCAGTTGACTAGACATAGGACTACCTTCACATCCAATTAGCAGCGATTTTGCAAAGCCTCCACACAGCCACAGCATTCTGTACCGCATAATGATTGTCTCAAGACTTTTCTTAGCATCTTATATATTGGACTGCATGTACCTCACAATCTGGCTAACACCTGCTTTTCCTTAGAGCCCCACAACGTAAGAGATGTAAATTTTCATTTGTTATGTTTTTTCAGCTACTCACATATTCACTTAAATAGTCACAGGGACATCTTTTGAAGTTATCACTTTAAAAAGCTAACAAAATGCTGTTCCAAGTGAGAATTCTGTGTTCTCCCATGTGTATCTGTCTGGAAAGCGTTCAGACACTTTCACACTTTCTACTACAAGTGTTGTTGAGTAAACTGCTGGCATTTTACTAACATGAGGAATTCTCTTATTCTCTTTCACGCAGTTGCTGAGGATCTGGTAGCTATTTTGAAGATTTGGTTCATCCAGTTTTAAAATGTTTCAAATTACAAGTTACAACTGTTTAGTATACTTGATTTACAAACGTTTATTCTTCCCCTGCTGCTGGGTAATCATAGCCAGCTTTACATTGCACTACTGTATCCTCTCTCGCAACAGTGCTCTGCGAGTGGAATTAAATGGGATGTAGAGTGGATAAAAAGTTATTATCAACTCAAACCACATACAAACTCTTATTTTTGATTAAAAAATACAATGTCTAATGTTGGGGAAGGTGGGAGGTGTTTGGTTTGTTTATAACTCACATCTATTCAAAAGTCCTATTTTAAAAAAAGCGAATATTTCACTACTATTGTAAGGGATAATACAAATTTAATATAGGATCTTCATTTAAGATGAGTAGCAGTGTGGGAGATTTAGCACCTGAGAGCTATTGCTTAACTCTTAGCATTATCAATAGCACAATAAATATCCCGGACTTTCAACTGGTAGCATATTTATCAGTTTGCAATCTGATGGTTTATTCCTCCCCCTCCAACCTACTTACTCAGAATGATACACTTGATGACATTAAATCAAGATAAGCACGGTCATATATCATGATTAATTTAATTTTGAAATAGTGTCACCGAGATTGCAAAGTCTTGTACTGAGCAACTGTCACTAAATCAATCAGTTGGACTTTCCTGAGAACAGATGAAAAATATTTTTGTTCAATACCTTTTTTTCACAAAAATACATTTTTTTAAAAGAGTTTAAAGTATTTTGTTTCATGAATTCCTCTCTCAGATGAGTCCACACTTCTCACAAAGGACTATGATAAATATATAGCACAGAAAATACTGAAACTCTAAATTGAAGAAACTGCCGTGTAATCCGAATTATGTGGCTGGCGAATTTAACAGTTATGATGTTCCGTGCTTTGTAATACTCCAATACTTTAAAAGGATAAAGATACAGGATTCTACCATTTCAGCAGCTTCTGAGAGTAACCACTAGGGATAAAGAAGACTAAATTCAAACCCACTCCCCTTCAACGTATTTTTTTCTAGAGCTAAAAGTAACAAACCCCAGAGTTTAAACACATGCAGAGAAGTGAGGAGATGACAGGTGAAGGTTCTCATGTTCACTTCAAACAGTAACTGATGAGGACACAGACTGTAAACTTTCAAGGCAGAAGGTGCCTCGTTATTTTCAGCATCCCTCCTAAGTGTGCTGATCCTAACCAGAGGCTGGATTCAACTGTTCAGGAAATATGGACTGCACAAGCTTGGTAGACAAGACAGAGATTGTTCTCCTTCTGTGGCAAGTCTCACCACGCCAAAGGTCAGAGTAACGAAGGTGCACGGACAGTTGCGGCTTACTACCTCTCAGCTGTCCAAGCTGCATCACTGGCGAACAGGGGAAAGAGCTCACAGCTCAGGAGAGCATCACGCTTCACAACCGCAGGATGTATAGAACTAATGCAAATCGCTCTGTTGAATGATTTTTGTAGCTCCTAAATAAAGGCCCCATGCCAACAGCGACTGTAGGGACCCAAGTTAAGTATTACGACTAAGCATGCCCCAGCTGAGCAGCAGGGACCGAGCGGTACTCAGAGGAAAGAGTCGCCTGTGCCCTCCCCTCCATTCCTCGGCAGAAAAGGAGGGAAGCAACGAATCCATCGCGCATTTACCTACTGCATTCATCACCTTTATCCCCGGGACAGCGCCTGTCTCCAGGGGACTTGCAGAGCCTGGCCTCTGCAAGTCACCTCTGCCACATTCCCAGCTCGGACCGCTGAGAGGGCTGCGACTGGGGCACGAGAGATTGTGCCATTTGGGACAACATCTGACCACACCACCACCCTCCGTCAGCAGCTTTTTGGCATGAGGTGAAGCCCCGGAGGTTTCCCAGCCAGAGAAGGGGCGCGTTTGCCCTCGGCCCCGCGGTGGTGCCCGGTACCTGCCGGGAAGCACCAAGAACGGGTGCAGACGCACTCCCTGCTCCCCCTCACCTTGTAGACGTTGATGGGGATGTCAATGATGATGTGGAGTAGGTCGCCCAGAGCCAGGCTGGCGATGAGGATGTTGGGGCCGTTCCTCATGCACTTGTTCTTGTAGATGATCCGCAGCAACGTGGAATTGCCGATGATGCCCAGCACGAAGACAAGGCAGGACACCACCGTGTTGATGTACTTGAAAGTCTCCTTAATCTCCGTCTGACCGGTGCACATGGGGGGCGAGGCCGAACGCGGCCTCCCGCCAGCCGCCCCCCCGCCCCTGGGCAGCGCGGCTGGGCGGGAGGCATTAGACTCGGCGCCCCTCACCGCAGGGGTCCCGGACGTCGGGCTCTGCCCGCCCGGGCCTGGCGAGCGCACGGACCCGTCGCCCTCGGCGGCGGCGCGGCAGCCGAGAAGCAGGAGCAGGAGGAGGGAGGGCAGCCGCCACGGCCGGGTAGCGGGCATGGCCCTACGGCACGGCTGATCCCCCGCCGGGAGACCGCCGCCGTCAGCACCGACCTGCGCGGAGAGAGGGGACCGGGCGTCAGCCGCGAGGACAGCGAGCCTAGGAAGGCGCCGATACCCGGGGACGGTGCCGGGGCGCTGCCTGCCACCGGGCGGGGACTGGTGGCGGAGCAGGCGGTGCAGCCGGCAGAGCAGCGCTGGGGCCAGAAGCCCCCTCCAGCAGGAGACCTGCTTGGCGCCGCCGGGCTCTGCCACCCGCTCCTCTCCCCCTCACCTCGCTGAGCGGAGCGGAACCGATCCTGCCCGCCCGCTGCCTTCGCGGCTCTGCCTGCTGAGCGAAGGAGACGCGCCCCGCCGGCTGCCTTGCCCCCAGGCTCTGGATGACTGCTCCTCTCCGTGTCACCGGGGCCGGCTGACGCCGCTCTCCGGCGATGGGCAGGCACCCCAGGACACGGAGCCAGGAAGGAGAGGGCGCTTGCGGCACAACCCGGCTGCCGTCACCGCGCACCAACTCCCGTGGCTAAAGTCGCGCCAGCGGGGTAGGGCCCCCCCCCTTTTCTAAAACATTCAACAGCATCTGGCCCATCAGTCACTGCCAGACCCCACCCGCAGCCTCCGCCCTCCCCGTCCCCCCGCCCCGCGGAGACCAGCCCGGCCCCTCCGCCCGCCTGCAGGCCCCGCCGCCCCGCCCCGCTGCTCTGCCGGGCGCCCCTCGGCTGGGGCGATCGTTGCCGCGGTACCTGTGGGGTCTGCACGGCGACCTGCCCGTTTTGCAGCCCGGCGGGCTCGTCCTGTGCTAAGTTAGCTGTGGCAACCTAATGAAGTCATTTTGCGGGTTTCGAAAGAGTGTTTTAAATCAGAAAGGACTGTTAGAAGGGGCTTTGGCATTGTTAGAGGACGCCGGGGGGGGGGGGGGGGGGGGGGGGGAAAGAGGGCTTTTCCCCCTTGTCCTCTCGAGCACTGATTCCCAGTAGCTGGGTAAGGTGTTCACGCTCACGTTTTATTCTGCGCTGCAAACAGCCCTCACTCACACATCCATAGTGGCACACATGCTGCTTGTGCAACTCCTACGTGTTTAACACTTTAAAGCGCTTCACAAACCGGGATACTTTTATATTCTTCTTAGAAAACAGTATTTTGACTGTTCTGAAGCTGCAGTCGTCCCTCTTGGTTATCTGGCTGCCGCTTCGGGGACGCATGGCAACGCATCTGATCTCCACGAGCTCGTTCCAATCCTTGCACCCATCAGTGAAGCGTAAGAGTGACGAGATTAGTACAGGATTTTATGGAGGCTACGAACAGCCTCTGAAGGTTGGAGACAATTGCACGTCTAACTAGAAAGAGCTGAATTTAAAGCTGGTTTCCAGCATCCCTACATACAGGTTTTTTTTTGTTTGAGTTGTTTTGTTTTTCTTTAAATCATGCTGGAAGCTGAATCGTATTCAGAACATGAATGTATAAATGCTTCAATACAGAAGTCACCTAAATTATTATCATACTTGTAGGGGAAAACACAGAGAACCAAATGTTTCTTTCAAAAATTGCCGGCCTCTCATCTTTACAGCATCTCCTGCTAACACCTTCTTGCGCTAATGTAGCAGACAGCCTTTTCTAATCCTCATTTAGCTTCCTTTTCACATCTCCATCTTCATTTAAAAGTCTGCTGTATCGAGCTCCTTTCCAACTTAATTTTTAATTTTTTTTATATTTTTATTTTTAAATTCTTGATCTTTTTCTTAATTAGGCTGGCATGCTCATTTTTCTTCCACATTTTATATTACAGTATTTGTAAAATAAAGACACCAGAGTCACTTCGTAACTGTGTGAGGGTAGCTGGAGGCTGACTGCACTCCAGCTGGAATACTGGTCTTTTCAGGTTCAGGCTTTTTCAGACTCTGCTTTGCAGCAGGGCTTGCTTTTCAGCACCGGGGCTGATTCCTCTCCCAGTGAGAGAAGTGTGAACATAGAATAAACCTTATAATATTCTGAGCCCTGGGAATTTAACCAAAGTCTTTTCAGTCTTCACTTCTGCATTTTCTCGATTTCATAAGAGAACAATGTTTTGCTAAACGCAGTATTGACTTTTATTGGAGAATCTTTGCATTAACTTTTAACATTAACATAGCATTAACATGCTTTTTACTTGCAAGGTTCTTGTTAAGCCTCAAAGGCTTCTGTGCTGCTCTTGACCAACAAGAAATAGATTGAAACCACACTGATTTATTTGCTAACATTTTTGTTAACACAACTCCATGAAATATGTTTGCTACTGCTTGGTAACACCAGCGTTGCTGCCACTTACTTCAGCTTCAAAAGTTTTAGTAATAGCAACTTAGGTTCAGAAATTTTTAGTAAGCGCGTATACAGAACTCAGGACAGCTGCTGCTACCTGAAGCACATTACTCTCTAATACTGCACAAAATAGGTCTATGTGACAAAGCACCGAAGCTGTTTCTGGCTGTAACTAACTAAGTTTACCACTTTTTTTGTTTCTACTCTGTTTTCTTCAGAGATTAGAATATTTGAGAAATTCGAAAGAGCATGTGCTGTGGTCCAAGTCTGCTTTAATTAATGAAAAAGTAAAGGCAAGCAGTTTTACAGAAATTTATGTAAGGATGAAGAAAATATCATATTAAACACTGAGACCACAGTGGACATCTTGGCAACTTAACTGTATCTTAAATGAAGAAGCAACTAGCAGGCTTAATCTAGATTGCAACAAGAAAAAATAATCTGTAAATATAATAGACCGGTGCCCCTTAAGTGACCTCTGCTAGTTATGCTATGAAATAAATTCCTTACTGAACTGTATGGAATTCATTATATAAGATTATGCAAACTGCTGCTAGTCTATATTTTTTTTTCTAGAAAGCAGAAACACCCCTTGTCCTATGGAAAGTTCATGTTTGTACAAAACAGAGAAAGCTGGGCCACCATCTAAAAGATCTTCCAGACTGTGTGACACTCATTTTATTATATTCTGCACTTTCAGTGCATTGCATCCCACAGGCTATTGAAAATTATATGAATTACAGCCAGTCACTATTTTAATTCTAAGTCAGATGCAACATTTCCATCAATACTTGTTAATGCTCTATTTTATTTTTTTTTTTCAATTGGCAGAGTAAAGCAAATATACTGAATAATTGTAACCACCACCAGAATGCTCTTTAACCGTAGGAAGACTTAAAGATTATTCTGTTACATGTAGTATAAATCATGGTAAGTGGTCACCATTACAGCACCAGAAAACCCTTTCATTAACAAGCTTATGAGACACACCACAGGACTGTATATTTTTCATGTTGTACTCATTGAATCCATGGGAATTTTTTCATGAGCTTGCAGGTACTTTTGCAAATTTCATTCACTTTCTGTGTATGTTGTTCAGCAATTAAGTAGCCTTGGAAATCTGCCCCATCAGACCTGCTTTTCCTTTCATTGAGTCTGGTGGAAATTTGCCTACTAACTGGGGCAAGTCTGGGATGAATAGAAAGAATGGCTGTCTCAGTGTAAGCCACACATTAGACGCAGGAGGTCAATTAAAGTAAAAAAATAGTTTTCTGTGTTTTATAAGTTAACACAGAAACGTTAATAATGGCAATTTTAAAGGAGTAAATGTACTTTGAGAAATCAAGAAATTAGGATATTGCAGTTTTGTAACTGCACATGTTTACATAGTGGGCATATGGTACAGAAGAGTGACATTATCTGCCTCATTTTTTCACCTTAGTCTAAATTTATGCAAAAAATATTAAATTTAGTGTGATGTGTAGCTATGCCTTGCGTCTTCTTTTACAAACCTAAGCAACTTCTATAAATGATAGTGTTGGCTGTCAATTGCAGCATATTTACCTTATACCTAAATCTTGAAAGAGTGGAACAACAAGTATTTTATCGTAAAAGGTTACAATAAAACAATAACAGTAGATATCACAAATGAAATATGAAGTTTGTTTGCAGATACCTGTTTTAATGTAGCTTACATTGTAAATGATTTCATACTTTATCTTAACACAGCAAGATGGGAAACAATGAAAGGCAATCAAATTTGTACTAAGACAAAATTTGTCTGTTTCTTATACTCCTTATTAATACGAATCAAGGTTTTTATACAGAATGAAGTTCAAGTCTTTACATCAGGCTGGTTGCTAACTGAAATCTTATTTTCCCATCTAACTTTAGGATTTAAAATAATATGCCAGTTAGTAAAACTTAGTCCTCTCAGCCTTCCTATTCAGCATCAGCAAAGGAAATCACAAGGTAAATTAACGTTCAAAAATTAATATAGCAGCATGTAATTAACTTGAGGCATAAAATACACTGAATCGCTGTCCATTAAGAGAAAAGCTACTGATATGGGTTTGGGAATGTAGCTGCAGGTTTGAAAGAGCAGCATTTCTGGATTTCACAGAAATTAAAGACACGTTTTTCTATTCTACCCCAATAGAATAAAGGTGACCCGGTTTATTTTCAAAATCCAGTTGCAGTAGGAGTTTGGGTCAGAATCTCCCAGGAAACCTAGATAAGATCAGTTTTTTAACAAAATAGGACCTTTTTCAGCTGCTGGAAAATGTCTGCACTTTTACAAAGGAGGTGGTAACTGACCATACATTGTTTATGTTTTTGCACAGAAATCACTACCCGCGAGCCTTTCAAGTCTGAATTAAATTCATTTCCAGACAAAATGTCTGACCTTAAAAAGAGGTGCATTCATGCACTTATCCATGCTTTTCTGCAAGTGTGTCCATGTAATACAACCTCAATGTTCAGAGCAATCCCAGGCACAGCTACAGATTGGACAAAGATGAGATTCAGAGCAGCCCTGCAGAGAATGACTTGGGGGTGTTGGTCAATGAGAAAATGAACATGAGCCAGCTTCACTATGTGCTCGCAGCCCAGAAAGCCAACCGTATCCTGGGCTGCATCAAAAGGAGCGTGACCAGCAGGTCGAAGGAGGTGGTCCTGCCCCTTTACTCTGCTCTCATGAGACCTCACTTGGAGTATTGTGTGCAGTTCTGGTGTCCTCAACATAAAAAGGACATGGACCTGTTGGAACAAGTCCAGAGGAGGGCTAGGAGGGTGATCAGGGGACTGGAGCACCTCCCGTATGAAGACAGGCTGAGGAAGTTGGGGCTGTTCAGCCTGGAGAAGAGAAGGCTGTGTGGAGACCTCATAGCAGCCTTCCAGTATCTGAAGGGGGCCTATAGGGATGCTGGGGAGGGACTCTTCATTAGGGACTGTAGTGACAGGACAAGGGGTAATGGGTTAAAACTTAAACAGGGGAAGTTTAGATTGGAAGAAGTTCTTTCCTGTTAGGGTGGTGAGGCACTGGAATGGGTTGCCCAGGGAGGTTGTGAATGCTCCATCCCTGGCAGTGTTCAGGGCTAGGTTGGACAAAGCCTTGTGTGAGATGGTTTAGTGTGAGGTGTCCCTGCTCATGGCAGGGGGGTTGGAACTAGATGATCTTAAGGTCCTTTCCAACCCTAACTATTCTATGATTCTATGATTCTATGGGCATAGGATGAACCCACCACCACCTACTGACTCTAAACTGCACCAGCAAAACCATTCAGTTAAAAAAATCACTAGAATAAAGAAATCCATGCTGTGAAATATCAGAGGGCTGAAGAGAGATGGCATGTGCAAGACACCTGGCTGTCCACAGGCTCCTTGTTTGCTTCACACTTGGCTCTGTTCATACTGGTTCCAACTATCTCCAAATTAAATCTATTACTGTGTGGTCAGTCCTAAGTGGTGGTGATGAGACCTGGTTCTTAACACAGAACACTGGGGCTTTTTCTGGTCAGTAATATGGCTGCCTAACTACTAAATCTCTGGGATCCTCTGCATGGGCTGGAGAGGGAGACACTTCCACTTCTAATGAAGGAGTTGCTCCCTTGAGGGGACTTGATCTTAAGGGTCTTTTCCAACCTAAATGATTCCATCATTCTATGACTTTTACCAGACTACACTGACAGAATGCAATAATTACTCACCCAGGGAAATAAGTAAGAAATAGTGTTCAGATGTCATATACCTCAGGAGGTAAGTACTGTTTATGTGGATGACTGAAAGCTATTCAAATGGCCATAGTAACCTAGTAAAAGCTTTCTATAGATTTACATCCTTGGATGATATGTTTTTCTCTTACAAGACATAAAAATATCTTACATGTGCAAATAGGTCCTTTTAGTCCAGACCTTTGAAGAAGTGCTTCACTTTTATTTAAAAAAAAATGTTGGATTGAGAATGAAAGCCAGTGCTTGGCCATTTTCTCAGTTTTGGTTCTTGACCATGGAAATAGCTGGGTAGCTCATCTGATCATAATGTAGAGAAAGTCAGAGCACAGTCTTTTCTGCAGGTCAGCAGAAACGATGACATGAGTCCTGCTAGACACCACATTTTCAGTGAGAGGTATTTGGGAGGTCCAGATCTATTGACCTGAAACCACAGTTTTTCAAATTGGTGCAGCTGCTCGCTCATTAAATAACAGTCCATAATATATTGAAAACAGGTATGTGTTATTGTTATCTTTTACATTTTGCAGCAAAATCTAGTCTTCACCAAATAAAAAAATGTGGTCATGGAGCAACACAACTTCTCCCTTCATATGGCTCAAACTGGGAATGTCAGTTTTACATGCATCTATATTTAGTGCTAGCAGATCATATGCTGTCAGCCAAGGGAAAACAGGAATTCTGTCTTGAGATGCTATTTTGTTTATAGAGGGTGGCCTCCGGAAGAAGCCTCAAAATCCAACTTTGTTATTGACATTACCAAGATGATTCTGGCTTCAAAACATTCCTGACATATTTTACGTTATTTTTTCCCACTGAGGAATCTGGATTTAAAGGTCAAAGTGGGTTCTTCTGCTCAGATGCACAACCACTATTAAAATAATCCATTAACATAACCCATACAGGTATTGACTTGCAAACTTCAAGTCCTCCATGAAAGACAGACCACTGTTGCTACACAATGGGATCTTCTTGAATTTGCTGTTCTTTCTTCTCCCAAGTGCATTGCAGTTGTTTTGGTTTGGTTTTCTGTAATGCATTTTGGTTTCTAAATGCTGTGATTTTGTGTGACACCTTCTGCTGTCTCTGATGCTTCAGTCAAGAAGATCCTTCAGTAGGTTTGGAAGACATAGGTGCTATCATCACTACTCTACAGAATCACATAATGATTGAGGTTGGAAGAGACTTCTGGAGATCATATAGGCCAACTCTCCTGCTCAAGCAGGGCTACCTACAGCTGGCTGCCCAGAACTGTGTCCAGACAGCTTTTGTACACCTCCAAGGATAGAGACTCCAAAACTTCTGTGGGCAACTCCAAAACTTCTGTGGATTGCCAGTGCTCAGTCACACTCACACTCACACTAAAAAAAAAAGTGTTTCCTGACATTCAGACAGTACCTCCTGTGTTTCAGTTTGTGCCCATTACCTCTTGTTCTGTCACTGGACTCCACTGGAAAGAGACTGGCTCCATCCACTTTACACCCTCATTTCAGATATTTATATACCTTAACAACATCACCTGTGAACCTTCTTTTTGCCAGGATAAACAGCCCCAGCTCTCTCAACCAGTCCTCATAAGAGAGTTGCGCCAATCCCTTAATTATCTTTGTGTTCCTTTGCTGGAATCTCTCCAGTAGTTCATCTCTCTTTTGTGCTGAGGCCAAGAGCTCTTGTTCCCAGCTTGCACAGACCTGTGCTCCACGACACTCATTCCACTTGCAGCCTTTAGCAGAACATCACCTTGCTTGTTCTTGAGTCTATACATCTACAAAAACCCCTATAGATGCTGTAGTATCCTGGTCACATATTTGTTCTCAGATCAAGCCACCATTCTCTGAAGTGGACCTCTTTGCTCCTAGCAGCAATAAGGTTTTTTATCTTCAGGAAATGGAGTATTCTTGTTTCAAGAGGAACTCTCCAAAGCTACTTCCTGCTCAAAAATACATTTTGATTTCTCCAGGGAAAAGTTCTCTCTAACTTGTTTTTAGTTCTCTCCCATCCTTGACCTTTATGTATCATTTTTCCATGACCTCACCTTCATGACCCTTCCTTCTTTCTTTGCTTTGCTAGAGAAGAGTACCTACATCTCTTTCTCTTAAGCTTTCAGGCCAGCAAAATCATATTCTCCCCAACATCGGTCAGAAGTGAACTCCTTACAACTCCACCCACTACTTTTTTAAGCTAGAGAATTTCTGCCACTGGCATTAATTTTTTCCAAGTAAGCTTCCCTACTATGGCGCTACCTCAGTGTAAACTTCATTTTTCCCTAATCTGCAAGAGGTGCAAATGTAGTCTTCTAGATTCTGCTCTATTTCTTTTCCTTTGTGAACTGTTGTCTAAAGCTACTCACTTCACATTTCCCTGAACTTTTTGGCTTTTTCATCCAGGCATTTAATTATTGCTTTTGGCATATCTCTTCCTATAATATCTCATGTACTTTCTGTAGCCTTGACATCATCTATTGAAATCTCTCCATAGAAGAACTTTACTGGAAACCACACCACGGAATACTGTTTCTTCTCTGAACAACTTTCTGGTTTCTTCTCCAGTTCTCCTGCTTCAAAGCTTCTGAATATTACATGAATGTATTACAAGGCCCAGAGAGACCTCCAGATTCCCAGGCTAACAGCATGACACATATACCTGTTCTGACAAAACTGATGTTCAAACATTGCTCTACCTCTCACCTACCCTTCAGAGATTATATTTGCTGACCTCTATTCTACTGCTTTGTTTTTTGCCTCTGATTAAAGATTCTGTAAGTGGAGAATAAATTTACCATTTTTTTTTACCTGCAGATTCTAGGAATGTCCTCAAAATTCACAAGTATTCAGCATCTTGAAAAAAAATCAAGTAGATGTGGTAGTTTTCAAGATTCTTCTGCCTTGCAGAATTCTCATCATTTGCAGTTTGTATTGCTTATTTCTCATTCTCCAGTCTCCATACTATGCTAAACTCCTGGTGGCCTACAAACTCAACTCTAGCACACCTTTGTCTTCCTGTGTTCATTAATTTGCACAGCAGATCAAATGGTTCACTTATTCATTCTTGTGCTCAGTGTCCCTCTTTGGAGTGTTTGACATTCATATGCAACTGTTCTTTAGAATGGGATGATGTAAACATTTAAAAATAACTGAACAGAAATTCACAGCATTGCATTACCACATGTTAACTGGAGTGTGCATTTAGTTTGGGTTAGCAAATGCAGCTCTGGGTACTTTTTGGAGGCAGCTTTAACCCAGCTTTAACTCAGCCTATGGCCATTTTTACTTTTTTTTTTCGTTTCTAGTCAGAACTGAAATTGTGCAATAACTATCTTTCACTTGGTTCCTCATCACTTATGCTTCAGGTTAGCATTAGAGGAAGAAAAGTAAATGACAATGAAGAAAAACAAACGCAAATATTGCAGCTTCCGAAAGGGTCATTCTAATTTGGGTGAAATGTCAAAGAGGGTTTTGTTATATCTGAGCCATTTCCTCTATTCCTATTCATTGTCAGCAGATTGAACTTGCTTCTATTATGTTAAAAATAAAGTACCAAAGTTGTATGTTTAGATTAAATACAAGAGAATGATAACCCATGAGCCCATATCCTTACCACAGATTCCTTGCCTGTCTAATCTAATGATGTGAATGAAGATCACTCCTTCTATGTTAGACACAGAATGGCCTTGAAAACAAGACACTTTATTTTAGGGGGAATTTCATGGTTAAATGCAAGTTACATCCTTCAGACATTATTCCTGTGCATTTACATTGATGCAACTCTTCTTTTGAATTACTTGACTGAAATGCACATTTCTCTCATAGTTGTGTCATGCCAGAAGTCCAGATGTGAAGACTAAAAAGCCACGAGAATTAGGACAAAGAATATAAGATGCCATAGCATTTAAGAATGCAATTGTAAATTTCTCTGCTGTATGATAGCTTTTTTGTAGTAACATCCAGTTTGGCAAAAGTATCTTGTCAGTACAAATGTAACAGTTAAAAATAATTCCTAGTAAATTTAAACCTTTTTTATGGACTGATAAGTGCAGAAGGGCAGATTTACTGCCACTTATTAATGGTATAAGACAGTTGGGGTTAGTTAATGGTGCTATACTTCAGACCAGCAATGAGCCATGCTAGCCCTCAATGTTAAAAACAAGATACAGCCCACCCCCTTTCTCATCACTGCTTTTGCAGCTGCTGTTTTAAGCAACCTCTTTGCCCCTTTTAACATCTTAAATCCCAACAAGCTCAATAGGTGAAATATGAAACTGGTATATATATATTTTTCTTGCATCTGGAATAAAAAGGAAGGGAACAGCTAGAGAAAAAGATTCTTTCCCTAACTTTTCATGTTAGCTGCAAATGTGTAATCAGCAGTTCCTACCATATATCAACAGCTTTTAAGAATGTAAGCCAGACATGATTTCTGAGGGCTTCATGTCCTACCTATTGGCTCCTGCTTGGCAGGTGATTTACTTCAAGAGCATGCTGGTCTGTTAAGCACCAGGAATAGTTACGGATTTGCACATTATTGCACAAGAGCAAGATTTGTAAGAGGAAGAATTATTCCTTTACAAGAAGGAGTAATTCCATGTTTCTTCTTAACTGATGGGTTAATTTCGCTCTTCAGAGAACCTACACACAGCAGTGTGGTTGTGTCTGTGCCAGCTAGTGCTGGCCTGGAAAATGCATGATAGAGACTGTTCCTCTAAGAAATCTGGACACTGCCACCTTGTTTTGGTGTGTATGGGATGGGGGGGGGGGGAAGACTGTTTAGGTATGTGCAGGTTGTGCCATGACACTGATCCTTGGGTCCCTGGCTAATCTTATTTACAGATACAGACATATCTTACATGTTCCAGGGAAGCTTTGAAAACAGGTTTACAGTGGACCTTAGAGCTGTCTTCTGCACAGGGAGGAATGACATGTCGTTGGGCCACTTAATGCAAGCCACCTCAATGTAAGCATTTCAGCCACTTAATTTGAGCCATCTGAATTGTAAGCAGGTGGAGCTCTCAGAGATGAACAGCTGATGGAAAAGAGTCTTCTGGCAAAACAACAGAGCATTGCAGCCTGATTGGTAAGAGAATTGTCAGATGTGGAAGAGGGAAGAAAAGAAGCCCTTCCTTTTTTAAAGCTAGGTGGAGAACTATGTGTAGCTTGATGGGTCTCTGCAGGCTGGCCACAGGGTATATCTGGAGCTTTGTGTTGTGTCTCAAAAAGTATGATGCAAATGGGACCTTCAGCAATGATGGGGCAATAGTAGATGATTCTGGCTAAATGGAGCTCTGTTTTTCTTTATCTCCTTGTTCATCCACAAAAAGTGTGCTAGAGGATGTACTGTGCATGAGAGTAATGTCTGAGCTGAGCATCTGCATGATAGTTTCTAAACCTGAAGTATCTTTTATTAACATAAATGAAATCAGTTGTCTCTGAAGGTGATTAATTACATCTGGACATTAGGGCATAAGATTTCTCAGAGGATTTTTCTTCTGGATAATCTACTATTCTCCCTCCTTTGAGTCTGGTGAGAGTATAGTGATTAGATCAGATTTAATTTTCAAGCTGGTAGACATTTAATACTAGATGAGATGAAACCCAGTTTCTGATTTTTAGCTGGAAGAAGGTTTAGGATAGGATAAATAAGTTAAAAAGAAAAGCTTTTTCCTCTGTCTTTTTGTTGCGTTCGTTGAGATTCCTCATCTTTCTCTGTGCCTTGTCACATATATTTTACATTCACTCAAGGGCAGATGGTGTTATATTGCCTCTTTTACCAGTTATTCCTCTTCTTAACATCTGTTTCCTAAACAACTAATTAACCATGTGTAATTTTAGTTGCCAGTTAAGTCACCAGTAAATTTGGATCACTTTTTCTACACAATGACCTGTTGCAAGTTCATACAATTTCTGTTTCTAAAATTGCAGCCAAAGTGTAGCACATAATTTGATTCAAATGGGTTAATATTCATGATCAAGAGGAAACATTTCCTTTATCTCTATTTTTTACATAAGGAACTAGCCAAAAGCTCAGACCAAAACAAATTTTTCTTGGCATTGATTCAGATAATTTAGACCCAATCCTACTCTTCTGGAAATCAATAAGAGCACTCCCATCGGGCTTCTGGAGGGACAGGACAGGGTTCTTCATAATTAATATTTCTGGTGAATTCAATTGTCTTAAAGTTAAAACCTGTGATAACACCAATGCTATATTTTTCCTGGATAAAATCATGTTTAATAAATATGTCGTAAATAAAGTACACAGGATGCTCTACATTATTGAAAAGACTTTGCCAGTCTGACATTTTTTGCACTTAAAAATAAAGGCAGTGTTCTCTGAAAACCTGAAATTTTCTCTGCAGCATCAACATCATTAAAACTATTCAGAATACATAAAAATCTAAATATCATTGCAAAAAGTAAGTTAGATAGATTTGATGGCCTAGGCTGACTCTGTTGGGTATGCACAAATAACGCTGAAGACGGGTTTTGACCTGTGAACTTTAATTTATCATGCAAGTAGTTTGATAAATTTGAGTTGTAATTTGGACTACTAGTTTAGTTCCAACTAATGTACAAACTTATCAGAGTCATTTGTATTTAGAGTTTAGGTTCCCAGAACCTCTAGACCCGACAGGAAAAGATCAGCGTACACAGAGTGAGATTTGGGCCATATGAAATCTGAAGAACCTATTTCTCCTATTGACAACAATGGAAAGTTAGAGCAAAAATGCTCTAAATTTAGATGTTTTTTTCATCATATGTTATTCGAAATCTAAGTATGAAAGCATGAGCTTGTGCATTATTCTGCAGCTGACAGTGTTTTAAATTTGGTACAATAGTCCCTGACATGGTTTGACTAGCAATAGCTACCTATACAATGTTAGCACGTTTGAGAATACACATGAGGATCCATTCCCAAGAGATGAATGATGCCGCCCTTCTCTGGAAGGTAAAAACACTTACCAGTAGAAACTCTAACTAGGGCAGTTGACTTCAGAGCTGAGGAGCAGGCCCAGGCCTTCCTAGTAGGACATGTAGGCCCCACTGGTAAAGTTAAATGGGTAGAATTTTTCTGAGGCAAATTATTTATCTCCCCTTTTTATCTTTCCCTTTCCTTTTCCTTTTACCTTTCCTTTTTCCTTTCTCTTTCCCTGCATTTCAGACAAGATTACTTAGGACTGATTTGTCCAAATTCTGTAGGGGAATTATATACTAGGAGTTTACAGTGCTTATTTTTTCAGCCCTTTTTTGTCCTTTTGTGCCTGGTGTCAACTTAGGTGCCCAGTTTGAAAAAAGAGACAGTCATCGACAACGGTCAGGGCTTGAATTGCTTGTGTTGGAATGGGTTTGGCTTCCAGAAAGCTGTACTGAAACCTGACTTAGTTCCAAGTGAAATACATTGTTGGCTTGGAGTTAGTCTCCACTGGGGCTTTGTCAGTAGAATAAATTCACATTAATATTTGTCTGTGTTGACACAACAAGCAATAGGCTTAGAAGTACAACATAAAGCGGGGCATCAAAGGCATGTCTTGAAAAAGCTCTTCTTATAATGGTGGGCAAATACAATAAAATCTAGAGGTTTGGTCAGCCTTAGCTGAGTTCACAATGGGCACTGCAAGTTTCAGAAGATGAAATTATGTTACAAGATTTCCAAAATGTCCTGAGGTTGGGTGGTTTGGAAAATTCAGGGCCACAATAGGGCTTTACAAGGCTTAGTACAAGATGGCACATCTGGTCCTACTTTTGGCTTGTTTCACAAATCAAAGACATCAAGTCTTTTCTGATGTCTTAATAAACCTTACTTCTCATTCCAAAAGGTTCCTACTCTTGCTGCTCCATCCAATATTTTTATTTTCTCTTTGAAAGGGGATAGTCTCATTCACTGTCACTTGTCTGTAGCCATACATATGCACTTTTTATAGTCATTGACACCCCTAATTTTTTCCAGTATGACTCTATAGTTCTGGACATATCAACATGTTCTGGTCACTGGCATAGTCATCCGCCCACACATGCGTATGTAATCCTTGTTTTACATCAGAGTCTGAAATGTCTTGGAAAGATGGGTGTCTGGCCAGGTATGAGAAGCAATGGCCGAAAGTCGTAACAAGAGCCTCTTTTTCTGGGCCATGCACAAAGGAGACACAAACAGAAGTCTGTTCTCCAGTTGATCAAAGGAAAATATTGAACACTCAAATAGATATTCTTTACAATGTTGAAAAAGTGACACCTAGAATAGGGGATAAGCATTTTGGTTAAGGATTTGCTGTCATTGGTTAACTTTAACTGTGTAGAATCAGGAGGGAGGGAAAGATACTGGGAAGGAAATGCTGAATTGGTGCTTTTGCAATGCCTGACACATCACCACTTTGGACTGGCTGAAAACGTTAAAAAATATTATGCTTATCACAGTACAGTGTGGTTGTTTTGTAATTAAAAAAAAAGGAAGGCAACTAAAAAAGCTGTGGACATTTTTCCCTTCTCCACTACAGTTTCTGCCATCACGTTTTGTTGTTTACCTTGATTTATTACAGGTCTCTCTCTAAAAGACTTTTTTTCAGCTATACGTCAGTGCTCCTGAATGACCCCAAATTTGATAACCTTAGGCATATGTTGTAGGTTTTCATCTCAAGCAACTGATTCCCAAAGTACAATGACAGGAATTCAAGTTAGTAAGTAACAGGGCCTTTATTTCCCCAGAGATACAAGTGTGGAAGTCAAGGGAAATACAATGACGTTGTTAATGTTGTATTTATAACTGTTAGTAGTCCCACCCTTGGCTTCATTGTCTGAAGTGCCACTGTTATTTTCATAAAAAGCACAGCAGGCAATTTCTATTTTATACAAATGATTTATTTCTACACATGTGAGGAAAAAACATTTTTATTGGCTGTTTTTGAGCTATTAAAAGAAGCTTGTCATGATGTTTTATGCTTAAAACCCTTTTGATTAGATAAGGTAGTTAATAGACTGCCTTTTGAAGGTGTAAGATTCTAGGCATTAATTTTCATCTTACAAAAGTAATCTAACTTTAATGATCACTTATGTGTTGGTAAATATTCTTACTAAAGATGAAAAAAAATATGCAAAAGTGTTGGTGTCTTCAACAAAGCCATGGGAGTTTGCTTACTTTAGCATAACTGATTGCCAATTGCTCATTATAATTCCCAATACTTTTACAAAATAACTTACTTTGTAAAAAAGACAAAGCATCGTTAAACTCATAATTCAGAATACCAACTGAATTGAACTAAAACCATTTCCAAAATCAAACTAATCAAATCTGGTTAATTTAGGTTGGTTTTATTTATTTCAATGGCTACTAGGCGTTATTTGCAGCTGGATTAGGTCTGCATCTGTCAGTATATCCTAAGAAAATACTATTTTCATGTATTTTTGGCACAATCAAAGGTAGGAAGTATTTGAAAGACACTTCACACCATGAGTTTGTCATGAAGCACAACTTGACTAAGTTCAAATGACCTTTAAATAATCACTTGGACATCTCTTAGTTTATCCAAGGTTCCCAAAGTTTGCCCATGGTTTTGTGTGAAAACATGTCATTAAGTACTTAGCTAGTTCCCAAGTCTGAAGTGAATGTGACCTGACAGAAACATCACAAATCTTTGTAACATGTGGTTTTAAATATCCAACCAAAGTAACATTAACTGAATTCATAGCAAATTGTGTGGTTCGGTTGCTAATAAACTACTGTTACTTAGGAAAGTAACGGAACAGGGGTTTGCTTTTAGGGTGTTTTGCAGATCAAGCAAGATATTTCCTTTACAAGACTGCTGAAAATAAGGGAAATCTTCTGGTTCCATCTCAAAGGACTACTGTGAACCCCAGTGAGAATAACTCATGTAGTATTCTGAAATTTGGCTGACCCTAGAACTGATGTGTAAATGAAGGCTTGGAAGATTGCTTCGAGTGGTATCAGAAGATGAGTACATAAGAAGTGGGAAGTTGAAAAAAAGAGTCTACAGTATTATAGATTACACAAATAGAGACTTCAGCCATCCCCACAGATATCCAGGACTAAATACAGGAAGATCCTGTCTGACAGGTAGTTGAAGAAATACATTAATAAAAGAACTTCTTGAAAGCTGTGGGCCAAAAAGGATTAAATGCTGTAGGGTGAAGAATGATTTGGACTTCTCTTTTTCACCTGAAGCACTAATCAGTCCAGAAGGAAGGAGAACTTGGCTTTACCAGAGAATGAAGTTATTAAGGAGAAGGTGGAATCTGAAAGAGCTGCTGCATCCTACACCATAAGGTGAATCTCACTGCTACAGAGACATGGAGTAGCCACTTTTCAGGTATCTTTGTGCAGATGCTCTTAGTGGCTGTGGTAATGTTTCCAGGCTATTTAATAGGAACCAAATTACAAAGAAGATAAATGTGGCGGGTATCTCACATTTGATGTGGGTTTTGTTCTGGATTAGCATGCAGGAGTCCAACTGGTCTGTGTTCTGCTGTGCCTTCCCTCACTCTCAATTATCAGAAAAAACAAATGCAAATGACTAAATTCTAGCAGGCTTATGCAGCAAAACATATGATGCATAGGATAAACTGAACAGCTATGAAAAGATGTAGCTTGGAATATATTTTCATGCTAAATAGTTGAATTTAGGGAAATTCCCTATTCTGTTCTATTCTGTTACATCTTTTTTCCTATACTTTGTTCTTTATCATTATTCCTTTGAAAAATTTTACTTCATTTTTTTGAAGGCTTCTTTTTTTTTTCAGCATTGGAGATCACACAGTTTCAGAATTAGAGAAAGGCTGAAGGGACCTCTGGAAGTCATCTGGTCCATTCCCCTTCTTAGCAGGTCACCTTACAGCTGGCCGTCCAGGACCATGTCCAGGCAAAGCTGGAGACTCCACAACCTTCCTGAGCAGCCTTTGCCAGTGCTCTGTCACTGTCACAGTAAAAAAAACGTTCCCTGATGTTCAGATGGAACAGGTGAGAAGCAGGGAATAACCTGTGTTTCATGCTTGCAATGTTGAGAAGCAGTTAAGGAGAAACCTAAATAACATGATGTAATATTATACATGGTCGTGCAGTTTTCCTGGGCCCTAAGAGTAATGGTTCAATAAAAGAATTTTGCCCTGCAGAGAAGCTGGAAAATGAAAGGCTGCGTTAGGCGATTCAGCAGTGTGAAGTTATCATCTGAACTAGAATTAGGATTAGTCTTTTAATATATGCAGGTGTGCGGACAGAGTGGACTAGGAGGATCGCAGAGGTGCAGGATCTGTACAGCAGTAACAATTTGCTGTCAGAGGAAAAGTAATACAGTGACAAGTGGTAAGTTTGGAAGACGTAATAGATCATTCCTGTGCCCATTGAGATCACACTGCTTTTTACCTAATACATTCATGGAAACCTTTTCTTCCACCAGCAATGATGCCAGCATTCTCTTATCTTTTTATTGCTAAAATCATGTAAAACTGAACAATAGCTGCTTAAACAAGTTTAGGGGACAAGGGACTTGTATATCCTCTGTATTACTGAAGATCTTTTAAATACACAATTCTATAAGTTAATGTATTATGCAGGTCATTATGTGTCAATATATTTCTGTTTCCAGTTCTGAACTTCTAAACATACAATTGTGTTTTCTTTTTGTGCTAAGCTCTTTTGCTTTGGCTGTGTGTGAAATGCAGAAAACAGCAAAAGAATTATGAGTCCAAAATAATTCTATAGTGATAATTTCTGAGCCAAGAAGGGCATGTTAGAACATTTCTAAGTAAAATGCTAGTGATGCCATACGCTCAATTTTTTAGCCCTTCAAAAGTGACTTGGGTTTTCTGTGAGACACCCAGGGTCTCAGACAATTTTTCTTTCCCCATGATTAAACTTAACAATTTGTTCTTCTGTCTCTCCAGAAACACAGGAGAGAAAGTGTTGCCTGTGTTTTCCCCTAGCAAATCCTGAATGCTTGCTTGTTCTGAAAGTGTAATGTACACAACAACTTTAGAGGTTTCATGTAAGTTTTTTTCTCTCATCAAGGTACCACACAGGTGGATTTGATCTGCCAATACGCTGATCACTCTTTTCCTGATCCAGTCAAACAGTTAAACAAATACTCAGTGGATTTCTGTGCAGGGCTAAGTCCTTAGTTAGGTTATACAGATGAGCCCTTTTCAAGGCATATAAGCAAGTGATTCTGTCTTACCAAAGAACAACAATAAAACAAACAAAAGAATGATTGAATAGCTAATAATCTAATCCCAAATGTCCCTCATCAGTGTAATATACTGAGTACTTTTGTGGTTTTAATTATATAACATTTACTGTTTTACTGTTTTGAGTAAACAAGACCCAAAATACAGCAATGATCTAAGACCAGACCACAGAAGGATTTGGGAAAATGTTTGTGAGAAGCTGTAATTTGTTCCAGGAGAGACAATATAATAAGTCATTCTTATGTTGAGTTGGTTTGATTTGTCTCTCTTAATATCATTTCTTATAAGATGTTAATATACAATGCTCCCTTTTTTTTTTTTTGTTTCCCCTGCCCATGCTAGTCTCACTTCTAAGAGACCACTAAGAGAGGACTAGAATTCTCTAAGGGATTAATTGTCTGATGAGAGTCAAGATCATGTCATGACTGGAGAAAAAACAAAGACGTTTTTATCCAACTTTTATTCAAAGCTTTAAAGAAGAATTGTTAGGAATTTGCCAGGGCAAATTTGCTGAGGCTCACTGCATGAGGTTTTTATGCTTTAGCCTGTCATGCACGTCGCTTGTGTTATTGCACTGCAGGAGCAAAGTTTACTGGCTATTGACCCCTCATAAACCAGTACACACCAGACAAATTTGTGGATTGATGAAACTAATTTTTAATTGCTTTTCTGTCTGCTATGTTTCCCAAGAAGATACAACAATGGGTATGTGATAGTCTAACTGTAAAGAGGCTCATGTCCTGCTAATGGCTAGAAGGAGTTAGGCATTTCTCAGGAAAATTATTCTTATTAGAAAACTGTAGTTAAAACCAAAATCCTTTAGAGAAATGTGCTGTATTAAATTAAGATTTCATAATAAAAGATTTCACAAGAAAGGATTTCACAAACCTAAGACGGAACCATTTTTGGCATGGGTTTTGGCATGCAGCATGAGTGATTCTGTTTTGTTCAGGATATTTAAATAAGGTCAGTTCATCTGCAGTTATCTTGCTCCTTTGAAATTACCACTTTGAAAAGAACTGACTTTGGGAGGCTGGGTTAGATAGGAGCTGTTTCCCTAATGCTGTGTGACCAATTATTTTGTGGGTATCTGCCCTAAAGATAGTTGAAGTAAGGAAAAAAAGAGGAAAAATGCTGGTATGGTTCCATTAAGAACTAGATCGCATCTCAGGAATTATGTAGGTAATTGAGAGTTTAAACTGAAATTATATGAATACAAAAAGACTACACTCAGGTATCACATAACTTGAAAAGCTCATTTTCCATAGAAAATTTGCTCTGTGATTTCCACGTTTCCAAATTTCCACAGTTTTTACTCTCTACTTTTAACAGAGCTGTGCAGCTGAGTCTAAGTTGCAATCTGGAAAGTGGCTATTCCTTTATTATATTCCTTTATAGACCTGAGGCTACTAATGTATTCTGGGTTTTGCTGCCACTTCCTCTAAATGGACAGCCCATGGCTTTATGATAATGCTTTCTATATGTCAGCTCCATGGGCTTTGGCACTAGCTACCAGGACTTTTGTTGTGTTTGATTTTATCCACGCACTGAATAAACAGGGAACAGGAATGGGAAATTTAACCTTTTCTCCTGACACGGTTTCAGACCATTTATCCAGGCAATCGTTCTCATTGGGATGCTTTTCCTTTCTGGCCTAAAGGTTTGGCAGCACACAGTAGAAGTATTTTTTTATATACCACTTTTCTTATGGAAGTCCAGATAGCTGAAGAAAATATTTCAGTTCTGAGAAAAAGCATTCTGAATGCACAGAGTCTTACTGGCACTGTAAGAATGCTTCTCTGCTTTACTGACTAGCTTAGAGCTCACTTTAATAAGGACCAAAATACAAAATTGGCATGCAAATTCCAGAATTCATTTTCCCTGTCTAAAGCTGAATTGTAACTCTCTGTCCAAAGCAGAGGACAACCTGCTGCCAAATAGTATATACTTTGTAGTAATACTGATTATTTTTAAAATAATAATAAGAAATTTAATATTTCTGGTTTTAATAAGTCTTTGAAATCTTCTGAATTGTAATAATGGACTTAAAATATATTAGAAGTTGTCTTAGGCTGTGGCTTAAGGTAATTATACTTCTTAAATGTTAACTAACTCAAGGGATAACAATTTGAAAATAGTCACAGAAAAGAAATGTTCTGTAGCTGTCAGAAATGGCTGTGATTGTCTGGGTTTGTTTTTTTTTTCTCTTTCATTTTGTATTTTTCATTTCAAGTTGTCTCACAGATTACCAGGTCTTGCTTTAAGATACACAACAGCTATTATTACTATTATTATTCTTTTAAACAAGCCTAGACCCACCAAAGAAAAT
Source organism: Pezoporus occidentalis (assembly GCF_034315485.1). Taxonomy (NCBI): domain Eukaryota; kingdom Metazoa; phylum Chordata; class Aves; order Psittaciformes; family Psittacidae; genus Pezoporus; species Pezoporus occidentalis. The sequence goes on from NW_026915835.1 coordinate 13,256,337, forward strand.
AAAGTTGGACCTACAAGTTTTTTCCATTTGGGTGTGCTGCAACTTCGCAGCATTGTGAATATGAAAGTGCTCTCACCTAAAGTATTAAGCAAAGGTATTTTGATTAATTTTTCTGTTGAAAAAAAGATGGGACATGGAAAGAGGGAAGGAGTAAGAAGGAGAAAGAGGGAGTGAGGAGGAGAAAGGTGAAAGTCCAGATAAGTGATTTGCAGATAAGGAAGTGAGGGAATACAATATGGATTCCCGAAGGGATGTGTTCATTCTGATGTGAAAGTCGAAGGAGAAACGTCTGAATGCTCTGCAGTGTGATCTCAGGTTTAAGTGAGAAGTTGTAGATACCGGATCATAGATCAGTATTTCAAATACATACTGAATTAAATAACTTTAAAAATTAGTGTTCCCACCCAAATTCTGTTCTCAGCCACATGTGCAGAAGATGCAATTGTACAGATCTTAAGGATGGTCTAGTGGAGGGCCATCAGTATGCTAGGGGGCTTGCACATTTGCCCTTTGAGAAAATGCCGAGTGATGTGGGCTTGTTCAGCCAGAAGAGGAGATGGCTTTTGGGGGACCTGACAGAAGCCCACTGGCTCAGGGCAGTTATCAGGAGGCAGAGCCAGGCTCCTTAAGAAGGTACATGACAGGAGAACAAGAGCCAACGGTAGTACATTGGAACAGAAAAGCGACTAAGTGGTACAAAGCAAAAAATGAACCAGCCAAAACCCAATACCTTAAGGATAGTCAAACAGTAGAGTAAGTTGCCCAGGGAGGTTGTGCTAGCTCAGTCAGGTTTTCAAACCTTACTGTAAGCAGCCCTGAGAAATGTGATCTGCCATCAGAGCTACCCCTGCATTGTAGGGTACCTTGTATTAGAGACCTGCTGAGATCCCTTCCCACCTGAATTATTCGGTGATCCTGTTATCCTATGGCTATTTCCTGAATGCCAACATCATGGTTACAGTAGTAAGGTACATATTCCAGAAAGTTTTCTGAGATTTTAACTACTGATCTAAACAGAAACTGAGATCCTGGGCCATGTATGATTTCCAAGACTTCCCCCTTTTCTCAGTAGGTGTTTTATTTTTAAACTTGCAAACAGACACATCCAGTGGCTGTATGATACACATCACTGATTACACCTTCTTCTACAATAAGCCTTCAGAAGAGCACAGACAAAGGAAATTTCTGTGCCCCTTGATTTAAGCACCATTCCTGGCTATTTCATGATAGAGTATAGATATAGCCTCTGGGCATAAACATTCACTGTGTGGTAGCTTGCTCAGGAAAAGGGTATGCATAGGTGGACTCTTGATCCACATGGTAGCAATATGAACATAGAATATTCTGAAAGCACATTCCCATGCTGCTTTTAAGATACTTGTATAAAAGACAGATAGCCACAGCCATATCACCAAAGGTTTTCTTAGAAGCTGAAGTCATTGACAGGACTTAACTAGCTTTGTAAAAATCAGTCAAAAAATACAGGCTTATAGGTCCATCCTTGGACCTTTATGAAATCAGACCATTAAACTATACCAACCTCTACATGACTGATTTATTATTTCTTTTTCACAGGGCCCTAGGAAAGCATATACTGCTAAATTATCACTGTGAAATACCTATGAAATGCATCTCCTGTGAAGGAAGAACAGAGGAATATAACACAAAAAAGATCTGTCATTCTCAAACTTTTTGACAAGCAGGGCCCCTTTACGACCTCATTTGTCTCTGTAACCTTTGGTTGTCTAACTAGCTTTAATTGCTGGCTGTATTTGAAGCCCTGCTGGGCTGGAGAGTTAAGTAACAAGTACGGTAACTGGCTGCTCCCAGTATAAATACTCTCTCTTCTCCCCTGGATCACATTGAGTTGCTGCTGTATTTGTATTCCTGAGAATTTTCTTTATGTATGTAGTAAATTTGATCCACTTATTTATTTAAACCAACTAACACTATGATCCATGGTTTGAGAAAAACAGAGTTAGATTCTTGCTTTTTCCTGTTACTTTAAGCAAAACTATGTAAGTCCCATAGTTTTAAAAGCCATATAAGTTATTCTCTGATCACAGAAGCGTTCATAACATCGTCATGTCTCACAAACCGTTGGTGTATGAACTATCTCATCATTTTCTTTGGAATAGAATGACACACAAAAGAAACAAGATTTTTTAATAACAGCAACATCTTTGTCAAATGTAATAGATGAGAAACTGCATTTCATTTAGTCAGACTATGGAACCAGGCATACTCTCTCAGGAATGTGGTGTTAAAGAGACTTTTATGTACTTCCCTGACTTGCTAAAGAAAGACGTTTTGTCTCTCTAGGTTCACCAGGCATTTTGAATTACATCTTCTATGCTTTTTTTTTTTTTTTAACCCTGTTGCAGATCTAACTTTTAACTTTGGAGTAATACTGCAGCTTTATTTTCCTGACTGTTGCTTACATACTTCAGGTCTTCCTCTTGACGAAATAACAGTAAAATGTAGATGTAGCATATTTCAAAATAAAAGGAAAGTAAGAAAGGGAAGAAACTTATTCCTCCTTGAAAAATTGTGAGAACTTTTCCTCCACTGCAATTATCATTTAATTAATTCCCAAAAATGTATTTATAAAACAAAAAAGAAATTGGATTATTGAACTTCTTTCAGGATGTACTTGTACGTACTGCTCTAGTAAACTGTTTAACTAGTCAGCTGAGATGGGTTTGTACTGTTTTGCCCAAACTGTCCCAAGCATCCAGGACTTCACAGAGAATCAGACTATCTACATGCTAGAAAGTCAGTGAATGTGGTGTGACTCTCTTCCCTGGGTGTCTTGGAATGTTGTTACTTGGCATGGCTTAAAAATACCACTTGAAAAAGAAGTGTGATTTAGGGCCAAATTCACTGACACATTCCAGTTGCTTTGTGCTTGTCTGGTGATAGAAAACAGCAGTAAACTAACAAGCTAAAGTGGATTTATGATTGCTTTGCATATCTGACATGGCACGGGGCTATTAGAGCATACCAGAAGGGAATGCTCTCTTCTTTAGTGATCTGCTGGAGACAAAGGGAAAGGGTGTTTGTTCTTGCTTATAATAGAATTCCTGCTGGTATGAAATCTGAATACAGTTTAGGCATATATTCATGGTATTTTTGTATGGATTAAATTGTTTTCACCTGCTAATTATTGATAGATATTAAGACAGCAATGTCCCCTGGAGACTAAAATGGCAATGAAGTGGAATAGCAACAGACAAATACAAGAAATATTTGAAAGCTTTTTTAAGCAAAGACTGTGCGTGTATCACATGATAAACTGCACTCAGTATGGTCCTCATATCCTTCCTGCTCACATAGCTTTAACTAATCCAACCTAACTAAAAGTCCATTGCTATCAAGAAGGAATGCCACCAATGTCATGCAGAGCAGGTACATTTGAGTATGTCTGTCTGACATGTGACATAAAAGGTTTCACTGAGCCACAGCAGCCTGAATTGCGCAGTGGAGGGCCTTTGTCATCTCAGTTGAGGAATGCCTTGGACGTTCAATTGTCCTTGGCATCTCTGACATGATGATAAGTGTGCACAAATATTTCACCAAGCACCAATTATTTAGAAAATGAAGTGCTTGTACATTTTGCCTGGCAATGAGTTTCTCAGGGCTAGCTTCTCCGTGTGTGCATCTACAAGTACTGTCAGAATTCCCCCATTAAGGTTTTTCTCCACTTCATTTGGAGTGTTTTCCTCCAGTGATGGTGTCACTGCTAATTGAGGAGCATAGATTTATGTATTAAGAGTTTCATAGTCTGAAGAATGGTTTTTGTGTGACTCTTGCATGGTCCCCTAAGAAACAAGTCTATCCAGATATGGAGACCTGTTCTTCTGGCAGCTAGATGTAGCGAATCTTCCAGCTGGGGATGTATTAGATTAAAATGTTTGTCAAAGTAGGGGGGAGTGGAAACAAGCACAAAATCATTCTGCGAGGGACCAAACTGAACTTGTGATGTATAGGAGCTGTATGTACGCAGAAAATGTGTAAGCCTGAATGATACCTGCTGCACAAGAGCTGTAATCGAAGTAAGGAGAAGGCGGTATGCTTACAGGCTCAGCTGTGTTCACTTGCAGCACTCAGCTCCCTCTGTGTCTATATGCTGGCAGACACAAGGATATATTTCTGACATTAGTACTAGTCAAATCATCCCTCTCTGGATGACATGCCCAGCTCTTCTTCCTGAATGTCTTGTTTGAATAAAGGCTATGAATATGAGTAGATATCTCCAGATTAAACACAGAATAGCTATATTTTTCTGGCGGTTCTCTCTGCCAGTATATAATAGCAAACTAACTTTAAACCCTGAGATTCCAGTTTAAGCATAGCTGTCCTATATAAGGCCTCAGCTATTAGACTACAGTTTTTCTGGCATCTTACAACAAAGTCTCATCCAACATTTAAAAAGCTAATTGTCAGATTATTTCATGAAAGCTGAACAAATTTAAAGTTTAGTCACCAAGTAATATTTAATCAACAGTTCCTGGAGACAAAAGTAAATACGTACATCTCCAACAGAAAATATAAATAGAAATATCTCCAGGCTGATGCATTGTGCAATAGCTGAATGGTATGATGTACATAAACATCCACGGCATTTTTTGGCCTGTTTTTCAAGACCCTCCCTGTCTTGTGAGAATGTTCAGGGTTATATATCAGCAGTCTAAATGAGAATAGAGTGCTGTTGCAGATCATAAAATTCAATTATAGTAGAACTTTAATCTGAGATAAACTTGAATGTCTCTGATGGGAAAATAAGTGACCACCAAAGCAGCCTGGCCACCCAAGCTTTGTTGAAAGCCAGATTAATGAGATAAACTTCTAATTCTCCTTGTGTCACATAAACTTGTTGTGCAAAACATTTTCTATCTCAGATACTCAGCAGATATTCTACACATTTCTCAGATACACTATCCACTGTGAGGTCTTTCTTCGGTTTCCTCCCTCTATCCTCTTGTAAACACACACATTTTCATATAGTTTCCATCATTTACACATCACTCTTGCCTTTCCTTTCACTGAATTGCCACCGTATCAAATTTGACACTTTGTCTACTATATCTAGTGGACAAATGCTTACAAAAGAGCTACTACAGTTTATATTGCTGGCCAATAGAATAGCTCTGCCAGTAAGTGTAGCATGTGTTGGTTTTCATGAGAAACATGTTCCGTTACTTGAAAGTTTTGTCATTTGCGTTTATGCTGCATACTAGCAAGCTACAAACAAAACAGGATTGCAGCTCAAAACTATGGCTATTTCAAATCTGCTCTTGATTCTGAGATACCGTATACTGCCTTCTTCCCATTAAGGATATGATATTTCATTTGTAGTAGAAAAGTAACAGATAAAATGCTGTCTGGATCCTTGGAAGAATAGTGACTAAGTGGGTCATGAAAGTGTTGAAACTTTGCATGTAAAAACTGGCTCGGACAGATTTGAGACCCAAAGGAAGTGTAAATATAATGTGCAGTTCTGACCAAAGCACCTGTAAAAGCCATTGCCTTAAATTAAGAAATGTAGATGTTCAGTGGTGAATGTGGCCAAGCCATGCAAAAATGAGTTTTGAGGTGAGATTCAGAATATGGAAGATAAGGGTGCAGCCATACCTATCTCATCTGAAATGAATAATCTTGACTATTTAAATGAGGCTGTTCATGTATATGAGGGTTACTGGGAAGAATAAAGGCTTCTAGGATTATGCTCAGATCTGGTTTCAAAGCATCAGAAATATTGACCATGCTACATATTTTGATTGACAAGCCAACCACGTTTTGCTGGAGCAAATTGACTTTAACATTATTTGGTGTGTATTGAACATTTAAATCTGTAAATTATGACTTTGTGTAAATGATGACAGTCAGTGGGATTGTCTGAAAATCATAACCGTAAAGCAAACAAAAGATATATTTATAATAATTCCGCATTTTGTATGTCTGCTTTATTTTGAATTTAGTGCATAACCAAATCACCACAGTATTCTAAAAATTATTTTTTTTTTTTGCTAGAGATGTGCTAAGCATTCCTTGAGAATATCACCACAAGACACACTACTTGCTTTTTATAAGCAAGATCTAGAAGCAGGATATACCTGTATCATTTTGTCCAGCCCAATATAACTTTTTTGCCTCCTCCCAGTAATGCTTTCATATCAAAATGCAGTCACTGATTTGTAGCAAATGTACTTAAATATTGGAGGGATGGTGTTTCAAATTATGTCCCAAGTAAAGTGTGGGAGAAGCACAGGGGAGGCATACACACCTTGGAGAGGGAAGGATAGACTGCAGGACCATCCTTCTCCCTTTCCCCTTCTCAGTGTAAGAAAGAGGCAAGACACTGCCACTCAGTCAGTCCATATATTCCAGACCACAGATGTAAAGCAGTTTACTCAAGCCCTCATTGAGTAAACCACATCATTCTGGGAACCTTTTTGTTTCTCTGAACCTCCCAGTGCTCTGCCTGGGGCAAAGTATCTCACACCACGCATAGCATAGTGCTACCCTTAATCGTACAATTGATACCATGGAGGAAGAGAACACAGGAAACCTTTATTTTTCTACAGAACTGATACAGTACAGGCAGAGCCTACACAATAATGCTTCATTTACTGCCTTTCTCCTGTTAGTTACCTCCTGGTGACCCAGCAGAAGCAGAGGTCACTTAGCTACATGGTAGCTCTGAGTTCTGAAGCAACTGTAGGAGACTGCCAATTATTCATTGTTTTCCCACAGTTTATCATGGCTTTGCAATATGAACCTCTGTAGTGTTCTGAGAGAGAGAGAGATTGTCTAGGGGAATTGCAATTCCCCTCCCTCATCATCACACAAACCATCTCTTTTTTACATCAGTAGCTACATAACATTCCTGTAGCAACTGCTATGGAAGTATTCAATGTATTTCTCACAGTCTTGTAATGCAGTTCAGCAGTGGGAAATAGCAAGCCAGCAAGCTGTAACTGGGTAACTTTATATGAACCACCAGAAAGAAAGACTTTCCTTCAACAGTCTTTCCTTTGCGGTACATAGAACTAACTACTGTGTTGTATTTAACGACTAAATTATTTTTTTTTATTTCAGCAAGCTTCTCATTTCATATAGAAAAGATAGTAAGGCAATCACTCATTCCCAGCTCCTGGTGTGGTGTTCTGAAGTAAGGCATATAGGAAAGACAGAGCTGATAAGAAAATGTCTTCCAGGGCAGACTGCCACCATACAGAATGGTTGTAGAGTTTCTACTTGCCTCAAAATCACCTTAAAACTAAATGATTAATGTTGATCAGAGGATTGTCATGATGTCTGTGAGAGTTACTGGTTCAGAACATTTATATTTTACTATTCTCCTTAGAGTATGCCACAGGAAATTTTAAAAAGGTTTTCCTCTGTAAAAACGTCTATAGGAAGTGACTATTGTTTGTGGGTTTTCTGAAGGAGGGTATGATTAAGGCAAGCTGACTAAGAAATTATCTTCATAATTCAGTTTTCTTCCATTCTAACGTGTGTTCAGACTGAACGTTATCTGTAGATGACATATACTGTGCAGTATCAGCCATCTGTATTTGTTCTGGCTGTTCTTCAAAGAGCAACTGGTGAGTCAGACTGTGTTTTTCTGGTGGGCCCTTCACCTGCTAGAGATAAGAATCTTTAATCCTGCCACTGGGGTGAAAACCACAGAACACCAAGCAAAGCAAGCTCTCTACACTTTCATTTTTGTCATTATGTATTTTATGTTTGTAACTTCCCATTTTGATTCATAGAATCATATAATCATAGAATCGTTAGGGTTGGAAAGGACCTTAAGATCATCTAGTTCCAGTCCCCCTGCCGTGGGCAGGGACACCTCACACTAAATCATGTCACCCAAGGCTCTGTCCAACTTGGACTTGAGCACCGCCAGGGATGGAGCATTCACAGGTTCCTTGGGCCTCACCACCCTAACAGGAAAGAACTTCTTCCTTATATCCAATCTAAACTTCCCCTGTTTAAGTTTTAACCCATTACCCCTTGTCCTATCACTAGAGTCCCTAATGAACAGTCCATCCCCAGCATCCCTATAGGCCCCCTTCAGATACTGGAAGGCTGCTATGAGGTCTCCACACAGCCTTCTCTTCTCCAGGCTGAACAGCCCCAACTTCCTCAGCCTGTCTTCATACCGGAGGTGCTCCAGTCCTCTGATCCTCCTTGTGGCCCTTCTCTGGACTTGTTCCAACAGTTCCATGTCCTTTTTATGTTGAGGACACCAGAACTGCACACAATACTCCAAGTGAGGTCTCACAAGAGCAGAGTAGAGGGGCAGGATCACCTCCTTTGACCTGCTGGTCACGCTCCTTTTGATGCAGCCCAGGATACGGTTGGCTTTCTGGGCTGCAAACACATACTGAGGCCAGCTCATGTTCATTTTCTCATCGACCAACACCCCCAAGTCTTTCTCTGCAGGACTTCTCTGAATCTATGTATTCCATGCATACCTTCATGCTTTGCAGTCTATATTTTCCAAGAAATGGCTACCGCAGTCTTAAATATTACATCAGTTAAGTTTACATTACCAAGAAGGTGTCTTCCCAAGCCACCCTTGGATCCTGGCCCCAAGACTGAGTCTGTGCTTCTGTTCAGTGTGAATGAACCAAGTGTAAGGTGCAGTTTGGGAGATATTTGTGTGTAGGGGTTGTTCCCTGTGTGGAGGTGCCATGCTTGACTTCTTCTATGCCACATTTTCTCATGTATGCGTCAGAATCCCCCAACTCAGAAACCCTTGAAAAAGCCTCATGTATTCCAGGGCATGTAATATGCAACCTCAGCTCCCTGTTACCAAATGGTCATCATGGTGGGCTGCAATTTGTACACTTGAAAGAATCGCAAAAAATGGCAACTTGCAGGATCTTTTGAAGGTGAACTCTATAAATTACAGTGATTTATTTTTAATTACTGTTTTGCATAGCCACTGATTTCACACTAAGAGCTGCTGACTGTATACTCTAGTCCCACGCCAATGAAATGATTAGACCCTAGGTAGCCACATTCATTATACTCTTCTCAACCTAAGTCCATTTCCAGGTTGACATGAAAACATCTGGTCCTCTGCACTGGACTTGGCTGGAGCCTTTAACAGAGCTCCACTGATTTAAACTTATATAGGGCTTGAAATCATCTTGGAATAATTCTCAGCAGTACCCTTTTATTTAAACTATCATGTAAGTTCTCACTGTCTAGTCTTGTCAACCTCTAATCTTGACAACCTCATTTGGAAGGTAATTCTTTTGGGGATGTATATTTCTTAGATCTCTCTCCTCCTCACTTTAAATACACGGGGCTTGATTCACCTTTCAGTGATATAAATATGTGATATAAATATATCATTAATGTAAATACATTGCCTTCACTAGTCATTTTTGGGGTGTATTTTGGCACAAGTGAGTACAAAATCTGACCTTCTGGTGATTAAGTCAATGTTTTTTAATTTCTTAATCTCTGTCTTGTTAAAGTGAAGAAATAATAACTAAAATACAGTGACATCTGTGTTTCAGTTGGAAAATGATTCCATGTTCAAATCTTCATGGGTAAAGACCTAAATGTTAACTAAGCCATTTATTTGTATTTGGCAGAAAGACAGAGGTAAAGTAGCTCAGTCTTCCAAGGTTTAGGCTGTGTTACATGAGTATACAACAGTATGAAAAATTGTGTAGACTAGTTATTTGCAATAGACCAAACATTTATTTGTCTCTCATGTAAGCATTTGTCTGGTTTTCAGGGTGGACATGTAAGACCAAATCTCTGCTCTTTTACCATACTAAGAGAATGTGAAGTCCCTAACTAAGAATTATTCAGTTTCCAGTTCTTAAATTTTTTTCTCTAAAATGCATAGTTTAATGAACACATTAGATGGAATAAATGAGGGGTAAAAACTATTCATGATGTTAAAGTAATCCAAAGAACTTTTACATTTGCACTTTGCAACTTGTACTCAATGCAACAAAGGCTCAAGTCTATTTCTGTGTCTTTTGCATGTCATTTAAAGCTCTTTTTTCAGTACCACTGCCTATGATTATGAGGCAGAATGGGCTTCAAATAAATGTCATTGTACAGGGACATTAAAATATATGGCTTATGTATCACAGTTTGGAGGTAAGATGGAGTTATGCGAATACTAAAGATATCCTCTAGCATCAGTATTGGCTGGTATAAAGTTTGACTTAAAAGATTACATGTCATTGTAGTGGTGATACTCCTGTCCAGCCTTCCACCAACAATTTCAGATGCACCAGAATCCCTCATATTAGTTAATGGATTAATTTCAACTCCAGATTCAGTCACTCAAATGTATGTGCCTATAGTATCAAAATCTACATGCAGTGAAAACTCCCACTGTAATCAATGAAGTCTATGTAGGCAGTATTGAGCTTTTCAGGTCATCTAAAATAGATAGGCAGCTTGTTGCTTGCTGATAGGTGAGTAGTGTAATTTTAGAATCAGATAGATATCCAGGTGCCCCTTCAGAAAAACACAAGTCTCTCTTATGTGCTCCCATACCTTGCCTGACTTGTGAAGGTTTCCCAAAGACCCAGAGGAGTCTCAAATGTCATACTTATCTTTAGCCAAATTAATCTCTCCTAGGATGCCTACTTCAGGGTGAATACAGTAGCTCTCCAGACTACATTTGGCATGATGCAGTTGCTTAAACATCGATATTCAGTGCCATTTCAGACTCCCTAGAGTATCACACATGTTCTCCAGCTGCTCTTGTGGAAAATCATTTGTCCCCCATTGGTGTTGAGTCACATCCATCAGATGTGTACAGATATTTTAGGATCCTTAAAATCAAAAAGTGGCACTTGATACTTTTGTTCCTGGACATATGTTGTTGCTGTGTATTGGCCAAGGCCTTGAGACAGTTATTTGGGTTATTCTATTTGTCCTATTATGCTACTTAAAAAAGTCCAGATGACATGTAGATCCTGTCTGCTATCTGTCAGCCCTGTGGGATCATACCTACCCTTGGATGTTACAGAAGACACCATACATCTAGGGTTAGGCAATTGAATTTAACACCATATCTACAATGTGAAATTAGATTCATAGTTCACAGGTGCACTCTGATACACACCTGATTTGATGTGCTTGAATATGAAATTAAATCCTACCCACAGACATGTTCATAACCATTATACAATGCTGAGAACTGCACAAACAGCAGTAAATCTCCCAACCTATATCACCAGTCATGCCTTCTGCGTATATCTTTATTGAGATTTAGTTAAGGTGTTCTTGATAAAGAATACTTAAGATTATGTTGTATGTAGTGTTTGCAACAGTATTGATAATCACCTAGCTTCGTTCTGGTATTAGCTGGTGGAGCAGAACAGGAGATTAATCAATAGAGCCCTTAATGGATCTTTTCAATGGATCATCTCAGTGTGCATTATTTCCTGCATTTTACCACATGATTCTTTAGCAATGTTGTTTGTTATGTTTTGGCTTGGCCATTTGCAAGAAACACTGTCCCTATAAGAGGACTAGTGTAATAGAGCCAATTACTCACTCTGAAATGTTTTATAAAAGAAAAAGTAACGAGTCCAAATATTTACATAATGTGGTTTGCATGACAGTAACTTGTTGAGCTTCTGGTTTCACCTGAAGAACAAGTTTTTTTAATGTGATATGGTTACAAATCTTAAGCCAAACCCTCTTCTATGGTACATAAGTATATGTCCTAATGAAGCAAGTGGGAATTATGCACATGCATTGAAGTGTAAAATCTGGGTTCAGAATTTGGTAGTTAGCTCCTCATTTTAATGACGTGGAAATTTTGTTCCATTGTGGCAGTGGCAACAGCTTTGACTCCTCATTTTATGTTTTTTTTTCATCCTTTTTATGCAGTTTCTTTCACTTTTATTGCTGAGGAAACATACTGAATATTTGTCAGCAATTGCTAAGGAAACTAAGTCCATGGGTTTCAGTTGATCAAGAGGAGTTTGGAGAATGCAGATTATATCAAGTAGGGAGCATGAGTAGGCAAAAAGAAAATTGTTCTATAAAAATAAATTATTTCACTGTGAACCAGATGTAAATAACACTTTATTTCTTTGTTGCTAGATTAAAATCTAAAGTTTTTCTCTTTCTCTTGTGTGGCATTACTCCTATTTCATGTTATGACTGGTCTCAAAATTAAGTGACTAAATTATTAAATACTCTAAAATACATGTGTAGCTTTAAGCAACTGAAACAGAGATCAGAAAGGAAATATTCTTTGGTACAGGGGTAAGTCCTAGCCTAAAAGCTTTAGATTATTCATTATATGAGATTATTTATTTCTCTTTTAAAAGAGCATGCTTTTGTCTGCTCCAGTATACCTGTGTTAGTTTAATATGCATTTTTATGCATAAGCAGACACACATCTACCCATATTCCCTGATGTGTTTACACATATAGAAGTTTACAAAGACTGTATACACACATAATTGTGTGTATTAGAAGGGGGGTGGTTAGTAGGTCGAGAGAGGTCCTCCTTCCCCTCTACTCTGCCCTGGCGAGACCGCATCTGGAATATTGTATCCAGTTCTGGGCCCCTCAGTACAAGAAGGACAGGGACCTGCTGGAGAGAGTCCAGCGCAGGTCAACTAAGATGATTAAGGGAGTGGAGCATCTCCCTTATGAGGAAAGACTGAGGGAGCTGGGTCTCTAGAGAAGAGGAGACTGAGGGGTGACCTTATAAGTGTCTATAAATATATAAAGGGGGAGTGTCACGAGGATGGAGCCAGGCTCTACTCAGTGGCAAGCAATGATAGGACAAGGGGTAATGGGTACAAGCTGGAACACAAGAGGTTCCACTTAAACTTGAGAAGAAACTTCTTCTGAGTGAGGGTGATGGAACACTGGAACAGGCTGCCCAGGGAGGTTGTGGAGTCTCCTTCCCTGGAGACATTCAAAACTCGCCTGGACACATTCCTGTGTAACATTATCTAGGTGTTCCTGCTCCGGCAGGGGGATTGGACTAGATGATCTTTTGAGGTCCCTTCCAATCTCTAGCATACTGTGATACTGTGATAATTATATGTGTATTACTTATCTATTAGAATTAGATTAGAATTAGAATAAGACATACTTATTATATATGCGATCTGACTGCCCTTGCCTGCTTTGAACGATACTGAAATTAAGCATCTAATTTAAAGTGGGCATCTAGACTTCTTTTATAGTCAGTGGAAAAATTATTTTCAGAGGATTTTTCCAAGATTGCTTGCAAAAATTGTCCTTTGGGTATTTTCTACTGATGACTGAGGCAGCTGATTTCACATGTAACAATTGCCTTGTACCTAGTTCAAATAAGATAAGAAAGATTCTTTTCAAATGTATTTTATCAAAAAACTCAGGACCATTCTATCAATGTGGTTAAAAAATGGCAAATTTTCAATTTCCATGCAATAATATTTCTCATGACCAAGATCATACTGGTTTTGTACACATTACAGCAGTTGTGTAATTCTCAGCCTGACTCTGCTGCTTATTTCTTCGTAAGAGGAAGAATTAGTGGACATACTGGTGGGAACAGCAAAAGCTGCCAGAACTTGTCTCCTTTTTATCAGTCACTGCTGCAGCTGAGTTAGTATTGGCTTCAGTATGAATTTTTTAGAATTTTCTACTTCAGACACAGGCCAGATGTGCACCAATGCTAGAGTCAAAAATAAGAATAAAAATTATCTACATTTCACTGTGCATTTTTTAAAAGACTGACACTGACATAGGTAATTTGACCTTTTTGTATAAATGCCTCCTAGAAACCAGAGTTGGCATACATGTCCTTACACTCTCTTGTGTTTGTGAAATAATATAAGCAAATTAATGTAAAGAAGAAGCCAGGTAATTCCCTCACCTTCCCAGACTAAAAGCACAGACATAACAACCCCTGCTTTGTTATGAAATCTCCTTGTTGAAGTGTATTTAGAGCTCTATTAGCATTCTACACAGAGACTACTAAAGGAGTGGTTTTACTTGACATCAAAAATCAGTAATTTAAGAGCTGCAACATGGTATTTTTCCCTTCTAAGTCACTGACTTTCCCTAAAGCGCAATGAATTTATTCAACTATGACTAGCAGTTGTTTCAAAGGAGGACTAGTATGTGCTGGGAATATGCTATGTTCCCAATATCTAGTGAACTTCTCATCACGCTTTTCCATTGTGGACACTTCAAAACATTTGTCTAAGTAGAGTGACTGAGTTATTCCTCTTCATAAAGTACGAGCAGAAGAAATTAAAAAGAAAGTTTTCCAATCTGTTTTGATTTTGCACTTGAATTAGTAGAGCAACAAATCACGGTTCATTTACTTGTACCTGTTTTTTCCAGAACCATTACTTGTTATTGTACATCATCTGTATTCTAGTCCACTATTCACAGTATGGGGATAATTTCTTATGACTGCATAAACTTAAAGCATCCACTAACTTTTTTGAGATTTGTATCTATCTTTGTATTTCCCTTCATCAAATAAATATTGACCCTCCAGCTTCATTGTCTAAATTGTCTGTTAGAGAATAATGTTTCTGGTGCACATTGCTCCTGTGAACTGTCGTGGTTTAAACCCAGCCAGACAGCTTGTTCACTCACTTCCCCCCCCTTCTTGCCCTCCCCCTAAAACCACGACACTAACAAAAAAAAACTTTGTGCCAATATTTATTTTTTTGCATCCTCACAAAAATTTGAACTTTCAAATAGTTTCTCATTTTGATTTGTGATGTGTAAGGTTCAGTGTTAAAGTTCTTGCTGACCAGTATGCTTATATTATTTGGATTCCAAGGAGAACATTTTATTATATATGACTTGTCAGAGCAGAGGTTAGAGATATCTTGAAAACCTTCCAATGTCCTCTACTAGGTTTCTAAATGTAAAAGAAAAAATGTCAGTGTTTTAAGGATATAAGTATAGTGAGTCCAACATGATAATGTTATGAAGGCAGCATACAGCACAGCTAGTCAGAGTCACACCATCCTCTTCTTTCATCATCTTGTTAGGTAATTTTATGGGAAAATTATTGATGGTTAATGTGAAAGAAGAAATCATTAATGCTACATACATGTTATTCATCTGAAAACACTTGTACAATCTTCAGTTATGTTTGCCTATATGTGGTTTTTGTTTATACATGCTCATATACGTATCTGTAGTCATCACACTGATGCAAACATAGCTAAAGGTGTTTAGTTTGCACATACCAAGCCTTGACTGGAAGGTTAACATGAAGCATGCAGTTCTCGCAGATTTTCTACTGGGAGTCTCTTCCAAAAATTTCAACCCAACCCTAGGAAGTGAAAGCGAACCAGCTCCATGCAAACACTCCTCAGCAAGGATGAAGAGTCACTGCTGGTCACTGTCACTGAAGTGACAGTCATTGTCACTCTGGGCTCACAGCCCAGAAAGCCAATTGTATCCTGGGCTGCATCAAAAGGAGCGTGACCAGCAGGTTGAGGGAGGTGATCCTGCCCCTCTGCTCTCGTGAGACCTCACTTGGAGTATTGTGTGCAGTTCTGGTGTCCTCAACATAAAAAGGACATGGAACTGTTGGAACAAGTCCAGAGAAGGGCCACGAGGATGGTCAGGGGACTGGAGCATCTTCCGTATGAAGACAGGCTGAGGAAGTTGGGGCTGTTCAGCCTGGAGAAGAGAAGGCTGCGTGGAGACCTCATAGCAGCCTTCCAGTATCTGAAGGAGGCCTATAGGGATGCTGGAGAGGGACTGTTCATTAGGGACTGTAGTGATAGGACAAGGGGTAACGGGTTAAAACTTAAACAGGGAAGTTTAGATTGGATATAAGGAAGAAATTCTTTCCTGTTAGGGTGGTGAGGCACTAGAATGGGTTGCCCAAGGAAGCTGTGAATGCTCCATCCTTGGCAATGTTCAAGGCCAGGTTGGACGAAGCCTTGGGTGATATGGTTTAGTGTGAGGTGTCCCTGCCCACGGCAGGGGGACTGGAACTAGATGATCTTAAGGTCTTTTCAAACCCTAACTATTCTATGATTCTACGATCCAGAAGGATACAACTTGAGTGGGGGAGGTGGGAGGGTGCGAGGGTGGTGGACTAGATGAACTCGAAAGGTCCTTTTCAACCTCAAGCATTCTGTGATTGTGTGAAGCAATAGCTTGCATTCTGCACTGAAGACCTGAAGACTCTTTGAAAAACTATATTTCTACCTTTGAAATAGAGGATATTGATTGGCTATCGACATAATACCTTCAGTATGATAGCAACATGTACAAGCAAAACCTGTGCTATTATGTTAGCTAATTTTATTGGTTTACTTCATTATAGCTCTCATTCCATCAGAATTGAGGAAACTAATGAAACCCAGTCCAGAAATGTGATTGATGACTTTTTTTTTCTTTTATGTGATGAAGTGAGCTTTGTTTAACTTCATCTTTCATTTTTGCCGTTTCAAGGCAGTACTTTTGCCGAGTTACCTGACAAGAATTTAGATTATTTAGTGGCTGAAGGATCTGATAAAAATGTGAGCTATAGATATATGATTCAAATTCCTTTTTTTTTTTTTCCAACCCTGCACTTGCTGTTACAAAGGCAGCACTAATAAAAAAAAAACCCTCTAAATTGTAAAACGTTTTTATGTTTGTCCTTCCATTGCCAGCACTTGAATGCAGGTGCAGTGGTCAGAAGTACAAGTAAAGGCCATAGACCAAATGAAAACTCTGGCAAAACACTAAGGAAATGAAAGTATCAAGATAACGTCATCACAAAAAAAGTGACAGGCCAGTTGATATGTTTTCCTGAATTACTAGCAGGTTTAGTCATGGGTTAAAAGATGTCAAAACACAGGAAGAAGAACCTGTATAAACAAGTGTGGAGTCAATTATGAGGACTAGACAGAAGGCTATGACAGAAGTGAGATGAGATGAAAGGACAGATCTTTATGAGCCACCAGAAGTTAAACATTTACTTAAAATTCAAATATTTAAGAACCTATTAAATTCAAATTTAGTAGACATCCATTCAGGAAGGCACAGGAATCACAGAAAATATTTACATAACCAGATTTATCTATCTAGCAAGATAGTGTGGGATAGTGGTATAGACTTGACAGATGTTTAATGTTTGGATGTATTTTTGCTGTGGATAAAGTTATCTAGCATTTTAACAGTTTACTTCCAAAAAGGGATGATAATAGATATTCAAAGGCCAGATGTTTCACAGGAAATAAACCAACCTAAAACTAGGAAAGCCACTTGAACTCAAAACAACTGTAGATGCTATCTAGCTGGCTTAAATATAGCTGGAGTACACAAGCACCTGATACCCATCACAACTATTGTCAACAGTTTTCAAGGACTCCTTAACTCTTTACATGACAGCTTTTCTTAAATACCTTCCTGCTAAGCCAGAATATCCCTAGGATGCTTAAAGGAAGTTAATGATGACTGCTTAAAAGTATGCCCTTTAAACCTTGCCAACAAATGGATTATGATCAAGGATTAGGTATACAGGTACCTGAACTCTAAAAATGTTCTAAAATTCTAGCACTGTATTTTGGAAATCATGTGTAATAGGTAAGAAGTCTGAACAGTAACAAACAAGTTAGAGAATCCTTGGCTTGATTTAGTCTGAGTAGGGTATTGAATGCTCATCTCCAAAATGCTGAAGAATGTTTGGATTAACAGGCTATAGGATACAGCAGGTGACCCATTCTTGAAGTTGGGTTATGTCACTTCAGTAAAATATGCCTTGTTATTTGGTAGCTTAGTGCTGAGAGAAGACAGAAAATATCTATGAGTCTTTGTTCCTTGGTGTTTTGAGCCCTGGCTTAGAACACAGGGAATGAACAGGCTCCATCTTCCTCTGTCTCCTGTACCCAGGGAGAGCTCCAGCCTTAGTCACCAGACTGCCAAAAAGCAGAAATTACCTTCCTCTGGTGGGCTGCTTCTAACTGAGAATGTGAATGAGAAAGAGGCACCCACACTGAGTATTACTGCTTTCTTTGAGGGAAACAGGTTTAGTTGAAGTGGGGGACATATTATCATCTGGTGGCAACTCTGAAATGCCTCTATTGGAAAGACAACTTTATTTTCTACTGAGCTTCAGATTTACTTCAAAATCTCCAGTGACTATTGTAGGAAATTTGGATGGTTGCGTTAGGTGACCTGGATCCTTCTCTGAAGCTATGCACCTGCAATTTCAGTTAAATATTACCTGAGTACAATGGGTTCTGCATGCAATTTAATCTGCAACAAGCTGAAAAGTAGGCAACTGCTAAACCACTTGAAAGAATTGGTATGGGCTCCAGCACTGAAATTCTGATATTCCTTATAGCCTCTGTCTACATAATGTTTCATCAAAATCCTCTTCAGGAGACCAATCTGAACATGTGTTTCTTCATTTAGTTATGACAGGGTTTCAGTCCTGGATTTTCAGCCTCTGATTATAGCTTCCACAGAAACTTCTTTTATTAGTGTCTCTCAGTTTAGATCTCTAGGCTAATAGATTTTTCATGGCTAGAATGCAAGGGTATATGGTCCAACTATATGAACTAATCAGTCCTTATACCGTGCTACCTAGAGAGGCAGTGCAGGTTAGGCAATGTGAGCTTTTACTGTTTCATCTCCTTCCAGTTTAAGGGTTGGGGGAATCTAAACCTCTTTTAAATGTGAACTACTATCTAAACATTACTATCCTGTGAGATAAGGCTTTGACAGGTGACATGATCAGTTTTTTACTTGATTGTTTAACTTATCTGTGGATCTTAAGCTTCTTAGGGTATGCTAGAGCACTCTCCAACTTCCTCTCAGCAGAATCCACTCTTGGAGGAGCAGTTACCCACCTGACTGAAGGCCAGCCACTTTGATTTCCTTTAGCAGCTAACTGCAGTTTAGTCATTTGTATGACTAAATTTGTAGAATTTCTGCACTATCCTTATAAAGATACATCTCTCAGTCATACTATTTTTATGTTGCTTTTGGTAGAATTTCATAAGTAATTGCTCTTCAAATCTACTTTTCAAAAGTATATGTTAGTGGGAAATATGTCTTGTCAGTTGGATTAAAAATGAAACAATATGCTGTTAATTCTGTATCTTTTTATAAGATTAAACTGTGTGAAAAATGATGCGCAATATTCAGTAGCATTTCATAAAGCTATGCATAAGTTGTGAGACTCCATAAATTAATACATTTATAAGTCAAAAAGGCAATGCAATAAAAAATATTTATGAATTTTTCATCTATCAGAAAAGGGAGATGAAATTTCTGACACATGTGTCATCTGGTTTATGAAGATAGCTTCTTTCTGTGGAATAAACAAAAACAAAGCATGTTTTCAAATGGAAACCAATCTTTATTTCCACAAAATATGCATCTGCTCTACTTTTTACAAAAAGTTGTTCACATGGGTGATCAGAAGACCCTAAACCTTATATCAAATTCAACATAAAACAGGAAAATTTATACGTCATAGAAAATCCAGGCCTATTTCAGAAATTATGTAAATGTGTAAATGAGGCATTCAGGGTCCTAGCTCCACTGAAATAACAAGTATCTTGACTTGAGTCTGAGACAGGATTTAACCAGTTCATAATGTGTTCAAAAAACAGGTGCCTGTATGAAAATACAGACAACCTTGGGTCCATTTCTTATTCAGCTGAGTAAAAAAAAGAACATAATTTGTAAGCAAAATATACGGGAAGAATGTATCATTCAAGAGTGTGGAAGATAAGGAGATCAGGTGTACAATGGTAAATTTAGCAATAGAATATGAAGAGCATGCTAAATTCCTGTTTATGACCAAAGATTGCATTCTCCCATTAATCTATTTTGCAGAAAATGTCTAAAGCCAGGAACCAAGACAATGGTTTAAAAAGAATACATGGGAACTGGCAGGCAATGAATTAGCACCTAACTCTTTTGCCAGCCTGAACATTTGCAGTTCTCAGCATGCTAGCACAATGCCAAGACACTGCATGACATTAAACTGGATTAAACATATAATGGTTTCGTGGAGAGATAAAGTAGAATAATCCTTTCACTGAACTGGGGGATTCAAAGAGCTCACCCTACTCCTGCAATATTTCAGGTTATCCTAATAGAGTTCTATAGCAAACACACTCCTCAAATGTGGGTTAATTTTGGAGGAAGAAAGAGTTTATAGCATGCACAGTATGAATACCATCTTTTTCTATTGTGATATTTTCTGCTTCTGGAGTTCTAATGCATTAAGAAAAACTTACATGTTCTCTTGAGCTAAGTCTGGCAACACTGAAACAATATGTAAGTACGTAAAATGCTAAGGGCCTAAACTGGGATCTCAATAATGTATGAATTTTATGTCATAGTTATTGCAATTTACACTATTTAGAATTTTTCAATGTACTTATTTAGATATTTAATCTTGATTGAAGGATTGACATTAGAAATTCCCGAAGAAAGTAACATATTCCAGGCTTGGAGCTAATTTCACATAATTTCCAAATTTTCAAGTTTTATAACTTTCATTAATTTAAAATTAAAGCTGGTTTTCCCCAGTTAAAATAAATAAATAAAAAGGCATATTTTGATCATTGTTTCATCTATGTGAAACATTTTGTTCAAGTAAGTCTTCAGCCATAGTATATCTGGGCTATGATCATGCTTTTGAAAATTTTGCTGCAGGCTCCTCTTTGCATCCAAACTGCTAGCCTGGTATGTGATATTGCCGATTTGCTTAGCAAGTGTTTAACAGTCACCAGCCATTATGTATGCTTGACAAACAGTGCATTTAGTTAAAAAATCCCCCTGCTTCATTTAGCCCTTCTCTTGATTGGCCTGTGACCAAGCCTGTGCGAAAAGCCTTTTTTACAATTAAATTTGCAGATGCACATTATTTTTAGTCAGCTTTTAAAAATAATTTTATTTTATTAATAATGGTAGATTAGAATTTATCAAAGGAATTGCATTCATTTCTTTATTTACCATTTATTCCTTTGATAAGAGATCCCTCATCAAATAGAATGATGGTATTCATCATCACTGTTACTTACTATTAGTCTCAAAGCCTGAGGCAAAATCAAATAAATAAATTGCATTAACACTTTTGTCTTTTGGCATTAAAACCGATGAGGAAATAGTAAAACATTAAATTACCTGTTCTCAGTCTCATGACTTTAACATCCCTTCTCACACAGTCTTACTCCTAAGATGATAATATCAACTTTAATAATTTTTATTTAACTTTATTTAACTGCATAGTAGTTTTTATCTTCAGATCTCTTGTAATACAGCATTACCATTAAGACACTATAAATTTGTAAAGAAAGATAATGCTCTTCATTTTCTTTATAGCTTCAAAGCAGAACACAAATTTTGCGGGGTTGCCCCAAAGCATAAACGTAGCTCTTCCTAGTTAGCTTCACATTATCAGCATTTTTTTTTCAGAATCTTACCTTCAATTCAATTTCAATAGATTTTAATTAATATTCTCAGTGTTGTAGACTGTGCAGATTAAATTTTGATCTATTTACTGGCCTTCAGCTGCCAGTCAGCAGTGCAGGCCTCTGGTAGTTCCCACAGATTTCTTATCTGTGTGAAGATGTCTTAGATTCTCTGGGGAACTTGAAATGACAGTAAACACCTAAGTTTAGAAAACTAAACAGTCCCCCAAATCTCCCTGGACCACAGCAGCCACTTAGCTCACTCATATGTATTCTACTGGATAGAGTTGCAGTGTTCAGTGTAGAGTGCAGTGACACACAACCCAAAATGGCAGTGCCATTATACATCAAGGATAAATACATACTCATCATGCCTTTCTGATTCAATAGCTGGAACCAGGAGCCATCCCAAAAAGACACCAGACATTTCTGTTTAGCTGTCTGACTCCTACCTGTACACTAACATACTGACATGGATGTGTTTACAATCTGGACATGAACCTGAGTCTGCAGAGAAGTCAGCTCCATTCTGTGTCTTTATGACCCCAAGTGTAAACTGAGTTTAGCAAAACTTCCTTCCCAGAAATGCCATAAATTTTACTTTAGTGCTTGGAAAATTATTTGATCTCCTCAACTGAAAAATTACTGTAGAACAACCAAGACTTTATTATTTTGACAGTATTGTCTTTCATACAAAAGAGCTTATTTTTTATAAGACACTGAGGTTTGAAAGGCACCTAATGATAAATTCAGCTTTCACCACCTACATTTTGAATTTGCTACATTTTCTAAGAGTTTTCCAAATTTTCTTAAAGGAATCCTAGCAGATCTTAGCTATCCCTTTTCACAGCATACACTTCTTATATCCTGTATAGCTGCTGGGCTTCAAACTTACTCAGTCTTTGACTTGTCGGAAGAGTCCTGTTCTAGATGCCTGGATATATTGTCTAATACGTTACATGTGTATGATAAAGCTGTGTAAAAAAACAACACTTATATGTTCACATTTAATTGCAGTTCCAAGCAAAACTGCATACCTCTAACCACCTACCAGAGTGCTATTTTGTTAATCTATTTTGTTATCTGATAAAGACTTTGCAATCTGCTAAAAAGAATTGACTACCACACTCATGCCCCAAATACACTAGACAGGTATGTGAAATTAATTTGTTTGTTTTTTTTACATGTAAAATTAGCATTGTCACTACATTAAGTATTTCCTCCCCCTCCCCCTTTTTCCTTTTTTTTTTAAATAAAATATGAATCTGAACATAAATAAGAAGTTTTATCCAGGTCCTCTCCAATATTCACTTTCCTTTGTTTTGAAGACTTCTGGATCATGGTATTTGGTGTTCTCAAATGAAATTTAAATTTGTTTAAACATGGGTGACAAACACCAACAGAACAAATAAAACACAGCTTAAGTGATACATTTCAGAGGTAATGTACCTAAACTGAAGCTACTTCAACTCAATAAGAATAGAGCCTTATACCTACACTAGTGACATCTTAATCCCTAGTTTATGTTTGGATGGGTGCATCCTTTTCTGCATCTTTCTTAGGCTTAGAAATACATTTTCCTAAGCCTCTCCACCTCTGCACAGGAAAAGAGAGGAAAAGATCTCTCAAACTCAAAAGTTTTTTGGATGTCAAAACCTTTTATTTCCCAAAGAAACATCTGAAATTGTACTTGAATGAAATATAATTAAAGATCATTGATATTTTCTCAAAAATATTATTAGCTAAAAAAACATACCAAAATAAAACAAACATGGTCAACGTATGCTTCTTGGATTTGAAAGAATTTGCCTGACAATACCAGGTTGGAGGCCTTGGTAACTGCCAGATCTTGGGCAGGGTAGCATATATATTTCCCTTTTTGGTTACAATGAGAGCTGCAGGATGTCACTGAAGGCAGTCCATGTCTTCATGAAGCTGGCTGGAGGTGAATGGCTGTGTGCGCCTGTTTCTTCCGCTGTCAGTCTCATTAAAATCGAAGGTGAACTTCTTGATGGGCTTGGGTTGTCACACAGTGCTTTGCTTTTTCCTGGAAAGAAAAAAAAAAGACAAACAAACCCAACCTTCTTTTCTGTTTCAGAGGAGTTATGGCAGAATGATTTGGTCTCTACTTAAAAATTAAATTCCAGCTTTGGTCCCATGCTTGCATTGGCCTCTGCAATTGACTGGGCTTTTGTGGTTTTACAGTTTTCTGGTCATTATAGCTGGCCTTATAGAAGTTTAAGATATCAAGCGTGCTTGGCTTTTGTCTCTGTTTTTTGAATCAGCGGATGTGTTTTAGGTAGTTATGCCTACAATTTTCATCTGGAAAGCACTATTAATGCAGACAGAGTTACAAACTCTGCCCCCATTCTTACCACTCGTTAAGAAAACACACTTTGCTGGACAGCTATTACCAAAATATTATAAAAATTAACTTAAACATTAGCTGTAATTTCTAGGCAAGTACAAAAGAACTGAGAGGAAGAGTAATGTTGTACAAGAGATAATAGGCTTGCCCAGACAGTCACATTTATTAACACAAGTATAAAATTACAAGGAAGCAAGATCATTTTACATCTAAATAAGAATATCTACAAAAAAGAACTTAGCTCACTTAAGTGTAGTAGCTTGTGCCTTTAGCTACTTTGAACTAACCTGAAAGTCTTTCAGTGGTCAGTTGCTAAGAAAGTGAACTAATAAAAATGTAGAGAAGAAATAGATCCTGTCACGGTGGTTTGAAATAGGCCTATTTAGTACAGATTTGACCCAAATGCATTTCAAGCTACTGCTGATAAGAAACCTGTTATTAAGTGTTAGGTTTTCAGGGCAGTGCCTGGTAATGAACATTTACGAGTATTTGATTTTACATATAAAGCTCACATTGTCTTTAGAACCCAGTACCAAAAAATGGTTTTGCCTCATGACTCCTTGATATCTTCTACCCTATACCAGTTTCTGTGTTGCATGTGTTCAACTGTTCACTGTGCTCTGAACAGCAATCAAAGCCCAATTTGACTTGTTGCCGAGCAAGATGATCAGAACTTTGACTGTCACCATGGTCAAAGATCAAACATTAGCCCATACATAGCTTATTGCAGCTTCATAATTTATTCTGCTGAAAGCTCCTCTGAGAGTCTTTCAGAGGAGACTGCTGCAAAGACTGTCAGAGTCTTTGCAGCTGTTGGTGTGCCTCACCAGTTATAACTCTTCTGGAGAAAAGATAAAAGTCCATTTATATTATAGCTATTCCTAGAGTTCTTACACTATGTGTTTCATGTGATGAAACAAGAGATTCTTGTTGTTGTTTTTAAGATTTAAGCTGGTATAAGATGTCATTTAAGCATATTTAAAAATTTATACATGTGGTTAAGGAAATCAAAGGAACATTGCTGTTGCTAAACACTCCACTGAAAGACACTGCTTTCCTTCAAAACCATATAAATGAAACTGGGTCTGAAAGATCATTTACATGTAAAGATTCTATTATTCTGTCATACTTATTAATGGAACTAAGAGAGTATGATAAATAAAGCAGCTGCGTCCACATAATGTCTACAGTATAATGTGCAGTCAATAATTGTGAATTGTCCAGTCATTCCTAGAAAAAAAAAAAAAAAGAATCTAGCATTCTCCATAAATAATGGAGCTATAGAATCCATGAGAGATGGAAAAACTATATGAAGTCATCAGTGGCAGATGTTGAAATTGTCTTTTTTTGCAGTTTTTCCAGATCTTTGTCCTCTCACATTCTTTCTAGCCACCATTTTTCTCAAGACGCTGTCCCAGGTGCATTTAAGATGTTCAGTCTAACCAAGAGCTAGTAACTTCCTACTAACTGTTTGAACATTTAACTCCTTTCTGAGTTACTGAGAAGCAAAAATTACCCAGTTTCTGATACAAATATGGCAAAGAACCTCCTCACAACTTACTTTATTTTATTTGAGTAAGTTGCTGTAGAGGACTGAACCTCAGCTCACCCTTTCTCCACTTTGCCTGTTGATGCCTCATGTTCACATCTTACATCTGAGGAACATTTTGGTCCAACTCTGATATGTGAGACTTCCAGTCATTCATTCTGATAGAGGTGCTTTGAAGCCGTTGGTATCACAGGAAGTGACAGTGATCCTCTGTCTCTAGCCTGGACAACAATAATGCCATGACACAGTTCTCAGAGTGCCTCTCATACCTAAACTCCCTTACCTGAGACTGAGGATAGTTATAATGATTTTATCTACACAATATTCCTACTCATATCTGACAAATTTCAGGGACACCTCCAGTAATCTTCTTTATTCCATTTCAGTCATCTGCATTTTGGGTACAATGCTCTTTTTTTTTTTTTTTTTTTCCTTCTACTAATACTTAAGATTTGCCTAGTGCATTACCTTTTTTTTTTTGAACTGATATCTTCCAAATTTTATATTCTCAGGTGAAGTTATCCGCAAAAAAATCTCCCAAACTCCACCTGACTTACTGAATTAAGTAAATGAGAATAGCTACTCAAAGTCCATGTTACTACCCAAACCCAAAAGCTCATGATTTTGTCTTTAGTTAGCTGAGTCAAAGCTTCTGATAGACAGTTTTGTTTATATGCAAAAGAGAACAAACTGGGATCAAAACTAAATATATTTTAAAACAATTTTATTAATTGTTTACATTGTAATTAATTGTATTACATAGTGATAATTTGTGTGTTCAAAGATTCACAGTTCTTCACACTGGAATTTTTTATGAATTTTAGGAATTTTTATGAATTCTGCTATTAAATTAAAAGAAAAGAAGTTACAGGTCATGTTTTTCATATAATTTGCAGAACATCATTTTCTTGTGAGAATAAAATTACAGTCTTGAGCTTTAACATTTTATGTGCAGACATTTTAATGCACATTAGTTCACATTTTCCTTCTTTCTTGCTCTTGATGGTTATAATATTAGTGTCAGCAACAGCAGAGCTTTGTAAGCTAAGTCTTTCCTTCCTTCCTTTTGGCTTGTTGCAAAATTAGGTTCTATAAACTAGAAAAAATAATAGTATTTCTGCAAGTCTTTTGCATTAGGTATGTAAAAGAAGTTAAAGAAAGAAGCAACTGGAGCTTCAAAGCTGAAATTTCCAGAAAAACTAGATTTCTGGTTTAAGCATTAATTTGAAATTGAGTCCTTGAATGTGAATAAGTGTTGCTCTTTATGATTTAACACAGAAAATCTGAGCTCTGTGGAGTTTATGTGTAGCTACTTTGAATGAGGTCTTAAAAATAGATCCTGCAGCTTAGATAGTTTTGTTTGTTGTAATGCCTAAATTTATATGCATCTTTTTGCACTGCCATTATGGAATTTCATATAAGACCTAGGATTTGTCCATCAGTATCAAGATTTAAAGGTTTAAGGATAACTTTCGTGGAGCAGGGTTTTCATATGGTATCTTTAACTACATTTCCTTTTTTTGTGTGCGATTTGGTCAAATTATTTATCTCCTTGCTATCCACCCCTTTATGTTAATTATCTGTCATAAAACTCTGTCTCACACAAAGCCTGTGTTGCTTTTGTCTAGTGTTTAGTTTTGAACAAGCATCATTATTGAAATGATTGTGCTTCATTCCAGTGAAATGCTGTAGTCATAAAAATATACTTTACAGTGTATTTTAATGTTTTCAGGTATGATAATCAGCTTCTTCTGCCATTAGGATTCAATATTCCACATGGTAAAGAAGCTTTATCTGTTCTACTGAAAAGCAGTTATGAGACTCATAATGCTGTTATTCATGGTAAAGCCTTGTGCAAATGGAGACAGAAGAAACCTCTTTGTTGAGGCTATTAATCATTGGCTGGGGAATATTCCCTCATGCAGTCCTCTAATAATTTTGCCCCTATTGCGGGTATTTCTGTGTGACCAGATTGCAGACTACACAGTGAGTCTCTAATCCCTGAAACAATAAAAGGTCAATCATCTCCCCGCATATGAAGTAAGCAAGAAACAGTGAGGAACATTCTGAAAACAATTCTTGAGTGTTTAAAATGATCAGATGAAGAACATAGACAAATACTACCCTATATCTTGTTTTAAATACTTTTCTGTGTGTTAGAAGATCATTGTTAAGTTACTGTTCAGCTAAATATAACCTTCAACCCCACTGTTTAATAAAGTTTCAGAAGTGAAATAAATTCAATATGAAAGACATTGTTTGACACAGCAGAAAACATGGGACAGATTTTTACATAATATGCAAATACTAGGTAAGATAAATCCAAAACCAGACTATATAGCTTGTAAAATTGTAAGTGAAATTGATTTCCTAACGCCACTCGTTACTGGTCTCCAGCCAGACATTGAGCCATTGACCACAACTCTTTGTGTGCGGCCATCCAGCCAGTTCTTTATCCACCGAGTGGTCCATCCATCAAATTGATGTCTCTCCAATTTAGAGACAAGGATGTCGTGTGGGACAGTGTCGAACACTTTACACAAGTCCAGGTAGATGACATCAACTGCTCTACCCCTGTCCATCAGCTCTGTAGCCCCATCATAGAAGGCCACCAAACTGGCCAGGCAGGATTTCCCCTTAGTGAAGCCACGCTGGCTGTCACCAAGCACCTTGTTGATTTTCATGTGCCTTAGCATGCCTTCCAGGAGAATCTGCTCCAAGATTTTGCCAGGCACAGAGGTGAGACTGACTGGTCTGTAATTTCCCGGGTCATCCATTTTCCCCTTCTTGAAAACGGGGGTTATATTTCCCTTTTTCCAGTCATTGCGAACTTCACCTGACTGCCATGATTTCTCAAATATGATGGCCAGCGGCTTCGCAACTTCATTTGCCAGCTCCTTCAGGACCCGCAGATGGATCTCATCAGGACCCATGGACTTGTGCACGTTCAGATTTTTAAGATGGTCTCGAACCAGTTCCTCTCCTACAGTGGGTGCAAGGTCTTCATTCTCACTGTCCCTGCATCTGCCTTCCAAGACTTGGGTGGTTTGGTCAGAGCCTTTGCCAGTGAAGACCGAGGCAAAGAAGTCATTCAGAACTTCAGCCTTCTCCAAATCCCGTGTAGCCAGTTCTCCCGAGAGCTTCCTGAGGGGGCCTCTACATCCTCCCTAGTCTTTTATTTGCTATGTACCTGTAGAATCCCGACCTGTTATCTTTAATACCTCTAGTTAAGTTTAATTCTAACTAACTGGGCCTTAGCTTTCCTAACCTGGTGCCTAGCTTCTCAGACAACATCCCTGTACTCTTCCCATGCCGCCTGTCCTTGCTTCCACTTATTATAAGCCTCTCTTTTCATTTGAATTTTCCTCAGGAGCTCCTTATCCATCCAAGGAGGTCTCCTGGCGCTCCTGCTGCACTTCCTTCTAGTTTGGATGCAATACTCCAGAGCTTGCAGCAGGTGATCCTTGAATATCAACCAACAGTCTTGGGCCCCTCTGACCTCTAGGGCTGTATCCCATGGAACCTTACTAAGGAGGCTCCTGAAGAGGCCAAAGTCTGCTCTTTTGAAGTCCAGGGCAGTGAGCTTGCTGCACGCTCTTCTCACTGTCCTGAGGATCTCAAATTAGAGCATCTCATGATCGCTGCATCCAAGGCTGCCCTGGAGTGTTACATTTCCAATGAGCCCTTCCCTGTTGGTGAGCATGAAGTCAAGCATGGCACCTCTCCTGTCGGCTTCTCTATTACTTGCAGAAGAAAGTTGTCTTCTACACAATTGAGGAAGCTCCTGGATTGCTTGTGCCGGGCTGTACCGTCCTTCCAACAGATGTCAGGGTGGTTGAAGTCCCCCATGGGAACAAGGGCCTGCAAGCATGAGGCTTTTCCTATCTGTCTATGGAGTGCTTCACCCTCAGGTTCTCCTTGATCAGGCGGTCTGTAACAGATGCCCACAGGAATGGCTCCCATAGCTATATTCCCTTTAACCCTGACCCACAAACTCTCTGTGGACTGCTTACCTGTCCCCAGACAGAGTTCCATACTCTCCAGCCTATCACTAACATAAAGGGCAACTCCCCCTCCCCGTCTGCCAGGCCTGTCTTTCCTAAAGAGCCTGTAACCTTCCATTCCAACACTCCAGTCGTAGGAACCATCCCACCATGTTTCTGTGATGCCTATTATATCACACCCCCGTAGACGTGCACACATCTCTAATTCCTCTTGTTTGTTCCCCATGCTACGGGCATTTGTATAGAGGCATCTGAGCTGAGCTCCAGCTGAAGCCGGCTCATTGGCTGGAGCAGCTGGGATATCTCTACATTGCTCCAAGCATTTATTATAGGTTCTGGCAACTGACTGGGTGTGTTGGAATGGAATGATGCCCCCCTCCCCCAACACATCTAGTTTAAAGCCTCCTTGACCAGTCTGGCAAGCCTCCTACCAAAATTGCTCTTTCCCTTCTTTATCAGACCAGCTCCACCAGCCCCCACTAGACCTGGCCTACAAGCTTGGGTCCTGTGTTCAAGACACCCAAACCCCTAACTATGACACCACCCTTTTAACCAGTTATTAACCTGGCTAATCCTCCTAGCTTTTTTTAGGTCCTCCCCTGTATCCTGGAGAATTGATGAAAAGACCACCTGAGCTCCAGAGCCCCTAACCACCTCCCCCAGGGCTCTGTAGTCCTTCTTTATGTTCCCCAGGCTACTACTATCTATATCCCTAGCACCCACATGTATCACCAGGAGTGGGTAATAGTGCATGGGACTTACTAGAGCAGGCAGCTTCTCTGCCACATCCCTGATCCGTGCCCCTGGTAGGCAACACACCTCCCTTGAGACGGGGTCTGGCCGGCAGACAAGTGCTTCTGTCCCTTTCAGTGTACAGTCCCCTACTACTGCGACCCGCTGCTTTTTCCTAGCGGCACCAGTAGAGATCTTCTTTACCAGTGCATCAGCCGGCTGTTTCTGGCTCGAGTGCATTTCCTCATTAGCGCCCTGCAGGACAGCAAAGTGGTTCTGCGTGGGGACAGGGGATTTAGGGGGAAGCCCCTTGCTTTTGGTTGTCCTTTTCCTTCTTTTTTTTTTGTTTGTTGTTTTTTTTTGTCACCAATTCCCAGCTTCCCATGTTAACGGCCTCCTTCTTTCCTTCATGAGGTAGAGGTGAAGCTCGAGGCCCCTGCACAGTTTGGGCCGGGAGCAAGCAGTGCTGCTTACTCTCAGCTTCCCTGACATCTCGCAGCCTATTAACAGCATCCCGCAGCTCAGCCCCTGCTGCAGGAGGACCTCCACCAGAGAGCACCGAGTGCAGCCCTGCCCACTGTGCACCATTCCCCCACCAGACCAGTGCAGGCACTCTCTACACCCCGAGCTCTGCACTGCAGCCTCCCCTCTCATCGGCTCTGTCTGGGTGGCGGGGCAGGCAGAGCAGAGTTCCCGGACAGGGCCCTGATCATAGTATGAGTGCTCACCATCCCGCGCAAACTGCCTCGCCGCGCTCTGGTCGCCGCGCTCCCTGGGCCAGGTTTTTACCCAGTCAGGGCTGGTGCCACTGCCTCAGGCTCCGCCCCCTGTGAGTCAGCTGCTCGCTCTCGTCAGCTGAGCTGCCGGCTCCTGGGCAGGTCCTGTCGAGGACTTGAGGCTCCCTCGGCGGCTCTCGTCGCTCTGAGTTGAGGCTCCTGGACGCTGATCTCCCCTCCGCTCCGGTGTTGAAAGCGCCCTCTCTCGAGCTACTCACCTCAGCAATTGAGCAAGAAGAGATTCAGAGAAGCTCTGCCAAGAATGACTTGGGGGTGTTGGTTGATGAGAAAATGAGCATGAGCTTGCAGCTCAGAAAGCCAACTGTATCCTGGGCTGCATCAAAAGGAGTGTGACCAGCAGGTCGAAGGAGGTGATCCTGCCCCTCTACTCTGCTCTTGTGAGACCTCACCTGGAGTATTGTGTGCAGTTCTGGTGTCCTCAACATAAAAAGGACGTGGAACTGTTGGAACAAGTCCAGAGAAGGGCCACAAGGATGATCAGGGGACTGGAGCACCTCCTGTATGAAGACAGGCTGAGGAAGTTGGGGCTGTTCAGCCTGGAGAAGAGAAGGCTGCGTGGAGACCTCTACCAGCCTTCCAGTATCTGAAGGGGGCCTATAGGGATGCTGGGGATGGACTGTTCATTAGGGACTGTAGTGATAGGACAAGGGGTAATGGGTTAAAACTTAAACAGGGGAAATTTAGATTGGATATAAGGAAGAAATTCCTTCCTGTTAGGGTGGTGAGGCACTGGAATGGGTTGCCCAGGGAGATTGTGAATGCTCCATCCCTGGCAGTGTTCAAGGCCAGGTTGGACGAAGCCTTGTGTGATATGGTTTAGTGTGAGGTGTCTCTGCCCACGGCAGGGGGGGGTGGAACGAGATGATCTTAAGGTCCTTTCCAACCCTAACTATTCTATGATTCTCTGTTGTGACCTTGGGTATCTTTGGTCTATCTCTTCTGATATGCAAACATAAACAGTCTTAACCCAAACCCATTTACTTAGTGGTCTGTACCGCAAAATATTTCCAAGTGGTTATAATGAAGAAACATAAACAATCTTTTTCTTGCATC
Source organism: Pezoporus occidentalis (assembly GCF_034315485.1). Lineage (NCBI taxonomy): Eukaryota > Metazoa > Chordata > Aves > Psittaciformes > Psittacidae > Pezoporus > Pezoporus occidentalis. The sequence continues at coordinate 13,288,256 of NW_026915835.1, forward strand.
TTCATTAACAAAAGTTCAAATTAATTGTCTTTACCTCATACACGTGCCTGAAATACAGTCACTGAAAAGAATTAGGCTGCCTCTCAGGACAACACTCCTGTCCTAAAATAAGTTGGATAAATCCTCTTCTAGAGGGAATTGTTTCTTTCTTTTTCTGTTAGGTGAGACCAGACAAATACCTTTGTTTAGGCAGGTCAGTTTCATATGGTCAAAATTAAGTGATATGAGTCTCTCTGGAACTTTCTAAGACCTTAACTGGTTTCTGGCATATCTTCTAAAGCAAACCCACTTCTCACAGCAGTGCCTTAGCTATATGCCTGAAGTCAAACTGTATTCCTGTGTTTGTGATCCTACTTATAAAGCTACAAATGCAAACCAAGATTCTTGACAGTAATCATTGGTCATGTGGGTGGTCCTTTGATTATTCCATGATTAGACCTTTACAGTGTGATATGAAGATTATCTCTTACATCTGCCCAATTCTATTCTTCCACAAGCTGAAAAACTGTCTTACTTAACTGTTAAAATCTAAGGTTTAGTAAGTGATTGTGAAGTTCTCCTCAGTTGGGCAGATTTACTATCTTTCACAAATGAAAACGTGAAGTATTGTAGGCAGTAACAGGAAATATTCTACATTTGATCTGGATCGTTTCCTAACAAGTAGTATCAATACAGCTGATCAGATTCAATGATAAAGAATATCATTTTCCTTTAGTTTTAGAGGATGAAAGGACTCTGTATGAAAAGATGGGAAAATTTACTCTATTATCTGCATTTAAACAGCTGCTTCCTCTGAAATCATTTCCCTTAACCTCTCTTAGAAGAGGTAAACAAACTTTGAGAAAGGTTTTATGTGTGCTAAGAGAACAAAACAAAATAAAGCATGAGTCTGAAAATGATTTTCAAATATTACCTTAGACCCTTCAAAAGAGGTCAGGAAAAATCTAGAATAAATTTTTTAAAGTTTGAAAACTGAGTAAAATTGCAAAATAATTCAGATTAGAAAAGACCCCTGAAAGGCAATCTAGTTCCCACTCAAAGCAGACCAACTAGACCAGGTTGCTGAGGAACATGTCCAGGCAAGTTTTGAGCATCTGCAGAGGTGGAGAGTCCACAGCCTCGCTGGGGAATCTGCTGTAGTGATCATGCTCATAGTATTAAGCTTTTCTATAGTTTTTCAAGAATTCTCTTTGCTCAAACTTGTGTCCATTTTGTCTTGTCACTGTGCACATCTAAGAAGAGTCAGGCTCTGTATTCTGTATGCCCTCCTATCAGATAGTTAAAGACAGCCGTAAGCCCTGTCCTTAATCTTCTCTTTTTAAGACTGGACATTCCCAGTTCCCTTAGCAGTTCCTCGTATGTCATTGTGCTGCAGTCCTCTTGGTGGCCTTCTGCTGGACTCACCAGTATATCAGCTTATTTCTTTTTCTACTGGAGAATCCCAAACAGGATACAGCACTCCAGATGTGCTGTTGTAAGTGCTGAACAGAGGGAAAAGATCAATTCCCTCAGTCAGCTGGTGGCACTCCTACTAGTGAAGCTCAAGATGCTGTCTGCCTTATTTCCTGCAAGGGTGTATCACTGGCTCATGTTCAACTGGGTGTCCGCTGGGACCTCTGGTCCTTCTCTGCAGAGAGGATTTCTAGTTAGTCAGCCCCCCTGCCTGTATTTGTGCATGAGTTGTTCCCATTACTATTCCTCACCAGCTGCAGAGCCTTGCACTTTTCTCTGTGAAATCATGAAAAGATAGCCTAAAACTGAGATATGCATTAGTATTCTATGAATATAAAGAGGTTTAGACCTGATGCATGTGCTCCTGGTATGGAGGAGGCTTTATTTATTCTTATAGTTTCTTGGTTTTGATTCTGCATCTCTTCAATGGTACTTGACGTTACCAGGAAGACATGTGTAGTTGTGGGAGAATCCTGGTATTGGTTTTTCAGTATTATTATTGAAAAATATTCTTACTGGGTAATATTTCTTAAAATAATACTATTAAAAAAATAATTATTATTGTCTGTGAAGTCTGATGTTACTATTGTTACTATAGGACACATTTATTCACCATGTCTAGGGTTACACAGAAAATTTAACAAAGATATAATGTTTATTTTTATTTTCCAGTATTGCACATTAGTAAAGGATGGTATGAAATTATGCCTCCTCCTCCTTTATTGTTTACTAGACTTCTTCTTGGCAATTTTTATGAGCACTAAGATCATGATAGCAATGGAATCCAGGAAAATTGACATGGGAAGAAAGCAGATGCAGCAGAATGAAGGATGAGTTTGCTAAAAAAAGTTTGTCATTCTGTCACTAAGCCTATTCCTTCAAACTGTTCACCCCTTTGCAGTACCAAAAATGCTGTTTGTAGTAGCTGTTAACTGTTCTGTTCTTATATTATAACTAATGCTCAATACCTATATGATTTGTTTCATATCTTGAACTATTGCAGAAAAGGTTCTATAATTTATTTCAGTGCCTGGGTAGGAGAAGGCAGTCTAATGAGACACAAAATCTGGCCTCTGGTGGCATGTGATAATACCTCCCTCTTGTTTTTTTGACTTTTCGCAGTTTTATTTTTAAGATTTTGTGAAGTGCCACGAAGTGAGAGGTGTATGAGGAGTTATTTTGTTGGGTGGACTTCAACTTCTCATGTGGAAAATTGGACCACCAAAAGGAAACATCTGCTTTCATATTGAACACCCACGCTCCTTCAGCTCTGCAATGTTTTTCTATGGTTTCCCACATTTCCAGTTGGTAGAACACCCAGCGGCACTCCAAGGTCAAGATTTTGCTAAGACTCAAAACATAGCTTGTCATTTAAAGTAATTAAGACATGGCTGGGCGAGCACATCAACAACTAACATCACATCAAAAGAAAACAACCGCACATGTGAAAATGTCACTTCAGCAGGGTGAAGAAAGAGCTGTAAGCAGCTGTATTCAGTTTTAAATATACTGTTTATACACATGCAAGCCAGAACTACCTAGGTTATTACGACAGATAAATAATACTGAGTCAACATTTCTCTGAAAAGTTATTAATGTAGACAAGACAATAGCTATCTTACATGTGTTTCCACAAGTGCTTTCAAAAGGAAGCTATTTTTCCTATGAATAATAGAAGCTTGCCTTTACATGTAATAGTCTACAGTAGGTTAAAAGGTGTCAAAAATAACACACAACTAGTAAAAAGCAAATTTTGATATGTCAGAAAAAAAAGAGTAACTGATCTAAAGTAAATATCTACCTTAGAGTTTTGTAGTGATGCCCAATTACCTAAATATGTGAAGCACAAAATCAGCAAGAAAAGCAAAGTCCCTTGAAAGTTTCCTGGAGATCCTGTCACAACCACACAACCTGCTTGGGCAGGTTTGTTCTTTCTCTGTTTTTCTTTATTTGGGGGATTAATATGAAAATCTGTACAAATTCTTGGAGAATGAAAGGATTACCTTATAGGTTTATCCTTAAGCAAAATAAATCAGAAAGAAATTTGAAAATTTCACCATAGGAAGCTAATCAGTCAATCAAATTCTCTGGAAATTTTACTTTTAGTTACCATTTTCCATGGGTAAAAATATAGATAAAGTATTCCCTGTAGTTAGTTTAACACTGTTTTAGAATTATGCTATATATAACATGTTGGTTTTATCCATTATTTTAAATCATGCCACTTGCATTACTCTCTACTAGTGTAGACACTAGCCTGGACTAAAAGCTCTTTAAAGTATTTTTCGTATGAGTATTTATTCAAGTTCCTTCATGCAGAGAAATTCCAATGAACTTACCAATATGCAGTACCACATACTTAATACTTATTTAAAACAATATGTCAGTTATTCTGCTCTAGCTCAAGTATATAAAACTGTCTGATTTATGGTACTTGCAGTTATTCTGGTGGACCTACATCTTTCACCATCAACTCATAAATGAAAAGGTTAACTTAACTATGTCAGGTTTAGTAAAGGTCTGTTTATCAGAGGTAAATGATGAACAGAAGCTTTTGTAAACATTTTGAAAGATGTTTCTAATTTGTTATTATACTGCTTATCTAATTTGTTATTATATTGCTTACATCTACAGTTTTGTACTAGGTTATGTTTCACCACAGGTTATGTTTTTTCCTTCTTGGAGACTGCTTTTAAAAATCTGTTCACTATCAGAATGCACTGGATGTAGAAAACTAATGAAAATATCACCAATAAAGTATTTCCAGTACAATTCAAACTCCTGGCAGTAGCATTAGCAGCCTACACAATGCGTCCACATAGTATTCTTAAGAGCTCCTAGGGATCATGTCATTAGAGACCTTATTTTGGTGGCTAGCCTTCATCTTTGCCTGCAGAGGAGAACAACATGGGTGGGAATGCATGTGACCTATTGCAGATATCTACAATGCTGCCTAAAGCAGGACAGGTCCATCACACCTGTGTGTTTATCTTCTTGTCTTTGAAGACACCTAAGGTGACAAGCTCTGCTGTAGGTGTCTATACCATAGATGTGTTAAGTTACATGAAACTTGCCCTACCTGTATTAACATCTGATATGCTTACTCTCCTCACAGGCTCAAAAATCTGGTACTCTTGGGTTGTCAGTCATGTCAAGTGTATGGGAAGAAGGGGATCCTTCACCAAATTATTCTGTAGCCTGGTCCTCTCCAAGATAGGAGAAATGCACCTCTCTTCCTGGTTGTTGTGGTTGAAGGCCAGCTGACAACTCAGAACCACACAGATGTTCGCTTTCTCCCCCTCTTTCCTCCCATAAGGATGGGGAGGAGAATTGAAAGAATGTAACTCCCACAGGTTGAGATAAGAACACTCCAGTAACTAAGGTATAACACAAATCACTGCTGCTACCACCAGTAATGATAATGATAAGGGAAATAACAAGGGAAGAGAATACAACTGCTCACCACCTGCTGACTGATACCCAGCCTGACCTGAGCAGTGATCTAGCCCTTCTGGGTAACTGCCCCCAGTTTATGTACTAGGCATGATGTGCTGTGTTATGGAATACCTTTTGGGTTAGTTTGGGTCAGGTGTCCTGTCCCTGCTTCCTCCCGGCTTCCCCTCCTCCCTGTCAGAGCATGAGGCTGAGGAAGTCCTTGGTCAGAGTAAACATTACTGAGCAGAAACTAAAAACATCGGTGTTGTCAGCACTGTTCCCAGGCTGAAAGTCAAAACCACAGCACTGCACTAGCTACTAAGGAGAAAAATGACTGCTACTGCTGAACCCAGGACACTGGTGAATATCTCAGGTGCCAAACTTTCAAATTAAAACATGTCCCTATTTCAGGAAAAAAAAAAAGGAACAAAAGAAGTCGTGTAGTCCCTCATGCTTAAAAAGAGGAGTACAAAATCTAAACACAAGGAAGTGTTTCAAGGCTGTGAAGTCCACTTCCATGGTGATGTCTACACTATTGCAGGCATGACTCTATATCTGGAAGAAATAGATTTCTGATGCACATATGCTCTGGTGGTTTCAATTGGATAACTTAGAACAGTTTATCGTGAAAACCAGCCCAAGAGACTAACCTTTTCCTTAGCAACATGCGTTTGGCTGTGAGATCTAGTGCCTAGCTTCTTTATCAGATGTGGCTTCTCAGGTCCCGTAACAGGAAATTAGGAGACCAAAACATCAGTGAGGATATGTGCATAAATGTTCATCTGATGTCATGCAAGAGGTTTGTGAAGATTGAGAAAGCCTAACAGATGAATTGTGAAGTCCTGGGCAATTATGTAAAACTTTTATGCTTTGTTTCCTAAACAATATTTGTTGCCAGAGTGGTTGAAACACACTCATAATTTCTTAGGCACAGGAGGAATTAGCATGTCCTCATGGCAATATATCATGTACAGTAAACAAACTATAACATAGCTCAGGAATATTTATTCACAGGAAATGCGAAATATTTGGCAGTCAGTGAACTTCTTTGTACAGGGATAGAAAAAGGTATTAGCTCATCTGTAGTATAAATACTTGCATCCAGTAGCAGAGGCCCATTATAGGAGTATGTCAGTTAATGTTATTTAGGTAGAGCAGGAAATTTCAGGCCAAATATTTATGTGAGAAATTATGGAGCCATTTATATACATATTTTTAGCATATTGAAAACAGTACTGAAAAAATAGTATTTAATAGGCTTTAATAGGTAAAGTAAGAAGCAGGAAAAAGGCCCTGAGTTCTGTAACAGGACCATTCTTTTTTCCTTCTCCTCATTAGCCTAATAAACTAAGTAGAAGCCCCTTTATAGGCCTTTTAGAAGGCATGACCCCTGGGATCTGCAACCAAAGGTTTCGCTACCTCATTTTTCAGGCATCTCTACCTTATGCCAGGTGATCTGCCCCGGTTATTGCTGTCTCCTGTATGGGTAATTACAGAGACCTTTACCACAGAACTGCAGTTGCCTGTTTCTCAGAAAACCTCTGACTTCACTATCCACTTCTTTGGTCATCTCCAATATATATCTGATTCTGCAACAGTTAAGTCAATGGAACTGATTTATTTAGGTGCAGGTGCAAATAAAAATGGTACAATATCTTCTGTAGATAATCAGGGATGCAAATGGGCATTCTGTGCATTAAGACATTTATCTCAAGTGAGGAAAAACTTGGCTGCCCTTTTCCATTATTCTGTGGGATAATGAAAGCATTTTCTTTTTCTGACATGGATGAAAAATACTTATGCTGAAATTCAAATTTAAAATGAACTACAATTCAGATACATACCTTTGAAAACCTCCAGCAAAAAATGAGTGATTTCATTAATTTAGAGAAGATGTGACATGCATGGTGAAGTCTCATTTTAATTTAGAAATAATTTGGAATTTCATTAAATCAGAGAAGACTTTGCACATGTTGTGAAACCTCAATTTAAAATTAATTTTGCCCTTGAAGACTTGTGCTGCTGTTTTGTGAAGGAGTAGAAAATCAAGAACTTTATTCTCAAAATAGCTTGAAATCCTTATCAAAAAAAAAATGATATTAACAACCTTCAAATTTAGCAAGTCTTTCCTCTCTCTTCTACAGGTTTCTTTTATCATCTAACATTTGACCCATACTTATCAATATGTATTGTAAAACTTTTAAAGCTTGTCAACAAAGAAACTATAGTTGTAATGTAGGTAGAGATAAATATAACCTCACAACTTGTTTCCCATGATCCACCCATGAGGAACTTGTTTAAGGCTTGTGGCTTCTTCCTCAGAGAAAGCTCCCTCATTGTCTTCCCAGAATGATTGATTCAGTAAGCTGATCTGAGAACAAGAAGTCACAGGAGAGGTCTCTGCCCCAGTATCATAGACTGGAAGAATAGTGATAGGTTATCACTTCCCTTTTGCTGCAATGAATCCAGTTCATGGGTGTGCTACGGATAAACATCTAACAGGAACCAATCCCTTTTAGAATTGCTCCAGACCTGACAGGCAGAGAAGTCCTTGAGACTGTTGTGAATTATATACCAGAATGTCTGCTGTGTATTTTAAGGTCTTACTTAATATTTGAAGAGTACAGCAAAGTGTCATTTAATCAAGGTAGTATAGACTAGGTTAAATTTTTAGTTTTGATCTAGGCTTTGATTAGTGAGCATTAATTGCTAGGAAAATGTATTTTATTTGGGGGAGTGAGCAAATAGAAGGAACATTTCATTTGTCTTTTATCTTTCAGTTCTCAGAAATTATTGCTTTCTGTACTGAAAAAAATCAGTTAAGCTTAATGATTACTATGATACACATGCAAACACGTATATGTGTATTATAAGTTTTTATCACTAAGTTGTTATTTCTGAATAGCGATCAGACAGACTTTTCCCACCTTTTCCCTTTTCCCACTTAATTTTTCCTATTTGTTAACAGCCTAGAAAAATGATATTTAATTCTGTTTCTCTCATAGTAACCTGTTCTGATTTACAGTTCAGTGCATATATGTTTAACACCCATGATGAAATACTCCTTTCTCATACGTAGTTTAACATCTAAATGAAGGCTGATGACTTAAATCCAAATGAGAAAAGTACATGAATGAATGCAGCCTCCTGATCTTTGCTTTTACAATGACTTTTTGTTCCATAAATTTCCATGTGGGGAGATTAGGGAGGGTCAGTAAACCAAAATGTCTTTGCACTTCTTAAGACATTTAAGTGCTTTGGCTGTAGAGTCAGCAACTTCCCATTGACTTTCAAATAATATGAAATATATGAGGTCCTTTCACAGCATGAAAATTCTGTCTGGGCTGAATGGTATTGTATTCTGATTCCTTATTCTTATACTCACAGCAATGTGACTGAATCACCTGTCAAGAGCAGTTTTGCCAGCTTTACTCTATCAAAACCAATCATCAAATGCATTTACTATCAGTTCCTCATTCCAGTCAATACATTTCCTCTATAATTCATATTTCCTTTATAAATTATAAAATATGGCAAATGTTTTGTAAGAGATTCAGAGGCAAATGAACTCTCCAAGTCTCATATGTGTTCACATCTAATGGAATTGTCTAGGGTTGTGGAGAAAAAGGTGTAGGAGTTGCTTTCCACACAATACAGTTTGGCTTTCTGGTTTCAAAATTTAAGGAAGATAAAGGCTATGGGGGAATATGCCACAGTTAAATGTCCCACCTATTCTTAGGAAATTATCTTATGAAGCAGCTTGTGAAGCATGAAACTTTGTGCAGAAACAAGTCTGTAAGTTCGATGCTGCAGTTTAGCCTTTGGCTGATGTTCAAATGTCAGAATCAGGCCTTCAGAAGATAATTTTGGTATATCTTGGATAGATAAAAGTAAGGGGTTAATTTACTCCCAACTATACACACTGTTAAGATGAGCAGTTCTGAACAGAACAGATGTCCAAAGCCCACATGCTTATAAGATTGCTGAGATGAGTTGTAAGATACACAGTGCTGTTCAGCTCGTAACACAGAAGTTTTGGAAGGAATTTAGATACTAATAACTGACCTAAATATGTGACTGTTTATTCCAACAATTTACAAACATAGGGAATTATGCAATACTCTGACATCATTTCTGCTAGCATCTGGAAACCTCTGCTGAACATCTGTGTGAACTGCTATTCTCACAATTCAGCTGCCAAAACTAGCTGAGTAAACTAAAATGGTAGTTCAATTTTTATTTTTATTTCTTTATAAATAGTTGTGTCCTTCTTGACGGAAAAATATTTTGTGAAAACTTTTTCAACAATTCTTAGTGCCATTTCAATAGCCTTTACTTACGTTTTGTTTTATAAAAAACATAGAACATTGGAAATGTGTCTGTGCGTCAGAAGATTCATGAGATTCACTTGCACTAGTTGATATATATATGTTGGAATCTTGCTTTGAAATTATTGTTTTCTCCTCTTAGAAGCAGGGCCAATTTTAACTGGGGCCTCAGTTATGAAAACGCAAAAATGTGGTGAGGGCTAATAGGTAATTTTAACCTTCATTAAAAGAAAAGGATAAAAAATAAAAAAGTAAGAAAAATGTTAGCACTTTCATTGTATCTACAAAGGTAAATAGAAAAGCAAAGTGCCTAAGAGAGGGAAAGATCCCCTTCCTCATAATCTGGATTTGCTCTGGCTAGGTATGCTTTTAGACTATCTCTATTAATCTCCACCTGTTTCCTGAATACAATGTGGAACAGCATGAGAGACAGTCTAATTTTCCAGATGTAGAGCAAAGAACTCTGGTTCTGAACTCATTTTTACTATGTCCTTAGCTCCTAACATTGGTTATATTTCTCTTAATGTACCTAAAAATAGGTTAATTGAATTGCGCTCTGGAATTGCCTGCTGATTGATTCAAGCAGTTTGGGCTGACTACTTCTAATTTAGAGATGTTCCTTGCATTTACATTCCTAAACTTGAAGCATGATATTACCATGTTTAATCTCTTTTTATTTTAATTCAGTTGTAAAATAGGGATTATTAGAGTTTGGTATATGGGATAGTCTTTGGGATGACTGTTTTTGGGTGTGAAATTGTGTGTAAAGAAGGGTACACAAATTTACGTTTTACCTTCATTTAAGGGGTAGCAAGGTGCCCAAAAAATCATGACCACTTAGTTGTGAAGGGGTAAGCTGGACAAAAGAGTAATGTCTCTATAACCCCCACTTACTTTATTCTGGGAAAATAAACCAAACAAAAAACAAAGTCTGTGAGTTTTTATGTGGTGGAAATTATTAATTACCTGATAACTAAAAAACATAGAATTTTCATGTTATTTTTTGCAGTAAATTCAGTAAATGTTTGGTTTTGGAGTTGATACCATCTCCACTTATGCTGCTGTTAACATAGAAGCCAGAGAAATGTGTAAAATGGATATAAGTGTCAGCAGAACTGGGATTTGAAATGCAGCTCTCCGTCCACTGGTGAAAACTGATACTTCTGGCAGTAGGAAAATCCATGAGAGCTCGTATATCAGAAGGTGACTACCCAGTTCTTAAGTGTTCAGAATGTCCAGCTCTATACAATGGCTTTTCTATACATCCTGACCTAATTGCTTATTTTAAGTCCACCATTTATGGGCCTTGTTAAGTCTATTCTGCCTCCAAAATAAGCCATTAAGTCATCAGGCCACATAATTTATTAAAGTGCATTTTGTGAACAGTGAGTATGAGGATATTGTGTTTCCCAAGGAAGTGAGGAAGAAATTTGCCAAAAAGGAACTAAGGTTAAAAATTCAACAGATATCCATTTCTCTGGAGTTCCTCTAAAAGTGCTTCTGAACAGATGTGAGATGGAAGCAGAAAGAAAACCTCCAGCGAAACGCTGAAGTGAAGGGTACCAAAAGTGGCGAGTTGCACCTCTAAAATGAAAGCCACTTCAACTGGAATGTAAAAAAAAACCCTGGTACCTAGTAGGATAATTACAATACAACGCAAAAACCTAGATCTACAAGAAGATTCAGTTCTTACAGCAATTTTAGGTTCAAAATTTTCAATTTCCATACCTCAGCAGTTACCTCACTCTCCAGATGCCTAGTATAGTTGTGCCATTCTGAGCCTGCTGGAATGTCCTTTTCTTGGGAATGCACATCTAGGCACATAGCCCATCCTTGTGTCCCAGGGCATACCCAGAGTATGTGTCTCACAGCTGCCTTTGATGGGTGGAACTCATTTGCTATTTTCTCATATCCTGCATCATGTTTAGTGCAGAAACCAGCCTGTGAAAAAATATCTGGTCTTCATTCTCTTCTTTACTCAATAACTGGATCATTGGATTATTTACCTGAGCTTTATGAGGTGCTGTTCCTCACAGCTTGTGCATGAGTTGATCTGCAAAGACTGTCTCTCTAAAATTTGTGAATAAACCCCCCATGGTTTTGAGTGCTGATGGGTGGGGAAGAAACAGGGTTTCTTTAACTCTTCTGCTAAAACTATTTTTATTTACTTGGCAACATTAAATATGCAATGGGCCAAAGGCACACTGAGAATGACTCTGGAACCTAGTGATGGGGAAACTCAACTGGCAGCAGGATGACCTGCTTAAGAGTGCCTACTCCAGTGTGGCAATTATTACTAAGTGGAATATGTTCAATGAGTGAGAAAACCTCAATCCTGGCTCTCTGAAAACACCACAGTCAGACCTTCCTGTGAGAAATCAGAGCTGGAAGAAAGCACAAAAGAAATTTTGTTTGTATTTCTTCACATACCGAGTGAAAATTAGGCTTTCAGAAGAATTGGAGAAGGCAGCATAAATGTTTTCTAAACTGCTGAATAGATGTGTAAAGAGCTCTTGGAAAAGCTTCACAACAGGAAATCTCAAACACAAGTCATTGTTTAACTTAATATGAGTTGTAGAATACAAGTTTTTCCTTTCATCCCAGTATTGTTTTCTGGTTAACATGATAGCTTAGATTGCTGGTTTCTCTGGAAAATTGTTTTGTGTTGTACAGGCAACCTAGGCAAACATTAGAGCTGTGGATTGTGCTGAGCAGCAAGACGTGGAATACAGGGGGTGCAGTCTTTTTGGGTCATGGTCCCTGTATGATTAGAAGCTGAAGAATGCTGTAGTCCCATTTATCAGGGCTACCTTCAAAATGGTTTTGAACATACACTTTGGGCATCGTGGTATGAGCTCAAATTACTGTCTGGCTTGGTCAGTTGTAGGTACTGTTGCAACCTTGCAGATAGTAATTGTTCATATTTCATTAGAAAACCAAAGTGTTAGAGCAGTCACTAGCTGCATTATAATAATTACGTGCTTAACGAGGCCTTAAATTCCTTTTTGTTTTACAGCTGTCACATTTTAATGTTAAAAGGTTAATAGCTCTGCTGCCTCCAAACAGGTTATCATAAGGTACAATGTTACAATCATTTTAGGTTAACACATGTCTCCACTGCAACTGTGATGAAGAGCACTGCCTTTCCCTTAACACTAGCTACATATCATTACCCTTCTATGCCAGCAAGTGTGAGACTTCATGGAGAGTTTGTTAGCTCCCTGATCTGACTTTGCGTTAGTTTTCAACCAGACAAGTTTCTTATGCAGCCTCCAAAGGCTTATTTAATCATCAGTGGAAGAGGATGGAGTGATAAGGTGTGCAAAGACTGGTTTCCACCCAACGTATTTCCTTATGTAAAGGCTTTTGCTTCTACAGTGAGGATAAAATTATGATAAAGCGGAGACTATGATGTTTTGCAGTAGGAAGAAAACCTTTTTTGTACATCTGTCCTGAGAGCCTGCATCTTGCAGTCACTCTAAATATTAAATGGTGAATCAGCAGGAGTCTCATATGTGGCATCCAAAATCTGTATTTCTTGAGATGTGCATACTACATAAAGAAAAAAATAAGGAATCTTAATAATTTCTCAAAGTATTTGATATGATAGCCCTTGGAGTGGAAGAAAAATCACTTTCCGTTATCTTTCAACCTCAGTAAATTTAAACAAAAAGATGGAATATCAAATACACTTTATCTTGTATACACAGTGGAACATGCCAGCTAATGACAAGAAACAGATCATGACCCTAGAGGAGCTCACCTCATTTGGAGATAATGGAATACAATCACATATAAACAATTTTAAATGTAAGTGTAATGCAGACTTTGCCTGTGATGCTTGAGAGCAGATTAGCTTTATAAAACAATTTTAAGCAACTTTTGTTGCATGGGTTTTTTTTAATAGCTCTGCAGCATTAAAAATGCTTGAAATCGTAAGTATTAAAATGTTAATACTACTTGTAACTGAACACCTTGTATGAATTTAATAGTAGCATCCTAGCTATCCTAATATAAAAATATTTATAAAGGTTGGATTTAACAAAGATTCAGCATGAAGTTTACCAGGATATGGTTAGCTAAAGAAATGCCTAAAATTTCTTACTCTTAGGCAATGGCAACCTTTCTTCCCACAGTGCAGTGCATTCATTACTTTGAGTTGATTCATTTTAGGGGCAAATGTTCAAAGTTACACTGAATCTGTGTAGATTGTGTTGTAAGTAAAATGCATCCTTTGGAATAGACAGTTGTGAATGGCAGAATGGTTCTAAGCATAGAAAGTTCTGAAAGGTGAATGAGACCACTGACATATTTTCAAAGTACTGTAAATGGATTAGCTCGGAAATTGTTTTGAAAGTAAATGAATTGTTTGGAAAATAAATTGTCTGTGCCATGAGTGTCTTGTTTTCACAATATTGATGCATTCCCTACATGCTTTTCACGTTAACCTTCTTTGACATGTGAGGGACCCAAGCTGGCTTTGGTGTCTAATGACTCGGGGAGGAAGGATTTATTTCAGTTTACTAGCAACTAAATAGAGTGTTGAAAAATATGGCATTTGGGCTATGGGTACTTATGGGGATGTCAGTATGTATTTCTACAGTCCACCCTAAACTTCAGCATGGAAACTCCACGCTAATGCCTTAACAGCAATGGCAGAATTCATAGCTCTGTCAGAGGCTCCTGACTACATCTGCCACATGCTTCACTGCTGCCTACTGCTACCAGCAGAAGCATGGCTGAAACTGCCGTGTGAAGATTCTCATCTCACACAAGACAAAATCAAGTAGCAAAATACAAAATGGTTATGAAGGAATAGATTCTCCTTGATTCTGCTGTTCATATTGACTCCCTTTCCTGGGGTGCATCACTGGAAGAGTATTGAGGCTGTAGAAGAGCAAAGCTCTCAGCAAAGAGGCACAACTGGGGATACAGGCAGAAAAACAAAAAGGCCAGTTAGTCCTGTGGCTGCCTGCAATAACCACCCAGAGCTCATAAGGGGTGTATGAAAGCCAGTCAAATTTGGTTTTGGGAGTTCCTCATGTCAGCTCAGAAAGACCTAAGGCTGGTTTTCTTTTTTCCTCTCTTTTTAACTGCCCTTTATTAACTCTCTGTTAAATTTTCTTACCATAGTACTTTATCGCTATCATCTTCTTTTTGGATAAGTCCCCTCTCAAACAACAGTATGATATATTCTTCTTAATGGAGTTCATGGAGATCTGTGGAAAAGCACTTAGCTCTTCAGATTTAATGCAGTCAAACTTAATCTAAGTTTGAGGCACCACTCGCATTGATTTGGCATAGCTGGGTATAATGCAGACTTAGATGACTATACTTGTTACCCTTGAAAAAGACACAGGCAGAAGCGATAGAAGTGGTAGAAAACACAGGTTTTCCCAGTGGCTAAAAGTAAATGGATGTTTGTTTGCTACTATATGGGGATTTATACACAATAATATGGGGAGAAGAGGGAACAAGTGAGACCCACCACAGGAAAAGAAAAATGAAAATAAAGAACAAGAGTGGTGAAAGTACAGGGAAAAGAAAGACAATAATGATTGCAGAGGGGAATTAATAATACTGACAGCACTTCAAAGATGTCCAGGACAGGCGGGAACTGTGCCAGCTGAGCTAGGCAGTATGACAGTGTAAAGAGGAAATAGGACCCTTATAGATAACTGAGGACAGCTCCATAGGGATCCTCCAGCTGTTTCTCACCACATTACTGGTGCAAAGCCGATGAATCTTTATTTGGAGCAGTTGGTTATGACAGGTTTAGAGCACCTTTATATCCCTGGTGCATATCAGCTCTTGGCTTCTACTTCCTCACAACTTCTGAGGACAACATAAGGCATCTAAACTTTGATGGCACAGTTCAAGACAGGACATATAATCCTACCTTCATAGGATTATAACCTGTTAATGGATGATTGATTTTTTATTGTCTGTCTTTCACTGAATGACCACTGCGCCTCAAGTCAGAAAGGAGGAAGAGGGAAACGTGAACAATTAAAGAACAATCAAAGACAGGTTATTGAATAAAACAATCAAGTAAAGGGCAGCTTTATACAAGATTTTATCAACAGAATTATCAGGAGAGTGTATGGAGTATGGAGCACTTAGAAGGAAGTAATTCAATTAATTGTCCTTTAGAAATACCTGGTTTTGTTGTTTTATTGGACAACTGATGCAAACATCCTAGTTTAAATGCTTGTTATTTATTTAGCTGGATTTTTTTTTTTTTTTTTTTTTTTAATTTCCATTCTGGAATCAGATGCAGATGCTCAAGCCAAGGTCCTTGTGAGGTAATTTCCCTATCAGGAAGTCCTGAGCTAATCCTAATCCTAAACCTAGGCAAGAGAATGCAACTTTGGAACATGTTTCCTTGAGCTATTAGCTGAGAAACTGACACAGAAAGTTCTCATCTTGTTAAGTTCCTTTGATCCTATCTTTTCTCTCCAGATGTTCTGTCATGTTTGCTCTGACTGCATCTGCACTACTAAGAGAGCCAGGAAGTGAGTTCAGGCACTTTACTGTAGTGTGCATCTGCTAGGCTGCATCTCTCTAGCACAAAATAGGATAGATCTTGCCAACATTCCAAGAAGAATCTGTTCTGCTGGGGTCCTAAGCAGAAGTATGTGTGTCAATTGATGCCACTTAACATCAGAGCAAGGGGCTAGTCTCTGAAATTTATTTATTTATTTGGCGGCATGGTTATAATCTGTGGGATCAAGATTCAACCAGAGAAGGATAACAAAGATAAATGCAGCATAACAGAAAGACCAGACACAATCTTTCCTTGCACAATCTACCAGCCAAAGATAAGCATAAAATACTGTATTTGACAACACTCTTGTTTAAGACTCCTCCACTTTAAGTCCCTTCACCATCAGCTGTGCTGAAACCTTTTTGAGGAGAGAGATAGTCCACATACTGTACCAGTGAGGTAATAGAAGTTAAAAGCAAAAACAATGGGAAAAAGAAAAAAAAAAAAGCCTTTTTATCCTCCATCCAATTAACAGTAGTTTTTTGTTATAAGTGAGGGACTGAATGCAGTAATGGCCTTGGGATTCTTACCTTTGAATTCCTTCAGTTATAAACTTAAGCCATTCAACTCCATTAATGCATTGAGTAGGCTGAGTGTCTGGTTAATGACAGCTATTGTGGCAAATTCCTTTCTCAGTTTTTGTAGGTTTTCTTGGGGCTCAATTAAACGCTGAAATAGCTGACATGTGGCCTGGTCCTCCTGAAGAATACTACATTCAAATTGCCTATCCCCTGTTTCAGGGCAAATTGGTGGATCCAAAATTCTTCAAATTTTCAACACTTTTTATGGCCATTTATATAGCATTTTACAACAGTTTACATGGTTGTTGTGTCCCTAATGACAAACCACTGGTCACTTTGTGACAACACAATGCCACAGCCTTGGAAGGAAGGAAAGAAAAACAAGCTTTTTTACCTTTGTGCAGTAACTGCCTCCGTACTAGATATGGAGCTGATGAGTGTATTTGTTGCAGTCTGCAGCAACTGGTACTGATATTAGCTGAGAAACAAAACTGTATATCTACTGGGATACAGTTATATGAAACAAGATAAGCCTGTGTAACAGCTTACTGCTGCTGAGAGAAACAGTCTTGTTTCCTCTTCAACAGCTTTTCTTGTTGCTCATTCTTATCTGCTCACTCCTTCCCTCCTCTTGCACCAAGCTCAGGCACCTCTGTCCCTTGGGCTACATGTTTTCTAGTAGATGATGATTGGACAGGACGATACTCAGGCACTGAGACAAGCTGGCAAGGAGCAGCACCCTCCCTATCCATTGGACTCTTGACATTCCACGTGCTTGGTGGCGATACACAAACTGTCTATGGGGAATTGTTTCTGGTCCATGATGATTTTGCAGCTGCTCCTATGAACTGTTGGAAGAGAATTAGTTAACCTGGGCTAAAACCATACCAGGGTCATTATAACAATTTACTGTAGACAGCATAAACAATCCAGTTCCAGTGCCTTGGAGTGTTTCCTGGTACTGTTTAATATATTATCATTGCTGTAACTCGGGGAGCTGATTCCTTTCAGTGAACTAGCAAGAAACCAGCTCAAACAAAATGGAAGAGTAAAAAGCCTTTTGCCATCTGCTGTTTAGGGAATAGATCACAGAAATGGGGCAAAAGTGAGGAAAAGAGAGGGACAGATGGGTTAGAAAGCAAAGGCAAATTTCTTCAATATCAGTTTTGCTTGTCTTGTCTAACTGTACCCTCCTCAAAAGTATAATTAGAGGTGTATACATACCAATGTACATAGAAGAGGATTCTTCTTAATGCAGTGACTAAAGAGATTTGCAGCAGAGCACCAGCAGCTCACTGCCTTTTCTCTGGAGATTTCTGCCCCTTTGGATTTTTACCCCATGTAATTTGAATTTGTAAGAGATTCCTTTTTTTTTCAGTCAGAATGAGTTCTACTCTTAAGACTGTAAGCTAATTAGTGCATTTTGCTTTAAGTGGACTAGTGAGAGCTCACACAAGCAGTTTAAATGGCAGATTGGAAGAGGTGATAGCATTCAGTAAGACAAGCAGAAAGAGATGACCCTCCTTTAACCTATTTGTGTGGCATGTCTGCAACCAAAAGAGAGTGGTAGTGTATACAGCTTTCAGAAAAGCTTGTGCTTTTCACTCTGAATCAACAGTTAGGCATTCAGCAGCAGTGTCATTACATTAGCGCCTCCTGCCCTGGGACACAGATGTTCAGCTGGACTGAGGAAGGGCTGCAAAACAATCTTGCGTACCTGCATAAAACCGGTCATTTGAGTGTTGGGGTTTTTTTTCCCACCATCCTCAGTTTCTTAGTTCGGTTCACCGCATGATCACGTGTATAAGAAAGTCACCCGTCAGAACTTCTGGCATTGTGTATGGGGCTATGGGATAATGTCTTTGTTGTGCTGCAGAGTGATCCAGATACCCTGCATATAAGGCAATCACCCTGTTATAAGGCTTTTCCCAACTATAAATATACTCCATGTTTTTTCAAATAAACTCTCTGTCCTCATGCAAATATAACTAAAAAAAAAAAAACAAAACAAAAAACCCAACAACCAAACCTTCTGAAGTTCTCAGTACTCTATGGAAACACTTCTTAAGGATAATTTCATAGTATTAACTGTTTAAACTTCTTTGACAGTTAATTTATACTAGAATCTCTGTTCAGTTATTCCACTTCATGTTTAAGATTTGCTGTAGCATGTGAATATAAAGATTCTCACTCCATATTTAGTCTCCATTTTTTTGATCCTGTAACAGATTTTATCCTTTTCCAAGCTTCTTGTTTATTTTTCGTTTTGTTGTTGGGGTTTTAGGCTAGCGAACTCATTTCTGGAATTCAGGAGTCTAGAGGTCTTAAGAATTGACAATTTGAGATGAATCTGTGAAAAATATTTTACTTAGCAGAGTAGGTCATGCAAGTCTTAACAGAATTAAAACAAACTTTCAGGCACACATAATTGAGTCTCATTAAAGCAACATCCTTATGGCATTTTGAAGCAGCTTTTAATTTCCATTCTAAAGATCTGACTCCTCTGGCCTTACTTAACAAACTGCTTTAGTTCGAAGTTTACTAGTAATTGCTATTGTAATTAGTTCTCCTCATTTGCAAATTCTGATAAATTCTGTTTTGTGTTGTGGCTTTAAAATTATAAACCAGCAAGATGCTGGTGCATATTCAAAAGACGGACCCCCGGTATGGGCTGAGGGCAACTTTAGTATCCTGAGAAAACAAGGGGAAGGGTAGTGAGAAAGCAGTGGTGAATGACAGCACTCCTTCAGTTTGGTATCTTATCCTAGAGGAACTTCAATCTGCAATGGACCTGTTAGCACAGGTTTAATGCAGTACTACTTTGGAGAAACGGGAATTGGGATGTGCCTGGGAGCTAGGTTGAAAAGGAGCAAGGAGTTCACTGTAGAGCTGATGGTTAAAAAGAATTTAGGGAAGGGGAGGGTGAGGAATGAAAGGCCCCCACTCTCCTCCAAATCAGATTATGAAGTCACAGATGTATTTCTAATGGATTTATACAGTTGATCAGACAATTTGAAATCATGGCATTAAAATATTTTTAACTCCTTGAAGTGGAATGTTCTAACAATTTTAAAGGTATTTTCCTTTTCAAAATGTAAGGGAAATCAATATGATCATTAAAAAATTCCATTCTGACAAAAATGCTTTTTAAAATAACTCTTCAGTGGGGTTTCTAATTCTGCAGTGAAAACAAGCTTTTAATATTCCTTTCTTCTGGTCACTGTGCAAAATAAAGTAGTGTTGTCTTGGAGTCTGGTCCTAGGATCACTGTTTATCTGATGGATTTGAATAATAAAAGCTCTTAATGTTATGTGCTTAGCTTCCTAAATTAGAGAAGATGCATGGATACTGTTATGCAAAGCAACTTCAGTGGACCACTTTGAATTGTTTTGGTTCATTGATAAGAAGAAGCTGAAGGCAGTCACTTTTTCGGCCTTCAAGTGGCAGCAAGAAAAGAGAGCAGTAAATAGCCGTTAATGGCAGGGGAATCTTGGAGCCAGAGTCCCTCGGTGTGAAAGGCAAGAGAAAACAATCCTCCCAAATCGAAGAGACTATGTTTAATAGAGGAACCTTAGAGAAACAGGCTATTCAGTTACCTACAAAAGAGACAAACAAGGTAATGACAGGTTGATGATATGGCGTTAGTGTGGGGTTTAGGAAACAAGGCTGGGGGGAACAGAAGATGAATTTGCTAGTGTGGAAGAGATGTCCAAATTTGTGAAGATCTTGCTTTGTTATTCTGATAACGGAGAGGACATTTTATTAGCATAGTAAGATTCCTCAAAGAGAATCAAAGTGATTTAAATAACCATTAGTCCACTCAGTTCCTATTTATATTCAAAAGAAAGAATCTAATCTAAATTTATTTCAAAACAGAATGTTTCACGCTTCTTAGATATGTGTGAATTACAAAGTACCCACGTCCTTTTCCTCTACAAAATGCACCACGCAGGTGTATTACACCAGAATTAATAACATCCTTCTGATTGGATGTCTACCTTACAAACATCTGCACAGAAAGAATGATACTTTAGCAAGAATTGGTGTTGTGAAAAAAATTTTATTAACTAACATGTAGAATGAAGGTCACCTTTTATAACAAGGTGTGGAATAGCTTTTATGGCTGGCCTTTCACTTGTTGGAAAATATCAGGCCAGATTTTAAATGCAGCTCATGTTTTAGGCCAAATCAATTAAGAATTTGGTTCTGACTCCTAAGAAAGCATAACTTGATAATCCTGGGTAAGCTTTGTTCTGGATTTTTACTCTTGCCTAGGCAGAATTTGTAGCATGAAAATCATAATCTAACTAAGATCAAAAGAAAGGCTTGTTTTGGCTCTTCTACATCAAAATTTCAGACACAACACAAAGCTAGCTAAGGAATCTCAAATAACTGCCATGTCAGTAGATATTCTATGACAACAATATCATGTTCAGCGGTCAACCTGCGCTTAAGTTAACAAGCATGGACATATTAATAGAATGGCTTATTATTTCTGAAATAAAATTGTGATTGTTTTCTTGTTCCCTCACCATGTAACTGGTGTATTTCCATTCCACTGTTCAAGTATTTTAATTTAAGAGTTAATTTTTTATCAGACAGGCAATTTCCATTGTCATTTGATTCCATTTCCAGCAGTCCCTGGCTTCTGGAAAATGAGTGCTTGGCAATATGTGTTAATTTAAATCATCGGTCATAAATGTTGGTGGAATTTTAGATATGTCAGATCCCTGTTTGAAATGAAGTATGCTTTTAGAAATACTGGCAAATACAGTTCAACAACCACTGGGACACAATTTCAGTGAAAGATTCTCTACTATGTTATCTCTCTGCATAAACTAATGTTGAAATTCTAGAAGATAAAATAACTCTAGGAAAAATTAAACTTAATTCCTATATTACATGACACAATTCATAACATAAGCAGCTCCAATTAAAATGCCGATTGTCCTCTAAGGGGCTTTAACTTAAAATAGAATAGGATTTGCTTCCTTTTTTTTTTTCCTAACACATCTTCACCTCATGCAAAAAGACTGGTGGAACAGATTGTAACCGCTTGCTTTATTTACATAGCCTTTCATGGGATTTTGCATACATAATAGTTCGTAATCAAGAGGTGTAGAATTCTAAGGATGAGAATGGGGAACTACAGCAAGATGGCAAAGTCACAACTAGAGAGCAGCAGAAAAATGGTGACATTTTAGTTGTGTTAGTCTAATTCTGTTCCTAGGCTGAGAATGAAAACAAATTTTCCCTAAATCTGTTTTCTAAGTGGTCAGGTTGCATGGGAAGATGTAAGGCTAACATGTAGTGAGGAGATAAATTAAAGTGGTAAAAGTAGGTAAAATGAGGAAAGATCAACTGGGGAGAGATTTTCTATTCCATGACTGTGGCTCCTGAGCAGCAGCTTTCACGCTCCCAGCTCTCTATTAGAAAGAGACTGGACTTGCTTGGGTTTGGTGTTGGTCACCTTCTTTGCTCTGAGACCAAGGTGGAGTTTTGCCTCTGTGCCAGATTAGCTGAGACAAAAAGGATGTTTTCTCTTTCCAGTTGAATGACTGTTTTGCAGGGAGGAAGTTTAGATAAATGTTCTGCCAATTTAGAAGTCACAAATAATATAGTCAAATGCAGAGGGTTTCATTGTCCAACAGTCTGAAGCTGGGAATGGATTAAAGGAATGCAGTTTTAAGATAGTGGAAGACAGCAGCTATAAATCCTGATTACTGGACACAGCTTTTCTGCCAGTACTGTGACCATACTGGCAGTCTATGATGACATAAAAGCTGTCATAGAATGTCACTGGATCATTATGATGACCATGTGTCAGGAACAGCCTGGGACCAAGATGGAAGGGGGATGCAGTAGAGCAGGAAGGGTGAAACAATAACAGGAAGAGGAGCAATAAATTTTGGCTGATGTGCTGCCTGGTATTTTTAAGTGGGTTAATAAAATTGCAGGTTACTGAAATAATGATTTGTGCATCTTGTCTTTCCTCATGCAGGGCTGAGATAGGGAACTTCACTTCTCAAAGCCCATCAACAGAAAGACTATGTGCAGGACTCTTGAGAGCAATGAAGAAGCATCGTGTTATTCTTATTGGTTCCCGAACAATGTAGTGAATTACTGGTATAAAAGTTGGAACACTGAGAGTGATTTAATTTGATTCATGAAAGAAAAGTCTTGGTCCCTGCTTTACGAAAATATTTCTTGTAGTCAAGCTTTCAAAAATGAGACTGAAAGTGACTCAAATTTTGCAGATCCATTAACTAAAATACGGCTACATCTCTAAAATATAACTTGTGAGGGCTTTCTTTTTATTTGATTAAAGACAGTGATTTTGAGTGGATATACAAAACTAGCTATTTTTCTCCAAGAACTCTTATATTTGCAACTATGCTGGGAGTTTTTCCTGGAAAACAAAACAAAACAAACTACCTAATAGAATGAGGTGTTTAGCGTGTGTCTTTCTCTGCAATTTTCCTTTAATTTGCCTTTTTCCTTCATTATTTTCTGTACCATCTTTGGCTGATGAGGAATGAGCAGACTTTCATTTCCAGTGTGAACGTTGCAGTGGCAAGTTCCATTTGTGTGACCTGAAGGCTGATTGCCATTAGGTGGATGACAGGGTGAAACACCTTCTCATCCCTTGGAGCTAAAGGAGCTTACCAGAATCCATACCTGACCACAAAAATGAGCAGCAAACCCTCTCCACCCTTTTTTCTCCTTGGTAGTATAGGTTTATTTATGAGTGATCTTTCACCTTTTTTTTTTCTTTGTTTTGTTTTTTTTATTTGTGGTGATTTTAAGACCTCACATCTAACTCAGAGTTCATAACATGCTAACTAAAATTTTAGTATGCTTATTTACTGCACCTGTGATGGTATATAGCATTGGCTGTTTACATTCATCTTTTTAACCTGTGCTAATTTCTTTGTGTTTCCTAGAGTTTAGGAAATCCTAACACTTATTAGAAAACTGTAATTCCTAGAGTTTAGGAAGGAATATCAGTACATTTTAAATTTTGGTTCTGATCTCTGTCTACAGTTAAACTTAATTCAAAATGGTCCACATCTAACAGTAAACCTCATTTTGAACTAATCAACACCAAAACAAGCCTTTGAAAAAGCACTTGATGAACTTCTGTTCCATATTGGTGTTATGGATTCTAACTGTGAATTTTCTAAATAAGGCGTCAAGACATGTATTTTGGATGCCATTGTTTGCAAAGGTGAAAAATCTGTGTTTTGTAGCAAATGATCATAAAGTAATTCTTCAGTCTTCTTTTTTGGTTTGTTTCATCTGGACTTATGAATATTACAAAAGAATGAAAAATATGTCAAGGTTCCACAAGGATTTTCACACGGAAATAGAAAACAACAACAAACCCTCACCTGGACAGATATGAGAAAAATAATCAAACAATTTTCATGAGGCACATACTTATACTCCTCATCAGCATTGCTCAGGATTTTATCAGTCTGCAGACATCAGGTCCATGAATGGAGCCAACTGATGTAATTCTAGTTGCTGGTACATGTGTATTTAAAGACAGTGAAAGAATTAAGATGATAAGTTTAAGATAATGTTTGTGCCCTAGCTGAATTTCCTACTAGCTATTTTACAATCATTTGACAAGATAAGAAAAGGAATAATATCTATCATCCAAAGAAAAAGCCTTTTCTTATTGCTGAAGAAAACCACATACTTAATATCCTAGTAGAGAAATCATGTTCTGCCTTGTAAGCTTATGTTGTGGGCATTTTGGTTATTCTTTATAATTTTTATTTTCCTGCATATATGATGGGGGTGGTTGTTTGCTTGGTGGTTTTTTGGTCTGAAATCATAAAATCATGTAGCTAATGGGATATGGATTTTTTTTGTTGATGGCAAATAGAAAGCATACCTTCCACAGTACAAGTGTAGCTTTGCTTTAGCTTGGTTTATAAGGCTGATCTGAGGATATAGCAGAGGATATAGATACACAGCTAGCTATGGGAATCTAACATTCTTTGATCAGTGTTTACAGTCAGGGCTGAAAGTCAGAGAGAAAATATTTGTAGGGAAGGCCAACAACATGCACTGTTGAATCTGAAAACTAGATGTAAAGTTATAAAAAAATAGCCTTTTGAAAGAATGGTTTTCCCTAAATTATTAATCTTTCCTAGATTTTGAGAAAAAGACTATGGTTTTATAACACATCAAGAAAGGCTGCTTAATAAAACAAAACTGAGCTTTCTTTCATGCTGAGGTTTAGGATAGCACTTTAAAGAGGTGATTAATCCCGTCTACTCAGCACTCGTAAAACTGCATCTATAGTGCAATATCATTTGGTGCCCTGCAGTACAGGAAATACATTAATAAACTGGAGTTCTGTGAGAGCCACCAGATGCTAGGCACTGGAGTGCTTACCCTGTGAAAAGAGGCTGAGGGGTCAGGGCTCGTTCAACCTGCAGAAGAGACAGCTGAATCGGAATGGCAGCTCTGGTACCTATGGAGAAGTTAGCAGGTGATGGAGTCAGGGCATTCATATCGGATATGGTGGGAGGATGAGAGGCAGCACAGATAACATGAAACATGGGATGCTCTGACTGGGCGTCATGAGAAACTTCTTTCCCCTGGAGGACAGTCAGGCAGTGGAGTGGGCTACTCAGGGAGGTTGTGCTGTCTCTGTCCCTGGAGATTTTCAAGACCTCACTAGATGCAGCCCTGAGCAACCTGGCCAGACCTCAGAGCTGCCACTGCCTTGAGCAAGAAGTTGGAATAGAAACATCCATAAGTCTGTTCTGACCTGAATGTTCCTGCAAACCTGTGAACATGTAATGATTCTATCTTTATCATAGGAGAAAAAGAAAAATTATGATTTTTTTTTTGTTTCATCTCAAAATCCTAAATCAGTGCATTTTGATTAAAACAAACAAAATCTTGATCATGTGCAAATTTATTCCATTGAAAGTGGCAGTATTTTAATCAATAGCTGCATGGAATTAATTTTTTTTTCTGTTTTCTATGACTTTAAAGAACATCTCAGTGGGAAAGAAGCGTGAGACATAAAAAGATCAAAGCTTCTTGTTGATTTTATGAAATAATACTCTTTCATTTTAATCCTTCTTTCTAGAATTCTGCATTTCAAAATATATTTAACTGTTGAATATCATTATGCTATTATTATCATTATGTTGTACAAGCCATAGTAAAATACTGGAAATAAGTCATGTTTAAAAACTAAATATAGCTGTATCAATAAATATGAGTGGGAGATCTGAACTGGATCTCTTCCATGAAGCATTAATATTATACAAGTTGCTTGTATTTGGTAATGTGACATTTTATTAATTTGTAAAGATAAGGGTTTTTTTCATAGCCTAAGGAGAAGTGAATGTAGCTATGTTTTGATAAGGAAAAAATAAGACTTCTTTGATGCCCTAAAAATAAGCATTTTATTCAGATTATTTTTTTCAGAGATTAGATTTATTAATTTTCTTGGCATTCACCTGTTCATATTATTTCTTAGAAATAAAATTGCTACAGAAGACTTTAATCTATTTTACATTTTAGCAGCAGTATAAAATACAAACAGCTGTACAAAACCTGTAAACTTGTAACTCAATTATTTAAGTATTTCCAGCTTTAGGTAAGGCAGGCATTTTTTATTTGTTTGTTCTCAGGTTGTCCATACCCTGAAAACCTTTGGAAACCATACTCTTGCCCTGTTCATCCTTTCAGTTGGACCTGGGAATGTTTCATGCCATAAATGTTACCCCTTCAGTATTAAAATGTATTCAATTATAAGGAAAAGTCTGTGAAATCAATGGAAGATTTCAGTCTGAATTTTAGATGCAATTATTGCTTCCTTTTAATTCATAGCTTGGTGAAATGTGCCTTGTGCTTAACATATCAAATCCATTAACAATTATATCATAGGATGATTCAGATGATGGAAGAAAATTAGGAGTGATTATAACAGATATGAACGATAACACCATTTCCACAGCTTGTAAATCAGATTTATCTAAGCAATTATGGTTCAGGGAAGTTCTGAGTCATATAGTCCTTTACAAGTTGTAAAGAAAGATTGTCAAGTCCATCTTGCCATACATATCTCAAGATTTTATGATATTTTAAAAAGTGGTATTTGTTTAGCACCACTCCTGGCTGAACCCAGGACAGGTCTTCTGATTTGTCAAGCATTGGAATGGGCTGTGCCAGGGTGATGTTGAGTGACTACCCCTGGATGTATTTAAAAGTTGTATAGATGTAGCACTTAGGAACATGGTTTAGTGTAGACTTGGTAGTGTTAGGTTAATGATTGGACTTAAGGGTCTTTTCCAGACTAAATGATTCTATGATGGCTTCTTGATCATCTTCTTGATTGACTCTGTCTGATTCTTCTTTCCTCTTCAGAGTTTTTGCCTCCCTTAGGCTAATGCTGTATCCGATTTCTAATATACTAACCTTCCAAATTGAATGAGCAGTCATATCAGAGCCCACTGTTCCTTTATTCTAAGCACTGATGAGGAGCAGACCTAGAAAATATTGAAGCTGTGCAGAACCATGAATTCCAAAGAAGTGACAGCTATGGTAGAGCATTTATAAGAAAGATATAAGTTGGAAGTGTTATTTGTGCATGGATACTGAATATATTTCAGTGAAGGAATTAGGGAAATGTAATATGTGGAATGTCATGCCCTGACTACTCAAAAGTAATTCTAGTGGTCTACTTAGAAAATAATTGTATTCTAGAAACTTGACTAATCTGAAGGTTTGTTAATTGCTATAATAGAAATGAGAAATTAGAAATAAATTGCCTTTGACAGAGTGGAAGGTGTTTCATCCACAAGACAACAATTTTTTACAAAGAATGTTCTTACTTTGGGTAAGGGAGATGCTCTAATGAGATCTTTGGGAAGCTGGACTGTTCCGAGGCTGATCACTTTGGTAAGATATTGACAGGGACACTACCAATGTTGTCAATAGTAAGTAATGTAAACATAGATAAAACGGTATTTAAGGTGTGTGAAAAAGGATACCAAACATACTGATCCTAAACATACCGTGGGACTTATAACCGTTTCAGATTTAAAAGAATTAAA
The DNA here is from genome assembly GCF_034315485.1 of Pezoporus occidentalis. Lineage (NCBI taxonomy): Eukaryota > Metazoa > Chordata > Aves > Psittaciformes > Psittacidae > Pezoporus > Pezoporus occidentalis. The sequence continues at coordinate 13,315,629 of NW_026915835.1, forward strand.
TATTTTAGATTATAACAAGACAACACTGAACAGTGCTGTTGGGACCATCCTTAAAGACAAGGCACTAGTCAACAAGTTACCATAAACTTTCAGGCCAAGAGGTGTTAAATAGAACAAGGATAACAAACTATTTATAAGGTTTTGTTTTTTAAGTATGTGTCTTCAAGTCTAGCAATAAAGCAGAACTACTTTCACTTCTGATTTTTGCCTGAATAAAACCTCAACTTCCTGGAATGTTTTTAGCAGGAGTGATCACAAACATCTTTAGGAAAAGTAGCAAATTCTAATTAGAATTAATCTAATCTGACAACTGAACAATGTTAAACTGGACAGGAGAGCAGAGGTTTTGCACAGTTTACTGACCAAAATTAATTGGGTGGCCCACAGCAAGACTTCTCTTTATCTTCAGAGTACTTATTCCAACACCTTTCAACTATTTTCTAACTGAGCTTTTCTGTTGTTTTTTGTTGTTGTTAAATGGGAGAATTATTATTGTGAGATATCCTTGCACTGGTTAGGTGCATGCTGTCTCACCAAGTGAAGCAACAAATTTGGAGCTATGGTGCTGTTAAGGTTCTGTTTGTCTGTGCTTTAACAAAATTTAACCTATTTTCCAACTTGACAGAATAATGCAAGAACATAAATGTGTAACAAGATTTATACTGTTGCATTAAATATTAAAGGATTAACAATCCTCATCGCGTTTCAATTTATCAATAAAATTGGTTATAAAAATTGTGCTTTACTGGCCATCTCAAGCAAAGGTACTCTGGCTACATCTTCTGGCAGTCAAATTGTTGCAGTTGTCTCTTAGTGGCTGCTTAATTTTGTTAATTGTTCCTCCAGGACTCAAAAAACAGTCCTGATTTCATTTGCCTGGAGCCCATGTGCATGCTACCATGGATTAGAGGGGAAGACTGACAAGTAAAACTCTTTGTATCTTTTGATTTCTTTTGCTTGCTGTGTGAGGTTGCAAGTTGCAAAAGGAGCACTCTTTAACAGAGCATTAAGCAGAGCATTAAGAAGCCTTATACTCACATTAGAAGAGTGAGATCACTGTATTAGGGTTAGGGGTATAGTTAAGTGTCTGCCCTTTGGTTCAAGGAAGTTATATTCTAAGTTTGAGACGGTCTTTGGTATCTTCTGAAGAGTAAAATAAATCCTCAAGCTTTTTCTTGTGCTATACAAAGTCATTTCAGCTGCCCACTGGATTGTTTCCATGGGCTATAGCTGAGGAAACTTAACCTAGGATATAGACAACTAACACTCAGAGCTTGGTTTTCTTGCCAAGGCACAGTCATCAAGCGGCATTCGAAATCTCCTAAGGTGCTAGGGGTATCAACACAGGGCTGGCAGATATGATGTGAAATTTATGAGAACATGTGCTTTTCTGTAGTGTCAGTTGAGGGCCATGTGGGATCTCAGATGGGTCAGGATGACTCTGTGGGAACCAGTCTTATTCAGCCTGGTGATAGCATTTTCATGTGTAAAAATAATTTGTGCAGCAATGCTGTTTTAATAGGAAACTTGTGCGTGCAGCTTTCACCTTTATTATAGTATTCACGCAACCTTAATACAGTATTTGTAAGAAGCACAGGCAAAGCATACGTATATAATGTACATAACATGTATATGCATATTGGTCTATATCCTTAGGATATCTTTATTCAAAGCTTAAGGTTGTACCACATTCTAGAATTTGGGTTAATCTTGCATTCCCTGAAGAGTAATAAACTTTATTTTAGTATATAAGACTATATATAAAGCAACTAACTTCATACATTTTCTCCATCCTGCTTTATATATCATACTGGGTTAAACTTCTGCAGCTACTGCAATCACTTTCAACTTCTGAATGAGAATGGCCCCAGCATTATTTTATCTGCTTTCTGGTTAATCTGTTTTTCTTAAAAAATTAAGCTGTTTTCATTTTTATACACAGACACACTGAAAGGACCCCAGAGGGATATTTTATCTATGTATCTTTTCTTAGGTTAAATTTAGCTACAGTTGCCTGTAGCTATCATCTAATTACTGAGTGGCCCAAACCAGAAACTTATTGTTGTTTGCTTTGTATGGAAATAGCTTACATTCCATGTACCATACATTGTTGGGAATTTCTGAAGAGCTTGTGAGGAATAAGCACAGAGATTGTGTTGTTAATTTAATCCGTACTGGAACCTCTGTTTTTTTGTTAAGAATTGCAGCTTTGTAAGGAAGCTACAGAGATGCCTATTTATTAAGATTTTTCTTTATTTTGAGAACAGATGTATTCACATTTTTTATAGCTATGATAATAAGATGGCTCTATTTGAAATCTGGATAATTATGTATGTGAGAAACAGTTGATTAAATCTGCACAGTTCATCACATGCTTCTATTCTATCAAAAAAATCTAAGAAAAATCCAGCTCAGCAGTAACTGGCTGTGATATCAGCTGTCTTTATAGAAGGATGCTTAAGAACAATTAAGTAAATGTTAAAATTAGCACATTTAGAAAAAAAAATATTAAATATTGTGTGCTCTTCCAGCATCTTGGTTCATCTGTAAACTTTTTGGGAGTTCTTTATCTTTCATTTTTAATATCTACACAGAGATTACTTTACAAGAAACTGTATCTACTTCTGCTGTGAAATCTTCCAGATGTTGCTGCTTTTTTCAATAGTTTGAAATACTGCAAACACAAAAGAATAACTGTCTCCTGGTATCTTTCTTTATCTTTTTTACTTCTTTCCAACTGAAGTAACTTAAAATGGGGGGGGGGGGGGGGGGGGGAAAGAGGGACTGCTAATTTTAAATAGAGTTTTAATTTATTATTCTATACTTATTTTTTTATAGCAACTAAAATTACTCATTTGTGCCACAGCAAGGCTGCTGTAATCTCAGCTATCTTGTTATTGCCCTCAAAAACTTTTGAGATAAACACAGATTAAAACTGTCCCTCTCATTTACTTCTTTCAGCATGAGCATTTACCTCCCTGCCCCTAGCATCATTTATGTCTGTTGTACTATGTCTTTAGTATAAACAGCATTGAAAGAAAACAGCAAGTGGTTGATTTAAAACAGGAAAATAGGAACTGGTTTGTCACCTGGTCTTCTTCAGAATCCTTTCCTGAGGATGTTGTAGATGCTAGAAATTTGGAAGGGTTGCAGAAGTGGTTGTCTGAATGGCTAAAGGAAAAATACATCAAGGAAAACACCACTAGCTGAAAAATCATGAGTCAAGAAATTGCTGCTCACTGTGAAAGTATCCAGGGAGGAATTTATCTTGGCCACCATCAATTGAGATAGACTTTTAGTGTAAGCCACTGCAAAACATAGCCTTCCTTAAACTCCTCTTCATGCATGCTATTGCACAAATGTGTGTGCTACTGCAACCAACAGGTGTATTTTCAAAGTACATATGCTGTTCAGTCAGCAGTCCATGATGTGAAGAGAATTTTTAATTGACAGAAATATCTGGGGAATGCAACAGTGTTCCATACAGCTCTGCCCAAGAGATTAACTGCTTGCTCAGATTTTCTTACGAGCAAGCCAAGTTCCCTACTGGATATATGGTTGTTGCTCTCTATCCCCCTCAGCTGCACAGGGAGCACCAAACTCCTTTCTCTGACTAATCCTCCATAGTCTGAGCCCCTTGTTTTTGTACTGGGTGACGTTTAAATTGGAGATTACTGAATGGATTTTCTTGGCCATTCTCTGAGCACCAGACAGTATAAGCATTCTTCAGAGAGAATGTGTAGCTCCTTGACACAGAGGAATAACAAGCTTCATTTTGCTTGTCAGGAACTTGAGAGCTGGCTTTTGGGCAATTTATCCAGGGTACTCCACAAACCCTGCATCAGAACCAGGATACTTTGTACTGAAGCTGCTATGATTTAGGGGTTAGTGAATAGTGATGGTGTTCTTGAGAGCTAATACAAATGTACAACCTGGGAGTTAGGCCTGAGTTTGAGCTGATAAAAGCACCCTTGTTGCCTTTGCAAGGCGTGGTGACCTGGTTCAGGAACGGCACGGCGACCAACCCCAGGCCGCTCGGGCCATCAGCTCACAGACACCAGTGTGGTGGACGGCAAATGGCGTTTATTAGTTCGCAACACAACGTTATATACTCTGGGTTTACAGCGTCACTTCCGTCTGCTTACATCACAAGCTACATACTATTGGCTGTTAAACAGGGGGCTCTATCTTGGGGGCTCTATCTTTCCATACAGCGCGATATCTTCCGGCCGCCAGGCCCTAACTACCTACACACCCTGGCCCATGCACTTTGTAATTTGGGATGACTTTTCCCATAGCTGCTCAAGTGACTATTCTGAGCAATGCTTTGCTATCTATTACCACCCTTATCTCTGCTACCACTTATCCTAGACCTGAGTCATCTATTGTATCTCAAGTGTATTTCATTAAGCGGTCCATATTTTATATCCTATGTGTTGATATTGGACTGTTTTCTATAACCTTTGTTGGAATTTCCTGGACTGCAAACCACAGCCAAAAACTTCTCAGGCTAACAAATCAAATATAAACTGGCACAATACAAAAAAAAAAACAACTAAATGAAAAAAAAAAAACCAAACCCACCCCCACCCCACCCCCCCCCCCCAACCCCAACCAAACAAAAAAACTCCTTCATTGGATTTCCTAATAAAAAATGGGAGAAAAAAATTGTCAAATGGTACCATTTTTCCCCAATTTTGAGTGGCTCTGTTTTAATGTAATTAAAAAATCTGAGTGTTTCCAGTAGCACTGTAAAATTGATCCACATATTTTTAATGTGGTCAGATCATTGGTCTGGATTTTCTGAACCAGGTACATTTTCACTGTGTTTTCTGAAAAAAAGAAAAAGACTGTAAACACTCAGTGTAAACACTTAAAAAGTTTGAAAAGAATGACAGGTAGTTATTTAAAACCCCCTATTTTTTTCTTACTGGAATTATTGGTGTCTTTTTTTTTTTTTGGTAGTAGACCTAATTTTCCTTCTTGGAAAAATACCACTTGAATTTTATAAACAATCCACGTTTTAAGAGACTTGGGACACAAGATCATCTCATTGCTGGGCTGAGTTCCAGCACCTGGGCTACTGTGAAATCCACCAAAGTAGTTTGGCCTCCCTTGGGCACTGAATCACAGAATAGTTGAGGTTGGAAGGGACTTCTGGAGGTCATCTGGTCCAACCCTTTTGTTCAAGCAAGGACACCTGAAAACAGCTGTCCAGGACCATGTCCAGACAAATTCTAAGTATCTGAGTGTGAGGGGATTCCATGTCTGTGGGCAACCTGTGCCCATGGGTCACAGACATCCCTCACAGTAGAAAAAGTATTCCTGATGTTCAGCCAGACTCTGCCATGATTCAGTTTGTGCGCACTGCCTCTGCTGCTATCACTGGGCACCACAGAAAAGAGCCTGGGTCAGTCCTCTTTGCACCCTCCTTTCAAGTGTTTATATTCATTGATGAGATCCCCCCTGAGTCTTCTCTGCTCCAGGCTGAACAGCCACAGCTATCAGCCTGTCCTCATGAGAGATGCTGCAGTCCATCATCTTGGGGGCCCTTTGTTGGACTTTCTCAAGTATTTCTATGTCTCTCTTGTACTGAGGGGCCCTGAACTGCACACAGCAGTCCAGGAAAATCCATGCCTATTCCTTTAACTGAAAACTTCAGTAAAAAGTGAAAAATTTACAGTATTTAAAATAAAACCAGAGCACTCTGAAACTGCGGGCTCTTAGTGTGTGGGAGGTCTCGGCTTTCATCTCTGATGGACCAAGCTACCACATTGCTGACAGTGAGAAACACAGGCATTTCACTTAAACTTTCAGAAGAACTCTTCTTTCTTTATTGTTTATAGTGCCTATGTGCCTAGTGTAAGTCTTCTGAAACACCCTGCCAGACTTGCGGTATCTGGATTACCCTGACAGCCCTACTAAGCACGCAATGCCTAAGTGGGGGGCATTGAGGAGGTAAAACTGCTTTAAATTCTTATCGATGACTGAAATCCTGCATATCATTTGGGTCACCTATATTCAAGAAAAATTAAATTGAGCCAGAAAAAGTAGAAATACAGTGGGCAGGTTCAGAGTAAGACAGAGAATCTCTCAGGCAGGGGGAGATGAGCAAAACATGGTTCTCTTTGCTTAATGAAATGAGAGGTGAGAGGAGGTAATATTTCTGATAGTAAATGTGAGGTGAGGGAAAGAAATATTTACATGCTTGGCATGTACGTTCAATAAATGAATATAAACTCCTAGTGCGTAAATTAGGACTAGAAATTACAAGATTTTCCTTCAAGCAGGGAAGAAATTATTTGTCAAAGAAAATAAATGAAAAACAAGAAAAGAAAAAGGAAATCCAAGTTTTTTGAACATGGAAGATGCTGTATTTATAGAAAATAAATAGCAGTCTTGCTTCCCATGGTAGGAGAGGAAAACAATCTAGGAAGGTCTTTCACTCTCACATTCCCATTGCTAGTTTTAATTAAGCTTTTAATGCTTCAAATTCCCTCATGAATTCACTGGACGGACCTTTCCACAGTCTTGTAAGTGACAGAAGTGAGTTTTGCATAATTTAAGTCACGATCCATAGTACTTCATTCTCTGAATATGTCTGTTCACTTAAATTTGACAGTAAGAATACAGGTATCTCATTTTTGGCCATAGTTAAGTAACAACCTGTGATATTTCATTGTGGTGTATTAATGGTGCTGCTTTAATTTTTCCCTTACCTGAAGGAAGGAAAGACAGAATCTAAAAATTTTCCTTCACCTCTAAGCATAAAATCCTGTTTCAGCCGATGACAACTTTGTCTTCAGTTGATTCAGTTGATTTAAATGAAGCCAAAGTCTTATCAGATGCTTTTGAAGTGCACCGCCACTGAAGATGAAACATGTTCACTTGATTCCAGTGATACATATGTAGCTCAGAATTGATAGTCAAAGGTGTTTTGTGTGCTGTTTTGTTGTTTATTGTTACTGCCGTACTAGAGATCAGAAACCAGCACATTTGTGAACATAGTTATTACTTAGCTAATCTATAAATGCAGAGATTTTCTGGAAAGCTGCTGAAGCCCATATCTGCTTACTTAGGGTGAGGGACATTTCTCAAAGAGTTTTATCTCTTCAAAAGGGCTGTTTCTTCCTCTTAAAGATTTTAATATCAACAGAGGCCGTTAACCCCTCCACCGCCCCCCATCATTTTATGATTGAAAGGATGTTTGGTTTTGGGAAAACTGTACTGACAACCACTGCTGTTATGGTTTCATGATGTCCAGGTTCCTGTTTTTTTTTCAGACTGTGGTGCCCTCGACTCACATTGTGCCTTTCCTCTTGATGAAATATTGTGAGAAATAGAAGTGGTGCATATATCTAACAACTTGGGAAAAGGGGAAACAAGAGCATTCTTGATGCATTCACAGAAAGAGTAAGGACATGATTTTTCAAAAAGAGTAGGCATGGACTAGTTGAGGTATTGCCATGCAGAAAGCAGACCATATCTTCTCTCTTTACTGCAGTTTTAACTGGGACAAGATGGATTAGTCATTGGCTTTCTAAATTCATGCATGCTGTTTCCACATTTGTATTGTTACAGGTATGTTGAGATGTGTAGGCAGCTTGTATAAGAGTATATAGTATAGGAATATTGCTTTTAGTATAGTATAGTATATACTGTAATAGCACTATATATAGTACAGTATATACTATAGTATAGGAATATTGCTTTTAGTATACTGCTCACAGTATAGGAATATGCCTTTTGGGGAATAAAATGGCAAGGCCAGATAGCCACAGATGTGATCAACAAGATAACAGCAATGTCTCCACCAGCACCCAACATGGGGCATGAAGGGTTGAGATAATGACAGATCTGACCAGAGTGTGTCTAACTGTATTTGTGATAAGCATTTATTGTTTTGGATTAATAGTCACTCGTCACAATGCTGATTTATTGGCTCTCCAAGTTTCAGCATGTCATACCTTACTTACAGCCGGTATTTGCTGTGTTAGCGCTCATTGGCTCGGGGCCTTGGGCTAAGGCTCTTGTTTCATTGTACTTTATGGTAATGACTTATAATACAATAGAATCATTGATCATGAAGTTGATCTGGCTTGCATTCCCAGTGTGGTCACCACCTCTATACTTTGGGAAGTATATAATAGAAGTGTTTAGCAATTACACATCCTTTTTCTCCTCCTTGGGTGGTCAGCCAGTGAAGGAGACATTCCTTTACACTCCCAGCCCCCATATCAGACCATTTACAGCATCCTTTGAGAGTTCTGAAGGTTTTGAATGGACTTTGGGTACCCTTGAGACCTGCCTGCTGATTGTGATGGGGATCAGCATGTTGGCACGCATACAGAGTGTGTTTTACCCACGACCATTTCATCTGATCTCAGAAGTTAAGCAAAGCTGGGTTTGATCCTTTTCTAGGGTTAGACGACAATGTAGGAGGACCAAGAGATTTTCCCCGAGGCAGGACAGTCATGAGTGGCAGGGTGTGCGGGATAGTATGGGCAAGTATCTAGGCCAGTGAGCCCCGCCAGTGCTTTGGAACTTCACCACTGAACAAGTGTAAAATCCAGAAAAGCTAGTAAAACATTTAAATGAGGTGTGTTATCATTCTGGCCATACCAGAGAGGGACAAATCATGGCAACATGCTGGGGCTTGGCCTATGCTTACAGAGCCCTGTTCAATACTGTTCAATACCATCCAGCACCTTCAAAGGGAAAAAAATGTCTCTGGATCTGATGGCAAAACAACCAACAATGCAGCTACTCTAACTCCAAATACAGCAGCTACACCAACTCCAAATACAGCAGCTACGCAAATCCTAGTGGCAAGTACAGCAGCTAACCAAACCTGACAAAAGACACTGCAGCAGCCACTCCAACCACAGTGATAATCACTACAGCTAAACCAGAGGACCAATTCATGCCAATATCAGTTGCCCCTGTATGCAAGGGAAAAAGCAAAAAAGAGACAAGAAAGGTGAAAAAGGAAGATGAAGAAGCAATGGCAATGCACTTACTACCCAGAACAGCATCTGATCAGGAGTCATCATCACATGAATCAGAGGAAGAAGAAGAAGAAGAGGTGATTTCTTGACCTCGGACCTCAACCAAGCTACTGTCACCCAGGGGAGCACAACATCACCTTGTTGGTCAACACCAGAGGATCTGCCAACAGGGCTGGCCCAGCCCAGTCAGAACTTTTACATACTGTAGAAGGGGATAAAGTTCCTGTGGTGCACATGAAGAGTTTGCTGGGGAAGACAGTCTGGGTTATTCCTGCTTCAGGTAAAGGCAAACCCACTTGTGGGATTGCTTTTGGTCAGGGACCCGGATATGGTGGGTAATGTAGGAAGATGGGGAAGTCGAATGTGTACCTCAAGGGGATTTGATTTTAGGGGAAAACAGCCAATGAACTCAATCGTATGCTGTTGCCTGCTATGTAGTACTTTTATAGCCCACTAACTAGATGTCTTCAGGTCACCAGCAACTGGCCCTGACTTCCCTCCGACCATCATCCCAGCAAAGAATGAACTTTGATGAAACCAGATGAGTTCTGTGGTATCATCAGCAGGCAACGATCCAACACTACACACAGCCTCTCCTGCTCTGAAAGACTGTTACAAGAGATGGAGCCTGACATGGACAGGATGGACTCAGCAGCTTTATAGGGATTGGTCCATGCACTAAGGGATGATCTCTCTCTCTTTGTGTGTGTGTGTGTGTATGTATATGTATATATATATACATATATACACATATATATATATGAGACAAGAACAATGATATATTGAAAAATGTGAGATCTGAGCATGACGTGAGTGGTATGGAATAAGGGATGGATACTGTCCTGGGTTCAGCAGTAGCAGTCAGTTTTCTCCGTAGTAGCTACTGCAGTGCTGTGTTTTTGACTTTCAGCCTGGGAACAGTGCTGATAGCGCCGATGTTTTTAGTTGCTGCTCAGTAATGTTTACTCTGACCAAGGACTTTCTGAGTCTCATGCTCTGCCAGGGAGGAAGGGAAGCTGGGAGGAAGCAGAGACAGGACACCTGACCCAGACTAACCAAAGAGGTATTCCATACCACAGCACGTCATGCCCACTATATAAACTGGGGGCAATTACCTGGAAGGGCTAGATCACTGCTCAGTCGGGCTGGGTATTGGTTGGTGGGTGGTGAGCAGTTGTATTCTCTTCCCTTGTTATTTCCCTTATCATAATTATTATTGGTGGTAGCAGTAGTGATTTGTGTTATACCTTAGTTACTGGACTGTTCTTATCTCAACCCATGGAAGTTGCGTTCTTTCGATTCTCCTCCCCCTCTCTCTGGGAGTGAGGGGAGTAAGCGGGGGGAGTCAGGGAGAGGCTGCATGGTTCTGAGTTACTGACTGGGCTTAAGCCATGGCAACTTGTAAGAAAAGAGAAAACAAGAAAGGATGAGAAAGGCACATTTAAAAGCAACATTCATAGAATCAGAACCATTTCTGTTGGAAGAGACCCTCAAGACCATTAATCCCAACCATAAACTGTATGAAACCATGCCAAAAAAAAAAATTAAACTTAGAACTCCAGGCTTCTGCAGATGAAAGAAGAGAGAACAGGGTAATAATGAACTGAAGGAGAAGAGTGAAGAGCATGATAAATTCTGAATTAGACTAACTAGACATAGCTTAGCAGCAGCAGCATACACTTTTTCAGTCATGATGACTCCAAATGTTTCTGTTATGGTATCTAGTAAACATTTTAACAGCACACCCTACCAGTATGATTAAAAATACTACATGCATTTTACTGGAGTGAGCTCCAAGTAAGAACAGAAGAGCAAAGTCAGGAGCTGAGCTGTTAACAGAAAGAGCGGATAATTATTTTCTTTCTTCTAATTTATAATGGAATGTGAAACTGTATTTTATAACTTTAGCTGGAAAACCAGGACCAATTCAATAAACCCACATATCTGAACCACTCTAGTTCTACGTGCCCCAGGGCTTTTGACATGTTTTAATGAAACAACTCGGGGGCAGTAATCGCTGTTTTGCCTTCAAGCCCATAGTATCCAATTTGTACCACAGGTGTTTAAACTACAATAAATTCACCTGTGTTTCAGATTGTTTGATTCTTCTCTTGCAGCTCCATTGCCACTTAATAACATGAACTATGCTGCTTTATCATTCCAAATTCCTTTCCACATTTTTTTGTCATACAAATGTAATCTCTTTGTCAAAGCTATTTTACAGAATGATCAAAGATTATCAGTGTATTTTTCTAATGCTCAGTTACACTTAGAGCATATGCTGAGTAAATACTAGATCATCTGGAATGCAATTAATACGTGCCAGCAGACATCACTACACAGTGTGGGTTTTTATTCTTTTTTTCCGTAAAAGTTTATTTTTCCTTAATCTTGGTAATGGTAAGACCAAGTTTAAGTGATGAGTGAACAGAGGAAAATAACACCTTAACTTTTCATGGCCACCCAATTTAATTTTTTCCATGGTTTGGACTTTCTTTGAGAAGTTAAATGGGAACTTTGTGCTCTTTACTACGTTTAAGTGTACAGTGAGTTGATGAAAGACCAAAAAGAACATTTCATGATCTATCATTATAAACTTCATGCAACTAGCGTGTTACACTGTGAGCTTTGTAGTTATCTTTTGAAAGCAGACTGATTTCACCACTACCTCAGAGAGATCAAAGGCAGCCCGAATAGTATGTTATTGCAGCAGAGTAAAAGATCAGTTTATCAATCAGTCACAACACAAATATAACAAAAAAGACCACGACAGACACCTAGTCAGAGTGAGATATTGCCAAGAGGTTGTTAAGCTTCCTTTTATGCAGTTACTGCTTCTATAGGATTGAAAGTTAGGTAGTCTGTGACTTGTTAAAGGAGGTGCAGCCTTTATCAATGACACATTCAAAGAATTGTGGAATAAACCATTACGGGGGAAAAAAGGAAAGGAAAATAAATCTTTCATGTATAAATAACAGAAGCAGCTCAGGCAACAAAGAATTTAATCGGACATATTCGTTGTAGCGATAATACTCAAGCTTAAATTCCGGTTTCCCCTTAGTCGTTGGGATGCTGCAGTCTGGCGGGCTCAATAGCTCCTTCTGCTGGTAACAATGAGAAGTGCAGTCTGTGTGCAGTCGCTGGTTCTGTCTGCCCTATCAGGTTTTAATTACCTTCACAGGTAGCATGTCGTGACTTCTGCTTTCATTTATTTCTCATCGCAGTAGATCTTTTCAATAATTCACCAATGCCAAGTATATATAAAGCATTAAAAAGAATCTAAGAAACAAATGAATCTAGTACAAGTATACTAAATTAAATGAAGATTAAACCAAAACATCATGTGATATAAACTTTCATTAGAAGTGTATGACAAACGGAAAATCAAACAGTTATTGTGTATAAGACAGCCAGTGTAAGACAGACCAATATCTTGGGCAATATGACCTAGAAAGGTACTTACTAACACATACCACAATGTAAAAAGCTAGCTCATAGCCTATGCCCTTACCAGCAACCTGAAGAAGTCCTAGAACCCTCACCTGAAGACTTTCCCTAATCCCAAAGGCTAAATCCTAAACCTGAAAGGTGAGTTGATTGGCCAGAAGGCAAATCTCTAAGCAGAAATCCTAACGAGATGCCTGAAGTCTCAGTCACGGTAACCCAAGGTCTTCATCCCCTCACTCTAAGCTACAAGTGCTAAAGCCCCTTGTGCTAGTGCTTATATTTATTAGGTCCTCAGGAGGCAGAAAAAGGACATGGATTGTGAGGTTGCTGAGTGAAAGCCTGGGGAGATGATTATGATGGGCAAGAAAACCAGGTTTTGGGTCAGGGAATTTCAACTGGTCCAGATATTAAAGAAAACAAACAGTGATACCACTTGGGAGTATAAAACCTCTCTCAAGATGCAGAAAGCTATTAAAAACTATGAAATGTAAGTTAACCAACATTTTTATGAAACTTTTGAGTAAAAAGGTTTTTCTAAAGAATCTTAAAGGGCAGGAAAATCAAGGCTCTGATTCTCTGTAAATCCAAAATACTGTAATACACTAGGAAGTTGTATAGAGGTATAAAAGTACCAGAACAATGAAAAGTTGTGCTTGTCTAGTTATATCAAGTTCTGTGATTACAAGCACTCATTCTTTCACTGGGCTGTCATTTTCCATTAAGTGGATATGGGTTTGTGCTTGTTGTTCTCCATCACAAGTTCTGCTGTGACATCATGCTGACACCTCTTCATCCTCTTCTTCATGGAAAAGAAATCTGGAAGGAGCTATCAAATATCTGTGATTCAAGAAGGTCTGAAGCTTCAGAACTCTGGAAGGTGGCTGAGTACTCTGGGAGATATATTGCTGCTCCCTCCATAGCTCTTGCCAAATATCCATTCTTTTTCCTACAGTTGGAAACAGGATACTGGTCTAGAGGGACCTTTGGCACGAACTATTACAGACAATTCTCTTCTCTTGTGATCTTTTGAAATGGATTTATAAGGGATTTTATAGTCCTTCTTCTGTCAGATTCCAAGCAGTCTGTGGTATGCCAAGCACCTTTTCTAACCACAGACTTCCTTCCAGGGCTAATAAAATTATCTGAGGATCATATTATGGTTTGAAAGCAAGTCTGACAGCTTTTGATTGGAAACAGACCTGAAATATAAAATACTGGCTAATGATAAATTTACCATAAACCTTTGTATATTTCATGATATTTTAAATTATATAATACATATGAACTCATGACCTAAAGCTAAGTAAAAGATTTTGAAAGTGTCTAAATATTACAGCTTCTCCCCATTTCCATTTTTTTAAGCCACATGAGACTTTTCCTTACTGAGCTAACCTTACATCTTTTATTCTTCACTTCTTCCAACATAACCACTAATCACTCTCCTCTTTTTTTATCTAAATTCCCTCTGTGTATTATCTTATCACTGAGGCTTCCTGGTGGCTAAAGGTTGCATCTTTTAGTGCTTCTGTATAACTCATAATTGAAATTTGTCTTGCACAACCCTCCCAAGGTAAATGTGTTGTCTATTCCTTAACATATAGCCAATTCTTCACAATGTGCTTGCCTAACTCTCACTGGTAAGTGGTTAGGATGGGATAGAATGAGGAACTTAAAAGTTGGGGAGGCAGAAAATTCAGCTACAGACTTAGATTCTTCTAGCCCAAACATGAGCATCTAGAGCCATTTAAGATGCCTTCTAGTATCCCTCCTACCTGCCACTCCAGAAGAATGCAGATTTAGTGTAAACTGTGTCATATTTCTCAGATTCACTTGGAGATCTCAAAGGTTTCAACATGTCTACCCTTAGGCAACCAAATCAGGGATGGTGGTACAAGACCCCCTGGCAGCAACACAAGCTTGTGACTGATGGTTTAGGGAGCAGCTCTAAAGAAAAGGCCCTGCGAGCTCTGGGGGAATGTGAGGTGAATGCAAGTCAACAGTGTGCCCTGGCAGCAAAGACAGCCAGCAGAGTGCAGGGGTGAATGAAGAGGAGCACAGACAGCAGGTCCAGGAAAAAGGTTATCCCCCACTTTACCCAACACTCACTAGATTCAATGGTTTTGGACCTCCCTGGGACAAGGAAGACATCTATAAACTGGAGCAAGTTAGGGGAGAATCACCAGCATTGTCGGCTGGAAATGAGGATACTCAAGCGTGCCCAGGTGGTACTGAATCAAGCGCACCTAGATGTCCCCATCTGGTGTACTCACCGTGTATTCTCTGTAGGTAGTGAAGAGAAATGAGGAGTTGTTGTCAATGACTCAGTTCCCTTTAACTGAGGTGTCTGCATTCAAGGTCACCAATTCTTTTGTCTTCCTTACTGATGACCAACCTTTCTATGTACATCAGGCATATGAAAGTCAGAGTTTGCTTTCACATCTACCAGACATCGTTTACATAAGGAGCCCCATAGCATGCCTCATTATGCCTTGTTACTACATAAGAGGTAAATAACTTATTATCTTTTGGTTTCCTTCATGGTTCAGTGTCATCCTTGCATTACAAAGTGCATTTGATTTGGGGGAAATGAAATAGCCAGGGAGAGGCTTTCACTATCAAGAACAAAGTAATAAGTTCAGTGTTTGTAAATTCAGGCTGTGTATTTAGGCAGCTAACTTTAGAAATCTGTGTTAGTAAATCTTGCCCTTGAGATTTTCCTGAGTTGGCCCATGATTACCTTCAGTAAGATCAGCTCAGGTTGGTATTAACATTGGCTGATCTCCTGAGGCTCCCTTCATAGTCACTGAAGACAAATAGGCAACTTCAGACTTACCTCGGCTGCCAATTTAGGGTAGGATGAATCACCCGTGGCAGTAGTTATTTCCCCTTCACAACTGAAAAGGGAATGGAGGAAAATAAAGTCAGACTAACTGGGAGACACCCAAGCTAGATCTGAGGAACGTTTATGTTGCTTTTAAGCTTTCCCTGCTTAAGTCGTTTATCAGGTTATCGTGCTAAGGGACCAATGTTTCTGGTGAAGCTTCATCATCAGGAAAGGCATTGCGTATTCTGCAGCATGCTTAGTGGAGGTGGTGAATCATGTTAACTCATAGATCATATTGTAATTGGTAGAATGTTTATTACCTTCCTTGTTTGAAGTCAGCTATAAGCTGTTATTTTGTGTCTTGCATATTACTATGCATATCACTGGCGTGTTGTATATGTAACCTTTTTTTCAATACTTCAGTGTTCTGCTGCTTGTGTTCTTGCTCTCACAATTAGCTGAATATTTGGGGCATTCATTGGCCAGCAAAATGAGCTCTGTTTTCTTGTATGCTGTTGTTAACACTGTGCTTTGGTTGACTGTTTTTTACGTCAGCGCATAAATCACGGAATGGTACCTTCCTCTCAAAGGGTTGTTTCAGAATTGATCGTTATACCACTAGATGGCGATATTAGGTAAACTAAAGTTGGGTCTGTATCAAGACAACAGGAAACAGGTTTGAAGAAAAATATTGCTCTATTTCGACACAGCATGTACTGCTGGAGATCTGTCATGTCATAGGATGGGGCTTAAGCACCTTGTATTTAGCCTGCATGTTTTTTTATTTGGTTTGAAATGTTATGGTTTTACACGGCTTAACCGTGGGGCAATTTTAGTCTTTATTTTTCCTCCTCGTTCCCCCCCATCTTATTTTGTTTATTTAATTTTTTTTAAGAAATATATATAACTACTTTCTTGTTTGATTGTTCGTTTTTAAAATAAATTACCTTGTCCAGATGACCGTCCTGCCTGTCTTTTTTTCATGGGCTTCTGCCTGCTAAAACCTTGAATCCTGAATACTAGCCAACTTACCAAGGACACCCTCAGGCTCTCCACCTCTTTACAGCCGTCTTCTGTGTGCATATACAGACAGAGGGAAGGTAAAAAATAAGCAGGGAGACAACTCTGTGAAGAAGGAAAGATGAGCAGAAAAGAGCTTTAAAGTGTAGCTACTTTAGCTGGTAGCAGTTAGGGAGTATTCAAGAAGGCTGAAGAGCCATCAGAAAGTAATGACAAGGTCCTAAGATGCATCACAGGATGTCACTAGCCCTCAGGGGAGTATTCAAGAGGTCAACAAAGACTTACAGAACATCAAAGAGTGTAATAAAGTGAAGGGATGAAACAGAAATGCAGGGAGCTGAGAAAGTAGGCATTAGATAAGCACTCTAAAACCTGCCAAGAGCCCTAGACTGCTCAAGCGCAAGGCTGTACCCTCATGAGTTAAGAGAATCAGTTTACACTCCAGCTAAGGGTGGTACATGGAGGAAAAATCATGTCTCCCACACAGTATATTGATTCTTCCTTCTGCCTCCATCACTGAAGTGCCGTATGGTCTTTACTGCTTTGGACTTCAATTTTTTTAATGCCTTCTATCTGAGAAATTTATAAGCAATGAATTCTTAAGAGTCCATTCAGTGTGTGCTCTCAGTGCATCAGGATCCTTAGTTTACGTGTGGAATCCAGGTATGTAAATGTTTCCCAAATAACGGAAAACCAAAAAAAAAGCCAAACAAAAAAACCCCAAAACAACAAACCAAGAATAAACTTTCCTTTATAAATATATTTCTGCTGCAGTTGAAATACTGCAGAAAAAAAATGTCTCTCGATGCCATTTCTAAAGGGTAGAGAATAAATGAATTATTTCTCTTCTCACTTTGTTATAATAGTGTAAAAATCATTTACTTTGCAATTGGTTACATATTTTATTTTAATAAAGAAAAATTATTGCAGCTTCATGATTTATGATATTCTGTTTTTTATATTCTATCATGCATTGTAATATTATATTTTCATATGATCTATTTAGTGTTTCAGAGGAAAGCTTTTCCACTCTTGTCAAAATTAGAACTGATGTAACAAAAAATCCCTCAATGTTTCTAAATGAAGAAATGACTGCATTTTTATTGTGAGAAAAAAAAAAGACAAGAAAAAGATGGAAAAAAAAAAAAAAGACAAACTTTAGTTCTATCAAGAGACCAGTTTGGAAAAATCCATTTTCATGAATTAACATCTATATGTAACATATTCTTCTATTTTCAATTATTCCCTTGGACTACATGAAATTTAAATCTTCCATGAATGTCCCTTATGTAACATGAAATGATTACCAGTCTGGATAAGAAAGTAAAATGTCAGATGTGGGTAGGACTGCAAAATTAGTCAGTGGACAGATGATGGCGGAAAGGTTGTTTCTAATCACTATTAGCCTATTAGATTAAATGGGTCACTATTGAAATAAGGTATGATACCACATCACAAATTACAAGTGAACATGCAGACTGTGATTCCACTTATTCTACAGTAAAAAAAAAAAAAATCTTTAATCAAGAGGTGCTCTTTTTAAACCTAATTATAGCTTGATCTAATGCTAAGTGCACCACAGATCAGCTCAGTCAGTAAAGCTAAAGGGGTAAAAAAGTGCAGTACAAGAGCCAGTCACTGACACTGGGATCCTTGCTCTGTCATAAGCACTAATGAAACAATGCATTGAATCTTTTAGCCTGTAATCAGGAATGTCCATGGTTACCCAGTGTCTTTAGCTTTTTCCTACAAGGCCCAGGAGCAGGAGGTGTTCTATTCCAGTGAACATGTGGTAAGTACAATTGTGAGCTGTGGACCTCTGAAGTTTGAGTCAGAATGTCAGCTGTGGCTGTATCTGGGCTCTGGAGAAGATCCAGTATGTGCCTCTCCTAGGTGATAGTCTGTCTCTGCCTCAGATAGCTTTGTTGTTTTGTGGTGAAGCACGATCTTTATTTATTCTTTTCTATTCCTGGCAAGGCAGTTGCGCAACTTTTTACCTGGAATAAAGAAATATGACAGGATTTTCCACATCAGGGATGTTCAATGGCTGAAATAGTTCAATTTAGTTAACTTTGTAAAATTTGGCCTGATCATGTATAATATCGCTTGGCGTGAGCTCAGTATGTCTACAAAAAAAAGTATGGGTCAGATATAGCAATGGAATGTCCTGGGTATGCTACGTTGTTGAATTCATTAAAATACTGAAAGACTAACTCTGTCAACCAACTAGTAGTAAGTCTGGTAATTAATCTGGTATTAAATCTGGTCTGTACTGAGAAGTCCACCAGGATATTTTGTTCTTGTGCTTTTTATTAATTATCTGTCCTTTGTCTCAGTATTTCTTTAGCTCACATCTTGGCGGGTAGGTTTTTCCTTCTTAAGTCAAGAAACTACATGTTAGAACTGCATTTTGCACAGAGGATCACAAGGAAGAGGAAGGTAATTTTTTAGCAATAAGCCTTGGTTCACCAGTAGCGCAGTTTTCTCAGGAGCTATGCAAGAAAGACTGAGGTGTTATCTTTGGATTTCTATGTCCACCAGTTCTGATGACACCAAGACTTTAAAAACAGCTGCTCAGGTTCTGCTTATCCTGTCTGGTTGACCACACCTCCACATGTGGACATAAAGTCCAGTGAGCTCAGACAGTGTATTTGCTCCTTGGACACCCTCAAATTGCCATTCTATTGGCCATACTGGAGATTCTCTCTTTTTACATGCTTTGCATTGCTCTTGTGGAAGATTTCTAGGCCTTCCAGATCTTTCAGGTGGCCTCTGATTTGAAAAACCATATAGGGCTAGTAGGTTAGGATACATGAAATGTCATAGTACCTTGGCCAGATTTTGCTGCTCCTTTAATCAGTGGTATATTACTACCTCAGAGGTTAGGAAATACGAAAGGTAAAAAAACATTACTCCATTACCCACTAGTTTGTTCCCTCACAATGTTTATACAGTTGTTAGCTTTCATGGGGAGGTATAATGTCTGTTGGAAAACATAATTTAAAAAATCCCCATGACAAATAATAATACCTTATTCTACTGCTTATTTTAGCAGAAAGTCTCTCACATTGATTTGTCTTTTTTTCCTTTGATCTTAAAGATCCTATGAAACTGGCTATAACCAAACATAGAAAGCCCTTCTTTTTTCTTGGGTGAATCCTTCAAGCAGAAGTAAGATTTCATTGAGGATTGAGTTTTATATCCTAATGAAAATAAATAAAGTGCTTGTTTGACTTACTTATTTCAAGGAAAACTCATACATGAGCTGATTTCCACTGTTTCCAGCACATTTAAGCACATCATTCCCCATAAGCGTACAATTGTGAAAAAAAATGTGTGTGGGAAGAGGAAGATGGTATCTGCAGCAGCATGACCATATTTTATTACTGCTAATCCATCAGTGCATCATATTCTGACTGCAAGCAGCCCATTAACAAAGATGCTTGATGCAATTAAAATGAAAGTACATTTTGGTGTGAGACAAATGAATGTATAAAAATATACATATGAAAAAAAAACAAAATCGACATAATCAAGCAAATTTAATGTAGTTTCTGTGTGAGTACAAATAATCACTTCATTTTTTCCCTGTGTATTTTTTTAATCAGCCTGAGGCACAGTGGGAGGTATTGCTTCAGCTTTACAATAACGAAGGGGCCAGGATTAAGGGGGGGGGGGGTGGTCTGCTTTCAAAGCCATGCTAGGTCCAGAGGGAGTCTCCTCCTGGGGTTTTGGCATTGGAGGGTCTTTGAAGTTTTTTGGATTTTTACTTACCAGGTGGTCTTAACTCATAGCAGTGTCTCCTCCGAGCTGCAGTTGCACAGCACGGCAGGGAACCCACCTCCTTCACTTTCTGGAGTAAAGAAGCCACAGGAAAAATTTTGCTTTTGCGGAATGGTTATATCTCTTCTAGGAGCAAACAATCCCTGCTTCAGTACCTCATGTGGAATAGAAATATCTGCCAGACAGCAGAAAGTCTGATCCAGTTAAAAATTAGCATTTAACAGTAGTGGAAAGGGCTGTCTGCATCCAGCCATTAGATGGCAGAATTGATTAAGCAATAACCTGACTTTAGTGCTGCGTGGTGTATGCCCAAAACCAGATGGTTTAAAGAATAGATACCAAGTAGCAGCTGGTGCTTGTATATATTCCCGAAATACCGTACCTGGCCTACCTGCAGACACTTTGAGCTAACAGAGACCGCAGTATTTGTATATCATTTCCAGAAGCAGCACCTCAGGGACTGGGGATCAGAGCATCAATCAATGAGCATTGTTAGATCTTTTCTAGGCGTATGCCTTTGAAGACCTGTACCTGTGTAAATATTGACCGTCATGATGCTGTCTGGCTATACATGTTTGGCAATAGCACAGGTACAATCCACTTGTGTGTTTCCCTAAATACCACTGCTTTGAGAGGTGTGTGTTCTGAAGTGAATCTGTTCAGCCAGTTTTTAGTGCAGTTAGTATCTTTGGCATCAGGCAACTTCATTAAATTACTTACCATTAACAGCTCATTATCAGCAGTTAAATTCTGTGGGAGGTGATTTCTAAAATTTTAGCCATTCTTCTCCCATGTAGCTACAATATCCTCAGATAAAGAAACACAATACTACAAAACCTAACAAACCCAAAACCCACATAATTTCATTACCTGTTTCCTGTTTATGAGAATAAAAGAACTTTATCTTTTTAATCAACCTCCTAACCCCAGTAAATTATTTCAGCATTAGGTTTCCTAATATTCCTCTTCACATTAAAATTCCCTATAGCTTAGTTGCTGTTCCCAAGCTATACACACCTCTAGATTCAGATTAAGATATTTTATATTCTTCCTTAGTGCCTAAAGTTAGTATTTCATATTGGCTAGTTCACGCTATGGAAAACTAGAGAAAGGAAATTAAAATTTAGATCATCTAGAGCCAAACTTACTTATTTTGCATGCAGAAATAATATTGGCAGGTATGCCTCTAACCGGCTCTCCACACAGATGCTTAAATATGTTACATCCATACATGTGATTAGCTCCAAAAGAAACTTAAAGGATTTAAGATCTTTCTCCCAGGATTCAAACTAGCACACTAATCCCTTTCTTTCAAAATTTCAAGTCTGATGTTTGTTATCTTTCTTTGCTTTTTTTCCCCTTCATCTATAAATGAGTACAAATTCTGATAATAAAGATAATAAACTGGTCTGTATTTCACAAGTGACTTTGATTTACCTCTTCTTTACAAGGATATTGGGATTCATACCTCCTAACATTAAGTATCTACTCTGAACCTGTCACCTGGGATCCCTTTATAGTCAGTGGAAAGCAATAGTCGCTTCTAGAGGCAATTCATTCTATCTATTTCAGATGTCTGCTTTAGGATGCGTCTGTTCTAGAAGTGACGATTTCCCTCCAGTGACTATAAAAGGAGCCTAGGGGGGACTTAGCTGAGATACAAATTGCCAGCCTCAGCATCTGGTCAGGTGAATCCTATAGTAAAAGTCTGAGGTCTTGCAATCAGGATTGAAATAATTTGCCACCTATTTGGATAAGAACTGGATGCAATCTGTGTCTGTTTTGCTACACAGAAGTAGATTATGAGGGGCACAATCTATGAATGGCATATTTTTTAAAGGTGATCAAAACACTTACATATGTAAAGTATACTAATCAGGATGCCAATGTGTATTTATTTTAACAAAGAGTGGTGGGGAAAACACATCAAGTACTTGAAAAATTCTCAGCAATGAAATGTAAAAAAGTTATTAAAATTAAACTGTAACAAATAAGCATGATACAAATGGTTATATCAAATTGTACAAATGGTTTTATACAATTTGCTTTTTATTTGCCTATACAGTGATCTCATTTTCAATTCACTCAACAAATGTCTGCTAGGCCTAAATTTTAAGCTGAAACAATAAGATAGATAGATAGCAAACCACTTATTTAATTAGCTTTAGCATATTTAAATGACCATTCTATCTCTTGATATTTGCTTTGGTGTGAATGACAATAACACTAAGTTTAATGAGTGTGAGGGGAGAAGCCTCCCTAGCAAACTGTTATCACCTTAAACTCTTTCTTCACAGCTTTCATTCCCAATAGTTTTGAAAAACTCAGGAATGGATCTATTTATCCTTTTCCTGTGTTTTTGTGTGTTTTGTTTTTATAATCACAAAGAATCACTTTGCTATAAAGAAAGTAGATATTGATATTTAAAGGTTACTTTGACAGTATTCCTCCTGCTACTACTTGCTATACACAGCCAGTCAGTGCATGATGAATTTCTAAAGAGGTACTCTAAATTGCCAAGACTTCTTCAGTATGTGGAAACCTAATTCTTCACTTAATTATATTTCTTGCTAGTTTTCTACTCAATCAACAGCTTCCAACAATGTGCATGCATTGTGAGATACCGTACTTGTCTTTCTTACAAATGCATCTAATAATCTGATGTAACAGAAAAACTATGATATATAAACATGTTGCAATAATTTTCAAAGGAGCATCAGAAATATTTTTGACTAGCACACTTCATGTTTGATAATAGGCTGATTCAAAGGGAACAGCAAATGTCCAGTGAGTCTCTAGAAACACAGTGAGAAAACATCTCCAGTAGATGTTTGTACCAATGGTTAAAACCCTTCCATCCACTTTCATTTTCTTCTTTATGTATGATATTGTTACAGACAAACTTGAAATGAGTTAACATTAATTTTGGTATTTTTGAATCTTCCAGAGTAGGTGATCTGGAGGGCTTCATCCATTTTTTTTTTATTAATATGGTAAATCTTGACTACGCTATTCTCAGCTCTTACTAATTTCTGCTTCTATTCAGCTCCACAGAAGGTTGTAAGTATCAGTAATTTGTTTCTTGTTAAAATAATTAGAGTAACATTTTCTGCAATCAAAATTTCTCAGTCTAAGGACAGCATTGACCACTTACTTAGTTTAGTTCATTCCTTCAAGTAGCCGATATGTGAAATTAAAAAAGCAAGCCGTGTTGATTGGACCCACATGGATATAACTTTCTTTGGGCTGATGAACTGAACTTTTAGAATTAGTGTGGGTATGAATAGTCATAGTTTCAATTTCAAAATACCTTTTGGGTGCTCTCAGCATTATTCCCTGAGAAGGGTCTTTTTAAGGGGCTTCATTGATATTAAAATAAATTTTAAAAGTTGGTAAAGGTAAGGCTCTGCAAAGAGCACATAGGCTTTTAAACATTTACTTTTCTGTGACTGATATATCCATCCTTTACCTTAATATTCAAAGGGTTTTCATAGTTATTTATGCTTTAAGATATTTTTGAGTAATTTTTATAGATCAAAACTAATTACTCAAATTGAAACAAACCATAACATTGAAGTAGAGACAGTAAGAGAGTTTTATTGACCTTCAACAAGAAATGCATCTAGATAAGCATTGACTCTAAGAAAAGAACCTTTAGCTAATTTAAAATTCCTGTGAGTTCTGTGGAATGTCTCAGGCTAGAGACACTGACCAGCCATGTAGGTAGACATTATAATTTTATTCTTAGTGAATGTAATGAAAGGTCTTTTTTTTTATATATATTTATTTTATTTTTCTTTTCCTTCTTTTTAAAGTCAAAATTGCACAACATTTCTCTGCTTAAGGTCTTAATTTAAAGTACAAATTTTAAGAAACTTGATGGATTTTAGTGGACTAATTCTGGAGTTGTGTACATATAAATGCATTCAGAATTTCTTTGTACTTCTAAAATCCATTCAACAGGAACAGTTAAATATTCCCAAAACCTTACTGAACAGTATTTTTACAAAAAAGAAAAAGCAATCAGGTTCAACATGGTCAGCTCGTGTAAAGATGATTACTATTTAGTACTTCTTTTGTCTGCTACAAAGAGGCTTAGCAGTTCTGTGGCACTCATATTTATGTCTCTGTTTGGGAAATACAGTCATCTCCAAAATGATGTGGCCAAAGTGCATTCTTCTGCACAACTGCTTTATCAAAAACATGATTAGAAAGGGTGCAAAATGGGATATTATCCAAGGTAGCGAATATCCTGTTCTACACTTCGTATTTCCAACACTAGAATATATTAATGTCAGAAGTGTACTTACTAATTTTTCTCTGAGGGATGCTGGGTTCCAGCAAGCTGCAGCAGTGATAATTGTGATATCTAAGATACCTGGAAGATACACTGACAACATATGTATGTGTAGGGTTGTGAATACTATGGTTAATAGCTGAACCACTTTATTTAAGAATGTCTCTGAAGGGATCTCTTGTTCGTTACTAGATATGATTCTCCTTTATATTACTATATTGCTTGTTTTCATGACTGATTATAACTAAACAACACATTTCTGGCCAACTTATGCTAATACCATCAGCTACCATTTGCATTGCACAGTCTATAATACAACTTTTATGAATTTAAGCCAATCTTTGCAGTTATATATGGTCTGATGTGCCATGAATCAACAAAATCAAATGAGGAACTTTTGCGGCAACCCTGTAAGTATTGCTCTTTCCCTACGCAGAACCCTTGCTGACTAATTGACTTCTGTTTATGCTGGAACTGTTTTGATATTTATGGTCTGATATAGACTGCTGTTTTTAAATAGATTTTCATTATCTTTTTGTTCTCTGCACTTTATTTTAAAAAGACCTGCCAAAATACTTGCTTTTTTTTTTTTTTTTATTGACTGCCTATTTAAAATTACCTTTATTTTTCTTTGGGCAAATGAATAGTGAAAAGAAGGCTAATATCTCTGTATTTAGTAGCCTGTTGACACTTAGGATAATTAAAGACCATCAAATCCAAATGGAACTGTGCTGGCAACATGTATAGAAAATGCATGTATTAAAGAAGATCTTTAATAGACTGTTTTTAAGGCTTTTACTTTATGCAAAAATAATTTTCCTTTTGAGTGTGCTTTGGAACCTTACATCACATTAGGACAGCAAGAATAGTGTGGATTTGCAAGGTCTGGCAACAATAATTCTTCACACCCACATTTTAGATGTTGACACTGGTTGCAATCAGTGGTACAAATGCCAAGCCACAGGTAGTTGCTATTGGTGTCCCTTGGCGATCAACACAGGTGTAAATACTGTTTAACAACTTTATTAATGCTCTGATGATAGGATAGAAAGCACTCTTAGCCATTTTTCAGATGATATGAAAAGTCTGATACCCTGATAAGCAGAGGTGCTGTGCAGAGGTACCTCAGCCGGCTTAGAATAAGTTAAAGGGAACATCATACAGTTCAGTAATTCTTATTGTCTTAATATTTAGGTATCTAATATACAGAATGATTTTCAGACTACTTAAGCTGTTTTGAGTTGCAGTCTTAAAGGATTTTTTAAATCAGCCAGGTATTTTGAATGTGGATATTTATGCCTAACTTCAGGCATTTACATACAGCACTGTTTGGTGTTAACTGCCCAAACAAATTTGGTAGTAGGCTAGCACTTCTGAATATAAAACTCAGTAAATATTTTGTTTCAGAAAGTGAAGCTATTAGATTATTCTTTCACCTTTATATAGGATCTGAAGGGACCTGCTTTACATCTCAGTCAGAAAAAAATACATTATAATAAATTTATGATTTAGGATTTGACTGTATTGGGTGTACATGGTGTTTTTTGGTGATATGGGGGCTGCAGAGGTGGTTTCTATGAGAAGACAGCAGAAGCTTCTCCTGTATCTGACAGAGCCAATGCCAGATGGCTCCAAGACGTACCTGCCACTGGCCAAATCTGAGCCAATCAGCAGAGATGGGAGCACCTGTTATGGAAAAAAAAATAAATAAAAAAATTAACTGCATTTTTCTCTCTGCATAGGCTGGTTTAGCAGAGAGAGATTATTGCCAAACAGGGTGAATGAAGAGGTAGGGGTGTGGGTGCTAGAAATCTAATAAATGCAATTAGAGCTTGCAAGGAGGTAAATTAAATTGAACTGAAGCACAGGAATGTAGACAGAGGCCAGGGGAGCACCCCAGTGACTACTGGGGAAGATTGTGGCAGGCTTTGTTGGTGTAAGGGGGAATGAAACTCAAAAATTTTAATAATGAATTGGCAGCGAGTGCGTTTGTGAACCAAGCCACCTCTGAAATCCGTAGCTATTTTAAGGATCACATGCCAGGTTGGCAAGGAGAAAATTTGAAAGATATTATATTACTCGAAGGTCCTACACTTGTACAATATGTAGATGATTTGTTACTTGCCAGTAAGATATATGAAGATTGCTTGAAAGATACTATTTGTCTATATATTGCTTTGGCAGAAAAAGGTCATCATGCATTTATTTCTAAGCTTCAGCTGTGTCAGCAGGAGGTAAAATATTTAGGATGCATATTAAAAGAAGGACAAAAACTAGTAGGTCTAGGGTATTGTAGAATTACCTCAACTGGTAACAAAACAATTGCAAGGATTTTTAGGTGCAGTAGGATACTGTAGACCTTCAATACTGGGACTGGGGGAGTTAAGTAAGCCATTGACAAAGCTACCAAGGCAGAGGCAATAGAACCTATATATTGGGATACAGAGAAATAAAATGCCTTCCAAGACACAAAGGAGCTTCAGCATCTGCTCTGGCACTGGGATTGCCAGATTACTCCAAGCCCTTTGAACTATCTGTGAAAGAGAACTAAAGTATAGCCAGCCAGTTCTTACTCAAAAGCTGGGTCCACAATAGTGCTCAACCAGATGCTGTAGCAGCATGGAATAATTCCTCTATTAAAGTGATAGCAGCAACAGTGACTACCATAGAAAGAAATAGGCTGATAGTCCTGGGTCACCCAACAGCTGTGTGTATCCCTCATGCAGTAGAACTGATTCTTAAACAACATGCTACACAAGCATTGTCCCCACAAAGAGCACATTGTTATGAATGAATTAATTTAAATGAGGACAATTTACTTTAAAAAGAAGACATGTTTTGAATCCAGCTTTACTGCCTGCTCCTTCTAGTGATGAATCACATCATGATTGTGCTAAGGTAGTGTTTCACTCCAGGTACTTATGGGAAGATCTGCAGGATCAGCCTCTAAAGAGCTCAGATCTAATGCTTTTCACTGATGGATCTTTGTACTATGTGAATGGAAAACGACACGTGCTACACAGTGATAGGAAATCTAGAAGTACTTGAAGCGCAACCTCTACAACCCTCACTAAGTGCCTTACCTTGGTGGGAAACAGTATTTGTAATGGAACTGAAATCCAAATGCTGTTGTAGTCTATTAAGCTTTCAAGCAAAATTGCTGTACTGTACTATCTAGCTTATACCAAAGGATCCAGCTAAATTGAAAGAAATAATGAATTGGCAGCTAAAGCAGAAAAAGCTGTTGCCCACCAACCTATAGATGAGCATGCTGCTGTTACAACTCCCTCTGCTGAAGAGCAGATTCAAGAAAAAAGTTGGGAGGCTGTAAAATATGAAACTGAAATTTGGAATATTGAGGGAAAACCCGTTTTACCATGAAAATATTTAATGACTTCAGCTAAGTGGTTTCATGATAAAAGATGGAGGGATGACAGCAGTTGTTAACTAGGTTGAGCAAATATGTGCAGCCACTGGAATGCATATGGCAATAAAAAGTATTATGGGATCTCACCCATGTATTGAAAGTTTTCTGACATAAAACCCAAAGAGGATGTTGGATGATGACCATAGGCATATTTCTCATCCCAAAGACTGACAATTAATTATGCTGACATACCTTCCGTGAACAGACTTTGGCACCTGCTGGTAATCATGGATCAGCTCTGAGGACAGGTAGAAGCTTTTCCCATCAGGAAAGCCAATACTGCAGGAGCAGTCAAAGCATTCTTGCAGGAAGTCATTCCCAGATGCAGAATATGTACATACAACCGTAGAATACAATAAGAGTTCTAATTTTTCAGTGGGAATATAAAACAATATCCATAAAAGTTTAAGAATACAGCAGCATCTACTTGTTCCATATCCTACAAAGTACTCAGGAGAGGTAGAAATTATAAAAACTAAAATTGCTTGAACTTCTACTCAGATAGGCTTGAAATTACCTGAAGTTTTAGGAAGAGTGCTATGGGATATTAGAAATACCTCCTGCCAACCTGTAGGGTTGCCACCAGCAGAAATAAGGTTTGACAGCACTTAGCTGTACCTGGGACCTTTGTCTCCGCTAGGACCAGCCTGTTAGATGGAGGTGAATGAGTTACCAAATTTGCACTGGGGATATAAAAACACTTACAAGAAAACAGGGCACAAACCAGATGTAATCAATACCAGCTGGAATGAAAGTGCATGATATAGCCAGTCTGGAAATGCAGTAATGGTGAAAGTCCACTCTCACAAAACAAAGTTGGACCCTGTCGTGGTTTAAACCCAGTCAGGTAATTCGTTCGCTCACTTCCCCCCCTTTCTTGCCCTCCCCCTGCTCCCGGAGGGACAGAGAGGAGAATCGAAAAGAATGCAACTCCCACGGGTTGAGATAAGAACAGTTTAGTAACTAAGGTATAACACAAATCACTACTGCTACCACCAATGATAATAATGATAAAGGAAATAACAAGGGAAGAGAATACATCATCTCACCACCAGCCAACCGATAACTCGCCGCCCCCAGCCCGACCAAGCTCTGACCGATACCTCCTCCAACCCCGCAGTCTCCCAGCCCTTCCTTCTAACTCCCCGTTGCACCCTGGGCATGACGTGCTGTGGTATGGAATACCTCTTTGGTCAGTTTGGGTCAGGTGTTCTGTCTCTGCTTCCTCCTGGCTCCCCCTCCTCCCTGGCAGAGCATGAGGCTCACAAAGTCCTTGGCCAAACCAAAACATCCCTGTTATCAGCTCTGTTCCCGAGCCGAAAGTCAAAACACTGCACTACACCAGCTACCAAGAAGGAGAAAAATGACTGCTACTGCTGAACCCAGGACAGACCCTAAATAGAAGGGTCTATTTACTGCTCCTACTTTGCTGTAAAAGTTACAGAAAAAGATAAATGGATTCACCACATTCATGTTAAATGACTGCCCAAAGGACATCAGTTAGATGGACCACTATTGACCCCACAGGACTCTGTCAATCCTGCCTTAGAGATTGAAACTGGAACTGTCTGAGTTTACCAAGGCTGAAGGAATCCCAGAAACACATCGGATATGTTTTCTTTTAGAGCAACCTGGACCAGTGTCACCTGCTGCTTGGCAAAATGGACCATCAGAGACCATAAATGAAGGATAGTGTCATATTTGGTGTATTCACTGTCCTCATAGATTAGCAACCACACTAGGCTCAGTTCAGTAGAGGAAGGTTTGAGGTGTCATCAGCACATTTGGCTTTGGTTATCCTGCAATAACTGTGGCCCAAGTCATCCTGCCTTATGAGGATGTATTAATAACTGTTATAAAGGTTATGAAAGGAAAACCATAATTGAGGTGGGGCTGGGAAAATATTACCTGAAAAAGTGCAGCCCTGTGGAGAGGTGCTCAGGCAGGAGCAAGTTTTCTGACAGAACCTGTGTCCCTGCAGGGGACCCATGCTGGAGCAGTCTGTTCCTGAAGGACTGCACCCTGTGAAAGGGACCCACACTGGAACGGTTCTTGAACAACTGCAGGCCATAGGAAAGATTCATGCTGGAAAAGTTCATGGAGGTCTGTGTCCCATGGGTGGGACCCCAGACTGGAGCAGAGGAAGAATGTGAAGAGGAAGGATCATAAGAGACAACACATAATGAACTGACCACAA
Source organism: Pezoporus occidentalis (assembly GCF_034315485.1). NCBI lineage: Eukaryota > Metazoa > Chordata > Aves > Psittaciformes > Psittacidae > Pezoporus > Pezoporus occidentalis. Next base: position 13,345,632 of record NW_026915835.1, read on the forward strand.
CCCTCATTCTTCATCCCCCTGTGCTGGTCAGGGGAGGAGGTACAGGAGTCAGGAGGGCAGTCAAGTTTGTGAAGAAGGGAGGGTGGGGGGAAGGTGTTTTTAGATTTGTTCTGATTTCTCTTCATATTACTCAGTTTGACTGGCAATAAATTAAATTAATTTCCCCAAGTTGAGTCTGTTGTGCCGATGATGGTAATTGCTGAGTGATGTCCTTGTCTTTATCTCTACCTACAGTCTTCCCGTATTTATTTTTCCCCTCCCTTGTCCTTTTGAAAGGGAGTGATAGAGCAGCTAAGTGGGTACCTGGCATCCAGCTAAGGTCAACCCACCACAAAAGTCATGCTCAATTAGCTAGTGAGAATGAAGTAATTGTTTTTTGCTTCTGTATCACAGTATCACAGTATGCTAGAGATTGGAAGGGATCATCTAGTCCAATCCCCCTGCCAGAGCAGGAACACCTAGATAATGTTACACAGGAATGTGTCCAGGCAGGTTTTGAATGTCTCCAGGGAAGGAGACTCCACAACCTCCCTGGGCAGCCTGTTCCAGTGTTCTGTCACCCTCACTGAGAAGAAGTTTCTTCTCAAGTTTAAGTGGAACCTCTTGTGTTCCAGTTTGTACCCATTACCCCTTGTCCTATCATTGTTTGCCACAGAGTAGAGCCTGGCTCCATCGTCGTGACACTCCCCCTTTATACATTTATAGACACTTATAAGGTCACCCCTCAGTCTCCTCTTCTCCAAACTATAGAGACCCAGCTCCCTCAGTCTTTCCTCATAAGGGAGATGCTCCACTCCCTTAATCATCTTTGTTGCCCTGCGCTGGACTCTCTCCAGCAGCTCCCTGTCCTTCTTGAACTGAGGGGCCCAGAACTGGACACAATATTCCAGATGGGGTCTCACCAGGGCAGAGTAGAGGGGAAGGAGGACCTCTCTTGACCTACTAACCACCCCCCTTCTAATACACCCCAGGATGCCATTGGCCTTCTTGGCCACAAGGGCACAGTGTTGGCTCATGGTCATCCTGTCGTCCACTAGGACCCCCAGGTCCCTCTCCCCTACACTGCTCTCTAACAGGTCATTTCCCAACCTATACTGGAACCTGGGGTTGTTCCTGCCCAGATGCAGGACTCTACACTTTCCCTTGTTATATTTCATCAAGTTATTCCCTGCCCAACTCTCCAGCCTGTCCAGGTCTCGCTGGATGGCAGCACAGCCTTCTGGCGTGTCAGCCACTCCTCCCAGCTTAGTGTCATCAGCAAACTTGCTGATAGTACACTCAATTCCCTCATCTAAATCATTGATGAATATATTAAATAATACCGGTCCCAGTAATGCCTTAGGTAGTGATATTTCCAAATAATATCTGTTTTTAAAGAAGTAGTGCAGGTTTGCCCTACAAAAGGAAGTTTAAGCTGGTAGATGACAGTGAAATTCTGAAAAAAAAAAAAAAGAGTCTAGAACAACTTGAATAAAACTTAATAAATGTGAAGAACTTTTCTGTGTGAGATGAAGTCTTGACTCCTTGAGAATAAGTACAAAATAAGAATACAAACAGAGAGTGCCATCTGACTGCAATGTGGTCTTCTGGGAGACACAGGTTATCTTTACGTACTGCTTCTTCATCAATAACAGATGAGCTACTATTTCTTCTTACATGTCATTGCCCTTTCCTCAAAAACAAAAAGATGAAATGGAACAGTGGGGGAAAAAGAAGGCGAGGGGCAGATCCATGAGTGCGAATAATTGGAATAGTTTTTGAACCACGCTTATATAAACAACGTTGGTAGTTAGCTAAGTTTAGTTTTTTCTGACATGAGTAACAAGAATAAACTGATTAGATAGAAAATTCATTGGCTAAGTTCAGTATCTAGAAGATTTTAAATTCAAAAGACTTAATTCATAGAATCATTAAATATAAGGAAAACCTGCTAATATTTCTGGGCTAAAATTATTTTGTGTAACCTTCTGAGGGATAAATTGATGTTCTCTTTCCACAATGTATTCCTATTAAGCAAGGCTTTGTCTTCTCAAACAAATAAATCTGAATGCAACTGCTTATAAGTGAACTTCAAGTGTATCAAGGAATGAGATGTCATTTTTTTTGTACCTACCATTCATGTAAGAGCTGAGGGGACAGAAAAAGAAATTTCTACTCAGGTGTTTGTATGATTCATTTTTCATGGGTGATTGCTCTATCAGTTCCAAAGTTGGGTTTTCTGGTGAAACAATGCACATTTGATGTGACAGTAGGCTGAATATTCATAAGATGCTTGAACTGATAACTTCAGAAATGGAAAATATATTGACTGATATTTCTGCTAGCCAAGTCCACACCTTTTTAACGCACATGTTAGCCCAGCTAACTGAAAGGTCTGAAGAGCAATAAACATCAGTTTAAGATTTTCTAATATCCAGTTATGGCTTTCAGAAAATAGATTTACATTTGGAAGCTGATGGCCTATTGGATTAAGCATCAAGATAGTCACTGCCCCCTGAAGGATGTATGTCTGTGGGAAAAGAAGGAGATACTATCATGCTGTTTTCTGTGGACTGTGCCTGGAGCTGCAGACTCCCACATAATATAAAGGCCACTGTGAGTCCCACATTTAATGTATTAGCTCAAATGTGGACTACTACAAAGAGTATCACTGTAACCAAGATCCATCAAAGGTACTTCAGCACCAACTTTCCACTGAAGCATACAGGAAATTAAATGAGGTGAATGTCCTGGAACTGATAATGTTTATACACCCAAATCTTCAGGGACCTTGGTTCTTGCAACATGCTTTGCATGAAAATTAACACTAATACAGTGATTTTATATTGTATGCTTATTCTTTCTTTTCTGCTACTTTCACTTGATAGAAGTTAGAGACACTAAAAACAGACTGTATTTTTTCCCAAAATTTGAGGTAATTTTAGTGTGCACACAATTATGATCATCTTCCCAAACAGATATTGCTTCTTTGGCATTGACACTCTCTATGTAAATCTATTTGAATTGAACATATTCTTTAAAAATCTCATCATAATGATCCCTTGTTTTTTTAAGTGCTTCTGTTTTCCATGAAGCTTCTGGGTTTTGAGCATTCTTCAAGTAAATATGTTAATCTGACCAAATAAGACACAAATATGTAAGAGAAGGTCAAGATCCTCTGGAGTAACTCATGTCAAAAGTTATGTAATGTTTTTTGTCACAGGAAACATTCTTTAATATTTTAAATGCTGCTGTGCCCCAGAAGGTTACTCCTGTCCTCTGGTTAATAAAGTCAAGGTCTTAGTAACATTTCAGTGAAGTTCACTTGCAAGACTCCAACTTTGACATCATGGGCCTTTAAAGCAGACATGACGTGGGCCAGATCACAGATGAACATTACAACATTTTGGGTAGGAATCCTCTCATTTAACACTTGAAGATATTCATATGTGAGCTACCCAGCCTGTACTGCCTTTGTAATCAACATAGAGAAGTAAATCCTTTAGGGATCACTAGAAATGGTTTATTTTAGACATGAGAATAAAACCATGCCATCCATACAAGTGTTTTCATCTTTTTCTTGACCCTAGATGACTAGGTCAGGTATAGAAATTAAGGGCTTGAGTCACTTACCTACACATGTGCCTCTAGGGCTACTTGAGATGTTCTAGGGTGAGTGTATGAGGTTTAGTGATATGACAAAGGAACTATGGGAGACCTGTGTCCTTTTGGAACAGCAGTCGCATGCTAACTAGGGTGTCTAAAGATGTCTAAAGCGACATTAGATGTTTATGTCACATCTGAATTCTGCCCATATTGCTTGTTCTCATCATTACACTTCATGCAGTTGTCCATGTGTAGTCAGAGAGTTTCAGAAGGACCTGAAAGACCTAATTCATAGTAAGAAGCCCACCCATGTCCTCTGGAGCTGCAGATTTAGGTCATCTCAAAAGGCAATGTCAGGCACCAGACATGGACTTCAGATCTTCAATGATCATGTGGAAGCCTCAACAGCTGGCTTACATGTGGGCACACATATGTAGATACCTAATTTTAAATGTATACCATCTATAACTGGGAAAAATCACGTATCTCTATAGTCCTACAGCTTTGTTCAGTGAATCCATCTATAGATCTTATGTTTTGGAAACCTTAGGGTGCCTGAAATGCAGTAGAATATCTATGTTTAGGCAACTGAATCTTGACTTCAGATTTAACTCTAAGGGCCAGGCCTAGGCTAATAATGGAAACTAAGCATATAACCATGTGCTTAATCTTGCACTTAAAGTACAGGCGCAAGTCTTCTCCAAGTTCTTTATTTTCAGTAGGAAGAAGATTATGCCTTTGAAAAAAGATGACTTGTGCCTGTGTTTTCCCTGATAAAAAAGTGCCCTTTTCATCCATGAAGAAACATTTTCCATGATACATCAGTGGATATAATTTATCATACTGTTCAAATTTATCCTGTGTGGGAGATAACACCATATGGAAAACAGCTAAAGCATATTTTAGAACCCAAGGAAAGGGAACTATAAATCTTGAGGTATGCTGTGTTGGATGTTAAACCAAATAGTCTAACATAAATTTTTTTTTTAGCCTCAGCAGAATAGTAGGAGAGCTTTTAGGAAAAAAAAAAGAACAACAAAAAAAAACACAAACCCCAAAACAACGTATGGGAGTAGTTTAAGCTACTTTCCAGTGCTTTCAACTAAGAAAAATTTTAGTGCTCTTTCTTTCCTAACAGTCTCCATGTCAACACAGTATGGAGGGACAAATATTTGAAATGGGACTGTACATTTGTGTGATCCATGGCAATGACTGCATCAGCAGAAATACTGAAGCAATAACCTTGGGTGATAGTTCTGGGTTCTGGGTTGAAATACTTGGCTTTCTGTTACTAAGCTGATGCTCATGTTGTTGTTGTCCCCAGGCTGTAGTCAGTTCAACTGGCAGGCAAACAAATAATCAAAGTAATCCATACTGGACCATCTCAGCAACAGCTAAAACTTGTAATTGTGTTTGGATATCTAAATCTCTCTTTCAGTCATTTAAGTAATGACACAATGTTATAATTATCAGAGGAACTGCTCAATATCAGCATGTCATGATTTGAAGTAGAGGAAACGGGGGAATCATAGGCCCTTGAATGAGGTATAAGATCTATAAAATGCTGATATTTAGCGTATTTTGTAGGATCAGGCTATGACTGTGGGTTGTCAGTGAATTGTCATATGGTCAAACAAGATATTCATTTGCAGATAAGGGGAATATAGTTTGGCATGCCCAGACACCTGTAAGGATGACTGGTTTTTGTTTATGTGCAATACGTTGAAAATTGAAAATCTATTTAATGCATTTATAAAAGTGGTGTGTGGTAAACAAATATGTGTTCATCTGGTGTCTGATTTTAGGTATTCAGACTCTGTCTGCCCCCAGCATATTAAACAGTGTCAAGGAACACTCCTGGGCCTGCAAGCTGGTCATCTCTACTACGACTATGAGTCATTGGAGTGGTCCTTGAGTATGTTCCACCTGGGTCAAGTATTATTTTCCCCAAACAGCTCCCACCTTGACAGCTAGGGTGAATCATTACTAACAGGCAGGTTGAGCACAACCATACTGTTTTACATGGGAAAAGGGTTTTATGTATATGCACAGAAGCAGCTCCCTGAAAACTAGAGAGCTGCAGGCACCTTCTGTGGCACTGATACTGCCTCAGGTTACAAACTCACACCATCATTTTTCTCTGTTCTGTATATCCAGCAAACATTTATCATTTGCCCATCTGTGATGCATGTAACGGCTCCCCATCAAATGTCAGCTATTTAACAAAGCAAGGTTTCCTGACTTCTAGGAAAGGGAAAATGAATTTGTTTTCCTTCTTAGTGGATATTTTCAGTATGGGATCATAGTTACCCTTTCATGTGACAATGAAGCCAAAAGAATGGCAGCAACTCCCATGCTGCAGGGTTGTACAGAAATACACTACTTCAAGTCAGCCACACTATCAGAAATCCTTGAACTGAATTGCTTAGCAGATGATAGGCTTAAATTTAAAAACAATGTTTAAGTATATCTGTTTTTTTTTCCCCCTTCTTGGGTACCTTAAATAAAGTTCTCTGATTTTCCCAAAGGGGGAAGGGGCAGACTGATGAACATTTCTGAAAATTGCTCTTTTCTGAGTTAGGTTAGAAGAAGAATGAGGCAAGCAAAATAATAGCTGCGGTGGTTTTTTTGGTTTTTGTTTTTGTTTTAAAAAAAACAACATGAAATCCTATTAAGTGGTTAGAAAAAAATCAATACACAGGTGTAACAGGGCCTTCAGGATAGTTGGTGTTTCTGGTGGTTTGTGATTAAATACGGATGAAAAAACCTGTGTGTTCTAAGGACAACACAAAAAAGGAAAAATATGTAATGAAACCCACAGGAGAGCATGAAATCAGGATATAAAAGCAGCATCAATATCATACACTGCTGTCTTAAAACATTCTTTAATACCATTTCTATCTAAAAGAAGCTTCAAAGACTTTTTCTTTATAAATGGCATTTCCAAATTTCTTTCTAAATCATCCCACTGCATTTTTGGATGCTGTTCAGAGGTAGGAACAAGTAGAGCACACATCAGCTTTATCTTAATCCTTAACCTTACACATGACAGTGAAGAGCAAGCCTCTCTGATGTTCTGCATCATATATTTAATTTCTAAGAACTTTAAATCTCCTGGAAATGACAAAAGTAACCGACACATCTATAAAATAGGACATCAATCAGATTCTCCCTGCTTTTGAATCACAGTAATAAAGGGAATATTTTCAAATAGGGAACTGTCTCTTTTATTTATAGATATTCAGCTGGAAATAAGGGAGCAGTAAAATGTTTCCTCCATATCTTCTTCACTGTATGAAAACAGGGTTACAGATCAATTGATTTACCATCACAATCGATTAGGTGACTCTCCTGTTATCTCTATTGTGACAGTAGACAGGCACTCATATAGATCTTTCATTAGAGGAGTCACTGAAAAGCAAAGGTTCATTGCATGCCTAAATGGTTTGTAGCTGACTCATTAGGCTATTAACTAGCCATTAATATTGTTTAACCTCAAACCTTACAGACAAAATAAATTATAGTCATGTTATCCAAACAAAATAACCTTAACCTCCTTAACAAGTGTATAATTATGTGAATTTATTACCATCTGATCCCACTGAACTGAGGGGTTCATTTCCAGAGCTATGAAAGGGAAGATGAGAATACATCACCTTCAAGATAAGTGCTACTGGGAGGCAGGTGCCTGAGTCACTGATATGCTCTGTAAGGCATGAATCCAGAGGGTCTGGGCTTGCCTTGTTAATGCCAAAACAAAATTATCTTGCACACAAAATCCTTCCCCCTTATGCAGTACCAAATATCTTCTGACTTGTTTTTAAATGTTTCTGCATTTCAGAAATCAGTTGCACGTATAAAATGGCTTTCTCTGTCTCACTGTGGTACCAAGGCTTAACATAGACAAACAGAATACAATAACAATAAGCAGTAATTGAATGAGAAGGCACTGGAAATTTTCATAATGTTTTCAAACTTGTAAATTCTGTATGTGTGCTGCAATGATCTCCTGAAACAGTACTGAAGAAAGAGTATAAAAAAACCATGGCATATGTTCTGAGAAATAAAATAAACTTATGTCAGTGTGCTTCCCTTGGAATGATGCCAGATGAATCCTGGTTATTATCAATAATATAAACAAAATATGTTACAAGTTTTTTACAGAGATTAAAATAAGCAAAAACCCTGCATTACCACACTGCTGATATCCCAGCAGGTCAGCCATAATGAATGCACCAGTTCTCACACATAATTTTTTACAAGATAACTTGCCTGAAAGTGGAGCAGTCAATAGACTCATATGCAGGCACATTTCTCTCCAGGAAAAGCAACCATAATACAGTATCAATTGTTTCATTTGGGTATACAGAAAAGTGGATGCTGAGAGAGGAAAAAGACAACAATAGAACATAAATTCAGTGACAGATGTGCAAAGCAGAATGAGAATGTAGTACTGGTAATTAGAGCTGAAAATTCAGTCTACTGTTCTTACAGCAGAGCAGTCAGAAAATTACAAAGACTGTAATACAGTGGATACTTTAGTAAATGAAAACTTCTGTTTCTAATCAAAATGTCAAGGAAAAAGAATACCCTCTTCCTGTGCATGTTTGCTTACCAAAATATTGCCATAGAATTTCCCCCTAGCCACACCAAGCATAAGCATAATTTTATATTTCTATATAAATAGGCCTTTAACATTTCATGGACTAAACTAGTTCAGCCGAAGGGTAAAATATTTGTCTCAAACATAGATTAAGGAACTACTAGGTTTGGATATTTGACATACAAGTCATTAATTTGGGGAAAAAAAAAATGACATCTTATTATAAAAAAATCTAGTTACCACACCTTAAAGATCCAGTAGAGAGTATTATTACTTGTTGGAGGTTAGTAACAGTTCTGCCCAGTATCTTTCCAGTAGGGTAATCTGGGAAATTATGGATTTTGCATTTTGCAGCAAGATGCATGTTATAAAAAGGGCACTAATGCCCAGGGCCAGACCTTTCAAATGCATTTTAATTATTTTCAGTGCACTGTCAGAACTTTGATACACGCTTGTGGAGCCATGCAAATACCTCTTTGTAGAATATATGTCCTATACCCTAAGGCACTGAGGGGATTGAAATACACTTTGGTGAAGTTAGGTGTCATAATACAGTGAGGTAATAAGAGTATATCACCATATTACACAATTAGAAATCTACTTCTAAATCTGTTGGTTAGCATGGCTATGTTTTATATTTATGAAGGAGAAAATGTTCTGAGTTTTCACAAACTGTTATTTACAGGACAATGAAATATATGATGCACCTTGGAATTGCTACACCAAATTAGTCTTATATTTACTGATTGACCTCTACAGCATTTCCATCTAGTGTTATAGGATGTCTGCAAAAGATTTATTCAGTTCAATGTTCATACATTGAGGTGAGAACACATTAATCCAGTGAACTAGTTATAGAAAGAAATATTAATTACTTGGACTGGATCTGTGAATTCTGCTTCTAAACCCAATAGTTTCTTAGCTATGGAGCTCTCACAGAACACCACAAAAATATTTCAGATTGTGCATAAATTTAGTAAAGTGAGCAGGTCCAGCCAACTCAGCAGATTTAGTTGTCTACTTGGCATGCGTAGGGCCTCATAATAAGACATTATTTGAATGGAGTCTACAAGAATTTCTATAGGTAGATATAAGGTAGGGTGTTAAGACAGATACCTTTCCAGTTGAAGACTGATATCTATATATCTACTCTCAGCTAAGCATTTAATTTACTGTTGCAGTTAATATGTGCACAAACTGGCACCTTGAAACACTATAGAGTGTCTGCAGCAGCCACACTGCATGACTGGCGTTATATAAGTATTACGGAAGGCTTGCACCAGGAGCAGCTTCAGGGCAAGTGAATGCAGGAACCAAAAATGGTGGCACTAAAATGTTACACCAGTAGTCAAGTATCACCAGGCATAAAGTTTTAAAAGTGCTGTGACTGATTTCAAGTTGGGTCCTTTTTTAACACCTGGATTTATCTTTTGCAAATTTAGGAGTAAGGTGGGAATGGCTTCCCTCCTCCTAAAGGTGTCTCTTGCACTTCCTCCGATGCTGCTAAATCATCCCAAAGACAGATGTGGTTTATTGTTGGGTCCCTAAGTTATCTCTAAAGAGCAATAACTTTTGAATTTCACTGTCATGTATTTTCCAAACAATTTATACGGTGAGAACATATCAAAACTTTTTTGTCTCTTCCATCCTTTCTTCAAAATGTGACAGATGAATGCAGTGCTGTGCCACAAAGTATCTCAGTGCACACAACAGCATTCCTGGAGGCACCTGCCCTAGCACTACACGGCATGGGTGCAACCTTAAACAGCAAAGTATCATCATTCCCAGCATATTTCTTTCCAGTTGTTTGCACCCTTTTTCCTTTTTTGAAAACATGGCAAAGTATGTTTAGCTACTCACTGATGCTAGCTCTCTGCTTCATCCTGCGTGCAAAGAATAGCACCCATATAGTATAAGAGCAAGTTGGGGAAATGTGATAGCACCACTTCAAAACTTTGAATAAATGTATATATATATAAGAAAATATATAAATGCATGTGAGAAAGTTAATATAACTCCTTAGATTGTTTTTAAGTTGAGATTACCTGTATAAGAAATTTCCCTGAAAATGTAAAAATACACTAACATTTTTTTGAGAAATGTGTTTCCATATTTTTCAACAGTTTACTTTTTGTGGCTTTATTATTTTCATTTTCCAAACAGCAATGCCTTCAGGAATTTTATCTTACAGCTGGCTATGCATTTAATATGCCAAATAAGGCAGAGATTAGTCCAGAGACATTTAGTTAAAGGGTCTGCCAATCAAATACAAACGTCAAAAACAGAATCCAAAGGAAGCTAGAAATTACTATCCACTTCATCTGATCTTTCATGAAAGGTGATATGCTCTGAGAAATTATAATTGAAGAAGACTCATCTAGACTTTGACACGCAACTTTATGAATCTGAATATGAACCCTTGAAGTGAACCGATGAATAGTTTGTCCAAAGGGTAAGAGTTTTCAAAGAAGCTGTCACACAAGACTTCATTTTTGTTTTATATAATCAGTTCCCAGTAATATTGACTCAATGTTCTTTAGATAAGCACTTAAACATGGATCATCAACCACCGTGTATACATACACCATTACTCCAAATCTTATCAAGTTCTTTAAGAAACTTCCCAACTCTTATTTCTGAGGGAAGAATGAGATGTTAATATTTAAATACCAGCTTTTGTGCCCAGCTTCTTGCTTTAATAGCTGTGTGGAATTGAACTGGTAACTGAATATTTAAAGATTAATACAATATCATTTTTATCTTTCGTTTTCCTTAGCAAAGTGTCTGCAGGTGGAAATGAAGTAACTTGATTTTGAGCACCAAATCGACTTGTAAAACTATACGTTGGGTGAAGGCTCAGTATTTTTTTAACAATTCTGCCTCAACTTCAATAGAAGAGTATCACGCTTATTATATTGACTTAATACTGTCTCTTCTTGTCTTTTGCATCTTGCAGAATCCACTTCCCCATTAGCTGCCCCATCACTTTATTGCATCTTACTTGCTTTAGTACTCCATAAACACTAATCTTATGGTATATTCACTTCATTCACCACAATAATCATAGAACTATAGAATCATAGAACCATAGAATGGTTTGGGTTGGAATGGACCTTAAAGACCATCTGGTTCCAACCCCCCTGCCATGGGCAGGAACACCTTCCACTAGACGAGGTTGCTCAAAGACCCATAGAGCCTGGCAAGTAACTTGCTTCTTGATGTAACATCTGAAAGCCAAAATCCAATAGGAAAAAGTGGAGGTCTTTCCCAAAAGCCCAGGAATCTGGGACATTAATAAGAAAGTACACTAAAACATGTACATAACAAGAAATCACTACACTAGGTATCTATCTCAGCAGTCTGTAGCAAGAGCTTCACTTACAGAGAAAAACTCTAGCCAAAAAAAAAAAGAATTTCTCCTGTTTCTGAACTGAGAGCAGGGTTCCTGGGGGGTGGGGTGGGGGGGAGTAGGGGCAGAAAGAGGCAGGCCAGGAGGCTGAGCACATGTGCCCAGGCATACAGGTTGCTGCACAAACTCCTGCAAGAGTTTGTTAGCAGCAGATGGACTTTTCTGAATAGAATTAGGGCCCTTTTAATTGAGATCTTAAATACAGCCTAGGTGGAGAGCCTGATAGACTCTATTAGGTATGTTTGAAATTAATAATATGCAATACAGGTTAAAAATAACATTGGTCACTGATATTGTTGTCTTTCAGTGCTAAAACATAGACATTCAGTTATTGGCAAAGCATGAAACCAGTGCCAAATGGGATGTTTCCATTCTTCTCCCTCCCAAGTACTCTTTTAGTTATAAACTCCTCTTGTCTGGTAGCTGAAGTGTGACACTCTTGGCCCTGTGCCACTCATTCATGTAGGGTGGTACCATGGCCTGCAGCAGGCAGGGAGTTCTTCCATTTGTCCCTTCTCCTTTCATCTGCACTTTGTAGGAGAACTTTCCCTCCAGTCACACCGTTTCAATGTCAGATACAGAGGCGTATCATTGCCTTGTCAGAAACAAACAGCTTGAGTTTTAGGACATCTTCTAGGTGGTCGTGTTTTCTTTATTGCAATGATACAAAACTCATAAAATGGAATGAACATTTCATGTGCCTGTTCAGGACTGTTTTGTAAATATGCATTTATTTTTAAAAAACACAGAAATACCTTCTCAAAGAAAAGAGGCCTGAAGAAAATTCATCTATTTTTAGCATTTTGGATGAAGATTTAAATGTTTCAGTTACTTTGCTGTAAAAGTAAATGAACGTAAGACTGTAATTAGTCAATCAAAATTATGATCTTCTAACTAAATGGCTCTCAGCTTAGAGATATGGGTCAACTGAGTGTATATTATCTTCTTGACTGAGATTTCTCCAGTTCTAGAAACATAATCACTTGGGTATATATATGTGTGAATTTTTATTGCTAATCTTTTATTCTCATCATGACTATTTGTGTTCATAAACTTTCCTTCATAAAGGAAATGTTATTTTAGGTTTTTTAGTTCTGTGTAATGATTTATGAACATGTATTGTTATTATGTGGATATATTGTATAATTTTCATGTATAGTGAGTTCTTGACTCATTATGTGGGGGTAATGTTTACATAGGAGTCCAGTCAGTTTACAGGAAGACAGCTGGTAGATATACCTATTTACAGTCCCTGAGACCTGATACAGAAATTATAAGTGGTGATTGTTTAGGTTATTGAATCCAATGTCAGTGACAAGTAAAAAGGATGTTAAAAGATTCTTTTGATCAAAATTTGCACCCTTAGGTCTCGGTTCTTTTGTTTATGCCACACAAATACATGCCTAGTGCCATTTTATATACTTCATGATACACTATCAAGTATGAAGGCCAGGTTGGACGAAGCCTTGGGTGACATGGTTTAGTGTGAGGTGTTCCTGCCCAAGGTAGGGAGGTTGGAACTAGATGATCTTAAGGTCCTTTCTAACCCTAACTATTCTATGATTCTATGAAGGCAAAAGAATCAAGTTAGAATACACAAATCCTTAGCATTGTATGGATTAACTTCACCTCAGAGGTCAAACTCCAGTCCAGTTAGCAAGCTATATGGTCCCACTAAGTAAGGAAAAGGTAGAGTGTACAAATATTAGCACATTTGTTAGACACTGAATATGTAAAAAATTATTATGAATCAAAATTATGAGGTTAGGTGGCACACTCACCTTGCAAAAATACAAATTCAGGGACTTGATTCATTGTCATAAACATGCACACATAGTTCCATTCACATAATCACAGAATCCTAAGGGTTGGAAGGGACCTCAAAAGATCATCTAGTCCAACCCTCCTGCAAGAGCAGGGTAACCTAGAGTACATCACACAGGAACTTGTCCAGGCGGGCCTTGAATATCTCCAATGTAGGAGACTCCACAGCCCCCCTGGGCAACCTGTTCCAGTGATCTGTCACTCTCACAGTAAAGAAATTTTTCCTGATGCTCACATGGAACCTCCTATGCTCCAGTTTACACCCATTGCCCCTTGTCCTGTCACTGGACATCACTGAAAAAAACCTAGCTCCATCATCCTGACACTCACCCTTTACATATTTGTAAACATTGATGAGGTCACCCCTCAGTCTCCTCTTCTCCAAGCTAAAGAGACCCAGCTCCCTCAGCCTCTCCTCATAAGAGAGATGTTCCATTCCCTTAATCACCTCTGTAGCTCTGCGCTGGACTCTTTCAAGCAATTTCCTGTCCTTCTTGAACTGAGGGGCTGAGAACTGGACAAATATTCCAGATGTGGCCTCACCAAGGCAGAGTAGAGGGGGAGGAGAACCTCTCTTGACCTACTAACCACACCCTTTCTAATGCACCCTAGGATGCCATTGGCCTTCTTGGCCACAAGGGCACATTGTTGGCTCATGGTCATTCTCTATCCACCAGGACCCCCAGGTCCCTTTCCCTTTCACTACCGTCCAGCAGGTCAACCCCCAACCTGTACTGGTACATGGGGTTGTTCTTCCCCAGATGCAAGACTCTACACTTGCCCTTGCTGAATTTCATCAAGTTCCTCTCCGCCCAACTCTCCAGCCTGTCCAGGTCTCGCTGAATGGCAGCACAGCCCTCTGGTGTGTCAGCCACTCCTCCCAGTTTAGTATCATCAGCAAACTTGCTGAGGGTACATTCAGTTCCCTCATCCAGGTCGTTGATGAAAATATTAAACAGCACTGGTCCCAGCACCGACGCCTGAGGGACTCCACTAGTCACAGACCTCCAGCTAGATTCTGCCCCATTGACCACAACTCTCTGCCTTCTTCCTTCCAACCAGTTCTTGATCCACCTCACTACCTGATCATCAAGCCCACACTTCCTTAGCTTATCTATGAAGATGCTGTGGGAGACAGTATCAAATGCCTTACTGAAATCAAGAAAAACCACATCTACCGCTCTACCATCATCCAGCCACCTAGTTACTTGCTCATAGAAGGCTATAAGGTTGGTCAAACATGACTTCCCCTCGGTAAAGCCATGTTGGCTGCTCTTAATGACCCCCTCATCCTTGATATGTCTAGAGATGGTGTCAAGAATAAGTTGTTCCATCACCTTTCCAGGGATGGAGGTAAGGCTGACCGGTCTATAATTACCCGGGTCCTCCTTCTTGCCCTTCTTATAGGCTGGCGTGACATTTGCCATCCTCCAACCCTCAGGCACCTCACCTGTTTCCCACCACTTACCAAAGATGATGGAGAGTGGCTCAGCAATGACCTCCGCCAGCTCCCTCAGCACCCTTGGGTGTATTCCATCCGGACCCATCAATTTATAGATGTCCAGATTACTTAACTGATCCCTAACCGAATCCTCATCCACCAAAGCAAACTCCTCCTTTATCCTGACTCCTTCCGGGGCTATAGGAATCTGGGTCCCCCGGGGAGAGTCTGCTGGAGTAAAGACAGAGGCAAAGAAGGCATTCAACACCTCTGTCTTCTTTATATCCTCTGTCTCCAGGGCACCCACCTTGTTCAGCAGTGGGCCTATACTGCTTCTTGTGTTAGTTTTATTTGCTATGTATTTGAAGAAGCCCTTTCTATTGTCCTTGACCAGACTTGCAAGATTAAGTTCCAAAGAGGCCTTAGCTGTCCTAATTGCCTTCCTACATTCTCTAACAGCGGTCCTATATTCCTCCCAAGTGGCCAGCCCCTCCTTCCATAATCCATAGATTCTCTTTTTCCCTATGACTTTGCCCAGCAGTTATTCCTCTTCTCTGTGGTTTTTTCTTTGCTTGTTGCTTGGATTTTGGTTGGGTTTTTTGTTTTTGGGTTTTTGTGTGTGTGTAAGTTTTGCGTGTTTTGTTTCCTTTTTTTATTTGTTTGTTTTGAGGGCTTTTTTGTGTGTTAGTTTGTTTGGTTTTTGTTTAGTCTGTTAAGAGAAGAGAAGGTCCAGGGAATGGATCCTTCTCACTTTGTTCTAAAATGACTGTAACTCATGGTCATTCTGAACCCTACATGGAAGCATGTAACAAATTGCTGCTTACATTTCTGAGGAGGCTCTAGATCTTACTGCTTCTTGTTCAGTTTTCAGGCAAAACTTTGGTGGTTCATAGGAACAATTCACTATTTATTGTTGCAAATCCTGGAAGGGAAAATGTCCTCATTCCAGTAGCACAGAATTAACTTGACCTCTGCTATTAGAATACTTCTTTATACGTGCAGCTACATCCCTCATTACAAATATATACTAAGAATGCACAAAATGAGAGTTTCATGGTTTCAGTACTCATAGTGGATGTAGGATTAAGACAGTAGTCTAAACAAGACTTCTCAGTTGTACAAAAGGCAAAAGTGATTTGAACTAAATTTTCCATGTGATTTCTCTTTGTGCAGTTTAGAAAACTCCCTTGATAGAAGTAGTGTCAAACCTGGTACACTGCAGTTTTAATTTCAAAAAACCCTGGCAAGCTTTGACAGGAGAAAAAAATAGTCTAAAAAAGAACCATTTAAAGGTTTCATTATATTTCCTGTGCAGTGCACCTAGGAATAAGCTGCCCACAGTCCTTTTAACCTTGCTTGAATTTATATACTTCTAATCAGAAAGGCTACATGTTCATATAAAGAAAGATGTTCCATTAGTACACAAGATCCTTCCAGTTTAGTCTGCATTCAGTTTGAATTCATTCTGACTGTATTAAATAAAAAAAAAAATTCCAAACCTTTTGAATACAGTTTATTGTGCTTACACAGTGTATTTTTTTCATACTTTCTAAGCACTGCTTAGTGTCATAACAGTTGTTACCACATATTGATGTGATACATCTTGTCAAAGGTCCACTTATGAACTCTATACTATGAGCTGATATTATACATTCGAATAACTGAAAAAGAAGGCTTGATATGATGTAACACTTCAAATGAAAGGCTCAATATTATGCTTTGACATAGCTCGCTGTAGCAGCTGCGACAAGAAGAAGCCATTAAGATGGATCATGGAACCATTAACAGAAAGATTTTTGACATGATCTATCTTAATAGCTCAATATCTGTACTGAAATAACACATTTTATCATGTTAGAGATCCATCTGTTAACAGCTCAAGGACCTCTACTGTATTGCTCTAAATATGTAAAGAGGAGCGCATTACACATATGCAAACTTGGCTTGCTTTGCCTTGTTGAGGAAGAAGGACAGGGACCTTGCAATCCTCCCTGACGCTTTTTCAGTCATCCTAAAACCACGTACTCCTTCCTAAGAGAGGGTTCTGGGCAGAGCACTCCAAGAGTAATTCACTCTCCCAAGAAGAATTGTAATTAGAGCTCCCACAATAGTTAAGCAGCTGGTGTTCTCTGACTGCTGCTTCATCAACTGTTTGTAATTGCTTCATTGTTCCCATGTGCTCCCTTCCAGCTGATGGCTTCTTCCACCTGTTGTCTCTCATTTTACACTTTGAATGTGAGCTGTTTTGCAGAAGTTATATTTATACGAGACATTCTGTGATAGCTCACAGGCAATCTCATAACACAAACTCCGTTTACAAATGATGATGATGATGTTGGTAATAATAATAACAACACTGCAAGATGAAACTTGTTTAAATAGACTGTTTCATTTCAAGTAGCTTGTTATAAGAGGCAGCTGAGTTCATGTTGCAGCCCAAATGAAAACACAAAGCTTTAAGGAATTCTACTCTGCTTTTGGTTGTGACTCTGGGAGACAGTCAGGAAGTTGGAGGCTATGTTAAAATGTTGCCTGAAAGAGATTTAGAGTGGCAAGCTATGAAACAGTCTCTGCTTGATTTCTTCTTTGCTCTGCAAACCAGGACTTTTTATAGGCTCAGACAAGTGTATCAAAGAAAACTGATTCCATCATCCTTATATGTTCCTTTCTGGAATACAGAATCACACTGAATTTTGGTTGGTCCAAAGGGGGACAACACAAAAGATGATTTTCAAAATTAAATGTGCAGATATTATGCCCATACATCCACATGTGCTAGCTCTGTAACCAGCTGCTGTAAAAAGCTGATCTCTAAGTGCCAGAACATGAACTACAATGGACATTTTTAAGATCAACAAAAATAATAAAGTTTATCCATTTCTGTGACAATAAAGAAAGAATTGTTGCATTGACCATTATGAAGCAAGGCCTTAAAATTTAACAAACTAGGAGCTTTTTGAAATGCTTTGTTTGTCTCTTTGTTCTGATGGTAGATGTTTGGTAGATGTAGTTTAATAGTTCTGGTATGGAAGTCAGCAGAATGCTATGGAAAAGATTTTTGCACATTTTCAAGGTTTGGGGTTTTTTTTGGGGGGGGAGTTAGTAGGATTTAATTTAATCTAATCTGTGATAATTACTGGGAGTCTTTCTCTAGAAAGTGATGCTTGAAAAATATTTTTTCTAATTAACATTTAAAATTAAAATACCGACAAAGGAGAACTAAATCCCACCTATACAGTAAGATGAATGTAGCGATTAAAACAAAATAAACAAGCAAAAAAAAAAGCAGAGCAATATTACCTACAAAAAAGCCTTTGCAATTTCCTCTTTATGCCTAGAAATTACCATAACATCATATTACCACAGAGACCTGACAGTTCTAAAGTAGGGAAGCATATTAGTAGCAGCTGCTACTAATGTTCAAAAACCATGTTAAAAATATCTGAAATAGCCCACCAAAACCCCCAGATGCTTCTTTCACGGTCTGCAACAACCAACAGGTGCCTAAAATCAGACTAGCTGAGAGTTCAATATCTGATTGTTACATATCAATAATAACTGAAATAAATCATAGAATCATAGAATAGTTACAGTTGGAAAGGACCTTTAGTTCCCACCCCCCGCCAAAGCCAGGGACACATCATACTAAACCAAGGCTCTCTCCAACCTGGCCTTGAACACTGCCAGAGATGGAGCATTCACAACTTCCTTGAGCAACCAATTCCAGTGCCTCACCACCCTCACAGTAAAGGAGGGTGGTGAGGCACCCTTATATCCAATCTAAACTTTCCATGTTTAAGTTTTGACCCATTACCCCTTGTCCTATCGCTACAGTCCCTAATGAAGAGTCCCTCTCCAGTGTCCTTACTTACAGGCCCTTTCAGACACTGGAAGGCTACTATGAGGTCTCCACGCAGCCTTCTCTTCTCCAGGCTGAACAGTCCCAACTTCCTCAGCCTGTCTTCATACGGGAGGTGCTCCAGTCCCCTGATCCTGAGGACACCAGAACTGCACACAATACTCCAGGTGAGGTCTCACAAGAGCAGAGTAGAGGGGCAGGATCACCTCCTTTGACCTGCTGGTCACACTCCTTTTGATGCAGCCCAGGATGCGGTTGGCTTTCTGGGCTGCGAGCACACACGGAAGCCAGCTCATGTTCAGTTTCTCATTGACCATCACCCCAAGACCTTCTCCACAGGGCTGCTCTGAATCTCTTCTTTGTCCAACCTGTAGCTGTGCCTGGAATTGCTCCGACCCAGGTGTAGGATCTTGCACTTGACATGGTTAAACTTCATAAGGTTGGCATCAGCCAAGTGTGTCAAGGTCCCTCTGGATGGCATTCCTTCCCTCCAGGGTATCAACCGAACCACACAGCTTGGTGTCATCGGCAAACTTGCTGAGGGCGCACTCAATCCCACTGTCCATGTCAACGACGAAGATGTTGAACAAGACCGGTCCCAACACCGATCCCTGAGGGACACCACTCATTACTGGTCTCCAGCTGGACACTGAGTCATTGACCACAACTCTTTGCATGTGGCCATCCAGCCAGTTCTTTATCCACTGAGTGGTCCACCCATCAAATTGATTTCTCTCCAATTTAGAGACAAGGATGTCGTGTGGGACAGTGTCGAACGCTTTGCACAAGTCCAGGTAGATGACATCAACTGCTCTACCCCTGTCCATCAGTTCTGTAGCCCCATCATGGAAGGTCACCAAATTGGTCAGGGAGGGTTTCCTCTTAGTGAAGCCATGCTGGCTGTCACCAGGCACCTTGTTGTTTTTCATGTTCCTTAACATGCCTTCCAGGAGAATCTGCTCCAAGATTTTGCAGGCACAGAGGTGAGAGACTGGTCTGTAGTTCCCTGGGTCATACATTTTCCCCTTCTTGAAAGTGGGGGTTATATTACCCATCTTCACCTGACTGCCACGATTTTTCAAATGTGATGGACAAATCATGGAATCCCAGGTTGGAAGGGACCTCAGGGAAATTAACTTCACCTGTAAGAAATTAATTCCACCTTGAATGTTTTGTTAGCTCAAAGGAAGTTGAATGGTGAAACAAACTGCTTAGAGGAGTACTCAAGTGACATCATCAAATCCTAAAAAAAACAACTTTGATTTATGACCTCAGGATGGAATAGATGAAGTTCTTTAATGATGTAAACCTGGTTTTAATTTAATGGCAGAACCATTCTGTTTGAGTTATTTTCATAATATACTTTGAAAATGTCAGTCACTGTAATCACCCAGTTTGAGAGGAAATATCTCAAGGTTTTCTTTTGGACTTATTCATCCTTCTCTACCCAGTGAATAAGCCTGTCATTGGCTAAAAGATTTGCTTATAATTCTGAAACCTCTGCTCTAGAAAAGGCAAAATGGGGTTTTGAAGTTATTTCTACACCTTCTATTCTCATAACTGCGGTGCTGGCTGCTTTGTAGAGAGCATCCTTCTCACTACATTTTCCCCCCAAATACTCTAAAGTTTTTTTTCATTTCATGAGAAGGGAAAACAAATGGTAAAGCATGGCGAATTCTTGTTTTGACAGCCAGTCCTATTTAACAGCCTATTGAGCCCATTTGCTGCTCACCTCCAGTGCTGTCCATAGAGGAATCTGAGAATTAACATGGTGTTTTTCTCCAGGTAAAGCTCTTAATTATCTTTTCTAAGCTCTGCTATGCTTTCCCACCTGTGGGGAAAAAACCTTACTGAAATTGATGCTTCTTTGGCCTGATGTTAATAAACTCTTTGTAGCTTTACTTCTGTTTAACTTGCAGGAGTCAATATAACACCATGTGTTAAAAGATCATGTTGATGCTTCCAAAATCTGGGGTGGGCGCGTCATTATTTAAGTCACACTTAGTTTGATCATTTTAACTGCAGGAGCTGTCTGTCAAAGGGTAGATTTCAGGCACATCCCACTGCTACCTTATTGTGTGTGAACTTTATGAGGCTGTACTGAGTCTGGTTGAAATAGAGTTAATTTCCACCATAGCAACTCTCATAATACTCTGCTTTCTATCAGTAGCAAAAAAGGTGTTGATAATATACCAGTGCTTTGACTGCTCCTCAGAAGTGCTCACACAACATCAGGGCTATAACTCCAATGTTCCTCCATCTCATCAGCCAGGCTGGGGATGGGCAAGGTCTTGGGAGGGGACAGAGCTGGCACAGCTGACCCAAAGTGACCAAAGGGATATTCCATAACATATAACATCTCCTCAGCAATAAAAGCCAATTGAAAGTAGCAAGAAAGGGGGACATTTATTATTTACTACATTTGTCTTCCAGAGCAACCACTGTGCATACTGAAGCCCAGCTTCCTGGAAAGTGGCTGAATGACACTAGATGATGGGGAGCATAAAATATTTTGTTTTACTTTGCTTCTGCATGTGATCTTCGCTTTTGCTTTATTAAACTGACTTTATCTTGACCGCCGAGTTTTTTTCCATCTTATGGTCTCCCCCCTTGTCCTGCTGAGGATAAGAGTGATAGAGTGACTTGGTGGGCAGCTGATGTCCAGCTGAGGTAACTTTTACTAATGACAATTTTATTGATGACTAAACAGCAGAGTTTTAAACTCAGGCAATATGTAAATTATATGATACTAAGGTGCTAAATTCTTATTTTTGTAAAAACATTAATAAGCAATATAACTATCTCAGCAAAAGAAAACAGACTGATTGCACTATGCCTACATAGGTGCACCTAGGAAGGCCTCTGAATACCATGTATACATACCAGAAGTGTCCCGATTTCTGAGTAAAACCCCAGGCACACAGTAGTCCTTTCCTGTGCTTTCATTTCCATGAACACAAAAGCAACCAGGTCTAGAGAGGGGTCAGAGTGTTTTCCAGCCATGTCGTCAGGGAGCAGAGATATTAAAATGGGTTACTACTTAAGTATACCTGAGGGTATACCTGATCGTTCGCAAATCATCCTTGTTAGTTTCCTCCCTTTAGGCTCCAGTCAAAGCCAAATCTGGCTGAAAGGGACTGTCCTCCTAAGCAGAGGAGATGTAAATTAGTTTATGTAATCTGGCCTTGGTGCACAGCTACACGTCTTTTCCTTAACAGCACAGACATAGCTGAAGAGATTTGACAGTAGCTCCTAAATTTTTTTTATTTCTTCTGTAATTTTCTGAAATATTTTCACTACAGTCACATTTTCCAGTAATTTTTGTGTTATTTTTGCCACATTCTGTTTGTTTTTCTGCAAGAGAAAATAGTATCACACAAACATTTCTCCTTATCTGCTCAAATCTAAGTGCCCATGAGCATTCACCTAGAGTACTGCATCCGTCCCTGCAGTCCTCAATACAGGAAAGACATTGACCTGTTGCAGTGGGTCCAGAGGAGGGCCACAGAAATGACCAGAGGGATGGAACAGCTCTGCTATGAGAAATGGCTGAAAGAGTTGGGATTGTTCAGCCTGGAGAAAAGAAGGCTTTGGGGAGACCTTATTGTGGCCTTTAGTTCTTAAAAGGGGCCTATAAGAAAGATGGGGAGAGCCGGGCCTGTTGTGATAGGATGAGGGTTGATGGCAATTGGACTGCTTCAGTTAATTCCTTCCTTCTTAATGTTGCCTTGCAGGCACAGACCATAATGAGCCAAGAAACTTGGAAGAAATAAAAAGTTCAAAATATTTAGAACTTTTTTTTTTTTTTTAATTTAAAAAAGTCACATTCAACTTGAAAGAGTTTACAGTTCTTGGAATTATTTAGTGCTTATTGGTTCATTTGGATCCATGAATGCTGATGAAAATTTGACTGTGGAATTGTAAAACAAAGAACTAAAGAACACATTATTTGTGGGGAGTTCTGAATAGCAGGGTATCATTTTTCAGAAGTTATAACTAAGACTTCTATTTTTTTCCTTCTATATCTGTTTCCTCAGCCTGGTAAATTGAAAACAACTTTTTATTTTGCAAACTAGCACTAACACAGGCAGAAGATGGTGCATCTTTGCCTTTTAATGGGATAAGGAGATATTTAGGCCACTTACACAGAGAACCTCTGGGGAAAATCACACATCCTGAATTAAGGTAGATTACTGAGGAGCTGGAGTTGGGAGCAGCCATCTGCAGACTGGGTCCAATTTAAGATGTGAACTGCTGTTTGGATCTACCTGTTTGTCTGCAGAGACCATCAGGGAGCCTAGGCTGATAAAATCTACTACCTCTTTAAGTTTCTGAAGTTCATTTGAAGAAGTGTGGGCTCATGGGTCCATCCTGGCACACAATACTGGAGCACAGACTGACTGTGAGGCACAGAACATGGCTTTTCCTTCCTCAAACACACAAGGCTTTGGAGTCAAGCCTGAGTAAAGGACCCTGTGTGTTGGGAAGGTGGCAGGGCTGCCCCCTGTTATTGCAAAGGGAACAGAAGGGAGATAAAGAGGCAAAGAGATCTGCATTCCCCCCTAGGACTGCAGAAAAAAGGGAAGGTACTTTTAATTAGAGCTATGAAAAGATGTTAAATACAGTATGAGTTCTTGACTAGAATGGGGTGAACTATTCCCATCAAATGATTTATTTGATAAGTCCCATTTAATAATCAATAATCCTACATATGGAGCTTGGTTGGTATTTGTGTGGCTTGACTACACAAACATATCTGATCATACAGACTCGACAAATAACCCTGCTTTAAGTGTGCTTGTAACTCATCATTATTTGCCTTTTGTGGTGTGTGTTTTGAGCATCAAATTTTCATGGTATTGTTTTTACTTTTTTATGAGGTGCCAAAAACTTTTTTCAGGAGGTGAAAGAGAATTGCTGATAGTCTGGTGAATGCTTCTTATAAAGCCCTCATGTGAGCACTCTCAGAGGAGAACTTCCTTGGGCTTTCACTTTCTTTCAGCTTCTCAGTAAAGCACAACATTACTTATGTTTCCTCACAAGAAGCACAGTGAAAAAACTGTGAATACTATTAGAGAATATTTGCAGGTTTAATCTGTTTTCTCCGCTTTTGCTTAGGTTGTCTTCATGCTATTTTGTGGTGTTTTCATTCTGATACTTTCTTGTCTGACTGTAGTATTTCCTCCTAAGACTACATTCTTCTCCGTATACTGTGACTGATACCAAAATGTTGCACGTAGATATTCTGTGGTTCTAAGCAAACCACTTTCCTTTGTCTTGAAATAAAAATGTTAAATTTGCAAGAGCAGCTGCATCCTGTCCTCCCAGGTTCATCTAAGTACAATAATTCTATACAAAAAAGAAATTATACTTGGTTTTACATCTGTTTTTATATATAAAGATAGAAGAATCATTGCTTTACTTAGTAGCAGTTTTATTCTGAGCTCTCAATCTTTTATTGTCCTAATTAATAGCCTTGAAATAGGCTCCACTGTGACACAACATGCAGTCAGCATGCAGATTATACATTTTTATATCCAAGGCACGAACCCTCTATTTTCTTTTTAAGAGCTCTGTTATTTGAGCCAAGGTGAATCACCAGCTTTTATCTTCATCTCTTGACTGCTGCTTAAGAGGATTAGTGGCACTGGTTAGCTTTGCGAGGACAGCTAAGAGTAGCCAGATCAATTGCAACTCAAAGCCAGAAATCAATGAAATGTGTCTCAGTAAATCTGACTGATCCATGGGGCACTATCGAGTGCAGTATCCTGGCCTTACTCTGTTACAAGATTAGACCCAGAAATAACCATAAGTGAGATCCCCTCTGCTCTTTTAAAGCACTCTACACTCCTGTTGCCATTCTGTAGTGAAGAAACTTCAGATGGATGAAGCAAAACCAATGCCACTATGCAAATACATGAAGCTTCAACCTTTGCGTCCTCTGCTGAGGGAGGAAGACAAAGATCATTTTAGCCTTGTCTGCAAAGAGATGGAATAAGGTCTGCAAATTTAGGAGTGGTGTCACCCTAGCTAGAAACAGAAAAGCATATGCAGGATAGAGGGACAAACTGCAATCAGTGAAACCTTCACTAATTTTTTCTTTCAATTTACTGCCATTTGGGATCTTGCCATAACATTGCTGAGGGGCTCTAATAACCAGAGGCCCTGAATACCCTTCAGAAAGGCAAGTGAAGGAAGAAAACTACTCTTACGAGTTCAATTTGCTGTGTAATTTTTTTATGGTGGGGCTGTGCATAGTTGAGCACTTCCTCAACTGGAGGGGTGCAGAACGAAACTCAGGCCTGCTGCGCAGTGCAGACTAACCTGTTCCAAGAGGACAGTGCTGCCAGTGAAAAACACATACCCTATGAGTCCTGATTTTGCACACTGCAAAGGCACAAACAGCTACTTTACTCTGGCTGTGCAATAGTGCAGCAGTTACAGCAATACAGCCCAAGTGAGTGGCTGGTCAGCCCACCAGCTCATACACAAAGTGTGGTTAGCAAAGGTGAGGAAAACCCAGGAAGAAGATAAAAAGGGGTGTAAAATGGTGTGGGATATCACCTTGCTGATAGCTCTGGGCTGTGCTAGTGTCAAATGTTAAGAAGGTTTTGTGAGGGGGTAGTTCAAAACTCTCAAGCCTTTATGCTCCTTTAACAAGAAAAGCTACTTCTGCAGGATACTCACACCTGTCTGAAGGGAAAATTGTACCTTTATTTCTGGAGGATTGAGCATCCACAAACGCCACTGTAGTCAGTAACAGCACTGTTATACACTTTTATGTTATACACTGTTCTGCTTAGTAACTTATATATATATACACAGGATTACGTATTCACAAGATATCTGTGTTCATAAATACGGGTAAAGAACATTTGCTAAAGCTCCCTTCCTCCAATATTGCCAGCACTGCTTAACAAACATATTAGTCTAATGAATGTAAATGACTGCTGGAATGGCATATTCTTTACTTAAAAAAAAAGTTGAAATATTTTGTTATCTGATATACAGAGATCCATAAAACCAGCTATTAGCTTTGGAATGAGAGTACAATGTGGAGTTTATTAAATGAAGGAATACAACAATATTACTTTTATGTACTGTATATTGATTTCCATGGTTAAGGATTAGCACACACATTGTAATAAGAAGCTCTCAATATGGAATCAGAGACTGCCAGCATGGGTGCAATAAACTTTTCAGAATGGTTCATAAGATTATACTAATTAGGGATAATCCGATTTGAACAATTTTTATCTTCTCTAAAAGTAATATGATGTCACTCTATGGGAAGAGTCACTACCCAGGCTCCGGGGATATACTAAAAAAACCACACATGTTATCTGTAATATTAGAAATTATGGCTGATCCATGAGACATTCTTAGATCTACCCTTCTCCTCTCAAAAGATCCACCATATAGACTGTTAAGCCCCCATAATTATCTCCCCTACTTGTGACAAGCATGGGCTAATCAGTCTCTGAGGGAGTTTTCCTGCAGATCATTGAGAAACGTGTGTATGCTTCACATTGCTTATCAAGCTATTTTGTACGCTGATTCACATAACAGCTGACGAAAGTTCATTATCCTCATCTGGACTAGAATAACTCCAAATTAAGGAAAACTAGATCAGCTTTTTTCCCCGCTTTTCTTTTTCTTTTTATTTCTTTTTTCTTATTTTTTTTTAATAGAGAACAAAAAATATATCTAGCTTGCATTGCAACAAAGAAGATCTCAGCTAAAAAAAGGCAAGCTAAGTTCTAGCTGACTTTAATCCCATATTAAAAGATTAGAAAAAACATCTGAAGAAATCAGAGATAGTCTAATTGAGGTTCTCGCCTTTAATCCTGTGAGTAGACTCCCCCTTGGATACCAAGATCTGTCAGTGCATAGTCTTGGGAATTCTCTAAGGAAAAATAAACCACAAGAAATGGACATACAACATGCTCTCTCACATTTAAAAAGAGAGAGAAAGAAAGTAAAGAAATCTCATAGATGGCAATATCAAAACCTATTCTTTCTTAAGAAAGAGAAAAAATAAAAGTGGTAGGATATAAAATGAAAACAAAGAAGTAGATTAGAAAAGCCACAGTTATTTCAGAAGTTCTTTGATAACACCTACAAATGTAACCCAAAAGCAAATCAATTGGGTTGGTTCTGCTTTCCTCATTCAGATCAAAATGCCATTTGTAGGAGCATCATTGTTTTTTTGCTAGTAATTGCATTTCCATCCTGCTACTTGCAATATAAGTGTATTAAAAAGAATCTTGCAATTAGCCTTTTAGAATTATATTTAAAATAAACTGTGGAATAACTATTGTAGAAGAAAACCATACACTAGATATATATTTTTTATTTATATTTGTCTGACAAAAAAAGGGCAAAATAATGTATAAAAAGAATGATTAGTGCAAATTCACTGTAACTGCAAGCCCAATTTTGTCATATTAAAAAGTACTAAAGGAAGAGACACTCTATAACAGTGAAAACCAAACCCACTAACATTATGCCGGTAATCAGTCAATAAAGAAACACCATTTTGAAAGCAAGTGACTAATATGACAATCTATCCATTTGATTGTAAAGATGCTACTTACAGGCTAGAATTTGAATTTAAACAATTGCACACCATGTTACTGTTTAAGTCACCACTGTTTAAAAACCTGTACTTTCTTGAAAGCTTTCTTTTTTTTCCTATTTGATGATATCCCCTAGTAGTGGGGTTAAACACATTTTTTTAGTGGCTATAACATAGTGGACACATTGAGATGCACTTGGTTGATGAATAGTTATTCAATATTTTAGTAAAGAGAAAATTAAGAATTTCTTGATAAATGGACAAATTTAATAGCACTTTGTAAACCTGAACAAAGCTGGAAGAGTGAGATTTTAGAGTTGTGCTTTCAGGATGTATGTTTATGTAAAAACAAAGAGAAGAGGAGTAAAGCATGAGAAAAAAAACCACCCCAAAACAAAACAAAAAAGCCCTCCAAAGCCTAATCAAAATGTATTTCAGTATGAAAAATCAAGGTAACATTGCAAGCAGATACAATAAACATAAAAGAGGTTCAGAACTACTATTTTTATAGCCTGGAAAATTACTGTGATTCATGTTTCTAAATTATGTAAAGATATATGGATAATGGAAACATGAACTGTATAAACATAAATGTGTTTGACTTCCATTCAACATGTTCTATATTAATATATAGCAGGGTTAAAGCATTGCATGTTCAGAAAGTTTTCTTTTATTTCTCCTATAAATAAATTCAAGACACAAGGATGTCATTCTGAAAATTTTAATGCACAATTTAATATTTTATTAACAATGGTTAAGAAAAAGATTCATATGCTTCAGTAATCTTGTTACAAGGCACTACAAAATGTGGTAGGAATCACTGTAAGTCAGCAAGTTCCTACTGCTTGGCATAGACTGTGAACAAAATAAAACAGTCTAATGCTCTTATTATTTCAAAACTCAGAGCAACAGTGGGGGAAAAAAAAAACCTCTAAATGTGCCTTATCCAACATGCCTGGCATTGGCAGAATTTGCTTTTTAAAAGGAAAGCTTTGTCTGTGTAATATGTATAAGAAGTGACATTGCAGAGTAGAAGAACAACAGAACCCAAATCCCAGGTCTCCAAGAACCTTGTGGATAGGATGAGTACCCTAAATTGACATTGACTTAAACAAGAGCAGAAGGTACTAAACATGCGTCGAATTCAACAGTAGTTGAGTTTCTCAGCACTTTGACAGATCAAGACCCCATGTTTTATTTTGTCTTTCATAACAAACAATGCCCTAAGGCAAGTATGTACAGTAGGTGTTTTGCATAAAGTTAATTGTTCACTATACATAAAGATGACTCCTGAATTTTAATGAGACTCAGTCACACACTGACCCAGTCACATTGTTTTGTGGAGTGGACTTCTTGGTAGATATCAACAGTACAAAATGATTGAGTGTATGATTTT
Organism: Pezoporus occidentalis; assembly: GCF_034315485.1. Lineage (NCBI taxonomy): Eukaryota > Metazoa > Chordata > Aves > Psittaciformes > Psittacidae > Pezoporus > Pezoporus occidentalis. The sequence goes on from NW_026915835.1 coordinate 13,374,327, forward strand.
TTTCTCATTTAAGGGTAGTGCTAAGTTTGATGAGAACTAAGCCCATGTGGGGCTGCATTAATTCTGCAAGGGGAGTGGGAAGGAATGTTGTGCTTTGATGACTGAAGCACATAATATATATTTTACTGTAATATCTGCTTGCAAGTTGTGTGGAAGCCAAGCCATCCCCGTTTTCTTGCACAAATCAAATAAAGAATAAACACAGTGCACATTTTATATGAAGCAATGAGGGATTTCATTTGCTAGTGTTTGATTGAAGAATTGTGTAGCAGTTTTGTATGATACAGTAATATTTAATTTTATTACAGTATGCAATTTCGGTAATATTCTTCCAACGGCGCTAGTAAATTTTTTTAGAAGTTTCTTACAGGTATCTCTACTGAAAGCTAACACATTCATAATGGACCCATATTTCCTTTTACAGATTTGATAACCTATTAGAACTGCTTGCTTCAATATGGTCTATTATCTGAAATCCTCCCTGCAATGATACTTAAGACCAGTGACTTCAAATTAATATAAGGTAGCTGGGATGAAAACCCTCTGTGCACAGTATAATTCTAGTAAATGACAAAATAATTGAATAACACATGCAGCAGACTCCAAAGGCAGATATTTACGGTAATGTAACACACAATAATATTATGTGAAGAGGAGGAAAAAGCAGCTTCTGCTCTAAGATGTCTGCATTTATTGCTTCTATTGAAATGTCATCTATCAAGGCACGTAATTTAATCTATATGTGGTAGAAGCATGACTCCTAGGAAAGTGGCTAGCACTGTGACCATTCATTGCTGATGTGAGAGAAAAAAGATCTTCCATTCTGTTAAAATAAATACTCCAGTTTTGCCTTTGCCTTTGTGCTGATCCATTGATTAGGAGGCGTTATACCTTTTTTACTAAAAAAACATTACTGTGGGATTGCCTTGGGCTTTTCAGATGATGAGGATGTCTAATTGAAGCAGTTCTGGTAGTGGAGCATGCTAAATTGAAGTACCATATCAGTGATGTATCAAGTAAAGAGAATTAAAAAACTTACTTGTTTCTATAGTACGTGAAATTTTTCTTGGCAACCTTTAAGGCTAATACAGGTAAAAAGACATGGTGACTTGAATGCACATCTGAGGTACTGATGGAAGCTTATGGTATAAAAAAAAAAATATAAAGAAAACCTTGACAGATACCTTTGTTAAATATTTTATAAAGATGTCAGTTATGCATCTGCCTGTTTTCTTTCTCTCCAAATTAATAAAATTAAGTGTAGATCTCTTAAAGCGATGCTTTCAGATCAAGAAAAAAAATCTTTATGTAAATTATTTTCACATATATAAAAGATTTTTAGTGATGAAATTTCTGAAGCTCTTAACATTCAGGACAAAGCTAATTTGTTTTGAACAATTTATTCTTGCTTTGTTGGTCATGAAGTGAACCCTTGATTTTAAATTTGAGTTATCAAAACATTCCTATAATGACCAATTTGTTGAACAAATGACCATTATGACTCACTCTCTGGTTGGGTTTAACTGACAGGGGACAGATATATTAAACTTAGATGTAATATTTATAAACACTAAAATGTTTCAATTTCTACTCCAGAAGGAGGTCTCTCCTTCAGGCTGGCCTTCTGCTGAAGCCCTGTGTGTGATCTGGCCCCTCTCACTGTAACTACCACTAGATCATAAGGGGAATCTGAACAGTTAGCTTGTGCTCCTAAGTGTAGTTTTCAGTGATGTCTCCAAAGCTCCAGCTAATTCTTAATCCGCTGGTACATTTAAAGCAAAGCACCAGTTTGATGGCCTAAATTGAGCCACAAAGGCAGGGCACTCATTAGTGCAACCCCAAGACCAAACCTCTTCTCTCTCATCAAGGTAGCAGTGCACTAACACAGCTTTCCTGTGCTTAGCTCTGGGGTCCAACCGTTTGCAACTGAGTAGGGATCTTTTTGTTTCAGTTCATAGGAACAGCTGAACAAAAACTAATGTGCATGGACAGAGAGAGGTCCAGTAAGAGCATCTTCACTGTGGCGTTTTTGCAAGGCTAGGTCCTGAGATTAACAGCAAGGAAAGATTTCTACAAGAGAATGGACTGCCAGCAAGGATGCACAAAATAGTACCCTGAACATTGTGTGACTAACTGTTCTAATAGCTTGACCTGATGTAGTTTATAGTCTAGATTTTGAAGGCACAGGCGTAGCCCCAGAAAGGGAGATCTCAGCAGATAGAGATCAGTAGAAACACAGCTACTCTTTTTTCTCTGAAGAAAAATCAATACTATGTTTTTTGGATTTTTTTTCCTTCTTTGGTTTAGCATCTTGGTTCAGAGTTAGGAGCACTAATTCACACACTTCAAAATGTTCTGAAGTTTTATTCACATACTTTCCCAAAGATGAACTTTTACCCAGTGCTGTGTGAAATCATCCCTTATTCCACTGAAATGTGAAAGTGCACCCAGAGAAGGTTTAGAAAAAAGTAAGCAAACGTTAAGGCTTGCTTAAAGAGGACACAGTTGTATTTTGCAACACCTGACTTGACTTTTTTACTAGTGTGGCCTTTTTATACTTGCATGGCATTGAAACATCTAAACTATAATGCGTGCATGTGTATTACCCAAGATACGTTTTTCCTGCAGCTTGCAATGTTGGTGTTGCTTTTATAGAAATAAAAATTAAAAGAAAAAATAAATTGTCATTTTCATGTTAATTCTGCTGCTGAAATTGCTTTCTGACTGTCGTGGTTTAAACCCTAGCCAGACAGCTTGTTCACTCACTCCCAGTGAGTGGTGCCGGGCTGAGAGCAATCGAGGGCCCCCCCGCCCAGGGCTCTCCCCTTCCCCGCTCCCAGAGGGATGGGGAGGAGAATCAAAAGAGTGCAACTCCCATGGGCTGAGACAAGAACAGTCCAGCAACCAATGTACAACACAAATCACCACTGCTTCTACCAACTACAGCAATGATAAGAGAAAATAACAAGGGAAGAGAATACAATACAATACCACTCGCCAAGAAACGAGTCCGACCCAGAAGCCTTCCGGGTAACTCCCAGCTACCTCCCGCCCTGGGCATGACATGCTGTGGTATGGAATACCTCCCTGGCTAGTGTGGGTCAGGCTCTGCTTCCTCCCAGCTTCCCCTCCTCCCTGGCAGAGCATGAGCCTCACAAAGTCCTTGGTCAGGGTAAACATCACTTAGCAACAACCGAAAACATCGGTATCACCAGCACTGTTCCCATGCTGGAAGTCAAAACACAGCACTGCACCAGCTACCAAGAAGGAGAAAAAAATGACTGCTACTGCTGAACCCAGGACACTGACCTTAAAAGACAGGTTCTAGATTTTTTTTTTTTCTTTTGACTTTCAGGAATGATTGTAACTTACATACCTAGACTAAACTTTCTTTGACATCCTGATCAGACTACTGTCTTTGTGTTTCATTTAATTGTGAGCACAGATATCTGTTCCATATTGCCATTTTGTCCATTAGATATTTACTGAAGGTGTTTATGCTTTTGCTATCCCAATTTTTAATAATTTAAATTTTATTGTTTTCATTTTAGTAGAATTTTGTTCTGTCAGAATGAGATAAATATGCATTTTCACAAGTTTATCAATTTGATTGTTTAGATGATAGGTGTTCTTGTTAGGAAATTAAAAATATTAATAACATTTTATGAAATAAACTACACCATGAAACTAACAAACTTGCGTTTTTTTGCATCCTTTACATGGACATTATTTAGCCTCCTGTGAATATTCCTTTTCCTTGTATGCTTGTAAAATGTCTTTCACAAAAGTAAATGACTTGATAACTGCAGCCATACAGCTTGCAAAGTATTCCTTCACCTGAATACTGATGCAATTAAAATAAAAGTGGTATTCCTAGGAAAATTACACACCTAATGATTTCTGGTGCTACTTGCTATATGCAGACATCCTCAAACATCAAACAGATGTAACAAAAATTGTGAATTTAAGATGGTTCTCTTTGCAGTGTTGAAAGAGTATTATGGTTTTAGGAAGCCATACCAACATCAGAACTGTGTAAAGTTGAAGTTTACACTCATTATTCATGCACACTAGGCAGCATGGGGAAAGGTAAATCTATGAGCAAAAGACCAACAGAAATATTGTGGTAGCCTGTTCAATTGCTGGCACTCGTAGGTCTTTTTGCAGGAGTGTAGGGATTAATGTGCTAAGTACTGTAGAAATTGTGCATTATTTTCAGAAATTTTGGAAAACAGGAAGAGTGATAAGCTGCTTCTTTTAAAGTATCTTTCACTTTTCTCTGTCCTCTTTACACACAAGTAATTTCTCTTTCTGTGTCAGACAAGGGTTACCCTTTCCTGCATCATTCTCTTTTCATTAGGCCTTTCCCCATTTTTACATCCTGAAAGGACAAGTTACTGTCACAAAGCCTGGTTTATTTATTCAGAATCCCCTACTGTGCTTGCTTAGACAAGAATATTTCAGTGTTCAGTGGTTCAGTTAAGCTGTTCAATTACTCTACAGGTGGGAGACTACTATGCATGCCAAATGTCCTGAAAATTTTTAAAGTGAAATTGAACAGTAAGGTCAAAAGAGAAAGGCTGCAAAAAATATTTGAACATTTGCTTCTATTGAATATTTCACCCATTCATCTCTTAAAACTGATCACAGTTAAGGGAAGACTTCACTATCAAGCCACAATACCTTCTGAAGGGATGCACAGATAGACACCATGATTTGCATTGTTTCCTCCTATGCTTGCAAGTTCCTGCTTCACAGAATTTCTACATTTGTGACACTCAAATGCAGCAATATACAATCCTTGTTTTCTTGTGCTCTGGTGAGATTTTGCTTTTCTAGCTCTTTCGCTATATCACCTTTAGCTTTCCCACCAAATTGAAGCTTTTTGGTTACATCTTGATTTTTCTCTCATCCTTGGATTCACTAGTCTATCTCATATCACTTCTTTCTGATATGGTTTCTACTCCTCACTTTGGTGTAGTTACTTTCCAGCTTCTGTCCAGCTCTTGTGTTTGGAATGGCCCTTTTTTTCTTCTTTTTTAATATGCACTTTCTTTCATACTGACTCCTTTTACTTGCAACCCTTTCTGTCTTTCTTTGCACCCTTCCTTTTAGAGCTGTTCTCAAAACATTTTTCATCTCGGTATGACAGCAGAAAATTTATGTACAATATCACAGATTTTGAACAGTACAGAGGTATTTATCTGAGCTAAACCATTACCTTCCTGAATCTGTGACTTGAGGTAGGAACATCTTACCAGAAGGAGACATCTGAAATTATTCAGGTGAATAGCACACTAGCAATGCCCATTTCTTTGCAATAGTAGAAAAGGGAGCCAGGGTCACTAGCTTACTATAGCTATCTATACTGTAGACACCTAATTCACAGAAGAATCTCATCATACATACTAACATTTTAAATAAGTGACATTCTGCTTATTTAAACAACTGTGAATATGTGCATAGTGATACCTGTTAAGTTTTAGATGTTAGGTATAAGGGAATATTGACACTTTTTTGTTAAATACTCAAATGTAAAATGATAAAAATTGAAATATAAAAAGGAGAAAGTTTATTTTTAGCTTTTCTTTCTCATCTGTCATGCTATATTAGAGGGACATGATACATCTTTTATTTTCTTAGTTGAAAACTGGAGGTGAAGAAAGCTAGATCTCGGGAAGCCTGATGTAAATAAGAGGTGAATTATGCCCACATCCTTAATTTGATCCTGAAATTAATCTTCTGAGTAGTATAATCTGACAGATAATTGAGAATTTTCAATAATGTTTATTGTCTTCTGCATTATTCTTATTACTATTTCTACTGGTTTAAAGTCTTGGGAGGTAAAGTAGACTGGCATTCTTTTGCATATTCTGCATCTTACTGAAGAACCAGGAAGAAAAAGTTGGACTCTGTAGAAAAATTTGCAGTTTTATGTAAGGCAAAATGCAGCTAGAAAGGACATCCAGCTAGTTACAAAGTACAATGAAAATACGGCATTTATTAAGAAAGGCCTAATTTTATAAATCAGTAAAGCCATTTTTTTCAGTCAAAATTCTCTTCTGCACAAACCTCTAAAATTCTTGAGCAATGAAGTAATTATATTCAGAAATCAGCATAATTATGATGCTATGTAAAATCTTTTCTTAGGAGTATTATTAAATTGATTGATAAAGCTGAATCTAATTCAGTTCTTTAAACTTCAGAGTTAGCATTTTGTGCCACTAAGTTACAGACCCAACACAAAGTAAAATTATAGACTAAAATTCATTACTAATCTATGGCCTAGAGATGACAGAAATATAAATTGAAGATATTCTTAAAATGAATGTTTAGCTAACTGGGTAAATTGAAATTAACTGTGTACTAAATTAAAAAAGAAAAAATCACCTTAGAAGCAGTTTTTACAAAAAAATTCTCAACTAATGAGTTATAATTTATGTTAGAATATAGATTTCAGTGCTAACATTTGATCAGTTTTAATGCTTTTAAATCCAAGCTCTGTCTTAGTCCCTAGCTATTGCTCAGATATCAGGCTTGTAGTGCTCAGCAGAGATATAAACCTCTAAGTCTCAAAGCTATATCTAAAAAAGTGGCACGATACTTCAGAGCAGGGTGCTGTATTACCTAATCTTCAGTTATCTGGCTCTTAAATACAATTCAAATACCTAAACTGGACATAATTTCTCTAAATAACGCATAAGAACAATAAATACCTCACAATGGGCTTTAAAACCATTAGCAGACTGTGAGAATTTGTCTTCAATCTAACTCTGTGTAATAGAAGAGACAACTTTGAACATGGAGGTGACTTCTATATAACAATGTTGGGACTGGAAAACTGATCTAATTATAGATCTCTCCTAGGTACCTCTTAATATAAAGGGGTTGAAGGGGTATTTTTCCATGCACATTTTGGGATTAGAGTGCCCTAATCGCCAACAATAGATTAGCACAGCAGGGGCCAGAGATTTGCCTTTCTCTGTTGGATCAAAGGCATTGTGCAGCCAGGAAGGCATTCAGAGGGAGCAAAGAGAAAGCAAGGAGCAAAGCTGTTTCTGCTAACACTTAAGACATCCAGCCAATGAATCCGTTTCACTGGCACTTTCAGTTTTGGATGTAAGGAGCCTATTACACATATAATCTCACAATATATATGTTTGCATATGTGTATATTTGTTTATAAAGCCCTGCTGAATTATAGTCTTCCCTGACTATTCCTTGTTTTGGTCTACCAAATTCCTCTGTTTTGACACTGACTTTTAGCCACTGTCACAGTTTTACTAATTGTTTATAAAACTTCAAAGGATTAGTGTAGAAAACTCTTATTTTACTATTTATCCCTCAAATGTTTCTCATCTCAGTTTCAATGATGTTAGTTGGAGCTAACTACCTGTGAGCAAGAAGGCTATATATATATTTTTCCACCAAATTATTGAAAATACTTTCATTGACCTGCAGGATTGTAAACTGTTAATATCTGGCCTGCATGTGGAATGAACACCCCCCACACCCCACCCCCCCCCCCAGATTAAAAACCTAACTTCTCTGTATTCTAGACAAGCAGAGTTAAGCAACTCAGAAAAGTAATGCTAGATTCCTGCATGTTGAATCAGAGGCCATTATCCAAGAAAAAATGCTAAGGAATAGGGTCTCTGTGGCAGCCTGTCCATTTCCTGAGTTCGTAAACTGTATCAGGACTACAAAGCAAGTTCTTCTTGTCTCTGTAAAATCTTCTTTCAAATATGGTTCCTGCTCATCTAGAAGAGGATTAAAGAGATTCCCTCATTTCAAAGTGCAGATGTGCCATACTTCATTTATACATGAGTTAAGCTTGTTTTGCATCCACATCTCCTGTCTTCCAAGAGCTCTTGGCTCTTACTGAAAATGGATTACAGTAAAATAAGGTACAAGGTTCACAAGGCCAGGAGTAGCACAAGCAAGGAGGCCATCCCTGTAAACTAGAAAGGCTGGATATCATGGGGGGCACAGTGTTTCCCTGATACTTGCTGTCTCTGAGGAGCTACAAATGGCTCCACTTTGTTCTTCTCTCATGTTTTAAAAGAAAAGTAACTGTGACTATCTTAAGTCTGATCCTATCAGTGTATGTTATATGTGGTGGACCCTGTTTTAAGCACATCTTCAAATCGTGTTTTAACAGTAGTAAAGCAGATGGATGTTAATTTATTTTTACATCAGGTTAACTGCAGGACTATGTGCTTAAATACGTAGTAAGGTAACGCAAGTCATATGTCTGCCATGTGAATAGGTATAACACAGAAAGGTTTAGATGTGAAATAAAGGTGCCATTGGACAATGTTCTACCTTACTGCATGAGTTAATCCCTTGTAAATTAATGGGTTACACATTACCCACAACAATATAATCTTGCCTATGTCCAAAAAACCATGTTACCTATGGTAAGGGACTAAATATGTGAAAATACCAAAGCATATAACACAAGATTATGAATCAGAGGTGCATCACAAGCCTTACGATAATGACTTCTGAAGTTACAACATGGAGGTTGGTATTTTTTTTGTTTGTTTGTTTTTTTGTAGGTTTGAATTCACCTAATTCATTAATCTAATAATTATTGTCCTTGAAAATAAGAGAAATGAATGATGGTCGGTTGCATGTGATCTCTGAAGACATGCATCTTGAGAACACGGAAAGTTACAATTGCAGTTATAAAAACCCTGAATTTAATTTTCTGCCTTCCTGGCACTTTGTGTCATGAGTGACTTTTAGTTGTGCTAACTCCTCTGTATGCCAGCAATGAAGAAAACAGGACAATGAGAACTGACTTTTGCTACTTTCTGAATCTTAATTACAGTAGCAGGGGTTTCAATTTCTGAAAGGGTCCAGGTAGACTACAGGAATGATATGGAAAGGATGGTAGACTTTTGAAGTCTTGTGAAGCCAACATCATAGATGTATATTGAGGTATTTGAAAGAAAAGAGAGAGTTTGTTATTTGAGCCATTATTACCTTTTGTACTGGAAATTTTTCTGTAAGTGGGACTATAATACAACTGAAATGACAGAAGAGACACTTCCAGGATTGCTGTGCAGCTCTACTACCAGGATACAGATAAATTCAGAGGTTCTTTTGCAGGTATTAGTTGTAAATATCAGTTGATGTGATGTTTGGTTGCATCGAACTGGAGTTAATAGTCTTTCATTAAACAGACAAGGTACATGTATGGAGTCTGAAACACAAAACTAAAGTGGTTTCCAAATTGGCCTATGTATGACTGTTACTTTAGTAGAAATGGAATTGGATAAAAAAGAAATGCATAGTTGAACCATTGTAAAAATTCTGATTGCCTGATCTTCCTTAATGTTCTTACAATCTTTTGAACCCTGGCTTTATGCACTGACACTAGGCTTCTTTGTTTGTATTGATTAATTAACATGGCCTTCTAGACAATCAGTCCATCTTTGTTAAAATGAGAAGGTTGTGCACAAAAAGAGATGTTGTGTACAGGTGAGGACTAAGCAGAAAATGTTGTAGCAATTTGCTGAACACAGAGGCTTATTGAGGATGCAGTCCTGAATAATACACACTAGCTTTGCTCTTCCCCCTTTAGTGTGTGTAGAGAAGCCATGAATCATTCATGGTCTCCCAGCTGAGCGGGGCTTCAAAGGGGCTGGTTGTGATTGGGTGTCCTGGGTGAATTGCCGCACTGCAGAAACGCCTGCACCCCCAGCACTGGAGGGGTGAGGAAGCACTTTCATCTGGGCTTCCAAAGTGTTTCGGGTCACAGTTCACCAGGAGATAACGATGTAGATGTACATTCAGAATTAGCTGCAGAGATACCTGTGTAGTGTGGTGTGGAAAAGTGAGCCAGTTAGATCCCTAGTGGATGCTGTGAATCAATTACTGTATTCTGAATACAAGGTTGGCTGCAGGGGATAAACAGATGTCAGAGAATTTTTCCCTAATAAGACCATAGTAGTAGAAGAGCACTGTCAGCTTCATTTTACATTAAAAATCTCATTTCCTCTTTATATGACCAATTTTATTAGGCCTCTAAACAAAGATATTTTATGTAACTGATAGCTGTATAATGAGAATAGTACCATTAAATTTCTTTTTTTTTCCCTTTTTTAACAAAGACTGAGAGAGAAAGCAGAAAGTTAGAAAGGTGGTGTGTAATTTAGGAGGCTGGATGATCTTTTCCTTTCCTTTCCAATGAAAGGGAGTATTGAATGGCTTACAGCTGCTTTTTATGCCATATCACAATCACCTACATTCCAGACCAAAATTCTTAGAGCCAAAGTTGTGATTAGCTTCCCCTGTTCCCTCTACTTTCTACATATTTTGTCAGTGTCTAGTAGACAGACCTGTGGCCAGAAACAAGAAATAGCTTGGGTTTTAGTTAATAAAGCTTAAAACAGATCACACACTTCCAGTTAGCACCATACACTCGACACTTTCATTACCTTACAAAAACTGAAATATCAAGACATAGGAGCACACGATGTCTTTCTGTGAATTTTGAGAGTAAAAACATAACCCATTAGAGATGTCTGTTACCTATTATCTTACCTTCTCAGATAGAAAACAAATACAAGATTTAGTGCAAATAATTTGCAAATACTGAAACACTGGATTAAGAAGATACCTTAAGATACACTGTGTTAATATATTGTTCATATGTGGCTTGTTCTAAGTGTTTCTCTTTTTTGAATGTAAAGAAGAGCTGATACTGAGTTTTTTAATTCACGCTATTGTCATGAAGACAGTGTGGTTTCATGTGGCAGAAGTCAGAGCAAAATTTGGCTTTAAATACTGGTTTACAATAAATACTTTTTAGCATAATGCTTAAACTCACAGCACATTTCAAATGAAATCTTAATTCTGAACACTTCACAAGATAGAAAACAAAAGAAAATTTCAGAGAATATTTTTGACAAACAGGTCAACCTTCTGAGAACCTCAGTGAAGTTATGCTCATACACAGCTTATAGTCACCAAATTTAATTCAGCAGAGTTTGGGTAAATAAGGCATAAGTACAACCAAAGGTTTTGTTCCCTGAAATTAGTTTAAACAACACAGGTAGACATGACCTAACATCCTACTGCTGAGTTATCTGAACCTGGCTTTTGGTCTTTCCCCAGCTCTGACATATACATGGCAACTTAAATTCAGAAGTTCATCTCTTGAGACAGCCACATATTGGTAATATGTCCCTGTGCACGTGGTAACACAATGTTTGAGTCCATTACCTCGCAGCATAAGGACCTGAGCAGCTCTCCAATTTCTACTTTCCTGGGATTTGTCTTCACTGGAAAATCAGAAACAGTAGCAACAACAATGGTATTAAAACTTCTTAAAACTCGGCTGTCCCTTGGGTTTCTTTCCAGGACCAGCTCTGCCCTAAATCCTAATCATTGTGCTAGCACTCCCCTGAGTGTGAGGACTGAAACCTTCCTGAACCAGTATTGTTCCCCTGACATGAGTCACTTTCTGCTGACACACACTGCCTTCCCTGCAGTACAGTAATCACAGGGAGCAGAGGGAAGGCAGCAGGCAGAAACTTATTTCAGAGTTGTACTCTTTCCCTCTCCAATTCCTTTAAAATCAGGTTATGTGACAGTAAGTAACCCTAACCTATGTATACCAATGCATTTATTCTGTAAGTCGCTATTTGTGTGTTGCAGCTTAGTGCTGGGGAGAAAGTTAATCCGTGGTTTACCATCCAAACCCCTTTTATTGATACATCTTTGGAAGAAGGCTCTGTTGTTTCCCTTCAGCTGGGACAAACAGGGGAGCTCATGTTTTGCTTTCAAGATGAGCCATGGTGTTTGTTGCTGAGGTGCCATAAATTTGGGCATCCATGACATTCGAAGTAATCACATAGAATTGTAACGACTGAGACATTCTCAAAAGAATTCTGTGACACAGGCCCACTTCAAAACTATGGACAAGGAAATGTGCTAAGTAGCTGCATAAATTTTCTAGATGAAAAGGCTAATGACTGTTTAGTCACCAGTCACTCCTGAATTTGAACTCCTGGCTTTTCATCTATCCCAACCCCTAAAATATTTGCAGGAATTTTATTGTCAGAATTCCACTACAGCTATAGAAACTCTAACTCAACGCATGAGGAAGGGACTATATAATTTGCTGTTTCTATAGTGATTTAAAAGCAGTAAGGCCTTAGTCACTTCGGTTTAGCTGTGTTTTAAGCTCGTGCAATTTTGGTCCCTATTAAAAAAAAAAAAAAGAAAGAAAGAAAAAAGAGCCTAGGTATTTTGCACATCTGTGAAAATCAGTGTGACATCTTCTGCTCCAGTGGTATCATGCTGAATTATGGACTGAATACAACGAAGGTCCAGAATTTCTTGTATTCAGTGCCAGGGCCATGACTCTGCGGGAGCGTTGTCTCTCACTAGTGACAACTTGGCCAATAATATCACCAGCCCAGGGGTGTCCAGTGTACAATAGTATTGGGAACAGTTAAATGGAAAAAAAAAAAAAATTACAAAAGGAACAAATAATGACCATAATGTGGAAGCTTCAGGGGTACTCATATTCAAGGAAGATTGCTAGGAAAAAAGGCATACATATTTCTGAGCACTGTTTTTTGCAATATTAGGCTCACTTGCCTTTAGTTCTTCAATACCGATTTGCACCAAGGAGATGATAGTTATTTTGGAATCTCTTGGGGTCTGGGCTATAAGAAAGGCATGGATACTCAAAGCTGGTTAACTGGTTTAATAAAGGTAGCAGAAAAGATAATAGTAACCTTGTGTTCTTTCTGATGCTGGGAACAGCAGCTGATGCAGTGTCAGATGAGCTCCGACACACTGGTCATGGCATGCTGTGGAAATCTCCTCCCTGATGATGTTCAACAGTGTCACTATTCTCATCTTTATAAGATTTTTTTTGAGCAAGCACAGTTAACAATCTGCTACCTGCACAATATTGAACTTTCTTGATAGTACACCAAGGTTCACTGAAAGTGTTAAACACTCTTAACCCATCTCCTCAGGAATGAGCTTTTGCAAGAAGTATGTACAGGTGGCACGGGTAAAAGCAGCATATATGAATGTCGTAGTATGTGCTTAGCTTATATGGCAGCCGCTTATGTTAAAACATATAGATCTCTATAACTAAGGTATATGGTTAAACTCTGCTGAGATTCTGCTTGAGGCCGCTCATTACAGTGTCTTCTGCAGTGTCCTATCACAAATACTTTTCTCAGAGTTTCTCATAGACATTTTTTTCAGATTCTATTGAATAAGAAGATGAAGGAAAAGGTGAAAGAGAACAACCTAAAGAATCTGTCAGATTCTATTTACAGGGTCAAAAAAAAAGGCAGGGTGTGTGGGTATGATATACATGTTTGCATACCATATCAAAAAGTACAGCTGCATGACATGGGGAAAAGAAAGAAAAAGGAATTAATGAAAATATTTCCCTTCAGTGATGATATTGAGAGAAGGTGTTTAACTCTCTGTATTGTAAACATGGAACGTTGTTCACTGACCCATATGCTTTTATTCACACTACCTTTGTAGTTTAGCTGTGAAGACCTAATGATACAAGAAAAGAAAGGTACATAGAAAGCGGTTTTATCTTTCATTTAATACACCTGGTGGAACCCGAAAAATATGTTTCTGGGTTCATATGCATTTTCTGAACTCTCTGCCAAGGTGACATATTCAGTGGTGTTCTTATTTCAAATAAATTCTGTGTTTATCCAGACAGATTCTTCCCTGGATATTCGTATACCACGTAGAAACGTGTTCAGGTCCAAAGGCTGTGGTTTAAACAGACAGTCTTTGCTTTCATGATGGACAAATATGGCATTCCTTGGAGAAGACTGAAATGATAATTGGTTTTAAACATAAAAGCACGATGCCATCAATTCCTAGATGTTTTGAAAGCAGTGTTCATTTGAACAGTTCCCGTGTCTTCAATGTAACAATTTAAATGGGCAAACGAGGTTTACAATCTGTTATTGATCTGTCTGCATATTGTCACCAAGTAAACCCTGAGACTGGAATTTTTAAAGTTTAGGACAGGGTATGAAATCATAATAGTAATGAAAAATGTTCTGTGGTATAACTTCTTTGGCTGGCCACTAAGTGTAACTGGCCACTTCACTTCTTCCACCCTGCCCTTTTTTGGGAAAGCTTAAACCTCTGGTTTCTTCAGTAAGGTACATTGCAGGTATGTGACTAACAAGTTTAGCACTAAAAAAATAAAAAAAAAAGAAAGAAAAAAGAATCACAGCTCCAGATACAACTGGAATTTGATTACTGCTTCCATCTTTGCTAACGGGTTTGAACTGCAGGTCAAATACTCACTTGATATCAATCAGAAAACCTGCTTTAGACGTAAAGACAGGAATGCATATTTACCCCAGCTGAAAAACCTAAAACCATGCCCAATACAAAATGAATCAGAAGGCAACCCAAACTCTAATTTTACAGAGATCAAGGGGAAGCTTCAGACTTATTTTTAGAGACAGAGTTTGCAATGCATGCTGCAGGGAATAAAATACGTGGGTTTAATTATCAACAACAAGCCTAAGGACACAATCAGATTAAATTTAAACATGTGTGTAAGAAACAAAATAAATATAGATATAAGGAGATGGAAACAGATACAAATCAATCTCAAGGGAGGTGAGAAGGAAAAGGATTAATAATTAAAATGTATATACCACTTGTTTATTCTTAGAGTTTACCTGAGAACATGACAAGTATGAATTCCTTAGACTTTATGATGCTGTGTCAGAGTTTCATGAGGGATTGAAATAGAATGTAATAACTGACTAGATCAGCCTCAGAAGTAGTAACCTATCAATTATTTGTGTTTATCAAGAAACTTAAAATACACACAATCCTACAATCTCCATCTTATGTTTTCCATACAAATATGCAGTATGTACCTTGGAAAAAAACCCAACAAAACAACCTCCCCCCACCCCCCATTTTAAATTGCTTTGCTTACAACTATTGCTGTATTTTCTAGCTTTTTGCAGAGCTTCTAGACATGTCTGTACAGGTAAATGAAAATCAGAGGAGTCAAGCACTGCCAACCCGAGTGCCTACGTGCTTAATTTTGAACATATTCCCCAGCTCTTTTTAGGACTGCTTCAGTTAATTTTCTCCAACACATTTTCTTTAGAGGAAGGTAGCCCCACATAGTTTGGATCTGCTCCAGTCTGTGCTACTTGGCCTTGGGGCCAAGGACCAGTCCCTTACTCTTTTTTTCTGAATAATGGTGCTGGAGATGATAGGACCACAAATTCACCTTTGAAGTACAGGTACAGGACCAGCGTGATTTTTCTCATTTTCATTTCATATGAATTCATAATAAATAATCAAATTTTAAAGGTAGTGTCTAATGTTTGTTAGTATGAGCTTCTGGAAAGGCGTTTAAACTGTTTCTTTAAATATCTTTGATTATTTCTTAGATTTAGATTTACATTTACATTTGCTTTTTATATTTTTTAACCATATTTGCACCTACTATGATTCTGTACTTTTCTGTGGGTCTGAAACTGCACCAAGGTGACTTCAGTGTGGGGGACAACCTTTCATTTTATTTTTCTTTAGCATTTTCTCTTTTTGGATGCTGTGAACTTTCCTTCTCATCCCTCCAGCCTTTCTTATTATCTGGATTTTACTGCTTGCCTTAGCTATTGCTCTCCTCTTAATATTGTTCTGTCTCAATAAGAAGCGTATCTGCTCTAAGAAATCCTGAATGCCTGATTTTGTTTCACTTCTTTCTCCTCCTATTAGCATTATTTTCCTCTGGATGTTTTCCATCATAATGTTGACTACTTCCTGTCTTACACTGGTGGCCTGTCATGAAATGGAATATCAGATTTAGTGTCCCACGGCCCCAGTGATTCTAATCTGAGAGCTGCCAACTCTTTCAGTATCTCCCTTTCCTACATATTATGAAGTTGTCAGCTGAAAGAATGAAGCTTTCTCACAGCTACAACAAAAGAGGATGCACACTCAGCAGAACTTACTAAAGGAAAACAAAATAAAAGAGATGACCTTAAGAGGCATCCCCTGGGAAGAAGAGAATATAGCTTATAGATGGGACTTCATGCATTGACTTGAATGGTTCTGAGACACTGCATTAATAAATTTAATGTAGACTTTTTAATGTGATTAATCAAATACAATTAAGCATATTGAAATCTGGTGAGGATACATAATATCCATCCCTGGCAGTTTTGAAGGCCAGGTTGGACAGAGTCTTGGGTGACATGGTGTCATGGCGTGTGGTGTCCCTGCCCATGGTTGGAACTAGATGATCTTAAGGTCCTTTCTAATGTTAACTATTCTGTGATTCTATGATTCTATGATTCTAATATCTCTTCTACAAAAGATATTTAAGGATCTTCATTTTGTAAGGCTTTGATTTTTGGTAATGTGTAAGAGAGAGCCTGCTATGCAGATTACATACTTGTGGATAGGGTGCAAAATCTATGTCAGTGAAAGCAGAATCAGTCTCAGGGAACCTCTGCAAATAAGTTTGTGATTTCTCATTGGTTAGAGTATTCAAAAGAACTGGCTGCTTTCAAATTCAAAATGACAAGACAAAATGAAAGCAGAACCTTTTCCATTTTTATGTTGGTACCTCTTCATTAGATAAAAAAGTCTTGATTTAGTTACTTTTCAGCTTTAAACATGTGAATTACTCTATTGGTTTCAATTATACTATGCCTTGACCTCTCTTATACTTTCCTAATTACTTCAGTGAAACAACGAAAATCTCCACAAAGTTGTACTGTGATTGTTGCTGATGATACCTTTTTTCTTTAAGATTCAGATTTTGGTCTCAGGTGCATGAATCAGTACTTACTTACTTTCAGTTTTACTATGTATATGCACATAGTCCTGGCTTTTGGTTTGTACAATGTGAAGATTATGTAAAGCTAAGATACAGGTTTATATATGATTATCTGATAAACCATTACATCTGAACAGTGCAAATATCTCAGAAAACTGAAAAAAAAAATCTTTTGGCAACTATAAGGTTGCAGTAGAACCTTCTGTTTTATTTTATTTTTACAAATCCTAACACTTGAGATATTTCCCCTGAGGTTTGTTTTTTTTTCTGCTTCTGAATATATACATTTTTATATTTGGTTACTAAGACTGAGGATTCAGACCAAGGAACTGGAAGTTGCAGCATTTCGACAGCCATTGCTTTATTCTTCTATCATAAAAAGGATCCTAAGTAAAGAACAGCAGCAGTGACTTGCATCGCTCCTGGGCATTTTTTTGTTCTTGTGATCTAAAGTCCACTTATTGTGTTTTCTGTTATTTGGAGGTCACCAAACTTTGATCACTAGGGGGTAGTGTGGGGCTTTTCCTTGATCTAAGGTACCACACTCTTCAGCCTGATGTTTTTTGAATGTTTGCATAATAAGCTTGCACTAAATACCCTATATCTATGCGTATATCGATGCAAAATGTTCAGAAATTCCTGGATTCTAAAACCATATCACACTACCAATGGAGATTAAATGTGTGGCGTTTTGTTCACTTATCACAAACTTCTCTTTATTCCCCAGCAGGAGCCAGATATTGCAAATGACTATTAGTCCTCTTTGTTTTCTCTCGTCTCCCACAACACATAAATATACACATGCACAAAAAAACATTTGCACATATACTTACATTTTGAACCCACTGACAATACACTAACAGATTTAGAATATTGCAAAAAGTGTGACCCTGTACCCTATATTAATATTTAATCAAGTGCTCACCATATATTGCAAGTTAGTCTGAGAAAATTAATTAGCCCAAAAGATGCTTGTCTTTTAAAGGCACTGTAATCCCTTTTGAAAATGTAAATGAGATAATCCTTTGGTGAATGCAAGCAACTGTTCATTTTATTCAAAGTGTAAGGTTTTCAGGGTGTAGGTAGAAACCTGCCCTAAGTCATTTGAGTTTATTGGTTATAAATTCACCATCTAAAGTATTTTGGGAGAAAGAAAAAAAAACAACAAAACAAAACTGAGAGAATTTGCTCCTCCTTCTTTCAGATCATTTCTTCCTTTGCATAAATCCAAGTGTGACCTTAGAAGGGAATGATAAAACCCATTGGGGAGCTTTCATTTTCCATCCTTCTTAATTGAATCCCTTGTTATTAGGAGACTGAAAGGCATTCTTGAGATCAAGGAAGGTCTAATGCTATTTGAACATCCTGTGAAAACAACAACTCATGAAAAGAAGGATTTGAAAAGTACAGATAACTTCATTTATTACCCCTCCTACCTACTACTTTCTAACTCATAAATCAAGATTGTCTCAGTTTCAGGTTGTTGCAGACTAGACAGACCACTTTGTCTCCGATAGAAATTTGAAGCTAGAGATTTTCCGTCTCTTGTTTACTGTGAAGGGGTTTTGGGCAACTCCTAAGTATTTTATTGCTTAGAAATCACCTTACTGATGGTTTTGAAATTCTAAGGTTTTCTGGCTAATCCAATTTCTTCCATCTAACCACTGTCTTCAAGCCTAAGTGTCAGCTGTACATTTGTGCCTGAATAAGTATGGAACAGATTTTTTGTTTTTTTTTTAACTTCTGACAGTTATTTTGACTCTTAATAAATGGTATGTCATCTTCCTACAGATCTTTCCTTTATGCTGTACTCTCTGAAGGATATAGACTACAGCCAGTCCCGTACATAACTGGTTTCCCCATAGAAGACTCTGCTAGTATTTTTTCTGAGTCTCTTCCTTTATTTAGGTAAATAAAATTTAGGACAAATCCAAGTTTAAAAACACTCTAAGGACTCATTTCTGCAAACCTCTCTGAATATTCTTACTCGTACAAGTAGCTCCATCAAGGTCAGGAATGATAATAAGATTATAGATGTCAGCATCTTAAGAGCGCTCATGTGAAAAGCTCCTACATGAAAATTCAGAATAAAAGCATTTGAATTTGAGCTGTATTGGAAAAGTACTTCACTGCATTTTAAATCCTTAGCTCTCACTGCACTTATATTTTTTGGCTTGTTAACATAGACAGATGATTGGCACTAACCCAAGGTTTATATGAAGAGTTAAACCTGGGAGCATAGATTCTTTATTCTGCAGTGTAGAGGGTGTTTCTTCAATTCAAATGGGTTCTGATTTTCAGAAGCAAAATTATACCATATTGAAGTGAGTCAGTAATTGTAAATGGATGTCTGTATAGCAGTTCTACCTCTGTTTCTGGCTGTTTTTACTTTATAAGGAGGAGTAAACGCAGTCATATTCTAATAGCAAAGGATTTATTTTGCCTGTGTTGCTCTCTTTTACTTCACTCTGTAAACATAAAATTGTGTGACTTTCTGTATCAAAAAGATCCTTCTGATTTAACAAAAGAGGAAGAATTTCTCACTAATGGTGTTATTACATTCTCTAAACACAGTTCCTGTTTTTTTTTGTCCAAGGTCTTATGAATGGGCCTAAACCCTGTGAAACAGAAGCTATTTCTCTCTTTACCTTTTTCTGTTTCAAAACTGACAAAGAAGGTTGAAAAAGAAAGTTGATTTAGGGCAGAAGTAATAGCTAGTGACCAAATAAGTATTTTGAACTTCCTGTCCCTTTCATCTCTGACCCACCATATTCTCATACCCTTTCGTACCATTCTGGGTATTTTGTGTCAGCGTCAGTTTTAGGCCCCTCTAATTCACTGACTGCCAAATTTACAAGGTAATAATAATAATAATAAATCCAGTGGTTTTGTATGGGTGTCTGCCCATCAGGGTATCAAGGAGCTGAAAATGTTAACTTGGACTTAAACCAATGGCCTAAAGCCACAAGGTGAGTGCATTTTTGTTTAAACCACGAAGCACTTACAAGTGTTGTTTTCAAAAGATAGGAATATTACTTGTGTTTCACAGCACTCAGCTGCATGTTTGGCAAAAGGGAACTCCCTACTTCCACTACGTGGAGTCATGGTGAAATTCAGGTGTTTCTGATTTTAGTGTTTTATCTTGTCTATGCTCCCCAACCCACTTTCTGAAAGTGGAGAGGATCTTGATAAAAGGCAGCAAATCTGACACTGTCGTATCAGTGTTCTCCCCAAGGAGTTTACACAGCGGTATAAAATCACTGAAAAGCAATCACCAAGCAGCCAGATTGCAGCTTTGGACAATCAGTGTCTAAATCCATAGAGCAATTTGAGTTACTTACACCCTTTCCCCACCTACCTTTTTGACCTGCTTCCCCTTCTGCTGTGAACAGAAGTGTATGTTTTGATGTTAGACTTTTGTGAACATTGCTTCACGGGAAGTGTTGTGAGGTCACAGGATGAAAGGTTCACCTCCAAATAGCTCCATGCAATCTGATGTGAAATATGCATTTAAAAATAACTTCCAAGGGTTTTTCAGAAAGAAGGAATTTGCTCTGGGTAGCATGAACCCCAGCCAGTTATGTTGAATATTGAAATCATCTTTGAGTGTATCAGAATGTATTTATTCCTGACACAGAACACAGCAAACACAAATCTTGATTTTTGGTTTGAAACTTTTAGCCTACCTTAGAACTCTTGTTTTTCTCCGTCCATGAGATCATATGGAATTCTTTCCCTTAACTGTCTTCTGCTTAAATTTCTGTAATATCACTCAGATTGCTCATTAGCTCTATAATACACCAGTGTCTATGAAAATAAGAAGGAAAAGAATAAGAAAAATACATAGTGGCAAAGCAAGACCAAGCTGAGGTGATTATGAATCACTGGGACAAGTTTTCAGGTAAATTACCACAGTTCTTGTGACTCCAGTGGAGCATTTTCTCAGAGCTCTCTCAGGAGCAGACTTGCCATGACTTACATCATGCACAGGTTCAGTCTATGCAAGGCTGTCACTTTGTCTCAGAGCTGAAAGTTCAACTTGGGCCACAGTTTCACAATACTCTGCCTTTGTGCATAGTGAAGTGACCCTGTCCCATGACCCTGGCAGTGCTTCCCAGATCCTGTGTCACCATGTGTCAGGTCATTTCTCTCGTGCCAACACAGCTGGCCTTAAGGATGCTCTAGAAACCACATTAGTATATAATCCAAATTAATGTAGCCTTTCAGAAAGATAGTGAAAGTAATAGGGACTATGCAGCACTCTCTGTCATCAATGCTTTCCAAACTTTTAATCTTCTTGTTCCATATTGGCATTTCTTTATTATTTGGTACTCTGTTTCATGCTACAAGGTCTCATAAACATTACGTTACGCAACATGCCATACAAAACCCCAGTGCTGCTATGTAACCTGTTCATTTTGATTCCAAATTCCCTGGCTTTCAAAAAAAACAGCTTCTAGCAAATCAGCTCCTATCAGGATCTGAAGATTTTTAACAATGGATGTCATCCAGCTGCTATTTCTCTCATAGAAGAATAGGTATTTTTTTTGTAACTTATACAAGCAAATGTTACCTGCTTTCAACTGAGATATCAGTTATAGTTCTGATATTGAAACTAGTAGCTGCAGAGTGAACAAATATATTTTATGCATGTTAACACGTACTTTATGTTCCACAGCCTTACAATACGTTCCTTTGAAAATGATTTTCCCATGGGCAACCTAACCTCCATTATTTCAGATCCATTTTGTAGTCAAACGCTCCAACTCCATTTTCAAGTGACTGAAAACAGATCCTGTAGAACTTTAAATACTTATAAGAAACATCCAGTCATTTTCATCCTTGTCAAGCCAACATTATCTGTTAAAAGCTGATCACTTTGTTCGTATTACTGCAGTAACAAGGAATTGTATTCACAGTACCAGCTTAGATTGTAATGATGGTCTGAAAACACTCATTAGCTCTTGAACAACATTTATAAAGGAAAGACAAGAAGAGATATTACTGTTCATTCCAGTTCTCATGGACAAAAGCAGTAATTGAAATAGAATAAAAATATCCAGCCAGTAAACTGTTGGAGTTTGCTCACAGTCTGGTGGAAGTCTGTACAGCTCGCTGAGTACTTGCAGTGAGGAACAAGCTTTTGAAATCTATGCTGTGTTATGGGGTGAGGTTCTCTTCAGCTTGATTACTAGTAGCCTGCTTCTGTGTCTCCAGCTTTGGACATACGCAGATGGAGGGGGGCATGTTTTTGTACCTGCCCTTTCAAGTCATATAAATGCAAGATCCTATTCAGACTGCAATTTACAATTTTTCATATATAATTTAGACCTGTTATGAGCATAGACTGCAGGATGCCTACATGAAGAAGCCTGTATAATTTATGCCTCATTAACACGCTTTCCACTGTAGATAACATACAGTGTAATAAAAGAAAACAAGACCACTTTTAAGTAGATATTCCCTAAAAAACCCTCAGCTTTGCTTCAGTTCTTCCAATGCAATCCTCTTTTATGAATGAATGTCAGAAACATCATGAGTGTGTTGATAGCAGAGATATAACTATTCTTAGAATATAGACTTTTTAATTGACAAAGCAATTTACCATAAGGTTATTGTTACTGTACAGGGTGCAGGTGCCCAGGAGTTGGCAGTGGGTGGCTGTTTCCCTTTGAGGAAAAGCCAGGCTGCGGCTCTAACAGACCCAGAGCAGGGCACAGCTGAGCCCCTCAGACAAGATACTGGTGATTCAGGAAAAGCAGGTTTCTGAAAGGCAAGAAAAAATGGCCAAGAGAGGAGTGAGGGAAAAAAAGAGTGTGAGAAACAGACAACAAGGTGAGAGCAAAATAAGGGGAGGAGGTGCTCCATGGTAGAGCAGAGATTTCCCTGCAGCCAGCCCCTAGAGGAGACCGCAGTGGAGCAGGTATCCATACTGCAGTATGCAGAAGACCCCACAGTGGAGCAGATGGATATATCTCAAGGAATTTGCAGCTGTGGAGAAGCCATGCAGGAGCAGAAGAAAAGTGTGAGGAGCGAGTGGGAGAGAAGAGTTGGTATGGACTGACCACAGCCCCAGTTTTCTATCCCCCTGCTCTACAGAGAATGGGTGGAAGCTGTTTAAGCTTTTGTCTTTCCTTCTCACCATCCAACTCTATTTTTAATTCACAATAAATTAAACTTATTTTCCCCAAGTCTGCTTTGCCTGTGATGGTACCTGTTAAGTGATCTTCCTGTCTTTATCTTCATCTGTGAGGTTTTCCTATCCTGTTGAAGAGGGGGAGTGTGAGAGTAGCTGCCTGGCATCTGGCAGCCAGGCAAGGTTGACCCGCTAGAGTCACCTGTGTGGGGAACAACCTGGTAGTGTCCATGGAATATCACAATAACAACCATTGAGATACAATTATCAAAATAATGATAGCAATTATTATTGTGATGTTGCATGGACACTGCTAGGTGTGGTGGGTTGACTCTGATTCCTTCTACTGGCTTGGAAACGTCTTTTATTCTTATAGGCATTCCTGTGATGCTGGTTTTCTTACGAACTTTTCTCGTGTTCTTGAGAACTCTGTAGTAAGTGACAGAAGACTGCTGCCTGAAATATTTTCTCCATTGGGAACCAATTCTGATAGAATTGTTTCCTAGTGATTGGGCACTGAACATAGTCCTTGAAAACATACTGCTCATGGCATCCACTTTCTCTGGCTCTGCAGATATTTTAATCATAGCAAGATATCTTGTACAGTGTTGACAGAAAGAGCAGAGGACCTGAAAGAGACAAGCATCTCTGAGTGGCCACTGGAAAGTAGGCACCATATCATGAGGTTTTTCAGATGGCATAAGATGACTTTAGTTAGGCAACTGAATTCCATCCTACCTGATCTGGAACACCTAGTGCTGCAATCCAGACTGATGTATCAATGCTATGTGATTGGTGCATGTATGTGTACTTGAAGGCTCATTAACAGTCCAGGGAAACTTCACAGCTCATCCTTCCAAAGAAAACCAGAATCAAGTTTACGGTAATAAAAAATCCAGTACCCATGTCTTTTAAAGGGAGTGAAGAAGATCTGGTACCCAAAAGTAAATGCTTGAGTAAATAATGAAGACTTTAATAAGGAAACACAGAGAAGAAATCGCCTTGGTGTCGTATTAAAATCCTCTCTTCTGCTGTTTTTCAAATATCTTATGGAAACACATGAGCTTTGCCACCGAATTTGTGGGACACTGTCCTGGTATTTATTTCTTTGGACAAGTGTCCAATTTGTATTTTGAGCTTGGATTTGCTTCTTGTTGCCTGTGATTTGCGTGGTACCATATGTTACTGCTATAAATTCCTTCACACAGAGAATGCCTATAGTTAGAATCCTATTGTATACAATGAAACCTATCATAAGCAGCCACTCAGAAGACTAACAAAAAATCAATTGCTTAAGTGAAACAGGTTATTAATAATACTGGAGAATAACTGTGCTGTCAATGTGTTTCCAAATATTTTGGGACACTTGTAGAAATTATAGGCTGCTTAAGAAGTGGATTAGTTTTATGGAGTCACTCTACATTTAACACCTTCCCTGGGGCCTTGTTGCACTCCAGTATGATTTAGTTGGAATGGCCCTAGAATGACTTACACTTCAGGTACTCATACATGTATACATGTCTGACAAGAGCATCAGGACCAAGTAGAGGATACCTGTGCTATGGCGCTAGCCAAGAGGAAAACTTATCCTACAAAACCTTAGGGAAATTACCTTATTTGTAGAATCTGGATCCATATCTCATTTTCTGCCTTCTCATACTTATGGTCCCGCACACCATGAGCTAAACCAACAGGTATATGTTAAAGTAAACCAGGGTAGAGTCCTCAGGTCACATCTAATGTAATTTTTTTTTTTTTAATTAATGAATTACGTCAGTTATCTAAAGAAATTTGAAAACCCATGTTGTGTCTGCAATTCCCTTTGCCTTCAGATCAAGGTGCTGCTTTTAAAATGGATTTCCAGGTCAGCTCAGCTTACCATGTTCTGGTTCTCATCACCAAATGGTCTCAGTGTTCAAACTGGATTCAGCTTTGATGAAACTAAACTAGAGATGATAAATTAAATAATGCAGAGCAATAACTGTTTGACACTAATTGCTGAGATGCAGCTTGCTGGGGCTGGGAGCCATGGGAGCTCCCCAGGGAGGTAGCAAGGAAGGGTCTCATAAGCAGGTCCCTTCCCACCACTCCCAGCCAGGAAGTAGGAACCAGCCCTTACACAGTGCAGGGGGTTAAACTGGAACTAACTGGAGCTGTCTAAACCCCACAAAACTTCTGTAATATAACAAGGGTTTTACTCTACAAACCTTTACAGACTGCATCCCACTACTTCCTTGTGTGTTATTGCACCACACAGCTTGTGTTAGAGCTTATTCTGTCTTTGTTCTGCAAAGCCACATGCAAACTTGTCACTGTGCTTCCACTGTGGGCAATGAAAAGAACCCCTCCCTGATATCGTTTAGATTAACTGCCTGAAATTGCCTTTAAAATTACCTTTTCCTCTGACTGAAAGTGCAAAGTAGGATGACTAGGTCCACTGTAGACACATACATCTAAAGTTAGGTGAGACAGCTCTCATACGGGGTGAAAAACTAGGTACAATTTAAACATATATAGCACAAAATAGCATGACAGAGAAAAGAGACTCTTCACAGATTACCAGGGATGTGAATTCCCCAAAACTAGCCTAAAGGAGGCTTCAACAATTTATTTCCTAAAACAAAACAACTGATTTACTAAGAAGGTTGCCTTCAAATGCCATTGGCAGAAAAAAATGTATAGTCCAGTAACTCCTAAAGATTTATCACAAGTAAGTGGAGCCAAACTTTATCATCCTCAGAGCATTAGTTGTCCTTAGGGGAATCATAAAGCTCACTACCTTTATA
Source organism: Pezoporus occidentalis (assembly GCF_034315485.1). Lineage (NCBI taxonomy): Eukaryota > Metazoa > Chordata > Aves > Psittaciformes > Psittacidae > Pezoporus > Pezoporus occidentalis. Next base: position 13,400,083 of record NW_026915835.1, read on the forward strand.
CCTATAGTTGAGAAGTGAAATAGAAGCTGAAGTAGAGTTTGAAAATACAGCTGAGCGCACTTAATGCCTCTTTCACACACCTTCCTTCACTACTCATGGTCAGGTATTTTCTTTTGTGTCGGTTCTGACATTTTGTTGGATCCCTTTTTGAACTAATCCATCTCTCTGAGTCAGAAAACAGTCTGTTTGCCTAGTCTTCCCCACCCCCATACCCTGCAAGTGAGGGAAGAAAAATAGCTAGCTAAAAAGCAGGGGCAAAGTTACCTGTTGATAACCCAGGGTAACCAAGGTTACCCAGCAGGCTTAGCAGTTGACCTGTACCCCAGGGCAGCAACAGAGTTTACTGGCTTCAGCAGTCTCCTAAGTCAGCAATACTACTAGAGAAAATAACCTGTGGAACTACCTTGTTAGAGTTTTCAACTATATAGACTGCTAGTGATGATTTTCCAAGACTGCTTATTTAAGTTAATGACTAAGTTCTTAATCACTTCTTGAGAACGGATACTTATCAAGGAGGTGTGACTTTATGTTAAATCATTAAAACACAAAATTTTTCTCATTGTCTTGATCTTCACTAGAAAAGTGCTTCCTTGTTAAGGGATGTCTACACTGGCTTGAGCAGCATTTCCCTTGCTCTTTGTAGACTTACAAATAAATTAGCAGTTGCTTTGACTGGAGAAAGAATTGTGCTGAACACAATCTCGTTTACCAAATGGCTACACAGTTATGAAACACAGGGAGGAACAGGAAGGAACTGGGTCCAAGAATAACGTCTGCCAACCTAACTCCAGCTCTGGGCACCTTCTGAATTCAAAGGCAAGAGCTGCTTGCCCAGGTTCTCTATACAGCACTTGGAAGCTGGTGAAACACAGAGAGAAAGTAAGGAAGTGTCTCATATCCGATATGAGGATAGAATACTCCATGCATTTATTCACAGTTAAGTCCCTTTTAGATCTGGAGATTTAAAGCAGTTCAGTCCTATAAAATGAAAAACTGAGGTGAGTGGAGAGAAATATGATTATATCCAGTAGGACAATGACTTCAATGCTGTGAAGCTGGACTATAAACCACCAGTATCAACGTGGTTATTATCTGGTGTTGTCGACATCAAGTGTAATATAGTGGTTGCGCTCAGTGAAAGGTGTTTCCAGGCCCTACAGGCAAGATAGAGGACAGTTTAGACACAACTCATAAACCATATCAAAGCCCCACACAGTGCAGTGCCATTAAGACTTAGGGATGCTTTGCTTATGCTGCTGAATTTCCCTTCAATGCTCACAAAGCCCCAAAGCAGCAAATCTGAAGACTACAGTGGCACCTGAAGTGTTAGTTAGATACTAGATATGGGCTTCTTCATAATGAAGACATACCTCTAGCACATGTATATCTACATTCAAAGTAGTAGATTTCTAACATTCCTAATTTCTCTTCACTGACCATATAGCCTGCACTATGTCACATGTAGGTATCTACAGTGTAGACATCTAAACTTAGGGAGAAGGAATTCTCTTTCTAAATTTCTGTGTTTTCTATTATAAAATATCATTTTGATATAAAAAAATGCATCATATTTATACTTACTTCCTTGTTACATAAAGTCCTCATTTCCCTTCTTTCCTGAAAAGTGGTTACTTACAGATTCTGGCCTGCATAGTCATAAGCCAGGATCAGAAATATCAGAAACATATGAAACAGCAAATGATCATGATGTTTTTAGATGTGCGCTTACCTGTTGTGTGCTCATCCGTTGGACTCTAGTGTTCTAAAATAGTAACTATTTTCTTAGCATTCTTGAGGTGAGTTGACCTTAGTTGGCTGCCAGTCCCCTAACTAGCCACTCTCCCTCTCCCCTTCCTGAGCAAGATGAAGAAGCTCATGGCTCAAGAGAAACAGAGAAATCATTTACCAATTACTACCACTGATCACGAGCACACAAGCAGAGTTGACTTGGGAAAATTAATTTAATTTATTGCCAATCAAAATAGATTTAGATAGTGAGAAACTAAAGCAAAATTAAAACAGTGCTACCCCAGTTCAGCTTTGCTCTTTTGTTTCTAACTCCTCTACTCAATTCACCACCCCCAAGCAGTGCAGAGGCATGGGAATAGGAGTTGTGGTCAGTCTATAATGGTTTCTTTCTGCCACTCCTTCCTCTCCTCCTTCTCCAGCCTTGGTGTTTGCATGGCTGTTTTTCACAGGTTTTTTCTTAACTCCTGTTTTACAACTGCTGATCAATTGAAGTCTTCTCCTCTCTTGTTAATACTGCAAAAAGAGATAGCGTGACCAGAACAAGTTTACTTACTGAATTCTGATGCAGTTCTAAGTGTTAAGAAAAACATGTATTTTGACACCTGATACTTGGAACTTTCTTTCTTGGCTTTGGCTTTCAACACTGCTGTTAGACCCAGATTACCTGTAGCAAATCCACCCATCAAGAATTTGACTGGTTACACAGTAAACTTTCTTTTGCCATCACTGGTATTTTTACTATACTCCAACTTTGACTTTCAGCTTGTAACAAATGTGTTCCTTTGTTGAATCTTTTATCTGCTAGTTTCCATGTAACTTTTTATATGTAAATAGTCTTGCTGTGAGTGCAGCGACAGCTATCACCCTTACATAACCAAAGATGCCATTTATTCTACTTCAGAATATTCAGAATTTTGATCATGAATGTCATTGGCTGATGCTCATTATTTATATCCTCTTGATGACAACTTGGTGATGATAACGAGCCTTCCTGCTCTAGTGGTGAGGATGCTGCCATCCATCTTTGTTGTGGCCTTTCACACTTCTAAATCTGCATATTATATATTAATCATAGACACGACTTTTTAGTTCAGGTCAACTAGTAAGAATGCTTTCATTTTCAGGAGAGCTCTACTTCAGGCTTATGAAAAACAGACAATAGGCTTTTGGAACCAACTATTCTTTGTAGAAAACAAGTGTGTTGGTTACACAGTTACCTGGCTGCGAAGCATTTGATACTTTTGTGAAAGTTCATGACTCAATATTGCAACTGAATGAAGTTTTGTGCTATTAAATTAACAAATGTACCTTAAATATTAAACAATAAAAATTAGGAAGTAGATTTATAGAAAAAAAAAAAAGATTTTGGAATTATGCTTTGAAGTACATTATTTTTTAACTAAATGAGCTTGATACCTTCATGCACTGTCAACAGACTCCAAGACTGAAATTAATCTCTGTAAAATTTAACCATTTAAAACTTAGACATTTAGTCGTGTAAACTCTAACTGATATAGAGCAGAAATAAAGGCAGTTCCAGAAGCTAATTAATATAGAGAAAAGCACTCATCAGACGGCTCATTTTCTGGAGTTATTCATCTTCAGTGACTGTAGAGAAAATGTAGACAGTCAATGTTTAGATGATTGAAATCAAATGACATGAATCACACCCTTAGTGCCAAGACCGGGCTATGATAAAAATTTTCAGGTATTGCAGTGTGTCCTGCTGCATCAAAACTGAGATCACTCGTGCATAGCTCAGAAGTAAAAAAATAAGTTATTATAATATCACTATGGAATAGAATGAAATAGAGTGGACAGGGTTCTTGTGGGATTTCTTTTATTTGCTTTCCTGTATCTGTTATCTTACAGAAATCTGGCTACAACAGTAGATATTCCACAGTTAGCTCATCCATTGGGATAATATCAAAGATCTGACAATACACAACAACAGTATTAGGTTATTTATTCAAAGCTGAATTTCCCTATTATTGAATTCTAAATTTAAATATATTATTGTTGGGTTTTTTCCTAACATTGAAACACTGGGCTTTATTCTCAACGCTTTGGTAAAGAAACAACATTTGGTAGTTTCAGGAAAAACTGTAGCAATTATAGCAAGGTGCAGTCCTTTGAGATAAGCATTTGTAGCTGGTAGATTTCCATGAAAGTAAGGGTATTTTAGCAAAGCCCCTACCCCTCCACACTCCATCACTTTCCATTACTGACAATCCATTGGCATAGCATGCATGGACAAAATTCCCTGCACACAGAGAGCTTGGGGATCTCATATCTGTTTGTTAAAGTACCAGTAGCATTTAATCAAAAGAAAAAACCCATCCTCCAATAATAAATAATGTATACATCTAACATTATAGTCAAGCAAGAAAATACAAATGGTTCCAGTAATCTGAGTGTGATGTTTGCCCTTTGTAAAAGTTTAGAAATACTGCTGACTTATAAGGATATCATATTCATGATGTTACATTTAGGGACATATGGAGTCTTGGGCTTCCATTATGGATCTGTATACAATTCAGAAATAAAAAATGTCTCTGGAGCTTTAACCTGGCATAAAGGGCTTCAACCAGGCAAGGGTGTATTTAACAATTGCACAGTGTTAAGCACTAAACACAGCTTCATAAGAATGAATGGGTGGGCGGAAAGTAGGGGAAGGTTTGTCTGAAGAGTGCCTATTCATTAAGGATTCAGATAATTAATTCACATGAACTGTTCCAGACATTTTTTCCTGTATCTTAGATTAAATTAAAAAAACAGCCCACAGCATTTAGCATTTACAACATTTTGAATAAGGTTACATCTTAAGCTATCGACATTTTATAACACTATATGTTTGCTTTGTGGTTTAACTGAGAAGAATTTTGATCTTTTGAGTTTTTTTTTCTAGATCTGGAACTTCTGTAACAAACTTTGGGAATTTTTATAGCTTACTAAGGATGCAGATGAGGACTACTGAAATTTTAAAAATTTTCAAAATGGAAGTCAGTAGTGACTTCCATTGATGTTAGTGGAAGTTGGGTATTCACTTGAAAATCCTTTCTACACTTTTCAGCACTTAGTATACACTTTAAAAGATAGCTCTTCTTTCATGGAATTAATTTAAAGTATCTCTAAGCATCTTTGAAATGAATAGAAATTATGCAAGTGGTGTAAGTGGAGCCAGACTTTTTTATCTGAGAGGAAAAATAACAAATGTCAGTTTCATTGCTTGTTTGCCAAAAGATAGTTATTGCTATATGAGATTCCCTATGCTGCCCAGAGTTGGATACGCATGACAGCAGAAATCCACTGGCACCTTGTAGTTTAATCATGTTGGATCCAAACAAACCTCTCAGGGTGGAATTACTTAACCTCAGAACTCACCTAAATTTAGGTGACTACACTGTAGGTGCTGATAGATGGTATAGATGCCTAAGCTTCTTTGTATTTGGAGAATATCTACACAGGTTTTAGCTTTATCAGTACAGATAAGTAGTGTTATAATATGTGCTATAGACACCAGCTACTGCTCTAGAATACTGTGAGGGTTTCATATTGTATGTCCTTTTTTGAGGGTCATGAATGCCAGCCCCATGTAGAGGTATCTTAGATACTACAGACCACTTAGCATTAGAGTAAATGGCTAATCCTACATCTGTTCATCATAGTCAAAAGGGCTTAGGAAGCTATTCATCCTAACCTAAGGCACCTAAGTCTGGTCATCTGGATACCTAAAGCAGTTCACGTGTATGGATGACAGACATGTTAGATACCTACCTCCACTGTAGAAATCAAATATAAGACTTAGCTAGATCCCTTTCTCTGGTGATGTTTTGGTAAACATAAATGTGTAATGTCATTTGAGGTGCTGCAGTTTGTGATGGCTGCTTCTGAAGGTGTATCGTGGTTTAAAACCAGTCAGGCAATTCGTTCACTCACTCCCTCCCCTTCTTTCCCTCCCCCTACTCCTGGAAGGATGGAGAGGAGAATCAAAAGAATGCAACTCCCACAGGTTGAGATAAGAACAGTTTAGTAACTAAGGTATAACACAAATCACTGCTGCTGCCACCAATAATAATAATGATAAAGGAAATAACAAGGGAAGAGAATGCATCACCTCACCACCAGCCAACCAATAACTCACCCCCCCCACCCCCAGCCCGACCAAGCACTGACCGATACCTCCTCCAGCCCTTCCGTCCCAGCCCTTCCGGGTAACTCTCTGTTACCTCCTGGGCATGACGTGCTGTGGTATGGAATACCTCTTTGGTCAGTTTGGGTCAGGTGTCCTGTCTCTGCTTCCTCCCGGCTTCCTCTCCTCCCTGGCAGAGCATGAGGCTCACAAAGTCCTTGGCCAAACCAAAACATCATTGCTATCAGCTCTGTTCCCAGGCCAAAAGTCAAAACACAGCACTGCACCAGCTACCAAGAAGGAGAAAAATGACTGCTACTGCTGAACCCAGGACAAGGTGCATGCCCTCATTGTCTGCCAGCCCTGTGCAGGCATCTGCAGGACAGCTCTCTGTACTGGATGCCTATGTTTAAACAAATCCTATACTATGTCTTTAGAAATTAGGCATCCCACAATGGCTGTAGCAACAACTTCTCTGCGTCTACTTTCTTGAGGCCACAGAGTCTTGCTCTTACTACCATTTCCTTTGCTCACACTGATGTGGTATCCAGCCTTGCTGAGGATGAAGTTACAGAATTTGTCTTTTATATTTTTGTCTGTGGCAACAGTCAAAAGGTTACTTCAATACATTATTTGACATAATTAGTGATGACAGTGTTAACGTTAAAAGAGTGGTGAATATCATTTAATTAAATCTATGATCTGATTAAATTATCTGTGCTTGAACACATTACTAAACTGCTCCAATATTCTTGAAACATGTCTGACATTCAAAGGGAAAGTGTAGCCCTGGAAGAAATTCTAATGCTGATAAAACTTATATTGGTCAAATTTTAGCTTCAGGTACATCACTCTTAAGTTTCACATATGAGCAATAGTGTCATGGTTTAAGGCCAGCTGTAACTCAGAACTACACACCCGATCGCTCACTCCTCCTGCTTTCCTTTCCATTTACAGCACATTCAGCCCAGCAACTGATTGATCAAAATTCAAAAAATGGTTTGAGAGGTGACTTCTTTGAATCTTTCCCCATTTACATTTGCCAAGGAAAGCAACATATGTGCAACCATCTTTGGAAGTACAAGAGTTTTTAATGCAATATGCTAGTGTATTTCATTGTATATCTTGAATAAAATTACTCCTTAGTCATTATTATTATTACTATTCTATTGCTGTTGGTATCTATGCGTCTTCCAGTGCCTTCCAGCGGTAAGACTAAAAAACTTCTGGGGTGAATGCAAAATTCGTGGTTTTACACTTCACTGCATTTTAATTTTTGCAAGAGTAAAAAAAAATTAATAAAGCTACGGTACAGGTGGTGAAATATTCTTCATTTCCACCAGGAGGAAATCAGATAACGCTTAGGATTACTTTGCTAACAACACAATGCTAAATGGAGTTTACCTTTGTGTATAAATCTCCATCTTTTTCGATACACAAATATATAACACTTTTCAGTTTTTAGTCTAATTTACAACCTGTATAAAAGTAGCACACCTAGCTATGTATTCGCATATTCTTGTATTTAGTCTTATTAATTATTGTGATTCTGTTCTATACTAAAAAAAGCAAGCAGGTTTTAAGGATATAAAATTGCTCTCTTGCCCCCTTAGAATGACAGCATTTTATGAAAAGATGCTGATATATGTATATTTTGCCATTTTTCATGACAAAACCAGCAAATATCTATATATAACTCTTCTGCCCTCCTTTTGGCAGAATTATGCATCTCTAGATCATTTTTTTCTTTTATGGCCCTGATAATTAAATGGACAGTCTTCTTGTTATATAGGCATCTGAAGTATTCTTTTTTCTGAAGATAAGAGATCTGTCAATTCTGCTTAGTACACAAAGTACCCATAACGACTTCAGTAACAAAGAGCGAGATTAAACCTATCTGTATTAAACATCTAAATTTTAAAGACCAAATGCTTAGTTTTTCTAGACATTCTAGACTGGAGTTTTGGAAGCGTTGAGAGGGAAGAGCTGTCCAAGAGTAGGAACATAAATCAGGAAAATGTGAAGTTAATGGGAAGGCAAATGTGATGCTGAGTGCATCCCACCCATATTTACAAAATTAGAAATGTATGCTCTTGTATTTGTAAGAAACCTGTCTGGATTTCTTATCAGAATCTCTGTGAATATCCCCTTCATGGAAGTGGCTTAACTTGCTGTCTCCGGAAAAGGGACTGGAAGAAAGAACAGTGAGATACACATCTTTTGTACATAAGGTCTACAAATTCATAGTCAGAAGTCTTAGAAATTACTTTGAAAATTGCAATATGAGGATGTACTTGGCCCTATACGGGACAACAGCTATGCATGTTGACTGAAATATTTGCTTCCCTTGGCCTTTTTGAACAACCCCATGATCATTCATTACATGCCAAAATATTTCAATACTTTCCCCCATAGTAGCAGCAAGTGACATCATTCTGTGTACTTCTGTGTTGCAGCACTTTTATGCTATTCAGTTCTAAGAAATGTAAACATCCTTTATGTACATTAAAAAAAAAATTCAATTAAGCATTGTGTCCCATTTTTCAGCACAAGTATTACCTTCCAGCAATAAGAAATCAATCGCTTTATAGCTAGGAAAATACCCAAGGTAATTCAAGTCATTCATACTGTTGTGATCCTTGTCCCTGTGATACAAAATGTAGTGGCTCTGCAGTTATTCTGTAATGCTGATAAAAGATAAAGAATTTCCCTTTACAATATTTCTAATATTTATGAAATCACGTCTTGGGTTTATTCAAGGCTTTTTTTTCTAATCTAACAAAGAGTCCATTGTGAATTTGGATAAGAGAGATGTCAATTTAATACATATGAATTAATGTATGGGTCATCTTAATGAGTCAGAAAAGTGCCTTGTTTCCTTCATACCTGGGAAGCAAAAGCTAGTTGTAAATGAATTTGGTATAAGCATATTCTGAGAGAGTGTAATCCATGCCTAAATCCCATTACTGCAGTAAAAAGGTAAAAATTAATGTGATCAGCCCCAGTCATTTTAAGAAAAAGAGTCTTAAATACTAAAACCAATTTTTAAGGCTTAATAATAAAAAAAATATTACATGCTTCCGCAAATTCATCTGGACTGCTATGAAATTTCATGTTTCTCCTTGGAGCTAATAACCCTTTTTTTTTTGTCAATCCAGCCTCTTTCTATTTCCTTCTGAATTGGCTTCCCAGGTTTCTGAATTCTCCTTTTGATATTCTGAAGTTCTGACTGTATCTGAAAGGTCTGCCATCTCTTGTGACGGGGAATTACACTAAAGTTATGGGTTGATAGCAACAAAATATCCAATTCTCTCTTGTAGTTTCTTATTAGAGAGAAAGTCAAACTGATTTTCAGGACGAGGATGGTCACTCAAGTCACTGCCTGCAAAAAAGTTAGGAGACAGGAAAATTTGATGATTTGGCAATAAAACCTGCAATGTGGGCTAAATGATGCAGATGTAAAAAAGAATATAGGAGAGGTGTTGCATATGATATACAAAAAAAAAACATAAAAAAGCAATACGGAGGCTGAGATACAGGCAGAAGTGTAGCAGGAACTCAGGCATGTCAGAGAGGTAAAACAGAGTAAGGAGAAACATCCAGGGTAAAAGAATTCAAAATACAGGGGTAGACACAGGCCACATCTTCAAGGAGAACTAGAGAGATAGCATCAGAAGAGATATCTGATGATTCACCCAAGGAATAAATGGAAATGTGTTCCACATACTTAAGATGGAGAGAAATAGTATTTCTCTCCATTCAACTATTAGGGTGGTTGCACTGCACACATACACATGTAAATGTATATATATTCGTTTATACTATAGTTGAATCTACATTTTGTAGCTATAATAATAATGAAAAGTTCTTGGTTTCAAGAACCTTTGAATCTGCAAGATATAGCTCTGCAGTACTGAGGGAAGATAAGGAAGTCAGGAAAACAAAGAAGTGCAGAAAAAAATATTTTTTCATGTCATCATCCAGTGTAAAAATCTTGGCAGATTTCTGAAGGTCTGGCTCCTGACACCTGAACATTTCAAAGAGCAACAGTGGAAATATGAAGAACAGATGCTAAGTAGGTATGTCATAGGTCTGATATTGCTGCATGACAACCTTTCACAATTGCAAGATGACCACTCCTGCATCTCTTTCAGCCAGAATTCCAGTTTAAAAAAAAAAAAACAAAAATATGGATGGAAAAGAAAACCAGAATCACTGCACCATGCTTTTCGTTGGCCTATGAATTAGGGTTTGTAACCGTTACTCTGCAAGCCTGATATGAGTGCTGTTTAATAGGGTGTGAAGATCACTTCTAATAGCTACACATACAATAAATACACAGAAATAGACTACATGACCTCTTTCCAGTTCAAGCTGAAAACAGCTTCTGTTGACTTCAGTGGAATTCAACACATCTACTTAACTCATGGGTAGTTGCATCGGGTTGTAAAGAATAATACTATTTAAATATCCCATCATGACAAAAAACTTTACTGACCTAACTGATAAAGGAATATCCATCATAGCTGTATATAACATAGGGATTACCTAAGACCAATGGCATTTGATGGTCCTGATTAGTGCAAAAAGTAAAAAGGGGATCCTTTCAATGATATGAAAAGACTTATGATTGAAATGGAGGTATTTGAAGAAGAATTGTTGTACACCCTAAAGAAATTTAAACAATTTTTGTAATGGTTATAGCACATCAGTGATATTTTCCTGATTTGGAAAAATGATTGTAACTCTCTGGAAAGGTTTATTATGGAGCTGAATAATTTATACTTCACCATTATGTTTGATGGAAAGTATAGTCAGAAGATTGCTAACTATCTTGATGTAAGTCAGACACTGATTTGATCGCAGTGACAACAGAGCACATTTTGGTTTTATGTGGATGAGACAGAAATAGTCTTTTTTTTTTTAACAAAAGCCTTCAAAATAAGAGAAAAATATATTAAGACAGTTACATTAACACAAGATATGACCATATTCATCAAAGAAGGGGTTCTTTTTTATAAAACCATGGTCAAACCAACTCTGCCCTAGCATTGTGGCAATATAAATGTAAAATAATATGACTAATAGAAGCAGTCTTTTTACACCACAAGGATTTGGTAACTCCATTTCACAGATTTTACAGCAGGGATCCAGGGCAACCCAAAACTGAAGAAAGATACTCTAAGATAATATATTTAGCACAGCGAGAAGATCTACTGGCCCTTTAGTACCAGGAAAACCTGTGGAAACCAGTAATGAGCAGTGTCTTTCAAGAGTCAATACTGGCACCTATACAATTCAATTTCTTAATCAACAACATAGACAGTGGGATTGAGTGCACCCTCAGCAAAACTGTAGGTAACACTGAGTGGTGCAGTTGATTTGCTAGAGGGAAGGATTGCCATCCAGAGGGATATTGACAGGCTTGAAAAGATGGCCCATGTGAACGTCATGAAAAACAAGGCCAAGTGAAGGTCCAATACCTGGGTTGTGGTAATCCCTAGTATCAGTACAGACTGGGTGATGAATAGATTGAAAGTAACCCTGCAGAGGACTTGGAAGTACTGATGGATAAAAAAAAGTAAATTTGACCCAGCAATGTGGGCTTGCAGCCGAGAAAGCAAGCTGTACGCTGGGCTGCATCCAAAGGAGCACGGCCATCAGATTGAGGGAGGTGATTCTGATTCTGCTGTTTTACTCTGTTCTGGTGAGACCTCACCTGCAGTACTGCATCCAGCTCGAGCCTCCAGTACAAGAAAGACATTGGCATGTTGGAAGAGTTGGATGGAGCACCTCCTCTGTGAGACAGGCTGAGAGAGCTGGGGTTGTTCAGCCTGGAGAAGGCTCTAGGAAGACCTTATTTTTACCAGTAGCCTTCTGATATTTAAAAGGTGTTTATAAGAAAAATTGAGAGATACTCTTTACCAAGGCCTGTGGTGACAGGACAAGGGGCAAAGGTTTTAAACTGAAAAACAGAAGGTTTAGATTGAACATAAGGAAGACATTTTTTATGGTGAGAGTGGTGAGACACTGGAACAGGTTGCTCAGAGAATTTGTGGATGCTCCGTTCCTCTAATTATTCAAAGTCAGGTTGGATGGGACTTTGAGCAACCTGGTCTAGTGGACGATGTCCTTGCCCATGGCAGGGTGGTGGAACTATATGATCTTTAAAGGTTCTTTCTAACCCAAACCATTATTTCATTCTATGATTCTATGATCTCTTTGTCTGAACAGCCCCCTGTGGAGTCCTTGATAGAACATTTCTGTCTTTATATATCATTTCCAAGAAAGTCGTTATCAGAATGTTGTCCCCTTGGTGTACTGTTCACACTGGGAATCCCAGTTTGAAGCTTCTTGGGCTATTGAGGGGGCATATCTGCTACATTGTTCAATGACCAATAGGCAAGACCATATAAAACATAAAGAGATTTGTGGACAGAAGTCAGCAACTGGTTTGGTAGACATCTTCACTTTATTGCCATCTGTTAATAGGGTTTCATATATATATTGGCATATTTCATGCCTAAATACCGAATCAAAAATGTATTTGCTGAAAGGCCAGCAGTTGCTTTTAAAAGGAATGAAAGATACTAAAGATCTCTTGGTACATTGCAATAATGCTAAATATATCAATAAAAGTAATTTCCTAAGTAGTTCTGCTCTAAAGTGCTTTCTTCTAACCACAGGCAATTTATAATACGATATTTAGACAAAATTCACTTATCCACTCCCTGGTTGGAGTCTTCAGATAAAAGAAAGATATCCCATTTTAGTGACTGTTATACATTTAATTGAAGCATCCCTGTGTTATTGTTTATGCTGTAGAGAAAGCCATGCCTGCAAAAATATGAGTTTCTCAGCATGAAAATTCACCTGGAAGGAATGACACATCTCCTGGAACAAAACAGTTGCCTGAAAGGTAAATTTTACTTAAAATCTGACTTAGTATATATAGACACAGAGTGTTTACCATAGCCTGGCAGCAGACACATGGGTAACAGCTACATAAAGAAGCCTTCAGAAAGGTCCTGGGGCCTCCCCCTCCACACTGACATTCTGTAGAAGGATCTTCAGAGTTTACTATGAGCAACATGGCAGCTATTCACAGGAAGAAAATATAAGCATACCCATTGCTTGGGATGCAGTACAGGGTGCAGTACAGGATTTGTACCTCCACAATACATTTGCTTTCATAGACTATGATTCCCACAGAGGTATTTGAGATTGCATGAGCTGCCTGAGTGCCAGGTAAAGCTGCAGATGGTCTCAGATCTCATACAGACTATGTCATATCTAGCAAATGCACAGAGATATCTTGGATAACTTAGCGTATCTGAAAAGCCACTATATTTTTCCAGAAAAATCTCCACTGAATGAAGCTCATGGTGAAGACACTCAGCAGAAAGGATGATTTCAGGCCTTATTTTCAGAGGCACAGATGTCTTTCCTGTAAGGCACCTGATATCACCTGCCACAAGGACCAGCTGGGATTTGTAAGCAGGCTGTTCCTCTGTGGATGTCTGATACTGTTTTTCAATATGATACAGGATTCAGAGCGCTCTTGGGAGAGCTCTGTCACACCCAATGTTGAAGCAGCCTTTACATGTGTACTAGTTGTCGCTGGAACAGAGGTAATTTACCTCATAGCAGCTTGTATAGTGCCATGTTTTGGCTTGCTGACCAAATAATGCTAATAACACACTAATCCTTTAAGTGTCGCTGAACAGTGTCTTCAAGTGCCAAAGTCTTCTCTGTTTCCCACTCTGTCCCCCCAGTGAATAGATTGGGGGTGTGCGAGAGGTTCGGAGGGGACACTACAGGGCACATGACCCAACTGACTGAAGAGATATTCCATGCCATACACTGTCATGCTCAGCAATAAAAAGAGGGAGGTAAGTTAGATATCTTTTGTGTGGGAAATTGCTGGGCATGAGTCTGGTACTTAGAAGGTGATAAGAGAGTGATTGCCTTTGTGTGACTTGTTTTGCTTTCTCTTTTTCTTCTTCCACTTCTCTTTTATTTATTAAATTATTTTTATCTTGACTTATGAGGTTTACCCTTCCTTTTCTCTTTGTTTTTCCTACTGGTGGTACGTGGTGGGGGAAACAAGTGAGCAGCTGTATGGCGCTTAAGTGCCTACCAGAATTTACCCACAACATGGCATAACCAAAAATATTCTTGTATTTAGTCTTCCATCAGGCTGTCAGTGGTGCCTGGATATGTATTCCTTGTGTTTAAGACAGGGAGGAAGATCAGGAAATCTAACAATACTCATTGGCAAACAATTAACAAATGTACCAGTTATGTGCTTGAGGCCACACTGAAAAATCATCACACTGTCTCTTGTCCAAATTAATCTTTGTTTACTGGCATTTACCTTTAACTACAGCACTGAACATGTTGTAAATTGCTTCACAACAGAAGGGTGCACATTAAAAGACAGAATGTGTTGTGTCCAGGTTCTCTTGGTTTGCACTCAATTAAGGCTCCAAGAGACTTCAACTGGAGTCTGTTGAAGGGTATGGTGTCCTCAGTTTGGTTTTGTTCCATTCCTGGAGGCCTGCTTTTTCCCCCGTCTTTGCATTTTCCAGAGTGCCACTTAAAACTGCCTTTCAGCAAATGAAAATCTGGATGGATAAACAGCACAGATGTGGTTGCAGATGCTTCAGTAGAAGCCATCAAACCCCTTTGATCTTAAGGGATGTGAGCAGTGGTGACATATCTACAGAGCCTGAGTATTTCGAAAAGACCACCAGAAGCTATTGAGTCTATAATAAAAATTTCGTGTTCAGTATGTTCCATTCCAACAATCCTGCAGTTCATGTCTATCTTTTTTATTGGAAAATTTATTTTATTATATAATGAGAGGCTTCTGAAATTATTACTCATCTCTAATTCATTAAAAATGACAGAAATCGATTCACAGATATGACCAAGGGCCAGATTCTGCAATAAGCTGTATAACCTGTGAAATTTTATTGAGGTCTCTAGAATTGTTTAGACTGTAGATTACTGAATCATGTGACACAGGAACTGTAGAAGGGAACAGAAAATGAGACGTAGGTGGGTTTCACATGTCTCTGTCCAATATCATGAAATCTCAAACTCATTTTCTATGTAACATTTGATTGTAACATTGTGGATTTTGGTTCTACTGAATCACATCTAGGTTACTGTAGATATAGGCTCCATGCCAGGCAAGGTTTTTGGTTGCAAATCCCAGGTGGAGAGAGGTGATTCCCAAATACCTTACTCCCCAGAGAAAACCCTGTTTGCAGCATTTCCCTTTTTAGCTAACTTGGTGCCACTGTCTCCCAATACAGGGACTTACACAGTGCCAGCTCAGAGCAGCTGTAATTCTGGATCCTTTCAGAAGAGGGTAAGATCCTGTAGTACACCTAATTATCCCCGTGTCTTGTGTAAGGCTGGGTACCTCATACAGTAATCCAGGTTTCCATTTGAGGCCAGATTTTGAGAAATAATGTGTTGCAACATCTAGCTGTGTGGTACCAATCCCTCAGCCTGAAAGCAGCAGTGTTTAATATCACGTCAAGTGTAATGAGGCAGGCCATTCTGTTCCTTTCTTCTCTTGAAATGCATTTTCAGTATAACGAAGCTTCCTATTCAGCAGAGTAAGTAGGGACTGATCCAATAGATAAATTCTTGTGAGACCCAAACTGCTGCTATTGACAAACATTGAAGGGCAATAGAAAATATCCTTGGGCACCTCTAATAAAAGAAGCATTTCTTTTTTTTTTATGTTGAGAAGATTCAGACACCCTGAGTGGAAGAGAACCTACAACAAAGTCAGTTTGACAGGGGCAGCTAGCCCGTGAAGAAAACATGACTGTTCCTTAAACAGACAGCACCTTATTAGCCATTTATGTTACGGTTTTTGTTTACGATGCCAGTGGAGCAGTTCTTCCCAATACATATTTTTCATGTCATCCATTTGGCAGGTAATACGGTTTCTGAGGGTGGCTAATATGCAGTTGATTAATTGAAGAATTGCCACTGAAAAGAACCTTCTCTTTGGTATGACTTGGCAACTAACTGCTTAGAGGAAAAAAATGTGTAGCTTGGATATAAAAATAACCAACTGAAAAATTTTGTGCAATTGACTTGACAGAATTATATAAAGCTAATCCCTCAAGCAAGAGTTGCTTTTCTTGTTGTTCCCCATTCTTATCTTTTTCTCTTTCTAAAAGTTGTTTTTCCTATTTTTTATTCTTTTTGCCACTGAACCTGGAGGCTGCACCAAGATTGAGGGCTGTTGTATTAACAAGAGAAAAACAAATCCTAGAATGTCCAAATCAGACGGGCTACTTTGATGAACAATTGCACTGAAAATTCAGGTGAATGTTTCTCATTTGAAATAAGACAGAGAAGGGCAGACAAAAATATTTTTATTAGTTTTTTTTCATTCTTTTCTGTTTCTTCTTTTATTTTGTCTTTATATTCTTCTCTTTATTTCCCTTAAAATTCCTTCCTTCCAGTTATTAATTAGAAACAATTTTGAAGCTGAAGATGAAGATGACTGCCATATTTAACCAGCCCTTCAGACAAATCCAGTTCCACCAAAGTATTTAGACCACTTCATTTTTTTTTTTCATCCATACAATCGCAATGGAAGAAATCAAATAAAAGTTTGTAACCTCCTTGTTAAGACCTGTTGCACGGTTCTTATAGTACTAGATGCTGTAATAAGACATTTATTCTTCCCTTCTTTTCTCCTCTTGAGTTTTGGAAAGGAATGCAATATTTCAGAACTGACCGCATGTCCATCTTTTAAGACATATTATACATGAGGCTATTATTGCAGTGTCTTAGAATCACATAATATTTAATAAATTCAAGATCATATCAGTGATTTAGAGTGGCAATTGTTCCTAGCACTCCAGTTTCCTATATTAAGTCATCCCAAATTCTGTTAAGAGCTTCCAATTAAAATTTGCTTAAGAGAATTGATAAACAAAATGCCTCTTCTTTCACAGTATTAATAATAAGAAAGAATATTATTATGGGGATATATTGATAGAGGTGTATGTTAAGTGGCAAATTCTCCAGCTCTCAACCTGAAGTCCACAGTTTTATGTAGTTACTCCTTTTCATACACTAGTTTCATCATTAGGAAAAAACTTCTTGCAATAGTGAGCATAAGAACAGTGACTTTCAGGCAGATTTTTGAGCCCAAGGTTTAAATATGTTTGACAAAAGGGAATTAAAAAAAAATATTTTAAGCCTGAGAATTTTAAGAATGGCCAGCAGATGTGTTAGATAGAGGTGTGATGAAGCCACAGTGATAGCATAGGAAGAGATGTGAGAACCTGGGAAATTCTGAATAAACATGAAAATATAACTGAATGAACCAGAGTGGTGAACCTGCATGACCAGCAGGTCGAAGGAGGTGATCCTGTCCCTCTACTCTGCTCTCGTGAGACCTCACCTGGAGTATTGTGGGCAGTTCTGGTGTCCTCAACATAAAAAGGGCATGGAACTGTTGGAACAAGTCCAGAGAAGGGCCACGAGGATGATCAGGGGACTGGAGCACCTCCCGTATGAAGACAGGCTGAGGAAGTTGGGGCTGTTCAGCCTGGAGAAGAGAAGGCTGCGTGGAGACCTCATAGCAGCCTTCCAGTATTTGCAGGGGGCCTATAGGGGTGCTGGAGAGGGACTCTTCATTAGGGACTGTAGTGACAGGACAAGGGTTAATGGGTTAAAACTTAAACAGGGGAAGTTGAGATTGGATGTAAGAAGGAAATTCTTTCCTGTTAGGGTGGTGAGGCACTGGAACGGGTTGCCCAGGGAGGTTGTAAATGCTCCATCCCTGGCAGTGTTCAAGACCAGGTTGGACAAAGCCTTGGGTGATATGGTTTAGTGTGAGGTGTCCCTGCCCACGGCAGGGGGGTTGGAACTAGATGAGCTTAAGGTCCTTTCCAACCCTAACTATTCTACGATTCTATGTTTCTATTCATTTATTATGGTTTTCAGATCTATGAAGGCATAGAGATATTCATAAGAGCAGGCCCTCCATAAGCAGAGGGGCATCTAAAGGATTAGTGAACTACACAGCTGTCATGACAGGAGAAAACTGTGATTGTCATCCAAAGAACTTACGTTAAGGTTAGATACATCATACCTACCTGTGGTCATCTGTGGTTTATTTTAAACTAGTTCCTCTATAGCTGGTGGACAGAGTGAACTCTCTCTGGAGAGCTGTTCAGCTCAGCAATGCTAAGTGCTCAGGAAAGGTGGGCTGAATTGCCCTCTAAGACACTCCCCTTTGACTACAAAGGGAAACTTGGTGACTACTATAAACTAGTTGCTAACGATGAGATTCCTAAAAGTGATCTAGAAATGGTTTGGTTTCTAGGAGGCAAGGAGTCTTGCTCAAGAATCTCAGAAATGGCAGAGGGAACTTCCCTGTGAAATTCCAGTGAAAACTCATGACATGGTTTATTTTGTTAGTATCTACCTAAGTTCTTAAATTCAAAAGAGGTAAGTGAAAGGAAGGAAAAAAAGCAGTGAACATGAACATTAAGGACTGGTGTGCTGAAGAACCCTGGATGCCTCTAGATTTACCTGATGGGGTACCCCAGAGCATGCTGTGATAGACAGGTAAAGTGGGCTGCAGTTTCAATTTGGCCTTTTAGGTGGAAAATACAGCATGGAAAGAGGAGAAGACTGTAAATCCTGTTCTCATTCTAATAAAGAACTGAGATATGTAAACCATGTATTCAACCCACTGGCTGCCTTCCAAGTACTGGTAACAGATGTGCCTCACAGACTGAAACTGAGTTTTGAGCCGAAAACTATGAAAACAATGTAAGGGGAAGAAACCCCACCTTAGGGAGAAACCAGTCTGCAGTAAACACAGGTTGTGTTGTCCTTCTAGTCCCTTGGTGTATCCCATAGTGATTTTTAGAATCATTTAACAGAACTTGCTTGAATATTCTTCAGAAAAATAAAATTTTGGGATGCTGGGGAGGGACTCTTCATTAGGGACTGTAGCAATGGGACAAGGGTTAATCGGTTAAAGCTTAAACAGGGGAAGTTTAGATTGGATATAAGTAAGAAGTTCTTTACTGTGAGGGTGGTGAGGCACTGGAATGGGCTGCCCAGGGAAGTTGTGAATGCTCCATCCCTAGCGGTATTCAAGGCAGGGCTTGGACAGACACGGTCTAGTGCGAGTTGTCCTTGCCCATGTCAGGGGGGTTGGAACTAGATGGTCTTAAGGTCCTTTCCAACCTTAACTTTTCTGTGATTCTGTCATTGTAACAGGAACCTTACCAATTGGTGTGGGCAGATGCTGATGAATTTTGGGTTCAATGACAAAAAAGCAGTAAAAAAAGTGAGTATGATAGGATGAGAGATAGATTAAGAAGAATTAGAGATTCTAAGGGTATATAATGTTTTTTTGTCTCTATGCATTTGCTATAATATAGTTCAACTTTTCCTATAAAGGGGAATATTCTGTGAGAACGTACTTCTGTTTCTATACATTTTGCTTCCAAACTAGTCCCCTTTAATTGAGCACCCGAGGTTCTTACAATGTAAAAATAACTAAATTTCAAAAATGTTGGGCTATTTGAACCTTTTCACATGAAGTAAGAATTTCACAAACATTGATTCAATCCCTGATCTGAGCTTAGCTAAACAGTTACTTGATCCTCTGTCGTGGTTTAAACCCAGTCAGGTAATTCGTTCGCTCACTTCCCCCCCCCTTTCTTGCCCTCCCCCTGCTCTCGGAGGGACGGAGAGGAGAATCGAAAAGAATGCAACTCCCACGGGTTGAGATAAGAACAGTTTAGTAACTAAGGTATAACACAAATCACTACTGCTACCACCAATGATAATAATGATAAAGGAAATAACAAGGGAAGAGAATACATCATCTCACCACCAGCCGACCGATAACTCCCCCCCCCCAGCCCGACCAAGCTCTGACTGATACCTCCTCCAACCCTGCAGTCTCCCAGCCCTTCCGGCTAACTCCCCGTTACATCCTGGGCATGACGTGCTGTGGTATGGAATACC